>NW_026988421.1:37400000-38650000 GCF_030222135.1 Aotus nancymaae
TCCGTCTCATTGAATTAAGTCAAGCCTGTTCGGATACCTTGCCCTTGAACAATAAGGCAAAATAGAAACATACTGATCCACAATAGCTGAGGTCTGTGAGCTCCCTTCCCCATTACCTAGACAAAAGTCATGCAATCTTGACCTCTAAATCTATTTACCACCGAGACCATCAAATGTGCTACATGTGAGACTTGTAACTGGTGAAACAATCCCAGCCCAGCTCTCACCAGCAATGCAGTAGCAAGGTCTACGTAGAAACAACATAAACAAGGCAAAGGCATGAGGAAGCTGGTGCCTTCCCCACATGCAGGACTCCTTCACATTAACCTGGGAGAGGGTGTGTTTCAGGAGCCCAGTTTCAAGGGAGTAAGAAAACCCGAGGCTTCATTCCATAATTCTTACTCGCTACTGAAGCCATGAGGCCAGGATGTGTGTTTAAAGCCTCTTTAATTCAAAGACCTGTTATCTTTACTTGACCTTATTTCCTGTCATTGGCAAGAATCAAGCTGCTTCTATTCCCCCTAATAGCCATATAGTATAACCCTTGCTGGGAACAACCGCTGTGTGTACCTTCTTTTGTGGCAGGCCGCAATCTTGGGAAGTAATGTGTCTGTTTTGAAAAGAGTCATTTACAGCCCGCTGTTTGACCTAAGGGATCCAGGAGCCCACCCTTTTCTGGCCTCATACACTGTATTTCCTTCCTGGGTTTTTCGCAGGTTTAATGCAGCACAGGTGGTGGTGTGTTTCCAAACCAGGTGTCTGAGGCTAAAGACATCCACAAAACCCTGTGGCTTGTTCTTTTTTTCTTTTTGACTTGGAATTTTAGCACTGTGAACTACTGAGACTTGGTGATGGTGTGACTTGACTTTTTTTTTTAATTACATTTTGGACTGAGCTTTTCACAGTATTTCCTCCCTGCAGCTTAACATTCCCTAGAGATGCCATAAAATCCCTATGGTTTACCGACTAACACTTTTCAATATAGTGTTGAGGCCACACACCCAAGCTGACCACTCACCGGTTGATGAGAGGTAGGGCCAGGAGTGCAACGAGCTGATCAGGCCACAGAAGGGCAGGACACAGGGAAATACCTGGGCAGGGGTGCGGCTGCAGACGGGGCAGAACCTGACACTGAAAAGGAAACAGATTCAGAAAGATTAAGTAATTTGCCCAAAGTCACACAGCTCCTAGGGGGTAGAGCTGGGTTCAAACCCACACTCTAACCACTGATGATATCATACCATTTGGGGGAAAATATGTCTATGCACCCAAACTACTTTGACACAGGGAATCTGGACATGTCAATGACGGAACATTATTGCAAATGGCCACTGACATGACCCTACAAAGGATCCCTCACTTAGCCTAACTTCATCAGAGCTCTGATTTTTCCATAAAATCTACTCTCATACCCTATTCCATGAGAAGTCTACTACAGAAACAAGTTTCTCATGGCTGACAATGACTTTTTGATAGAAAGTACTGAAAGGGGTTCTATACCCATTTCTCTCACTCATTAGCTTGGGAACCTGGGCAAAGTCACATAGCTTCTCTGAGGGCAATAGTTAAGGTGACGATCCAGGTTGCCCAGAACAGTTGACTAGTTTACACGTGTTTGTCCCGCTGTGATGGTTAATGGAGCCCCTTTTTACTCTCTGAACTATTCTAGTTTGGATGATAAGTTATGTTGTCACTTTAAGTAGAGTGTTCATTATTTATTTTTTTTTGAGACAGAGTCTCGCCCTGTCGCCCAGGCTGGAGTGCAATGGCACAATCTCAGCTCACTGCAACCTCCACCTCCCAGGTTCATGCAATTCTCCTGCCTCAGCCTCCTGAGTAGCTGGGATTACAGGCACACGCCACCATGCCCAGCTAATTTTTTGTATCTTTAGTAGAGACAGGGTTTCACTATGTTGGCCAGGCTGGTCTCGAACTAGTGACCTCGTGATCCACCCGCCTTGGCCTCCCAAAGTCCTGGGATTACAGGCGTGAGCCACCGCACCCAGCCTAGTGTTCATCTTTTGAGAATATTTCACATTCTTTTGATATTAGCACCTCAATGTTTCTTGAGGAACCCTCCTGCCCCATATGGCTTAGGCGGCTGAAGATGGCCAATTAAGGTTTTAAATACCCCCAGCCATGGTGACTGTTTCAGAGATTAGCACATGGTCTGCACCTGGCCAGTGAGGGTGGGCACGTAAGACTTTTATAGGAACTACCATGGAAGAGGCCCTCTCTTTCCAGTGAGGTTGCTGGGCTGTGGGATGTAAGCCTGGGGCATCGTTGGCCATGACACAAGGAATGTCCGCCAGAGAAGACACCCGTGCAGACCGTGGAAGAATGGAGGAAAGGAAAGGACCAGGAGGATGGTACCACTTGAACTCTTGGCCATAAGCCAGATACACAGAGGAACTTCCTAGTTAAATGTCCCAATAACTTCCCTGTTATGCACCAGCAAGTTTGAATTGGGTTCTGCACTTGCAACTGAAGGAGGGCTGACTAAAAAGGGAGATTGGAATAGATTGGAGGTATGACATGCCAGAACAGCCCTGGCATGTCATACCGCCATTGATAGATAAATTAACACACACAGACAGAGTAACACACAGAGCTCCAACTCCGTGGAGGCATTTCTCAATGCCTCGGGAAACCGAGGCATTACCCACCCAGTTCTTTCATGGTTTGGTTGTTAAAACATCCCATAGTTCCGAATATTAAACACACTTAATAAAGCGATTTTCCAAACAGGCTCTGTGTGAGCAACATGGCTGTTTATTCACCTGGGTGCAGGTGGCCTAAGGCCAAAAAGGGCATTAGCGAAGGGCAGTGGGATAGGAGTTGGTTTTGTAGGTTGGAGCAAATTTTTTGGGGAGGGGGCAGGGGTGTTAACGGAGTAAGATCAGTTACAGTGGTGGGGGTAGAGGCAAGGAATATACATTACCATAAGTTCAGTTACAATGGTGGGTGGGGTAAGGCGTAAGAGTAGTTAATATGGCAGGGTGGGGTGAGGAGTATTCACATTACTGTAATAACAGTTAAGATGGCAAGGTGGGTTGATGTCCAGGGAGAAGCTCTGCTGGGGTGGGGGGTGATTAGCCGAGGCAGGCAGGACTTTAGACTTTCTGGGTCTGGGCTTGCACATGGAGGCCTGACAATGGTGATGCTTAGAAGAACATCAAACATTATCTAATCCAGTGGTTTTGACTGGTCCATGGAGACCTAGGTTCTAGAGAAGTATCTCAGCGGCTGCCCTAGGGGGTTACAGGTGGTCCTGAAAGTTAGGGTCAGAGAGTGAGAGTAGGCAGGACCTAATGGCTGTCCCCTACTTCACCCATTAGGATTCAGGGCGAGAGTTCATGCAGGGGAGGTAGAGGTTTCCATTGCTTTAAGAAGATTGGAAAAGCAGTCATTTGATCAATACCTAGCATTTTAAGAAGAGGACCCCAAAAGCCAGAGGTAGTAAGGGACACTCCCTCCCTCAAGGTCATACATAGTTGACTTGAGAGGGAAAACCTGAAACCTGTCTGGTTCTCTTTGACATCACAATGTCTTGTTAGGTATAATTTTTTTTCATTTTTTATTCATTTATTTTTTCGAGACAGAGGTTTACTCCTATTGCCCAGGCTGGAGTGCAATGGCGTGATCTCAGCTCACTGCAACCTTTGCCTCTCAGGATCAAGCAATTCTCCTGCCTCAGTCTCCAGAGTAGCTGGGATTACAGGCGCCCACTACCATGCCCGGCTAATTTTTTTTATTTTTAGTAGAGACGGGGCTTTACCATGTTGGCCAGGCTGGTCTCAAACTCCTGATCTCAGGTGATCCACCCACCTCAGCCTCCCAAAGTGCTGGGATTATAGGTGTGAGCCACTGCGCCTGGTGAATTTTTTCTTAGAAAAGCTTTTACTTCATCGTATTATGAATCAAATAGAGTTATATTTATATCATAAGCAGTACATACTTATATACTATATAAATACAGTACAAATCAAATTTTATATCTGTTTACTTGCATGTTGTCTGTGTCCCTCCTTAGACTCTAAGCCTCATGTGGGAGGGAAGTAGTGGATGAGAACCCACCTCCTTAAACACAGTGGGAGCACAACAAAAATGTGTTTAAAAAAGTAAGAAAATAACCAATCAGAGGAGCATGCTAAGTAGCATCTGGGGATGAAGTCATCAAAATCCAGACTGCAGAAAACACTCAGGACCAACATGCTTCTTCAACAAATCTCAAGGGAAAAAGAAATAGAGACTAAATCTGCAGATTAACAGCGATCTGAGGAACAGATGAACCATATGCGATGTGGGATCTATGTCAAACCAATCCTTAAACTTAGAGATAATTGGGGAAGTTTCAAAGACTATATGGATGTTGGATAATATTGTCATTGTTGTTTTAAGTGTAACAGCGATATCGTGGTCGTGTTTAGAATGAAAGAGTCCTCGTCTTTTAGAAATACACACTGAAATATTAAGGGCTGATGGCTGAAATGATACGATTTTGCAAATTTTTTGCAATTAACCTGGGGGTGAAAGGAGAGATGGGAGGTAGAGTTGAAAGATTGGCCTAAAGGTGATCATTGTTGAAGTTGGGGAGAGTCTCCATGGAAATTCATTGTACTGCTTTGCTATTTTTGTGTATGTTTGCAATTTTCTACAATAAAAATTTACAAGGACTAAAGGCAGGGAAGGAAAGGAGAGGAAGGAAAAGAAAGAAGACCCTTTCTTTGGAGTCAAACTTGAATTCACATCTTGACTCTTCCATTTACTAGCTGTAAGTCTCAAGGTTACCACTTACCTTCAGTTTCCTTCACTGCGATGGTACTAAAAATACTACTACTTCTCTCTTAGAGAGGTTGTGAGAATCAAATGAAGTCATAACACAAAGTCTGTCTGGTAAGTTGTATGTAATAAAAGGTAACTGTTATGGTTAAGATCAAATGTTAAACATACTGCCCTCTTATCTAAGTAAAATTGGTGCCAGAAAAATTACACTTTAGGCCAGGCATGGTGGCTCGCACCTGTAACCCCAGCACTTTGGGAGGCCCAGACAGGTGAATTACGTGAGCTCAGGAGTTCAAGACCAGCCTGAGCAACGTGGTGAAACCCCACCTCCACAAAAACTACAAAAATTAGCGAGGCATGGTGGTGTATGCTTGTAGTCCCAGCTGCTTGGGAGGGTGAAGCATGAAAATCACTTGTGCTCAGGAGGTGGAGGTTGCAGTGAGCTGAGATAGCATCGCACTCCAGCCTGGGTGACAAAGTCAGACCTTGTCTCAAAAAAACAAAATCACACTTTAATAAAAATAATAACTAAAATTGTCAAATCCTGTTTTACCTGTAATACTGTCCTCCTCTCCTCCCTATTCATTGATTTTTTTAATCCTCATACTCAAAGTGAAACCTCTTTAAACAAAAATTAGAAATTGTAGTAAACAGTAACATAATGACAAAAACTAATAAAAAATTATTTTTAAAATGAAGCTAAATAAAAATAAGTTTATTTCAGCTTATATTAACCAAATTTGGAAAATAATGGTAAATGTGCTCTAATTCTTAGAACAAACAATAAATGAATTAGTTTCAGGGGTTTTGGTGCAATTTTTTGCCAATGTTACATGACAATACAATAGCAATACCTTCACTTCAGGTTTTATTCTGCAGTATGATCATAAAAATAGTCATTTTCACAAAAATATTACAAGACTTCATCTATTTCCTGAAGCCTTTCCTATTCAAGTCATTCTCTCTTGAAGCATCACGCCACCTTTCTTTTCTTCAGTTGGCAGTAGACCGATTTAGTGAAATTCACATTTTTAACAGCTTTTTCAGAAACCACAGGACTTTTCCAACATCACCCTTAGAATGTTTCATGAAATCCTGTATTCTTGCATGATTTTTTTGATGTGTTGTTAGCTTGGATAGATGTTGATGTCAAGTGGGAGGAAATAGAGGTATTCAAAGGTGTACTAATTTTATAATGTGTTTGTTAGTTATTTGGGAATTCTGCATCCCTAAGCAACCTACCAATTGTTGGGACTAGAATACAAGGCACAACCAAGCTGTATTATGCCAGCACTGCCCCCTGGTGACAGATATGAAGAACTGGTCATCCCTTCACTTCTTCCCACCCAGGCTGTGCTCTCTTTTTCCCTGCCACCATTCCCCTTCCATTACCAGCAACAGGCTTTGTCTTTCATATGAAGCCTCTATTTTCTTTCTTTTGTTTTGCTCACAAATCTCTGAAAACTCTTCCTCTTACCTGCCTCCAATTTCTCCATCTAGGTGCCAAAAACAACCTCAACAGAAGCTGATGAACATAAGGGTAGATCCAGGGGATCGCCTGTCTGTGTCACAGAACAAAAAAGTCATATGTTCAAAGTGAAGTCAGAATGAAAAGCATTGCTATCAACCTGGGAGTCCTGGAAGGTGCCCAGAAGTTCTCTTCAAAACTCTGTGCCTCTTTCTTAACCTTTAAGAAAAACTTTCTCAAATACCAGCATTCATAATCAGTTACAAATGCTTTCTTTGTTAATCTTTGTATGGCTGCCCTGAGAGGGAAAAAACCTTCTTCTAGGTCATAGGGGTGGCCCACCTAAGAGACTGTGCTGGAACTGTTGGGGCCCTCTTCTATGAAGGCAGCCATCTTTCCCCCGCTCCAAATTGTTTCTTGGCATCCCACTCTGCTGTGTTCTCCAGTCCAAGGACCCAGGGCTTACTGGGCTACCACTCAGAACCATGTTGGTTTCTCCCATCATTTGTCCTTCTCTCCTCCCTATTCACTGATTTTTCCACTCCCCAGAGTAGCTTCATCATGGATTCAAGTTCTGGCAATAATACCTAGTAGGCATGTGTGATGAGGGCATCCCACCATTCTAGGTCTGATATAGTTTGAATGTGTGTCCCCAACAAAACTCATGTTGTATTGTAATCCCCAACGTTGGAAGTGGGGTCTGGTGGGAGGTGTTTGGATCATGGGGGCGGATCCCTCATGAATGGCTCGGGCCATCCCCTTGGTGACAGTGAGATTTCACTCTGAGTTCACATGAGATCTGGTCCTTAAAAGTGTATGGTACCTCCCCACACTCTCTCTCTCATTCCTGCTCTTGCCATATGACATGTCCATTCTGCCTTCACCTTCAGCCATGACTGAAAGCTCTCTGAGGCTCCACCAGAAGCCGAACAGATCTCAGCACCATGCTTCCTGTTAAGCCTGCAGAAACGTGAGCCAATTAAACCTCTTTTCTTTATGAATTACACAGTCTCCGGTATTTCTTTA
This sequence comes from Aotus nancymaae, assembly GCF_030222135.1. Classification (NCBI taxonomy): domain Eukaryota; kingdom Metazoa; phylum Chordata; class Mammalia; order Primates; family Aotidae; genus Aotus; species Aotus nancymaae. The sequence continues at coordinate 37,407,280 of NW_026988421.1, forward strand.
TAGCAATGCAAGAACAGCCTAATACAAGGCTTCAGTGTTCCCATCTTTAAAATGAGAATAGTGACAGTACCAACTTCACAAGGTCACTGTGAGGGTAAATACGTTAAGAAAGAACAGGGGTGTGTGTTTGGTGGGGAGGGCGGTGGTACTTGTGGTACTTAGCATCGTGGCTGGCAGAGTTAGCACTCAATAAATGTCAGCCCTTGCTTTTTTAGTTCCTTGTGTCTTACACCTATGCTACCATGAACTTGCCAACAAAACCGGGGGAAGACTCCTTCCTTGGCTCTTCATGTGCCAGACTCATTTTTACTGTTGCCAGAAGATGTGTTAAGGTAGCAGCAGAGAAGGCATGAACAGCCTTTGTGAGGTAAGGAACCTACAGGATTTTTCCTAAAGGGATTCACTTCTCTTCTTTCCTATTTTCTAAGACTTGACAGCCCCTTAGGTTCAGGAACTAGCAGAAGCAGCTTCACCTTGGAACACAATTTTATTTGTTACCTAAAGTAAAGGTACACTTTTAAATTTCTTCCTTTGTTTATAAATAGGACAAGATTATTGAAGAGATTTTGGAAAACCACAGAAGGTTCAAAGATTTAAAAAACCACCTGACTTCCTCCTTTCAGAGATAACCACTGATAACATTTCACCATCTTTTTTGCATACTTGTATCTCTATGTTAGTTAAAAATAGACTCCTGGCCAGGCGTGGTGGCTCATACCTGTAGTCCCAGCACTTTGGGAGGCCGAGGCAGGTGGATTACTTGAGGTCAGGAGTTCAAGACCAGCCTGACCAACATGGTGAAACCCTGCCTCTACTAAAAATACAAAATTAGCTGGGCGTGGTGGCAGGCGCCTGTAGTCCCAGCTACTTGGGAGGCTGAGGCAGGAGAATCACTTGAACCCAGGAAGTGGAGGTTGTAGTGAGCTGAGATCGTGCTACTGCACTCCAGCCTGGTGACAGAGCAAGACTGTATCTCAAAAAAAAAAAAAAAAAAAAAAAAAAAAAACATAGACTCCCATCATTGTTTTGTTTTTGTTATACTTTCATGCTTTGTTTTGTCACTTAACTTATATATGAGCATTTTCCAGCATTCAATAGTCATCAAAAATGACTGCACTATAATTCATCATGTAAATGAACCATAAGTATTTATACATTCTATCATGTCTAGTTTAAACAACCCTGGAATGAACACTTTTATCGGAACTCTGTTGTCCTCAATTCTGAGTATTTCTTCAGTATTAATTTCTAGAGGGAGATTACCAGGGTTAGAATAGATTACCTCACTTAATACTCCTTATACTGCAAAACTTTTGCAGAAAAATTGTACCACTTCACAATCCCATCAGCAGTCTGAGGGACCTAAAAGGCCCACCTCTAGTCTCTTGTCCTGGAAACACAGCCCCTCAGCTTCTGAGTGGAGGTTGTGAAGGGCTGCTCACAGAGCATTCCAGAGGGATTCATACTGCTTCCTGACGTCTATGTTTAAGAGAACCTCAGGTGTATTAAAGAGGTATCATACTTCAAATGACTCCTATGATCTGACACTACCCTTAAGTTCTCCACTGTTTTATGTTTTTGAAGACAGGGTCTTGCTCGGTCACCCAGGCTGGAGGCCACTGGTGTAATCATAGCTTACTGTAAACTTGAACTCTTGGGCTCAAGTGATCCTGCCACCTCAGCCTCCCAAGTAGCTGGGACATGTGGGCATGTGCCACGTCACTCAGCTAATTTTTTATTTTTGTAGAGACGGAATCTCACTATATTGCCCAGGCTGATCTCAAACTTCTGGACTCAAGCGATCCTCCCACCTCAGCCTCCCAAAGTGCTGGGATTACAGCCTTCAGCCACCACACCCAGTCTCCATCCTCTTTTTAGTGAGACCCCAAAGGTCCTTGCACTAAAGTGGTCAGCATGGAACAACAGCCTGAAAATCGTCGTCACCACACCATTATTAGCTAACCCAGCCCCTCATGTGTTACCTGCCAACATTAATCACAAAAGTAGTTGCTTTTTATTCATTTATTTCTCATCTGTGTTCCTCACTATAATGTATGTTCCATGAGGGACCACATTGTCTTATTCATCACTGTAAGCCCAGCACCTGGCCCTCTGCCCAGTACAGAGCAGATGCTCAATCAATATGTGTTGAATAATCAAATGATTCATCTTTGTCCCTCAAAAATGATATAGGGACAAAAATGTCCCTATCTATATCACATGTGCCCCCAAGTTTACAAGAGTATGGGGCCCATAATCAGATGTAGACATTTAATAGTAACTGAAGATATGGCCAGTTATTATATTGTCAAGCAGGATATAAGTTTCATAGCCGGCATAGTCATTTTGTCAACAAAATCCACTGTTACTCACAACCTTCCCTATTTAGAAAGTCATTGCAAGGAGCCCCCCCAGCATGAGGCAATAGGTTCATGGTCGTTCACTGGAGCCCGTCACTGGGTTGGAGTTTGGGGCCAGCTTGGAACTCAAATATTGGCCAAAGTAACACCTCTGGGATTCCAATTCTAATGGAATATTTTGACCTGTGCAGTCGGAACCAGCTGAACTGTTCACACCCATGTGAGGCTAGTGCAAGCTATTGAGAGAATGGATCACTGTCACTTTAAGTTTGAAGTGCCCAAATTAAATATATTTTTGGGAGGGGTGAGTATATTTTTATGGTGTACATACAATGTAGGCACTTAACCACCCAGGCTTACTCCCAACCTCTCTCACTGGTTATATGACTCTGAGTAGATTCATTAAGTTTTCTGTGTCTCAGTTTCCTCATCTGGAAAACAGTCATACTAACGGTGTCTACCTCATATTGTTTTCAGGAGGATTCATGGACGAATACATGTAAAACACTTACATTGGTCCTCACACGGAGGAAGGACCAATGAACATTCACCATGGTCATCACTGCTGTCCCCTGGCCATCATCCTTCTTCATGACATCACCATCAACCCCTCCATCCTCGGCCCTGCTCTCACTCCTGCTCTTCCTTCTCACATCTGATTGTGGTCATTCAACAACAAAGACCTATTGGCACCAGCCGCATGCCAGAGACTTTGCTAAGTGCGAACGACACGGTTTGCCCTTTCTTCTTGGAGTCCAGTATAGGAAACAGACTAGAAGTCAGGCAGTTTCAATGCAGGATGCTAAGAGCTAGGGCGTGGGTAGGCGTGGCCTGCCATGGGGGCACCTGCCCCCTACATGTGGCCAGAGAGGCCTTCCTGAACAGAGAAACCTGGCAGGTGAGAAGAAGAGAATTCCAGGAAGAGGGAAGAGCACACAGAGGGGCCTGGATGCAGGAGAGCCAGCAAGACCAGTTCAGGGAATTCAAAAGAGCTCGTTTTGACTGGAAAATGAGTCAGGGCAGGTGGACGGGGCAGGGAGTTCTGAGGGGTGATGACGTGGCACTCAGCAAGGCCAGATCATGTTAAGGAGTCTGAGGCCTTCACACGATCTCCCAGGTCTCCCTGTTCCAACGGGAACACCTGAGGATGTTGAATAGGGAGTGATATGATTGTATTTCCATTTCAGAACAAAGCTCTGGCTGCTGCCTGCAGACCACATTGCGTGGGGTTAAGAATGGAGCCATGGAGACCAGTCAGGAGGCACTGGATCTACGCAGGACGGTGGCCTAATCCAGGATGCCAGTGGGAACAGCCGTGTTCGTGAGCTATCAGGAGGAGCTGTGAGGCAGACTTGGTGATGGGCTAGCTCGTGGGAAGTGGAGCCCTGACCCTGTCCCCGGCCCTGAGCTCTGGCACCTGGATCCTGTGATGCCACCAAGTCTGTCTTTCTATCTGTAGCCTCGCCTGCTGCCACATGCCCCTTGCCTGGCAGCCAGATTCTGCTTCCGCGAATACGATGCTAAGGTGGTCCCCTCTGATCCCAACAGGATTGCTCATCTTGGCTTGGGCACCTCTGCGCTCACCTGGGAACACAGCAGCTCCCCACCTCCCTTCTCATTCAAACAGCTGACCTGCCCGCTGCTCCCTCCACCTGGTTGTGTCTTCCCTGTTCTTTGGGACCTAGATCCTTCTCATCCTCAGGTCTCTGCTGAAACATCACCTCCTCAAAGTAAGCTCCCCTGGGCTCCTCTACCATGCTCTTCCTTGGAACACTGACCATTGGTCTGTGTGTGTGGAGTTTCTGCAGTTTCTGCCTGTCCCTTGCCTCCCCCTTAACACACACCCTTTGAATGTCAGTCCAGGAGGACCCTGCTGCCTTGCTCTCCATCGTCTCCCAGGCATCCAGTGCTGTGCCTGACACTCGCTGCTGCTCCATACATCATTGTGGAATGAGTAATGAGCGAAGGAAGCACACTGTGTCCCCAACCATCAATCAGAGCAGCTCCCTTCACCATCTAGACCTTGCCTGACTCTCAAGCTCCATCTCCAACCTCACCCCTGCACACATACAATGCCTACACACACACACAACCCTGCCCACAACACACACACACATGCTTTAGGCTCAACGAGGCTGACCTGACTACAATTCCCCATTGCCAAACCTTTGCACACATGGGTTCCCTCTTCCCCCAGTCCACCCCTATGGATCCTCCAAAACCCAGCTCAGACATCACCACTTTCAGGAAGCCCTTCCTCACCAACCATCACAACTAAGTTACTCTCCCCCTCCCTCCGCTTCCTTCACACCCATCGTGATTGCACCTGGAAGTCACCATGAATTTGAATTCTCTGCACGTCTCCTAGTAGACTTGAGAGTAGACCTGATCTTTCGACTGGAACCACAGACCCCTCGAGGCTTCTGGAAGAATCATGCACTTTATCAGGGTTACATTGCCCCCTCTTCAGAAGGACCTGCCCTCCTTCTCAAGGCCCTCACACCGGCAGCCTTCCTCTCTTAGACACAGAACTGACTCATTTGTCCAGGCTTGGCCTTGTCCTTCCACAGCCAGGGGCAAGAGGCAAATTACAGTTCTGCTTCCGCCCCTTTTTCATCCCCAGTATTTTCATACAAATAAAAGTAAATGCAGGCCTGGCACGTGCCTCATGCCTGTAATCCCAGCACTTTGGGCGGCTGAGGTGAGTAGATCATTTGAGATCAGGAGTTTAAGACCAGCTTGGCCAATATGGTGAAACCCCATCTCTACTAAAAATACAAAAATTTGCTAGGAGTGGTGGTGCACACCTGTAATCCCAGCTACATGGGAGGCTAAGGCAGGAGAATCGCTTGAATCCGGCAGGCAGAGGTTGCAATGAGCTGACATTACACCACTGCACTCCAGTCTGGGCGACAGAGCGAGACCTCATCTCAAAAAAAAAAAGTAAATTCACAGATGGCCATCCAAAACCAGAACAATAATGATGGCTCCTTCTGGAAGGTGAGGAACAGGAACACGAGGTCTGAGGAGGGAAGGAGACTGCACTAAACGACTTTTGTCTCCTTTTAACCAGGAGAATGCATAAGTGCTTATTGCATTGGCATAACACTGTAGTTACTAAAAGCCAGAGATACATGAAGGGCAGAAATCCTTAAGAAGGAAGAGGCTCCAGGTCAGGACTTCATGAAGCATGCAGCGGGGCGGGGCCACCCAGGCTGGGAAGAGGCTGCATTTGCACACCTGCCTCCTCCTCTGCCCCGCCCTTCTCCACCCGATCAGGAGGTGAACAAGCAGAGACCTCCCCACCCCCAGCCAATAAAAGAAAAAGTGCACCATCAACTGTATCCACCTGACCCAAGAGTTACAGACAGGGCAGGAGAAAAAGCTTACACGCCCATAAATAACGTGTCCTGGGGACTTACTATTCCAGCACCTGGGCTCCCGGGCTGCCTCAGTGAAGGGCTCAGTGAGGTATATGCCTTTACAGGCCTTCCATGATGCAGACGTGCAAACAGCGATCCACCTGCCATGCAAGGCACCCGTGATGAAAACGCATGCTGGCTACAGATGTGGGTGAAGAAGAGGGGAAAGCCTTTTGCTCTGACTGCAGCATCAACTGGCCCACCTCTGCCCGCCAAGGTCCCAGAGCTGGGAAGGCTGAGCTCGTGGCTACTTGAGGGCTCCAGGACATGTAGTCCATTGATCAGGGAAGCGAGTCTAGGAACCACCCCTTCTCCCAGGAGAAAGTGGCTTCTTTGTCCCAGGAGAGAGGGAGAAAAGAAATTCCTTTGTGTGTTAGAAAGCAGGTCGCTTTTCTTCCCCTCTCTTTTATGAATCTAGTTGCTTGAAAGGTCCTGTGTTGAACCTACCTTTGGCTGTCATGTCTCTCCATGATTATGCACAAGGCAAAAGAAAGCAACAACTGTAACTTGAGACTCAGCGATTCAGCTTAACCACCCCAAATAACTGACAGCGTGGGTATAAAACATGCTGCAACAATGCCGGCCCAATGGCTATTACAGTGATTTACTCTGGACCACATGAAGTTCAGCGGCCGGGGAAGAGGGCAGAGCCTTAAACGGGCTTTCATGCCTGTGTCGTAAATTCAGATCACTGCTTCAAAGGTGGTGCCAAAGTGCTGGTAACCCAAAGTCAAGGGGCCTAGGTTTTGTTTTCCAGGGCAAAGGGACACCATCAATGATGGGAGAGTTCTGCAGAGGTGACCCAGGGATGGGTCCCCGGCCACGTCTTCCCTAGCTTTGTCTCTTTGGCCTAGAAGAAGAGGCATAAAAGGTGTCAGCAGCCCCAGTGCTCGGTAAATCACTGGTGTGAATCAGTGGGGCTGGGTGACGGCCTTATGGGGTCCTTTCTCCTGAAGGCCAAACCCAGAAGGCCCCACACTCGGTGACCCCATCAATGGGTCATCAGGCCTTGCTCAGTTACAGAAGAGACCTCTTCCAGGGTTAGAAAGAGAGGATGGGAGAAGAGTCCTCAATTCCCACAAAGAAATAGCCTCAAGCCACTGTGTTGGTGGGAATGAAAGGAAAACGGGACATGCTGATACTGACCACTTAGTAATCTCTAACATTTCATGAGCTTGGGCTTTACACCAGGATAGTGCTATTGGGGGGAAAAATGATTTTGTTTCAGTCAAAAAGACCAATGAGAAAAAGAAGCCTATATACTGTACTAAAACAAGCATTAGTCATTTATCAACAACAGCTACTATCTATTAAGCGAACACTTTACCCCATATTTACCTGGAGAGGGAAATATTATAACTGCCATTTTGCAGGAAACAGAGGTTAAGAAACTGATCCACAATCTCACAGCTAGTTACATGTAGGTATATGCGTACTCTTTTATATGATATTGGTACATTTATTTCATATTTCAAATTTAGAATTGGAAGTGGTTTACACTTAGTGATTAGGTATTTTTAAACCTAAAGAACAACCGTGTTGCAGGGTATGATGGCACATGGGTGTAATCTCAACATCTCAGGAGGCCAAGGCGGGAGGATGGCCTGAGCCCAGGAGTTTGAGATAAGCCTGAGCAACATAGCAAGATCCTCCGTCTCAAAAAACGAAACAAACAACAACAAAAGAACTGTTTTAACTATTTTTACGCATATTTGGAAAAGAAATGTCTTTCTCTTTATTTTATCGGATGTAGTAAAGAAACCACGTGGCACAACAGCCATCTCCAGCATCTTTCGTAAGTGGAAAGAGTTGAGAAACAGTCCATGACCCAGGAAGGCCCAGTGGTTCCGGACACCTGGGGTCTGATCCCACCCTGATGCTCACTTGGTGTGTTACCTGAGTCAAGCCCCTCCCCTTTCTGGGCCTTGGATTTATCTTCCAAGGTGAGGAGGCTGATTTCTAAGGTTTCCTCCATGCCAGCCCTAAAGCTTGAGATGTAATTGGTGCACTCTGCAGGCTGCCACCCGGACACCCATCCTGAGTGATATAAAACAGTTTTCCTAGAGGACTGGAACCAAGAGGGCTATGGTGTGCAGGGACCTTTGTGCATTTTCTTGCCTCCCTGTGCTTGTAGAGCTAGGTTTGTGCTGTCTTCAGACCCTACAAGAGTCTTGGGTTTTGTGTAGCAGAAGCTTCTGCCGCAGACACCACCATAATGGCCTGGCGCAGAGATGGCAAATGGATTTTCTCTCATTTGCACAATAGTAGTCAGGCCCAGTCAGGGGACAGAACTCACACCAGTGATGTTAACAGCATCAAATATGAGGAATTGTTAGCTAGGTATCCCAAAGGGCGAAAACGGAACTCAAGGGTATGATGGAGATGGCACCTACGGGAAACAGCTCCACCCACACGGGAAACAGCTCCACCCACACGCCCAGAGCCCAAAGGGAAGTACTGCAACATGCAAGGTTGGAAAAGGCAAGATTCAGACCTCTGAAGAAGGGGCTGGCAGGCTGGTGCCTCTGTCTTTGAGGGGCACCAGGAAGGTGGTGTCAAAAATTTTTGAAAAACTACAAACCAGTTCAGGTTTTGCCACAAGAAGAAACTGCTGTCATCTGGCTGGACAAGCATTGCCTGGTTGATATGGACAGAAACCACAAGCAAATAGGAAAGAAGGATGCCACTCCTCCTCTTCCTCCCCGTTCCCGTCCCCCTCCCCCCCCTCCCCTCCCCCTCCTCCTTCCCCTCCCCCTCTCCTCCCATCTCCCTCTTCTCACTCTCTCCCCCTCCCTCTTTACCCCAACCCTAACCCTTCTCCCCTCCCCTTCTCCCCCTCCCCCCTTCTTCCCCTCCCCCTCTTCCCCTCCTGCCTAGTTGCTTTCCTCTAGCTCCCCCTGGTGGGCAGAGTCGCAGCCCCAGTATCACAAAGCAGGTATGGAAGGGTGAGTTTGGAGCTGAGAAACACGCTTGGGCTGACCACCTGGGCCAGCCCCCTTCTTTGGGTTTAGTCGTAGCTTCCTAGAGTGCAGCATTGAGGCTTATGAAGCCTCGTCATCTTGTGATAACTTGGTGATGTCAGTCATAAGCCCAGAAAAGAGAAGTGGTGGCATGAATACCACATATCAGCCCTTTCTCTGGTGATTAAATTACCCATCACGGTGGTAGGATAGGTGATCGTTGCTTCCTGACCTCTAAGGGATGGACAACTGAGCCACAGAGCCAAGATGATCATCAACAGATTCCCTCCCCTTCACCTCCCTGTCTAGCTCCCACTTACCTAATGTGGACAATTACGTCATGTCCAGAACCCGAAAGTAAAACATAAACCCTTTCCCAGTGATTTCCAGGAAATATGGACTGGAGCAAGGAGAAGGATGGTTTAAAAAGATGCATGCCCCTGGCCACCACCCTCTCACAGCCAAAGATATTCTCCTCCTAGGACCCTGGAAGGGCAAGAGTGAGGAATAAGAACAGACTCTCAGACAGTAGCGTGAGCCAAGCACTCCCCAGGGATTCAGCCCAGAGAAGAGTCAATTGGAAAGCTGGCAAGCCTTTGGATTCAGGCAGTCATGGGTTTAGCCAGGTCAGCCACTTTCTTTGTGTTTATAATTAAGTAACATACAATCTCTGTCCATAAATTAGGCAGGCAAGATAGATTTGTATGTTTTTTTAATTTCAACTTAATTTCTATTTTGCTGATAAGAAATAATAATTCTAGGGCCAGGTGTGGTGGCTCACGTCTGTAATCCCAGCACTTTGGGAGGCCGAGGCAGGCGGATCATCTGAGGTCAGAAGTTCCGAGACCAGCCTGGCCAATGTGGTGAAACCCCATCTCTACTAAAAATACAAAATTTAGCCAGGCATGGTGGCAGACGCCTGTAATCCCAGCTATTTGGAAGGCTGAGTCAGGAGAATCACTTGAACCCAGGGGGCAGAAGTTGCAGTGAGACGAGATCGTGCCATCGCACTCCAGCCTGGGCAACAAGAGGGAAACTACAACTGAAAAAAAAAAAGAAGGCCAGGCGTGGTGGCTCAAGCTTGTAATTCCAGCACTTTGGGAGGCCGAGGTGGGTGGATCACGAGGTCAAGAGATCGAGACCATCCTGGTCAACATGGTGAAACCCCGTCTCTACTAATAGAAAAAATTAGCTGGGCATGGTGGCGCGTGCCTGTAATCCCAGCTACCCAGGAGGCTGAGGCAGGAGAATTGCCTGAACCCAGGAGGCAGAGGTTGCGGTGAGCCGAGATCGCGCCACTGCACTCCAGCCTGGGTAACAAGAGCGAAACTCCGTCTCAAAAAAAAAAAAAAAAAGAAAAAGAAAAGAAAAAAGAAAGAATAATTCTAGTCTTTTCCGCGGGGGGTTCAGGAGAATTATTTCAGTGGTATGGCAGAGCTAGCTCTACGGTTCACGGGAGCAGACTGCACTCTCCTTTCCCAGTTCTGCAGAGAGCTCACATTGATACCCTGAAACCAGCCACGGTGGGAGTAGCCAGCAAGCGCTGCCAGTCAGCGATGTTCAGTTTTTGTGTTTGGAGGCCCAGATCACTAGTGCAACACAGGTCCCCTTCTCTTCCAAGGCTGGGAGGTGAGAAGAGGAGGAGGGTAAATTTGGTCACGGAAAAGGGTCCATCAGTTTTCAGCCAGGGCTTCCCACAGATCAGCCCCAAGATGACGCTTGTTCTTGTCTGCAAAGCATCTGCACAATGCTTCTCTCATCCCTTTTCTGTGCCACCTTTAAGCACAGACCCTCTGCCAGGCTGTCCTCGTTCTCTCCGTGGATACACACTGGGAAGCACTTCCCTTGCAGCTCTGATGACAACAGAGAGCTCTCTGCTCTCCTCACTCTTCGCTAGCCCAGAAGCTTTTTTTAAAGTGTGAATAAAATCCTTTCCTCCTCACCTTCCTCAAATACTATCATTAATGTTTCTGAGCTTTTGGAAACAAAAAGCCAGGGAGTTCTGTCTCACATCTGCCTTGAGCTCAGGAGCACAGGGCAACTCTGCTTGAATGGGAGAAACGGAAGGAGGGAAATACTAGAAAGGAAAATAGGTTAATATGGCAAAAATTTCAGGCCATAAGTACATTCCATAATTCTGACCTTTTGAGTGTTTTTTCCCTACTAGCTAATAGCATTCTCACACTTCTCTGTGGGGTGGGAAGGGCAAATAATATCAATAAATGGTCTGTACAGCGCCTAGCACATAGTAGGTCCTCAATAAACGGTGGCTTCTTTCACCTTCATTGAGGTTCTGCATGAAGACAAGATTCAGAAAGGCAGAAATGGGTGCCTCATCCTTCCTTCCCTTGCATGGTGGCAGGGATTATGATCCATTGGTGACCCACTAGGTTGGTCATGTGACTCCCCCTCCTTTGGGCTTTGAGAAGCAGATACTGATACATTAATGATGGGTAAGAAACCCACATACTCAACTAACATGAAATGTCCTCTTAGGTAAAGCAGAAAGACTGACGGAATATTCAACAAGTGGATAAACCAGTAATGCTAGCTCGGAGCACGGAATCTTGGCAAGCCACCATCTTCTTGGATGTTTCCCCTCAGTCCCTTTCCAAGCCTTTCTCTTGGAAGCCTGATATTGCAACTCTGTAAGTTTTGCCTGGTTAGTTGCATCCATGACCATAATTGCCACATACCTCCCCACACTATACACTGATGACTCCAATTCCATTCTTCGCTACCCTGAACACCAGACCGTATTTGCAGCTCTCTTTTGAGCATTCCCAGCAGATTCCACAGACACCCACACAGTCAATGCGTCCCATCCTGAACTCTTCATCTTCCTCCCTCTCCTGACACTGACCTTCATCTGCCTGCTCCATCCTAGTGAAGGTTACTTCCACCTCTGGTCATCCCAGGCACCTCACCTCCTTCATGCTCATTCCTCCTATCAGTTGATTCTAAGTTCGGATGATTCTGCTCCTTAATCATGCCTGCCTCTGCAGCCCGCTGTCCAGGCACATTAGAACAACCCTTGTTTCTCACAGGGACCACCAAATTCTCCTTCAAATTCCTTTTTCTACCCTCCTGTCTTGGCCCCTTCAATCCAGCCATCGCTGCCTAAAACAAATCTGAATGTATTTAAGTTCCCTATTACCAAACTCCCTATGACCCATGCGCTGAAGTTAGAACTTGACTCACGGTTTCCAGGATCCAGAGTTAACACCTCGAACTTCAGCCTCACCTATTTACTCTTCTCACACTGCCTATTACCTGCTCTAGACACACTGAACTGTCTATGCTTTCTAGTTCCTTCTGCCTATGGTACCGTTTCTCTGTTAGCCCCAGTAAGTCATACTTATTTTTACAACTTCATCTCCAGCACCTCTTCCGTGAAGCCCCCTGGATTCTCTACCTCTTTGATGAGATTTGATAATTCCCCACTTGAGTCTACTTCTGCCCCGCTTTTGGGCTTTATTTAGGGTCCAGCCCTACAGGGTCCTTTGAGCCCCTCTCTGCTGGTGTGGAGATGAGAAACTGTAGAAATGAAAGACACGAGACACAGAGACAGAGAAAAGAGAGTGTGGGCCCAGGGGTCCACTGCTAACCAAAGCGCGGAGTCCGGCAGTGGCCCCGAGTGCCTGGACACCCTGACTTTTATCGAGTACAAAGCTGGGGGCAGGGTAGGTAGGGTGTGGCATTGGTGGTCCGTGTTAGGGTCAAGTACATCGTGTGTCATAAGGTGGCGGCCCAAGATGTTCAGGTAGCCAAGATGAAGTAAGGAGCATAAGGCGTCAGCACTTCTTCCATACGTGTCAAGAAAGAACAAAGGCATTAAGATTTATATTACTTTTACTGATTATCTCTTCTAAGAAAAAAGGAACCAGGTGCAGAAGTGGAACATGAGAGTGGACATGGAACGTGACCACTGAAGCACAGCATCACATAGAGACAATTAAACCCCCAGATGTCTGTGGGCCTCCCTGACAGCGTCAGGCCTACTGCAAGAGCTCGGAGAAGCAGAGTTTTCTCCTAACTCCCCCGAGGAAGGAGACATCTCGGCCATCTTGGACGTCACCTTCCCTAGCTGGCTAAGCAGCAGGCACTTTCCCAGTGCTGGCGCAGCCCTTACACCTGCCTGACAGAGGGCTTAAAGCGTCTTGCCTTAGGGTCATTCCTTTCACAATGTCACCCCAGGTTCACACTTCACGACCTGAAAGGCATTAGTAAAAGAACTAAGATCGCCTATGAATAACTAAGATCACATATGAATAACTAAGATCACATATGAATAACTACTCCGGTTATATCTCCAGTTATTTTCTTCTTCATTATTTATATGGAAATCGGCTGAGGCTTCTGGCTCCTGCCTGGGCACTTACGGGGTCCCCCACCCCACAGCTTTACCTTTCCCTTCCCACGGTACAATTCTTTCCTTTATACATCTGCCTTTCCCTCTACTCTGGGCTCATCAAGAGGAGGGAACATGTCTTAATCATGTTTTTTTCCTATGAAATAAGACCTTTCTGATAAGGGGGTGCAGATAGAATGATGGTGCTGTAAGGCGATTTCATTTGTGAATCAGGAAGTCAGAAGGATGAAGTGTGATTATGAAATGTGAGATAGTAAAATCCATTCGAAATGGTTTTTTATAAGATTAGGATGCATACTATTACCCCTAGAAACCGCTTTAAATATTTTTTAATGTATAGCTAAAAAACAAATAGAGGACGCCGGGTGCTATGGCTCACGGCTGCAATCCCAGCACTTTGGGAAGCCAAGGTGGGTGGATCACCTGAGGTCAGAAGTTCAAGATCAGCCTGACCAACAGGGTGAAACTCTTGTCTCTACTAAAAATACAAAAATTAGCCAGTTATGGTGGTGGGCACCTGTAATCCCAGGCTGAGACAGGAGAATTGCTTGAACCTGGTAGGCAGAAGTTGCAGTGAGCTAAGATCGTGCATTTCACTCCAGCCTGGGCAACAGAGTGAGACTCCACCTCAAAAAAAAAAAAAAGAAAAAAAATAGAGGATATAGGCTGAGTGTGATGCCTTACACCTGTAATCCTAGCACTTTGGGAGGCAGAGGAGGGTGGATCATTTGCAGTCAGGAGTTCAAGACTAGCCTGGCCAACATGGTGAAACCCCATCTCTACAAAATAGATACACAAAAAATTTAGCCAGCCATGGTGGCACATGCCTGTAGTCCCAGCTACTCAGGAGGCTGAGGCATGAGAAATGTTTAATCCTGGGAGGTGGAGGTTGCAATGAGCCAAAATCACGCCAATGTACACAGAGTGAGACTCCATCTCCAAAAAAAAGAAAAAAGAAACAAACAGAGAAAACAAAATGGAATATCAAAAAATATTTGGTGGTCGGGCATGGTGGCTCAGAGCCTGTAATCCCAGCACTTTGGGAGGCTAAGCCAGGTGGATCACTTGAGGTCAGGCATTCGAGACCAGCCTGGACAACATGGTGAAACTCCATCTCTACTAAAAAAGAAAATTAGCCAGGCATAGTGGCATGTGCTACTTGGGAGGCTGAGCCAGGAGAATTGCTTGAACCCAGGAGGCGGAGGTTGCAGTGAGCCGAGATCATGCCACTGCACTCCAATCTGGGTGACAGAGAGAGACTCTACTTCAAAAAAAAAAAAAATGGTTAACCCCAAAAGAAGGCAGACAAGGAGCAACAAAGAAGCAAAAAAACTGAATAAACAAATGGAAAACGAGTAGCAAAATAATATTAGATTGATGCAAAAGTAACTATGGTTTTTGCTGCACTTACTTTTGCACCAATTTAATAGATTTAAACACAGCCATATCAAGAATTACTTTCAATGTAAAAGCCTCAAATTGAAAGGCAGAGATTGAGGCTGAGCATGGTGACTCACACCTGTAATCCCAGCACTTTCGGAGGCCAAGGTGGGAGGATCACTTGAGCCCAGGAGTTTGAGATCAGCCTGGGCAACATGGTGAGACTCCTTCTCCGAAAAATACAAAAAAATTAGCCATGTGTGGTATGTGCCTGTAGTTTAACTAGATAAAAAGTAAGACTCAGATATATGCTATCTACAAGACATAAATATTCATTATGAAGACTTCGGATCCAAAAGAGTATACGCCACACGATTCCATTGATATAAAGTTCCAGAACAAGCAAAGCTTATCTGCAGTTACAGAAAACAGTGGTTGGCTGAAAGAGGAATTGACTCCAGACATGAGGAAGCTTTCTGATGGAAATGTTTTCTTTCTTGATTGTGATGGTGATTATACAAATGTGTTCTCATCTGACAAAACTCATTGAGCTGTATACTTAAAATGTGTGTGATTTAAGGCATGTAACCTCATACCCCCCAAAAAATTCATTATTAAAAAAACAGGATGAAAATGTGAAATGGTTCAGCCCCTGTGGAAAGCAATTTGGCAGTTCTTCAAAACATCAAGAATAGAATTATCATATGACCCAGGAACCTCACTCCCAGGTATATATAACCTCACTCCCAGGTATTTTCAAAGAATTGAAAACAGGTACTGAAACAAATACATGTGCACACATGTTCATAGCCACAGCGTTCGCAATATCCAAAAGCTGGAAACAACCCAAATGTCCATCAGCAGATGCATGAATCAACAAATCGTGGCATGAACATTAAAGGAAATCAAAGTAGTGCACCCAAAAATAAACCCCTTTGACATATTTTGAGATAGCTGTTCAGAGGGCTTGCAAACAGAAGTAGGCCTGCAAAGCTGCCTTTTGGGGAAGAGACTTACATCTGTAAAGAAAATCTGCACAGATGCAGCCAGGCTTTCTCTGAGGCTTTCTCTTGTCTAATCTAGGAAAGATTAACTGAGAGTCTGACACCTTCAAGACTGGAAGAAACATTCGCCATCTATTCTCTCTGAGGGCTGCTACCTGTGAAGTTTCATTTATATTACAAGACCACCTATGCCAGCCACGCCTCCCCTTCTCCCTGCACTTAACCTGTTTTGCCATAGTCCAAGCCCTTAATCATTCTGCACCCTCAAGATGTTGTATAGGTTTCTGAACCCCTATTGATGGGTTGGGGTCATTACTCTGTGGTTTTCCCCATGTGCACATTAACAAATCTGTGTGCCTTTTCTCTTATTAATTGACCTTTTGTCAGTTGATTTTTTAGCAAAACCTCACAGGGCAAAGGAGGCATTTTCCCTTGGCCCCTACAACACAGAATGAAATATCATTTGGCAATAAAAAGGAACGACGTACTGATACACAGTATAACATAGGTGAGCACTGAAAACATTAGGCTAAGTGAAAGAAGCCAGACACAAAAAAAATCACATATCGTAGGATCCCATTTATGTGAAATATTCAGAATATTTCAGGGGTGGTTGCCAAGGACTGAGCGAGGGGGTAATGAGGGACAACTGCTTAACAGGGTTCTTTCTGGGTTGATGAAAATGGGAGCTAGGCAGAGGTGGTGGCTGCACAACATTGTGAATGTACTAAATGCCTCTGAATCATTCATTTTTCAATGGTTACTCTTATGTTATTTGAATTTCACCTCAAAAAAAAGAGATTTCTTTCTACTTCCAACCAAGAGAGAGTAACAGAAGGCAGATTTACCCCCACGCCTGAAACAACCGAAAAGAATGGACAAAATATATGAAACAGCAGTTTCCAGGACACTTGATAGCTGGCAACAAAGGACAGTGATCCCTGCGTGATAAGGAACAAATGATGGGAAGCCTATGACTGCTCCAGCTTAGGGACTTGAAAGAGTTTCCAGGCCACAGCACATGGAGGAATAATTCAAGCAGAATTCACCAGGCCCGTCAGTCGAGGAGACACAGCTAAGAGGCTAGAAAGACTAAGACAGTAAGAGGAAGACAATAACTACAGGAATACAAAATATCTTATTCATGCAAAAAACAAGATGTAATTCAGAATGTCTGCCATCCAATTAAAAATTACCAGGTATAATAAAGAAGCTAAAAGATATGATCTAAAAGGAGGAGAAAAATTACCAGTTCAAACCAACCCAGAATTAATGCAGATGTCAGAATTAGCAGAGATGGACATTAAAAGTTATTATAACTATATTTCATGTGTTCAAAAAGTTAAGCAGAGACAAGGAAGATAATACCAGAGGGCTGTGGGAAGGCACCCAAACTGAACTTCTACAGATGCTGAGATTCTACAGTTGCCGAACTTCTACAACGTCTAAGATGAAAAATACTGTGGGCTGGGCCCCGGTGACTCATCCCTGAAATCCCAGCACTTTGGGAGGCAAAGGCAGGCAGATCATTTGAGGTCAGGAGTTTGAGACCAGCCTGGCCAACATGGTGAAACCCCATCTTTACTAAAAATTAGCCAGGCATGGTGGCACATGCCTGTAGTCCTAGCTGCTCAGGAGGCTGAGGTGGAAGGATCGCTTGAACCTGGAACACAGAAGTTGCAGTGAGCTGAGATCGGGCCATTACACTCCACCCTGAGTGACAGAGCGAGACTCTGTCTCAAGAAAAACAATAAAGATAAAAAGCACTGTGGATGGGATTAATAGCAGATGAGACACTGCAGAAGAAAATAATAAATTTGAATAAATAGCAATAAAAGCTACCCAAAATGAAACAAATAAAAGAGAATTTTAAAAATGCAAACAGCATCAGTGAGCCATGAGATTACTTCAAGCGGTCCCCAAAGAAGAGGAAAGAGAAAAAGAAAAAATAATTGAAGAAAGAATGGTTAAAATTTTACAACATTGATGAAAAGTATAAACCCACAAATCCAAGAAGCTCAACAAACTCCAAGCAGAAGGAATTTGGAGAAAATTGCTTCAAAGTACATTATAATAAAAATGTTCCCAACCAGTGTTAGAGAAAATCTTAAAAAGCATTCAGAGGAAAAAAGACACATTAAGTACAGAGAAACAGAAGAACAGCAATAGATGTCCTGTTAGAAACAATGCAAACGAGTAACACAGTGGCACAGTGCCTTTAAAATACTGAAACCAAAAAGCTGTTCATCTAAAATTCTCTACTTGGTAAAAATAGCTTTCAGAAACAAAAGCAAAATAAAGACTTTATTAGGCATACAAAAGCTGAAAGACTTAATTACATGAAAGGGTGTGGGGGTGTGTGTGTGATGGAGTCTCACTCTTGTTGCCCAGGCTGGAGTGCAATGGTGCAATCTTGGTTCATTGCAACTCCACCTCCCAGGTTCAAGCAATTCTCTGCCTCAGTCTCCCAAGTAGGTAGGATTACAGGCACCCGACACCACACCTGGCTAGTTTTTGTATTTTTAGTAGAGACAGGGTTTCACCATATTGGCCAGGCTGATCTTGAACTCCTGACTTCGTGATCCGCCTGCCTTGGTTTCCAAAGTGCTGGGATTACAGGCGTGAGCCACCACACCCGGCCATGAAAGGTTTTTTTTAAAAAATTCACGAGGATCCAGTGTTCTATTCCAGTGGGAAAATTCGGCCGTTGGCTGAAGAGGAGACTCATGTAATGTTTGAGAAGATCATGAAATACATCAGGGAGAATCTACTGCCAGTGGACAGGCCCAACAGCAGCTACTTTATGTAAGTGAGAAGATTCTGAAGTTGGCTGCCAGTATCTCCAGGAACAAACTGGTGTGGCTGGGCACCTGCTTCAGAAAATGCACTGAGACCCACAAGTTTCAGTTGCACATCACAGCTCTAGGTTACCTTGGACCCTATGCCAAGTATAAAGTGTGGATATAGGCTAGAGCTTCTTCCTGGAGCAGATCCGTCCTTGCTGTATGGGAACCAGCTGTTGAAGTCTGGTCTGGGTTGAATCACCGAAAATACTCCTCACCACCAGGGAGTGGCGGTGTGCTCCATGGCAGACATTCCTTGGGTTTTGGGGTGGCGGGAAAATATACACAAGACTGCAGAAAAGTGGACCTCACGGTGATTGTGATATTTCATCATGCAGACATTGAGGAATATGTGGGTCATGAAATGAAGTTGACTCAAAACAAAGTCGAGGCCTTACAGCTGTGTGGAAGGGCCAAGCTTTGTTCCCTGTGTTTGTGTGGACTCCACCACCATGTTGAACTTTGTCAACACTGTGACCTCTTCAGGGACTTCTCTCTTTACTAGTCTCTCTACCGCTGACAAATGCAGGCTGGATTCTTACTGTACAGAAATGCTTTAAAATGGAGTTTCGGATCTTTGTGTTTGCACTAAATAGAATGTTTTGGTTTGTATTTGAATCAGAGGGCTTCTTTTTCTGAATAACAGGTTCAAAATCATGGGAACTGAGGACAAGAATAGCTTATTGTTATCTGTGATAACACTTTGTTTTCCAAACTCATAAGAATACAATGGATTTTCTCTGTTGTTTATTCAGATCATGAAAGATAGATACTGCCATATCAGAATAGTAGGCCACTTCTGGGATTTTACAAATGAAATTTGGCTAAAATAACAATAGAAATTTATTCAGCTATTTTTCTATATAGCAAATGCTGCATGGTGTGGAAGAAAAACTTGGGTTCAAACCCCAGTTCTGCTGCCAACCAGCTATATGGCCTTGGATGACTCATTCAATTTTAATAAGCTTCATTTTCTTCTGTTTAAAAAAAATCACAAAACTGATTTTTAAAAGCTTTAATCATCTACCTACAAATGGTTTTTAGAATTAGAAATCAGGCCAAGTGCCGTGGCTCATGCCTGTAATCCCAGCACTTTGGGAGGCCAAGGCAGGTGGACCACCTGAGGTCAGGAATTCAAGACCAGCCTGCCCAACATGGTAAAACCCCATCTCTACTAAAAATATAAAAAATTAGCTGGGAATGGTGGCACATGCCTGTAATCCCAGCTACTTAGGAGGTTGAGGCAGGAGAATTGCTTAAACCTGGGAGGTGGAGGCTGCAGTGAGCTGAGATTGTGCCATTGCACTCCAGCCTGGGCAACAAGAGTGAAACTCTGTCTCAAAAAAAAATGAATTAGAAATCATAATTGTAAAGCATTTAGCACAGTGCCTGGGAAATGTTAGGTATTGAATAAATAGTAAGGGTTATTTTTCTAGTACATATATTAGATATTTCTATTACAAAGTGTGGGGTCTTATATAACACACTTTTTAAAAACAATCACTAGAACAAGTCAGAAAATCAGTAAGGATATAGATGAATTGAATAACACTGTCAACCGACTTGATGTAATTCATACTTATAGATCATTCATTTCACCCAACAACAGCAAAATGCACTTTTTAAGAGCACATGGAATATTTACTATGATAGAATATACGCTGATCCATAAAACAAGTCTTAAAAATTTGGAAGGATTCAAGTCAAAGTGTGTTCTCTGATCACAATAGAACTAAATTATAAATCAGTAACAGGGAGATATCTGAAAAATTCTCCATGTATTTGAAACGAAATAATATATTTGAAATAACCCATGGGTCAAAGAAGAAATCAAAAGGGAAATTAGAAAGTATTTTAAAGTGAATGAAAATGAAAACACACCATATCAAATTTTGTGCTCAAGAAGCACAAATTTCATGCTAAAGCAACATTAGAAATTTATAACACTAAAACACCTACTTAGAAAAGTGCAAATGTCTCAAATTAATGACCTCATCTTCCTCCTTAAGAAACTAGAAAAAGAAGAGCAAGTGAAATCCAAAGTAAAAAGGATAAAAGAATAAAGAGTAGATCAAAAATCAATTTTTAAAAAAAGAGGGGGTTGGGAGCAGTGGCTCACACCTATGATCCCAACACTTTGGGAGGCTGAGGTAAGCAGATCATCTGAGATCTGAGGTCAGGAGTTTGAGACCAGCCTGGCCAACATGGAGAAACCCCATCTCTACTAAAAATACAAAAGTTAGTCAGGTGTAGTGGCACTTGCCTGTAATCCCAGCTACTCAGAAGGCTGAGGCAGGAGAGTTGCTTGAACCCGGGAGATGGAGGTTGCAGTGAGCTGAGATCACACCATTGCACTCCAGCCCAGGTGACAGAGCAAGACTCCATCTCAAAAAAACAAAACAAAACAAAAACAGATAAAGAACATAAAAGAAATAAAAGGAAAATCTAATTCTTTGAGGAAAAAATCAATAAAATTCATAAACCTCTAGCCAGATTGACCAGGAAAAAAGAAGAAAATACGCAAATTGCCACTAACGTAAATGAGAGTGGTGACATCACTACAAACTCTACAGACATTAAAAGAATAAGACATTATTATGAAAAACTTTATGCCAATAAACTTGAAAACTTAGGGTAAATGGACAAATTCCTTGAAAGACAAAAATTACTAAAGCTCACTCAAGAAGTAATATAACCTAAATAGGCCTATATCTATTAAATAAATTGAATTTGTGAGCAAAAACCTTCCCATAAATGTTCAGGCCCAGATGGATTCATAGGTGAATTCCACTAAACATTAAAGGACAAAATAATAAAATTTCTGCATAAACTCTTCCAGTGAAGCAGAGAGGAAGGAAAGCTGCTTCATTGATCCTATGATGTCAGGGCTACCTTGGTACCAAGACAATACGAAAACATTACAGACAACTCAGCACTCTTTAAGAATATAGATACAAAAATTCCCAACAAAATTTTATCAGGGCCTGTCCCAGGGTCTCATACCTGTGTAATTTCCAGCACTTTGGGAGGCCGAGGTGGGAGGATCACCTGAGCCCAGGAGTTTGAGACCACCCTGTGCAACATAGGGAGATCCCATCTCTACAAAAACAAAAGTGTTAATTAGCTTGGCATGGTGGTGGGTGCCTATAGTCAGAGCTACTCAGGATGATAAGGTGGGAGGATCACTTGAGCCCAGGAGGTCAAGGCTGTAGTGAGCCGTGATCTCACTATTGCATTCCAGCCTGGGCAATAGAATAAGAACCCCATTTCAAAAAAAAAAAAAAAAAAAAAGGCCGGACTCAGTGGCTCATGCCTGTAATCCTAGCACTTTAGGCAGCTGAGGCAGGTAGATCACCTGAAGTCAGGAGTTCAAGACCAGCTTGGGCAACATGACGAAATCTCATCTCTATTAAAAATATGAAAATTAGCCAGGCATAGTGGCATATGCCTGTAATCCCAGCTACTCAGGAGGCTAAGGCACAAGAATCACTTGAACCTGGGAGGTAGAAGCTGTGATAAGCCAAGATTACGCCACTGCACTCCAGCCTGGGTGACAGAGCAAGACTCCATCTCAAAACATAATAATAATAATAATAATAATAAAGTAAAATAAAAAGTCTGGGCTTCGTGGCTCACACCTGTAATCCCAACACTTTAGGAGGCCAAGGCAGGAGAATCCTTTGAGCCCAAGAGTTCAAGACCAGCCTGGGCAAGACAGTGAGATTCCATCCCTACAAAAAAAACTCAAAACTTAGCTGAGCATGGTGGTATGTACCTATATTCCCAGCTACTCAGAAGGCTGAGGCAGGAGGATCTCCTGAGCCCAGGAATCCAGCAGAGCAGTGAGCTATGATTATGCCACTGCATTTCAGCCTGGATGACAGAGATTCCATCTCTAAACAAATAAATAAATAGTTTTTAAAATGTTAACAAATAAAATCTTAAAAATATATAAAAAGGCCAAGACCAAATAAGCTTTATCCCAGGAATGCAAGGTTTAAAATTAATCAGTGTAATTCACCATGTTAACAGGCTGAAAAAGATAAATCATATGAATATATTAATAGATGCAGTGAAGACATTTGATAAAATCTAACATACATCCTTTATTGTTGAAAAGAATACTAACTGCCAGCAAACTAGGAATACAAAGAACTTCCTCAACTCGATAAAGAATATTTATGAAAAACCTTCAGGCAACATAACACTCGATGGTGAAAGACTCAACGCTTTCCCCCTAAGACAAAGAACAAGGCACCCATGTTCAACTCCTCATTTCTAGTCCACATTGCACTGGAAGTTTATTAAGCCAAGAAAAAGAAATAAAAAGCATTCCAATTGGAAGGGAGGAAGTAAAACTGTCTTTATCTACAGGTAATATGATCATTTATGTTGTAAGATACAAAATCAACATACAAAAAAATTATTTCTATATGCTTGCAATGAATAATCAGAAGTTGGAAATGAAAGTAATACCATTTACAATGGCATAAACAACATGAAATATGCAGGGATAAATCTGATAAAAGATATGCAAGGCCTTATGTTAAAGATTGTAAAACATTCCTAAGAGACATTGAAATGAAGCAATGTCCCATATTCTTAGGTAGAAAGACTCAATATTGATATGATGTCAGTTCTCTTCATATTGATGTGTAGATTCAATATACTCGCAATCAAAATCTCAGAAAGCTTTCTAAGAAATTAAAGAGCTGATTCTAAAAGTCAGAAATACAAAGGATATATAAAGAACTTTCAAAACTCAATAAAAAAGAAAACAATTCCACCCTCGTCCCAAAATGGCCCAAAGATTTCAACAGCCACTTCCCCAAAGAAGATACGCAAATGGCAAATATAGTACTCACATGAAAAGATATTCAACATCATTTGTTATCGGTGAAGATGTGGAGCAAGTAGAACTCTCATGCGCTGCTAGTGGGAATGTCAAGTGGAACACCAGCTGGATGTGGTGG
Organism: Aotus nancymaae; assembly: GCF_030222135.1. NCBI lineage: Eukaryota > Metazoa > Chordata > Mammalia > Primates > Aotidae > Aotus > Aotus nancymaae. The sequence goes on from NW_026988421.1 coordinate 37,430,594, forward strand.
TTCATACCTGCAATCCCAGCAACTTAGGAGGCTGAGGCAGGAGGATCACTTGAGCCCAAGAGTTCAAGACCAGCCTGGGCAACAAAGTGAGACCCTGTCTCTACAAAAAATAGAAAAAAATAGCCACGCATGGCAGCACACACTTGTAGTCCCAGCTACTCAGGAGGCAGAGTTGGGAGGATCACTTGAGCCCAGGAGGTCAAGGACACTGTGAACCATGATCATGCCACTGCACTCCAGCCTGAGCAACAGAACAAGACCCTGTCTCCGATCAATCAATCAAATGTAACACCACTTTGGAAAACAGTTTGGAAATTTTTTGTTTTTTTTTTTTAATAGGTTAGACATATGCCTGCTATATGACCTAGCCATTCCACTCCTAGGAATTTACTCAAGAAAAATGGAAGCATATGCCCATGCATATGGGCACTGTACAGAAGTGTCCTTAGCAGCTCAATCTACAACAGCCAAACACTGAACCCTAAATGCCCACGATATCTGAATAGGTCAACACACTGCAGTCTATCTATACAATGGAGTATCACTCCACAATAAAAGGAAATAAGATATACACACGATAGCATGGATGCATCTCAAAATAATTACACTAAAGCAGTTAAAATATTAAATACACTAAAGCAGTTAAAATATTAAATACAAACATAATACATTTTTAATATCTGTCCAGTGTCAGCATTTTCCTTCAGGTTTGTTTATTTGTTTTGGGGTTTTTTTGAGATAGAGTCTCACTCTGTCGCCCAGGCTGGAGTGCAGTGGCATAATCTCGGCTCACTGCAACCTCTGCCTCCTGGATTCAAGTGATTCTCCTGCCTCAGCCTCCCAAGTAGCTGGGACCACAGGTGCCTGCCACCATACCTGGCTAATTTTTGTATATTTAGTAGAGACAGGGTTTCACCACATTGGTCAGGCTGGTCTCGAACTCCTGACCACAAGTGATCCACCCACCTCAGCCTCCCAAAGTGCTGGGATTACAGGCATGAACCACCGAGCCCAGCCCCAGAATTTCTTGTAGCAGCTATTTTTCTCATGTCCCCTCCCTGCTGTATGCGGCAGAAGATATGGGCTGCAGTAACTATGATCAGCAAGGAACCAGGCTCCAGGCCTCACCCTCAGGTCTCTCCAAGGCCGGATACAGGCTCCAGGGCCTTCCAGCTCCCTGCCTCCAGCAGATTCACTAGAAGGGAAGAATAAACCCCCAACCCTACCTTTGCACCGCCCGCTGTTTGCTTCTCAGCCTGTGCTCCAGCTGCCTTCCCAGCTAATCAGTTGTCCCCAAGAAACAGCTGGAAAGTCTGTAGTGGAGACCCCCCCCCCACCCCGCCCTCTGCTTCAGGCTCTCCTCTCGCCTTCCTAGCTGAAGGCAGCCCCTCCCGGGCCCTCCTTGAGGCCCTCAGAGCTCCAAGCAGCCCGTCTGTCAGTCATTTTGGGGAAGTTCCCTGCCACCCCTCCAAGGAGATTGAAACAGTTTGGTTCTCACTTAAAGCTTCTGTTTGCACGGAGGAGTTTGTCACACATGCTAATGAACAGAAGGCTGACCCAAGGACAGAAGGGGTGGAGGTGGCTGCTAATGAATTCTTCCTGGCTGCTGTGCTGATAAGATGCAAATAAGTGACTGGAGGCTTACCTGTGTCCTGGACTTAGGTCGGTTCAGCTCCAGTTCATCTCCGAGATCAGCTCAGCTTCCAGGCCTGCAGCTTCCAGGGGCCCCCACTAGGCTGCGGCAAGGCAGGCAAGCAAGCGTGGTGGGCAACAGGTGTGGGCAGCAGGTGGGCTGAAGGGCTAGCAGGGCCTGTCTCCTGCTGGTTCTGCTCACAAGGCCCACCTGCAGGTGCTTCTAAGCAGAGACAGCTGAGCAAGTCGGTGTGGACATTTTCTAAGGGTCTCAACAATGCAAGCCCACCTTCTCCTCTCTCCTTTCATTGTAGTGACTTTTTGCCTTTTTTATAAAAGTAGTTCATGCAATCCCATCACCCAGAGATGACCGCTTAAATTTGACTTCCATTCCTCCTTACCTTTGCTACATATGTATTTTAAAAGCAAACATGGGGCTGGATGTGGTGGCTCATGCCTGTAATCTCAGCACTTTGAGAGGACGAGGCAGGTGGATCACCTGAGGTCAGGAGTTTGAGACCAGTCTGACCAACATGGTGAAACCTCGTCTCTACTAAAAATACAAAAATTAGCCGGGTGTGGTGGTATGCGCCCGTAGTCCGAGCTACTCAAGAGGGTGAGGCAGGAGAATTGCTTAAACCTGGGAGGCAGAGGTTGCAGTGAGCCAAGATCATACCAGTGCACTCCAGCCTGGGCGACAGAGCAAGACTCTATCTCAATAAAATAAAACATGGAATAATAATAATAGTAATATTTATTGAGCAAGTGCTTACTATGCACTAGACTAAGCTAAACCTTTCACCTGGATTATCTCATTAAATTTTCACAATAAGTCTGAGCGATGGTGTCATTATTATCCTCATTATATAGATGGAGAGATTGAGGCTTAAAGAAGTCGAGCACCTTGTCCAATGTCATCCAGCAATTAAGTGGTGGGGCTGAGATTCTGACTCAGGAGATCTGATTCCAGAGCCGCCACTCTCACTCTGACGGCTTTCAAACTGACTAAATATTCTATAAATATCTAAGTCCTGAGCCTCCAGCATCACTTTTAATGGCTACGTAGCACTCTACTGTTCAGAGGTACCATTATTTCCCGTTCCTTATCAATGAACAGAGCTTGTTTTCCGTGTTTTCTACAATACGTTCACTGATAAACAGCCTCATAGTTCGATATTTGCTCAAAAGCTAAAATTGGAATCCCTGGGCCAAAGCATATGTATCATTTTAAGGCTTTTGATACACATTGCCAAGATGGTCCTCCAAAAATAATGAACCAAATTATACCCCCTACATCCTCATCCACACTAGAATACAAAGCATTCTTCATCCAAGTGATTAGAGGCAGCTCAAATTCTGCCACATGAATAATACAGTTTAGATTAATTAGGGGTTCGGGGTAGCTCAACAGTTTCCACTGGAAATTCCATCCTCCTGTGGCAGAAGAGCCAAGGCCAGACACTGAGCAGAAAGGAGTCTGGGGCCGAGAGAATGAGAGCAACTTCCACTTCATTGAGTCAGGTCAATAACTGAAGTTCTCAGAAATGCCTTCGTCTCCATCACTGTCACTGAGCAGTCACTGCCAGTGACCAAGGGGGAGAACAGTGTGTGGAATGTCCCCGAGCCCCTTGGCTGCTAAGTCCAGTGGAGGCAGCTTGCAGCAGGGAGAGGATAGACACCTGGGAGTTAGGACTCAGGAGTGCTCATCTCAGCCCTGGGACTTCTAACGAGTGGGAGCATGACACAGCAAGCCTCGTTTCTCTCTTCTGGAGGTGAACGCTGAGGGGTGGGATCATGGCCTGGAGTTCCCACCAGCTGCAATCTCCTATGTCCCTATGTCCCAGCATAGAACACTAACACCAACTGCCGTTTATTGCACTCCCACCTACACAAGACACAAACTAAGCATTACACTCGCATACGTTATCCTGTTTCAGCCTCCAAAGTCTTCCTAGTGCTACTTTTGTCCTTGTTTGACAGATGAGAAAACTGAGGCATAAAGCTTACCCGAGTCACCCAGCTCTGGACTGGCGGCGAATGGCAGAGCCAGAATTGGAGCCCAAGACACTCTGACTCACTTTAAGACCGCATGTCTAACCACCGGGTCGCACACACTCTCCTCTAATCAGGAAAATAGCTCAAGGCTATGTCTGGGGTGTTCCTCACTCTGTCCCCACCACCTAGCCCAATGCCACAGTAGGCAGTCAAGGTTTGTGACTGTCTTTGTCCATTGCTTCATAATTACCAAAACCTTAGTGACTTAAAATGGTACCCATTTGCCGCATGCAGTGGCTCACACCTGTAATCCCAACACTTTGGGAAGCCAAGGAGGGTGGATCAGGAGATTGAGACCATCTCAGCCAACATGGTGAAACCCCATCTCCACTAAAAATACAAAAATTAGCTGGATGTGGTGGTGTGTGCCTGTAGTCCCAGCTACTCGGGAGGCTGAGGCACGAGAATCACTTGAACCCGGGAGGTAGAGGTTGCAGTGAGCCGAGATTGCTCCACTGCACTCCAGCCTGGCAACAAAGCAAGACTCCATCTCAAAAAAAAAATTTTTTTAAATGATACCCACTTATTATCTCACAGTTCTGGGGGTCAGAAATCCAGGTACAGCATCACCAGGGTCCGTGTTCAGCATCTTACAAGGCTGAAATCAAGGTGTCAGCTGAACTGTGTGCCCAACTAGAGCTTGGGATCCTCTTCCAGGACCCTTTCAGTCATTGACAGAATTCACTTACTTGCTGTAGCACGACTGAGGTCTCCATTTTCCAACTAGCTGTCAACCAGGGACCGCTGTCAGCTCCTAAAAGCTACCTCCAAGTCCTTGTCATGTGATCTTCTCCTTATGGACTCTCACACTCTCACCCTCAAATCTCCTTCAGCAGGGGCTACCCTTTCAGAGATACCTTTTGGCTGAAATGTACACTCGTTCATTCAACAATGTTTGTTGACCTACAGTGAGCGAGGTACTTTGTTCTAGGTGCTCAGGTACAGCAGTGTCAAAAATAAAAATAAAACATCTCTGTCCTCAAGGTCCTTAGTTTTAATCAAAAAGACAGATGGGAAACTAGAGAAATAAGTAAATGATACAGCATAGTAGACAGTGAAAAAGTGGTTTGGAGAATAGCAAAGCAGGAAAGCGCAGAGGCCCAGGGAAGAAGGAGGTATCTATCTATCTATCTATCCATCTATCTATCTATCTATCTATCTATCTATCCATCTATCCATCTATTTATCTATCTATCAGTCATCTATTTATCTATCTATCATCTATCTATCATCTATCCATCTATCAACTTTCTATCATCTATCCATCAATCTATCTATCCCTCCATCTATCTATCTATCTATCATCTATCTATCTTTCTGTCTATCTATCTATTTATTTGATGGAGTTTCACTCTTGTCACTCAGGCTGGAGTGCAGTGGTATGATCTCAGCTCACTGCAACCTCTGCCTCCTGGGTTCAAATGATTCTCCTGCCTCAGCCTCCCAAGTAGCTGAAACTACAGGCGCATGCCACCACACCCATCTAATTTTTTGTATTTTTAGTAGAGATGGGGTTTCACCACATTGGCCAGGCTGATCTCGAACTCCTAACATCAAGTGATCCGCCCACCTCAGCCTCCCAAAGTGCTGGGGTTACAGGTGTGAGCCACCATGCCTGGCCTGCAATTTTAAATAGTGCAAGTAAGAAGGCCTTTTGGAAAGGTGAGTTGAGCCAAGGCTGTGAAGGAGGAGAGCGGCTGGAATTTGAGGAGTTTCAAGTGCTAAAGTCCTGTGGCAGTGGCACGGTTTGCATATTTGCAGAACGGCAAGGGGGCCAGATGCAGATGGAACAAGGGGAACAGTAAAGTAAGGTGGGCAGGGGCTCCAGATCACATGGTCACGCCTTCCACTTTTGCTCTGAGTGAAATCGGAAGGCTTGGCAGACTTCGAAGGAGAGGAGTGCCATGAGCCTGCTCACGGCTTTAGGGGACCATTCCTGCAGCTGCATGAGAACAAAGCATGGGGAGACATAGGATGGGGCTGCCTCACCCGGCAAGGGTGAGTCCCAAGGAGCCTCGGATCATAAAATATTAGTCCTTAATAATCATTTGAGTGAGTTAATTGACTGTCTGAGTGTTAGGCCAGCCCAGGGTCTGTAAAAAGCATAAGGCAGGAAGGAGATGAGGGCAGCCGCGGGGACATGGTTTCCAGGGTCTCAAGAAGCTGGGACTGTGGGAACAGACCAGCCAGGTTGAAGGAAGACCAGTGGGGGCAGGACCCCAGGTGGCCACCAAGACAGGCAAGCCCACTTTGGCAAGCCCGACCTTCAGGCAGACAGCATCTGCCCTGTCCCCAAGGACTTGCTGCATTTTCTCCACTCACCAAATACTTACTGAGCATAAATACATGAGCATAGGTAGCAGGCAGTTTGAACAAGAGCAGTAAACAAGACGAGCAAGAACCTAAAATTGCAAGGGTCAAGCAATCATATGAAAAATTAAATAATTATAGTTTGTAGTAAGTGCTGTGAAGGAAACAATATTAGTATTAAAAATAGGCCAGGTGCAGTGGCTCATGCCTGTAATTCCAGCACTTTGGGAGGCTAAGGCGGGTGGATCACCTGAGGTCAGGAGTTCAAGATCAGCCTGACCAACATGGTGAAACCGCATCTCTATTAAAAATACAATAATTAGCCAGGTGTGGTAGTGGGTGCCTATAATCCCAGCTACTTAGGAGACAGAGGCACGAAAATTGCTTGAACCTGGGAGATGGAGGATGCAGTGAGCCAGGATCACACTATTGCAGTCTAGCCTGGGTGACAGAGTAACACTTCATCTCAAATAAATAAATAAATAAAACTATAAAATAACTAGGAAGGTCTCCTAAGGAGATGATGGTTTAGGTAAATCTCAGCAAAGATCCAGCCATACAAAGAGTGGTTAGAAAAGACTATTCCAGGCGGAAGGAACAGCATGCAAGGGTCCTGAGGAGGGAAAATTCAGAGTGGGTCTCGAACCCAAAGGGAATCCCAGTATTTAAAAAGTTAACGAGGGCACTGGGCATGGTGTAATCCTAGCTACTCCAGAGGCTGATGCAGAAGGATCTCTTGGACCCAGGAGTTTGAGGCAGTATTAAATCATGATTGTGCCTGCTGAGACACTTTGGCTGTGTTCCCACCCAAATCTCATCTTGAACTGTAGCTCCCATAATTCCCATGTCATGGGAGGGACTCAGTGGGAAGTAATTGAATCATGGGGATGGATTTTCCCCATGACGTTCTTGTGACAGTGAATAAGTCTCACTAGATCCGATGGTTTTATAAAGGGGAATTCCCCAGCACACACCCTCTTGCCTGCTGCCATGTAAGACATGACTTTGCTCCTCCTTCGCCTTCCACCAGATTGTGAGGCCTCCCAGCCATGTGGAACTGTGAACGCATTAAACCTCTTTTTTAAATAAATTACCCAGTCTCTGTTATGTCTATTAGCAGGGTGAGAACAGACTAATACACCTGCGCATATCCACTGCACTCCAGCCTGGGCAACATAGCAAGACCACATCTCAGGAAAGGAGGAGTCTGACATGGTGGCTCACTCCTATAATCCCAGCACTTTGGGAGAAGAAGGTAGGCAGATCACTTGAGGTCAGGAATTTGAGACTAGCCTGGCCAATATGGCAAAACCCTGTCTCTACCAAATATAGAAAAATTAGGCCGGATATGGTGACTCACACCTATAATCCCAGCACTCAGGGAGGCCAAGGAGGGTGGATCACGAGGTCAGGAGCTTGAGACCAGCCCGGCCAATGTGGTGAAACCCTGTCTCTACTAAAAATACAAAAATTAGCCAGGTGTAGTGGCGCACACATGTAGTCCCAGCTACTCGGGAGGCTGAGGCAGGAGAATTGCTTAAACCCGGGAGGCAGTGGTTGCAGTGAGTGGAGATTGCACCACTGCACTCCAGCCTGGGCAACAGAGTGAGAATCCGTCTAAAAAAAAAAATTGAGCAGACAGAGCTCTTATATAGTGTTACTTGCCCAGCGACACCTCCTGAAAGCAAACAGACTGCTCCCAAAGACAGAGGCCACCAAGTTCTCAAGGGGTGTGAGCAGGAAGGTTCCTCTGGAAGCCCCGAAATCTGTCTTGTCCCCAGTCCTTGGCCACCCACTACCATGATCCGGGAGCTGACAAAACTCATGGCAGACGCACTGAACGGAACTCCAGGCTCCTCTAGTAAATCCTTTATCAGTGGGCAGAGGAACCACACTCGACAAGTGGGCAGCCTTGGATGCGTGAGGCCCAGAACTGGGCTGTTGGCCCCGCCCGAGCCGCTCCTCCAGCTTTCCAGCCGCAGTGTGGGTCAGTGTCAGATGGAACCCTGTGGAATGCTGGGAACCGGATGGCCCCAGGCCCCGCCCCAAACCAGGCTGCAATCATGCCCAACTTCCACAGGGGCTCTCCTCTTTTTTCTTCCTTCACCTGAGTTGACCCATTCCTTGGCTTCCTAAAGCTCGTAAAATGCCACCTCATTACATGGTGTTTTCATTCATGCAAGAAGACCACCCTATTCATTAAGATGGAAGACAGAGAGAACTAAGTAGGTCTTAGTTTTCCCTGCCTCTTTTAATCAGGAAAACATGGCTCCTCAAAATCCAATTTTGCCTTTTGTTTTAGCATTCCAGTTTCCCTTTATATTTCTCTCTTTCATAGGCCCACATCAAGCTCTGTGCCCTTTGGAGTTACCTCCTGAAGAATCTGCCCCCACCCCACCCCAAGACGGAGTACTGCTCTGTTGTCCAGGCTGGAGTGCGGTGGTGCGATCTTGGCTCACTGCAACCTCTGCCTCCTGGGTTCAAGCAATTCTCCTGTCTCAGCCTCCCGTGTAGCTGGGATTACAGGTGCACGCGACCACGCTCAGCTAATTTTTGTATTCTTAGTAGAGACGGGGTTGCACCATGTTGGCCAGGCTGGTCTTGAACTCTTGACCATGTGATCTGCCCACCTCCTCAGCCTCTCAAAGTGCTGGAGTTGCAGGCGTGAGCCAGGGTGCCCCAAATCTGGCAAGAATCTTTAAAACAAAACAACAAAAGTCTCCTCTCTTGGCTTCTGTGATCCCTGCTCCTCAGCCTCTCTCCTTCCTCTCTGGCTCATCCATCTCTGGCTCATTCTCCTTCTCCCTCCTGACATCATCCACTCCCTCCAAACCTATCTCCACAGGTGGAGGTCTCTGCAGATGCAGACGTGCCTGTGACACTTCCACCTGGTGCCCTGTGGTTTTCCACTCCACGGGCCCAGACAGGACTCAGCATCCCTTCCCCACACCAGCATCTGCTCCTGGTCCCCATCTCTCCCGGGGACCTTGCCTGGGCCCAGTCACCACAGCTCTCAAACCTGGGCTCCTGATTCTTGATCTAGAGTTACTACGAACCAAGGTAACATGCATAAATATGAATCACTTAGCACAGCACTCAGCCTTTGCCAAACAAATGCTCATTCAGCTCTCCTTCCCCGCTTCTGCAGCCCTGTTCTCCATCATGTGTTTTATCCTATAGAGACCAATCTGATTTCTGGAGTCACCATTTGCCAAATACACCCCTCAATTTTCTGCTTTCAATAACCCAGCTGCAGAGGTAATGAGTGTCTTTTTTTTTTCCATCTTAAACCAAGTTGTTATTGTATAAAATTATCTGGTTGTTTTGGTTTATCTAAAATATTTAGACTAAGAGGACACCTGAATTTATTTTAATAATTATGATTTTTTTAAAAGCTTGTCTCAGGAAGTTTTTATAAAACAAAGTAGAAAGAACTCATTCCTGCAGGCATTACCCTTCCTTCTCACTCTGCTTTTGGAAGGATTTGCAATTCAAATTGAGGATAAACTATTTTCACTTAGAAAAACACATTCCCTCTAGCAAAGAAACTCTTTTGAATACATCTCTGCAGAAGAGCCATATCTTTATACTTCATATGTGCAACATTTAACAAGAAAATTCTATTAATCTTTTTCCTCTCTTACTCTTTCCCATCATCATCATGATTTTCCATAATGACTGAAATTCAGAACTGCCCAATCCATAATCACACACACACCTCCTTTGTCTTTTCAGATTTCTTCCTAAGAAAACCCCACAGATGATGAAGATCAGATTTAGTTTAAATTATTTTAGCTGACATCAGCTTCAGGCGAGATCCTTGGTGTCAAAATGGAACGGAAAACTGAAATAAAACCCATAACTATACTTGAATTATCTTGATAATTGTCTAAATTTCTGTATCCCCTAAGAGAACTGCTTTCAGATCAATGCAGAAGAAAAAAGCATACTGGTGTGCTGATAAGTAAAAAGGACAAATGGCTCTGAGGAGTCTGGTGCATGGGCTCTGTGAGTATATCGTTTAATCTGAACCTTGACTGTGTCCCTTACCAGCAGAGGGACCCTGGGTGCACAGCTGATATCTCTGAGTTTTAGTTTTCTCATTTGGAGTTGTTGCAAAGGTTAAATGAATTAATCCACACAAAGTGGTAAGGACAGTCCCTGGTACATACTAATTGTTGAGTAAAAACAGGAATCATAGGCTGGCACAGTGATTCACACCTGTAATCCCAGTACTTTGGGAGGCCAAGGTGGGTAGATCACTTGAGGTTAGGAGTTTGAAACCAGCCTGGCCAACATGATGAAACCCTGTCTCTACTACAAATACAAAAATTAGACAGGAATGGTGGTACATGCCTGTAGTCCCAGCTACTAGGGAGGCTGAGGTGGGAGAATTGATTGAGCCCAGGAGGTGAAGTTTGTAGTGAGCCAAGATCACACCACTGTACTCCAGAGACTCTGTTGGGAAGAGGAGGTTTGGGGAGGTGAGGGGAGGGGAGGTTTGGGGAGGGGAGGGGAGGAGAGGGGCATCATTATCTGTGCCAGTTCCAAATCCTATAAACCTAGTACATACAGTACAGTGTAATCATTAGAACCTTCTACTCAGATGGCCTGAGTTCAAACCCTGGCTTTACCCATTATGAGCTATTCAACTCTGGGCAAGTTACCCAACACCACTGGCTCTATTAGCACAGTGGATATTAAACATTGTATCTGCATCATGGATATTGACATACATAATGAGATGGTGTGAAACACTTGACACTTATAGTAAGTGCTCAATGAATTTTGGCTCTTAGTTTTCCTTGCATGCTACAGAAATAAGGCTGATTAACTCAGAACTGCTTCCCCAAACACCTGGGGGTTTCAAAAGGGTAAAGCTATAAGATATTTCTACCTTAGCTGTTGATTAGGGGCCAAACAGCATTACAATACACCTCCTATTTGGGGCAGGGGTTGGGACTACGAGCCCTCATAGGTGGTCAGCAAGGCCCCTTAAAAGAAAAACAATCAGACATTCCCTCTCCTGCAACTGGCAGCCCAGTCGGGGGCACGTGGCCTGGTCTCAGCCAGTCAAAAGTTGTGAAAGTTGTCCTTTGCAACTGGCAGGAGACTAAGCTTCTGAAAGTAGAGAAGGAAGGGTGGAGGTGGTGGGTGGAGACGGGAAGGGTGGGCTGAAAGGGAAGACTGACAGCTAATCTCTAGAGTCTTGTTTACTCCCACCACCGCGCCTCCACTTTTTCTCTCTCCTAAAATTCCAAATTACAAAATCAACACGTTCTTCACAACCAGAAGAAACATTCATAAATGTATTCAGAAAGTGTGAATGATCACCTAGTGATGTATCCTCCTTAATTCTCCCCCAATTAGCCAAGTCCCTCTGCAGCTTATGTGACAGTGTGTCATAGCTATCCTCAAAGTCAATGGATGTCTACCATATGAACTCCACTATCCCGCCTTAATTTTCCATAATATAAATGCACCACTGGTTTTTCAAGCACTCCTCTTTGGATGGGCACCTTTTTAGATATCCATTACCATTTTATTTATTATTATTATATTATTATTATTATTTGAGATGGAGTCTCGCTCTATCACCTAGGCTGGAGTGCAGTGGCACAATCTCAGCTCACTGCAACGTCTACCTCCCAGGTTCAAGTGATTCTTCTGCCTCAGCCTCCTGAATAGCTGGGACTACAGACGCATGCCACCATACCCAGCTAATTTTTTGTATTTTTAGTACAGACCGGGGTTTCACTGTGTTAGCCAAGATAGTCTCAGTCTTCTGACCCTGTGACCCACCCACCTCAGCCTCCCAAAGTGCTGGGATTACAGGTGTGAGCCACTGCGCCCTGCCCCATTGCCATTTTAAATGCACATCCTCAGTGACCAGCAACCTTGCTTTCAGGAACCCAACCCACAGAAATAAAGCACTAGTGTATACATAAGGCTGCACATACAGGATACTTACTACACATTGCCCGGAGTGTCAGGAACTGGAAATAACCTAAATGCCCAGCAATATCCCCTTATGTGTGTTGTTTATGGCATTTTGTTTCAGGAGGGGGAAAATTTCAACTGTAAAAAGTATTTTCTGAAAACTGCAACTCAAACCCAGGTGAAAGCTGGGACTTTCAGTTTCCTTCCAGCAGTTACGTTTTAACTGTCTTTCCTCTGGGGGGTTATGGGGAGACAGGAACTAAAAAGCCAAGGCGTATGTCAAGGTCAGATCACCACAGCACAAGTGGGTCATCGTTAGGTCTGTTTTACCCACAGAGACAGCAAATCGGAATCCTAAGAGAGCCCAGGTTCAGGTTTTGCTTCCATCCAGAGAGCCGCAAACCTTAGTGTGCATACGATTCGCCCGAGACTCTTGTTAAACTGCAGTTTGACTCATTAGGTCTGGGGTGGGGCCTGAGATGTTGCTGCTTCAATAAGCAAACAGGTGATACAGATGCTGCTGACCCACGGACCACACTTGGAGTTGTAAGGATCAGATCAACTCACATCTACCGTCTGAACTGAATCCCAGCACTATCCAAGTGTTAGCACGGAAAGTTCTGAATCCCAAGAAACCCTTGAGTCCCAGTTAAACCAGAACAGTCGGTCACCCTAGGGGTTGTATTAGCTCAAGGTCAGGTGACTCAGAGGCCTGAAAATATAAATAAATGAAGTTGGCTGGCTGAAAACTTTGGCAAGCAGAAGAACTTAACACCCGCTCACTCAGGCTCTACCCTAGAGTCTCCGACTCGCAACTTTGTCCTACATCCAGCTGAGAAATTCCGTAACGTGTTTTTTCTGATGGTAACTATGTCTATGGATGATAGGGCACGATGGAAATAGTAGAAATCAAGGACTACTCAGAAACAAGATGAAAATGACTTCAAGTGAAGTCAGGGAAAGAACCTGTACAACCAGTCATCAAAAACTCACTATGGGCCAAGCGTGGTGGTTCACTCCTGTAATCCCAGCACTTTGGGAGGCCGAGGTGGGCGGATCACCTGAGGTCAGGAATTTAAGACCAGTCTGGCCAAGAGGGTGAAATCCCGTCTCCACTAAAAATACAAAAATTAGCCAGGCATAGTGGCACACGCCTGTAATCCCAGCTACTCGGGAGGCTGAGACAGGGAGAATTTCTTGAACCTGGAAGGCAGAGGTTGCAGTGAGCCAAGATCATGCCACTGCACTCCAGCCTGGGCGACAGAGTGAGACTCTGTCAAAAACAAAAAAAAAAAACAAAAAAAACACCTCACTATGGGCCAGGCACATTTGCTCATGTCTATAATCCCAAGACTTTGCAAGGCAAAGGCAGGAGGATTGCTTGAGCCCAGGAGTTTAAGACCAGCCTGGGCAACATAGGGACATTCTGTCTCTACTTTTTTTTTAATTAGCCAGGCATGGTGGCACATACCTGTGGCCCTAAGCCACTCAGGAGGCCAAGTTGAGAGGATTGGTTCGGACCAGGAGATCGAGGCTGCAGTGAGCCTTAATCATTCCACTGTACTCCAGCCTAAGCGATGGAGCAAGACCCTGTCTCAAAACAAAAACAAAACAAAACTCATTATGACAGCCAGCCTCCAAGGTGACTCACAGTGATTCTCATCCCCCAGCCTTCACGCCCTCCTGTGCTTCTCTCCTACACTGGATACAGCTAATCTGTGTCATCGATAGAATACTGCAGACGTGGTTAAGTATGACTTCCGAGACTAAGTCATAAAAGGCATTGAGGCCTTGATCTCGCTGTTTTGCTTGTTTATTTGATCACTTGCTCTGGGAAAGCCAAGCGCCGTGCCATGAGGATACCCCAGCAGGCCTATGGAGAGAATCACGTAGCAGGGTACTGCAGCCTCCAGCTGACAGCCAAATGAATGAGCCATCTTGGAAACAGACCCTCCAGCCTCAGTTAAGACTTCAGAAGACTGCAACCTGGCCCACATCTCAACTGCAACTTTATGAGAGACTCTGAAACAGACCCACTCAGCTAAGCCACTTTTGATCAAGCCCTCTAAAAAGTCTCCAAAGATCGAAGACCCGAGAAGTCGCAAACTGGCCACCAGCAGGGCCACAGTCAAGTTTTATTTTGACTGCTGCACAGTTTTTAAAAAGGTAATTAGCCACCAACATCTAAAAATCAGGATATTCCCATTACGTACTCATGTAAACCTGGATTTCTAGCACTTCCTGAAACACTGAAAGAGTTTCAAACTGAGGTTTTCATTCCCACAGGTCAAGAATAGGTCAGCCCTGAGCAGCAACTGCCCACCTTAGAGGGAACCTGTTTTCCCCACATCAGGAGCACGCCCACCATGTCCTACCATCGCTCCACCTGGTCCACATTACTCGTTAGCATTACCTGCCAGCCCTCCAAAGTCCGTGATCCTTGACTCACAGATGAGAAGCTTTTTCACCGATGGTACTCAAAGCATGGTCCCCAGATCAACAGCATTGGCATCACCTGGGAACTTGCTAGAAGTGCAAATTCTCTAGTCAACCCAGAAACTCTGGAGTGGGCAATCATCTTTGTTTCAGCCAGCCCCCTGGATGATTCTGATGCCTCAGAAAGTCTGAGAACCCCTGTTTCTCACAAGTAAGCTCTCTTGCCTTTAAAACCCATTGTCTGCTGTTTAGTAGAAGGAGCTCAGAAGATCTGAAAGTCTAGCTTTACCAATGTGAAGACCTCAGCCCCCACACCCACCATAAATGCCAGCAATCTGTACCTTCTGCCAGGCTTTGTATCAAATCTTCTGAGGCCACAGAGCTCCAGGTTCTCACAGCGCCTCCCAGAGTCCACACGCTCAGCAGTATCATGACAAATAAGAACCATTTGGTCTCAAATATAATAGTCTGCTTACCTGCATTTTTTTTTCCTCACACATATATAAGTAAACAATGCAGGCTGGGTGCAGTGGTTCAGGCCTATAATCCCAGCACTTTGTGAGGCCGAGGCGGGTGGATCACCTGAGGTCAGGAGTTTGAGACCGGCCTCACCAACATGGGGAAACCCCATCTCTACTAAAAATACAAAATTAGCTGGACGTGGTGGCGCGTGCCTGTAATCCCAGCTACTCAGGAGGCTGAGGCAGGAGAATTGCTTGAACCTGGGAGGCGGAGGTTGCAGTGAGCTGAGATGGCGCCATTGCACTCCAGCCTGGGCAACAAGAACAAAACTGTCTCAAAAAAATTTTTAAATAGGTAAACAATACAGTTGATTTTTTTTTTTTAACTGAGGGCAGGGTCAAGTCCTACAGTGTGCTGGGCACATCCTCTGTTGTAACGTGAGGTTTCTCTCAACCTCAGTTTTCTCAGCTGTAAACCGAGGGGCCAGATGCTCTGTCCTCAAGCTCCCTTATGGCTCTAAAAGTCTGTGACATTAGCCAGGCGTGGTGGCGCATGCCTGTAATCCCAGCTACTCGGGAGGCTGAGGCAGGAGAATTGCTTGAACCTGGGAGGCGGAGGTTGTGGTGAGCCAAGATCATGCCATTGCAATCCAGCCCGCGTAACAAGAGTGAACTCCATCTCAAAAAAAAGGAAAAGATAAATTAAAAGTCTGTGACTACCTGACATTAAATGAACTTTCTATTTCAGAATACTGAATGCCCCCATGTGTCATTAAATAAGCCATTGTTATGTTGGACAGTACGGCTGTACTTAATGAACCAGTCAAGGAATTGATTCTGCTGAATTTAACAAATCTGTTTTGTCAAATATCTATTATAACCAAAGCACCTGGTCCTGTTTTCACAACGCATTTAAGTGAACCCATTAGTGACTTCAGATAAAAGTCTTGAAGCATCTCTGTCCTAAAGGTGTGAACAGGTTTCTAACTCCTCAAGGTACTAAGGACAGTTTGGCAATTGTGAGAAATCTTACAGCGTGGGGCAGCTTCTGTGCTGAGGGTGCGTGGTCATGAGTATTGCAATATGGTGAGTCTCACCCAGAAAACCCGCCGCGCAGTCCTGGCTAGGTCTTCATCCCTGTCCCAGGCTTCTAACTCCAGTCGACTCTACTTCAAAGGAAAGAAAGCTTGTTTGGCCAAATACCTGTGGAGCATCGGTTTCGTGAACGTGACGTGCTGTTAAACCACAGCCATGTAAGCTTGCGGCCGCTGAGATTTTTCAAGGATGAAAGTTTCACTTTTCAAAGAAAATCGTGGCACCATCTAAGTTGGAAAAACATAAGGTAAATGGTGTCAATTGGCCCCAGGAAGCTTTTCTTCCAGAGAGCACCTACTATGTGTCTATTCCAGGAGAAGGAGGAGAGGTATGTGGAAATGGACTAAATGTATAAGACTAGAACAATGAGACACAGTTCCTGCCTTCCAGCACCTTTCAGGAGGTGGAGCTAAAGGACAGCTGGGATGGGCAGAGGACAATGTCAGGGCATGGCATTGTGGGGCCGGGAGAGGACTGGGGAAGGGAGCCGGATGTGACCCCAGAGGCCAGGTCAAGCAAATGGTCAGCATGGGCAGGTTGGGGGAACTAGGGGTAGTTGGAGCAGACACAGGACCTGGAGCAGGAAACACCAAGGCACAGAGCAGGGGACAGGTCCCTGGGCAGTCACTTTGTGCCTTTCCGAGGTTGCATGTCTGGGCTCCCACCTCCACATCTGCCTCTGAGGTTTGGAAGAATGATCACCAAACTGCTGAATACTGCTGGAATAGGACGTGGGGCTGTCCCATCTCCCCAGCCTGGGCGTTTCAAAGTGGGTATCTGAGGAACTGAATTAATACAGAATCACATTTTGGACATTCACAACGGTTTGATTTTGGAAGGGAGCTGGGGGATCATCTAACCCAATCTCACCCTCCATGTCTTGATCTCTGTGGCAGCTTAGGTATCCGGCTTCATATTTGGTTGCCTCTGTGGACAGGGAGCTCACTCTCTCCTTCTCACAAGGTAGCCTGTTTCATCACCAAAGGGCTGGAGTTGTCTCAGAAGTGTTCCTTATATGGCACTAGCCTCTCTCTCCTTCTACTTGACCCTCCTAAGCGCAGTCTCTGTCCCTCAGAACGGGTCTGAACCGTGTTTACTCCAGCAGCCCTTTAACTGTCTAGAGCAGCGACCACAACCTCCCTAAACGCCCCTCTTCCTCCCTGGGTGCTTTTGTGCAGTGGTCCCCGCACTTGGCTGCTGTCATCTGAACGCTGACTAGTTTGCCGGCGTTCTTTGGAAACTGTGCTCCCTGCTCCCTCAAAACTGAGAGCGAAACAGAAGTCACACATGGGCAGTGTGGGGGCCACTGCTGAACACCCGGGCCGCTGACCCCACAGACCACCAAGAGCTGGCAGCTTCTTCAGGAACTGGAAGACGCGCAGGTCAGCCTATCCTGGAGTGAGTGACCCCTTCCAGAGGGGCCAGGCAGCCTTTACCAGGCCTGGTGCGCAGTAGTTGCTAAGCCCTGGGTGGCTTGTAGCTTCTCACTGTCTGGGGTAAAAGCAAGCCCTGGGCCAGAGTCTTGGACACTGCAATTCGTGGACACTGGTGGGGAAAACCACCGGCCTCTGAACCTGGCATAGAAGGGAGAAGCCCGCCCCCTTGTGGATCTCTGGAGAGTTACATGGTGCAAAATGCACTGAAACCACAGCAGGAGACCCGGAGTCTGGGGGAGCAGCCACCTCCTCTCCCTGCTCCCATTTCACCAACCGCCTCTGAGGACCTGCAAGAGAACTGATCTGCGCTGTCACGGGGTAGGGGAGTGGTAGCAGGGGACATAAAAGGAAGCTAGGAAGCTGAGACCCCTGGATCATGTCTGGCAACAGTGGGTTAGAAAAAAAAAGAAGAAAACAGCATCTGGAGGTCTTTCCTGGTGCTGCCACTCCCTGTGTGGCCCCAGGAAAACCACAGGCTCTCTCTGGGCCTCCAAGGACCTTGCTAGGTAAAGGCTCCAATCCCTCTGAATGCTGCAGCCTTGGGCTTTCACGTTTCGTTCCTGACAGTGGTCTGTTGTTGGTGGCACCACAGTCCTGATTGACGAGAAGAGGACATGGGAGGCAGCAAGGGCAAAGGGCATTGCACACAGGGAAGCCAAGGGCACCAGTTTGGCCAGCCCAGTCCCCACCCTTGGCCCTGGACGGCACAGCAGCCCATCACTGCACCATGCTGCTAGGGGCCCAAAGAGTCATTTTCCAGAGTGAGTTCAAGAGGGGTCATGTCCCCTCCTTCCACAGTTTTGACCAAATCTACATCATTTCTCCATCATGTGGATAGCAACCCAGAGGTGACTGTGCCATAAAACATGCTTGACCCAGAGAGATGTGACCCAGGCCCATTGTCCAAGACAGCAGCCTTGCTCCCACACTTCCAGACTGCCTTTACTCTGCATGAAGCACATGATCAAAGATTGTGTTCTTAACGTATTTTCAAGATAAATTCTTTGCTACTCTGTAACTGATCAGGATAATTGGGCTAAATCTTACCCTGGGAAACACAAACCAGAAGCGCTTTCCTCGAAGCTCCCCAGATTAAAAAATGAATGATATGTTAAGATGGCTCAGATTTCCGACTGCACTACACTCACAGAGAAACAGCCACTAAGTCAGTGAAGATAGTGTTTTAAAGGCCAGCTGTCCTCCAGAAGAATGAGAAGTATTAAGACTCTTTTAGGCCGGGTGTGGTAGCTCATGCCTGTAATCCAAGCACTTTGGGAGGCCAAGGCAGATGGATCACTTGAGGTCAGGAGTTTGAGACCAGCCTGGCCAATGTGGTGAAACCCCATCTCTACTAAAAATACAAAAATTAGCCAGGCATGGTGGCACACACCTGTAGTCCTAGCAACTAGGTGGCTGAGGCACAAGAATCACTTGAACCCAGGAGGTGGAATTTGTAGTGAGCTGAGATTGCACCACTGTACTCCAGCCTGGGTGACAGGGTAAGACTGACTCAAAAAAGAAAAAAACCAGTCTTTTAAAATGAATTTGTGCTGGGAGCAGTGGCTCACGCCTGTAATCCCAACACTCTGGAAGGCCAAGGTGGGTGGATCACCTGAGGTCAGGAGTTCAAGACCAGCCTGGCCAACATGGTGGATCCTCTGTCTCTACTAAAAATACAAAAATTAGCCAGGCGTGGTGGTACACACCTATAATCATAGCTACTCAGTAGGCTGAGGCAGGTGAATTGCTTGAACCCAGAAGGCAGAGGTTGCAGTGAGCCAAGATGGTGCCGCTGCACTCCAGCCTGGGTGACAGAGCGAGACTGTTTCAATAAATAAATAAATAAAATAAAAATGGCTTTGTCTAAATTATCTGAAATAATTATGCCCTCAGGCTAGCGTGCTCCTAGCTGGATATGTCCAGGACAAATGTGTGAAGTAGAAGAGTCGTCTCTGCACACTGCAGTACACTAAAGCTTTGGCTGAAACTACGAAGCTCGTAATGTCTCATTTTTTAATAAGGCATTCTGAGTTATTACATAAATACCCTTTAAAATTCCAAAGAGTCTAACAATAAGAACAACACAAGTTCTACCTTAAAAACTACAGTCAGGTAGAACACGTAACTGTAACTGTACACAGATCCCTTTTCAAACACCTATTTAGACCACCTGGTTTCTGCAGCATTGCCAAATTCTAAAATTGTAATGAAAAGTGTTAAGTTTAAAACCTACAAGTCATCAGAGGTTCAGTGAGCAGATTGTGCCATTCCAAAACTGAAAATGTGCTTGCATAAGCAAGTCACCGGGGCTAACCTTTCTGGATTGAGAGTCTGGCCTTCAGTTCAGACCGTGGCTATGCCAGGGTCAGAAATGTGACAAAACTGCGCTTTCACAGAGGTTAGCCAAGGTTCACAGGGTCATGACTGGGCCATTTTATCAGTCATGTCAGGCTCACACCCTATTGCCTGGGATAGATAAAAACTTTATCTGTCAGTTTGCTAAATCTGCTCCTCCTGCCTCATTTTGAATAAAGAAAATCTGGGCTCAGCTTATCTAAACCAGAGACTTGCTTTTCCTAATACTGTTTCCATATGCAACTTCTAAGTAAAGGTGATGCGCCAATGATTTCTGGTCTCATTTTAGTCAAGAACTGTCCATAACTGGACAGACTGGCTTTGTCTTATCTAAGACCTTAACTTCAGAGAACAGTTCTGGCACTATTCGACAACACAGATTTATTCTGTTTATTGCATGTTAGATGAGCTGGAGGAGTTATATTAGAAGGACAGTTCTCAGTGTTACCTCTTCAGAATCATCTTTTCCTAAAGTAAAGCAAACCCCTCAAAAATTTAAAATTAACTTGGATCAATTTTCCAAATAGGGAATCTAAATGACTATAGAAGAATTTACAGAGCTACATCTGGAATAACACACACAGACATATATTTTCTAATAACTGTTAACAGAAGAAACAGCTAAGGATTCTTCTCACAGAAAACAGATGTGCACGGATGATCAATCAGCCCAGGTAGGCACTGTAAAATACGGTTAATACACAAAGCACAAAAATATTAAACGAGTCAGATTTTACTTTATTTGGAAATGATACAAATTCATTATTTTAAAATTTAAAGATTGGGGTAGTATAGTCAAAACACATAAATATTATAATATACATTTAGAAATTAAATATAAAGTCAACACGACACTCCATAAAAACTCATATGTACACTTCCAGTAAGTCTGAGGTTTGAGCATTCAAGCTCATCAGATTTCCCCATGGAAATGGGTGAATCTTGCAGGGAGATTGTCCACAGGATACACGGTGGGACTGGTTTTCATTGTAGGAGGTCCATTTAGAAGCTGCCAGTCACAATGCCTGGCCAGCTCCACTGTAAATATTTTGAGAAGAATTTTTGCAAATTCTTTGCCTACACAGCTCCTAAGGCCTCCTCCAAATGGAATAAAGCTGAACCTGGATGCATCCTCTGGGTGAGGCAGCATGAATCGGTCAGGATTAAATTCTTCCTTGTTGGTGAAGATCTCCGCCACATCATGAGTATCACAGATACTGTAGATAACATTCCAGCCCTTGGGAATCTGGTATCCCTGCAAAAGATGATGAAACCCCATGGGCTGACAAACGAATTTAACTTTCAACAACAAAAAGCTGTCCGTTTCACAAATGGGATACCTTTGGAGGGAATTAGGAGTTAAAAGCGAGGGAGAGGTAGAAAGAGAGAGAGAGAGGTGGGTCCAGGTTGCTGAAACACGCTTCCATATAGGGCAGAACAATGATCAAAAGCATAAGACTTGCGGCCACAGCACAGGGAAGCAAGAGGACTTTTTAAACCACAACAAAAGGAAGGGAGAAGAGAATTTTCACTTACATTTAATTCAAAAGTCTTCAGAGCAACTCGAAACCCTCCTGGAACTGGGGGATTCAGTCGTAGGGTCTCCTTGATAACACAACCGATGTATTTAAGTTGTTCCAAAATTTCCATGTCGAGCTTGTTGTCCTGATTGCTCTTGCAAAGTAAACCCTATCAAAACAGTCATACAGAGGTGAACAGTTATTTTGTGCTCCAATAAAATCAGCCCAGCAGACGTAAACAGGGCTTAAGTAGAGACTAAACCCAAAGGACTCCATGATAGGAGACTGGGAAGGGGAAACAGCAGCTAGTGACCATTTACCTGCCCAAATCCACTATCTATTTACAATTCCAGGAGAATGCTGCTCACCAGTTAGAAGGGCCAAGCTTCTTCCTGCACCCCTACCCCCCATCATCCACACTAATCAGCCATTCACACTGATCACACTATGCATACCCTTAGACACACAAATTCAAGAAGGTGGAACCCGTCTGAAAATCTCCACTGTTTGGCAAAAGGTGGAGGAGGGGTAGGAATACAAGGTCAAACCCTGCCCAAGTGGGATCACAGCTCAAGACTCCATCCTGTTTATTCACAAAGCGAATTCTCCCCTCTGGCCCACCCACTCCTTGGCCCTGCACTTTCAAAATACTCCCTGAAAGCAGCACACTGACTTCTTTGCAAGTTGGCTAGGGAGCAGCTGAATTTTCTAAGCCAATAAGGACACCCCCAGCCCAAGTCTCCCTACCTTACTTTTCAGCTCTTCTCGCACTTTCTGGAGAACATGTGGGTAGAGTCCCAGGTAAGTGATCAGAGATGTGGCTGCACTGGCCGTGGTTTCGTGTCCTCCGAAGAGGAGTTCTGTTGACGATTGCTTTAGTGCCTAAGAATGGAGTGAGACCCACGTTTCACAAGTCTGCAAGCAGTTTGACAGAGGGAACACTAGAAGGGCTAAACGTTTTACTGACAGAAAGTCAAGGAAAGCAGTATCTTTAAACAAAATGCAAAGTCCCTTTAGTTCAGCTAGAGCAGTAAGGCGAGTACGACCCCACTCTATCGCAAACTCCTGAGTTAAAGCCTTAGTTTTATTAAAATAGCAAGGTTCTTTATTAAGATCTTTGCAAATTCCAACTTTCCCTTTGAAACCTGGAAAGGCTAGGGGATGCTCCCAGTTCCGCTGCAGCCCATTCTGCTGCAGGCCCTTCCGCAGCTCTCTCGACCCGGTGGCTCAGCCTTTGGGATGCCATCGCTGTAGTATAGGTGGGCCGCTCACTCCAGAAAGCTGGGCCCCAGGAGGGTGCTTTGGCCCCAGGAACCGCGTTTGGAAAGCCAGGGGACCAAACTCCGCAGTGCCTGGTCTGAAGCTGTCACTCACCTGCATGTCCAGCCGCTCTCCCCTCTCCCAAGAGTGCTCGATCAACAGCTGCAGCGCGTCTTTGCAGCCCCGGCTAGCCTCGGATGCCCGCAGTCCGCAGATCTTGGCACGAATGTTCTGCTCGATGCGCGCGTGAATGAGGTTCCGCGCCTTCACGCCCTGAGCGCAGAGAGCGCGCGGCGGTAAGCAGACGCCCGGGTCCCGCGCCCCTCGTCCGCAGCCCGTTTGCCGCGCTTACCCGGTACAGCCCGCTGAAGGGCACGTCGATGGGCAACGAGAAGAGATTTCGGGTCATTTCCTCGAAGGCCTCCACCAGCTGCTGCTCGGCGTCCCTGTCGCCCGCCAGTTGGGGTTCGCAGCCCAGTAGGATGCGCATGGCAATGCGGAACATGAGGCGCTTCACCTCGGGGTAGACCAGGAGGCCGCGCTCGCCGCAGCTCAGCCACTGCTCCAGGCTGCTGCCCACTTCCTCGATGATCACCGGCACA
The DNA here is from genome assembly GCF_030222135.1 of Aotus nancymaae. Lineage (NCBI taxonomy): Eukaryota > Metazoa > Chordata > Mammalia > Primates > Aotidae > Aotus > Aotus nancymaae. The sequence goes on from NW_026988421.1 coordinate 37,453,696, forward strand.
TAGCACTCGAGTGCCTCGCGGCTGAAGGCCCGCATAATCACCTGAGCCCCAAAGAGGGGAGAACGTTAAGACCCTCCATCCGCCCATCTCGTCTCCCGCCGTCCCCTTCCAGACACCCCTAGTCCCGCCAGACACAAGGCACTCTCCGGGGTGGAAAAGCTAACCTGGAGCTGGCAGAGGGTCCTAGCCCACCTCACGCGGCTAGCCCGCGCCCAGCATCCATCGGCCAGAATCCCTCTCACAAATGGGGTCCCCTTCCCTGTCCAGGCATCACCCCCCGCCCCCACCTTCTTGCGCTGTTTGTGCGAGGAGTCGTGCAGGTTGGAGAGGCAGCCAGATCCCAGAATGGTGCGTACTGACGCGGGCCAGTGGACCGACACCAACCGGTGCTCTCCGAGCAAGATGCGCCGTACATTGTCCGCGCCCATCACCCGCACCGTGGGCCGCCCGAACAGATGCGTCTTGTAGATGAAGCCGTATTTCCTGCGCTTCATCTGCAGGAACTTCCTCCGCTGTGGGAGGAAGGCCGAGGAGAGAGGCGGGCATGAGGGGGCGCCGGGGAGCGCCGCGCCTCCCGCCAGCCCTGCTCCTAGCCGCAGTCGCCTGCCTCCCGGGGGCGCCTACACCGACTTCAGCAGAAGCCCAGAGCCGCGCCGGCCTCCGGTGAAGCAGGCTGTCCCGCCCCACGCTCCCTTACCTGCAGCACCATCTGCAAGGTTTCCCCAAAGAAGGGGAAGCCCATAGTCCCGGGGGGCAAGGGGAGGGCACAACTGCGGTCGCGGCCGCTCACGCAATACAGGTCCCAGAGCTTGATCGCAGCCAGGAAGAGCAGCAGCGGCAGCACGAAGGTGCAGAGCGCACTGGCCAGCAGCGCCGGGAGCCCCATGGCGCGCCGCGACCTCCCGCGCCACCTGCCGCCACCGCCAGCGCTCCAAACCCCGCGGCGCGGCGGCTTTATAGGCGGCCCAGGTTGCTGCCCACGTTACCTTGGTCAAATTAGTTCACCAAAAGTTCATCTTTAATTGCGGATTGGGCCCCTGGCTCCTCCCCCCGCGAGGCGCTGCCCAAAATCTTTAACCGTTTGTTCCGCGCCGAGGCAGAGGCGGCGAGGTGGCGGCTTCCCTCCGAGCGCGCCTCCTGGGGTGCGGGGCTAGGAGCTGCCCGCCTCCCCCCTCCAAGGTGTGCCGAGCTCCGAGGCGGCGGTGGGGGAGGGCCGAGGCTCAGAGCAGCCGGAATTCCAAGCCCTAGCCTTCCCAGCGGTCTCTTTGGAATCCCTCCCACCCGGTCCCACCCGCTGCCCCGGCCCAAAGCAGCCTTCACTGGCTTTCCATTTCCAGGCGCTGCGTGGGCTCCCTTCCACCTGCTGAGGAAGCAAGGAAAAGTCCGTTCAGGAATCGTCCAGCTGCCTTCTCCTGCGGGTGGGGAAACTGAGGTCCAAAAGAGATGCATAAAGCAGGCCTCCCGACTTTTCCGAAGGATCGCACAGAAGAGCCCAGGGACAGAGTCCAGGAGAGAGCCGCGGGGCATCGGGCGCAATAGGCAGATCTGGGATCCCCAGCTTCCCAAGAGGGCCAGCACTCGCGAAGTCTTGGAAGGTCCTACTTCAGGATACAAGAGGGCATCAGGTCCTTCAGGTCCCCAGGTGCTACTCTGCACAAGCCTCATCCCCGACTCTGGGGCACTTCGTCTAGGGCTTGGCAGTCGGCGCCCTGCTCTGAGATCCGAGCACAGCACCACCCTTGCCCCACCACCCACCCGCCATTCTGAGAGCTCTGCAGCTTGGGGCCTCAGCTGGGCAGCGGGGAAGGGGTCCTTAGCCCTGGCCGGGAGAGACGGAGTAAGAGGAAAAGGAGTCCTGGCTCCGAGCCCCGGCTCCATCTCTATTGCTCGTGACCTTGGGCAAGTCACCACACATCACTGCCTGTTTCCTCCTCCTTAACAGGGAGGCTATCATTCCCGACCTGTCTAAGCCTCGGGGCAGTGAGTTCCCAAAAGGGGGCTCCAGTTGCAACTATTCTTCCCAGCTCCAGGAACAGTAGGTTGTGTAACCTGGGTGGCCGGGACACCGGGCACTGGAGTCCTCCTCCTCTCTCCCAAGTCCCACCCAGAGTAAAGTCACTGTCCTCACCCAGGTGAGAGTGTGCTCGGCCCGAAACTCAGGCCTTTGCCGACCCCTAATAGGAGGGGTGAAGGAATCCGTACTGGGAAGTCTTCAGTACTTTGCCCAACTACAGTCACCCTCTACTGCAGCCAATGACGGGAGCTCGGACGCTGCGGGACGCGCACCTGTGCTCCCGGCTCTCCATCTGGCGGAGCCTCCCAGCTCGGGACCAGTCAGGGCCACACGGTCCGTGGGTTTGGGCGCTGAACGCACGAGCGGCGCCGAAAACGAAACAGAATGACGTGTGTTTGTTTAGAACTAACACTGGCTCTGGGAGAAGCACGCCGCACGCCTTGGAGAGCGTCCCTTGGAGATGGAAAACTGCTCCTGAGAGCTTAAATGCGTTGCCCTTCTCGCGGTGGTCCCCAAACCCGGAGGTATCAGGAAATATCTGCCGAGGTCGTAGGGACCCGCACAATCCTAGCGACGCTCCAAGCCGGAGTCGCCGCCACAGGGCATGTTTCGGGGGGATCAGCGTTTCCCTATAACTTGCCCAGTGTTTCAGAGGCTCTGGGCAGGGTTTCAGTCTCTGGCAAACGATTTGGTGGCTGTAAATACGGCGAGCCAACCTCTGGCCACCGCAGGAACCCGGGCCAATCGCGCTGGAGGTAATTCTCAGAAATCCCGGGTCCGCCCCTTTCTGGACAGCGCCTCCGGCCGGTGTGCAAAGCCGGCGAGCGGGGACATGACCTGGGGCCCATTCCCAATCCTCGGGCCTGACCCGCCTGTGACCCCTGACAGGCCGGACCGTGACATCCGAGTGATCTCTGCGGGGCCACCTCGCCAAGTTCAGCGCACGCCGGGTCACAAGATGAGCTGGAAATTGCCGCAGGGATAAAAAACGTTTTAATCTATCTGTCCATCGAGGCCGGCGGGGGCGTCAGACAGGAAAGGATTAAATGTGAGAGTGAACGATCATTAAAGAACATCTTGAAGGGGGGCAGGGCGGGGGGGGGTCAATAAATTACCAGCCCAATAGGAACTTTGATCTAGGAAACTTGCCAAGCTTTAGTGGGTGGTGGTGGGCGGGGAGGGGGATTGGTTCACTGAAAAACAACTTGTTTCGAAGATGTTTACAAAACAGCCTCCCTATCGCTAAGGGGCAGGGGTGGGGAGTCGGGTTGTTTTGCTGGTGGGGAGGGGTGAGGGCGCTGGAGTCACAGCAAAGCAGGCCACCTCCACTTTTCTCCTTTCAGCCCCTCTTCCCATTTCTGAACTCAGGGTTTTATACCTGCTGTTCCCTCTGCATGAGGCACCCCTCCCCTACGCCACTGCTGACTGGTTCCTTCCCAAGTCAAATGTCACCTCCTCCAAGGTTCCCCCCACCCATCCAGCCTAATTTAGCCGCAGACACTCTGTATCACAGGCCTGTTTTGTTTCCATTATGGCGCTTATCACCGCTGGACATATTCTTACTCTTTTGTTTGCTAGTTTATTTCTTGTCTGTCTCCGTCTGAGCACGTCAAGTGCAGGGGGGCAGGAACCTCCTCAGCTCCTTCCCTAGAGAATCTGCAGCTACTAAGACAGGAGCTCAGCTATCCCTTGAAATTACTGAGCATGATGTACCCATAGAAAATTAAAATTGGAGCCACCCCTACAGAGGCTTAGAGTTAGTCCAGACCCCAGAGCAGGTCTACTAGGTCTTCTTGGAACCAGTTCAACTGGCCTTGCTTCTGAGGGTCCCCACCCCATTCTTCTCTCCTCTCTCGAAATCACATCAAACCGGAAGCCTGCATCCTTCTCCTCATCCAAACCCTTGCTTCTCAGGCCAGGCTGTCCTCTGCATCCTCAAGAGTCCTCTTCCATAGCCTGCCACCTTTGCTGCCCCGGCGTCTGCCGAGCTCAGGGCCTGGCGCCAGGCTTTTGACTGGCAATGGGTGATGAATTGCCCTGTATAGGGATTATGGCGGCGTCAGCCCAGGTCGGAAGGGCCCGCTGTGCTCTGGAGCTACCATCCCTGTAAGCGCCTGCTGTGTCCCCCTTCTTTCTGGCCCCAGGATCCACCTTAAGCATAAGGTCAGGAGGGCACTGGCTTCCTTCTGGTTCACTAAGGGGTCAGCTCCGGCCTTGGTGGCTACTTCCCTGGCTCACCAGTTAGGTCCAGCTGCCCCCGCCTGTCAGAAGCTGGGTGGCAGATTGAAGTGGGCTTTTGGGAATGATGACATAGAGGCTTTTGGCTTTGATTTACACACTGTTTGGAACCTCTGTACTGGAACAGTTGAGAGAATCCTAAAGTCAAGCAAGGGCTTATCATGAAAAGGAGGCCAAAGGGTTCAGCCCTACCTGATGGCTGCAGGAACAGAGGTTGGGGCAGAAGAGTGAAGGGATAGGTTGGGAAGAGCACTGGCTGAGGAGTCCAGGAGCCCATTGCTGAGCTTCTCAGGTGAGTCATTCACCTCGATTGCTCCTCAATTTCTCCTCTGTGATAGAGAGGATGGTGAAGCAGTAAAACCAGAAGTCCCTGAAATGGCAGGGAGGGGTAAGCGCACAGGGACTGGAGTGACAGGAAAGCAGTGACTCCAGGGTGCAGTGGCTCATGCCTGTAATCCCAGCACTTTGGGAGCCAAGGTAGACGGATCACTTAAGCCCAGGGGTTTGAGACCAGCCTGAGTGACATGGTGAAACCCTGTCTCTACTAAAAATAGAAAAAAATTAGCTGGGCACTATGGCACATGCCTGTAGCCCCAGCTACTCCCAGCTACTTGGGAGGGTGAGATGGGAGGATGGCCTGAGCCCGGGAGGCAGAAGTGGCAATGAGCTGGTCATGCCACTACACTCCAGCCTGGGCCACAGAGGGAGATCCTGTCTCAAAAAAAAAAAAAAGAAAGAAAAAAAAAAAGTCCCTGAAACCTGGAGACAATTCACAGCCCAGCTTCAAGGGTTATACTCAGAGAGAAGTCAGGGGAGCCCAGGCCCCAGGCTGCCCAGCTCCCAGCTCCTCTCTGGGTATACTCTGTGGTGGGTCCTTCCCCGGCCTTCCCAACCCTCACCCTGGTGCCTTCCCCTCAGGGAGCAGCTGCCCAGCTAAGCCCTAGCCTCCCCACTTACCCACTCCTAAGACACTTTATTTCTTGGCCTTCCAACTTTTGATACAAATATCTAAACCTTTCCGATTATGTCTCAACTTCCCATGAACCTAATGCAGCGTTGGAGACGTGTTGGTGTGCCTAGTCTCTATATACATGAGAAGATTAAATGCGTTCTTGAAGTAGGAATTTTTCTTTCTAAGAAGTCACCAGCAGAATCTAGTGACCTTGAGCCCTTTAGAGCTCCCACGGAGACCAGCAGAGTGGCCAAGGCGCACAAAGCCGGAGGCCAACTGCCAGGAGGCCTTCCGTCTGGCGTCCCCTGTTGTGTTTTTCTACTCCCCAAAGCCAGGCGAGGGTTGCGCCCACAGCTGCGTCCCCGCTTCTCTACATGGGTTGTAGGTCCCACCGCGTGCTCGGGTCTCTTTGCAAGGTCCTCGAGTTGCAATATCCCTACTCCCCTACCACCCCTACCCTGCCTTCCTCATCCATGCACCCTCCCTGGATTGGCTCGGGAAGGGGAAGTCAGGCAGCATCTAGTGGGGATCTATCTATTCCCTCCATTCCTGCTTCGAGAGCCTGCAAGCTTGGCCCACGACCTTTCCATCCTCTGGGCGCGGCGCGCAAAAGCCACCTTCGCATGGGCTTAGATGCTTCTCTGGCACAGCATCGGTGGCTCGAGCTCCTCTTCCCTCGAGTCCGGCACACATTCGCGTTTGGTGAACGTTTGTTGAACGATTGTTGCATGAGTGAACGACAGGATGCGCGACGCTGCAATGGGGAGCTGCAGATGGGTGGCGCTGCCTGCTACAGCCACTGGCCAAGCCGTGTCCTACAGTGCAAGCAGGTCAGAGGCATAGCCCATCCCCCGCAGCCGAAGGCGCGAGGGGGTGGAAAAAGAGCCGCAGCCCGTCCACCGGGTGCACAATGGGCACGGTCTGCATTGCAGGGAAGGCGGGTGTGGCCAGCTCCCAGCGCGCGGTACGCACCAGCTCCACAGCTAGCAGCTGGAGCACAGCCTGCGCCAGCTCCTGGCCGAGGCAGCTGCGCGCACCGCCACCGAACGGGATGTAATGGAAGCGGCTGGAGCTGCCCCGCCAATCTTCGCGCGCTGCGCCGAAGCGCTCCGGGTCGAAGCCTTCGGGAGGGCTGCGGTAAACCGCAGCCGTCTCGTGCGTGTCCCGGATGCTATACATCACGCTCCAGCCCTTGGGGATCTGGTAGCCCTGCGGAGAGGCGAGGAGACCAGCCTGACCACTAGGCATCTAGTAACTGGGGGCCCTGAACCGACCCTCCACCCCAGTGGAGACTTGCGAAAACCGACCCTCCACCCCATCAGGCTTCCGAAAACAAGGAGGAAACCGCGATTAACCCGGAAACCAGGAGAAAGCTCTGTGTTCCAATCTCAACTCCTTCACTGGTGAAATATATGACCTTGGACTAGATGTGCCGTCTCTCTGAGCTTCAGTTTCCTCATTGGAAAAATGAAGAGGAAAATGCCCACTTTGTTGGTGAGGATTCAAATTAAGGAGTTGGCACATATGAGTGTTCAGTAAACGGGACCTATTGGTTAGGTCCCCGTTTGGTTTTGTCTGTTTTTTTCTTCTGACCTTGGATCCGGAGACCTAAATTCCAGTGCTGCACCTACCAGCTGCTACGGTGGGAGAAATGCACATGACAATTCCTTGAGGTCAGTTCCATTGTAGCGCTCTTCTTTGCACTGAGCTGAAAACCTCCCATCCTTCCCATCCATCAGCTGGACAATAATGTTCAGATTTGGTACCCACACTTTAAGAAGGTGCACATGAGAATCAAACTGGCCAGTCCTGAAAATGTTGGAAGGCAGCTTTCATGTTCCCTCTGCCCATCCCTAGCTTTTTCAACCATTTGGCTTTTTGATATGCCTTCCAATCCCCTCACTACACTGCTACCCTCATATCAAGTTCCAGGGTGAATACTCAAAACTTTCTAACTGGGGAACAGAACATCTTGGAATCATCCCAGGAGCTCTCTCTCCTCTCTAGACATCAGTGTTCTGGGAACTGGAGGGTGGCTAAGACCCTTTCCTGTCCTCTGCTCACCTCCTGGTTCTGTGCTCCCCTCCTGCTTCCCCTAAGGTCATGGAGGGCATTTTGGTGCCTGTAGAATGAAGCTTGCATTCCAAGACTGAGTCCCCATCCAAGACACCTCTCATCACCACCTTTGTCTGAGTCTGCTCTCTCTGTGGTGACCTCTCCCATCCTAACCTTTCACTGCTCCAGTTCAAATGCCAGTTCTCCAAATGTGTTGGTGTCATCCAGCACTAGAGACCACTCTCTTCACACCACAAGTGGAATGAGGCTGTTGGTCCTGGTCCCCTCCCTTTCCAAGTGGAGTTCCTCCAGGGCAGAATCCCAGTCCCTTTGATGCCTCCCTAACCCTGGCACACAATATGCCACAAATGTTCACTGTGGCAGGAGGTGCTCATCTTTGCCTGGAGCCACCCAGCCACCAAGCAGGGGACTGCAGTGACAGCCTTTCAGACAAACACCCGCTGCTTGGCACGGCCAGAGCCCCAGTGCCTGAGGCCACCACAGTACCCCCACAGCCTGGCCCCACCTGGATGGAGTGTCAGAGCTGGAAAAGACCAAGACAGCTTCCTTGCAGAGAGTAAACTGAGGCCCAGAGTGAAGAGGGAACTGCACAATGTCGTACAGAGATGGAGTCAGTTTTGGACTTTAACCTTGCTCAGCCCAAACCAGCCTGATCAGTATTGTAATTCTCCCCACCCCTGGAATCTGGCCCCAGCAGGAGCCCTGGACGGGCTGCAATGAGGGGTTCCTTGATCTTGTGAGGGAGCCAAAGGGGTAGAGTACAGGACGTACTGGGGATTTCTCTTTGTTCTCCATCCACACTCACTGGCTGGGAGGGGGTACTGCATGGATAAAAGTGTGTTTTTTATTCTAAAACTCCGCTCTCATTGAGTTGACCGGTGTGGACCGCCGCCAAGAGCTGAAGCGTACGAGATCCTTAAGCTTGCCGGCTGGCCAGGCTTTGGTTCCTCAGCCTGGGATCCGGGGAAGTGGAACAAGGCTCAGCCCATTTTACAGGACTGAAGGCTGAGGCTCGGAGAGCAAAAGAGGAGACCGCGCCGTCTGAGTCCCTCCGCCCTCCTCCCACCTGGGCGCCTCGGCAGGCGGCAGGAGGCCGGCTGTGGGCGGGCGCGGCGCACTTACGTCGAGCTCGAAGGTGCACAGAGCGGTGCGGTAGCCCCCGGACACGGGCGGCAGGAGGCGCAGCACCTCCTTGACCACGCAGTCGACGTAGCGCAGACGACCCAGCGCTGCGAGGCTGAGGTCCGGCTCGCAGCCGCAATCGGGCAGGGACCCCGAGCTGCCTCCCGCTGCCCCAGGTGCGCAGCCGCACGCGCGCCCCAGCCCCTGCGCCACCAGCTCCTCTCGGATCTTGGCGATGGCCGCCGGGTGCTGCAGTAGCAGCAGGACGAGCGAGGTGCTGGCACTGGCCGTGGTGAAGAAGGCGGCGAAGAGGAGCTCCACAGCCGATTCCTGCAAGACAGCCCCGGGCGGCACTAAGTCTCCCGCACCGGAGCGCTGACCCGACGGCCCCGCGGAGATGAAAGTCACCCAGATTTACTACTGCGCAAAGCCAGAAGCAGAGAAGTGCTACTCCTGCCGCGACTATATGCACGGTTTTGAAGTGGACTAAATCCCAAGTCCGCCACTTGGGAAAGTCACCTATAGCAACTGACAAAATTAGGATCTATCCACCTGCCTTGCGATGGTTCCCAGAGAGAATGCGGGAACTTACTCTGTGCACTCTCCTTGGTGCTTTAAGAATATTCACTCATTCGGTTCTCACCTCCCCTCCCCTCTGTGAGGCACAATTACTGCTCTTGTTTTATGGAGTTGAAAACGGAGGCTCCGGAGAAGTGCTCAGGGTCCTACAGCTAGCACTCGCAGCTGGGCTCAGCGCTCTTAACCACCTGTGGTGCTGCCTCCAACCCCAGCGGAGCAGCCTGACAATGACTGCAATGCAACAAAGGCACCTGCAGCATCAGCAGCGCCAGCCTCCTACCAAGGCCAGCCTGACCACTTCATCCTCTCCTTACCGCAGTAGTCCCAGGAGTCACGAAAGATCTTCCTGGTCTGCTCTGCCCAAGAACGGCAGAGGAGGGGCCTGGTGGCTTCATCCTCCAGGCTCCAGTGCTAACTGCCTACCTCTGCCCTCTCAAGTCCCACCCAGTGTCTTGCTGGCAGCACCCACAGTTTGTTTTATACACTGATTCACGCTATCACAGGATGTACGTGTTCCTTCCCCTCCTGAACCTCGAGCACACCAGCTGTGTTTCGCTCACCGTTGTATGCCCAGTCCGAGCGTAGAGCCTGGCACTGAATAGGTGCATAATAATATTTGTGGAATGAAAGACCTGGTTGCCCACTAACCTTGCCCTGCACCAGACAAGAGGGTAACTGGGATGGAGACTCCAGAGCCCCCAACATCCTCCCTGCCCAGCCCCTGATGTCCAGGCCAGAACTGAAGATTCCTGGCCAGTGAGTCCCTTCCTGAGAACCTGGAGGGTACTATCACCCCTACCCAGCCCTGTCCACTCCTTTTTACTCTGCTCCCCTTAGCCCAGAAGAGTCCCTGTCCACCTGGCTCCCCCAGGACTCATGAGTCCATTGCTCATGTTCTGTTTGTTTGTTTTTGAGATGGAGTCTTGCTGTTGCCCAGGCTGGAGTGCAGTAGTGTGATCTCGGATCACTACAACCTCCACCTGCCGGTTTCAAACAATTCTCTGCCTCAGCCTCCCAAGCAGCTGGGATTATAGGCACCCACCACCACGTCCAGCTAATTTTTGTATTTTTTTAGTAGAAGCAGGGTTTCACCATGTTGGCCAGGCTGGTCTCAAATTCCTGACCTCGTGATCCACCCAAAGTGCTGGGATTACAGGCGTGAGCCACCACGCCCAGCCTGCTCATGCTCCTATTAGTTCCATTCTCAGAAAAGCAGCTAAAGCTGAGCCCCACCCTTCAGGGATGTCTGGTAGAAAGTGGGAAACTGAGGCCCAGAAAAAGGATGGGTGGTAGTTGCTTATGGAAGATTGAGGTCTCCCGATTTCTAACTTCCCCTCCCCAAACTTCACTCCTTTTTCGGTGCTGAAGTGGGTCCTGGGGCCATTCCAAAGCTTCCCCCCTCCCCTCCACTGTGTGTGTGATGTGAGTACATGGGGAGGGGTCCTAATTCTCCAGGAGATCCACAGCAGCCAGCCAGCAAGATAGAGGTGCCAAGTGCCAAAGTAGCTCATAGAAGGTGAGAGGTGATTTTGGAAGGAAGAGGGGAGCTTTGAGGATGTGGAGTTTGATCCTGAGCCCCTTAGAGTTTGTACAAAAATGAATGATGAGGGCTTTGTAGGCAGGGGGACAGCAGAGGCAAAGGCATAGAATGGCAGAGAAGTGGGTGGGGAAAGAAAAGGGGAGAGAGCCATTTGCAGCCGGAAACATACAAAGATGGGCCTAGGATTCTTGCCTTCAGGTCTCCTACTGACAAGGGTGGCGGGTGGCTGTAGGCTGCACAGCTAGCGAGTGTGGCTGAAACGTGACTGAAGCCCAGGTCTCCTCTTTCCCCTCATCTGAGGAGTGCCTCTGCCTCAAACTGGGGCCACACAGGATGTGGCTCTGGGGATGCAGCGCTGATGTAGGGACCCGCATCCCCAGATGCAAAAGATGCCAGCCCCTACCTTCAGCTCCTGCACGGAGGGCTCGTGGCCCAGCTCCCTTGTACTGTGAATGATCAGGTCGAGGGCATCACCTGGCTCTGCAGCCTTGTCCTCATGAAGCTTCTCAGAAATGGCCCCCTCCAGGTGCCGATGCAGCTGGTCCCTTGCCCGGATGCCCTGATGTGCAGGGAGAGAAGAAAGGTGGGGCAGGAAGACTAAGGGGGTCAGGCCTGGCCACTTACCCAGAAAACCTTCTCAGCACTGGCTCTGCCAACATCCTAGTGACAACAGCCTTCCAGCTTAGCTCCTGGCCTGGCATATGGCTGGGCACAGTAAATGGTTGGGGATATGTCCACTGTCCACAAACATCATTCTGTCTTGATTATCACAAGCCCCCTCTGAGCTGCGGCAGAGTTTACTGTCATCCTGAGGAGAAGATGCTGAGGTTCAGAGAGGTCAAGCAATTGCCCAGAGTCACACAGCTGTCTGTGACCATGCCTGGCACCAAGCCCAGTGTGGCTAGGGTCAGCCCATTGCCCTTTCCCTGCACTAGGCTCAGGCTGGGGCACCTTGATGCCCCCAGCAAAGCTCTGACTTAGAGGACACTGTTGGATATTGTAAGCATTAGCCTCTGTAAGGGCATAGGCAAGAGGGGATGCCTCTCCAGAGTTCCGGAAACAGCCACAGCAAAAGCATCCCCCCAGGGAAAGCACCATAATTCAGCACTTGAGTTCTGTAGTCAGAGGAGATGGGGTTCAAGTCCTGTTTCTGCCCCTACTAACGGTGTGATCTTGGTAAGTCAATAAAATAAATTTGGTCAATTAAATGAGAATAACAACACTTTGCAGGCTGTGATGATTAGATCAGAAAATGTATCTAGGTGATCAGACTATAGCATGATCTTTTTTTTTTTTTTTTTTAACCCGGGGTCTCGTGCAGCATGATCTTTTGTACATATTATTTTTATGCAGGTGACTGAAAATCAGGGAATCAAACAGTGGGAAGTCCCAGAACAGGGGGACCAAAAGGCGGGATGGGGCATCATAGCTATCATAGCTACTCTGCGGGTCTTGCCCATTTCTCTGAAGTCTGGAGAGGCAGCAGTTCTCTGATCTGGAAACCTAGCGGGCCCAGGGCCGGTGGAGCCGACGCCCATCCCCCTGGGTCCGGGGCTGGCGCCGGGCTGGTTCGGGGCGCATCTGCAGCCCTCGCTCTCTCCACGGTTCTGCAGCCATCGGGGCTTCAGAAGAGGTGATGAAGGCAGGACCCAGAGACGCCACTGTGGGAAGGGGTCGGACCGACTGGCCGGACGTCTGCCACCGAGACTCCAAACTCTGGCGGCCCGAGCTTGCTCAGGCTGGAGGGTGTACGGGCAGGCGCGTCCCACGGAAGGCGAGTGGCCCGCCTCGGGTCACACAAGCGAACCAGCACAAAGGCCAGGTCCAGAGCCCACAGCCACGCCACCGCCACGACGCCGCCCACCCCGAGGCCGTGCCGCCGTTACCAAGCAGAGGTGACAGACGCGCGGAGTGCGCCGAGGGTGACCCATCTGGGTCTGGGAGGCCAGCCCGCGTCGCGGAACCTCGGGAGAAGGTCTGGAGCTGGGGCGGCCGTACCTTGCGCAGACCACTGAAGGGCACGTCCAGAGGCAGTGAGAAGAGGTTCTCCACGAGCTGTTCGAAGGTCCGGGCCAGCTTGGCGCACTGAGCCTCGTCCAGCTGCAGCCCCAGCAGGATGCGCGCGGCCATGCGGAAGGTGAGCGCTTTGGCGGCGTCGTAGACCGAGACCGGCCCGCGCGCCGCGCACCAGGAGCGCACCTCACGCCGCAGCGCCCCCTGCAGGCGCGGCACGTAGCGCTCCAGAGCGGCGCGGCTGAACACGCGTGCCAGGACCTGCGGGAGCGCGCGTGATCAGTGCTGGCGGCGGTCGGGCCTTCTCTGCTTGGCGATTCCGGAATAGCCAGTAGGCCAGTTCCGGTCCTTACCGCTTCTTTTAAGCGGTCCATACCTACACTTGGGGGCTTTTGCTTTCGCCATTTTTCCCAGTTCTGCCCTGATGCACATAATCCCTCCCATCTAGTCTCCAGCTGCCATCTCCTCCAAGAAGTCTTCCCTGGCCCCTCTCTAGGTCTGAGTCTCCAGCGCTTCTGGTATCACAGCCACAGAAGATGGGAGATGAAAGAGCCCTTTAGCGCAGTCCTAACTTTATAAATCGAAGCTGAAGGTAACGGACCCGCCCAAGGCCACCCGCTCCTTATCAGGCACCTAGGTCGGATTCACAGTGAATGCAACACCGGGGACCCGGCCCGACCCATTGCAGATGCCGGGGACCGCGGATCCGACATTTCCACGGCCCATTCCCGTTTCCACTTACCTTGCGCCGCCGCCGATGCGGATCGCCGACGGCACCTAGCAGTGTGTGCTCGCCCAGCAGGATGTGCGCGCTCTGTGGCCACTGGCTGCGCACCAGGCGGTGCTCGCCCAGCAGGATGGTGCGCACGTTCTCCGCGCCGCTGACGCGGATCACTGGCCGGCCCAGCAAGTGCGTCTTGAACACTGTCCCATAGCGCTCCCGGCGAGAACTGTGGAAGCGCGAGCCCTGCGAGCGAGGCAGAGCGAGGAGAGCTGGAACCTCTGGGCCCGAGCTGGGGATCTGACCCAGACCTCCCAACTGCCTTTTTGGTCACAACTCCCTGCTCCTGGCTGCCCCTGGCTGGCGCGTTTACAAAACAAGATCCCCAATGGGCCTGACAACTACTCTATGGTAATGTACATGCTCCTGTTCCTATTGGTGAGATGAGGAAACTAAGGCTCAGAATGAAGACGTGAGCGCCCAAGGACTCACAGCTGAGACCAGCCCCAGGCTCCTTTTCTACGCTTGCAGCACACGCTCCTCAGACCCCTTCCTAAGACCCCTTCCTAAAACCCCTTCCGTTGACTGCCTGCATTGTGTCGGGGAATTGCTCTGGGGAGAATTCCAGTGACTTGAGGTCCCTTCGAGGGAACGGAGTAGGTGGGCAAAGGCGATGAGTTGTGCGGGCTTCCTGGGGTCCTGGGTGATGAACAGGGACTGGCTACAAATCTCGTGGACATTGAGACTGAGGTGGGTCCAGTGGGAACCGGGAAAAGAAGGGATCATACAAGCGCTTGGGGTCGAACGACTGCTCACCTGAACTAACCAGTGCAGTGTTTCGCCGAAGAAGGGCCAGCCCATGGAGCCCTTGGGCAGAGGCAGAGTGGAGGCCCGGTCCCGGCTCAGCATCCAGCGGAGGGTCCAGAGGTGCTGGGCTAGGCTGAGCAGCAGGCCGGTGCACAGGAGAGCAGTGCCAGCCGCTCCCAGCACTGACAGGCAGCTCAGCCCCCAAGGGAACATGATGAGCCCGCGGGGCCCAGGCCACTCAGAGCACAGGGAGCGCAGGGGACGCAAGAACTGCTCGAGCAGTGCGAAGTGCTCACCTGTTCCGTCCGGAAAGAGTCTGGAGCTTGGGGGCCAAGCCCGAGATTTATAAGCTCGGCCGAGAACTCCGTTCTAAAAACAGACGGGCGGTGGAAGACGGCAGTGACTGTGCGCCCTTAGGAAATGTGCCTTCCTCGAGGCCGGCGAGCTCAGGACATTTTCCCAGTTCCTGGGCCCAAATGCCAGTCCCTCTTGGAAGATGCCCGCTGCCTTGGTAATGCTCACACCCAGCGGCACCTCCCACCTCCTCCCGGGCTCAGCACTCTTTGGATAGAAGCAGCGAGGGAGGGCGAAGAGAGGAGCAACTCACCAATGTTGCCAACCTGGTCTGCAGACCCCCGCCCCACCTCCTCCAGTCGTTTAACCCTTTTCGGCCCATCCTGGACACGTTTATATAGATATTGGCTCTCTCCCTAAGGACTGATACCGGTTCACACAAAGTGACGTGTTTTGCAATATTTAAAGCGCTCCACGCAGAGTGGTGATTGGTGGCGGTGGGCAGCGGCACACTCAAGGAGGGTGCTCTGAGTAGGGAGTGGCAGCCGCTGGGGTGCGTGGGCTGTGCTCGGGGCTCGCACGGCGCACATCCTCGGGCCGGACCTGCGGGTTCGCGCCAGAGCTTCCTGGCTCTTCGCAGGCGCTCAGAAAATCTGCGAACCCAAAGTGCAGAAAAGACCCGGGCTTGCGCCCCGCAGCGCTCCTGGCCCACCCCGGCCGCTGGCTGTTTCTGTGATCCCCGCCCTCAAGCTCCTAGTGTTCCCCCTCTCGCCACTCCAAGGTGAAAGGACTAGGCTTTTCTCTCCTTTGCTCCTACTATTTTCAGGGAAACTGCGGTAGCCGATGCCTGCGTTGGCTTCGCAAGAGCCCACTAGGGATAGCGGGGACGAGATTCTCCGAGATCCTCCGACAGCTCCCCACCTCTCCCGGCTCTCTGATGTATCACGTCAGGTATCCTTCCATAGATGCCAGTTCCACTGCTGCCCTAGGCTTCATAAAGACGCCCTAAGCCTCCAGAAGTGGATACCCACGAGCACCTTTCCGGTATCAAGGACCGAATTCATCCTTCCCTCCCTCCCCCGATTCTGCCCGCGGACTCTTGTACAAATCTACACTGTTGCATTTTGGGCTTTGTGCGTCCCATCCAAGCGTTCCAAATGCCTCAGGACTCACTCGTCCTTGTCCCTACAGCGCAACCTGGGGTGTGTGGAAGGGTGCAGGGTGCTTGTATTATTGGGAAGAGTAAAGAGGACCCACAGTGGTCTGCTCCAGGCAATGCAAAGGCAGCATCTCTCTGAATCCCGGGACGTCTGAGCCAAAGCAGGGGAGACACCCAGGTAGGCTGGAGGGCTGGGTAAAGCACAAGGGATAGCCACATTCCAGTCTTCAGAAAGAGCTAGCTGTTCACCGCTCCTCTCTTCCAGATTTTACTGTGCCTCAAGAATTACCACGCTTTTCATGTAATATATTTAAAAACATGAAATACTGTGGATTAAGAGAAGATCAAGAGAACAAGTGCATATATATAATATATATATTGTTTGTTATATAATATTATATATATAATTTGTTTGTTCTGGTGCCACTCCCATTCCAATAACTAGGAAATAATATGCCTTTTCTCCAGGAAGCACTTATTTTAAATCAGCAAGCTCTTAATAGACAAAACAGCAATGTATTTTCAACAACTTGCTCAATATTTTTAATATTTCATCACAAAATCCAGAGATGTACCTATAATTCTTTACACTTATTTTACAGATTCAGGCATGGTTTCTTACAGGCATAAATCCTGAAAAGTCAAAGGAAGGACTCAGCATAAATACAACAAAAGGAGAATAAAGACTGGATTTATATTGCCATTTGGACCACGGAAACATACACAAAAGAAAATGTACATTTGTTTTAGGTTTTCCAGAGTTCATTTGGCTTGGCTTGTTTCCACAATGAGGATACAGTACTGAAATCTGCTATTTGAAGAAAGTAACCTGACCCCTGTGGTAACTTCTGTGTGTAAGAACCATCTACCCTCACACAAGCTGCACCTAAAGTGGTTAGCCCCATTTTGTTCCTGTCCTCTCTTTTAACTGGAACCAAACCAAACAAACAAATCCAGAATGGGGTCAGCTACAAGCAATAAAGTTAGAAATATTAACCCTGATGAACAGAAACAACACTGCATCTTTAGAAAATCCAAAACCTTTTGTTCATATTCAGAATGATTAAATTAAACCACCCAAGTAGAACAAATAATTCACATTCTTACTGAGTTAAATCAAGTTTGATTTCAGGAAGCTTTAAAGATTTGTCTATTTCCCCCTCAGAATTAGCAGAATTAGAAATTTTGGTCTGCTTAAATCACACTGAGGTGAAAATGAAAGCTAAAAGTCAGAAAATGGTAGTGAAATACTACCATATCAGACATGATTGCATTCCAAAGCCATATACTGATCAAAAAACAGATTATCATTCAAGTCTAAATAGAAAAAAAAAACTTATGAGTAGAGATATGTTTTTCAAATGTATTTGTAATCAGTTTCATGTACAATTTGTGAGAATTTATGTATTACACTTCTGCATTTTTCCCCTAAAAGTGAAAAAAAATGGTCATTTTTTTCCATATATAAAATAGTATTCGATTATTTAAAAATCCATACAAATGATATTTATTACTATTTCTTGTTTAAGCCCTCCTGTATCTTCTCTATTGTATTTTTGGATTCTGTAAACAAATTACTATATCATGACCAATACTTGCTCAAGATCAATGTTCACAGATTTGGTGTCACTGAGTGCAAGCGACATGAAGTCTATGTGTGCTGGGACATACCATTCACCAAACTTCTCAGCTGTTTCACGACTGTCTCTATCAGCTTCTGTTTGTCTCGATCATTCTTCCTGAACTGAGCAAATATATTGTTCTTTTTGCTAGTATCCTTCATCCTAGAAACATATGTGAATGAAGAAGCTTAGTAAAAGGAAATTAAAAGCTAAGCTGTCACAAGTTAAATATCTTGGCATGCTCTGAATTATCTCACACTAATCCTATGCTTGAAAAATATACTTCAAAGAAAGTAGGTACTAAATAAATATACAGATATAGCAACCATGCAAAAAATTAACTTTATTTTACATGCTGTATTAAGTGGTATTTTTGCATTAGTATATACATCTAAAATATGCCAGGTTTGGTACTATCATGCTATTTTCTAATATTATTCCACAAAGTATGCTAAAATACATACCCTCTATAGACTCTGCTAATCACATTCATAGCAAGATAAGGTGAAAGGAAAATAGCATTAGAAAATGTAAAACAGTAATGTTTTTGGCTCAGTTGCATTTCATGGCATTGTAAAATAAATTTGCATTTATTTAAAACACTTCTTCTTGTCCATTCAAATCAAATACACCACAGATAGTTTGAAATATAGGAAAATAATACACAATTTTAATTTAGAAATTGAAAATTTTAATAGTGATACTTTTTAATTTTATTTTTATTTTCTTATCCAGCAGCCCCCCAGAATCACAGCAGATTCAGAGAGACTCCCAATAGTGGTACTTTAAATGAAATATGATTGAGTAAAGAAAACGTCTGCCACATAATGAGAAGGAAAAGTTGACACCTAAATTTATGTTTGGTTGGACAAGATGCATCAGTAAATCCTATTACCTTGGTTTTTATTACATATTTTTTTCAAATCACGTATTTCTCTACCTGTAAAGAATCCAAGTCCATAATGCTAAGATTTAGATAATACTGGTGGCAAACATTCCAATTCCTGGTCACATCTGACAAAATAACTTCTTTCCTGAGTTAATAGATTTTTTTAAAAAAGAAAGCTCCAATTGTCACATCCCCAGTAAACATATTTCTAAGGTCAATTAAGCTTGCAATTCAGAATACAAAGGGAAAGATGTTTTGTTCATATCAATATAAATAGCCATTGCTTATAAACTACACCAACTCTGAAGGGCAAGAAAGAAAGGCTTAACTTTTGGTCATTCAACTACAGTGAGCTTTTAAGCTCCATCTAGACTTTTCTTTTTTGATAGAAATCTCTAGTTCTTCATTTTATCACTGAATCAAAAAATGCTGAAATGTCGCACAAAAAAGTTTTCAGAATATACTCACTTCTCCAAAAGAGTAAGGGCTGTGTTTGGATTCACCCGAAGGTACTTAGAAGCTGGCTGTCCATAATCAGCTAGATAAGTAGACCAATCCCAAACCATAAACAGGTCAAGGAGCTGAGAAAGATGGGGGAACATAAAATGTGAAATTATTTGCCCATAGTTAATACATAAATTAAGTATATGCTATCCTTGGTCCATTTTAATACGGCGTGCTTCTTAGATGAAACAGAATGAGGAGATTCATTATTAAAACTTCATTAACCACTTTATAACCAAAATAGATCTTTTTACTTTGTTACTAAAAGTGCCAGGGGGTATTTTCTAGTAAAATACTTTGTGTTTTCAAATAATTGCAAAATAATTAAAACACTGTTAATAATAATACATATTAACCCTTGTACTGATGTATAGAAATTTTATCTTTATGCATTACTCAGCCAGTATCCAAATTTAATTAATAAAGGTCGCTGTACTACAACCTATACGAAGAATTTTAAAGAACTTAAATTGAACCTTTTTTACTCAGAGGTAAGTACGTTTACCTTTCAAAGACGCTGTTTGCACCTAGACTTTTCCAAAGTAATTTAAACCAAAAGCTCAGATAATCTCAATTAAGTGCATTAAACAACCTCTGCTGGATTCTCTCTGGTGATAGATCCTCGGTAGTATTATGAAATGAGGGCTTCAGGATTCAGCCTAACTCTAGGCTACCATTTTGTGTAAACAAACAACAACAAAAAAGAAACCCTCTTGTTTCCCGTGGTGTCTTAAAACTGACTGTTTACTTTATAATCTCCAGTTAGAATCGTTGTCAAATATGGAAGTAATCTTTTAAAAGCAATGCCATGCCTAAACCAAAGCACCAAACTCTTTATCCAACTTTAAAACCCTAATCCCCTTTAAGCCATTTAAAACCAACTTCCTATCCCCATTTGAATTGTTTCAGAAAGCTAAATGCTTTACTTACTACCTTCCTTTAGTTTTTATATTCTTTTTGTTTTAACTCACTTTTTAAGTAAAGGGTCTTACTGGTTTTGCTTTCAAATGGAGGAAACATTTGCATTTACTCATGGGATACAAGAGCCAAACACTGACTCTGAGAGGGATAAAACTCTGGGGTGATTAAAACCTTATAAAGGAAGGTTACCAGAAACTACCTTTTCTTGGTGAAGGTAAATAACTTGTTTGACTCTTTCCCCATCCAATTTAAAGGTATTAATAGAGATTTTCTTGCAACAGGCAGAACATTGTATAATGAAAATATTAACCTATGAAAAGCCACTCTATTTTCTTTCAGACAAGATACCATTCTGGCCCATTCCAAAAGTTGAAACACTGGGACAGAAGCTATACTGAGACAATGTTAAAGAATACACTGTCTGAAAAAGAAAAGGGAACTTAAAGTTCTATGTAATTTTTATCTACTGTTTGGCCACATTTTCCCCTCCCTTCACAAAGAGGAAAAGTTACTTTCATACACTCAGATGGTAAGAATGTAAATTAGTATAACTTCTCTGGAATGTGATTCTACACTGTATTTAAGAACCTTATAAAAATGGTCATTCCCTTTGATTCAGTAACCCTACTTCTCAGAATGCAACTTCAGGAAACAGACAAAAATTTATGCACAAAGATATTAATCTAAAAAATGTTATTTGGGTTATCAGAAAACTGAAAAAAGCCTAAATCTCAATATTAAGAGACTGGTTAAGTAGTGAGGCATATCTGTATGATGACTATCATGTGGTTATTAAAATTAATGTTTACACTGAATTTTAAATAATGTTTATGATAAATATTGCTACTTAAGTTACATAAAAACCCATCCAAAAGGACTGGAAGAAAATCTGAGAAAATGTTAAGAATGCTTGTTATAAGCTGGGCATGGTGGTGTGTTCCTGTAGTCCCAGCTACTCTGGAGACTGAGGTGGGAGAATCGCTTGAGCCCAGGAGTGAGTCCAGCCTGGGCAACATGATGAGACTTCACTGTAAAATAATTATTTTTTAAAAAGAATGATTGTTATTTCTGTGATGAGATTAAGATTAACTGTTATTTTCTTTATTTTTGTAATACTCAACAATGGATATGTGTTAATACTATAGTTATAAATAAGGTTTATAAATTTATACATTAAAATAAATTTCAATAATGAACACCCCTCACAGAGTTGTCAATAGAAGCCTCATTTTCAAGGATTCTTCTTTCAGGTGTATGTTTGTATTTGCACAACTGCGCACGTGCAATGCACGGAGTCAGCAGAAAGCAACCTCTTAAGGCTCTGTTTCTCTAGGCTGATTTACCCCCAAGTGAGAAAGGAGGAGCCTACTTAATGAATGAAAAACCTGCACCAACTCCAACTGTGAATACAGAATTGATTCTTTTACAGCACAAAACCGGACTGTCTTAGATAAAGAAACACTATGCTTACAATGTTCACATATGGTCAGATACTCATATGCAAATCTCTTATATGCAAATCACTAAAATTACAAGAACCACAAAATTAAACCTACTTGCCCATATGTAGACAAATCTAATCTATATGCTTTCATATTTACATTAATCTTTATTTATTTATTTTTAAGATGGGGTTTCACCATGTTGGTCAGGCTGGTCTTGAACTCCCGACCTCAGGTGATCTGCCTGCCTTGGCCTCCAAAGTGCTTGGATTACAGGTATAAGCCACCGCGCCAGCCCTCAATCTTTATAAAAATATTTATAGGCCAGGCGTGGTGGCTCACGCCTGTTAAATCCCAGCATGGTGGCGCGTGCCTGTAATCCCAGCTACTCAGGAGGCTGAGGCAGGAGAATCGCTTGAACCTGGGAGGCAGAGGTTGCAGTGAGCCGAGATCACGCCATTGCACTCCACCCTGGTCACTCCATCTCCATCTCCATCTCCATCTCTCTCTCTCTCTCTCTCTCTCTCTCCCCCCCCATATATATATATATATATATATATATATATATATATATATATATATAGACACACACACACACACAGACATATATATACACACATACATATATATACATATATATACACATATATACACACACATACATATATATATTTATAGAAATACATATTGTGCACAGTTAATTTACAGATATCTGTAGAAATTTGTTTCGTTTTTTGAGACAGAGTTTCACTCTTGTTGCCCAAACTGGAATGCAATGGCGCAATCTCAGCTCACCGCAACCTGCGGCTCCTGGGTTCAAGTGATTCTCCGGCCTCAGCCTCCCCAGTAGCTGGGATTACAGGCATGCGCCACCATGCCTGGCTAATTTTGTGTTTTTAGTAGAGATGGGGTTGCTCCATATTGGTCAGGCTGATCTCGAACTCCCAACCTCAGGCCTGCCTCGGCCTCCCAAAGTGCGGTATATTACAGGCGTGAGCCACCACACTTAGCCTCGAGTTTGCAAATTAATAGTTAAGGAATTCATTGCCAATGCAGATAAAAAGGCCAACCATCTAGATAAGATTCATTTATTTATTCCATAAATATTGACTGCTCACCTATCATGTGCTAGATACTGTGCTAGGTTAGGTACCAGAGATACAGTAATGGAACAAGACAAAATCTCTTTCCTCAAGGAGCTTACATTGTAAGTTGGGAATAAAAAGTAATCTTTTGAGTTAACATGGAAGAAATTATAAAGAAAAGCGATTCACACAGCATCCTAGTAATTTAAACTACAGTAACACATGAGGAAGCTACTATAAGTTTAATATAGAATAAGACAGAAACCATTAACTTATGTAGAAGCTGGTGAATGCTTGCTCATTCCGCTCTGTCTACCAATCCAATGGCTGAAGATCTAATGGCTAAGACATTTCTGTGTCTGTGTCCCAAAGACTACACATGAACATGGGCAGAGAGCAAAGATGGAGCCAGCAAGCATGCTGATCTCATATTCTTATTTCTCATTTTCATGTGTCTAAGAATTTTTCAAATGCATAGTACTGCTGGAACAAGTAAATAGAAACAAACTTCAAAGCTGGGCAGCAAGCTCATAAAGTGTGTCTAGCACAGGGTAACCATTCAGTAGTTATTCGAGAAATAACTGATTTACTGATGATGTCAGACCATTACTCCAAGTTTCCTTGGGAGCTTTTTTCTTAGGCTTTGTAAGTACAGACTACTTTAGCTTATTCTGATAGCTCTCTGAAAAAGGCCAGTGTTGGCTTGTAGGCAAACTATGCCAAGTGAATATAGTGAAGTGACATCCCTCCATCTTTTCATTGGGGTATTGATAAAGAGGAGAGATCCATCATAATACAGCATTGGGTCTAATGTTAAGTGAATTAAATGATCTTCCTGGAGAAAGCAGCATTAATATTTCTGAATGGTCTACCAGTCTCCTTCATCCATAAGAATTACAAGGTCATTTTTCACTTTTTAAAATACAGTTCTAGTGAAGTGAAGGATAAAACAGAAAACCAGGACTTTATTCCTGGGTCCCACCTAACATTATGCCAGGCCAGATTTTATGGACCGAGCCCATTTCCACAGGCGGCTATCCATGCCTGTACTGACCAAGATGACCCTGGTCTTTGACTGGGATGACTTAAAAAGAACATGATTGCTCTGGAGTCAGAGTGTGATGGGAAGGAAAGAGGAAACTGGGGTGTTGCCAGGTATAAACACTGATATTAGCCTTCGCTCCACCCCAACAGTTATTGCCTTGTGGACTGCCTCTCACAATTGGTTAGACTTCACAGGATGCACTATGTTCTTAATGCTAAGATCTACAGCATGAAAAATCTCACTTGTCTACTTCAAGTTTTGTTTCCTTCAGATGGCAATGCCCAAATAATACGTTTGTTATTAATCACACAAAATCTCTTTCAGTCTTGTAAATAAACAGTAGGACATGGTCTCAACAGGTGAATTTATTAGTTAACACGTATACCTGAAGTTCAAAGATGTAGATCAAACATGAACAGAAACAAAAATCTCCCCAGATTACCCAAAAGCAATTTTACAATTACTTATTAAAGGATAAAGTCAGGCATATGATAATGAAAATTGGCATTAAGTTCTTTAAATGGGTTTCTTCCAATAGTCAAGTAAAGTAATTCTACCTTAAATCCTTTTGGGAAGTAAGCAAAGTATGGATGATATAAAAATGAAAAACCAAAATCATGTGCCTCAATTCTACCTCATCATGATTTATAAGATTATCTGAAATTAGTATCCCAAGTTTTTTTTCACCAAGGATTCAAAAGTACCCTTCATAACTAATCTGATAACATAAAGTGGACGTATGCCAATATTTGTAAGTGAGTTGTACGTTTCACTTCCTCAGCATTCCCTGTGTGTGTCCAGCAAACAAAAAGATCAGCTTAAGGAAAGAAGTGTTACATGGGTGGTCCCATTTATATGCTTAAAATAGTTGAATCACTTCAGAATTACTGAGGAATTCATTTGTGTCAACCCATTTAGCTTACTGACAGTTTCCCATCCTACAGACTCACTCTAGATCTATGCCCAAGGAACTTGGGGTCTCAGACCCGTTGAGATCACTTTATACAAATGACACAATGAATCTAGGCAGACTTAAAACTATTCTATGAAACGCTTGAAGTGACTTTTTGCCTTTTGTAAAAGTGAACCCACAGTGCCAGGTCATTTTTTCCTTGAATCTGGTTTAGCTTTCTTTGTTTTGGGTCTTTTGGGTTTTGCTTTTGAAGCACCTCAGGGGCAGTGACCCAGGACAGAAGATAAATAAAGTTAAGCCAACCTCAAGAGAAAAGCAACTGGGGATACCAGGTTTGCTTTTGTAAACGTGAACAGTGACCTGGGGGCTCAGGGTCAACCTCAGTCCCCCAAGTTCCCTTTTCCAAACACTAAATCCACCTGGGACCTCAGAGTTGCTTTGTGGATTCCAAAAGTAAACCAGGAGATCATTTTTCCTTTGCTTCCAAAAAACAAAGCTAAGGCCTGGGTTCCTAGAGTGCTCCAGAGATTTAAACAACAAAAGTCCTGGGGGAAAAAAAAGTCCTAAACCCTAATACTGCTTAAAGAAAGAAATACTTGTCCTTCAAACAAATCCTGAGTAATATGCCACTGGGAATTCAAGAAAAAGGGGTCTTACTAAATTAGCTACATTGGTAAAAACTACAAGTCCTTTCTCTAAATACATAGCGAGGTCAAATGATGAGCTCCATATGATTTTTAAAGCACTGGATTTGTCTTCCTTTCTAGCTACCTGAAAACACCACATTTGGAAAACTCCACATGTAGCACAGAAGAGAATTTTAAGTAGCAGCCAAAAGGAGCACAGGCAAAAACTATAATATAAAGAAGCAAAACAGTATTGTGCCTCCAGCCACCTCACTTTTTTGCCTTCAGATGTTAACTGCCTTCAAGCTACCTTCTGGATCTGATGCACCCTCACCCAAGCCTGCCCTCTTCCAATGTTCCATCTGCCAGACTTGTTCTTGGCCATTCCTTCCGCTCCCACCTCTGTGAAGACTAGGAGTGAGCTCTGAGCACTTCATGCTGAAGAAGCTGCTTAAAAAAAAAGATCTCGGGCCGGGCGTGGTGGCTCACGCCTGTAATCCCAGCACTTTGGGAGGCCGAGGTGGGTGGATCATGAGGTCAAGAGATCGAGACCATCCTGGTCAACATGGTGAAACCCCGTCTCTACTAAAAATACAAAAAATTAGCTGGGCATGGCGGCGCGTGCCTGTAATCCCAGCTACTCAGGAGGCTGAGGCAGGAGAATTGCCTGAACCCAGGAGGTGGAGGTTGCGGTGAGCCGAGATCGCGCCATTGCACTCCAGCCTGGGTAACAAGAGCGAAACTCCGTCTCAAAAAAAAAAAAAAATGATCTCTTTAAGTCACTTCACTCAGGTGAACTGTACACACAAAGGTAGAACGTTCTTAAAGCTGTTTTTACGCCAAACTAATGTAGAAGTCCTAGATAACCTCTAGGTGGGTTTGGAATTTGAAGGGAAAAAAAAAAGAGGCACATAGTAAAATTTACATAATTGGATTTATATACGTCCATATTTGCTTTATATTGATTTTTTTTTTTTTGGTCACTACCATGGGTAAAATAGCATATAGAGATATAGGTGTGAATTTATATGGTTAACTTATTAAAACGAATTTTATCAAATACATAGTTAATAATCAAATGGAGCATATCATGAAACCAATGGTTCACTGCCCTACTCAGAAGTAACCATGCTTAACTCCTTACTTACTTATTGTGGTTTTTGTTGTTGTTGTTTTGAGACAGAGTCTCACCCTGTCACCCAGGCTGGAGTGCAGTGGTGCAATCTCGGCTCACTGCAACCTCCGTGTCCCAGGTTCAAGCAATTCCTGTGCCTCAGCCTCCAAAGCAACTGGGATTATAGGTGCAGACCACCATGCCCAGCTAATTTTTGTGTTTTTTGTAGAGATGGGGTTTTGCCATGTTGCCCAGGCTGGTCTGGAACTCCTGGCCTCAAGTGATTCACCTGCCTCGGCCTCCCAAAGTGCTGGGATTGCAGGTGTGAGCCACCATGCCCCTACTTTAACTCCTTTTATAGTTCTAGTGATCGTCTCATTATCCCTAATAGGTTTATTTTTCTAATTTTGAATTTATTATTTTATAGCTATCACATGAGTGTTTCCCTTATTTTATACCAGCTCTCTACTTGGGTAGCTATCTTACCATTTTTGTCTATTTTTGTTTTTATAACTTTAATACAATTAAACCTCTATTTCTTGTTATATCACTTTTAAAGATTTTTTTTTTTTTTTTTTTTTTTTGAGACGGAGTTTCGCTCTTGTTACCCAGGCTGGAGTGCAATGGCGCCATCTCGGCTCACCGCAACCTCCACCTCCTGGGTTCAGGCAATTCTCCTGCCTCAGCCTCCTGAGTAGCTGGGATTACAGGCACGCGCCACCATGCCCAGCTAATTTTTTGTATTAGTAGAGACGGGGTTTCACCATGTCGACCAGGATGGTCTTGATCTCTTGACCTCGTGATCCACCCACCTCGGCCTCCCAAAGTGCTGGGATTACAGGCTTGAGCCACCGCGCCCGGCCAAAGTTTTGTTTTTTAAAACAGCTTTGAGATGTAGCATACAGTCCACTCATTTAAAGGGTACAAATCAATGGTTTTGACTCTATTCACAGAACTGTGCAATCAACTCAATCAATTTTAGAGCCCCTGAAAGAATCCCTATAGCCATTAGCAATCACTCTCCAAATGGGAATCACATAACATTCGGTCTTCTGGCCTGGCATGGCGGCTCACACCTGTAATCCTAGCACTTTGGGAGGCCAAGGCTAGAGACTAGGAGTTTGAGACCAGCCTGGACAACATGGCAAGACCCTGTCTCTACATACAATTAAAAAATTAGCTGCTGTGGTGGTGAACACCTGTAATCCCAGCTACTTGGGAGGCTTAGGTGGGAGGCTAGCTTGAGTCCAGGAATTGGAGGCTGCAGTGAGCTATGAACTGTATTACAGGATAGGTAGCAGAGCAAGACTCTGCCTCTATTTAAAGCAAAACAAAACAAAACCTACCATGTGGTCTTTTGTAACTGGCTTCTTTTGCTTAAACATGTTTTCAAGGTTCATCATGTCGTAGCATGCATTATTACTCATTCCTTTTTATTGACAAATAATAATGTATTCTATAGACATACCACACCTTGTTTATCCAATCATCAGTTGATGGACATTTGAGTTTATCTTTTTGGCTATTAAAAATAATGCTGCTTTTAACATTTATGTGCAAGGTTTTTGTAGAAAACTGTTTTCATTTCTCTTGGGTATACATTTAGGAGTAGAATTTTGTTATATAATTTTTTTTTTTTTTTGAGACAGAGTCCTACTTTGTCACTCAGGTTGGAATACACTGGCACAATCTTGGCTCACTGCAACCTCCGATTCCAATTCCCGGGTTCAAATGATTCTCTTGCCTCAGCCTCCCCAGTAGTTCGGATTACAGGCAACTGCCATAACACCTGGCTAATTTTTTTGTATTGTTAATAGAGACAGGGTTTCTCCATGTTGGCCAGGCTGGTCTCGAACTTCTGACCTCAGGTGATCCACCCACCTCGGTCTTCCAAAGTGTTGGGATTAGAGGCATGAGCCACCACACCTGGCCCTGTATAAACTCTGAATAGGATCTTCTGACTTTACATTTAGTAATATAACATTATACGCCTTATGTAGGGTTTTAAAATAATTCTTTTGCCAATTGGGGTAAAATATTTATATCATGTATTTAAACCCAAATAACAAATAGGTATTTGACTAAAGTCTCCTGAAAGTTCTTTAGGAATGCAGAAAGATGTATGTATGTACGTGTGTGTGTGTGTGTGTGTGTGTGTGTGTGTCTGAGAAGGCATCTTGCTCTGTCACCCAGGCTGGATGCAGTGGCACGATCTCGGCTTACTGCAACCTCCACCTCCTGGGCTCAAGTGATTATCCTGCCTCAGCCTCCCGAGTAGCTGGGATTACAGGCACGTGCCACCACCCCAGCTAATTGTTGTATTTTTAGTAGAGACAGGATTTCACCACGTTGTCCAAACTGGTCTCAAAGTCCTGACCTTAAGTAATCTGCCTGCCTCAGCCTCCCAAAGTGCTAGGATTACAGGCGTGAGCCACCGTGCCCAGCCAATGTTAATAAATTCTTACCAAGAATTTTTTCATCTGTTTTTGAAAAAAAAATAAAAACCTACAATTATTCAATAGAAGAAAGAACGTGTCATGTAATTTCCTCAAGTAGATTCACTTCAAATAGTTGACTGTGACTTAGATTTTTATAATACACACCACATGCACACACAGAAACACACACACATAGGCATGGCTTGTTTCTCTTAAGTGTACTGAACATAAGAGTTCAGCTTCCTGACATTGTAAGGTAGGTGATAAATGAAGCAGTAGTACTTTACCTAATTACTGAAACAAAAAATCTGGATTCAGTCTGCTTTGTGTCTTCTCTCTCACAATTCTTGCATCTAATTTATTGACAAATAGTACCAACTTACCTTCCTAAATATTTTCTGTATTTACTTTCTTCCACCTTCTTCTTTTTTTTGTTTTTGTTTTTGTTTTTATTTTTTTTGAGACATAGTCTCGCTCTGACACCCAGGCTGGAGTGCAGTGGTGCAATCTCGCATCACTATAAACACTGCCTCCTGGGTTCAAGCAATTATTGTGCCTCAGACTCCCCAATAGCTAGGACTACAGGCACAGGCTCCCGTGCCTGGCTAATTTTTGTATTTTTAGTAGAGACAGGGTTTCATATGTTGGCCAGGCTGGTCTCAAACTCTAGGGCTCAAATGATCTGCCTGCCTCAGCCTCCCAAAATGCTGAGATTACAGGTGTGAGCCACTGCGCTCAGCCCTCTCCCAACTTTCCATCCCTACTATTACTACTACTGTCCTAGTTCAGACATCATAATCTCTCCCCTGGGGCCTTTGATCTTACTTATTCCCTCTGCCTCTCTCTTCCAATAACCCAGCTCAGCCAACCTTCACAATGCTGCCAGAGAGATCCAGCTAGAACACAAATTTGATCACACCATTCCCTTGTTTAAAACCTTTGATGTCTCCCCATTTCCTACGAGATAAAGTTCAAGTTTCTTAACATGACACGCAAAGCTCTCTTGCACCTTATCCATCTCAACCTTTTGGCTTCCTCTCCCTTCATGTAACCCAGCCTCCTAAATAAGGAACTACTCTTAGTTCTCTTAGAAACTATGACTCGGCCAGGTACGGTGGGTCATGCCTGTAATCCCACCACTTTTGGAGGCCAAGGCAGGCAGATTACCTGAGGTCAGGATTTTGAGACCAGCCTGGTCAACATGGTGAGACCCCATCTCGACTTGAAAATACAAAATTAGCTGGGTGTGGTGGCAAGCGCCTGTAATACCAGCTACTCGGGAGGCTAAGGCAGGAGAATTGCTTTAACCTGGGAGGCAGAGGTTGCAGTGAGCCGAGACTTCGCCATTGCACTCTAGCCTGGGTGACAAGAGCAAAACTCGGTCTCAAAAATAAAAAATAAAAAAACGGAAACCATGACTACCCCCAGGACATTCCTCATTCCTCAGCTCTTATGTATGGAGTCTCCTTTCCCTTCTTCTACACCCAGGTAGCTCTTACTTAGTTCATAACACTTAAGTCTAAATCAGTCTCCCAAGAAGCCTCTCCAGACCACCTTGGTTGGGTTAGCTGTCACTCTTTTGTGTCCTCATACTACCCTATACCTATCTGTATCATGGTGTTTTTCACAGTATATTGATATTTTGGATTAGTTTATTTACCGACAAAAGAATCAAATATCAATAATTCCTTTTTTAGTCTGGGTGATTCATAGCTATCCCAGCCCTTGCCTCCTTTCAATATCTTAATAGTTGAAGTGCCTTTTCCCTCCTTCGAATAATGTACTTCGTAAGTGCCTCAAAGCTGGTGACTTATTTTGCTTAGTATCTGTATCTTCACATTTAGCCCAGTAATTGGCATATACTAGGCATCAACTAAGTATTTATTGAGATTAACTGCATATGTTATATTTTGATATATAATTCCGTAAGTCTACACTGAACCCATATCATATACACGAACAACAGAGCTATGTTATCATTTACATGTAAACTATTAATTAAGACATCTCTGAATTTTAGTAATGTTTTATAATTATTCTGAAAGCCAGACTATTGATTGATTTAATTTGTGCCATAGGATGTACTAAAATATTTCACAACCAAAGTTCTGCTCCTTTTGTAAACCGGTGAGGCCACCATCAAACATGTTAAATAAACATTCCCAGGTCATATATTTAATTTTCTGTACAGATTCGTTACATCATCTGCTACACTTACATAACAAGTAGTTATGTAATGACTTCACCAATGAAGCGCAAAGACCTCTAATACTAAGGAAATCAAACCTTGAAACCCATGATGAGAGGTGTTCAATAGACTTTCAGTTCTCTCTGATGAGTCACTTTGCTCCATTGAAGCTATGAAGAAATAAGATCTGCTTGTATAAATTGACTTTGGAAGAACTTGAGCAACAAAGGAAGACAATATGAATTAGCCAATTAAAAAAATTGTATGCCAACATGTCTATACTCTAAGATATGGCAGTTGCTTGAATGAAGGAAGCCAGACCAGGCTAGGTTTCTGCAGTACAATTGTTAAGAAAAACGTGAGGAAAGAGAATAACTAGTTTTTCCAAATTTGAAAAAATCTAAGTGGTTATTCTCCCCAACTCAATGGTTATACCTTAAAATAAGGCAAACGAACACTTGGAGAATCCAATAGCTAGATTAATTTAGTCTTCAATATAAGTAGTCACATATGTTTTACTCTAAAATTTTAGGAAGTCAAATAATACTTATAATTTGCATTAGTTATAAACAATAACTCTGGCTTGTTTTATTTTTAAGGCTGAACTAAAATTAAAACTAAATACTTGGCCGAGCACAGTGGCTCACACTTGTAATCCCAGCACTTTAGGAGGCTGAGGCAGGCAGATCACTTGAGGCCAGGAGTTTGAAATTAGCCTGACCAGCATGGCAAAATCCGTTCTCTACTAAAAATACAACAATTAGCCGGGCACGGTAGCGGGTACCTGTAGTCCCCTCAACCTGGAAGGCTGAGGCAGGACAATCGCTTGAACCCAGGAGGTGGAGGTTGCAGTGAGCTGAGATTGTGCCACTGCACTCCAGCCTGGACAACAGTATGAGACACTGTCTCAAAAAAACAAAAACAAAAACAAAAAACCCCAAAAAACTAAATATTGAAGTCCCCAGAGGCATCTTATCATTCTCTTATTTAAAATGGAACTCAAGCCATTCAGGATAACTGAGACAAACCAAGATCATTAAATCCCAATTGCCTCAAGAGGAAAAGGGAGATCATTTCTATGGCAATAGATTAGTGGGGAAAATAGATTCCAATTTTAGCAATAAATCTTTGGTGAAGTGACCTGAATTTCAGACTCAAGTCTCATTTCTTATGCTTTATACAGATAAGGACTTGGTTTTGTGCCCCAGAGTATAAATACAGACCCATTACCATTTTGCCTTGGGTTTCTGAAGGAATGCAAAGTTGGATTACCATACTTAGCCTGATGGAAATAAGGAAAATAAGGATCTTGTGGTCTGCTGTTAAAGACAATATTACATTATCTTGGTGAGTATTTACTTAAGAGGGTTTACAACCTCACTCATTTCTTTCAAATATTATATTTTATAATCTTTACTCAATTAAAAAGATATGTATTTAGTTTACTTTTCTTGAATCTCAAAGGCACTTCTCTTATGCTAGATAATGTATTAACCCCTAATTATCCATTTACTTCCAGGCTTGATTGTATATGTAATTACCTTTTGTCACGTACAATAATTTGCGCGACAAACATGTCAGAACACTTGCTGCTTAGTCTGTTTCAACAGATAAATGTAGTCTTTCCATAGCCTCAAGGCACAATTAAACATGAAGAAAAAAGGCAGTTATCAAACTACACTGAAGCTGATTCACTAAGGCAGGAGTTCACAGCATGTAGTCAGGGCTTACTTTGGGGCCTGATGCTTGCTTGAATGCTTAGTTAGTAACAGATTTCTGAGACAGGAAAACAGTGACAACACTGTAACATTCTGACCAGTGCAGGTAGCCACATGAACTTCAAAATGGGGAACAGATGAACTTTAAGATGTAGCTTAGTTAAGAAGTAGCTACTGGTTAACAGTATTGAAGTCACACCTTCACTACAGGTTACTGGATAAAATAAAAAAAGAGAAACTAAATAAAAACAGCAGGCAAAGGACTTATTTTCTCGGGAAGATAAATGCAGCCACTGGAATTAAGTGGATTGTGATCTAAGTCCTGCGATGCTTGCACGATGTGAATCTGCACTATGGGAGTATGAAAAGAAATCCCCACCTGACCTCTGGATAACCTAAAAACAGGAAATTAGGACATTTCTAAGCAAAATAGGCTGTGTTATCCTGTTAAGATAATTGTTTCCATTGACACTTTGCATAAACATCTTACACTAGGCCATCAGAAAAAACTCAAGCCATGGCGTCTCTTCTTTGTAATACATAAAAACAGTGCCTGGCCCAGTGCCCTCAACACAGTTGAGAAGGTAAAGTTTGTTGATGATAATTAAGAGAAGAACAAAGAAGAGAAAGAGAAATAATAAACAGGTTTACTGGAAGTATTCTTTAAGTATTTACAGTTGGTTGAAAGTAAATTCATAAAACATTAAAAATACAACTTAATTCAAAGTAACAATCTGGGGTAATTAAGAGCATATGCAGTGATTTTAAGGAAAGCTCAATAGACAATGCAACTTAACATGAGTCAGCATTTTAAAAGAATAATTGTAAAATATATGATATTTGATTATGGTGCTTCAGAATGTTAGAAATCAGCACCATCTTGCTGGAAAAAATCAAGCTCTTCCTTTGTATCACTTAATCAATACTCTATGGATATTATTTGCCTATCCAATTATACTTCACTTAAATAAGAAAATATTTGAGAGTTAATACTTCTTATGACACTGTCTTAGTCTGTTTGGGTTACCATAACAAAATACCATAGCTTGAGTAGCTTATAAACAATAGAAATGTATTTTTCAAAGTTCTGGAAGCATACTATATAGCAGGTACCAGTAGTATTTACATTTTTGCCCTACTAAATTTTCTCCCAACCTGGTTTTTAAAAATCAAGCTACTTTCATTTTGAGACGGAGTCTCGCTCTGTTGCTCAGGCTGAAGCGCAATGGCGCAATCTTGGCTCAATGTAACCTCTGCCTCCCAGGTTCAAGCGATTCTCCTGTCTCAGTCTCCCAAGTAGCTGGGACTACAAGCACGTGCCACCACGCCTGGCTAATATTTTGTATTTTTAGTAGAGACAGGGTTTCACTGTGTTAGCCAGGATGGTCTTGATCTCCTGACCTCATGATCCGCCCACCTCAGCCTCCCAAAGTGCTGGGATTACAGGCGTGAGCCACCACGGCTGGCCACTACTTTCATTTTGAATGAATCATTTAAGGGAGTTAAAAACGCTGAGTCCCAACTTCCTCTTCTGTAAAAGAGACTGTGTTCACATATGAGAAGCACTATATTTGACACTAGTGATGAAAAGACGGTGATGGCCCAGTCTTTGGATTTAAGAGTTCATAAGTACAAAGCGAAAGATATTCACACAAACATAATTACAAACTAACATGCTGATTACACAGACGGACATATGCGTAGGTTATCATTAGAGCATTAATTATTGCTTAGGGGGTGGGAAGTAGACCCAAGGAGCTATCTTAGATGATACCCAAACTGAGTCTTAAGGAGTTAATCAAAGGAGGGTTCATGGTATTTCAAGCAGATGGAACATGTGAGGAAAGATACAAGGACAAAAAACAGTTGTGCTTATGGGGGAAATGCCATGGACTTTAGTGCTACTAACCTGAAATATGAGTAAGCAGGTAGCGGGTAGTACAAGACAGGCTGGAGAAGGGGTCAGGGGCTGACTCATAAAGGATATATATACGCCTTGTGAAGGAACTTTGGGTAGCCATTGAAAGGTTCTAAACAAGGGAGCTAGCCGAGTGCAGTGGCTCAGGCCTGTAATCCCAGCACTTTGGGAGGCTGAGGCAGATGGATCACTTGAGGTCAGGAGTTTAAGACCAGCCTGGCTAACATGGCAAAACCCTGTCTCTACAAAAACACCAAAATTAGCCAGGCTTGGTAGCATGTGCCTGTAATACCAGCTACTCAGGACGCTGAAGCAGGAAAATCACTGGAATCCAGGAAGTGGAGGTTATGTGAGCAGAGATCACAACACTGCACTCCAGCCTGAAGACAGAGCAAGACTCTGTCTCAAAAATAAGTAAGGCAGGGCACGGTGGCTCATGCCTGTAATCCCAGCACTTTGGGAGGCCAAGGCGGGTGGATCACAAGGTCAGGTGTTTGAGATCAGCCTGACCAACATGGTGAAACCCCGTCTCTACTAAAACTACAAAAATTAGCTGGGTGTGGTGGCGTGCACCTGTAATCCCAGCTACTTGGGCCACTGAAGCAAGAGAAGTGTTTGAACCGGGGTGGCGGAAGTTGCAGTGAGCCGAGGCACCACTGTACTCCATCCTGGGCAACAAAGCAAGACTCCATCTCCAAATAAATAAATAAATAAGGCCAGGCACAGTGGCTCATGCCCTTAATCCTAGTACTTTGGGAGGCCAAGGTGGGGAGATCACTCGAGGTCAGGAGTTTGAAACCAGCCTGGCCAAGATGGTGAGATCCTTTTGTATTTTTTGTAAAAAAATTAGCTGGGCATAGTGGTGGGCACCTGTAATCCCAGCTACTTGGGAGGCTGAGGCAGAACTGCTGGAACCTGGGAGGTGGGGGTTTCAGTGAGCCAAGATCATGCCACTGCACTCCAGCCTGGGTGACAGAGCAAGACTCCATTTCAAAAAAACAAACAAACAAGGGAGCTGACATGGTCAGATTCACCACTTAGGTTCTGTAATAAATGCACTTACGGCAGAAAAAAAAATTAGGAGACGATTGTAACTATCTTAAAATACACTGGGACAGATACACTGGGACAGACAGGTACATAGTTGGGATAGAGAGAAAATGATGAATACGTGGTAGGCAAGTAGTTAACATGGAGAAAAGAGGATGGGTTTGAGAAATATTTAGGAGAAAAAAATCCCTAGGACATGGTGATTGTCTGGATGTAGAATATGGGGGAGTGGTTCTACCAATCAAAACAGAGAACATGAAAACAGAGAACATGAAAAAGAGATGTGATTTGAGAATGAGGGAAGACTACATGTGAACAGCTTTGGTCACACAGCATGTGGAACACACACCTAAGTCAAATGGTTTACCAAGCATCTGGATATGTATCTAAGGCATACAACAGTTTATGCCAGAGATTTGATGAGAGTGGGTCAGCTCACCCAGGTCAGGAGTATAGGGAGCAGTGTTCTAAGGAGAGAAATCTTGGGAACACCAATATTTAGGGGGAGAAAAGGAGACCACAAAAAAGAAAGAGGAAGAATGTTAAGGGAGTACAGAGTTTGAAGGCGAGAGAATTTTAAAGAGGATATGATCCACATTATCAAATGCAGCAGAAAGAACCAGTAGGATATGGGCTAAAAATGTCTACTGGCCTTCCCTGGTGACCTAAGTGAACACTATTTCAGCAGTGTGGCAAAGCAGATAGGAATGGATTGAGGAATGAATGAGATGAAGAAATAAGAATCAATTTTTTTTTTTTTTTTTGAGACAGAGTTTCGCTCTTGTTACTCAGGCTGGAGTGCAATGGCGCCATCTCGGCTCACCGCAACCTCCGCTTCCTGGGTTCAGGCAATTCTCCTGCCTCAGCCTCCTGAGTAGCTGGGATTACAGGCATGCGCCACTATGCCCAGCTAATTTTTTGTATTTTTTAGTAGAGATGGGGTTTCACCATGTTGACCAGGCTGGTCTCGATCTCTTGACTTCTTGATCCACCTGCCTCGGCCTCCCAAAGTGCTGGGATTACAGGCTTGAGCCACCGCGCCTGGCCAAGAATCAATTATAAACCATTCTTTTAAGGATGCAAATGAGGGAAGAGAAATTGGAAATAGCTAGAATGTTTTTAGGCTAAGAAAAGGATAAAGCAGAGGAAAAGCAGATGAATGATGAAACAAAATCCTATAGAAAAGATGGGGTCAAGGGAAAAGGAAGACGAGAGCCTCATTAAAATGGTTTCCTAACACCAGAGAATGAAAGACAGGAAGGATGTGTGTGGATACAGACAAGCTGACTACAAAAGCAACAGTGATAGACTGACAGTGATAGAGGTGGAAGACAGGAGGCTCAAAGAGGCTGGAGCTTTCACTCAAGAGTAAAGGAACAATGGTCTACAAATAGAAATGAGGAGCCAGGGGAATACCAATCTCATTCACACCATGCAGCCAGTGAAACAATGCATCCTGCCACTAGAGAGAGCTGCAGGGCTAGCAGTATTCTCTGAATTCTATGAAAAGGAGGTGAAGAAAGCATTCTGCCATACAGTTGAAGCTGTAGGGCCATTTACATTGGAAAGAGGGTTTTCAGGTAGCACAGTATAAGAGGGCCAGAAGAAGTGAAAAGATGATAGACAAAACAAGGAGTGAATGAAACAGGAAAAATGTTGGAAGATAAGGAGGAGTAGAGTAAGGAAGTGGGAAGTACTTAATTTCACTGAATAATCAGATATTTTAATCTTCTAAGATGAAAGATGTTTGATGGGGAAGTAACAGAAACAGCAGTGTCTCACCAAGTCTCAGAGAGAAATGGTGAAGGCTGCCCTGAGATTTTCAAAAGGGAAGGGAAGCCTTTATTTGGATGGGGTGAACCTCCAGATATCTGGAGCAGCAGCAAGGGAACTCGCTGGAGAGCACTTCTAAGAGGTTTGGAGCCAGGGGTTAGATTTTTAGAAGTCCCTTCCAATTCTCAAGTCTTAGGATTTTATGACCATGAAGATCACTGAATCACAGACTGAAGGTAATTGGTAGTGTTCTGACATTTACAAAAACACGAACGGGTTCAAAGAAAAGGAGAGAACTGTACACTGCAAAATCCTCTAGGGACTAAACTGTGACTTAACAATGAGGACTAAGCATTATAATGTGTCTCTAAGAAGGACATTTAGACAATAATGCTGTAAATGATAGTCTCAAATCAAAAAAATTACCTTCAGCAGTATCAGCCTTTCGGTGTGTATTAGTAAAAATTTTCATGACAACTATTATCCACTTGGCTCTGAAGAGGTCACTATTGACCTTTTGGCTTCCCAAAGTGCTGGGATTACAGGCATGAGCCACCATGCCCAGCCTTAAATTTCTTTTAATAGATGGTATATATATATGGAAGAATATATATATACATATACACATATATATATATATATGGAAGAATACATCCCTTTGAAGTGCTAGCAGAGTGTGAGCAGCACTGAGTTCTCTCTATGCAATCTAAATTAGAAGATGCACAGAAGGTGGCTATGGGCCATTGATAGCTTCCTAAAGTGCGGAGTGCGCACATATGCCTACTTTTCTTTTGTATGTTTGTTTTCCCTTTCTAATCAAATTTTAAGTTCTTCAAGGGTAGAGATAATAGCTCTTCTCCCTTTAGGGTACTCAATTAAAGTTGTTGAACTGAGTTAAATTACATTTCATAGAACACTTGAAGAAGCAAAAGTTTAAGAATTGTGTCTCTTCTGGGACAAAACAGCCACAAAGGAAGAGAGAAAGATTATACATGAAAAAGTTTCTAATTTAAACCACTGGAAAAGTTTTGAATCACTATTGTTTGAGTCTATAACTCTGTCATGTATATATACATCTTATTCAAGTAGAGTGCAGGCTGTTCTCTATTTTATAAAAGTAAAAGTTGAGTTTCAGGGAAATTATGTGTTATGTTCAAATTTATCTGTAAAATAGGATTAGAAGATAATTTCCTCAATTTATAAATTACCTGCTTAAACAATTAGACTAGGATGGCTTAATTTACACAAACATTTCCTTTTCTTTGTATGTGTAGCCAATCTGCTTTCAAAAAGAATACTTAGATTTCTTAGAATTCTGTTGTCAGATTCACAGTGGATATGGCAAATACAGTATAGGTTGTCTAGGGAATACCATTTTATGTAGCAAAAAGATCATAACTGAAAATAGGAATTCTGGTTATAATACTCACTAGTACGTAAAACAAACAGTGTACTTATTGTTTTTCTAACAAAGCATTTAAATATTTAAACTGCTCACAACTATCCTCCAAACTCAAAGAAAACTGTAACAAGAAAAAAAGTACTTCCAGTCAACAAAAAAAATTTATTAGAGAAAAATATTTCCTTTTTCTTTCTTTTTTTTTTGAGACAGAGTCTTGCTCTGTTGCCAGGCTGGAATGCAGTAGCCTGATCTCTGCTCACTGCAACCTCCGTCTCCCAGGTTCAAGCGACTCCCCTGCCTCAGCTTCTCAAGTAGCCAGGACTATAGGTGCACACCACCAAGCCTGGTTTTTGTATTTTAGTAGAGATGGGGTTTCACCATGTTTGCCAGGATGGTCTCGATCTCCTGACCTCATGATCTGCCCACCTCAGCCTCCTAAAGTGCTGGGATTACGGGCATTAGCCACCACGCCGGCCAAGAAAAATATTTCTTAAAAATGAATAACAGCCAGGCTATTAAGGTGGGCAGATCACCTGAGGTCAGGAGTTTGAGACCAGCCTGGCCAACATGGCAAAACCCCATCTCTACTAAACATACAAAAGTTAGCCAGGTATGGTGGTACACGCCTGTAATCCCATCTACTTGGGAGGCTGAGGAAGGAGAATTGCTTGAACCCAGGGGGCAGAGGTTGCAATGTGCTGAGATTGTACCACTGCACTTTAGCCTGGGCAACAAGAGAGAAACTCCATCTCACAAGAAAAAAAAAAAGAATAGGGCCAGATGTAGTGGCCCTAATAATCCCAGCACATAGGGCGGCTAAGGTGGGAGGATGACTTGAGGCCAGGAGTTTGAGACCAATCTGGGCAACATGGCGAGACTCTGCCTCTGCAAAAAATACAAATATTAGCTGCGTGTGGTGGCACACACCTGTAGTCCAAGCTACTCGGGATGCTAAGCTGGATCACCTGAACATGGGGAGATTGGGGCAGCAATGAGCCATGATCACACAACTGCACTCCAGCCTGGGCAACAGAGAGGGACCCTGTCTCAAAAAAAAAAGGAAAAGAAGAATAGGAAGTTTGGCAAAAATGTGAATTAATTTTTAGAAAAAACATATAGTTCCTTGTTGAGTAATGCCAATGTTAATATTTAATCATTAGTTTACTACATATATAATATTTATCAGAGGCCAGAATATCACTACCCTCTATAGTTGACAGACTATTCCAAAAATTTTAACCTATTTTTTTCCGTGAAAAAAACAGCAAGAATATTGATGACTGAAGACAAGTAAATCTGAGACTGTCTCTTTTTACATTATGCACAATCTGTGGAAACAAAGACTTAATTCTTATGTAACTCACTGAAAATTTACCTTAATCACATTACAATAATGCTTATATTGTAAATAAGAAATATTCCATATTTGCCCAACTGCACACTTAAATGACATAATTTTTTCCATAAATCTGTTAACTTTGTTTATTGTCATATTGCCAGGTTACATATCTCTCTTAAAAATAATTCCAATTTGTATACTTCTTTGGAGAGCATTTTCAGCAGTTCCCAGTAATTCCATTTCTAAAGGCCTACAGAAATACTTATACAAGTGCTTGATATATATGTATAAAGATATTAATGGCAGCATCATTTACAGATAGAAAAAAACTAAAGAATCCATAATGTTCAACAAATGAGGACTTGTTTAATAAACTATGGTATATTTACACTATAGGCAGTACAAAGAAATGAAAAAGAATGAAACATTCATATTTACCAACATGAAAGCATGTTGTATGAAAAATGTGAATTATAACATAAATGCTCCCATTTCCCTACCCCAAAAAGGAAATAACTACATGTGTGCATATAAGTATCTGCATGTATACATGTTTGAATGTACACTATAAAGGTCTGGAGGGAAATAAACCAATAACTGTGAGAGATTTAAGAGTATGGAAAAATGAGAGCTTTCTCTTTAGGTTTTAGTTTTTTGTTTTGTTTTGTTTTGTTTTTCTTTTTTCTTTTTTTGAGATGGAGTCTTACTCTGCTGCCCAGTCTGGAGTGCAATGGCACAATCTCAGTTCACTGCAACCTCTACCTCCTGGGTTCAAGTGCTTCTCCCTGCCTCAGCCTCCCAAATAGCTGGGATTACAGGCACCTGCCACCATGCCCAGTTAATTTTTTGTATTTTTAGTAGAGATGGGGTTTTGCCATGTTGGCCAGGCTAGTCTGGAACTCCTGGCCTCAG
Organism: Aotus nancymaae; assembly: GCF_030222135.1. Classification (NCBI taxonomy): domain Eukaryota; kingdom Metazoa; phylum Chordata; class Mammalia; order Primates; family Aotidae; genus Aotus; species Aotus nancymaae. Next base: position 37,494,110 of record NW_026988421.1, read on the forward strand.
GTAATCCACCTGCCTTGGCCTCTCAAACTGCTGGGATTACAGGCATGAGCCACCATGCCTGGCTAATTTTAGTTTAACAGTGAACATACAATATCAATTTCCTGTGCTTTTGTTTTTCTGGAGATGAGGTCTTGCTCTGTCATCCAGGCTGGAATGCAGTGGTGAAATCTCGGCTCACTGCAACCTCTGTGACCCAGGTTCAAGTGATTCTCATGTCTCAGCCTCCTAACTAGCTGGGATTACAAGCATGTGCCAATGCACCCGTCCTATTTTTAGTAGGAACAGGGTTTCGCCATGTTGGCCAGGATGGTATAGAGCTCCAAGGCTCAAGTGATCTGCCCACCTCAACCTCCCAAAGTGCTGAGATTACAGCTGTGAGCTACCACGCCAGGCCTCAATTTCCTGGTTTTGACAACTACTATAGCTCTGTAAAATGTTAGCATTGGGGGAAGTGCACAAGGGAACTCTCTATATTTGTAACTTTTTGTGAGTAATTATAGTACTTTTAAGAAATTTTTTAAAACAGTGAGCATATACAATTTTTGTAATTATTACAGTGTTTTTTGAAAAATCATTTTACAGGGTAATTTTCCAAACTACAAAATAGCTCTAACTTTTACTTTTAAAATAATCATAAAAATCTGAGTTGAAAATTCATATCAATAGCTGAAGGTATAAGCATAAATCACCTACATATTTAAGCACATAAACTGTAAACTTCCAGAATTATGATACTGGAGCAAAAAGAAGAAAAAGGCAAAAGCCACTTAGGTTCAGACTAATCCTTTGTAATCTAAGCTTTCCCAAAAGGGCAGCATACTTTTCTAATATCTGGACCTTAAGGTAAACTTTGTGAGATGTCTGGTCTTGTTATATTCAGAAATAAACCCCAATGTATCTTCCTTTAATTCTTTGGCACTTCAAATGAATTTAGGATTGTCTGAAGAAAAAATGCTTGCTGGAGGAGCTGTGTGAACAAGCTTGTTGTCCTGCTACTATATCTAGTCAAGCATTCAGATACTACAACTTTGGCAAATCCCATTAATACTTTAAGAAGTCAAAGACTTTAAAACTTCTAAAGAAAGTTCCTGTGAAGTAGTCGTAGGGGCAAGTTTAAGCAAGCAGGGTGTGTATACAATATAGTAACAAAATAATGCAAACAAAAGAAGATTTGTTTAATTATAGTGGAAATAATTGTTATTTAAAAGTGCCTTCTTCCTCATCTAAAAGAATAAACTGGACTAGTGGCAAAAGAATTGTATGTTGTGATGCCTTAAGATTAGAAACAGAAGACAGAAATTTCAAAGTAAAGTCCTGGCAGATGTCCAGTCTCCACGGCAAGAATTCTGGCCAAACAATTCCTTCATAAGTTTCAAGGCTTGTTCAAGTCCCTTTAGACAGAACTCAAAGTTGTTCATTTGGAGTCAAATACAAGTGTATGTTTATCAGGGTTTTCCTATCTTTCTATTGTGATGTACATGGGAACTTCTTTCCTAAACCAACTTATTTGGGGGTGTGGTAGAGAGAGATTATCAGGCCATGTATAAAAGGATAAAAGAAAATGGGTGAGGGGCTAAGAACAAGGAGTTGGGTGCCCAGGGTACTTCCCTTTTCAAGCAAGATTGGTGGAAGACCATGTCAGCTTTTAATAGTTCACCATGATATGAACCTAGCACAGCCTAGCCATTGCCCTGATGAACTGTAACAAAAACCAACAGATGGTAGCTGCTGACTCAATCAACTGATAACCTCTTTAATGCAATCTTCACAGAATTCCTAACTTTAGCAATCAAGATTAGGGATGCTAGGTGAAAGTGCTCTCCCAGAAATAAACTCTACAACATTTTCCCTCACACATTTCATTAAACCACTGTAATATATATAGTTGAAATAGTTCAGGAAACAGTTTCCAAAGTCATGCAGTGTTATTAAGAAAAGCAGGACTCCATCCTGTCTCCAGTTTCCTACACAATAGTGTTCTTGTCATCAAGTCATTCAGATACGTTAGTCGCTTTTTACACTCCTAACTTTTTATCCTTTAGCTGTCTTTCCGAATCCAATAGTCTTTGTCTTCAACTTTATCTCATTAATGCCAACTAACTTATCTCTCAAAGAGTCTGGCTCTTATTTTATTGTCTACCACTCGCTTCTTTTTACCCAGTGCCTGGCACTCAATAAACATTTTTTGTTCAATAAATGAATGAGTAAATGAACACGCAAATAAATCAAAATCCACCCACACCTCATGCTTTCCACTGCTGTCCACTAGCAAATGCTTAATTTATTTACATATTGCATTGTTCCAAAACAGTTTTAAGGCAATTTAGAAAAACACACGCAAGATAAATTTAACTTAACTCAGAAAAGCCAGGGCCATGAGAAAAATGAGTAAGATGAGATTAGTATACAAAATACATGTAATGCTATGCTATATTCCTGAGTTTTTCTGTCTCCAAAATAATGAAGAAAATACTATTAATTATGTAACTCACAGTTCTCCTGAAATAAAAACAAACCAGTTGCTCGGGGTAAATTCAACTATCTGTAATACTGAAAGCAGAAATCTCTGAGTCTACTGGAAGCTACTATGAACTACTATGAAATACAGTGAACCCTATCATCAGTAGTTACTACAGCTATTCTATCATCTGTAGCCTGGACTACCAAAACAATCATCTAATTGTTCTTCCTGATTATAATTTTGTCCCTTTTAAATCTATTCTCTTTAAAACTGCCAGAATAAACCCTCAAAATATAAATCAGAGCATGACACTAATCTGCTCGAAACTCTTGAATGATTTCCCATAATACTTATGATCCAAACTCCTTAACAAAGCCCTCAAGACCTTACATGATTTGGCTGTGATAATCCTCCTAATTTCATTTGCCCCTGTTTCTCTTGCTCACTACATTATAGCCATATCCTTTCTCTTTCCTAACAGCACCTTAGGACTTTGCTCTTGCTCTTCCCTCTGCCAGGAATGCCATTTCCCCATATCTCCCAATTTCACTCAATTATGTGCTCAAATGCCACCGTCTTAAAGAGGGTTTTCCTGATCACCAAATCTGAAGTGGCCCACCTCACCTCCAGTCACTATCACATTAACCTGTTTTATTTTTCTCATACCATCTAAAACCTACTTGAAATTCCATCTAAAACTATTTAAATTAGTACTCTTTGTTGTGAATCTCCCAGTGCCCAAGGCAGGTGCTCAAACATTTGTCAAAGTAAATGAAGAAACATCTGAAAATTGGGCAGCTCTTGGTGATCTGGCTTAATTTGGACAGCTTTCAGTTTTGCTGGAGTAGTGGTGTGTAGCTATCTATTTTTAGGTCACATATGCTGCCTTTGAGATGAAAACATTAGCCTTTCTTCTCACAAAAATGTGCAAACAAAATTCTGCATGAACCTCCTAAAACCAACCCACGATTCTCAAGTTAGAACCCCTGACTTAAAGGCACATAATGGCCTTTGGGCAATGCAATCTATGTTGTTTTTGTGACAGGGTCTTCTTCTGTCGCCCAGGATGGAGTGCAGCAGTGCAATCATAGCTCACTGCAGCCTTGACCTCCCAGGCTCAAGCAGTCCTCCTACCTCAGTCTCCTGAGTAGCTGGGGCTACAGGTGTGCACCACAACACCCATCTGATTTTTTGCCTCGGCCTCTCAAACTGCTGGGATTACAGGCATGAGCCACCACACCTGGCCTGCAATCTATGTTACAACCAATTCCTGTCTGTGGGGATGAGGGCTAAAGGGGAAAAAATCAGTAAAATGTTACAAATTATTCATAACAGATTTCTCTATAAAGTGACAGAACATTAAGAGTTGTCAAATGAGTAATGCTCATGGCTAATGGCTGCTTAGTCCTCTTGTAGTGTATTATATAGAGAAGCCTAGACTTAGAATTTATCATGAAAAAAATGGCACGTATCTTCATGATCTATGCATTTGTTTCTTATTAGAAAACACATCTGTGAAGTGAGGAGTAGTTTTAGGAGGTGCTTCTTTTTTTTTTTTTTTTTTTTTTTTTGAGGTGGAGTTTCGCTCTTGTTACCCAGGCTGGAGTGCAATGGCGCCATCTCGGCTCACCGCAACCTCCGCCTCCTGGGTTCAGGCAATTCTCCTGCCTCAGCCTCCTGAGTAGCTGGGATTACAGGCACACGCCATCATGCCCAGCTAATTTTTTGTATTTTTAGTAGAGACGGGGTTTCACCATGTTGACCAGGATGGTCTCGATCTCTTGACCTCGTGATCCACCCACCTCGGCCTCCCAAAGTGCTGGGATTACAGGCGTGAGCCACCGCGCCCGGCCGAGGTGCCTCTTTTTAAAATGGCAATGGACTACACTCTTGTCCAATTAAATGAGATCATATTGGATCAGGACATGGATAAGAACAAGTCAAGCTGCAAGAATTGATAGGTTAAAAACCAACTAAAAAATGAAAAAGAATGGGCTTTACATTCAGAAATAATTCATGAACTCCTGGAGGCAGAGAATCTTCCCTGGTTTCCATTAATAAAAAGATTCATATGCAGGGTGACGAAATGACTTTTAAAAAAAGTATTCTTTAAAAAATGATGTTGCATCGAAGAAGTGATGACAGGAAAAATAACACATCTAGGTGTAAATTTCCTCTCTTACCTTGGCAGGGAGGGCTTGGTGTCAGGTAAAGAGATCAACTGAACAAAGTAGCTTTTCGTTCCTCTGCCCCCTTCTCTTTCTGTATCTGTAGGTGCTCACAGCTAAATTAACGTGAAAAGTAAACCATCTGAGCCAAAAATATCTGTAAGTTCTAAAGGACTTAGAACATTTTTTTCATCATATTTTTAGTACCACTAAATAGTAATACTATTTTCTTCCTGGAAGTTTTGACTTTAAGGTTCTTATTTTGGCAAGAATTAGATTTTTTGCTTAAGGGAAGGTGTATCTTGAAAAATGTCACTTTAACTGTATTGCCTTTTTGTTAATAATACTATGAGACACTCTACAACAAACAGAAAAACAAAGAACCTATCTTGATCATTTTACTAAAACATTTACCCTTCAAATTGTTCCCATCTCATTTATAATTTATGAAGTATAAGAAGTATAAAAGAAAAAAGTAAAAACATATTCTTTCTTTCTCTCCATACTTGGAGACTGCATACTTTCTCTGCATACTTGTAGACCGTGGCTCAGTAACAAGAGCCCTGATGATTCACTAAGGAATCTGACAACTGTTAGGATTTGAACACTACATGAGCTGGTATTTTAATTTCCCACTTAAATCTTTTCATTCTTCACAAGGAATCCTGTGTTACTGTTCATGCTTCTTAAAAACAAGTTATTCTGTATGACTGACTGGTTTACTGAATCTAAGCAGCATTAATTCTGATTATCATCCTTCATAAAATTATCTGAATGCTTTTTTTAAAAGTTCAAATTATTTTTGAAAACTTATAATTTTTTAGCTGGGCACAGTGGCTCATGCCTGTAATCCTAGCACTTTGGGAGGCCAAGGCAGGCAGATTGCCTGAGCTCAGGTGGGCAGACTGCCTGAGCTCAGGAGTTTGAGACTAGCCTGGGCAACATGGCAAAACCCTGTCTCCACACTAAAAATACAAAAAATTAGCCGAGTCTGGTGGCACCCACCTGTAGTCCTAGCTACTCAGGAGGCTGAGGCACAAGTATTGCTTGAACCCAGGAGACAAAGGTTGCAGTGAGCTCAGATTGCATCACTGCACTCTAGCCTGGGCAACAGAGCAAGACGCTGTCTCCCAGAAAAAAAAAAAAAGAAAGAAAATTTACCATTTTTTCATCATTTTTGTATTATTTTCATTGTCATACCTAAATTTCATCTACTGAAAAGCTTATTCATTTGCTATTATAATCTTCTGTTTTAACCATATAGTTGCAGGAACCAACAGACTAATGTAATGGTGATCCAGGTATGTCTGTTTAATGTGTGCCATAGAGCACTGCTTTGCAGGATGGTAAAGAGATTTTCATTTTGAAAAGGATTCAATACTCAAACAGTTCTGGGGGAAAATATGAGTTATATCTTTACTCTAGGACTTCTCAAAGCCTTTAATATGTTAATGAAATTGTGAATTTACAAGACACACAATATGTAAAGATTCCTATGCTTATTTGACCATAGCGTTCACTTTCTCCATGACTGTCCCAAACAAGTTTAGAAAATGCTGCTTTACTTAAGTTCTGCTTTACATCAGTCATTGCTGATCATTTAATTAAGATGTATACTGCCTTTGTCTAAATTCTTATAATTTCCTTGTCCAAAATATTTCTTTATCTATAAATAATAAGCAATTGGTCCTGAAGAGATATTTCTTAAAAATAATTGACATTACTTATTTTTTATTATCCCTAATGTCAATGAAAAGAAATCATAAAAGGTTTATATTTGTTACACTTATAGAGAAGGCAGAGAAATGGGTAATATATTTTTAGAAATACTCTCACCAAAAATAATTTTAAAATAAAAAAATTTTAGTTTCTTTTTTTCTTTTTTTTTTGAGACGGAGTTTCGCTCTTGTTACCCAGGCTGGAGTGCAATGGCGCCATCTGGCTCACCACAACCTCCGCCTCCTGGGTTCAGGCAATTCTCCTGCCTCAGCCTCCTGAGTAGCTGGGATTACAGGCACGCGCCACCATGCCCAGCTAATTTTTTGTATTTTTCGTAGAGACAGGGTTTCACCATGTTGACCAGGATGGTCTCGATCTCTTGACCTCGTGATCCACCCACCTCGGCCTCCCAAAGTGCTGGGATTACAGGCGTGAGTCACCGCGCCCAGTCTTTCAAGTGTTATTTCATATTAAAACACTATGAGATCCATTTCTTTTCAATAAATCACTCTAGGTCAATTGAATAACCATATGGAACAAAATAAACCTTGAACTTTACATCCCAAACTACGCATAAAAATTAACTTTGGATGGATTATAAACTTAACTATGAGTGGTAAAACAATAAAATTACAGAAGAAAGCAAAGGCAAATATCTTTATGATTTCAGGGGTGGGCAAAGATTTCTCAAACAGGACATTAAAAGAATCATAAAAAATAATAAATTGGATTTCATTACAATTATCAACTTCTGCTCATCAAAAGACACTATTAAGAGTGAATAGACAAGCAACAGAGTAGAAGATATTTGCAATACATAGACTTGACAAAGAACTCCCATTCAGAATATACAAATAAATTTTATAAATCAGTAAGACACAGACAACCCAAAAGGGAAAAATGGCCACAGACATGGGCGGGTTACTCACAAAAGACAATATTCAAACAGCAAATACATGGAAGAAAAAAATTTCAATTTTATAAGTCATCAAGAAATAAACAGGCATACTTCAAAGATACTGTACATATGTTCCAGACAACCTCAATAAAGTGATTATCATAATAAAGTGAGTGACACAAATTTGTTGGTTACCCAGTGCAAATAAGTTATGTTTACATTATAGTCTATTAAGTGTACAATAGCATTGTGTCTAAAAAAACAATCTACACACCCTAACTAAATGTACTTTACTATGAAAAACCTGCTAATGATCACTTGAGCCTTCAGTGAATTGTAATCTTTTTGCTGGTGGAAACTCTTCCCTCATGTGGATGGCTGTTGACTCATTCGGGTGGTGACTGCTGAAGGCTGAGATGGCTGTGCCAATATTTTTTAAAAAGACAACAATGAAGTTTGCTGCATCAATTGACTATTCCTTTCACAAAATATATCTCTGAAGCACAGGATACTGTTATGGCAGCATTTTACCCAAAGTAGAAGATCTTTCAAAATTGGAGTCAATCCTTTCAAACTCTGCCATTTTTTTATCAACTAAGTTTATGTAATATTCTAAATTCTTTGTTGTCATTTCAACAACGTTCTCAGCATCTTCACCAGGGGCAGATTCCATCTCAAAAAACCACTTTCTCTGCTTATCCGTTAGAAGTAACACCTCATCCATTCAAATGTTATCATGAGATTGTAGCAATTCAGTCACATTTTCAGGCTCCGCTTCTAATTCTCTTGCTATTTCCACTACATCTGCAGTTAGTTCCTCCACTAAAGTCTTGAACCCCTCAAAATCATCCATGAGAATTGGAAACTCTTTTTCTTTTTTTTTGAGACAGGGTCTTGCTCTATTGCCCAGGCTAGAGTGTAGTGGCACAATCACAGCTCACTGAAGTCTCAACCTCCTAGGCTCAAGTGATCTTCCCATTTCAGCCTCCAGAGTATCTGGGATTACAGGCAAGCACCACCCTACCTGGCTAATTTTTAAAAAAATAACGTATGACAACGTCTCCTTATATTGTTCAGGCTGGGCTCAAACTCCCGGCCTCAAGCAGTCCTCCTGCCTCGGCCTCCCAAATGTTGGGATTACAGTGGTGAGCCACTACCAATCACGAATGTCTTTAATGGCATTTAAAATGGTGAATCCTTTCCAGAAGGTTTTCAGTTGACTTTGCCCAGATCCATCAGAGGAACTATTCTATGGTAGCTGTAGCCTTTCAAAATGTATTTTTAAAGAAAGTTGAAATTATTCCTTGACCTATAGGCTGCAGAATGAATGCTGTGTTAGCAGCATGAAAACATTTATTTCCTTGTACACATCCATCAGAGCTCTTAGTGATGAAGTCCATTGTCAGTAAGCAGTAATATTTTGAAAGAATTCTCTTTTTCTAAGCAGGAGGTCTCAACAGTGGGCTTAAAATATTCAACAAACCATGCTATAAATAGATGTGCTGTCATCCAGGCTTTGTTGTTCCATTTATAGAGCACAGACAGATGTACTATACTTCTTAAGGGCCCTAGGGTTTTTGGAATGGTCAATGAGTACTGGCTTCAACTTTAAGTCACCAGCTGCATTAGTCCCTAACAAGATTGTCTGAATGTCCTTGGAAACTTTGAAGCCAAGTATTGCCTTCTTTTCTCTAGCTATGAAAGTCATAGATACCTTTTTCCAATAGAAGGTTGTTTGATCTACACCGAAAATGTCTTGCTTAGTGTAGCCACTTCATCAATTACATGCTGTAGCTTTTCCATTAGCACTTGTTGCTTCATCTTGTATGTTTATGTTACGGAGATGGCTTCTTTCCTTAAACCTCATGCATCAACCTCAGCTACCTTTAAACTTTTCATCTGCAGCTTCCTCCCCTCTCTCAGCCTTCATAAAATGGAACAGAGTTAGGCCCTCCTTGCTCTGGATTATACTTTGGCTCAAGGGAATGCTGTGGCTGGTTTGGTCTTTTATCCAAACCACTTAGACTTTCTCTATATCAGCAATGAGGCTATTTTGCTCTCTTATCAATCTTGTGTTCACTGGAGTAGCACTTTTAATTTCCTTCAACAATTATTTCTTTGTATTCACATCTTGGCTGTTTGGTGCAAGAGGGCTATCAGCTTTTGACATGCTTTCCTCATTAAGTTAATGATTTCTAGCGTTTGTGAGAGACATGTGACTCTTCCATTCACTTGAACACTTGGAGGCCATTGTAAGATTATTAATTAGCCTAATTTCTTTTCTTTCTTTTTTTTTTTTTTTTTGAGACAGAGTTTTGCTTTTGTTGTGCAGGCTGGAGAGCAATGTCACGATCTCGGCTCACTGCAAACTCCACCTCCCAGGTTCAAGCAATTCTCCTGCCTCAGCCTCCCAAGTAGTTGGGATTCCAGGCGTGTGCCACCACGCCTGGCTAATTTTTGTATTTTTAGTACAGACGGGGTTTCACCATGTTGGTCAGGCCGGTGTGGAACTCCAGACCTCCAGTGATCCGCCTGCCTTGGCCTCCCAAAGTTCTGGGATTACAGGCATGAGCCACCACACCTGGCCAATTAGCCTAATTTCAATATTGTTACCTCTTTAGAGAATAGGGAAGCACCAGGAGAGAAAGAGAGGGGAACAGGTGTTGGTTGAGCAGTCAGAACACACATGTTTATTGATTAAGTTCGTCATCTTATATGGGCGTGGTTCATGATATCCCAAAACAATTAAAATGGCAACATCAAAGACCACTGATCACAGAGCAAAAATAGATATAGTAATAATGAAATGTTTGAAATATTATGAGAATTACAAAATGTGACCAAGGACACTAAGTGAGCATATGCTGTTAGAAAAACAGCACTGAAAGACTTGCTGGATGCAGCAGTATCACAAAACTTAGACTTGTAAAAATCACGTTATCTGTGAATCACAACAAAGTGAAGCACAATAAAGCAAGGTATGCCTGTATATTAAAACCACAGTGTAAAACTACCACACAGGCACTAAAATGGCTAAAAAAGAAGAGGCAGACAATGGTAACTGATAAAAGGAATGCAGAACAGCTAGAACTTCTCTACACTGATGGCTGAAGTATAAACTAGCACAACTGCTTCACAGTGTCTATTAAAACCGATCATATGTATACACCCTGACTCAGCAATTCCACTCCTAGGTAAACACTTCAACAGAAATGTGTGCATACGTTCACCAAAAGACATGCAAAAGAATGACCATGTTAGTACCATTGTAATAGCAAAAGTGGAATCAGTTCATATGTCTGCCAATAGCAGAACATATACATAAATTATCATGGTATATCTGTATAAAGGGAATGAATGAACCACTGCTATATGTACCAACATGGATAAATTTCAAAGACATTGAGCAAAAGAAGGCAGAACCAAAAGTTATCCTGCGTGACTTGGTGTATACAAAGTTCAAACTAAGGCTACTTTCATCTTTGGTGTTAAAAGTCATGATAGCGGTTATCCTTTGAGAGGGATGAGAATATTGACTAGAAAGAGGCACAGTGTGGGATGGGGGGGTCTCTTTTGAGGTATTAGTCAAGTTCTCTTTCTTGATCTAAGTGTTCCACAGATATAGTCACCTGGTGAAAAATCAGCAGCAGTATACATATGATTTGCCCGAATGCATACTAAACTTGAATAAAACATTTGAAAAGTGCTATGAGATCCATATATATTTTGCACATTTAAAATTCCCTTTCGAATTCTCTACATGGTCCTTCAAAGGAAGGACCACTCTTCTTTTCTCTAGTTTGCTCAAAATTAAAATACTTGAAATAAATTAAATACTTGAAAACAAGATCTAATCCTGAATGGGGTAAGTAAAATGATTATGATGGCATAGGATAATACTTGGAAGAAGAAAATAGTACACTTGACTTCTATCTAGGCTAACAAAAACCTATTTAATATTCCTCTACAAAGCTACACTTCTAAGCTTTAAATTAAATGTCCAGTAAAAACGGCCTCTCATATGACAAGGTATCTCATCCCTCACTAGCCCTGCAACTCTCTTTTTAGGTGCTCTCCAATTTATGAGTGTCTATGTCATCATGCAATACTCAGGCATAGTCTTAACCGCCCCCAAGCACAGATGTCTGACCCAAATACCACACTTTCATGAATGCAGTCTAGGAATTACTATCACACTATTTGTTCATGGAGGTTAACTAAAACTACCAGATCTTTTTTGCATTATAAGTCAGATTTCCTACATCCTGATTTTAAAAACTTAATTTTTAACAAATTAAACATAGACTTAATATTTTTCTGACTAAACTTAACTTCGTTGGCTTTGGTTCATCACTCAAGCCTACTGAGAATACTTTGATTCTGTCTCCTGTCATCTTGGGTAACTCTCCTAGCTTTATATAATCTATGCATGCAATTCATATTTTTTCTATGTCTTAACTCAAATTATTATTTAAAAAAATATGTTGATCCCTGCTGGTTGGGCTTTCCAGGAAAAAAAAAAAAAAAGGAAAGAAAACTGTTGATGCCAAACTGTTAAAGAAAGACATCTAGAGGGCACTGCCAGCATCTTCCTTAAAGCATCTGCCAAAGGATATTTCATGTAATAAACCCCAAAATGAGTGAGGGAGGTGCCCTGTAATGAGTTTGGGAATGCTGGGTTACTGCAGAATTTCTATCTTTAAAATTCTAGCCGGGCACGGTGGCTCACGCCTGTAATTCCAGCACTTTGGGAGGCCGAAATTGGCAGATCACAAAGTCAGGAGTTTGAGACCAACCTGACCAACATGGTGAAACCCCGTCTCTACTAAAAACACAAAAATTAGCCAGGTGTAGTGGTGTGCACCTGCAACCCCAGTTACTCGGGAGGCTGAGGCAGAAGCACTTGAACCTGGGTGGTGGAGGTTGCAGTGAACCAAGATTGCACCACTGCACTCCAGCCTGGGCAACAGAGTGAGACTCTGTCTCAAAAAAGAAAAAGAAAATTAAATTCTAATAAAAGGCCAGGCACAGCGGCTCATGCCTGTAATCTCAGCACTTTGGAAGGCCAAGGTAGGTGAATCACCTGAGGTCAGGAGTTTGAGACCAGCCTGGCCAACATGGCAAAACCCCATCTCTATAACAAAAAAAAAAGTAGTCAAGCATGGTGGTGCACACCTGTAATCCCAGCTACTCGGGAGGCTGAGGTAGGAGAACTGCTTGAACCTGGGAAGCAGAGGTTGCAGTGAGCCAAGATTATGCCACTGTACTCCAGCCTGGGCAACGGAGTGAAAGTGTGTCTCCAAAAAAATAAAAATAAAATAAAATTCTAATAAATACGGTCTCTAAGAGGGGTTAAAATATAAAGTGCTTCTCAAACTTATCTGACTTGGAAACCTTTTCTCATCTTGAGAAATCAGTGTTCCTGGAAAGACCTTTTGGGAAACGAAGCTCTAGGGTAATGATACATCAGCCAGCATTCTTTGGGCAAAAGATTGTTTCATTAGCTTCAAACCCACCTTACTGCTTTATCATTCGACCTACCTAAACTTAGCCATATTTTCTAAAAGATTATCAAGATGCCATCAAATGAAATAATGATATCTTGCCAGTATAACTGACTTCTCACAAAATGAAACAGGATCAGTTAAAGAGGATTTAGTATAGTATTAAAGCAATGGATACTCAATCTACTGTGAAAATTATATGCCATTAAGAAGCTATGAAAATGAGAGATGCCTTCTTTAAAGTTTTCCATCAAAATGGCTGTATTATTTAAAAAGCTTTGGCAATTAAAAAATAATCTTCAGTCATCTGAAAAATTCTGTTATATGTGACACCTCATTTCCCAGTGATATTTAGTAAAATATTTTTATGTATTAAGAATGAGTTATAAAAAAAGAATGTGTTATAAAAAATAATTACTGAATACTGCATATTATACAAAGAAGAATCTTATAACACAGTTTAAAATTTTTTAAGTTTTTATATATTGCCAAAAGAATTTCACATATTCATCTGAAATCCACTTGAAAGATCATATTTAACAAAATATATAGTCTTTGTAAAAGGAAACAGTCACAAATAAGTATATAAATTCCTTCATCATTTAGTGACTTAATTTCCGAATGGGGGGTAACAGGATGATAGGCTTTACTTGTAAAAAAATTTACAGGAACAAATCATATCCACGCAGTACATTTAAATTGATTGAGGCAGCATATTCACATAATGTGGCACCAGTACCGCTAATCCTCCAAATTGTCTACTAGGGCAGTAGGACTTAAAACGTTGTTGAGATAACTGGCTTCCATTAGCAAGTATGTGATTGGCAGGATGATAAAGTCTTTTCACTCACAGGTCAGCTATTTCCTTTTCCTTAGAAGAGGGCAATCCTGATGATCCATCTTTTAGCTAGCCTCTCATAGAGTCCCAATTCTCTTGCCTTCAGCTTTGATATAGTTCTAACTTTCCTCTTGTATTAGCTCATACTTGTCATCAACTCCTCTATTCAGAACAGCAAATATCAGGAGTTTGACCTCAGGGCAAAGTCCGGGTGGGCAGGTAAAATCTGACCACTGGACCTACTTCCTAATCTTTCATAGCAATTCATGAAGCAGTATCAAATTCAAACTAAAAAACAGAAGCATGACCTCTTATAAGTACTATGAAAAGGGCTCTTTTGCCTTTCTAAGTATACTTGAAAAGAACTGTCAACCACCCTATTAAGACAGAAATGGATCACAGACTAAAAAAAAAGAAGGAAAAGTGCAGAACTCCAACTAAAATGTAAATAAAGGTGTTAGCAACCCTTTATGTTTGGTGGTATACTACTTCATATAAAAGTGTTAAAGCAATATGTTATAAAATATCTTTATGAAGAAAGGAACATAAAAGCCCTATTGAAACTTTAAAGCATCCTTAAATAATCACTAACATCTGATAAAAAAAAAAAAAAAAGCTTATATTACCTGATGTGAGAATTTACTTTTCAAGACCAGTTTTATTTTTACTTTTTGCCAATTCCCATACTTGGCATTTCACCACTTAACTATTTGTAAACTAATTTTAAAAACAAATACACGCAAAAAACCAAATGTAGGTGAAAAATAACTATCTTTTTCAATTTATTAAGTCTACGCTGTTAAAATAATAAAATTCAAGCCATGCCACAGTGATCTAGCAGCTAAGGAATTAGTTAAATATTCTTCTTTTGGAATACAGAAGTCCAAGAATAGAGTATGATTAAATTTTGACAATAATAATCAGAAAAAAATATTTTAAGCATCTTTTAAAACTAGAAAAATTAAAATGTAATAAAATAACTAATCAAAAATTTTCTATCCACTGGTCTCTTCCACTGTGTATTTACTACCATTATCAAAAATTGTTTCATATTTAGTTATTTCTAAATAAATTTTGTATTCTAACAATTCTACACGTCATCATAGGTTTCATAATTCTACAAGTTTCATATTTTTAAAATTAATTTAGAAGTCTCTTAGATTACATTGATGAGGAAAAGTCAACCAGGACTTAATGCCTTCTAAGTGCACATACTTGAAAAATAAATTCAACATAAATGACTTGAGATGTTCATTAATATTTATAAGTATGTCTTAGTAATGATTCCCTAGTGAGCTATATATTTGTGAAGAGGCCTTCTATGCTGTCAAATGATGATTGTCTTTGAAGGAAGAAAGTACATGGGATCAGTGTTTTAATCTGCATTAAACCAACCATCTATCTATCTGGAAAAATCAAGCAACAGAATCCTTACAAATAGTTTCATAAACTATGTGGTCCTATTCACAATCCTACAGTAAGATTATAAACCAGTTAACATCACATAAACTAGTTACCACCATAAAAATTCATATATAACTGAGAAAATATCACATAAATTTCAAATTTTCTGTAAATAGATTATTCATATATAATTAGAATTATTCTCAAATCATCTCCTCTTAAAGCTGTCCTTTGGATTGGAGAACATACTTATGTCCTTGCAACTTACACCAGTAGGAAACTTACCCCACTAAGTGACCTTAAACTAACTGGGAAATGCACATACATTCAATCTTGTTTTCAACTTGCTAAAAAATCCAGTTTTCAATATTAGATCACCTTGTTCAGGGAACAGTACTGCAATAGAGAGAATTCCTTCTAAAGGAAATGGATCTACTGTCAACAGAAAGAATTTCTTCTGGTAAACTGAAATGGAAGTTGAGAGTTGTAGAGGTAAAGGGAAAACTTCTCCTTCACTCTTTGAAGTTTAAAACATCAATTAACAAAAGGCAAATTAACAGGAGAAATAGCATATAAATTTATTCGCATGCATGAGGGAGAGTTGCGGAGTGCTTGTTAGATGATGCTTACATGTTTTTGTTCATTTGTTTTGTTTTGTTTTAGAGGTAGGGTCTTGCTATGTTGCCCAGGCTGGTCTTGAACTTCTGGACTCAAGTGATCCTCCTACCTCAGCCTCCCAAGTGCTGGGATTACAGGTGTGAGTTACCATACCTGACCCCATATCTTCTTTCTTAGGGGAAAGGGAGATGGGGAAAGTGTGTATGATTTTAGGAGGATAGTGAATGATTTTTAGGAGAACTTAATGGGAATAAAGAACATACAATGGTCTGAGACAAAGTCTGTTTAGCCTACAGATAATGGTTTGATATGTGACTAAAGTTTGTCCAGGTGTGTTGACAGACTTCAGTCTTTCTTCTTGTATGAGTTTAGTTAATACAAGAGAAGGAACCAGAGGTAACTGTATTCTTCCTCGACAGGTCCAAACCAAGCAGATGATGGAATTTCAGAGAACAAGTTTATCCTGTACTTTGGGAGAGACAAAGTATTGAGAGACGGTGGGGCAGCGGGCGGGCGGGGCTGGGAAGGAGGTCAGAGAGACCTCGATGCTGCTTCTTCAGTTCAGCATGTTAAAGCACCCATATTTTAGAGTACTGGTTTCTGAGCCCCCACATTTCCTTGTCTAAAACTTCCCTAGAAGTTTCACATATTAAAACTGAGTTAGTGGCTGTGGAAAGACAAATCAAGTTAGTAGCTCAATGGCAAAGATCTTCATTAAATCAGTCTCATATTTTTGAGAATAGGCCAGTCCAATTAAACCGCTATGACTTATTTCAGAAGACAGCATTGCAGATGGGTCCTGAAAGCTGGCCTCTTTATATAAAGTAGGCAAACATTTTTTTAATAAGAAGCATCTCTATGGAAATAGAAGAAAAACAATGGTCAATGTCTGGAGTAGTCTATAAACTAATTTTTAGAATCTCTGAAGCATCTTCAGGTTGCAGTGGCAATCTGACAGATTTTTTTTTTTAATTATTATAGTTTGGATCTGGTATTCAAGCAAACTTTTTGAACAGTCCATATATCTGTAGGCACAAAGGCTGTTAATATGTAAGTTGCTCTGGTGATTTTTGTTGACATTTGTTTATATTAAGTTCTAGCTTTAGGGCTTTAAGAAAAGCAGAATTTTGGGCCGGGCGCGGTGGCTCAAGCCTGTAATCCCAGCACTTTGGGAGGCCGAGGCGGGTGGATCACGAGGTCAAGAGATCGAGACCATCTTGGTCAACATGGTGAAACCCCGTCTCTACTAATACAAAAAATTAGCTGGGCACGGTGGCGCGTGCCTGTAATCCCAGCTACTCAGGAGGCTGAGGCAGGAGAATTGCCTGAACCCAGGAGGCGGAGATTGCGGTGAGCCGAGATCGCGCCATTGCGCTCCAGCCTGGGTATCAAGAGCGAAACTCCGTCTCAAAAAAAAAAAAAAAAAAAAAGAAAAGCAGAATTTTAATTTTTAGTGATTTTATGTGAGAAAAATGTGAAAACATTAGTTTGGAGACTTGTAGCTAAAAAAGAATTTAGGATTTAGTCTAAATTGTAGGCAAATAATAAAAAACCAAAAATAATGAACAAGACTAG
Source organism: Aotus nancymaae (assembly GCF_030222135.1). Taxonomy (NCBI): domain Eukaryota; kingdom Metazoa; phylum Chordata; class Mammalia; order Primates; family Aotidae; genus Aotus; species Aotus nancymaae. The sequence goes on from NW_026988421.1 coordinate 37,511,295, forward strand.
AATCTAAAAACAGGTATACTATAGTTTTTTTTAATATATATTTTTTCAAATCCCCCTTTTTAAAAAATCAGATATTTGTAAAATAAATTTTAGTCTTACCATATTTGGCCAGATTATTTGTATAGTGCAGCAACAATAGTGATTTACCCTATGGATGTTTTAAAAATGGACTTTGCTGGAACTTTCAATAAGGAATTTTGGATTAGACTTTTAAAAGCTTCAAGGGTAGGAAATCAAGCTACGCATCTGCTGTCAGACTGTGCCTGTAGTATCATATGAACTGGGTGAATTTTTCTCTTTTCAAGGTCCTCAAAATATCTTGAGGTTCTTAGGCCTGCCAGAAAGTAACATTTTTTACTTACCCCAGAGTCAGGAACCTTAAAAGGGAACTGTGTGGATAAGGTACATGGCCAGTCTTTTTTAAAAAAAAAACTTTATTGGCTTTATAAAGTCAACCTCAGTCCCTCAAAGCAGTCTGGTTGTATAGGAAAACACGAAATTTTAGTCAAATCCTTGGTAAAATAACCAGTGTTTTCAATGTGTCCTTTTACAAAAGAAAAGATTCTTACTGAACTTATGTAAATAATTAGATTGTCATAAAACAAGAATATTTATTGATAGTTTCTAAATTCCAGAGAAAAATCATGTAGCGAGCAAGGTAAATGTTTTGATTTTGTTCGTAAGTATACTTTAACTAATTGTTGTAAGTTATGAATAGCTTAGAAGAAAAAATTTTCTTGGCTCTGGAAAACAAAACATAGAAAGAATCAGCAATGTTTTAAATAAAAAGTCATCAAAAAATCATTTTAGGCCAAGTACCGTGGCTCACACCTGTAATCCCAGCACTTCGGGAGGCTGAGGTGGGTGAATCATTTGAGCCTAGGAGTTCAAGACCAGCCTAGGCAACATAGTGAAAGCCCATCTTTACCAAAAATACAAAAATTAGCCAGTCTCATAACCTGGTCTCAAAATAAATAAGTAAATAGATTAACATTTAAAAATAAAATAATTTAAAAAATCACTTTAGTCCATCATCAGTTGAGTTCCATGCAATTCTTGTTTTGCTTGATGTTGGTTTAGCAATCTTTATGAAAGTATCAGCCTTTTAATTAGTCCTGGAATTTTTTTTACCTAGCTCAACAGTATGATTTCCAAAGTTACCAGTCACCTGTACTTAAGAGCATTTGTCCAGGTCTTTTTTTTTTTTAATATTTTTATTTTTATTGTGAAAAATTTCAAACACACATGAAAGTAAATAGCACAATAAACCCATCATCCTCACCTCCCAGATTCAGCTACTATCAATAACTTTTGTTAATGTATTTTAAAACAAACCACAGAATACATTTCCCTGCTTCCTCCCATTGATTTGTCTGAATTGGGATCAAAACAAGTTACACACATTATATTTGGGTTTTATGGCCCTTAAATATCCGGTAAAAAAAAAAAATTCCTTTTTAAGATTTAAGAGGCAAACGCTATCTGAAATACAAAGAAGGAATTGTGAGGACAGTATGCCAGGAATCATATTTTGGTGAGGTTAGGAGCATGCATGAGGAAAACAATGAATGGAAAAAGACCACTAGGGAATAAAACAGAATGCCAATAATGATGTGTTTGGGTAGTAAGACTGAGTAATTTTTTTCTACTTTTTTGTATATTCAAAGGTATTTTGAAAACATGTATAACTTACATATGTATGTACTTATTTCATTTTACCTATAATGTTTTATTATGCCTCTAGTAAAGCATTTAAAAAGCATATTCACCATGTCATTATTATACCTTTTAGAAATAATTTAATACCAAATATCTAATATCCACATTTCCCTGTTTATCTCAAATCTGCCCCCCTCCCATTTTTTTTTAACAACTGGTTTGCTCAAATTAAGATGTAAACATGGTCTGTTCACTGCTGTTTGGTTATGAGGTCTTATTTAATCTTTACATATAGGGGAGTATGATTTATGTCAAAGATGGTGAGTGATGGTCTGCATAAAGAATATATTTCTTTTAAAAATTTATTTATTTATTTATTTTTATTTCAATAGATTTTGAGGTAAAAGTGGTTTTCAGTTACATGGATGAATCGTATGGTGGTGAAGTCTGAAATTTTAGCGTATTCATCATCCAAGCAGTATATATTGTACCCAATATGCAGTTTTTTTAATCTCTCTCCCTTTCTCCCACCCTCCCCTTTTGAGTCTCCAGAGTCCATTATATAACTCTGTATGCCTCTCCCTACTGTCAGGGTGTTTTCCATAAATTTTCTTAAAAAAGAAACACATTTTGGACTGTAGCCAATTGTAAACTGTTTTTGGAGGAGAATCAAAGAAAAACAATTAATATTCTGTAGATGACCAAAGACAGAATAGCCATGGTGAAATACACCAATTGACAAGGGAATTTTGTTATTTTTCTGGCATATAATAATTTAACATAATTATGACTAATAACAAATATCAAGACATCAGAATTTCAGGAGTCCAATATAATTTTGGAACACATGAATAAGATATTTGTATAAATATAATTCAAAGAAAGTTAAATACCATTTATTTCATAATGTTTCTCATATAATTTTCATATATCGAATAAGCCTAATATATCTCCCTTGAACTTCCAGGGGCCCTTTCTGGAATAGCCAAAAGTCTGAGTTCAAAAAGACAATTTTAGAATTTGAAATTTGGGGAGGTATGGCAAATATCAAAGTTTAAAACACTTGATTAAAATAGGATCACAGGTAGTTGGTTGCTATGGCTTATCCCTGTAATCCCAACACTTTGGGAAGCCAAGGCAGACTGATCACTTGAGGCTGGGAGTTCGAGACCAGCCTGGCCAACATGGGAAAACCTCATCTCTACTAAAAATAAAAAAATAAAAAAATTGACTGGGCATGGTGATGTGCACCTATAGTCCCAGCTACTCGGGAGGCTAAAGCAGCAGAATCACTTGAACCCTGGAGGTGGAAGTTGCAGTGGGCCGAGACTGTGCCACTGCACTCCAGCCTGGGCAACAGAGTGAGACTCTGTCTCATAAATAAATAAACAAATAAATAAATATAGAATCACAGGTGACTGTAAAATAATAATCATTTACTTAGCCAGTGATAATTTAAATATCTCAAAAAGCAAATTTTTTAAATTATTTGATAAAGAGAAGACAGTTTTCTAAATAAATGACTGACAGAGACCACCATCTTCATTTTCTATCGTTCGTAACTCAGCAAGGTTAATCATTGAGATCTAGGTCATCTATAACAGTGTTCCTTGTTTGACATAATATCTGAACATTGATTGCAAACAGAAGTAAATATGAATATAGTTTATATGTACCATACTTTACAGACATAATTTGGAGACAACAATGGCTTTTTCAGTCTCCTTCTAAACCTGACTTGAAGATATACCAATTATTTCCACATGACTTGTTGTCTTATAAAGATTCCTAACCAGTATATGTTTTACTTCTCTAAAGCATTTTTAAGCTCCATCAGGATAAAACTATTTCTCATATTACTTTTATATTTATTTCAACTACATCTTTCCTCTGCAAATAATGAATATATAATAGACAGTAAGTATTTATGGAACACTAGGTTGGAATTATCTATATTCTCAAACATTTATTGAAATCAGAGTTTCGTAACTGCTCAAACTGGTCCTGCACTGAACATCACTGTGGTAGATAGTATTCATACCAATGATGAAGCCTCATCTCTATCCCCTGAAGGGAATGGGAACCATTAATAGACTGATACCACAGTGGCTGTGTTTTAATTCAATCTCCATATGGTTCTTCTTGCAAAGGCCACAGTCACTCCTACTGTCTATTCTAGCACTCCTGAGCCCTCTAACTTGGATCATCCTTTCCTACTACGACTCCCTTCCCCCAGCTTTATTAAACTACTTAATCCTAGGACTTAAAAAAAAAAAAAAAAGGAGGAAAGAGAAAAGAGGAGGAAAAGAATTAAAAAATAGAGAGGTGGAAAAAGAGAGGAAAATAAATAAAATGACAAAAGAGATGTCAGAGTAGTAAAATTAATAGATATTTTAAATGATCATATTTGTTACTAGACTTAAGCATATTATGACCAGAAAAGAATTATGTAAATGCCTCATCATATTTTTAAAACTTATCCTTCTTTCTGGGACCAACAGAAAATAATAAAAATAGCATTCTTTACCAATGAAAAAATTTTATGCAAGGGGTTACTTTCCAGGTTGTAATAATTCACATTTAACTTGGGTCCTGACATTAATGTTAATACCACCAATTTTCACATATAACCATGAAATTATTAAGAAATAACTGAATATCAAGTGTCATTAAACCAAACTACAAAGTTATGGTTTAGTAATGTGTTTAGCAGGTAATGATTATTAAATAAATTAAATGTTCACTGATAAGAATGCTCCATGAAGTTGAGGTACTGAATGCATTATGGGTTCAAATAGAAGTGCCAAATACATAGTTATCAAGGAAGCATTTTTCTTAAGATAGGTTGTTTCAAGGCAAATGGGCATTCCTGTAGCATTAACAAAAAAGTGGGAGGAGGGCAAGAGGTAGAAGGCAACAAATGAGAAATACATTATTACATCTTACTTGTCTGAGGTCAATGAATGCCAGCTGCAGGGTATCCCCCTGGAATCCTGGCACAGGCTCAGAGCTGGCAAACACTATTAAAAGAAGAAAAAAAGAAAAATAAGATTGCAAAATATATAAGAGTTTAACTGCTAAATTAATTTCTACTCATTATAAACACATTATAATATTTACACATAATCATTTCAAATGAGGATTATTTATAACCTTCAATTTCCACTACTGAGAAAGTTCTCCACATACATTACCTCAAGTATTTTAATAATTTTAAATTTCTAATCTGCCATTTAATCATTGTAATCCTTAATCACAATAAATTTAGAAGAGTTATCTTATATAAAATTTAAGAGTAGTAGCATACTTCAATCAAGTTAAGTTTTCTGACTCTTTTTAGCCTTATGTGAATGATTGTAGAAGCATTTAAAAAGATACCAATTCCATGGCTGTCAACATATTTTGAAACATTTGCTTTGTTACAGAATATGTGTTAGGAAAAAATGCCACCTCTAGTTATAGCAATAAAAGGCAGACACCAAGGTAAGAAGTCAACTTTACATGGAGACAATAGGTAAAATGTTCTAATCGGAAAAATCAGGATGATGAAGGAATGTCTGTTCATGTCTTTTAATAATTTTTTTTTATAAAGGGTTCACACCTCAACTAAAAAATCAACAAAAATTTTAAAATTTTCCAAAGATTCCTTCAATAATCGTTTGTGGCTTAACATTCTTAATACTACCAACATAGCTTATTTAATTAAACTAAAGACAATTGCAATATTAGTTATTTCAAAGACTTAAAAGACTTGGCTCATAAAAAAGACCCTGTCACTTTACATGCAAGCTTCTCTGATAAGAATGCCTGTAATCATTTTCCCACCCCAATAATATTCTAATTTTCTTTTTTTTTTTTTTTAAGAGATAGGTCTCAATCTGTCACCCAGGCTGCAGTGGCATGATTATAACTCACTGCAACCTCAAACTCCTGGGCTCAAGCAATCAGCCTCCCAAGTAGCTAGGACTATAGGCATGCACCTCCCTACTTGGCTATTTTTTTTTTTCTTTTTTGGTGGTAGAGATAGGGAGGATGTTGCTACATGGCACAGGCTGGGCTCGAACTCCTGGCCTCAAGCAATACCTCTGTCTTGGCCTCCCAAAGGGCTGGATATTTTAATTTTCTTAGAGAACATTATAGATGTTTTATTTGTGAATTTATCTGAGCCAGAATTTTGGAAGCTATTTAAAATTTCAGCCTATATAGTTCTTGGAATAACAAAAGTAATTCTTAAGTCTAGTGTATTCTGTGTGAAATATAGTTTAGAAAGGCTCAAAATCAACAATTAAAACCAATAAATATAGAAAACTTGCACAGTGTAATTTATTCGGCATTTTTGGAGAATGGGAAGTTCAAAATAAGTTTCTGTTGCTGTTGTATAATTTTTGCTTTAAGTATCAGAAATTTTTTTAATCTTAAGCATTTTTTACAAAATTCCAAAATGTACATAATTCTTTGGGTCACCATTAAGAATACATTTTTTTCTATAAAGTAAAATTCCCAGGGGCTGTTTTTTTTGTTCTATTAAAAAGCTGTACTATTTGAGTTCTTGTGTCTACCTTTTCTAATTTTCCTGCCTTCTCCCTGGTAGTTTTAACATGAATTCTTATTCCCTGCTTTCTCCCTCATCTCTCTTATTAATGTTATCTTTACTCTTCTTGAGTAGGTAAGCCAGCTAATCAATTACTAGAGTTGTGTCTAAAGTAAGAGTAAATACAACCTAGCCAAGGGCCTTTCCTACTAGTAAGGTTAATAGGTTTTATATACATACATTTGAGCATATGTACCTTTTGAGAATGAGTAACCTTTTGGTTACTCAGAGATGTATCATTTTTCCCCCTTTGTTCTTGGTTCTCTGCTAGGTACTAAGTAGTTAATGGTCATCAGATAAGTGACTAAATTCACCATTCTCAGACCCCTTCTTTCTAGAAAACCAAGGTGTAGTGACCAAATCTAGCCATGCTTTTCAATATTTAGTACAATTTATTCATATCACCTTTTTTATACAATGAAAAGTGGTATGCTTTCATACAGTGGTATCGCCATTACCCTGTACTATGCCCTAGGTAACTGAGTTGTCTTTCTCTAGTACCATTACATTTTAATTGAAAAATGATATGCAAAATTATAATACCTTTTATATGACACTATAAAATATATTATTATTTTATGTTAGCCTTTTATATTATAATCATAAAAGGTGTTAAAAAGTAAAGGTGTTTTCTAACTTTAAAAAATATTTTTCTTGGCTGGGCATGGTGGTTTATGACTATAACCCTAGCATTTTGGGAGGCCAAAGCTGGAGGACTGCTTGAAGTCAGGAGTTTAAGACCAGCCTGGGCAACATAGCAAGACCTCATCTCTATAAAAAGAATTTAAAATTAGCCAGGCATGGTGGCATGCACCTGTAGTAGTTTCACCTACTAGGGAGGCTGAGGCAGAAGGATCACTTGAGCCCAGGAGGTTGAGGCTGCAGTGAGCCACGACTGTACCACTGCACAACAGCCTGGGTAACAAAGCGAGGTCTTGTATTAAAAAAAAAAACAACTTAAGACCATCCAGCATTTTATTGGCCTTTTTTTGGCCACAGTCTTAGGCTACTGTCTGTAACAGTTTACTATAAATCCCTAGTGGTTCTTAACCAAGGCTATAAATGCTACCTTAGCTTCTACTATCACCGTGGATAGATACACATACACTCATAAATAAAGACTTCCTATGATGCAGGGAGACTCATTCTATCAGGCACAAAAACAAGCTCAATTTCAATTAGACATAGAGTTATTATCTACTTAATCACTCAGATTTTCCTACATTAAAAATAATCTTAAAATAATTTTTCTTCTCCCTAGGTTCCTGTTTAAGATACTATAGTTTAAGCCCCAATGGCTTGGCAGTAAACCAAAGAGCTCAGTGTCAAAATTAATGGTACCATAAATGTATATATTAAAGTTTACTAAGCACTTTCTCACACACCATCTGCTCTGAGCATTACAATAACTTATTTTAGTAAATAGGGCATGCAGACGATGGATCATAAAATCTTGCAACTGAAAGAGACAACCCGTTTGAAACATGCCCAACAGTCCCCTAAGGACTCAGTTTAAAAGTTGCCAAGTCCTTCATTGTGTGTGTGTGTGGTTTTCTTTTTTAGATGGAGTCTTGCTCTGTCGCCCAGGCTGGAGTGCAGTGGCGCGATCTTGGTTCACTGCAACCTCCTCCTCCCAGGTTCAAGCAATTCTCATGCCTCAGCCTCCCAAGTAGTTGGGATTACAGACATATGCCACCACACTTGACTAATTTTTGTATTTTCAGTAGAGACAGGGTTTCACCATGTTGGCCAGGCTGGTCTCAAACTTCTGTCTTCAAGTGATCCAGCTGCCTCGGCCTCCAAAAATGGTGGGGTTACAGGTGTGAGCCACCTCACTCGGCTGAGTCCTTCATTTATAGGGTAGAAAAATTAAAAGGCTTGAAGTGACTTCCTCAGGGTTAGGTAACAAATTCAGGTTTCATGGCATTTACTCCATTAATCCGGAATCTGATTAAGTATTCAGTCTCTCATCTTTTATCACATCTCTCATAAGAATCTAACCAATATGGAAGTGAAATTCACTAGATTATAACAGTCAGGGCTTTTTCTCAAATTTGTTTAAGGGGTGTAAGGCAATTTTGTGACCTGATAATCATCGGGCACAGAGGACATTTGTAATGATATGCTATTCAATTTGATTCAAAGCTTCGTATTTGTCCTTTTATTTCTTTAAAACTCAAATGCAGTCAATCCTGTTACCAAAATATCTCAAGTGTGAATTTGTTTCTACCTTAGTGCAAACTATTATCATTTCTTGCTTGGGTTACTTAAACACACCCCTATCTGATCTCACTGCTTCTGGTGCAACCTCTCCATCCACTTCTTCCAGTAGGATTTATGTAGATGTGATTTGTGCCACCTCACAGCTTAACATCTTTCAATAGTTCCCCAACATCTCAAAATAAAACAAAGCTAAGGTCCTTTGCAATCTAGCCTTTGTCCATCTGCCAGCCTCATCTCATCATTTCTGTAGGGGCACCGTGATTTCTATACCACAACAAACTACCTGTACTTCTGTGCATATACCACTCTCTTTCCATGATGCTTTGATCCCTCTGCCTAGAGCATCCTTCCTCTTATTTTCCATCTGGGTAAACTCTTATTTATCCTTCAATCATCATCTTCCTTGGGAAGACTTCTATTATCCCTGCAAGTTGGGTTATGTCCCTCTTCTGTGTTCTCACTGTGACTTCCTCTGCACAGCCTAACTTCAGCACTCACTCTGCTGCCTTGTAACTTATCTGCCTGGGTCTTCCCACCAAACCATGAACTCCCTGAAAGTAGGGACAGTACTTTCACTTCTACATTCTTATCACCTAGCACAATGCCTGACTCATAATGATTATTCAATGAAAATTTTTTAAATGAGTGAAGAGAAACTGAACAAACCATAAATAAGTAAACTCTAAGGGGATGCCATCCAGTATTGGATGTTGATGTATTATCTAGCTTATTGATTAGATTTAGAATGATGCTGTACAACAGAACATTCTGCAATAATGAAATGTAATATCCATACTAAGCAGAATTTTGGGTTTTCCTTATTTTAGTTAATTTTGAGACAGGGTCTCATTCTGTCATTCAGACAGGAGTGCTTTGGTGCCATCGCAACTCACTGCACCCTCCCTCAACCTCCTGGGCTCAAGCGATCCTCCCGTCTCAGCCTCCTGAGTAGCTGGGACTACAGGTGCCACCATGCCTGCCTAATTTTTTTATTTTTTGTAGAGACAGGGGGACTATGTTGCCTAGGCCAGTCTCAAACTCCTGGCCTCAAGTGATCCTCCTACCTTGGTCTCTCAAAGTGCTGAAGTGCTGAGATTACAGGTGTGAGGCACTGCCTCCAGCTTACTAAATTTAAATTTACTATCCATATGTATTTATTGGACAGTGCAAATCAAGAACATAACTATGCACACTTAGTGCATTTATATCAAACTAAGTGTATTTATATAAAAGTAATTAAGGGTGGGTGAGAATACTCCTAATATTTTCTTCAACAAAAACAAATCATGAGCTCTTCCACTAAACAAGAATCTCCTGGGAAGTAGTTACATACACCATGCCTACCACATAGGCAATAGTCAATAAATGTGTATTGAATGAATACATAGTAATATGAATCATTTCTGCTAATATTGTCTATGGTCTCAATAATTCATGGGGTCAATTTCGATCTTTTAAATTTTTAAAGAATCGATGACTAATTTTTGAAATCTCTTGAAGTACTGTCGTCAAATTACTTTTTGGCTCATCCAGATTCTCATTTTGTATATAATTTGTCATATTTTGCGGACTGCTAATTCTCCTCTGTTGGACCATCTTTTTTTTTTTTTTTTGAGACAGAGTCTTGCTCTTTTGCCAGACTGGAGTGCAGTGATGCGACCTCGGCTCACTGCAACCTCCGCCTCCCAGGTTCAAGTGATCCTCCTGCCTCAGCCTCCTGAGTAGCTGGGACTACAGGCACGTGCCACCATGCCCAGCTAATTTTTTGTACTTTTAGCAGAGACAGGGTTTCATCATGTTGGCCAGGATGGTCTCGATCTCTTGACCTTGTGATCTGCCCGCCTCAGCCTCCTAAAGTGCTGGAATTACAGGCAGGAGCCACCATACCCGGCCCCCTTGGACTATCTTTAAAAATTTAAAAACAATAATGCCCACTTCCCACCATTGTGGTGTCTTTGTTTTTGTTATTTAGTCATGCCTTTAAGGGTATTTTTAAAAACACACATTAATCCTGGTTTCCCAGTAAGATATATAAAAATCATTTCCAGATTTTACAAAGTTTTCTTCAAGAGATTCCAAACCTTTGTTTTTTTCTCTTAATGCCTTCAATTTGACTATTTCCTTTTTAGTAAACAAAATAACTTCAGCATATTCATTTTCTCTTATTTTGTGCAATAATAATAAATCATTTCAAGTTTTCTGTTTTCTTTTTTCTTTTCAGATGAGTCTTGCTCTGTTGCCCAGGCTTGAGTACAATGGCATGATCTTGGCTAACTGCAACCTCCACCTCCCAGAGTCAAGCGATTCTCCTGCCTCAGTCTCCCAAGTAGCTGGGATTACAGGAATGTGCCACCAGGCCCCGCTAATTTTGTAGTTTTAGTAGAGACAGGGTTTCACCATGTTGGCCAGACTGGTCTCAAACTCCTGACCTTAGGTGATTTGCCCACCTCAGTCTCCCAAAGTGCTGGGATTACAGGTGTGAGCCACTGCACCTGGCCTGATTCCAAGTTTTCAAATACTCTAAGTAAAGATTAGAGAAGGAGGTGTCTGATATTATTGAAAATGTATAACAACACAGTAAAACTCTGCTATATCAGCCTAACTTGGAAGACCAGTTTGAATCACTTTACATGAAAGTGGAAACAAAAAATAATGAATGCAGTCTAAGCTTTGATTATAACAAAAGTATCTTCCAAATTAATCTATGAAGTTTTAAGAGAACAAAGAATATCTGCAGGTAAAACATGAGTTATTTGTATATATAACAAAAAAAAATTTTTAAGTAGGAAAACATGCTCTTCCCTTCAGGATCTAGACAAAATGTAAAAGGTTTGGTACAAGGGGAGAAAGAAGATTGCCAAGATGTCAGGCCTAAGTATTTATCCCAACTGGAAAATATAAAACCTACTCTGAAATTAAACTCAGAAGGAATTAAACTCAGATGTCCTTGAAAAATCTTACTCTAGGCAGATAGTTATCTTTACCATAAGGTAGAGCATGTGGATTGTTTATAATGTAGATATAGAAGACATCCATACAGGGTAGGTAGAACTGTCAGGAGGTAAGGGAGGAGGAAGAAAAAGGGCCCATGGAGTCCTAAGAGTGAATACACCAAAAGCTTGACCAAAGATTGAAAGGCAGGGTGAGGAGACTAGGCTAAAGTTTCAAGACCTTGCTTGCAGAAGACCACACAGGTGCATATAAAATGGAGTAATTCTGTAACTAAATAAATGGCTGAATATGAATGCCAATATTCATTCTATCTGAAGATACTTCTTGTAACTCCATTTCTATCTAGATCTGAAGATTAAAGTAGCTAGTAAGAACTCAAGTTTTAAAAAAAAAAAAAAAAAAAGAACTCAAGTTTTGTTTAACAAACTTTGTTACTAGGCAAAGTATCCCATGTGGACCCGACGTGTCATTAGAAGGAATGACTAAGAGCACCATCTAGTGGTTTTTCTGGTGGTGAAGAACTTAATGCCTGGGAATCAGGAGAGTGAGGATTCTTGGCTTTTAGATTTCTTACCCCGCAACAGTGGAATGCAAACCTCTAGGATCAACTGTTGCTCTACCTTCATCGCCTCATTTTTATATAAAGTAGTATCTAGTTTTCTCCATTTCTTGGAATTAAACCTGGGCAAAGTATCCTCAATCAGACATGTTAGGTATCAAATTCAGGTATCCAAACCAGAAACAAATCAGGTATCCAAACAGTGTAACAGCATCCAGCCTTTTTTAAAAAGCACTGAAATAGTCTTCTCTTACCATCTAAATGATTTTGGCTTAATACTTTTATTATGAGGCACAGGCCTTTGTCAAGGCTAGAATTAGAGGTTATGGCAGCTAAAAAACTCTAAACAGCCTTCTTCTTCTTCTTCTTTTTGGTTAACATTTCTTGTTTTGCTTTGTTTTGTTTTTGAGACAGGGTCTTCCTCTGTTACCCAGGCTGGAGTACAGTGGCATGATCATGGCTCACCGCAGCCTTGACCTTCTACTTCCAGGCTCAAGCAATCCTCCCACCTCAGCCTCCTGAGTAGCTGGAATTACATGTGTGCACCACCACGTCTGGCTAATTTTTCATTTTTTGCAGAGATGAAGTCTCCTTATTTTGTCCAGGCTGGTTCTCAAACCCCTGGGCTCAAGTGATTCTCCAGTCTTGGCCTCCCAAAGTGTTGGGATTACAGGTATGAGCCACTGTGCCCAGCAGGTTAAGTTTTTATCCAAAAATGAAGAAACACCAAGGCTTTCACATTTGGAAACTTACCTACTCCTCAATATAACTCACCATTGAAATAGGTGTCAGCAATCTCTAATCTGGGGTTATTCTAATGCCTTTTCCAACACCTTCAGGTTTCAGATGTTAAAACTCTTACGAGCTGATTACCTAATTTAGATATTTGGGTAGAATGAATAAAAAAGTATATTCTAGAGCTACTCTGGATACTTCAAATATAGAACAGGATCTTTCTGATTGCCTGATGCTTTGGAAATAGTCTGTACTTGTTTAGTGATATAGTCTGTACTTTGTTAGTGATATAGGAAATAGTCTGTACTTGGTTAGAATTTCTGAGACATCTTTATAAGAACTTGTTTAGAGGACATATTAATCTTTTCTTCTCTTTGGTTATATCTATAAGGTGGCTATAATGGAACCCAATATATGATAAGTATTTAATAAATATAAAACAAAGTACATATACTGATTTAGAACATCATTCTCATACCTTGGCAAATGCTCTCCAAATAAGACGACATTTATCTTGAACTTACACAAAATTTATACTAAGATCAAAGGTTCAATGTAGCCTTCAGAGAGAGCTATTTTTGTAATTCCCAAGTATGTATTCCTGGGTATCTTCCTGTCCAAACATGCAGTTATACTAGTATTATTATCTATGGTCAAATTAACCAAAAGTTAACTCTACATTCATACATAGATCCTACCTAGTATTCTCATACCATATACTTTTACAAAGTTTAACAATTTATAGTCATATTTATTAGTGAAGTTATTTAATGACTTTTTCCCCACTGGACTTTAAACTCCAAGAGGGTATAGACCTTTTCTGTGTTGCTTGCCACTGTATCCCCTCAATGCCATGCACATAAGAGATAAGAAGAAATAATTAATATATGACTTCAAAGCCCCACACTCTTCAATGTCTTAACATTTTACTGCCTTTGAATCTTAGAACCAGGACATTATCTTGAAAAAACTATCAAGTCTAAATTCCATATATTATAGGAAAAATTTAGCTTCTTGATGGTTGAATGGTTTGTCCAAGTCAACTTGCTCAAATTAGAGGCAGTGCCAGGACTGGAACCAAGGTCTCAACTTCCTGTCATGTGCTCAGAACATCTTAAGACTAATCTGAAAGCACTAAAAAAAGTTTTATAAAAGTTCATATAATTCTATATTCCTGAACTTAGACATTGTATCCACTTTGACCAAGTAGAGGTTAAAAATGTAGAAAAATAGAAAAAGATTCAAAGAAAATTTTAAAAAGAGGGGTGAAAATATCCTACAAGGAAACATTTTAAAAAATAACTGCTTGGCTCAGAACAGATAAAGGGTCATTCTTCAGTCATGAAATATGTGAAGAATTTTTATGAAAGAAATAATGATCAGTTTTGTTTAGATTAAGGAGTTAAATGGTCTTGAGTTGAAATACAGCAATGTCAGCTGGTCTTAATTTTCTGATAACAAAAGTAGAACTCTAAAAGAAACCAGTGTTGATTACAGAGAGTTCCTGATTTGTTACTTTGTTCATGTATTCAATAAATAAATATCTGTAGACCTTTTATTATGAGCATAGCACTCTGTAAGGTACCTACAATTTCAAATCTTCTATATTGATTTTAATTAAACTATCTATCCTGGATGGTTAAATCATATCAAATTGTAACTTTACTCATTCACTCTTTTTATGTATTCTCTCCTCCAAAATGTCTGAAATCCATACTCTTCATTCCCACTGGCCAAGGTCAAGCTCTTTTTATAGTTCACATGAAAAAGTTCAACAGTCTTTTAATAGGTCGTCCTGATTTCAGTCTCTCCCTCATTCCAGTACAAGTTTCCATATGACACTAGAGTTAACATTTTATGACACAGATGTCATTGTGTCATGGTCCTAATTAAAAAGCTCCATTTTGCAGTCTATCCACAAATGATTGTTTGAAGATTCCCTAAACATTCTCTCATCACAGTGCTTTTGCCTATCTCATTCCCTCTATTCAGAACACCCCTCCCTGCTTTTGGTAAAATCTTATCCATCCCTTAAGACCCAGCTCAAATTTTACTTCTGTTATAGTCAATTGTCTCAATCCCGTGGCATACAGAATTAATTGCTCCCTCTCTACACATAATACATATTCTATAAATAATTATGCTCTATTACAGTTATGTATCTGTATCCTACCTGGCCAGACTATGAAATCTTTGAAGTTTGATTTATCTTTGATTTCCTAGTATATTATACAACAAGCATGTAATAGGTTCTCATTAAACATATAATAGGTTCTCATTAAACATTTGCACAAATGAAACTTCTTATAGAGAAGTTGACTTAACATGGGGAAAAGTTCTGTTTCATAATTACAGACTGAAATTTTAGCTCAAGCTTATTTACCTCACAGGTATGTGTGTCACTTGTCACACGGAATACCAAAAAAAAGAGCACCAACACATTGTTTCAAACAAGTGAGCACATAGATGGGTCAGTGGTAATTCTTCTTCATCATTAGAAAAATAAAACAAACAAAAACAAAAAGCATATGGCTGAATGATGGTATAAAATAGTTTGTCAGCAACTGAATTACTTCCAGCTTGCCACCTCCCCCACTAGATCTAGATGTGCTATTTGTTTCTACCTGCAGATTGACATTTTGAGGGCCAGGAAATACACATATGATGTTTTTTACAGAGTAACAAGAACGGGAAAATAAACATTTTTGCATTCTGATTAAATCAAATAAAAGGAAAATCTAGCACAGAAAAAAGGTCACTGTTGATGCTTACATTTCAATGTTGTAACTGAAACTTACTTCCTATTGCTTAAACTTTATGATTTAAGCACCTTTTCTGAGTTGCCCAGCACCTTTGGTGGCTCATGATTTCCAGTCTGAGTTCCTGATCCCTGCTACCACACTTCCATGGGCTATGGATCTCTTGCAAGCATATCACAGACTAGTGGGATTTTATGTTAATCCTGAGAACCAATCACAGGCTATTAAGTAAAGATTTCTGAGAGTTTTGAAGAGAAAGTTATCACTATGAGTCAATATAGATTTATGATGAATCTGAGTAATGTCATTTTCTTCTTTGAAAGGGTCATTAGACTGCTCTAAGGAAAATTCAATGGTCATTATTAACTCTATGCTAGCAAGGCTTCCGACAAAAATTGCTCACAACATGGAGCAAAATGCCAAACTATGAGTTAGATTCAATGGGGGATTAGCAACTGGCTGAGAAATCTTAAGATGCCTGTAAAATTCTGAATAATTGACCTAACTAGATATGAAGGAGAGGTCCATTTAATACCGTGATTCTCAAACTTTATCGTGCAACAGAATCAACTGGAGAGCCTATTCAAGCAAACTGCTGGGCCCCATCCCCAGAGTTCCCAATTCAGCAGGTGGAACTCAAGAATTTGCATTTCTAACAATTTCCCAGGTGATGCTATTGCTGCTCATTTGGGAACCATGTACTGTACTTTTGATGATGTACTGTATCTCAGGATATTGATGTTCTGTATCTAAGGACCTGAATAACAGGTTTTGTTCAATATTTTGCTAATGACTTTGTCAAATATATAGAAAGAATGACCACAAATCCACAGATACTAACTTTTGATATAAAAAGATCTCAATAGGCTAGTTATAGAACACATCTCAAAATTTATTAGGGATAATCTTAAAATCCTAAAACAAAACCAACCATACAGATATAGGATAAGAAAAACGAGCTTAGTAATCACACACATAAAAAAAAGCAGGGAAGGTGGGAATACACAGAGATTATAGAATCCTGTAGCTTCAGTGATTTGGAAGTATATACTAGCTACTGAAAAAGGTTTAATAGTTTGGGCTTTATTAATGAATTACAGAATTTGAAACAATGTATTTGATAACAAAGCTACATAATTATACTTGTTCTGTACCCCTAGGTATCTCTGTATTTAATCTGGAATATCAGATATGAAAGAGAAGATAGCTAAACAGTTCAAAGAAGATTTCTAAATCTACAACTATATCACATAAGAAGAATAAGAATAAGGAACTACTGATGTCTGGCTTTCAGAAGATTCAGAGAAATGTAAGAGCAGTTTTCATGTAATTGACTTGTGGATAAGGATTTGTTTTTTTCCTGTGTGACCCTAAGCCAAGCTTCAGATATAGTTGTCAGGCTGCTTGCTATCCACAGGCGCCCAACTAAGGAGAACAATGGGAAGGGGAAAGCTAAATCCAGCTTACGTTTTATTTGATAAGCTATGTGCCTTGGTAGGGGCCAAGTCCAGATGGGAAAATAGTAAATTTTCTCTAATTCAGATAAAAGGGGCAACTCTAGAGGGCTTTTTCCTTTTACTGAGAACATTTCTAATTTGCACAAAAACACACTATAGACTGGTGATGACGCTAACCCTAAGGTAGAACTAGGTCTATTAGAGGAAATTTAGAAAGTGATTTCAGTTCAGTGTAAGAGACTGATAGAGTGATGTACTGTATGGAAATGTATTTTCTGAAGAGTAGTTAATCATCCAAATTGGATGTTCAAGGAATGGCTGGACAATTACTTGGCAGGTTTTTTATAGAAAAGATTTCAAGGTGGAGGAGTGTGTGAGCATGTCTATGTTATTACCAGGTGTGTGAAGAAACTCAATGATCTTTTAGCTTCTAGTATTCCTCACCTGAACTACCTGCCTATCTTCTTCTTCATATTCCAGCTCATTCCCATGGTATCCAGAACTCTTCTTCTCACAAACTTACCAGGTGTTCTAGCCTTCCTACTACCTACCCAGATTCTTCTTCTTGCCTCCCTTTTTTCTCCTTTCCCTGCCCCAATAACTAGAAAGCATACATACTACATTAATACTGATAAAAAGCTTTGTAATTTTTTTTTTTTTTGAGACAGAGTCTCGCTCTGTCACCAGGCTGGAGTGCAGTGGCGCAATCTCGGCTCACTGCAACCTCTGCCTCCCCGGTTCAAGCGATTCTTCTGCCTCAGCCTCCCAAGTAGCTGGGACTACTGGTGTGTGCCACTACGCCCAGATAATTTTTATATTTTTAGTAGAAACGGGGTTTCACCATGTTGGCCAGGATGGTCTCAATCTCTTGACCTCATGATGGGCCCACCTCAGCCTCCCAAAGTGCTGGGATTACAGGTGTGAGGCACAGCACCCGGCCAGCTTTGTATTTTTTAAAAACTACTTTCTTCCAGATTTAAACAAACAAAAATACTTGAGATGAAACTTATTTTTTAAATTCTTTTAACGTATTTATTAAAGAAAGCTAAGCTTCATTTTTTAAATGATTTATGTATCAATAACTGAAAGTCAGAAGTTGAGGGGTGGATGGTTCTTTTACACCAGAAAGAGTATGGACGACTTCTTTATCCATGCTATGCTACTTAAGTAAAAATATGTCTTTTGGAAAAGAGAACACCAGAGATAGTGAAATAAACATGAAAAATTTTAATCAATTTTTTTTTTGTCCCATGAGTACTAAATGCATGATACTGGGTTAAGAAGTAATGATTAAGGTAATACATAAGTATTAAGAAGTAGAGCCAAGGATAGGCAAAATCTTAAAGGAATCTGAGTTGTCTTCTATGGTTTGTCTTTGGAGTCCTGGTCTCTCTCTTTCCATATCCACAGTGCCAGAACCTTAGCCCCCATCAGGCTAGGGTTTATCCCTCTTGCAAATGACCCCAGGCTTCCTTAACTGAGGTATAGCTCATACCTTTCTTGGTCTTTTCCAAGAGATTAACTCTTTAAGAAAACATCAGAGTTTTAAAAGGAGCCTCTAGTAACTCTGCCCAAAGGAGTACCTGAAAGTGAAAACTATCATATGTCAGGATAGTGAGGCAAAGATTCCAGGGTGTTTGGGCCTTTTTCTCAGTATCAATAGGCTAGCCCTTCATAGAGAGGTAAGAGAATAGAGAGAAGATTTAGACAACTGAACTTCTCTAATCAAGCAGTAATTTCCATCTTTGAGCAATAAATTTAACTTAGAAATGCCAACAAAGGTATTTCAATCATCTAGTTATTTTGAAGCCATACTAAAGATGTAATACGGTAATCCTCTCCTACCCATGGGGGTATGTTCCAAGACCCCCAATCAATGCCTGAAACTTCAGAGAGTAATAAACCCAGTATTAATTATGTTTCTGTCACATATATACATACATAAATACCTATGATAAAGCTTAATTTAAAAATTAGGCACAGGGCCCGGCCAACCATGGTGAAACCCCATCTCTACCAAAAATACAAAAAATTAGACAGGTGTGGTGGCAAGTGCCTGCAATCTCAGCTACTTAGGAGGCTGAGGCAGGAGAATTGCTGGAACACAGGAGGTGCAAGTTGCAGTGAGCCAAGATCGTGCCACTGCACTCCAGACTGGGAGACAAAACAAGACTCTGTCTCAAAAAAAAAAATAGGCACTAAAAGAGATTAACAACAAAAATAATAAAATAGAACATATATGACAATATACTGTAATGAAAGTTTTATGAATATCTTTCTCACACCAAATGTCTTATTGTACTATACAGCAGGTAACAAAAACTGCAGAAAGCAAAACTGTGGATAAGAGAGACTACTATAACACAAAATGTCTTGAGCAATACTTACATAAGATACTTATACAGACAATGTCATACTGGAATGATCTCATAAGAACAACTTTTAAAGAAACTTAAGAAATCAGTTTCAAAGTATTGAGATGGGCAGATCACTTGTGGCCAGGAGTTTGAGACCATCCTGGTCAACATAGCAGAAGACCGTCTCTTACTAAAAATACAAAAATTAGCTGGGCGTGGTGGCATGCACCTGTAGTTCCAGCTACTTGGGAGGCTGAGGCACAAGAATTGCTTGAATCCGGAAGGCAGAGGTTACAGTGAGCTGAGACTGTGCCTGCACTCCAGCCTGGGTAACAGAGTGAGACTCTGTCTCAAAAACATAAAACATACATACATACATACATACATACATATTTTTCAAATGATAGCTTTACTTTGAGAAAGAAATGTAATAAAGGTTTTCTAACTGGAGAAAATAAAAACTGCTTTCTAGGAAAGGAAAATCTTTCTCTTCCCTAGGGAAAAACCATTTTTCTTTTGCTCTCTAAATAAACGTTTCTTTTGTTTAATAAATGGGTAGGTTTTTAGAAACTTTGGAGAGTGTGTGTGTGCACGTGTGTGTGTGTGTGTGTGCACACAGGCGCACAACAGATAACTGATCTTGTCCAAAGAGCCTAGCTAATTATTTTCTATAATATTAATGATGTTTTTCCTAATACAATGCCTTATACACAGTGGGCACACAAATATTTGATATCTGTTGAAAAAAACGAGTCATTTCTGCTTCAGTTACAAACTGCTGACATTTAATTTTTTAATTTCTTTCACAAAGAATACATTATTGCAAATTTTTCCCCAGACAAATATTTTATAATCCTTCCTATGCCCCACTGATTTTCAATTCATCAGCTGTGGTGCCTGTAAAGAATTGTCAACCAGGGATTTTCACTGTAAAATCAGTGTACCACTTATTTGAAAGCACTGCTTGAAAATTGCTCATATATACTCATGTCTTGTACTTAAAGAATTATAATTTGAGGATTGATAAAACCCATATCCAAAAAGCACACATAACAAGGCTAAAAACCAAATAGCATATCCATTTGAAGCTGACTGACTAATGTCAACATTAGATTACAGAGTCTGCTAACCTTGTTAGCTAAACAAAATGAAGTAAAAAATGATGAAAACACTAAAGCTTGAGAAATCTATGGAAAAGAGAAACAAAATTCAGAAGTTTCATTTGGAAAGCAAGGTCCTAAGGTTATTCTTCTAGCAAGTATCTAAAAAGTTACTTACAGGGCAGGTAAGAATGACAGAATCATTTCATTCATTTATGACAAACATTAGGAAAGTCCTAGAACAAGGCAAGAATGACCAATGAAGGAATAATGGGGAAAATGAATCATCTTTTTAAATATCCCAACCTAGAATGCCACTTCAGTGCCTCTCTCTAGAGGCCCTAAATGTGAAGCAGAAATATTTTTATCTTCCTGAAAGGAAGTTAGCCGTACTCCTAAGATTGCTAAAAGTTTAGCTGAACCAGGCCTTCTTCCTTCTTTCTGAACTACCCTGCTGAATACAACTTTTTTCATAAGTATAGATTCCTAGTAATGCATGAGAATAAACCAATATAGTACTTACATTCACACTGTATGACATCTAAGTTAAACTGCTGAACAGCTCCCATGCTTATTTGTTTTAACTCACTGTCCAGTAGCATCTGCATTAAGGATGTTGACAGATGCTGGCAGGCTGACATGCAAGCTGTCTGGGCAACTTTCCCCTGTTTAAAACAATCAAACCAAAAGTCAAACAAATAAACAAACATAGAAATACATCATAAAGGATCAGAAAAACCATACACCTGGCATTTTTTTTGTTGCTTTTGCTTGGTACAATAGTGATTACTGGTCTTCCTGTTTCTGTATTCTGAGTGGTTATGCCTTTATATCATAGGAATTAACATTAAGATTCTTAGTTTACTTGGCTTTCTCAGGATATAAATATCATTAAAGCTCTAATTGCACTAAGGAAAATTAAAATATCAGTTAAAAACTATTATTTCAGATCTCTTGAAATACTGTAAGCCCTTTAAAAATGCATATTAAAATATGACATTTATGACATTAAGTCATACTGACAGAACATTTTATCCATATAATGCTCCTTAAGCTCTCCTTTACATAATTAACCAAGTCAGAATAAAGGAAGTTAGCAGTATAATTTGCTACTATTACTATTTAAACTACAGCTAAAATTCAAAATATACTTTGAATCATAAGACCTTACTTCTAATCCTAACATTAGTCTATATCATTGCTTCTCACTGGCAGGAAAAAAAAGGTTTGCCTACCAATATGACTTCAAGGTTATCTACAGATGTGCATTTAGCTTTAGAAATTCAGTTTTTAAATCACCTGGTAAGTTGGAAGTATGTAGTTAAATGCCTGTGGTTTTCTTTCAGTATAATATACATCATTAAAAATATTTCCTACTAAAATAATCTCCTAACACTCTATATGAACTTTCACTGATAGCCTAAATTGAACTGTTTTCTTTAAAAAAAAATGACCTCTTTAAATGTTTAGCCTCTACATTACACAGCTGACTCACAAAACTACATCACTTTTAGTATAAATTATTTTTTTAAACAGGCTTTGCATTTCAACTAGAAGTTTAAAATATTATAAGAACTCTTTTAGGTAAAGTTCTCCCACGTAATACTGCTCCTAGGATGGCTACCTCCAATTGACAACTATGTGAATTGGTGACGGATTGACTACAATGATAGGATTCAAAGATCTATGAATATAGTTAGAAATAATTACTTTTGGAAGACATGACATGTTTTGCCTCATTTGCATTAACAAATATTTACCCAGTGATATTTGATAATTATATTTGTTTCCTACTTATCTCAAAGGCCAGAAAGCTATAAAATCATGACAAAAAAATCTCCCAAACAGAAATGTTACAATATATTAGTACAAAAACATCTTACATAGGGTTGATTTGTTAGAAAGGTAATAAAGAACATTAAGTACATGTTTAAGATGTTTATTGCAACATTTGTTCTTCAAATCACACATCAAAAGTCAGACTAGAAACAACTTTTTGAATGAGTTTTTAGCATTTAGACACTATGCACAGTGAAAAACTGTATATCTGAAATGGAATGTCAATTTCTCAGTCAAAAACTTTAGAGATAAAAGCCGATGCAAACAATATATTTGACAGATACTGATGAACTGCCAAAAAGGAATGTAACAAACAATGCAAAACCCAGCATGCTTCAAGATCCCCCAAACCCAAGAGGAATTAGTCTGGAAGACATGCAGCTCCATTCCCCAAGCAGAATAATATCAATAAGAATGAGAAGTGGGGAAGCAGAGAAAGGAGAAATCAATGGCATGTCATTTAATTACAAATGTAATAGGCTTCAGAATACTTAATGGAAATGTCATTTTGACCTAATGGAACAACTAGTGCATTTTAGTTTAATGTGCTTCTCCATCACATCAGCTCCATGTCCTATACATGCTGCCACTATCATGTACTAACTGCAAAAGCTGATTAATGAATTGCCAGAAAATTACTATTAAATTCATTTCAAAAGCAAACACACTGTACAACATAAGTGGTATTGCCTTATGGAAACCTTTAAAATTTAACATGGGTTCAGGTGCTACAAATGATTAGACAGCAATAGCACTGGAGCTGAAAACAAGAGTAGACACAGACTATTCCACAAACCTGGTGGAAATAAGTCATGAAAACACACACACACACACACACACATACATACACACACACACACATGAATTTAGCTCTTTATTTAAATACCATATGTAATACTAAAATCCTAACATTGAATTTTGTTTGATTAGGCATATTAAATACAGGCTTATTGTTCTCAAAGATAGAAGATTAAAATATTTATATAATATTTCATAAATCTTCAGATGAAATAAATAGCTCAAAATTTAAGTTCATAAAATCAAAGGTTCACGCTCTTTAAAATTTTTTAAAGTTATATTCCATAAGATTATACATTTTTAAAATGTCTACTTTGTAACCACAAAATGTATACAGCTATTCTTAAAACTTCATCTACTACATATTTTTAGATAGAAAATTTTAATATTCCAAAAATTTACATACCCAAAAATATATTTGATAATTTATTTCTAATGTCTAGCCATTGGCACACTGGTATAATCTTCTGAACACTATTATTATTATTATTGATGCCTTTAATAATATATCATTTTCAAGAATAATAGTCTGAGTACTTTTACAATTATCTTTTAAAAACTAGCCCTTTTCATTAGAGATGCTCTAGTTTTTAACATTGTAACAAAAAAAGCCAAAATAAGTGAAGTGACTGAGAAAACACAGCACATTTAATAAATTTCAAGCATCTCAACACTTCTCCTGCCCTCATCTGAAAAATTAACTGCAACTATTACCAACATTTTCCTTCTCTTAACAAAGTTCAGTAAGTAAAAACACCTGCTAAGCTTTTAAAGGTAACTACTTTTTTTACCCTGCTCTAACATTTTGCTGAAAAACAACTTGCAAAGAGAGAAAACCCTTAGACAAACTTCTTATATTTCAAAGGAACTTGTAAAAGAGAATCTGCTGACATATTAGATCCTTTTTGCATTACCGAAAAGCTTTTCTTCTAAGAACAATTGTGGTAAAGAGACATTTGGCTCCTAGGAAATTCCCAAAGGGTCAACCATATGCATCCTTCCATGGCACCTTCACAGTGCTGCTTTCTAGATTCATGTCTCAAAAACAGCTTTCATCATTTACTTGTGTGTCAGTCAATATGATTTATGGACTGCATTCAACAAAGTCAAAGCATATAGAATGAGAAATATGACTACAATCTGCTAATTTGTTTTGTATTGAGCCACTTAAGAGTCAAAGACCTGATGTCAGACTGAGACCAGCAACACAATTAACCAGCCGGTGACAGATTCATCCATCCTCCCTGCCAGGCTGTGCCAATCAAAGACAGCATGAGGCAACGTTTGGTGAAATCAGTAAGAAAACTCATTCTCTAAGTAACCTATGTGAGACCTTGATTGACACTTTTTGAATTTAGTTTGTGGAACACAGCCACTCTTTACCCAATAGTCCCTCACTGCAAGCTGTGAAATAAGGCTTTTAATGCCAATCACAGTAACAATAAACCCACAAACCACCAACCCTCAGTTTAAAAGGAATTAAGAAAACACATCTGTTTGTATGTCAAGACAAATTTCCAAAATAATTTACTATCATAGATTAGGCTAAAGATACTGTTTCCTGTGAAATATCATAAAATAATAAGGTAAAAACACAACATAGTTTATTAGATTATGGCTCGAAACTGGTTGTTTTCAAAGTAACGTTTTCATAGATCTACTCTAATATAATTGTAAGAGAAATGTACAACACTTAAAAACTAATTTGGCCCATTTAAATCTTCATTTGAAGTTTTCATTTCTGTCTCACCATTTTCTTATTTCAAAAATCTATTTTAAAAAGTTTGTTTCAACAGTAATTATTTGAAAGCACTTTCCGATGCTGCTTTCATTCTCTCAAGTACATTTAATGTTAAAATGTGCTCGTGAAATCACATTCTTTCCGAACTGGTCTACTCTTCCTTAATGATCCCAGGAGAGCCCACTTTTCTTTACTTATATTCCCACAAAAGGTTAACTTTGTACAATAAACTACTTTTTTACTTAAGTAAAAAGAAATATACATACTCAAATATATTGTGCATCATATTATTCTTTACATTGATAAAAGGTTTTGTTTAAAAATGCTAACTCTTGTCAGACAAAGAAAAACGGGAAATTGAAATAAAATCATGGTCAATTGGAATATTAAACCTAACACTGATGAGTGACTTTATTAGTTCTGATTCTGCATGGCTTTTTAAAGTTATCTAAATTAAAGCAGTAAAATATTGTCATTTTATACAAACTCTATCATAATTTGCTACATAAATTTCAGTTATGAGACTATGAAATAGTCTTTTTCAGAGGCAAAAGAAGGGAAGTATTTTAATGAATTGGTCAGTCTCCTAAAGAGCTACAATTTATAGTATTAAAAAATACACATACTGAAAGAATGAGGTATTTCATCAGATGGAAAGACTAAAATTAGAAATTTAAAAGTTAATTAAAATATTTAAAAAGAGGTATAGTTGAAAACCAGGTATTTTAAATCAAGAAATCTGTTTTTCTTACTTCTATTTTATATAAGAACCACTAATCTAGAGTTTTACTATATGAAACATCTTGCTCAAATGTAAATGCTGTTATGAAATCAGGAGAAAGATACCTAAAACATTAGTATAGAATATGAAAATTTCCCCAAGATGATTTCACAAATGCACAAGAATTTCTCTACCTATAAGATCAGTTTTAATTCATTTTCTGGCTGAACACTGTAAAGAACACTGAAATGTCTGATTCCCAATAATATAGTATAGATAAGTTATAAAGGTTTAAATATCAAGATGAATTCCCTTAGTAAGTTTAAATAACATTACTACTACCTTGAAGACAAATTTTTGAAATTATGCTCTAAAATTCATAGATCAAAATATGTTCATTTTATCACCCCCAACATTCCCCCAAATACCTCTTATACTCTACATTCCTCTTATACTCTCTAACTACTTCCATCTCTAACTACTTCCAGCCCTGAAAGAATGAATTGGGAGACATCAGTTAACCACAATCCCACAGTCAACTATAAATTCCCATTCTCCCCTCTCAGGCTGTTTTTCCAACAATGACCAATCTTAAGTGTATGAGATAGTAACAGAAATGCCTACTCTTAAGACACACACACACACACACATACACAGAGAGAGAGAGAGAGAGAGAGAGAGAGAGAGAGAGAGAGAGAGAGAGAGAGAGACAGAGAGAGCGCACGCATGATCACTTAAAGTTGAAAAAATGTTAAAAATGTTTTCCTGAACTGGGAAAATTTCAGGACTGCATAATATATGGAATATTTTTATTTCCCTCAAAACTTCCCCCATCCCAATCATAGAGCTCATCAAACTTTGGCAGTCTTTTTTGTTTTTTAAACAATCTTTTGAGCATGGCCTTAGAAGGCCTGTAGTTATCCACATTTTTAGCTTTCTACAAGTATCACTGCTTCTGCCATGGCAATCTCATGATATTGCCAAACTCACCCTAACTTTAATAGGCAGAAAGAGAATGCAAGGACCAGCAGAGCAATAAAAGTCCAGAGAGGTCAAGGTTTTGAAGAAATGCTTCTGCTTCCAGGTTACTGGATATATTAGAATTTAACAGGAGTAAAATAGTAGATGTTGCATATACTTTTGCCCAGAGTAGCAGCAAGAAAAGTTACTTTGTGTTGTGTGGAAGCTAAATTTACTTGATAAAAGCAAATTGCTACTATCTCATACAAAAAAAAAAAAAAAAAAAAAAAGCAAATTGGGCAGCTAGGCATATATTTAAATAGTGAAGTGATAAAACATTAAAGCCCTGTAACTCTTCTCACTAAGAAAAGCAAGAGAAATTAAAGACGAGCTTGAATTTTTCCCATAGTGACTCTAAGTAGTACAGACAAGACACAAAATTAAGAATAAAAAGCTGAAGCAGGCTGGGCTCAGTGACTCACACCTGTAATCCCAGCACTTTGGGAGGCTGAGACGGGTGGATCACAAGGTCAAGAGATCAAGACTATCCTGGCCAACATGGTGAAATCCCGTCTCTACTAAAAATACAAAAATTAGCTGCGCACGGTGGTGCATGCCTGTAGTCTCAGCTACTCAGGAGGCTGAGGCAGGAAAATCACTTGAACCAGGGAGTCAGAGGTTGCAGTGAGCCAAGATCACATCACTGCATTCCAGCCTGACAACAGAGGGACAGAGGGAGACACCGTCTCAAAAAAAAAAAAAAAAGTTGCCAAAATCAAGCCAGGCACAGTGGCTCACGCCTGTAATCCCAGCACTTTGGGAGGCTGAGGTGGGCGGATCACCTGAGGTCAGGAGTTTGAGACCAGCCCCACCAACATGGTAAAACCCCAACTCTACTAAAAATACAAAAATTAGCCGGGCGTGGGGGTGGGCATCTGTAATCCCAGATACTTGGGAGGCTGAGGCAGGAGAATCACTTGAACCCAGGAGAGAGGTTGCAGTGAGCCAAGATTGCACCACTGCACTCCAGCCTGGGCAACAAGAGAGAGACTCTGTCTCAAGAAAAAGAAAGAAATTGCCAGAATCACTGACAGGTTAGACAACAGAGGTAGTTTACATGTAATTATTAATTAGTAAACTGGACAAATGTCATTCAAGCCAACTGGCTCCCTCTTAATACATGTAGGTGGCAGATTATTATTAACAGCCATACACAGACAGCACAAAGTAGGCCTTTATCACTGATGAATTTAGGTTTCAATTTTTGATAATGACTCTCAGAGTCTAGTACAAGTAGAACTTCATTTACTGAGGCACACATCTGAAAAATATGTTCTTTTACACTGTTGGTGGGAGCGTAAATTAGTTCAACCATTGTGGAAGACAGTGTGGCGATTCCTCAAGGACCTAGAAACAGAAATTCCATTTGACCCAGCAATCCCATTACTGGGTATATATCCAAAGGATTATAAATCATTCTATTCTAAGGACAAATGTACACTGTTTACAACAGCAGAGACTTGGAACCAACCCAAATGCCCATCGATGATAGACTGGACAGGGAAAATGTGGCACATATACACCATGGAATACTATGCAGCCATAAAAAAAGATGAGTTCGTGTCCTTTGTAGGGACATGGATGAACCTAGAAACCATCATTCTCAGCAAACTGACACAAGAACAGAAAATCACCACATGTTCTCACTCATAGGCGGGTATTGAACAATAAGAACACATGGACACAGGGAGAGGAGCAGCACACACTGAGGTCTGTGGGGGGCGGGACTAGGGGAGGGACAGTAGAGGGTAGGGAGTTGGGGAGGGATAACATGGGGAGAAATGCCAGATATAGGTGATGGGGATTGAGGAGGCAGCAAACCACATTGCCATGTATGTACCTATGCGACAATCCTGCATGTTCTTTACATGTACCCCAGAACCTAAAATGCAATTATACACACACACACACACACACACACACGTGTGTAAATTACAAAAAATAAATAAAAAATAAAAACATGTTCTGTGAAATGGGTTTAAGTTGGAGGAAAATAACTCAGAGACTGAGTGCAGTCAAAGTCTCAACCTCCCTGGGGTTGGGGGAGGGAGAGCACTGGGATAAAGAGCTAATGCATGCTGGGATTAATACCTAGGTGATGGGTTGATAGGGGCAATAAACCACCATGGCACATGTTTATCTATGTAACAAACCTGCACATCCTGCACATGTACCCTGGAACTTAAAATTAAAGGAAAACACACAAAAACAAAGACTCAACATTCCTAACTCAACGTGTCTTTGCTTTCTTCTGTTAGTTAACATAAATAGTCTCCAGAGTCAATTGCATTTTATAGCATTTTCTGAAAGTAATTATACGGCATAGCAGTATTCTCAAATCTGGGGATTTTTTCAAAGTTTTGATGTATACTCATCCCGAATGATAAGGGTTTACTGAACAAGTAATGTTCACTAGGCCAAGCCTTAGATTTTGGGAATGCAGTAAATACTATTTCTAGTTGATAGAATAACTGTGATGGGATTTTAAAAGAGTAAAAGGAATTTCAGTAACAGGAATAAGAACAGAAAGGAGAGGATATATGTTAGGAACATTCACATTTCAAATGCTAGATAAGATTTTGCTTTTCCCTAAGAAGAATTTTCAATATTTATACATTCAAAGAATACTTGCTAGTTATTCTGTCAAGGGCTCACAAGTAAAGGTGAAAAAGAAAAACAAATATGGAAAAAAACACAAAATATGATAAAGCCATCAAAAAGGTTAAGCGCTAAGGCAATTCAGAAGAGCAATACTGGGCTGGGGTGAGAAAGAAATACCTGCACTGGGTCATGAATCACACTGGGTCATACACTGGGTTACATTTCTACAAGAACAGTTTGGGATCAGGTTGTAGAGAAAAAGCATTCAGGAAAAGCACAAACCACCTTTGATACAAGTAACAATAACAACTAATATTTTTCGAGTATTTTTTATATGCCAAGCACTTTTCTAAACATTTTAGGTATACTATTTCACTCAACCTCACAAAAATCTGTGGGGTATATGTTGCCATAGACCTCATTTTACAGATGAGGAAAGACCACAGAGAAGTTTCCAAATGCATCTTAATATTAAGATGCATTTGAGGTGAGTCCAGTGCTTTCACAATCTAATCCCAAAGAATCTTGATTGCTTCACAAACAACTAATATTACCTTCAAATTTAGGTTTCCACAGAACTAAAAATACATCAAGGATGCTGCCAAAGTAATCAGCCTTTAATTTAAATACCTAAGCAGAGAAAAATAAGCCTGCAGGAAGTTCATTATTTTCTAATTTACATGCTAGCTTTAGTTTATTTCTACTTACCGACATGGCTGCGTGATCATTGTTGTTAGTCTGAGAAGGAAGTCAGCAAGGCAATCAAATAAAAAAGGAAAATGTATTCTAATAACAGCAGAATCAGTGTTTAAAGTAGCAAAAGGAAATATACTCTAAAACAAGCAAGTTCATTCTGTGTGTGCTGCTAATTTAGTGGCATTCATTTATCACATAAACGTGACCATAATTTTTTATTTTAAAAATTTATGCATAAAAAAGAAAGAAAGAAAATTTATGCATGAGTTTTTACATCCACGTTAATCAGACAAATCCTCCTCCAAACTTTTGTCTCTCTCATCAAGTTGTCTAGTCAGAATTAAAATACCAAGAGCTTTAGCAGTTATCTCTACTGAATAAGCAAATTTAGAACACATCAGTTCTTTGACAAGGTTCTGTGCTATAAAGCAGTGATTCTCAAACATTAAGCAAAAAATTCAGCTTGTTAAGCTTCAGAAATTTTAGTTCAGTTAGGTCTAGGGCCAAGCACTAGAATCTAAATATTTAACAAGAAGCTCTTCCCATAGATGATTTTAATACAGAAAGAAATGCAAGTTTCTTCACAAATGACAAAATTATAGAGAATATATGATTCTGAAGATGTTTAGGGTAAGTCTGCATCGTCACATTATCTGCTAAAATAGCTTAAATAAATTACTCAAGGAAAGATGGCATACTAAATTACTTTACAGCTAATTATTTAAATGTTTTGTCTCCCCTAAGGAGTGAGTAGCAAGCCAAAGTAAAAACTAAGTCACTCGTCTCAATTTAAATACATATATGCTCCTGCTGTAGTTCTGTACTAATTATAAAGTACTGGTTTGTTCCTCAAAAATATTAAGGATTAATTAAACATTAATTTTGTAAAATAATAATAATTAATTAACATATCCTTAAAGTACTATTTAATTTTTTTAATTACCTAGTTTACTTTTCAAATTTTAAAAATA
This sequence comes from Aotus nancymaae, assembly GCF_030222135.1. Taxonomy (NCBI): domain Eukaryota; kingdom Metazoa; phylum Chordata; class Mammalia; order Primates; family Aotidae; genus Aotus; species Aotus nancymaae. The sequence goes on from NW_026988421.1 coordinate 37,542,074, forward strand.
AAATATATGGTATTTAAGTACTTTTTTTTAGAAGAAGATATTTACTCAGACACATGGATTTAACTTTATTATATTAATTCAATGAAACTCAGAATTTATGTATTAGTGGAAGTTGAACTTCAGTATCGCCTAGACTGAAGGTCCCCCGCTGCCCTATTCACCAAATACCCAATGAGTAAAGAAGAAACCACAAGCAGAAATGGAGGAAGCAGATACTCACTAGCCAGGCTGGCCAACCTAATTAACCCTAGAAAGTAGTGGGACAGCAGTTGTGTTAGCCAAAGAACTCTTCTGGAAGACTGGACTAGACCCTAGATAAATACGAACTTTTTTCTAGATTAACTTCAATTTTGTTTGCATTAGTAAAATTATCCCACCATCATAGTTATTTTATTCAACTACATTTTCCATAATCTTTCCAAGTGTATACAAAGATGTCTTAGGAGATATAAAGGCCACAAAGTCAAGATGAAATTCAGATAAAATTTAGTAACCTAGTCAAAGTCAGTTAACAATATTCAACATATAACTACCATGTATGTCATAGGATGTGATAATGAAAGTATCATAGTTCACAATATATCATTTTTATATAAATTAGATTCAATAAATCAGATCAACATTATTCAATGCCATTGTAAATTTTTAAAAATTAACATTCAAATAAGAAAACAATTTTGAGGATATATATATATACACACACACACACACACATAACCATAAATATATGGTTATGTTTTCATTTGATAGGAAAACACATAAATGTATTCAAAGCTGCATATGCCATAATTTAAAAGCTGTTTTTTCAATTCTTTCTGTCACATAAAATAAAGGGTTATTAAAGCCACTCTTGTACTGTTGACTATTAGCTTTTTCCTTTGTAGTTTTCAATCACATAAAAGGCCATCTGAATCCATATACTTAGAAAAAAGTGTGAACCAAAAAATAAAAGGTAGAAAAGTACAGAGCTCAAAGAGGACATGAGGTGTCAGAATAAATAAATCCACATTTGGACAGAAACTTTACATCTGTCTGAAAAAATCATGCTTAGAAACATGTAATGTTATACACAGGGACTTTAGAGATGATCTAATCCAATCATTTTACTTCTAGGAGAAGAAAGCAAGTCGTTCAGAAGTTAATGTGTCTGCTTCCCATCCATCCTGAGATACAAGTAAAATAAAAATTATGGAATTGCAAAAAAGAATAAAATGTTTTTAACAGCAAAAAAATGAAAGTGTATGTGGGAATTCATCAAGGAGTGCTTTCTGCAAGACAGAAAGCAGATGAAACAGAGAAAAGAAAACCACTGCCCATTATATGCTAACAGAGAAGTTGTACATTAGAGCTGGGAGCCAGCTGTGCATTAGAAGTCCAGAGTTGTAGGTATGAAAGAGGACAATGAGAAACAGGATGGAAAACAGGGAAAATAACTGAAGATTTCTGAAACAGTTATACCAATGATTTCCCACCCAGAGGGGCAGAGAGCCAGAGAGCACAGGTAATTTCCCTAATGAAAGAATATTTTGGGGAGAGCTGGGGCCCCTGGTGTAGGAAGAAGTAAAGGGGAGGATAGGAGAGCAGAGAGGGATGGGGCAAAAGGAAGAAGAGGGAGAAGGTGGTAACATGTTCTTATGATGTTTCTTAAAATTCAATTTTTTTTTTTTTTTTTTGAGACAGGGTTTGGCTCTGTTGCCCAAGCTGGAGTGCAGTGATACAATCATGGCTCACTGCAGCCTAGATTTCCTGGGCTCAAGCAATCCTCCCACCTTCGTCTCCCAAGCAGCTAGGACTACAGATGTGCACCACCACACCTGGCTGACTTTTTGTATTTTTTGTAGAGAAAGGGTTTCACCATGTTGCTCAGGCTGCAGAATTCAAATTTTGAAACAGACACTAAAACCTGGATGCCAGAAGACAATGGAGAAATGCAACAAAAGTCATCAGAGAAAAAGTTCATCAACCTATAATTATATAACCAGCCAAACTATCAATCAAGCATGAAGACAGAAGAAGTTTTCTAACATACAAGGACTTAAATAGTATACTTCCCTTTTGTGGGAAAGTTACTGAAGTTCTGAAGAAGTTTTGTGGGAATTCCACAAAACCAACTGGTAAAGTATTTAAACAACAACAACAACAAAAAAAAGAAGCATGGGATCTAAGAAACAGTTCCTAACACAGGAGAGCAAAGAAGGAAAGTCCCAGGACAATAGCTATGCCCCAATTCTAGACAGCAACTGGTACAGGTTACGGACAAAGACCTCTTAAAGAGATGCTTCCTGGAAAGAAGACATTTTCACACAACTGAAGTAAAGGAAAGTAGAACACTTAATATGACTAAGGTACAATACTCACTTATCAAAAAGGAAAAAAATTACATTTTAAATATTAAGCCAATGCAAATGTGTATAATTTCATTAAATAATGCAATCTAATTTAAAAAAATCTATTTGACCATGATGCTAGAATTATTCTCCTTCAAATGCCCAGAACTTGGATACTGGAACCAAAAATGAAAGGAAAACAAAAATCCAAGCATACTATGCTTTGTGTAAAGGGAACAATACTAACATAATCATAACAAACATCAGAACTGTTTACTGGTGTTTAGCTTGGAAAGCCAGCCTAAGGGAAAGGATAGATTTGATTGTGGCTGTCAAACAGAATGTAAATACTAACAACCCGAATAAAGATAAAAATAATAGTATTGCTATCAGAAGAGAATAGATGGAAGAACTGATGGAGCAAAGGAGAGGGAAGTTAACTCCTTTATTTTAAATAGAAGGGAATTAAGATACTGATTAAAGTAGAAAGGACCAGAAGTCCATTATCATTATTTTCTATAAAGAAATAGGCTGGGTGCAGTGACTTGTGCCTGTAATCCTCTCACTTTGAAAGGCCAATGCATGTGGATCACTTGAGGCCAGGAGTTCAAGACCAGCCTGGACAACACGGCAAAATCCCATCTCTACTAAAAATAAAAAAATTAGCAGGGCATGGTGGTGCATGCCTGTAATTCCAGCTACTCTGGAAGCTAGGACACAAAAATAATTTGGAGGGAGGAGGTTGCAGTGAGCCAAGATCCCTCAGGCCAATGCACTACATACAGCCTGGGCAACAGAGTAAATGCTGTCTCAAAAAAATAAAGAAGAAGAAGAAAAAGAAATAGAAGAAATTTAAAAATGTAAAATCAATAGTTTAAAAAAGGGGAAAGAGAGGTTGCTATGTGTACTTTTATATTAATAGGATCACTAGATATTCTATTTTTTTATTAAGATAACCACCAGAAGAAATAAATCCAAATGGTGAAAAATGGCAGTCTGGAAGACTGGGAATGGAGGTGGGGAAAGGAAGAGGAGAGGTGCTATTTTCCATTCCAGACTCTTCTGGACTACTTATCACGCTATTTACGTGTATTAATCTGAATGAAAGCAAGTTAAAATAGAACAACCTTTATTTTTAGCTGTATGAAATGAAGTAGACATTGGCACATTAATCCAGAGGTTAATGTATCTGCTTTCAAAATGGTGGTTAACTGGAAGAATCAGGCCTAAAACCCAAATCTCAAAATTTCAAAATCGTGTTGAATTCTCAGAAAAAAATTATTAAGGAGAGAATGATTTTATATCCAAATAATGTATCTTTATTTCTTCTTGAACATATATTTGTTTCTCAATTAAAGGAAGAGTATTATGTTTTAAAATAATTAATGGAAACTAAAAACGCAAATAGGTAGTGACATCAGATACATTTAGTGGGAAAAGAGACTGTGGCTCTAAAAAAAAGAATTTACAAAGGATACTAAATTGGCACATCAGTAAAACACTATAGCCCAAAGCAAACAATTAAACCAAGGGAAAAAATTCTTCAAAGCAAATACCTGAAAAGACATTTACCTTAAAAGGGACAGATGGAGAAGCAGATACTAAATTTTAAAATCAAGTAACACTTGTACATTTTCCCATCTTGAAAGTAGTTTCTACTATAACATTTTCAATCTTATTATCGAGCATATACTGTTCTTGATTTCTTGAATTAATAAAAATAAACAATTTTTCTTTGACAGCATGATTTTAAAAGTCATGCTTTACTTAGTGGTGTGCTAGTAAATGTGTAACAATGATTCTCTGGGGAAAAAGCCTTAATTTGTATCTTATTTTTTTAAATGGTCTAACCACTCCTACATGGCTACCAATGTGAGGCCACTGAATGCACAGCTGGAAAGAAGTGTGTGCAATTGGCTCTTGAAATATACATTTCCCATCATGATCTTGAGGCCATTTACTATTGGTAGGAAGGCATTTCTAATCTTAGAGTAAAAGATATTCAGAGGAATACTCCTGTTAATAGATGTTCTTTTAATGGATAGCTTTTTAGGCGTCTAATCTCTGATGTGAGATATGCCTGTAACAAGATAGTGATTTTCTTGAAAAAATACCCAAATTACCAAGTAATCAGAGAACCATATGCCAACGGTAAATTGATATTATTACAAAAGATCATGCCTATTTTTTAAATTGTCCATCATACCACTTCCATTAGTGCAGAAAATCAAAAGTTAAGCATATTTGAAAGCAAAGGAAAAGATATCTTTCTGGGAATAAATGTTTTGATATTTAAAATTCAAATAAGAACCAGAATTTACCTACTAATTTAATAATCTATAGTAGTAGCAAAATTAAGCAAAGAAGATTACATTATAGTTAAAGACAAAACAATGGAGAGTTCCTAGAAAGGAAGAAATATGAACAAATTGATCATTCCAGATCTTCTATTTACTTCTACCATAAAAGGTAACTATTGTTAGTATAAATATTTGGATAAATTGGGTACGTTTAGTGAAAAACACATGTGAGGAACTTTTTAAAACTCATTATCATTTACATGTCTCCTCTATTGACTGTAAATCGATAAGCAACCTTCATGAAAATGAGTATGTGATTAACATTAATAAAGGAAGAAAATGTTACATGTTATTTCCAGAAACAGACCAGTGCTGGTGGTTAGGCATTAAGTTCACAGTAAAACATTACTGAGTTCCATTTGGCAGTCATGAAGAATAACAAGAAATGTTCAAGCTGCTCAACAACTTATTCTACTTATATTCATGCCAGTGGTGAATAATGTTTAATGTTTTTTAAAATTCTTCCGGTTTAAATTTTCTGGCTAATATAAAATCTTGCTTAAAAAGCAAAGCTTGTTTATAAATTCACCTTAGAACAGTGTCATAAATGCACAGAAAAAGAGAACCTGAAGAATACTTTGCCAAAATGTTAACAGTGATGATTTTTTTTTTTTTTTGAGACAAAGTCTTGCTCTGTCGCCCAGGCTGGAGTGCAATGGCACAATCTCAGTTCACTGCAACCTCCGCCTCCCAGCTTCAAGCCATTCTCCTGCCTCAGCCTCCCAAGTAACTGGGAGTACAGGTGATGATCTTTTAACAAGATAAAGGTAATGTTTCTCTTCTTCTCTATACTTGGCTATATTTTCTAATTGTCAGGAAAAAAATTATTAGAAATAAGGGTAACTTACACATTTTAAATACTGAAAATTGCTGATTCCCAAGGGTACTAATTTAGAGATAACGTTATACTTATATATTAATCAGACCTCACTGGCATTAGCTAGTATCTGACTGTTAGCAAATGTAAGCACTGAAACTCAAGTTATAATAATGACTTAAACAAATATGCCTTACAATAAATGCCTTTCACAATTAATAAAGAACATTTTCAAATGGCTATGTAACACAAAGGCATTAAGACCAAAAATTAATATCAAGTTTAAAACACAGGCATAAATACAACAAAAAAAAGTGAAAAAACTTCATTATACAATGAAACTAATACTATAAAGGGTTTTAAAACTGTAACAAGGGAAGAAGGGAGAAGGGAGAATAAAAGACCAAACTAACATATGAACAATACCCACTTTCTGCCAAGTACCCTGCCAGACAACTTTTCTACATACTATTTTCATTCATCTTATGATAGTCCTACGGAAAAAAAAAAAAAAGCATTACACTCATTTTGCAGAAGGGATGAGGCTCAGAGATTAAGCAACTTGCCAGGATCCCATAGCTAGTAAATTACAAATCTAAAATTCAAATATAAAGTATTTCTAACTCTACAGCCCACCCTATCCTATGCACATCCTCACTTAAGCACTCAGGCCTCTAGGAACGATAAAAGACAAACATTTCTTAAGGGAATCTGCCTTTTTATTATTCAAATAGAATAATACAATTTATTGTTCAAATAGAATAATACAATTTATTATTCAATTAGAATTAAAAGGCAAATTCCTTTGAGGAAAATAATATATTGAGCAGGGAAACTTAACATTTTGGGTAATAGAAAAATATTCATGATTTCTATCAATACTATCTAGCTTGCTGTTAATTCCTATAGCCAGAAGAGAGCCCACCTTCTCAGCCAGAGCACAGAAAAATGCAGATGAATAGGTATTTTAATCTGGAGGCAAGGAAGCTCTTAACTTTTCCATCCTCTGCATAGGATTCCACTGGTAAACACTTAAGAGACACAGGTGAGGGGAATTTTTTTCTTTGAGACAGGGTCTCCCTTTGTTGTCCAGGCTGGAGTGCAGTGGCATGATCTTGCCTCACTGGAGCCTCTGCCTCTTGGACTCAAGCAATCCTCCTGCCTTAACCTCCCAATAGGCTATTTTTTAAATTTTTCATAGAGACAAGGTTTACTATACTGTCCAGTCTGTTCTCCAACTCGTGGGCTCAAGTGATCCTCCTGCTTCAGCCTCCCAAGTGTTGGGATTACAGGTGTGAGCCACCATGGCCAGCAAGGGAAGTAATCAATTCTCTCACTCATCTAACCTTGGACATAAGAGGTATTTAAAGCGAATGTTATTACGGTTATTGAGGTTTTTCAAATCCTCTAGGTTTCCACGGCTATCACAATCTGCAAAATTCTTTCCCTAGGCTCCATCAAAACCATCATGATCTATTAATTTGTACAGTTCTCATATCCTGTGGGCAGAGAACAAAATTTCATTGGATAGATCATAACTTTTCTGGAACAAACGGAACTTTTCACTGGGCGATGGTGGTCAGCAATTGCACATCATGACAATCTTTGACTAAGAAAACATTCTGATTAGCTGGGCATGATGGTCTGCACCTGTAGTCCCAGCTACTTGGGAGGCTGAAGCAGGAGAATCGCTTGAACCTCAAGGTGGAGGTTGCAGTTAGCCAAGGTTGTGCCACTGCACTCCAGCCTGGGTGACAGAGCAAGATTTCGCCAAAAGGAAAGAAAGACACAGTGAGAGAGAAAAGAAAGAAAAGATTATTTTTGTAACAACAGCAGGGGATTGACAGAAACAAAATACTCAGTGAAGCTAATGATGGAACTTTTAAGCTAAAAGTGTTCAATCTTAGGTAACTTTCAGGGTTGGGGGTGAGAGAGTCACCTCTATCCCAGAAAAGCTCCAAATTTTTGCATTATTGGCCAATATTTGCACACTTGAAAGAGAGGCCCTTAGTTTCTCAGCTTCCACTGACACTAACGGACTCCATTGTTCCTGAACACTACCAAAACCAAAGACAGGGCATGGGAGCCCAAACCAGAAGCACTACTTAACTCATGTCTATAAGTAGGATGGCATGTTCTGCTTAAGCAGACTGATTTGGGGTTAAATGTGATAAGCTTCTTCTGAAGCTTCTTTGAGGGTTGAAGAGGCCCAGAATTGGCCTTTTACTCTATTTGGGTCCAAGAATAACCTGAAACCAAGAAATCATTTTCAACTGAAAACATTTAAATAAAAATGGTAGCTTAACGTAATGCCATACTTCATCTAGAAAAATAATAGATTTAATGCCTCTGCCTTTTCTTGTTGCTTAAAAAAATCTAGTTGAATACGATATACAATTTCAGGATCTTAGAAAACTAATACACAAAGCCATAATATAACCACTCTATTGACTCCAAAATTTACCAGAGTCAATGATTTACTACTTTTGCTTGAAAATTATGCTTTTAGTTCATCCTTGAATAACAATATACTGTTGTTGGGACCATTTCTCTCTCTCTTTTTTTTTTTTTTTGAGATAAGGTCTCACTCTGTCACCCATGCTGGAGCACAGTAGCATGATTACAGCTCAATGGAGCCTCCACCCTCCCGCGCTCAAGCCATCCTCCTACCTCAGTCTCCCACGTAGCCAAGATGAAAGGCACATGCCATCATGTCCAGTTAATTTTTGTAGAGACTGGGTTTCACCATGTTGCCCAGGCTAGTCTCGAACTCCTCGGCTCAAGTGGTCCTCCCACCTTGGCCTCCTGCACTACTGGGATTACAGGTGTAAGCCAACGCACCCAGCCCACTTTTCTTTTTTCTTAGGTGTAAACTATTATTTTCTTTTTATATGGTTATGCCTTGTATTTATTGTTGAACTTACTGGCCTACATTATATAAAAATTTATTTTCTTTATAGAAAAAAATCAATGTTAGATGACATAAAAATCCAAAATGGCATATGAAGACTCAGCTAAAGCCATACAAAATGTCATAAAAGGCCAGGCACAGTGGCTCACGCCTGTAATCCCAGCACTTCGGGAGGCTGTGGCAGGTGGATCACGGGAGGTCAGGAGTTCAAGACCAGCCTGGCCAACATGGTGAAACCCCATCTCTACTAAAATACAAAAATTATCTGGGTATGGCGGCACACACCTGTAATCCCAGCTACTCGAGAGGCTGAGGCAGGAGAATCGCTTGAAGCCGGGAGGTGGAGGATGCAGTGAGCCTAAATCACATCATTGCACTCCAGCCTGGGTAACAAGAGCAAGACTTCATTTCAAAATAAATAAACAAATAAAATGTTATAATAGATAGAAGATTGATCTAGTTAGACCAGGAGTCTATTTCTCTCAAAGTCACCAGAGTATGTCTTACAAAAAAGCAGGATTTCCTCTAGGATGTCAGCCTAGAAGGTGATCTTGGAAGGTGAGATATTTACCGCAAACATTTCTAACATATAATCTCTCTTAATCCTAATTCCATTTAATTACAAAATTCCTACCCATCACGTCAAAGCAAATACATGACACAGATATTAAAATATAAAACATGTGGGTGTGTCTGAAAGCATGTGCATGGGTTTGTTCTTGAAGACTGCTTTTGGCTGGAAGCATGGAGATTTATACTGATAAGGTGAATCCAAATTAATTTAACAATTATTTAGTATAAACTATATAAAAAAGCATTTTTATAGAAATTAGTTGATAGAAAAATTAAATATATTTATAGATTTCCTTTTTCAGTTCAAAGACAGAAGCTGGGAATACAGTATCACCCCTGGGTAAGCTTCTGAAGTTCTCTGGCCCAGATCCATGATAACAATCGCTTTAAGATAGTCTTCCATTAATTTTTTTATTTAAGCAACACCTTCCCTCAACTTTTCTAATCGGTTCGTTGATGGGGAAAGAGTAAAGGATGAAGAAAAGTGCCTTTTTTTCCCCATTCCAAACAGGGAGAGGGTGGCTAGAGGCAGCTGTGTAGGTTCCAGATTAACCCATTTATGCTTAGCATTCCATTACTGTAACGCTAAGATTGTGGGAGTTACTTATATCCTACTGTTCAAGGTTACCTCCAAGGTCTGATTTTTCACACAAAACATTTGCAACCTCCAGCATAAATGGGTTAAACATTTTATTCTTGTGTTCAACTATATCTTAAGATAAAAGGTTAATAAAATGTCTTCTGATATTTTTTGTATAAAATAACTGCATTCATGTTTTAACAGTTTTTTTTTTAATTTCTGGATATACCTAATAAGAGTATGTTCATCCCACTTTTAGTCTTTGCAGTCCTCATCTGAAGAATCCAGTATTTCAGCTTCTTTATACCCAAATGTCCTTGCTATATTTTTTTTAAAAATGTTTCATCAACCAACTGTCCAAAATGAGATGCACTATGACCACATGCCAGGATAGAACAATGCTCCTGTTTTACTTTTACTCTCTTGCCTCAAAAATAGCCAGTAATTTATTGGTCCTTTCTAACTGGAAAAGCCATTAATGATGTTGACTTCTATGAAAATTATTTTTATTAGAGATTATTTATATTTAAGTCTATATTGTCAGTTTCAGGGTTTTGCCTTGGTTTTGGTGCAAAGAGAGTTATAGTTATTTTGGTTAAAAACAAAATAAATCAAAATGTCAAACAATTTGGCTAAGTTATATTTCCTTACAAATGGATTTATAATAATGGAAAAGGAAACATGCACTCTAGGAAGGTGGTTTAAACAAGTAAACATCAAACTAAATTCTCAAATATACTTTAGTAAGCAAACATAAAACAATTTTTTGAAAATTTCTATACTTACAGGCAAATGGGTAAACACTTGAAAGATGCTTCTCAAAAAATTAATAAGGTCCATTAAATAACCACTAGCTCTTCCATCTGGTTCAGACATTGTCCAGTCATAATCAGCAAGCTGAACAAATTCATCAATTTTTTGATTCAGTTTGGTGTATATTTCTCCTTCTGCTGCATGTCGAGCATCCTGACATGGGACAAAATAACAATAAAACATAAGAAACAGATAATAAAACAAGTGTTCTTAACATTCTAGATTTTATTTTACATTTTCCTTAGGTTTAATATTTTAGTCATTTATTCGAAGTCCAGGAAAACTGTTGGGTTTTGTTTTGTTTTTCTGGCAGTACTCTATTTATTTGACTGGATATCACATCTTTTCTATCACCCTTTTTTGTCTTTATGTGATAGAATACTTTATGAGATATTAATTCCTGACTTGTTCTCACCACTCTAAGAGGACCCTAGAAGAAACAGAAGTAAAAAAACAGAAGTTGCCAAGAACACAGACCACCTCTAACCCCTGATTCACCGACAGCAATTAAGTTGGACTATCACAGGAAAAATGGAATATCTCTCAGTGCTTTGAGTTTAAGAAGGAGTGGAGGCAGAAGAGAAAGACTGCGATAGTTCATTTCTCTGAGGAGAAAGAAACAATAGGAGTGATGTCAACAAAACTAGCGGAGGGAGGATCTCCAAACATGTTCTCATCCATAAAATAAAACTATCAAAAACTGTCAAAATCAACTTTTTCAGAACTCTGAAAATTAGCTCAAAACTTACAGAAATACAGGCATCATTTATTCAAGAAAAACAGCTGAATATTGGTAGGAAAATGAGCTTTGTAGAATTTTAATGTGCACAGTACTTTTGAAAGATAACATTCGAAAACTCTGGTGGAAACCTACAACCTGCCAGGCATCAAAGAGGACAGAACACAGCTGCAGCTCCTTCAAAGCCACAATCTCAGAAAATTATCATTACTTGACCTATCTGGTGGTTTCCTGGAAGACTCCATGCCTATTTACAGGGATGTCTTTATTTGACCTGAATCAGGACTTGTCTAGTACAAAAAACCTTTTCCCCAGGGGCAGTTAGTTGTCAAAAACAGAGGCAGTAAGTTTAACATGGCAGATGGCTGAGATGGTAGGTAACAACTGGGACAAAAAACAAGTTAACCAAAGGGCTTAAAAGGAAAAATTGGGGAAAGAAATGTCCACAGATGGCTTTGAAAGGCTCTAACAGATTCCTGGGAATCTGAAAGGCCACCTAAATACATAGGTCTGTGTACATACTCAGGAAAGACCTAAGAAGGCTCTAAGCTCTCATTCATGGCTGACCCTGAAGCTCTATGTGAGAAACAATACAGGGTAGTCACAGGAGAAAAGAAAATTCCAGGCAGCAGTTTTATATGACTAGCCAAAGGAAACTGTTAAAATAGCTGCAGAAACTAAGGGCTGATAAGACCCTGAAAAACAGGGTGTAGACCATGCTGGCTGAGACTGACTAGACTTAACATGGTACTAGATTTGACCTAAGTTTCACCCAGGTCTCAGCGTACACTCATAACATACTAAATCACACACCTACCAGTGCCATGACAGTTTTAGGAACACTCATATTTGGTGTAAAAATGGGTGGCACCACAGTTTCAAAAATTTTCCACCTTTTTCCAGGAATCTTCATGAATATGTCATCCCTTGGTTAAAAAAACCCATAAAGGTAGTAGCCCCAAAACCCCTTGTGCGTGACTCTCTCTTTCTTGAGTGTACCTGCATTCCCCTTTCTTGAATGTGTACTTTTTGTTTTGCAATTAAGTCTCCATACTTTCACTATTTTCTGACTCATCCTTGAATTCCTTCTCACGACAGTGTCAAGAGTCTAGACACTGGCTGGGATTGAGGTCCCAGCAGCATTTGGGGACCTCCTCCAGCCCACCAGTATCATGTGCAAGTAGAAATTAAAAGCCAAAGCAAACTTACTAACTTCCTATCTCAGTGTTTAAAGCATACCCCAATGTGTACATAGAGCCCTTTGGCAAAGACTAGGGTACTTAAAGGTCCCAGGCTTTTAAGGAAATCTGTATCCAATCACTAGCTGACCACTAAGCTAACCAAGCAAAGACTTCAGTGGCCACATATGACAAAGAACACAGGCTTACAGATTTAGTTCAGAAAGGTCACAAAACAAACAACAAACGAAAGAAACAACAAATTCCTGGGAGAGGAGAGAACTTCCAAAGTTGCCACCTTATATTATTTTAAATGTCCAGTTATCAATAAAAAATTATAAGTTATGCAAAGAAACAAAGTATGACCCACACACAGGAAAAAAAGCAACCAATAGAAACTGTCTGTGAGGAAGCTCAGATGTTGAACTTACAGGACAAAAACTTAACAAAAGGAAACCATATCTAAAGAACTAAAGGAAAAGTATAAGAATACATCAACAAATAGAAAATATATAGAGAAACTATTAAAAATACAATAAATGAAGCCTGTAATCCCAGCACTTTGGGAGGCTGAGGCAGGTGGATTACCTGAGGTCAGGAGTTTGAGACCAGCCTGGCCAACATGGTGAAACCACATCTCTACTGAAAATTAAAACATTAGCCAGACAAGGTGGTGCATGCCTGTAATTGAGCTTCTCAAGAGGCTGAGGCAGGGGAATCACTTGAATCCAGGAGGCGGAGGTTGCAGTGAGCCAAGATGGCACCACTGCACTCCAGCCTGGCAACAGAGTGAGACTCCAACTCAAAAAAGAAATAAAAAAATTACACTAAGTGAAGTAAAAAAAATCACTAAAGGAGTTCAACAATAGATTTGAGCAGGCAGAAGAAGCAGAACACTTAATCCACAATATAAATCAACTGGACCTAACAGACATCTATTCAACACTCCACTCAACAAGAGCAGACCACTCAACAAGAGCAGACCACTCAACAAGAGCAGACCACACATTATTCTCAGGTGAATAATCAAAATGTACCATTTCCACATTTTAACGCTTCTTTGGCTCCCTCTCCAATTTTCACACTAACCACTTACTCCTCACTGCCTTGGTGGGCTGGGGAAAACCAACTATTGATAGACATCTATTTGCATGCCTGGCTTCACAGTAGGATTGAAACAAGAATTCTAAGATATTTCTTCTCTCCCCATTCGGTGGTCTAACACAAAGCTGACATAGTGAGGAGAGGCACTGAGTTCAACAGTGGCTCCCCTCAACTACAGAAAAAAGTAAAAATAAACATTATTTTAGATAAAACATATTTAAGTTAATGATATTAACTGAAACTTTAATGAAGCACTATTAAATATGATAGTAGCAAGATGAGCTCTGATTCAAAATAGTTACACAGTCATCCTTTCAGGGGAGATTGGTTCCAGGATCTCCCTCAGATACCAAAATCTGCAGATGCTGAAGTCCTTTATATAAAATGGTGTGGTATTTGCATATAATCTACACACATCCTCCTGTATACTTTAAATAATCTCTTGATTACTCAGCAATCACCTAGTACAATGTAAATGCTATGTAAATAGTTGCCACACTGTATTGTTTAGGGTATAATAACAAGAAAAAGAAGTCTGTACATGTTCAGTACAGATGCACTATCTATCTTTTTTTCCAATTATTTTTGATCCATGATAGGTTGAATCCAAGATGGGGAACCCATGGATGTAGAATGAAGGCAGGAAGTTCATGTCTGTTTACTTTCACTGATGTATCCCTAGCACCTAGAACAGTGCTTGGCACATAGTAAGCAGTAGATGAGCACATGTTAAATGAATAAAGGAAATCATCACTGTCTTGAAAAAAGTTTATAATCTAGTTGAGGATAGAAAATCTAGATAAGGATAGAAAATACAATAATCGACCAGGCACGGTGGCTCACGCTTGTAATTCCAGCACTTTGGGAGGCTACAGCAAGTGGATCACCTGAGGTCAGGAGTTCGAGACAAGCCTGGCCAATATGGTGAAACCCTGTCTCTACTAAAAATACAAAAATTAGCTGGGCATGGTGGCACACGGCTATAATCCCAGCTACTCAGGAGGCTGAGACATGAGAATCACTTGAACCCAGGAGGCAGAGATTGCAGTGAGCCAAGATCACACCACTGCACTCCAGCCTGGGAGACAGTGTGAGACTCCATCTCAAAAAATAAAATAAAATAAAGAAAATGCAATAATGAATGAATGAACATGCATAAATTAGTACTAACAACATGTAGAGTAAAAGTATACCAAATAAGAAGAGATCATGTTGGTTAGAAAGAAGGTTTCATGGAGGTAAATCTACTTGGTGATATGGAAAAATAGGAATCTAGAAGTGTTTATGTGGTTGCTGCTCCAGTTACTATTTTTGAGTTACTGACTTAAAATAACAAATATTTCATTATACTCACAGGTTCTATGGATCAAGAAACAGTGGAGGTTACTTTGTACTACAATATCTGTGACCTCAGCTGGGAATGACTTGAAGGCTGGCAATAAGACTCAATAGCTGGAGGTTAGAATCATCTGGAGGCTTCCTCACTCCTATGTCTGGCACTGGGGATGGGTAGCCTCTCCATGTTGCTTGGCTACCTCAAAGCCAAGCACTTTAGTGTTTCCTCAAAGCGCTAAAGTGGCTAAAGAGTAAATGAGTTTCTTACATAGCAGCACAGGGATCCAAGCATAAAATAAAGGCAGTAATACATTGCTCCATGCTTGGAATAAAGGCAGTAATACATTGCCTTTATGTCCTAGCCTCAGAAGTCTAAAGTCTCAAATGACTTTGACTGTAATCTCTGGGTCAAAGCTGTCACAAGTCTGCCCAGAGCAAGAGAAGAGGATATAGATCCTCACTTCTCAATGAGAAAAGTGTCCAGGAATTTGTGGCCATTTTAAAAATCAGTATTCCTGCTAATAATGAATAACGAAGAAATGGCTCATAAAGAATATGGGCTGGCACTTCCATTTACTTAATAGAAAAAAAAAACAGAAGGGGTTTGGGGAAACGGAAAGGTGTTTGATTCCTACTATTTTACCTATCTTTACATTTTAAGCAAATTAACCTAATTTCTTACCTACGAAATGAGAATCATCCCCATCTCACAGGGCTGTCTGAGTATTATACAAGCTTCTATAATTAATACAAAGTACCTAACAGTACTTGGCACCGAGAAGGGGCTAAAAATATCAGTTTTCTTACACTTACTTGTGTTGTATGCCTAGTAATGCTCAATAAATGTCTTACTAAAAGAACTGTATGGAGACTATTAGTATATCAGAATTTCAAGGCTTCCAAATTGCCCAAGCTGGCTTAACTTACTATAGTTTTTGTATATAAGGGAGAAAAAAAATGGGGATTAAACATTCACAGAATGTATTTTTTAAATGTAAAACATGGCTGGGTACAGTGGTTCATGCCTATAATCCCAGCAGTTTGAGAGGCTGAGACAGGAGGATCACTTGAGGCCAGGAGTTAAAGAACAGCCTAGGCAACATAATGAGACCCTGTCTCTACCAAAAAAATAAAAAATTTAGCTGGGCATGGTGGCTTGTGCCTATAGTCCTAGCTACTCAGGAGGCTGAGGTGGGAAGATAACTTGAGCCCGGGAGTTTGAGACTGCAGTGAGCTATGATTGCACCACTGCACTCCAGCCTGGGTGACAGAGACCTTGTCTGTATTAAAAAAAAAAAAAAAAAGGTAAAACACTAATCAGCGGAAAGGGGTTTCATATTTAATATGTATAATTCATGGCAGTAACACATACTTCTTTTTAACTTCCTTAACATTACAGGCAAATGCTTATGACATATAAAATTATAACACACCTTAATGATATCACTTGTAAGTCAATTTTCTCAAAGCAATATAAAAATATTTACCATTTTGCATTTTGCTCCAGTGTTTGTAATCAGTTCCCTTGTTCCTGTCTCACTACATTTATTGAATCTAACCAGATGAATATAGGTCACTACACAACTGAAGACAGGCAGCAATTCCAGAAGGCAGCTGTATAAGAGAAAGAACCCTAAACCTCAGAACTATGTACAATCATCTCATACTCAACCTGCTTTCCTTCTATCACTGGGCAAAGAAAATTGAGAGTCTGATTGCTCCTATCTTTTGCTGCATTTTCTATCTGCACTCAGACCACTATTTATGATTCCTTTTGCTTTTCTGGGATGCCTCTGATATAGGCAGAAAGAGAAAGAGATGCATGACAAGGTTTTAAAAGCCAGTTTCAAGAAGCTCCCCTCCTCCAAACTTACAGAGCTAAAGTACTTGGTTAAACTTTAGATTGATATAAAACTGGCTATTCTTTTAAAAGCCAAATTTAAATCCAGCTTTAATTCCCTTTTTTACTTTATAGAACTTTATTAAAATAAAGATGTTAGTTCACAATCTCCTAGATTTAAAAAGCCCATATGGGACAATTGAAATATTAACCAACAGTTGAGGGGGTGGTAGAGACCAAATATCTAGAAATTTTTAAGTCATGAGGGAAAAAAACACCGTATTTATGTGAAGAAAATCATAAAAATGATAAAACCATCACATGAAGTAATTATAACTACATGCTTTCTAGATCATGTTTAGTGAAAAAGTGGTTCAGAAAACACTTCTAAAAGGAACTAAGCAAAAAGAAAAGGGAAAACATAGAAATATATTTATTGCTTTTTGTTGTTGTCACTAGAACTTTATTGATTAGTCTCTATTTCTGAGGTGACACCACGTGCAGGTTCCACTCTTCCCATAAAATATCTAAGTTAAAATAAACATTTCTCAAGATGTTAAAAAAACTTTCGGGAAGGGGTACTTAATTTCTTTCTTTTAAGTTTATTAATGCTTTCCATGGGCTATAATGGGAAGCAAATAAATCTATGTTAGGGAATCACTGGATGTACTATGTCAAGGAAAATTTTCAGACAGCACTCCCAAGCAGTAATATGATTAAAGTCAACACTTGACAGGACTTTTCTAAGGACTAAGAATTCTGCTTATTTTATAATCCAGACAAATATAATCATTAGAAAAAATATGTGTCTGATCTTTATAGCTGCATGAACTGACTTACTACATTTTCTTTTTAAAGGAATGGGAGCAAGGATAGAAAGAAAACATAGAAAAGGCTTTCAATGTAATTTTTCCTGTAGTTATACATAGGAATACACTGAATTATTTGGTAAGACATTCCTAAGAGATGATTACTATTTATTACTAGTGATTTAGTGATTGCTAAGGAAAATAGTTAGGACTTCTTGGGAAGTTCTAGAGTTGAACCCAGAATAGTCTCAATCCTTATGTCCGTACCAGAAGGTCAAAAGCATTATTAACTCTTGACATTCTAGTCAGTTAGTATATCAGCTAACTCTTAAATAAAAGGTAAAGATTCAGTTTATAAACAAAGTAATTAATTCTTCCTTTATTTGTTGAAGAAATAGTGCCCTCTGGAGGCAGAAATGTATCTAGCATAATTTGGGAACTTTTAAAAAAATATTTCAATGTGTAAAAATTAAATACACTATCAGTGGTTCCCAACCATAGGTGTGCAACAGAACCCATCTAAGTATCTTTTTAAAGCATATACATGCACAAATTCCACCTAGATCTCGTGGAGCATAAGCATGTATGTTTTAAATAAAAGCTAAGTAGCAATAGCTAAAGATTTTAGTAAACATCTACAATTTACTGTCCATCATTCATTCCCCCTCTTGGAATAATTGCCAAGTATGTTTTGGAAAATCGCCCTGCCCTCATTCACAGATATCTCATTTGGGTAGGACTGAACCTATATCTAGCTCCAAGGATGGGTCTTGCCAAGTTTAAGTGAATTAGCAATTTCTATTCTCTTACAAAAAAATTCTATAGCAGCTAGTGGAGGAAGATGGTTTATCTTCCTTTAGATGACAGGACAATGACGATGTGAGGTTTGGGACTGTGACCAGGCAGTCATTTTGCTACCAGACTGAGAGAGCCTAGAGCTGCTGGGAGCTACTGGGCCACTATAAGTAGTCTGACGATGAAGACAAAATTGCATAGAATTAAAAGATGGAGAGACTCTGGGTCCACAGTAACATCTACTGAGTAGCAGTCCCCTATCTTTGGATATCTCTGTGCCACTGGCCAATAATTTTTCCTTTCTTGTTTAAGAAAGTTTGAGCTGGTTTTTCCATCAGTTCTTTTCAATTTTCTGTTAATAACCCTGATTAATACGAGTATCTTAATTGAAACATTTTTTGAATATTTAAGAAAAAAGTTACATTTAATTTTGCTCATTTAGAGCAAGGGGAATACATCTATATTTTTATGGGCCTTAAATATCTAGGCAAGAGATGAAGTTAGAGCTATCATAAAAAAGGTGTCCTCCCTAGTTAACTTCTTCCTGCTCTAATTCAATAAACAAAATTCCGATAATCCATGATCTTGACATAAACATTTCTAATATTAGTTACACTGCATATAGCCTCCAACTCATTATTCAATGTCACTACTAATGCAGAAGGGAAAAAGCAGTAAGACTAACCAATGTAATCTATTATTTCATTATGATGGAGAAAAAGGTGTGCTAATAAAATGGACAGAGAAGCCAATTAAGAAATTATAATTTTTTAAAAAATATATAATTTCCATTCAGTATCTTAAATGTCAATGTGTCAGTCAAAAGAAGTTGTTTTATTCTTTATATTCTTTATATTTAGTACTTAAAATCACCCAAAAAATAAAAGAGGGATTTGCTTGCTATGCTTCTCATTAAATTAGCAAAAAGTACTAATTCACCTGGTTACTTTTCATCAGGTTTTTTCATTATATGATATTACTGTGATTTAAAAAAAAAAAAAAAGAGTATTAGGCTTTAGGATATGTATTATGCCTTATACATATGCAAATCATAGATTACCATATGATCAATACTCTGGGTAAAACAAAGCTCAAGATCTGCTCCACAATGAACTAAGAAATCAAGTTAAAAGCCATGAAAAGCATGTATGAGTTAGAAGAACTGAAGTATCACAAAGTTCTAGAAATCACTATAAAAGATTATCCTGCTGGGTACAGTGGCTCTTGCCTGTAATCCCAACACTTTGGGAGTCTGAGGCAGGAAGATCACTTGAGCCCAGGAGTTTGAGACCAACATGGGCAACATGGTGAGACCCTATTTCTACAAAAAATAAATTTTAAAAAATTGGCCAGGTAAGATGGTGTGCACCTGTAATCCCAGCTACTAGGGAGGCTGAACTGGGAGGATCACTTGAGCCCAGGAGATCAAGGCTGCAGTGAGCTATGATTAAAAACAAAAATTGTTTTTTGTAAAAAGAAATACAGTCACCATGGACTATAAATCAAGGGTTAATAATATAGTTCTAAAGTAGGTAGGTCACAAACAGTATACTGAATATTCTATCACAAATGTAGGTTACTGTAAGAGTTATGTTTATTATACCAAAAACAATTTTCACAGATAATTACCCAATCTACAGTCCTCTGCTCTACCAGCTGAGTATCGAAGGGTGCACCCAAAAACAATTTTCAGAGGGAAATCCAAAGTACTTCTTAGAGAATTAGATAATGCAAGGTGAAGTATCAGTTAAAAAGCTATGGCCCAGGTAGAGCTGAAGATCAAAATTTAAGTAAAGGAAACTGATACTAACCGCTTCTAGGAGAAATTATATTTTTCCCCAGAATATACATTCAAAACACATGTAAACCAAACATTATTTTTAAACAAAAATAAGCATCCTTATTAACATAAATTGAATAAATATGATTTTATACTCCATCTTCTGGGTCATTGTCTGAATGTCTGAATATAACTTCAGCTTTCTGCCTTCTGTGCATGGGTTTATACCAATTATTCCTTCTCCTCATCTCTGCTGATTAAAATCCTACCTATGCTCCAAATTGATACAAATACTTAAATGCCTTCAGGATCCAGGCAGGTAACAAGAATGAGTATGGCAGACAGGGTATTTATGGTAGGCAGGATGATTATAGAGTTTGCATCTCATCTAAAAGTATGCAAATTCAAAACATTTAGAAAAACTGCAAATCCAAATCAAACATGTCTACAGGACCAAATTCATCTACTATTATATACTGTTGTTATTTGTCTATAGTTATCTGCTCTTCTAGATTAAAAGAATCCTAGTGGTTAAGAATCATTCCATGCCTTCCCCTCAGCAACTAGCACAGTACCACAGAAATACATTGTTGGGCTGGACAGTGGCTCACACTTGTAATCCTAGCACTTTGGGAGGCTGAAGTAAGAGGATTGTTTGAGTCCAGGAGTTCGCGACCACCTAGGCAATAGAGTAAGACCCTGTCTCTACAAAACAATTTTTTTAAATCAGCCAGGGTGGTAGAATGGGCCTGTAGTCCTAGCTATTTGGAAGGCTGAGGTGGGAGGATCACGAGCCCAGGAAGTCGAGGCTGCAGTGAGCCACGATCAAGTCACTGCACTCCATGCCTGGATGACAGCATGAAACCCTGTCTCAAAAACACAAAATACATATATATGTGTGTGTATGTATGTGTGTGTGTCAGTCATTCTAGTCAGTTAGATATATATATAATATATACATATGTGTATATATATATGTATATACATATATGTGTGTATACATCTATACATATGTATATACACATTTTTGCTCAAAAAACATCATTTAACATATGCCCCCAGGTGAAAAATGACACTCAGTTTAGACAGAACCATCTAAGGAATTACTGCTTTGTTTACAGGAGTATCTTTTGGGACACAATCAAAGCCTTTAGACAAGACAAAATATTTCATTTATTGTTCCTTATCAGAGTGGCCTGTCCTAGAATAACCTAAATCTCTCATAGAGTCACCTGCTAACTACCTCACTTGTAGAGGGAAATATAGGTTTTGAGCTACAATCAGTGACGGGAATAATTCAAAATCCAGTCTTTGGATTATCTGAGATTGTCAAAGGTCACTGTAAACTAAATAATTCTCTAATTCTCCAACTACCTAAGTTACCTCCTTTTCCTTTCTAAAAGGCAGGTGCTATATTTTTACCTTTCTAGTTTGCAAGGGCTTTTGCACCTCAAAAGTGTTCACAAATAATGACTAGTGGCTTTGTGGTAGCATCTGCCACTCCTGAAGTGGTTGTTTTTGTCATCAGGTTTGCAAATCATCTGATATAAATAGCTTTTTTAAGTAGTCCTCAATCATTTCTCTCCCTACTCTATTTCTGCTTTCTTTATAAGTAGCATTTGCTATAATTAACTGATTACTGATGATATTTAAAAAAAAAAAAAAGAAAGCTGAGCACTCTTGTCTTGAAGTCTCTACATTTTGTGACCCTCCTCTTTTGTTTACAGAACTAAAAAAAAGTTTTTATTTTTTCTGTTATTTTTTGTGTTTTTGGCAAAGTAGCATTTCCTTTATTTACTTTTCTGTTCTAGTTACCAAGGGACCTAATTACTTATTCTATTCCATATATATTTGTTACCCAATCTGCTTTTGCCTTTGGTTGTCTTCTAACTTACCTTTTAGGATTTTATGTCATTCAAATGTATTAAATCAGCTGTAAGCATGAAACTGCTTTATACAGCCCTCTCCAATGGGGAAGACCAGAAAAGGAGAAGTTGGTGGTAAAGGATGACAAAAGAAATAAATATCACATACATTGCCTTTTTAAAATGGCAATCAAATTGCATACACAATACAAGAAATCTTATAAAGGAACACTCCATCAATAAAAAAGCATATAAGTAATCAGAAGCTGACATGCAATTAATCAGTCAAGGAGTAATTTTGCAAGTGCCCTCACAAAGCAATAAATCAACTTTACATATGTAAAACAACATAACGATAATTAAAATGAAAAATTTTTAAACTTATTAGTTCTAAATGTTTATGCCAGTTTCTGAATTTATATCTTTATTACTAAAAATTAAATAAATATAAATTATATTTTACCCATATGGTAACATCTCAGAGGTCATGTATCCAGTCAATAACCAGGAAGAAAGCAAAAAAAAAGTCTCTAAGTAGCCAAAAGTGATACAGTTCACACACTAATAAATAAGGTGTAGTAAATTCTATCATGGAATACCATATTGAATTCAAAATAAATAAACTACAGCTACATGCAACAACACAAATGAAATACCCCAAGTCATGCTGAGTGAAAGAAGTCAGACACACAAAAAGATGCACTCTCTATGATCCTATTTAAATAAACCCAACAACAGGCAAAACTACTCTGTGCCATTAAAAGTCAGTAATGAGAGGAAAAAAGATAGTGACAAAGGAAAGGAAAGAGGAAGGCTTCTACAGTGCTAGTAATGCTTTATCTCTTGACCTCATAGTTACAAGTGTGCTCACCCTTTTTTTTTTTGCAATTTAAATAGACTATTTTTTAGAGTAGCTTTAGATCAACAGCAAAACTGAGCAGAAAGTACAGAGATTTACTATATACCCTACAAATTCCAAAGTCCACAGTGTACACTGGATTCACTCATGGTATTTTACATTCTATGGGTTTTGATGCATGTATTCACAATTACATACTTTTAGGGCAGTAGTTTCAATGTCCTACACATCCTCTGTGCTTCACCTATTTATCCCTCCACCACTCCCTCACTACAGGCAACCATTAACTTTTTTATTGCCTCCACAGCTTTGTCTTTTCCAGAATGTACATAGTTGGAAGCATATAATACGTAGCCTTTACAGATTGCCGCCTTTTTTTTTTTTTTTTTTGAGACGGAGTTTCGCTCTTGTTACCCAGGCTGGAGTGCAATGGCGCCATCTCGGCTCACTGCAACCTCCCCCTCCTGGGTTCAGGCAATTTTCCTGCCTCAGCCTCCTGAGTAGCTGGGATTACAGGCACGCGCCACATGCCCAGCTAATTTTTTGTATTTTTAGTAGAGACGGGGTTTCACCATGTTGACCAGGATGGTCTCGATCTCTTGACCTCGTGATCCACCCGCCTCGGCCTCCCAAAGTGCTGGGATTACAGGCGTGAGCCACCGCGCCCGGCCCTCAGATTGCCTTCTTTCACTTAATAATATGTGTTTAAGTTTCCTTCATATCACTGGCTAGATAGCTCATTTCTTTTTAGTACTTAATAATATTCCACTGACCAGATATCTCAGGGTTTATTTATCCATTCACCTACTGAAGGACATCTTGGTTGCTTCCAAGTTTGGGCAATTATAATAAAGTTGCTATAAACATCCATGTGCAAGTTTTTGGGTGAACCTAAGTTTTCAACTCCTTGAGATAAATACCAAGAAGCACAATTGCTGCACCACATGGTAGGACTGTGTTTCATTTTATAAGAAGCTGCCAAAATGGTCTTCTAAGGAGGCTGTAGCATTATTGCATTCCCACCGGCAATGAGTAAGAGCTTCTGTTGCTCCACATCCTTGTCAGCGTTTGGTGTTGTCACTGTTCTGGATTTTGGCCACTCTAATAGGTGTGCAGTGGTATCTCGTTGTTTTAATTTGCATTTCCCTTATGACATATATATGGAACATCTTTTCATATGCTTATCTGGTATCCCTGTGTCTTCTTTGCTGAGGTATATGTTAAGGTCTTTGGCCCATTTTAAAATCAATTGTTCATTTTCTTGTTGCGTTTTAAGAGTTTTTTGCATATTTTGGACAAGAGTCCTTTATCAGATAAGTCTTATGCAAATATTTTCTCCCAGTCTGTGGCTTGTCTT
This sequence comes from Aotus nancymaae, assembly GCF_030222135.1. Lineage (NCBI taxonomy): Eukaryota > Metazoa > Chordata > Mammalia > Primates > Aotidae > Aotus > Aotus nancymaae. The sequence continues at coordinate 37,566,116 of NW_026988421.1, forward strand.
CTCATTCTGTTGACAGGGTCTTTCACAGAACAGAAGTCTAAAATTTTAATGAAGTTCAGTTTATCAATGATTTCTGATTGTTCCTTCGGGGAACAATCATGACTAAAAAGTCATTGCTCCACCCAAGGTCATCTTGATTTTCCATGTTATCTTCTAGGGGTTTTATCGTTTTGCATTTTACATATAGATCTGTGATGCATTTTGAGTCAGTTTTTGTGAAGGGTGTAAGGTCTGGTCTAGATTCACTTTTTTGCATGTGGATGTCCAGTTGTTCCAGCACTATTTGTTGAAAAAACTATCTTTGCTACATTTTATTACCTTTGTTCCTTTGTCAAAATTCAGTTGACTACATTTATGTAGTTCTATTTCTGGGGTCTATAATCTGTTCCATTAATCTATTTGTCTGTTGTTTGTCCAATACTACAGCTTTATAGTAAGTCTTAAAGACTTACTATAAACTTACTATAAACAGTCCTCCAACTTTGTTCTTCTTCAATACTCTGTTGGTTCTTCTGGGTCTTCTGTCTCTCCATATAAAGTTAAGGATCACTTTGTCAACACCCACAGAAAAACTTGCTGGGATATTAATGGGGAATACATTAAATCTGTAGATCAAGTTGGGAAAAACTGACATGTACCATGTCCTTGGTCCACAGGAAGAGAATTTCAAGCCCTTAAAGACAATTTACTACTATCACTACAGACACAATCCTAAAAAGCTTTGCTACAGAGTCATTAGCAGACAAAAAGAAAAAAAAAGGCAAGTTAGAAAAAGAATCAGAAAATACATTTCTTCTAGGCATTTACAGTTGCAATTACTGCCAGTACTCAAAAGAAAACTCCTCAGAGTAGCAGGTTCAAAAAGCTCCATGGAGTCAAGTTAAAGATCCCTGATGCCAAAGAGAAAGAACTGAACTACTAAACAGGTTAGAAAGGGAATGGTATTTCCGTTTTTTTCCCTCTATATTGATGCAAATGTTTCCAGTTAGGAGAAGTCTTATATTAGCTTTAAGTAGCTTTCTATTTGAGTCTGAGTTAATTTCAAAACATTGAGGTACTTTTTAGTACTTAAAATGACCAGATATATCAGGGTTTCTTTAAGTAGTTCCTGAGGGCAGGAACTATTTACTGAACCTCTTTTATATCACTTACAGATTTAGCAAACAAGGTAACAAGATGATATATATACACTATTTCCTAAAGTAAATATATATGACACAAGATCAGGCAGTTTGTGTGTGCATGTGTAGTTTTTGGAAAAGAAGCAAATAGAGGTATAGGTATCATAAAGTGCTTGTTTCCAGAATCATTAAGCAATCAAACAGAAACATGTTTTCTAGGGTCACTGAACTGAAAAAAAAAATCAAGCTAAGAGGCTAAATGATCCAATTGAATTCTATAGTCAAGACTGTACTTCAATCGTCTCTGTGAAAGAGGCAACAGACTATTCACTATGAATGGAAATTCCCAAGTGTCCCTCAGTAATTCACTTTAATATTGATTAAACAATCCTCCCTGTTGAAGTGCTTCCCCGTATCACAGTTCGAGACAAATTCCTCTTCAAATAGACCAAAAGATAGAACTGAAAAATACTTGACCTTCAGATATTAAGATGAAGACAGCTCTTGTTCACATATTAGAAAACAGAAAAGCATTTACTGAGTTCTATGTGAAAACAAAACGAAAAAATAAACAACAAAAAACAAAGATGCTCTGCTATTTACAGAGCAGAACTTCATTTCTGGATTTCCAAGGAAATCCACCAAGGAGTATGCAATGGTAGTTGTGGTTTCTTGCATGTGGATCTTGCATGCAATGGTAGTTGTGGTTTCCACTCTGGAATGACAAACCAGAGCTAACATTCCTAAACATTCTTTCCCAACAGGCAGATTTTAAGAAATACAGTTCCAAGATCCCCTAATCTAAGGGCATTATGCTCCAGTATCTTTGGTTCTTTGGCTTAGGACCGATAAGAAAGATTTCTTGAAGATCCCTAGAAACACAAGATGCTTAGGCAATTCATGTTTTAATCAGAGAGTACTGAGTAAGCATATTAAATTTAATGATAACCATTAAATATGCCTACAACGCTAAGCCTGAGAAATCCCTTCTTGACAGCGTTATGAATGACACATGGATATAAGGACAGAGAGAACAATAAAGAGAAAGTAGAGGCATTATGAAAAATCTAACATAAAAGCTAAGAATAAATTTGTCCTTGGATAAATAAGTGACTAAAAATTTGTAGCGTCTCCTCCTATATTATAATACTTATCACACCATATTGTTAAGCGTCTTTAATTATTTTTTTCCTCCTCTGAGCTTCTTGAGGGCAGGGATACATTTTTGTATTCTCAGGGTCTAAACAGAGTGGTCAGAGCATGATTTATGTACAATGAATGGCTCTGTACTAAGTATCTTCTTTAATCCTCATAATAATCATATGAGGTACTGTATTCTTACTCTTATTTTATAGATAAAGAAACTTGGGATCATTTCTATTAAAGAACTTGCCCAAGGTCCCAGAGCAATCTAACTTCAGAGTATCTGCATTTGATCACTGTACTATATTATCTGAATAAATGAATGCCTGCTTTTTTAGGCTTCTAAGTTTTAATAACTAATTTTATAAGTCTGCTGATTCAGATATCATTCTGTATTTGTGTCTTATGTATTGAAATGACTACATGAGCTCAAGAGACACCAGAGGAGCATAACATTTGGGGGCCAAGCAGATAATTCTAGGATCCCAGGGTTGTTTCTGGACTTCACACATTCAAAGTATGGTTAAATGTTAACATTAAATTAGTTATTTTTAAACACAAGAACATTCATTTTTTAAAATGCAAGTTATTACAATATAATCTTAGGGGGTGATGATAATATAATAAAAGTAGTTAAAGAGAATTCTTTTTAATAGGAAACTTAGAAAGAGCTATAAGGTTAAATCAGCAAGCCCATTTTACAGATAAGTGATCAGTATGTGGTTTATCATTAGTTTAACAAAATAGTCAATGTAAGGGGATTTATATACACTAGACTAAGCCAATGTCTCATCTATGACTCCAAATCAATAAAATAATAAAATAGCTTATGAAATTATTTAATCTTACATTCTGCCTAAAACAACCATTAATTAATCCTCAGTATATCTCGTACATTATTCAAACAGAAATCTTTCTGTCTGCAAAAGAGGTAGGACTTCAATGATATGTAATAATATTTATTTTTCTTTAGATCAGAACCAGTCAAGAAGGGAAAACAAATCTATCTGTATTTGTCTTACATTTTAAATTTCTAGACATAAACACTCATATAAACTTAATTTTTAAACTGTGAAATATTAATTCAGATAGACCTATTCAGCACTACCATAAATCATCAAAACATGAACAAACCGAATATACACTGTAGAAAATAAGTATACTTTTCTCCATTTTAATAAGATGTTTACAATACCAAAAAGAAAATGGCATTTATCTGCTGATTGTTGACAATGATTATCTCTAATTCTTAATTTTTAGGAATATAATAGATCTTGCATGCAATAAAAACAGTCTTTAATTTCTTAACATTTGCTTACAGTGATGGAAATGAAAACTTTTGGTCAAATGTTTACATACCTTAAAAGTAGAAAGTCCATAAAGTCTTGTAGTATGAACAGTTTCTTGAGAAATATTTGTAATGTTAGTTATAAAGTCCTCAAGATATTTACAAGCTTGTTCCAGGTGTGTTGTGTTTATGATGATTTGCACCAGCTAGAAAACACAAAATATATCCAGTAAAATACAGGATACATGTATGTAAAATCACCTAATTTTTAAAAACAGGATTATTACTTCCAGCAACTGTACCATTTCTACATAATTACAGCATTACAGGATACAACTATCTGATTTTAAAAGCCTGCTGTAAATACTGATTATGAATGATTACATATACACACACACACATCAAGAGTCTAACTGCCAGTTATTTTAAACTAACTTTTCATAATATGTTTCAAATTTTAAACATTTAACTAGTAAAAAATTAGGATTTTGACTTTTCATGTAGTCTGGCAATCAGAAATCTAAATAGATGTTCTAACATCTTCAACTATCTATTATTCCCCATGTGAACCCTTTTCCCTCACGTCTGTTTTCCAGAGACAGGGTCTTGCTGTCACCTAGGCTGTAGTGCTGTGGCATGACTGTAACTCACTGCAGCCTCAACCTCCTGGGCTCAAGTCCGGAGCAGCTAGGACTACAGGTGCACAAGACCATGCCTGGCCAATATTCTTCATTTTCTGTAGAGACAGGGTCTCACTATATTGCCCAGGCTGGTCTCAAACTCCTGACCTCAAGCAATCCTCCCACCTTGGCCTCCCAAGGTTCTTGGATTTTAGGTGTGAGCCACTGTCCCTGGACTCCTCACATTTCTGGAATTTATACTGGTGTTTTTATTCTGAAAACAAATCTTCTTATATTAATACATTTAAAACAGGAAGTTAGTTTTACAGAATGATGTTCAGCAATAATTTAAAGTAATTGTTTCATACAATGAAACATTTCACTATCGGTGTCTTTTTAACCTACCTCTGTCAAACCAATATGAGGTTTTCTAATCAAGTTCAGTAAACAGCTACTCAAAGTTCTGGTCAGCAACAGATTTGTTGATTTTCTAAGCATATCATCTATTTCTGTTGAGCTGAAAACAAAGATTGATATCATTAAACTTTCTACAAGCATGCAGTTAGTTAACATCCTAAATAATTTAACACAATTTACTAAAACAATTTGTCCCAAGTCATTAGTTTATATCTTTAAATAAACTACAATGACCCATATTTATTAAATCACAAACTTCAATTTAAATTTGCAAAGGGGACATTTTCCACAAAGTAGAATATTCATTTATGGCATAATTTAAATGTATCCAATTAACAACTACAGAAAAATCATGGAGCACTTGGTATAAGGAAATAAAACTATTACTAAATTCCGACTCCATCATGGGATAGTCACTTTGTTGTTTTATTTTATTTATTATTTATTATTGTTTCTGAGCCAGGGTCTGACTCTGTCACCCAGGCTGGACTGCAGTGGTGTAATTATAGCTCACTGTAGCCTCAAAGTCCTGGGCTCAGGCGATTCTAACACCTCAGCCTTCTGAGTAGCTGGTACTACCAATGCATGCCAGCATGCCCTGCTAGTTTTCAAATATTTTATAGAGATAGGGTTGCGCTATTTGCCCAGGCTGATCTCAAACTCCTGGACCCAAATGATTCTCCCACTTTGGCCTCCCAAAGTGCTGGGATTACAGACATGAGCCACCGCGCCCAGCCCCAAAAGACAGTCACTTTGAAAGAAACTTCATATACAACTACAGCTAAAAAATACAAACTGATATGAGCTCTTTCTAGATATAATTACCCAATTTAATTGTTAATATAACCAAGTTATCCATTTTCATTAAGATTTTTTGTCTTCAAAGAAATAAATTACCTTAAACTAATTTTAATTTGATGCAAAAAAAATCTATGATGTTTCTTAACATCCTAAGTATTGCTAAGCTAGCACTAAAAAACAGATTGTTTTCTCCTAACGATTAAGGCTTCAATTTAAGGAAATAATGGTTTCTTGGATACAGCCTCATTATCACAACCATTAAACTATCCTTAGACCATGGATCATCCATCTCAGCACTACTGGCATTTCAGGATGAATACTTCTTTGTTGTGGAAACTGTCCTGCACATTTGGATGTTTGGCAGCACCCCTGGCCTCTACCCACCATTCTAAGTAGTGCCCCTCCTGGGAACTGTAAAAATCAAAGATGTTTCTAGACATTGCCAAATTTGTGGGGAGGAGGTGGTAGCAGAAAAACCAAAATTATCCCCAGGTGAGAACTACTGCCTTAGATATAGGCTAACATTTTTGCATCCTTTTACTTTTTGTTAAAATACTACTTTTAAAATTTTGTGGGCCAGGCACAGTGGTGTGTGCCTATAATCCCAGCACTTTGGGAGACTGAGGTGGGTAGATTGCTTGAGGTCAGGAGTTCAAAACCAGCTTGACCAACATGGCAAAACCTTGTCTCCACTAAAAATACAAAAATTTTCAGGGCGTAGTAGCACGCACCTGTGATTCCAGCTACTTGGGAGGCTGAAGTGGGAGGATCACTTGAGCCCAAGAGTTCTAGGGTGCAGTGAGCCATAATTGTGCCACTGTATTCCAGACTGGGCAACAGAGTGAGATCCTGTCTCAAAACAAAATAAAAACAAATAAAAAGATCTACCATTCAACCCAGCAATCCCACCAGGGATATACCTAAAGGAAAATATATAATTCTACCAAAAGACACATGTACCCATATGTTCATTATAGCACTATTAACAATGGCAAAGACAGAGAATCAACCTAGGTGTCTATCAATGTTGGATTGGATAAAGAAAATGTGGTACATAAACACCATGGAATACTACACAGCCATAAAAAAGAACAAAATCATGTCTTTTGCAGCAACATGAATGCAGCTGGAGGCTATTATCCTAAGCAAACTAATGCAGAAACAGAAAACCAAATACTGCATGTTTTCACTTATAAGTGGGAGCTAAACACTAGGTACACATGGATGTAATGATGGAAACAACAGATACTGGGGACTACAAGAAGGGGAGGCAGGGGCTGAAAAACTACCTGTTGGGTACTATGCTCACTACCTGAGTGACAGGTTCAATCATACCCCAAACCTCAGCTTATACAATATGCCCGTGTAACAAACATGTACCCCATGAATCTAAAATAAAAGTCGAGGGAAAAAAAAGTCATGGTATAAAAATAAAGTACTAATGTTTCATAAACAGTTATGACAAAAATGCATTTGTGGTTAGTAAACTTACCTCCGGTGTAGTGACTCTGAAAATTTAAGGCTGGCATAAATAAATTCTTTAACTTGAATGTAAATATGAGGCACTGACTGAGACATGGGGAATTTCTTTGGGAAAGATTGCTGTAGAAAGACAAAGGTAATATTGTTTTTGAAATTTTAGAAAAAGACATGCTAATCACCAAATATGTAAAATTAAATTGATTTCACACTTGAATAGTGAATACCTGCATCAAAAACTCTACTGTTACGTTTCTACATTTTTGATATTTTATCAAAATATTTCTGAAGAAAATAATGTGGCACTTTACCCTTGTTTCTTAAATCATATTATCAGACTTCCAACAAGCAGAGAAAATACATAACGATACCTTTGGTGTATTCTGATGATAAGCATTCTGTCTATAGGAGATGCCTAGCTGTCTGCTTCTTTGTGTATGTATCATACAAGAGTCAGAGTGGCCATGAAAATTACAGGCCAGCTTTCTGGCTCAGAGTCATTAAATAATTCTAAGACTCACTTCATTTACCTTCAGTGAAGGCTTGAGGCCAATTCAAGAAGTTATCGAGTTTATTCCATAACTCCTAGAATACCTTATGGCATGTTTCTGACCTCTATGCCATTAAACACTGGTATGCAGCCAATGGCTTATATGGTGCTTCCTGGCTAAACTACTCTGTAAGTTATTATCCATTTGAAATTCTCAGTCTCTAAAAGGTAAACTCCTTCCAAGACTGTTACCAAAAAACACCCCTCTTTTCTCTATTTTCACCTTCATTGCAACCTTGTTATATTGGTGAAAGTACCGTCACCAAGATCACCAGTGATCTCACAGTTGTTCAATCCAGTGATTTCTTCAGGTCTCATGTTACCTGACTTTTTTGAAGAATCTGACACAGTTGACCCACTCCTATTTAATTAATGATCTCTCCTTCCTTGGACTCCTGCCCAAACTGGTTTTCCTCCTTTTTCTCTACCTACTCTATTTCTCTTCCTCTAGCCATTACTTAATTATTGCTTTATTTCTCTTCCTCTAGACATTACTTTAATTATTGCTTTAGCCATTACTTAATTATTGCTTAACTATGCTTTAGGGTTCTGTCCTAAACCCTCTCTTGCTACTACGTGTACTTTCTTTGGATGATCTCATATAGTCTTATGACCTCAATCATCATGCAAGTACCAATATCTCCAACTCTGCAACTCCAGATCAAATCTTTCTCTTTGAAGTCCAAATCCATATATCTGCCTATTGGACAGTTCTATTTGGCTGTACCATTTGAGACACACTCAAAAGGTCCAAAAGTGAAATTATCATCTTTTTCTTCTAAATCTGCTCCTCTTGTGTTTCTTATCACAGTGAATGTTGCCACCATCTAAGGTAGAAACTTGGTTATCTCATTTGACTCCTTTATCTCCGTTACCCTTCATATGCACATAATCACCAACTCCTGTTGCTCCTACCTCCTAAGCAACTCAAATCAGCTTCAATGACCATAACCCCCATTCAGGTTACATAACCCTCTCCTCTCATCAAGATAAATGCAAAAGTCTTCTAGGTGGTCTCCCTGCCACCAGTCCTACTCTTTTCCAGTGCATTCTCCACATATTAGCCAGAGAGATCTTCCTAAACCACAAATCTTATGTTTTTACCACTTAAAATTCTTTCATGGCTTCCTATAACCCTCAGGAAAAAGGATAAACTCTCTAACACTGTTTAGTAGGGCCATTATGGTCTGGCCCTTTCTACTTCTCCAATTTACATCTCTTGAGCTTCATCTCTTGTACTTCATCCACTTTGACTTTTACACAGACTTTCTGCATGCTGTACCCCCTATCTTAAGCAGTGCAAACTTCTGTGAATTAAAATTTCCTATTTATTTTATCTACCCTCTTATTTTATCTAAAATAAATAATTTCTTACTTATTTTATCTACCTACCTACAGAGTTTTTTTGAAACTCTGTCTCAAATAAATAAATAAATAGATAAGCCACAAGCAGAGCTAGCAGGTGAATCTAGTCCTAGTCTAGTGCTCTTTATACAGACACTAGTCTGAGGGTAGATAAAATAAATAAGAAATTGTAATTCACAGAAGGCTGCATAAAGGTCTTTGCACCTTCACAGCAAAGACTGAAAATGTAGCACATAGCGCTGTGTCAGGTATATAGTAGGTAGAAGAAAAATATTTGAAATTATTTTAATGACATTAAAGGCAGAATATACATATGTTCTTATTTGGTCAAATGATTCTAATAAAATTAACATAGCTATTTACAAAAATATTTTTGCATATATGTTTACTACTACTCCTTCATTCATAATTTATGTTGAAAATAACTCAAGTTGAGAGAGAGTTGCATATATTTTCTAACAAATTTAATTGAAAATTATACTTAAACTGGGAAAAAATATACACACACAACCAAAAGACTTTATTAAATAATTTATGAGATTTATTTTTCAGTTGTCATATTTCAATTTTCCATGTGACTGTAACTATTAACAGTTCTTCTTTTTAATAATGAGTAATACATAGACCAATGAATACAACTCCTAAGAACGTAATCTTAAGAGGTACTGCATATATTAGAAACTCTCTACAAGCAAAGTTAAACTTCCTTTTAATTATAAGCCTATTTAGAATAGTTTAATATGATTAGAAGGGATATTAGAGATTATTGAGTTCAACCTCCTCATTTGACAGATGAGGCACAAATGCACATGCACATGGCGGCTCAGTCGTTTGCCTATAATAAGCCATAAGCTGTCGGGTGCAATGGTTCATGCCTGTAATCCCAGCACTTTTGTGAGGCCAAAGCAGGCGGATCACCTTAGGTCAGGAGTTTGAGACCAGCCTGACTAACATGGTGAAATCCTGTCTCTAGTTAAAAAAAAAAAAAAAAATTAGCCAGACATGGTGGTGCATGCCTGTAATCCCAGCTACTCGGGAGGCTGAGGCAGGAGAATCCCTTGAATCGAGGAGGAGGAAGTTGCAGTGAGCTGAGATTGTGCCATTGCACTCCAGCCTGGGCAACAAGAGCAAAACTGTCTCAAAATAATAATCATCATCATCATCCATCATCATCATCCAAAAACAGAGCTAGCACATGAATCTAGACCTAGTCTAGTGCTCTTTGTATATACAGACACCAGCCTGAACAAATGCATTATCAGTAACTAAAACAAAACTAAGCCATGAGATGCAGAATATTCTGGTGATATTTCTTGACAGAACAACTTTCACTGGGCTTTCAAAAAATACAGAATTAGAACAATTATTCTGGCCTGTTGTATTAAAACATGGCTACCAGGTATATGCAATGGCAGCGTTAGCTACAATCTAGAAGTCATCCATTTAATTACCTGGTTCTGTATTTAGTGAGTAGTACAAATAATATGCTTAGTTTATGTATAAAAATCTAACAAAAATTTACAGTCACAATTCATTCAGAATTTGGTCTTGCTCATGCTGAAGTGATACAAATGTAGAAAAGTACTAAATTATAAAAGTTGGGAAAATAGTAAGAGTAATGAGAAAAAACAAGAATAAACAGTATACAAAAGTGAGAGTTACAGGAAATATGACATCCTTTTCTAATGAGATCTAATTCTAACCAAAGATACTGGATAGGTACAAGTGTGTATGTTTGTACGTATATGCACACACACATGCATTCATGTGCATTCTAAGAATCTCCTACATGGCTGGTCTACTTCCTTTCTCTACCCTGTCTTTTGTTCAGATATCTTGACTCCAAAAATGTATATATTCCTACTTCAGGAAGAAATCTATAGGTAGCTATTGCCTTCACAAATCACTTATTTAACCAAGATAAACTTTTTGTAAAAGTATACTTCTTTTAAAATCTTCCACAGTGACAAACATTTCAAAGAAATTCTCATCTCTTTCCCTAGGATATACTCTTATTACTATAAATCTACTTTTTCATTGGAATCCACTCAACATTAGTAACACCTCTCCTGGGAATCCACCTAACGTTTGAGGCAACTGCTTCTAGTATCCCCAGGAAAGTCCCTTCTTAACTTCATCAGAATCACAGCAGTAGTAGTAGTAGTAATAACATACTCTTCAAAACATAACAAAACATAATTAATTTTCTCAAATAACACAACAAAAATTGCCCCCAAAGAAACCACTCTTATTTACTGTTTCAGCTTAATATTTAATGTTATGTAGTAATAAATATAATGAATTTATTTTTAAGAAAATCCTTGAATTAAAAACTAGCTGTACCTTTTCAAGGTCTGGATCTTGAAAGGGAAATCTGGTGATGACAATTTTATATTCTTCTTCATTGACAATAGGGATGGGGCTGTAATTATCTTCTTCAAAAATGTCCCTGTTAGGAAAGGAAAACTGAAAATTTATCATTACAAAACGTATTATTAGAGTACTATAAGACAATACCTTAAAAAACCCCAACTATTACAAAAGCAGTTTTTATTGTCTATTAAAAGTCCAAATAGGAAGATACTGTGTAACCATCCAGAATTCTAAAATTCAACATCAAATAAGTCTTGTCCCTCAAAATCCAGGGATAATGTACTTTTTCCAGTAGTCTATTTTACAAAATCTCAGCACTTTAGTTTTCTAGTCTAGAACAATTTTCAAGATGATATAATCTGAACAAGCTCATTACCTGTAACTAAAAAAGGATCCATGTAATGGAGAGTATTCCTGTCACGATTTTTTTTTTTCTGAGGCAAAGTCTCACTCTGCCCAGGCTGGAGTGCAGTGGCACGATCTCGGCTCCGCCTCCCGAGTTCCAATGATTCTCCTGCCTCAGCCTCCCAAGTAGCTGGGATTACAGGCATGCACCACCATGCCCTGCTAAGTTTTGTATTTTTAGTTGAGATGGAGTTTTACCGTGTTAGCCAGGATGATCTCGATCTCCTAACCTCGCGGTCCGCCCACCTCAGCCTCCCAAAATGATGGGATTACAGGCATGAGCCACCACATCCAGCCTCCTGTTGTAATTTTTGATAGGAATAATTCTCAAGTTGTATATCTTATGTCTGCTCTTTTCCCAATGAGATTATAAACTCTTGAAGATCAAAACAATGTGTTACATTTGTTTAGTCTCTTATATGTCATGATTAGAAATGGATCTTTTATAGTTGGTGAGGCAGAAACAGTTACTGCTCATCAAATATCCATGTGCTGTCCTGTACACCCGCTTGCAGTTAGGCAGGGCCATATGACCAGTTTTGGGCATTGGGCTGTGAATGGAAGTGACATGTGCTGCTTTGAGTCTAAAGCCCTTATGAGCCAATTGTGCAAACTTCCTTCCCATGGTGACATGGAAGACAACATATTGAAAAGTTAGAATTACAAATGCAAATAGCTTGGATCTCTGAGTACTAAACCTATTGTGGGCTTCTGTGTGAGAAATAAAATGTGTTCATTCACTGAGATTTGGGGAATTTTCGTTGCTGCAGCATAACCTAGGCTGTCCTAATGTAACTGTCATCCAATCATTAATTTCCTTTTAATAATTCAGTTTAATATTTATTGAGCACCTATATGTGCTGGGCTCTGGGCTGTGATGAAAATCCCCTACCCTATGAAGATAAACAAAAGATAGTTGTTCTCAAATCTAATAGGAGAGATAGATATGCAAATAAATTATAACATTTCTAATGCTGTGTTATACATACAAGAAGTACCACGTTCTGAAAAAAGACAAAGGAGGAAATGACTATCAGAGGACGTGGGGAACATCTCACGGAAAGTTATACAGAGAAGTTATGGGTCCTGTAGGGTCTTTAAAGATGAAAAAAATTTCTAAAGAGATTATGGGAGAAAAGTATTCTAGACCACCGGAACATACATGCAAAAGTGTATGGAGTGAAAAAGCATTAGTCTGTGGGGCGGGCTGTAAAACCACAGGTAGTGCAGTATTACTAAAGTGTAAAGGGACATGGTGAAAAATAAGGTTGGACAAGTGGGCAAACTGAGACACCCAGATTTTACCCTGTAGGCATTAAAAGGTTTTAGGAAAGGGAATGTTATAGGCAGATATTCATTGTGTGGAGGATAAACTGGAAAAAGCCTGATAATGAACACAGCAAAGCCATTTAAAAAGAGTGAAGAATAATCTAAATAAAAGACGACGAGGATCTGAATTAAAGCTGCAACAATAGGGGTAGAAAGGAAGGACGTAGCATAAATGAGAGCATTATTTTTTTAATTTTTTTTTTTTTTTGAGACAGGGTCTCACTCCATCAACCAGGTTGGAGTACAGTGGCGAAATGTCGGCTCACTACAGTCTCTGCCTTCTGGGTTCAAGCTGTTCTTCCACCTTAGCCTCCCAAGTAGCTGGGACTACAGGGTGTGTGCCAATAACCATGCCCAGCTCTACCAAAAAATACAAAAATTATTTTTTTGTATTTACTTCCACTAATTCTATTTCATTCTACATAGAATTTAAACATAAAATAAAAGGTTAAATGGCAGGTCTGAGTGCGGTGGCTCACGCCTGTAATCTTTGGAAAGCTGAGGCAGGCAGCACTTTGGGAGACAGCGGGGGCAGAACACTTCAGGCCAGCCTGGGCAATATTATGAAACCCTGACTCTGTTTTAAAAATAAAAATAAAAATGATGAAAGCTTAAAGGCAAGTTACAGAGAAAGTAACTACTAGAAGACAATAAACTACTCACTTTATACAAATGCCAGGGAATCAGTTACTATGCAAGAAGAGATAATTTAATGAATGGCACATTTATATTCTAAAAATGTTAATGTAGTCTTAAAACGATTTGTTTACAGAACCAAATTCTATAAACATGTACAAGTTCCTACTCTGTGAGGCACTATACTAGAGCTAGGCAATCAAGAATATAAATAGCTCCATGGCATTGGTCTAGATCATGATTTTTAAAAATATAACCCCAAAAACAGAGGCAACAAAAGCCATAGTAGACAAACAGAACTGCATGAAACTAAAAAGCTTCTGCACAGCAAGGGAACAACTAACAGAATGAAGAGGCAAGTTATAGATTGGGAGAAAATATTTGCTGATGTATATCTGATAAATATAATAAGAAGTTAGTATCCAAAATATATAAGGAACTCAATAGCAAAAAAACAAGTAACTCAGTTAAAAAGTAGGCAAAGGACCTGAATAGATATTTCTCAAAAGAAGACACACAAATGTACAACAGGTATACAGATCAGGAATAAGCAAAGCTTAACATCACTAATCATCAGGGAAATGCAAATTAAAAATTCAATGAGGTATCCCCTCACAGCTGTTAGAATGGCTATTATCTAAAAGACACAGATAAGTGTTAGCGAGGCTGTGGAGAAAGGGAACCCTTGCACGCTGTTGGCAATGTAAATTAGTACAGCCATTACGGAAAACAGGATGGAGGTTCCTCAAAAAACTAAAAATGGAACTACTATATGATCCCAGCAATCTCAATTCTGGGTGCATAACCAAAAGAACTGAAATCGGTATCAGGCCGGGGGCAGTGGCTCACATCTGTAATCCTAGCACTTTGGGAGGCTGAGGCAGGTCACTTGAGGGCAGAGTTCGAGAGCAGCCTGGCCAAGATGGTGAAACCCCATCTCTATTAAAAATACAAAAATTAGCTGAGCATGGTAGTGCACACCTGTAATCCCAGCTACTTGGGAGGTTGAGACAGGAGAATCACTTGAACCTGGAAGGCAGAGGTTGCCCTGAGCCAGGATCACGCTGCTGCATTCCAGCCTGGGTAACAGAGCAAAAACTTCATCTCAAAAAAAATAATAAAAGTTAAAAAAAAAATCAGTAACTCAAAGAGATATCTGCACTCCCATGTTCACTGCAGCATTATTCACAATAGTCAAAATATGGAATCAACCTTTGAATGGACAAAGAAAATGTGTATATACATAATGGAATACCATTCAGCCCTATAAAAGAAAGAAATTCTGTCATTTGCAACAAGGATGAACCTTAAAGACATTATGCTAAGTGACACTGGTTAGGCACAGAAAGTCAAATACTACATAATCTCACTTATATGGGGAATCTAAAAAAGTCACACTCATAGAAGTAGAGAGAAGCATGATTTCTGGTTTACAGGTTACCAGAGGGAAGGGCAATCAGAAAGTAGGGTAGGCAGGGTAGGGAGACAGCAAGATGTTCGTCAAAGAGTACAGGTGCCGTTAGGAGAAATAGGTTTTTGAGATCTATTCCACAGCAAGGGGACTACAGTTAGTAATAATGTAACATATATTTCAAATTGCTAACAGTAGATTTTAAATGTTTGCAACATTAAAAAATAAGTATGTGAGGTGGTAGATATGTTAACTTGCTTGATTTAATCATTCCATAATGTATACAATATATCAAAACATCAAACTGTATCTCATAAATCTATATAATTATTGTCAATTAAAGATAAAATAATTAAAAGCACATATATACCAAAATAATAGAAAAATAAAACATTAGGGCTCATAATAAAGTGAGAGACAGCTGTATACAGATAAACAAACTGTAACAGTAGTCAGGTTATAAATTCTGTCATGAAAGTAGCCAAGTTTTGAGTATCACTCAGTATTGATGGTAATATTTCTTCTTCCCCCATTTAATTGTTAGGTTGTCAATTTACTACTTATAAAATATTTGAGGATACAGGTCAGAGATATAACCAAAGCTTAAGTTCTGCTACTTCCTAAAAGTTTAGGCAAAAAGCATGATCTGGAAGAGTGTTAAAAGTAGAAGTCAAAATATAGTTGAAAATTATGTATTATAATTGACAAGCTATCATTTGTTCTCCTCCACTATTACTTTGGAGGATAAAATCAGTACTATTTGAATAGGACTGATTTTATGTGAATGAAGCTATTATCTTCCCAGAGAGAAAACAATACCTCATGGTTTCCCCAGTCTTGAGGAACAATCTTACTACTAGAAGTCTTCTGATAGGTTAAGAGAGAATAGCTGGCCCAATACAAGCTATCAACAGTTAGGAAAACATAAATACCCTTCTGAAGAGGCCAATTAAATAACATCAACTCTGTAAGATTCTATATCTATAAAAATATCATATTATATCATATCCTATTACATCATCTCATAGCATATATGTTCTAGATTACCATCTTTATCAGTAAACACTGCCTTTATTTTTAAAATAAGTTAATATCAATAATTGTTGATAGTTACATATATCTGGGTTAGCATCCTGACAGTATCACTCCTGAAGAATGTAAATACAAAAAACTCAAATAAGGATTTGTTTAGTTGATTTTAATAGACGTATCTTACCTTATGAGCCACTTAGGCATTATAAAAAAAAATTTTAACAGACAGGGTCTTGCCCTATTGTGCAGACTGGAGTGCAGTGGTGTGATTATAGCTCCTCAGCCTCAAATACCTAGGCTCAAGCAATCCTCCTGCCTCAACCTCCCAAGTAGCTGGGATTATAGGTGTGCATCACCATGCACAGCTAATTTTTTTATTTTTTATTTGTAGAGACAGAGTCTAACTATGTTGTCCAGGCTGGTCTCAAACTCCTGGCCTCAAGCGATCCTCCCATCTTGGCCTCCCAAAGTGCTGGGATTACAGTCATGGGCCACCTCACCCTGTTGGAAGATTTCTATTACAGTATTCAGAAGATCAACCTCCATAGTTTTGAAAGCTGAAGGGATAAGTACTAAGCTGGTAATAAATCACCTAACATACTTCTATTTTAATATCAGCAAATATTGACATATTACTTCTATCATATTTTGGGTAAACAAGACATAAATCCTCAAGATTGACTTTTTCTTCCCCAAAGGGAAGAAGAATGGAGAGAAAGAGACAAAAAGAGAAAGAGAGAAAGGAGAAAGGAAGGAAAAAATTTAGTAATTAAAGGGGGGGCATATTTCTCTTCTCATGTCACTAAAAAGTTATACAGATATTAAAATACTTTTGTCAATGGCCTGCAGAGAAGTGGTTAAAGCAAAAGTAATTTTCTCACTTAGATTCCTTAACATTCTTAACCTAGTAATGTTGTTTGTAAAAACAGCACTTTCTCAAAACAAAATTTAAAACCTGTAAATTTCTGTCCCTAATACAAAATATCTCTGAATACTTATAGCCTTATAAGTATTTGATCATTTATTAGGAAAAAAATATAGATATTAGAACTACAAGTAAGTATAATTAAAAACTGATTATAAATGTTACAGCCACTATGGAAAACAGTATGGTAGTTCCTCAAAAAATTAAAGCTATATTTACCATATGCTCCAGCATTTCACTTCTGAATATAAACCCAAAAGATTTGAAAGCAGGGACTCAAACAGATATACGTATACTGTACTCACATTCACAGCAGCATTACTCAGAATAGTCAAAAGGTGGAAAGAACCTAAATGTCCATCAACAGATGAACTGATAAACAAGATGTGGTAAAGACAATGGAATATTAGCCAGCCTTAAAAACGACTGAAATTCTGACATGCTACAACATGGATGAACCTTGAAGATACTGCGTTAAGTGAAATGATCCAGACACAGAAGAACAAACATATATGATTCCACTTACACGAGGTACCTAGAGCAGTCAAATTTTAGAGACAAAGCAGATTGGTGGTGGCCAGAGGCTGGGGGAAGGAGGAAATAGGGAGTTCTTGTTAAGTGAGTACAGAGATTCTATTTGGGAAGATGAAAAATTTCTGGAAATGGATGGTGGTGACAGTTCACAAATATGCGAATGTATACCACTGAAGTACCAACGAGAACAAAGACACAACGTACCAGAATCTCTGGGACACACTTAAAGCAGTGTCTAGAGGAAAATTTATAGGAATAAATGCCCACATGAGAAGCAAGGAAAGATCTAAAATCGACACCCTATCATCAAAATTGAAAGAGCTAGAGGAGCAAGATCAAAAAAACTCAAAACCTAGCAGAAGACAAGAAATAACTAAGATCAGAGCAGAAATGAAGGAGACAGAGACACAAAAAAACCCTTCAAAAAATCAATAAATCCAGGAGCTGGTTTTTTGAAAAGATCAACAAAATAGACAGACCGCTAGCCAGATTAATAAAAAAGAAGAGAGAGAATAACCAAATAGATGCAATAAAAAACGATAAAGGGGATATCACCACAGATTCCACAGAAATTCAAACCATCATCAGAGATTATTACAAACAACTCTCTGCACATAAACCAGTAAACCTGGAAGAAATGGATAAATTCCTGGACACTTATACCCTCCCAAGCCTAAACCAGGAAGAAGTCGAAACCCAGAATAGACCAACAACAAGAGCAGAAGTTGAGGCAGCAATTAATAGCTTACCAATGAAAAAACGCACAGGTCCAGATGGGTTCACAGCCAAATTCTACAAGACATACAAAGAGGAGCTGGTACCACTCCTTCTGAAACTATTCTAAACAATCCAAAAAGAGTGAATCCTTCCTAAATCATTTTATGAGACCAACACAGTCCTGATAGCAAAACCCGGCAGAGACTCAACAAGAAAAGAAAACTTCAGCCAATATCCATGATGAACACAGCTGCAAAAATCTTCAATAAAATACTGGCAAGCCGATTGCAACAGCACATCAAAAAGTTTATCCACCATGATCAAGTAGGCTTCAACCCGCGGATGTAAGACTGCTTCAGCATACACAAGTCTATAAATGTAATTCACCACATAAACAGAATCAAAGACAAAAACCACTTGATTATCTCAATAGATGAAGAGAAGGCCTTTGACAAAATTCAATAGCTCTTTATGCTAAAAACTCTCAATAAACTAGGTATTGATGGAATGTATCTCAAAATAATAAAAACTATTTATGAGAATCCCACAGCCAGTATCATACAGAAAGGGCAAAAACTGGAAGCATTCCCTTTGAAATCTGGCACTAGACAAGGATGCCCTCTCTCACAACTCCTATTCAATATAGTATTGGAAGTTCTAGCCAGAGCAATCAGGCAAGGAAAAGAAATAAAGGGTATTCAATTAGGAAAGGAGGAAGTCAAATTGTCTCTATTTGCAGATGACGTGACTGTATATTTAGAAGACCCTATCGTCTCAGCCCAAAATCTCCTGAAACTGATAAGCAACTTCAGCACAGTCTCAGGATACAAAATCAATGTGCAAAAATCACAAGCATTCCTATACACCAATAACAGACTTAAAGAAAGCCAAATCAAGAACGAACTGCCATTCACAATTGCTACAAAGAGAATAAAATATCTAGGAATATAACTAACAAAGAATGTAAAGGACCTCATCAAGAACTACAAACCACTGCTAAACAAAATAAGAGAGGACGCAAACAGATGGAGAAACATTCCATGCTCATGGTTAGGAAGAATCATTATTGTGAAAATGGCCATACTGCCCAAAGTAATTTATAGATTCAATGCTATCCCCATCAAGCTACCAATGACCTTCTTCACAGAACTGGAAAAAAACACCTTAAACTTCATATGGAACCAAAAGAGAGCCCACATAGCCAAGTCAGTTCTAAGCAAAAAGAACAAAGCTGGAGGAATCACGCTACCTGACTTCAAACTATACTACAAGGCTATAGTAATCAAAACAGCATGGTACTGGTACCGAAACACAGATATAAACCAATGGAACAGAACAGAGGCCTTGGAGGCAACGCCACACATCTACAACCATCTGATGTTTGACACACCTGACAAAAACAAGCAATGGGGAAAGGATTCCCTGTTTAATAAATGGTGTTGGGAAAACTGGCTAGCCATGTGCAGAAAGCAGAAACTGGACCCCTTCCTGACACCTTACACTAAAATTAACTCCAGATGGATTAAAGACTTAAACATAAGACCTAACACCACAAAAAACCCTAGAAGAAAAGCTAAGCAAAACCATTCAGGACATAGGCATAGGCAATGACTTCATGACTAAAACACCAAAAGCACTGGCAACAAAAGTCAATATAGACAAAAGGGATCTAATTAAACTCCAGAGCTTCTGCACAGCAAAAGAAATAATCATTAGAGTGAACTGGCAACCAACAGAATGGGAAAAAATTTTTGCAATCTACCCATCTGACAAAGGACTTACATCCAAAATCTACAAAGAACTAAAACAGATTTACAAGAAAAAAACAAACAAACCCATTCAAAAGTGGTCAAAGGATATGAACAGACACTTTTCAAAAGAAGACATGTATGAGGCCAACAGACATATGAAAAAATGCTCATCATCACTGGTCATTAGAAATGCAAATCAAAACTACATTGAGATACCATCTCACACCAGTTAGAATGGTGATCATTAAAAAATCTGGAGACAACAGATGCTAGAGAGGATGTGGAGAAATAGGAACACTTTTACACTGTTGGTGGCAGTGTAAATTAGTTCAACCATTGTGGAAGACAGTGTGGTAATTCCTCAAGGACCTAGAAATAAAAATTCCATTTGACCCAGCAATCCCATTACTGGGTATATATCCAAAGGATTATAAATCAATCTATTCTAAGGACACATGAACACATATGTTCACTGCAGCACTGTTTACAACAGCAAAGATTTGGAACCAACCCAAATGCCCATGAATGACTGACTGGATAGGGAAAATGTGGCACATATACACCATGGAATACTATGCAGCCATAAAAAACGATGAGTTCGTGTCCTTTGTACGGACACTGATGAACCTGGAAACCATCATTCTCAGCAAACTGACATAAGAACAGAAAATCAAACACTGCACGTTCTCACTCATAGGCAGGTGTTGAACAATGAGAACACATGGACACAGGGAGGGGAGCATCACACACTGAGGTCTGTAGGGGAGGGGCAGTGGGGGGTAGGGAGTTGGGGAGGGATAACATGGGGAGAAATGCCAGATATAGGTGATGGGGATGGAGGCAGCAAACCACATTGCCATGTATGTACCTATGCAACAATCTTGTGTGTTCTTTACATGTACCCCAGAACCTAAAATGCAATAAAATATATATATGTATAAAGAAACTGGTAAGATGGTAAATTCCATGTGTACTTTACCACAATAAAAAATAAATATAAGCATTTTTATTAATATATGCAAATTAACTTGAGCATTTGACAAACATATTCATTATATTAAGGCACCATGACTTAGACTAACCTGAAAACTCCAGCCCATTTCTTAAGCAGCGTTTCATTGTATTGATCTCTTATTTCAAATAATAGGTCAAAAAGTCGGTTCACTGGAAAACCATAACCCTAAAAAACAACAACAACAACAAAAGGCGGATAAGCAAGTGTACAAAAATATTCATTAAAAATGATACAGAAGGAATCACTAGATCCCACTGTATGCCATTCCCACAGTAAGAAAAAAAAAAAGATATCCTTTTGACTTTCTACAACATTGCATTAGGTAAAAAAGAGGTCCAGAAAGAGTTTTATGAGAATAGAATGATTTTTCCTTTCTTCTCTCTCTTTTCAGTAACGATTACACTGTTAGCCTTAAAAAGTATTAGAAGTCAAGCCTGGAGGAAAAAATTCAAAATAAGTATTTACATAATAGTATGTTATGGCACCACTTGGGAAGTGGTGCCTAAATAGGATACAAGAAGAAAAGGGAATGGATTCTGTCTGAGACAGGCTGGCTTCCTTTTGCACCTTCAATTTAAGACTGAGTTTGTCACATATTGGGAAAATTTACATCTTTCCATCAAACATTCACGCTCGCAAATTTTTTTTTTTTCCGACTCCAAACTTACTGAAATCTTACCCATATCAGGACCAAACATGCTCTCTGACCTCACAGAATTCTCCACTTGCATCTACAAGATTTCTCTCTCCATCTTTGTTCTTGAGCCTATCTCCTTCCACAGAAACCATTCCATGGGTTATCTTTTTACTCTATTATGTCTTTAGCTTCCACAGACACCTTTCTCTTGGCTAAATAAACATGCTAAATTGTTTCCCATCTTTAATCCAAGAAAAACAAGAGACCAAAAAAGCTCTCCCTCAATTTTCTGTAGCCTGTCAGCTGCCTGCATCACTCCCTTCATAGCCAAATGTACTACAATCTGACTCCCACTTCTATTCCTTTATTTAAACTACTCAACAATGTCACAGACTATCTCCTAAATATCAAATTCAAAGATCTCACCCTACCTGACAACTCCTTCTTGAAATTCTTCTGCTTTGACTTCTATAACACCAGTCACTCTTCTTGTTCTCCTTTTACATCCATGTACAATCCTTTCAGTTCCCTTGTGTAACTTCTATCTCTATCCTTTAATCTTTTCTTCTAGCTCCTGAGGGCAATCTCAAGTTTAATGACTTCAACCTACGATGATTTTTCCAAATCTGAATCTCTAGCTAGGTCTCTGTAAATTCCAAATATTTAATTCCAATACCTGTTTCATCTCCATTCAGTCAGCCAGCAAGTACATGAAACTTATTTCCTCTCTTTCCAAAGAAATCAAATGTTCCTCTTATTTCCTATCCATAATAATAACACTGTCGTCAACCCAGTTTATCCATAGAGAATCTAGAAAAACATCTAAACAATCCCCGCCACACACACATCAGTCACCAAATTCTGACTTGACCTCTTTTACAAATCAAATCTATCATTCTCCATTATCTACCCATCTTTCTTTCTTCCAGAAATATTCTGAGTGCCATTGCTTTATCTCAGATCCTTAATATCTCTTACCTAGACCATTGTAAAAGCTTCCTAAACTAAAATTTCAACCATCTGTCTCTCTCAATCTATTTCCTAGATTCTCAAAATTACCATTCAAAAGTGTAAATCTGATTGTGCCATTCCCCTGGCTAAAAACTACAAAATGCTAACTAAACTCCCACAAGACGTCCCATAATCTGGGTCAAACCACCTCATCAGTTTTATCACCACTATTTGCCCTTCCTTGTTCACACCTATGTTCTACAGTTTCTAACACCATCAAACTGCTCAGTTTCACTTTCACCACAACGTGCCTTTATCTATAGTTTACACATGGTATTTTCTCTTCCATTAATGTCCTTTCTTTATCTATTTACTGAACTTCTTCTTCAAAGCTCAGCTCAAGTTTCAACTTTCCATACAGCCTTATTCAACTCCTAGAATCTAAGTTAGTCATTCCATCTTCTGCAAGCCCAAAGCTCTCTTACATATTGCTGCATTAGCATGCCTTATTAAACATCTTAATTGTTTGCAACTTAACTGTGAATTTCTTGAAGCCAAGGATTTTTATGTCCCTACTACTGTCTTACTGACTTTTATGTCTCTACCATTTTATACATCAACTAGACTGCTAACATGTATTCGGTACTCAAAAAATGTTAATAAAGGAATCAATAAATGTTTACTTGTTATTTGCCGAGTAGGCAGCAAGCAATATAAATATGCTGGTATTACTTTTTTGCTTTATTCTTTAGTTAGCTTTGTTTTAGATGATAAAATACTGGCATTTTAAAATGTAAAATTTCCTTAGGGTGGCAAGGGTGATTTAAAAAACTAAATATTATGTAACATTCTTAATTATTTTTCATGAAAAGACACTCACAAGTTCTTCAATTAATAGTTATAAATATAAAAGCCTACAATCATTAACTCAGTATAAGATCAATCTAATACTGAGCCAGTCAGCTTTCAGTGAAATGAAAATACTGCAGAAACTCTGAATAAGTACGAAGAACTGATTTGTCTTCTTCAGTCATATTTCAAAGCAATAATATGAGAAAGGTATCCTTGCAAGGGTTATAGAACTATCACTGTTTCTTTTACAATGCCAATATTACATAAATATTATCTCTGACTTTTCTTTGATTCCCTGGAGAATTCCTTGGTACCATATAAAATACTCTAGATGCAGCTGTACTCAGAGTCCAGTCCAAGAACTGTTTATTACAGTCTACAAAGATATAAGGAGCTTGCACCACAATACAAATTGATGCTGCTACCTATATTGAAAAAAAGTCTTGCTTGTAGCAAGATGCCAACTGCACTGAACTTTGTACTTGGTGATACAGTTAACTTACATTCTGAGGACGGCTCCTTTTTGTTATGGATCTAACAGACAATTTACAGACTAGTAACAAACAGTTTGCAAACCAGTGGTCCCCAGACCACACTTTGAGTACCAGTGCTTTAAGTCATTAAGGATAGCAAAATTACTATCCAAAATTCCTATTACTTTTGCTCTCTATGGCAAAAAAAAAGCAATTACTTTCGCACCAACCTAATATCTCAAGCTACTTAGAAATGGGCCCCCAAAATTTGGACAGCCCCAAATAAAACTTACCAAAAGTGTTCTTGCAGTGAGATCAATATTATAGATACATACACTCATCACAAAATTTATAAAAACAACCAAAAAACCCACATTATTCTGCTGTTACTATATAAGTCATACGAAACTATAACTCTAAGATGCAAAGACTCTTCTGACAAAGCAAATAGTTTAAATCAGGATTTCCCAAAGCATATTATATAAAGTTCTAGATCTAAACGATGTTCTAAGGGGGAAAAAAGATTCAAGGGTCAAATATATTGGGAAAATGCTACATAGTCATCTTCCTTTTGGAAACTTATGGGTATAAATTTGCTCTCAGAAAGGTTTTCAGTGGAGAAATACATTTTACTTTTGGACCACAAAACACTTTTTTTAAGTAACATCTCTTATCACAGTTTGGAAAATGCTAGTCTGTACTTGATGAAAAGTTACTTCTCACCATAAAATCCCATAACTTTACATAGGAAAACAAAATGCAATCAATACTTTATTATCTGTGATCAAGTAGGAAGGACAAGCTAGAAATCTCAAAACTCTGATACTAAAAATCACAAAAATACTGAGTTTTGAAATAATTTAACTTTAATCTTATTTTTTGTTTGTTTGTTTCAGGGTGTTTGTTTGTTTAGATGGAGTCATGCTCTGTTGCCCAGGCTGGAGAGTAGTGGTGTGATCTCAGCTCCCTGAAACCTCCACCTCCCAGGTTCAAGCAATCCTCCTCATTTTTAAAAAGAAAAAAACCACAACTCAAAAAAGTAAAGTGTTTCGCTCATAGAACACATAAACACTAGGAAACTAGGAAAAAATGAATGTACAGTTTTTAAATTATGTGTTTTCATATAAAGTATCATATTTAAAACTAAAAACAATTCTGAAAATTAGTAATAAACCCATTTTCACAAATGAGGATCTAAGGCTTAAAGAACTTGCAGGCATATAATTAGTCAACAGCATAGGCAGAACAGAAACTTTGGGTCTATGTGATTCCAGAACCCACTGCTCACTGCCCTAAGGCAGAATTTATATCTTCTAATTTTTAGTTCAGGGTTCTTTCCATTACACTCTGTATTTTTTTTTTCACTGTAAAAATACTTTATTCTAACTGAATGATCAATATTTTAAAAGATGATAGCATCCCTGATCTCTGTCTAAGCTTCATAATTGAAAAGGAAGTATATGAACAGTCCTGGGTAAAAGCAGAATACCAATACACAGGTAAACATTTATTACTACTAATTTACTGCCATTAATCTACAACAACATAAATGAGTACAGCCTATATTTCATATATTTTTGAATGCTCAGAATAACCATTAATTGTTAGGTTATCACCCACCTGCAAAGTATCTGCAAATATTACAATGAGATTCTTCAGCTCCAGAACAAGATCAGGATCCGTGCAATAGGACTAAGGGTAGAAACACACAAACAAACAAAACAAAACACCGACAACAAACCAGAGTCAGAGGATTAAAAACTAAGAAATAAGATCCTGATAATGTTTCTTTTAATCTGCCAGATTTATAATAAGTTTAAAATCTTGGTTGGTTAGATCCAAAACTGACCTACTCTATTCAGTATAAATTTTTAGAGGGAGATCATAATATGATACTTATGATACTTATGTTCCTAAAGGTTTTTAGATTTTAAGAAACTAGTTACTTAAACTGAAAAAAGTTTATATATAGACTACGTATGTTCACTTTTCATCTATTTATTTTCCATCTTATAAAAGTGACACTACATATTACCTTTTCCAATATAAGAATGACAATTTCAGTATTTTCTTAGTAATTAACCAAAAGAAAACTATTAATTCCAAGGGGACAATGAGATTTACTCTGTCCCTTTCATACCATTTAATAAGATTTTGAAAGTGATATGTTATATTTAATATGACTTCATATTTGGTATCATGGAATTAACAGGAAACATACTTTAATTTTATACATTCAGAGCTGATCTGAATATCAACCATGATAAAATGTATTGTTCTTTATTAATACGTTAGGAAAAGTTGTGGTCCATTGGCTAGTGTATCAAGAATGGCCGGGCGCGGTGGCTCACGCCTATAATCCCAGCACTTTGGGAAGCCGAGGCAGGTGGATCACGAGGTCAAAAGATCGGGACCATCCTGGTCAATATGGTGAAACCCCGTCTCTACTAAAAAAAAAATACAAAAAATTAGCTGGGCATGGTGGCGCGTGCCTGTAATCCCAGCTACTCAGGAGGTTGAGGCGGGAGAATTGCCTGAACCCAGGAGGCAGAGGTTGCGGTGAGCCGAGATCGCGCCATTGCACTCCAGGCTGGGTAACAAGAGCAAAACCCCGTCTCAAAAAAAAAAAGAATCTACATTCCCGATAAATAAAAATGTACATACTTATAATCTTAATATCATATAAGATAACAATTCTTCTTCAATATTTTTAAAATCTCAATTATCAATTATAAAATTATAGACAAAATTTTAAATATGGAAATATGTTAATAAAGGTAATCTACTACAACTGTCTTTTAAAAAGGCCTATACTGACTAAGTATTGTCTCTGTAACACTAACATATTTGTTACTCCTACAAAAGGCATTAGGAAAATATTTGATCATTTAATTTGCATCTATAAAAACCTCTCATTACACAAAGGTTCATTATTTCAAATGCGTTCAAATTTTGAGAATTGCAAATTTTAAAGAAATTCACAATTACAGTGTACTACTGTAAATTGTAAACATCGAAGAACAAGTTCTATTGAGTTTTAATGGTAGAGTTTATTTTAGAAACAAAGAATTGAAATGATAATTAAAAACCCTTTCTTCATGGTGCTTTTCAGTGATCTAATGAAGAGGTCAGTTGAGACTAACGAGACCTGCTTAATTCTTCATTTTCTATAATGCTAGAATAAAAGTGTTTTGGGAAGCCCCAGTCAGTTGTGAAATCATAGCCTGACACTACCAAACGAACGCTTGACATTACTACTTCCAAACCTGAGCAATTCTACAAAAAATGTAGAATGATGGAAGTACAGTTTTCCTCTGATATTATCCAGCTCAGAAGTTCTTGAAGTAACGGAATTAAATTTTTAGTAATGTAAATCATCTGACTTACTGAATGAGCTCTAAGGACAGCAATTATCTTTGAGAGGGCCATGTTCCAAAGTTCATCAGTGTATGCCCTGGTTACTAATCCTTGGGTCACATGTAAAATGTGATCTTCTACCACAAAGAACCTAAAAACAGTAATTACCAAAGCACGTATTAAAAAAAAACCCGAATAGAAAATAATTATTTCTAGCATTTAACATAATATAAAATTAATAATAGTTATTTCCATATTAGATACATACCCTACAATTTGAGTGAAATATCTTCTATAGCCATCAACTGTTTCATGCTTAAAATGAAAAATAAAAATCGATTTAAACCAATAAATACCGGTAACATAAAGGTAAGTTCCAAATCACTAAAACTTCATTAACAAATATTTATTGAGAGCCTACTATATGCCGCATACATTTTTGGGTACCAGGGATATATTTGTAAATAACAAAAAGTCCTTACCCTCATGGAACGTACATTCGAAAGAAGATAAACAAAAACAATTTAAAAAAGAAATATGATTTCAGAACCCCCTTCTCAGTAGACTAGTTGAAGCCGTCATCATCTCTACTTTGACTATTATGCCATCCTCCTACAGAGTCTCCCCAACTTCCAGCCTTGTCCCCTATAGTCTATTCTCTATACAGCTGCCAGAATGATATTGTTCAAATAATAATCAGATTACATCTTCTACCAAAACCTTTTATGGTTTTACAATTGCCTATTGTTTATAATGGTTTACAATTGCCTATTGTTTATAATTTTAACAAAAGGCATATAGAAAAATATTTGATTTTATTTTCATTCAAAAAAGTTTATTATGTGAAATATTTCATATTTCAATTAAGTTCAAATGTTACGTTTTGCAAATTTCATAAATGTGATCAAATTTTCAAACATCTAGGGTTTTTTTCAGGTGTTTTGGGGGAAGGACTGCTAATGTATTTTAGCTTAGAAATACTATGATTGGAAAATATAGTCTACATGACACTAAATGCTTGATATTTCCTGATATATTCCTACTGTTAGAGGAGGATCTTCAACATGGTAGATGCTAAAAAAAAGTCTATATTTTAAATGTATG
Organism: Aotus nancymaae; assembly: GCF_030222135.1. Lineage (NCBI taxonomy): Eukaryota > Metazoa > Chordata > Mammalia > Primates > Aotidae > Aotus > Aotus nancymaae. The sequence continues at coordinate 37,594,402 of NW_026988421.1, forward strand.
GATGAATGAATAAATCATCGTTGGAAAGGTATTAGAAACAGTACCTTATTAGAAACAGTAGTTCTCAAGAAATGGATTGGGAATTCAGAGGAAGAGATACTTGCTTTATAGCACAGTATGTAGTCAAATTTTTAATAATGGTCCCTGTTTGCTTGAAAAGAATATTTCCTACGATTGTTGAAATAGGATTCTATATATCCATTAGATGAAGCCTATTAAGCATGTTTTGTATTCTTACTGATATTATGTCTACTTAGTCTACTGATATTATGTCTACTTGAAAAGAATATGATTCTACAATTGTTGAAATAGGATTCTATATATCAATTAGATGAAGCCTATTAAGCATGTTTTGTATTCTTACTGATATTATGTCTACTTGGTTTAGAAGATACTGACACATATTTTAAAACTCACCATACCTGTGGATTTTTCTGTTTCTCCTTGTAGTTGTGGCAATTTTCCTTTAAATACTGAGTCAATGTTATCGAGTACTTATAAGTTTGGAATTACCATTTTTATATCAATTCAAAAGCACACAAATAACACATATTTTATTCTTATCATTCTAGCTTTCTCTGTATTATATAAAAGTATATATACCCTGTTTCTAGTCTTTCAGTAGTTACTCTAGAAATCACATTACACGTCCTTAAGTAACCAAACTCTAAAGCTAGTCAATGTTTTTACTCTTCTGCTGGACACTTCAGACTGCGGGATAGTTTAATTTCATCAACTTCCATCTCATTCTGATGTTTATGTTATTGTTACGTATTTTAATTCTATCTTCTTTTCTTATTGCTGCTGCACAAATTAAAATTCTATGTTGTTTTAATGTCCAAAATATTTTATTGTATTATTTCCTACAGCCATTTTAGATTTACCTAAATATTTGTACTGTTTTTGCTATTCATTCCTTCTTGCATCTCACATCTTCCATTTGGCTTCACATTCATTTTGTTTGAAGCATATCCTTAGAATCTCCTTAGTAAGGGTGTCTTAAGTGGCCAACTCTGCTCTTCTTTGTCTGAAAATATCTATCTTTGCCCTTGTTTCACTGGATATAGAATCCTAAGTTGATAGTTACTTTTTTCAGAATTGAAAATATTTTATTGTTTTGTTTACTTGAAAATAAACTCCTTTCTCTTTGGGTACTTTTAAGATTTTCTATTATGTTTGTTTTTAAAATCAGGTTTATTGAGGTATAATTTACATACAATAAAATTAATCCCATTTACATGTAGAGTTCACTGAGTTTTGACAAATGTAGACAGTTGTGTAACCACCAGAAAAATCAAAATACACGTTTCCATCTCAGAAAGTTCTCTCCTGACCTTTTATAGAGAATTACCCTGCCAAACCCTTAGCTTTTGGCCACCACTGATCCCATTCTGTCCTAGAGTTTTGCCTTTTCAAAACTGTCATATAACTCATACTGTATGTAACTTTATTGTAAATGAATTTTTTCACTTAGAATAATATTTTTGAGATTCATCCATATCACTGCATGTATCAATTCCCTTTTAGTGCCAAGTAGTTCCACTATATAAAACATAAAATAATTTGTTTATTCACATGGATGTATCATAATTTACTCACTAGTTCATAGACATTCAGATGTCTCTAGTTTTTGGCATTTATAATAAAGCTACTACAAACATTCACATATGAGCCACTGTATAAAGGTATATTTTCATTTCTCATGGATAAATACCTAGGAGCAGGACTGGTAGGTCATATGAGAGTATGCTTAACATTGTAATAAATTGCTAAACCATTTGCCAAAGTGGCAAAGTGGCAGTATAATTTTATATCTATCAGAACTGTATGAGAGTTCCACTTGATTCACATCCTCACCAGCACTTGCTATTATCAATTCTTTCAATTTTATTCATTCTAGTAAAGTATGTTGCAGTATCTTATTGTGGTTTTAATTTGCATCACCCTGATGAAAAATTATGTTGAACATTTTCTCATGTGCTTATCTTCCATGAGTATATCTTTGGTAAAATGTCTATTCAAATCTTTTATCCATTTGTAAAAACTGGTTCATCTGGCTTCAATTACTGAGTTATACAAGTTCTTTACATATTCTGGATAAAGCCATTTTTAGGCATGAGTTCTGCAAATATTTTCTCCAAGTCCATGTCTTGCCTTTTCATTTTCTTAACACCTTTTGAAAAGCAGAAATTTTAAATTTTGATGTTCAAATCATCCTTTTTTTTTCTTTTATGGCTCATGCTTTATGTATCTCACATGGGAAAATATTGTAGACAATACATTGTAGAATACTGTAGAACCCAAGGTAATAAAGATTTTATCCTTTGTTTTTTTCTAAAAGTTTACAACTTTAGCTCTTACATTTAGGTCTATGATTCATTCTTGAATTGTTAAATGAGTCAACATTCATTTTTTGCATATGGATCATTTAATTCTCTTGCAGTCAGAGGACAGACTTCGTATGATTTTCACTGCAACCTTTACCTCCCGGGTTCAAGCGATTATCCTGCCTCACCCTCCTGAGTAGCTGGGATTACAGGCACACACCACTACACCTGGCTAATTTTTGTATTTTTTGTAGAGATGGGTTTCACCATGTTAACCGGGCTGATCTCAAACTCCTGACCTCAGGTGATCCGCCCGCCTCGGCCTCCGAAAGTACTGGGATTACAGGCATAAGTCACCATGCCTGGCCCAGCTTTTTACATTTGTTGATGTTTGTTTTATGGCCCAGAATATGATCTTGGTGAATCTTCCATGTGCACTTGAAAAGCATGTGTATTTTGCCATCTGGGGTGGAGTATTCAATAAATGTCAATCAGATTAAGATAGATGATAATAGTTTTCAGGTCTTCTATTCCTCTTTATCTTTGGTGTTCTGCAATTTAATTGTAAGGTTTCTAAGAGTGTATTTCTTTTTACTGAAGCTACTTGGGATTCCTTGGGCTTGACTCTATGGATTTCTATTTCTCATCTGTCCCAGAAAATTCTCAGCCATATGGCATCAAATATTCTTCAGTCTCATTTGCTCTATTCCCTTTTTGAAACTCCAATTAGATATACGTTAGACTTCTCTGAATCCCTTATGTCTCTCTTCTGTAATTCTTCCTTCAGTCTCTTTGTAAAGATTAGTTTCTTCACATTAACTAAGAGAGAATTCATCAACTGTTAAACCTATGCATAATATTTTTAACTTCAGTTAATATGTATTTAATTTATAGATATTCTACTCGATATTTCTTCACATCTATTTGGTCATTCTTTATAGTTTCTGTTCCCTATTTATTTTAGCAAGCTTGCCTTTTATTTCTTTAAATATATTAAGTAGCACTATTATATACTCCATGGCTAATAATTCAAATATCAAGTCTTTTAGAATCTATTTCTGTTGTTAATATCTCTTATGATTCTCACTTGTTTGGTAATTATTTCTGACTGTGAATTGCTCATGTTAACTCTGGAATGAAGGTGCAGAGATGTGTATTTGCTTCTGCCAGGCGCCTGGAGACAGTATCAGGATGGAAACACTTCAAATATGAAGCTTGAGATGTCTTTGACTATCCAAGAATAATGAATTTGGGTTGCAAATACAAGTGGTAACAAACTGCTTGTTATGAATTCTTAGAGGGATTTTTTTCTCTCATTCACTCAGCACTAAGATTTGAGATGGGTAATTTTCCTTACAGTATTTGCCAGAGGGAACAGAAAGGTTTTTAGATAGTTTTATCTCTAGCTCATCCTAATAATGGGGCTTTAAATCCTTTGGAGTCTCAGCTTTACAAGGGAGACAATCTCTTACTAGACACCTACTTTGGGTGGGCTCTGAGCTTAGCACTCTGTACCCAAAGTCCTCAAAACTCATGCTTTCCTACTCAGCAGATGCTCCTAGGGTAAAAGCTATATTCAGTGTTTCATTAAACCTATCTGCGTTTCTGCCTTCATTTAGGTTTTCCTGTTTTGTTTGTTTTATACTCAGATGTACTGAGGTGTAAGTCAGATACAATAAAACTCTTTCATATTCAGTTTCTATGAGTTTTACAAACATGTCTTCTAATGTAACCATCACCACAACCAATATATAAAACAGTACCTTATATTCACTTCATTTCTGGTCTTTTTTGTTTGTTTTAAATGTCTATCTAGGTACATAATCAAGGTACATAATCCACTATATTGTCAGAAACTAATTATCATTCCCTGATATTTTATATATTTACTTGTTGTCCTTTTTTTTTTTTTTTTTAAATTCACTATCTATCTTTCCTAACAGAACGTAAGCTATTCTATTGGGAAAGGTACATAATCCACTATATTGTCAGAAACTAATTATCATTCCCTGATAATTTATATATTTACTTTTTGGCCTTTACCTAATAGAATGTAAGCTCATGAGAAAAGGGACTTGTCTGTTTCGTTCACTGCTGTACCCTTAGCACCTAAACCAATGTTTGGAAATGGTAGGTGTTCAATAAATATTTGTAGTTGAATGAATAGTGATACATGCTCTGAAGAAATTAAAAGAGGATAAGGGGATAAAAAGTAACAACATAACCAATTCAAAATACCCCATACTTACCATATTTGACTGGGGTTGCAATACCAGTCTTGCTTGTTTCTTTCTTTGTTTTCGATAATAGTTTTCAAATGTTTCCTCATCACCCTAAAATAAAATCAGCAGAGTAATGAAAAACACACACACATACAGACACACACACACACACACACCACAGCTAAAACAGATACTTCTTTACTCTCAAGAGTCATTTTTAATTTTCTAACTAGAATGTAAATGTTTAATAGCATTTCATATAGAACGTTAAGAATAAGTTTTGCCATTATAGTTTAAAGACAGTAATTTTTTTGTATCGTGACTATTAGGAAGAATAAAGTTACATTTAAACAACTGGACATCTACCAAACTTATTATTTAGGTTTTATAGATTTTCTATTGAAAAAAAAAAATATGGCTATCAGTAAGGGAAGGCCAGTGAAAGATTAGCTCCAAAACCTAAACTTCTGAGCATGTTATACAAGGCCCAACATGATCTGGAAATCTTCCTCCAGCCCCTGCCTCATCTGTTGGTACTCTCTTACTCTCAATATATCCATACACCATTCTCTTTTCACTTCCAGCCTTTTGTCCAGGCTATTTCTGAAATATGTTTCCCAGTTTCCTTTTCCCATATGATTTTTTACTCATCCTTCAGGACTCGCCGAGATATTACTTCCTTTAGAAGGCTTTCCCTAACTTCTGAAGGCTAGTTATTTCCTGCCATCCCATAGCAACCTGTACTTCCCTATCAAAGAACTTATATCATGCTATAATTTCCTGGTTAGTCTATCTCAGTGCTGTCCAATGAAACTCCCTCCCTGTGAAGATGGACGTTTTTTAAGACTGCACTGTGTAAAATGGTAGCCCACTAGTCACATGTGGCTATAGAGCATTTGAAATGTGGCCAATCTGAATGAGACATTGATTTTTCAATTTAAGTTTTAATTCTTTTAGTAGCTACATATAGCTAGTGGCTACCTTATCCATAACAGAGATCTACCTTTACCACTTGACTCTATTAGAACATGGCCCACATTCCATCAAGTTCATCACTGTATCCTTATCACTTAGAAGAATGCTTGGCATGCAGAAGGCACTCAGTAAATATTAGCTAAGTGAATAACTGAAAAACTAAATAAATTACTATATATCAATACCCTCTGTCTTCCTCTCTGCTTAAAGAGAACCCATCCAATATCAGAAGGAAAGGTCGAGAACCATTCTCCTACTCATCTAAGGCTCCACAGTCAAAAGAAAAAAATTAACTACAGGAAAAAAAAGTCAAAACCCATATTTTCACTGAAAAAAAGTATGATTTTATTTTCTTTATACTTAAGTTGCTACAAAAAACATGACTTTTCTTAGTACTGTCTAAAGTAAATGCATAATGCAAAAAGTATTTTTACCTAGGTATCCTATAGCAAACTTTTTCCAAGTATTTTATACTCAAACAATTAAAATAATTTCAAAAAGCCATAATGTCCCTCACATAATTTTAATATGGTAACTAATTTTTTTCACCATAAGTTTAAATAAATGTAGAGGATTTCATACACTTAAGGATAAAATGGAATTTAAAAATAAAACTGTTACATCCTCATTTAAACATATCCAGCCATCACTCATTTAAAAAAATATAGGGCCGGTGCAGTGGCTCACACGTTAATCCCAGCAACTTGGGAGGCGGAGGCAGAAGGATCACTTGAGCCCAGGAGTTCAAGACCAGCCTGGGCAACGTGGTGAAACTCCATCTTTACAGAAAAATTTAAAAATTAGAAAGGCATGTTGGTACGTGCCTGAAATCCCAACTACTCAAGAGGCTAAGGCAAGAGGATTGTTTGAGCCCAGGAGTTCAAGGCTACAGTGGGGTATGATTATACCACTGCAATCCAGCTGGGGCAGTAGAGTGAGACCTTATCTCTGTTTCACTTTTTTTTTTTTTTTTTTCATTTTCTTTTCTCCTCAGATTCTTTTTTACCATGAAAGCCATATTTAAAAAAATATAAAGTATGTAAATATACATATAGAGAGATGTCTATGAATACATTATTAACTTTAGAAAGTCTACATTTTTATTTTTGAACTCATATTTCCAGTCCATTACCCTTACGGAATTTTTTCTAACTTAGTTTTTAAAAGCATTGTCTAATATCATCATGTTTTACTTTTATATCTGAGATTATAAGGCTTTACATGTTATGGTGGGTGTTTTTTTCTTCTGGGTTAAATTATTATAATCAGTACTTAACTGATATAAATAACATAAGTATATCATACATTTTGATAATGAGTAAACCCAAAAATAAATTTTTATTGGAAATAAATATCTTAATAGAATGAGTGAGGCTTCCCCCCGCCCCATTAATAATACATATTCTGATTAAAATTCTGACCCGCAGATTTATGACTTTTTTTTTTAAGTCCACCCTAAAACCTAAAATCTAATTAGCAAAGCCAGTCCTCACCATCAAACTAGTAAGTCAAATTGTACTTGGTGTCTTTCAGGAAAAGTCTGACAAAGTTTCACTTCAAAAAAAAGTTAAGATGAGGCTCAAATTGGAGGACTGCTCGAGGCCAGGGGTTCACAATCAGCCTGGGCAACATGTCAAGATATCTCTTTTAAATATATATGTATTTTTAAATTAGCCAGGCATAGTGGCATGCACCTGTAGTCCCAGCTACTTTTGAGGCTGAGGCAGGAGGATCACTTAAATCCAGTGAATTCAAAGCTGCAGTGAGCTGATTGCACCACTGCATTTCAGGCTGGACAATAGTGAGACCCCATCTCTTAAACAAAACAAACAAAATTACATCATGAAAACCACTGAGAAATTATGGGTTCACACCACCGGGCATGTTGGCTTATACCTGTAATCCCAGCAATTTGGGAGTCCCAGGCAGGCAGATCACTTGAGTGATCTGAAGTGAGTTTGAAGGTTTGAGACCAACCTGGCCAACAAGGTGAAACCCTGTTTTTACTAAAAATACAAAAATTAGCCAGGCATGGTAGCACACACCTGTAATCCCAGTTACTTGGAAGACTGAGGCATGATAATTGCTTGAACCTGCGAGGCAAAGGTTGCAGTGAGCTAAGATCATGCCACTGCCCTCCAGCCTGGACAATAGAGCGAGACCCTCAAAAAAAATTATGGGATTACAAAAAGCAATCAAGATTATTTAAACCCAGTGTGACTGTTCTGTGCATTCACATACCTTAAAATCAAGATAATAAATCAGTTTCTCATTACTTATGCTGTTTTTCATTACTTAATTTACAATAGTACAATGTGCTATATACCTAAAATTCTAAGTTTTTGTGAAGTAAGGAACATAATAAACAATACTATATGCCATCCATTAACATGTGGACATACATAAAACTCTGTTATTCAACTTTTGGAAATAATTAAATACAACCAAGTATAAAAATCAGAGATATAAAAAAGAATAAAATAATGTTTTTTGGAGCAACTTGGATGGAACTAGAGACTATTATTCTAAGTGAAGGAACTCAGGAACAGAAAACCAGTACTGTATGTTCTCACTTATCAGTGGGAGCTAAGCTATGGGTATACAGGGGGATGTGGAGTGGTATAATGAACACTGGAGACTCAGAAGCGGGGTGAAAGATGAAAAAAATCACCTATTGGGTACAATGTACACTATTCAGGTAACGAGTATACTAAAAGCCTAGACTTCATTACTATACAATTCATCCACATAACCAAAAACCACCTGTACCCCTAAAGCTACTAAAATAAATAAAAATATATAAATAAAATGCATTCTTGCCAATCAATAAATCAAACAATAAAATTTGGCATAACTCCATTAATTTTATTAGATAGGATGATCATGCTTTTTCTGGGTGCTTAACAAAGGAGAATGGTGTATAGTGCTAAACATGAAGAGCCAGAGTTTACTTTAAATATAAAGTAGAAAATATTAAACAACTGGACTTAGACTTATGACAGCTAAACAGCTTTACCTACTTTATCAAATCATAATACACACGAATATTAAAAACAAATTAAGATGAGTCAGTGTAACTTAAAATTTTTGGCAGCCCCAGAAGTTGATGTTTAAAAAATACAGCTTTACTAACACATCATTTGGCTGTTTAAAGGTGTTTTTCTTTACAGCGAATGATATTTCCTAAGGAAGAATATTAAGATTAGTCAAAATCATTGTTTATATTTAAACACATAGGACATAGTTTTAGCATTCAAAATTGTCTGTGTTCTCTTTGCTGTACTCTCACAGAACTCTGTCTTAAAAGCAATATATTTGCTGTCATTAGCCAGCAGGGGAAAGATCAGGTCATTAAAAGGAAACTACCATTATTCCTATCTATGTCATTACTCCCTATTACGTATCTAAATTCAGAACATCCTACCACAGGACAAAAATATACTGTTTCTAACATGATTTACCCTTAAAAGAAATTTGTGCAAAATTAGAAAGAAAGAAACTCCTAATACAGTTCCTTGAGGAGACTTCTCCTTTATTTGTCACCCTGGAAGTATTTATACCTCAAGACAATGGTAGTACTGAGAATCATGAAGGAAATGATTTTCATTTCTAAAATAAACGTGGTAGCCTTCAAAACAGCCTCCAAAGATCCCTACACCTGATGGTATTCATACCCTGTGTGGTACCCACAACAATGTATCTGAGTTAATCTATGTGACCAATAAGATAACAGAAGTAATGGTATGTCACTTCTGAGATTAGGTTATAAAAGATATTATGGCTTCCATCTTGGGTTCTCTCCTGGATGACTCACTCTGGGGGAAGCCAGATGCCATGTCTTGAGGACCTTCAGGCAGTCTGGTGGAGAGCCTATGTGGCAAGGAATGGAGGCCTTCTGCCAACAGCCATCATCGAGGCAAATCCTCCAGCCCCTGTTAAGTCTTCAGATGACAGCAGTCCTCACTGACATCTTGACTAGAATCTCGTAAGAGACCTGTAGCCAGAACTACCCAGCTAAGCCACACCCTGACTGCTAACCCTGTGAAATAATAGTTTGTTGTCTTAAGCCAGTGTGTTATATAGCAATTGATAATTAATAATTAATACGGTCAGTATCTTGGGTAGCTGTCCTAGGAACGGAATCTGAGATCAATGATAAACTAAAGAAATGTTCAAGAAGGAAACTGTTCAAGAAGTGAAGAAAGTAAAAGAAGGGACAAGAGGAATTTGGTATCCTTGGTACCATTTCAGGCAAAAAATTCTGTGCCTGATTCCACGTTGCAACTTCAGAGCTTAAGTTATACCTCTTTGTTGTCCTAATCCAGGCAAGGAATCTAGGCTCTCAAACACAATATCCATATGCCATACTTGATTAATCTCAACCCTGGTAATCTGATATGTGATAGCTTCTAGCTGAAAAGGAACCCAAGAGAATAATGAGCAGGGCACCAACAGTAAGAGAACTATTTTGAAGACAGGTTGGGGTTTCCAAACAAACCATTTTTAGAAAGAAAGCTATGGATCTAAAAAGTATTTCCCTAAAGTTTCCACCCCAGGGCCCCTTAGAAAGCCTTCATATACCCTTAAAAACTCCAAGGGCAGCAATTCTCACCCTACATTCCGTATTCATCAAATAATTAGGAAATTAACTCATTCAATTCTAAGAAAAATGATCCCTACACTCAAAGTTTAGGACATGGCCAGCTAAGAAAAGTCAGATAAGCTCTTAGGACTTCTCAAAGTCTAAAAAATGATAAGCTATGATAAGCTACATTGTGAATATTGTGTGCAACATTTTCTAAAAATAATGCCTTTTTTTGACATTATACCTATTTCCTTTCATGGAATACTCATATTTGATCAAACAGAGTAAGATACCTTAGAATTTTGGACACAGAGCTTTTTTTGGCTAAAATGGACTTATAGTCAACAGATCTAGTCCTTGAAATCATACATATCAGTGTAACCCTTTCATAATAACCCTTTTATAATAACCCTTTAAACACTTACTGAGTGCTATTTTACACTGGGTCCTATACCAAGCATTTTTATTATTTATATTGACTCTAATACCCAACGAAGCCTTAGAAATTGTTAACCATATTTTGCAAATAAGAAACTCAACTAAGGGAAGTAATTTTTCCAATGCTATAATGCTGGGAAATTGCAGAACTGGAATAATGAGTAGAAGGAGGAGGAGCTAATTATGAGAAGAAATTAGTGGCCAGCCATGGTGGCTCATGCCTGTAATCCCAGCACTTTGGGAGGCTGAGGTGGGTAGACCACCTGAGGTCAGGAGTTCGAGCAGGCTAGCCAACATGGAGAAACCCCATCTCTACTAAAAATACAAAAATTAGTCAGGTGTCATGGCAGGCGCCTGTAATCTCAGCTATGTGGGAGGCTGAGGCAGGAGAATTGCTTGAACCCAGGAGGCAGAGGTTGCAGTAAGCCAAAATCATGCCACCGCACTCCAGCCTGGGTAACAGAGCGAGACTCTCTCTCAAAAAAGAAAAAGAAAAAGGAAATTAGCTTTACCAAATAATTTTTGTCATATATACCAAACAGAAGCTATCATGCTAATGAAAGTTTATTAAATTTACAGCATAAAACACTAAGACCATACTATTAAAAAGGAAGAGTCCTGCCTGAATTAGTGAGCATCTTTTAAAATGCAAGTTTCTTGAATGCATAAATTCTGTATAATATAAAGACATAAAAACATATAAAGAACTAAAATTATGAAAATTAAAACAGTTAATTACAAAAACATAAATTCTGAGTGATCACTATTGGTACATTTATTTTGAATATCTGAGAAAAATAAATTTTAAACTATGAATCATCACAAAGCTGATTCAATGGAGACTAAAGTTTTCTATCACTCTGCTGGTTCTCTTCCGTTGACTTTTGATTACCTCAATAATTACGCTTTTACTTTTTAATTTTTTTTTTTAAGACAGAGTCTTGCTCTATTGCCCAGGCTGGAGTGCAGTGGCTCGATCTTGGCTCACTGCAACCTCCACCTCCCAGGTTGAAGTGACTGTCCTGCCTCAGCCTCTGGAGTAGCTGGGATTATAGGCGAGTGCCACCATGCCCGGCTAATTTTTTGTATTTTTAGTAGAGACGGGGTATTACCGTGTTAGCCAGCATGTAATTCTTTAATTTTAATCATTAAGAATGAAAAGCAACTTAATATCTATTGCATCACTCCAAGGGAACATCATACTGAAACCTCATGTAATATCTGTTTAACATTTGTTGAACAAGGTATAAGGATAAAGTCTTTCCCAGAGGGCATATAGCAAATTATTTTAAAAACTGAGTGTGGTATTAAAGTCAGTCAACAACTGTTCAACAAATATTTATGAAGCATCAGAAGCAATGGCAGGCACAAACGACACTCTCATGGCCTCCATCCTTGTGAATGATACACATGTGGCACAGAGATAATACAAAGTAACAAAAGTGGCTGTTGGCATTTCACTACAGCTTACTGTGCCAATATAAAAACAGAAAAATTAAGCACTCCCAAAGCAAAAAATCATTTTTCTCTACCAAACCCAAAACCCATAGGCGAGCATACAATTTGAAAGGAGTTATGGAAGAATCAAACTACAACATAGGCCTCTTTAACTACGGAGATAACAAATAGCTACACATTGAATAGAAGCCAATATGATCTAGTTAAAAGAAAAAAACAGAAAACATGAGACTAAACTAAAGGAAGCTTAATTTCCAAAATTACTACAGACAGTAGTGTAATCTTTGATGGAATCTAGTCTCTGCTTACCTAAATGCATATACCAACAAACATTATAAAAGATAAAATACCAAATTTGAAAAGAATCTGAGAAATTGACATTTTTTTTTTTTTTTTTTTTGAGACGGAGTTTCGCTCTCGTTACCCAGGCTGGAGTGCAATGGCGCGATCTCGGCTCACCGCAACCTCCGCCTCCTGGGTTCAGGCAATTCTCCTGCCTCAGCCTCCTGAGTAGCTGGGATTACAGGCACGCGCCACCATGCCCAGCTAATTTTTTGTATTTTTAGTAGAGACGGGGTTTCACCATGTTGACCAGGATGGTCTCGATCTCTTGACCTTGTGATCCACCCGCCTCGGCCTCCCAAAGTGCTGGGATTACAGGCGTGAGCCACCGCGCCCGGCCCAGAAATTGACATTTTAACTCACAAATTTGAAGAATTATTTAATCATAAAGTAGACAAAGTATTATTGTTTTTACACTACAGTACGATTATAGCTTTAATAAGAGAAATTCCTTTTACATTCAATAAAACTCAATACACTTGAAACATCTCTAATTTATTTACAAAAATTATTTTACATTTGTATCATGCTTATACATCATTGTGTGCCAGCTAATAAGGGCAGAGTTAGCCCTGCTTTTTAATAGTAGGCTAAAAAATAAGTTCATTAATAAAGATAATTTTATTCACTTTAGTTAACGTGATTACGATTCCTTTTCAATTATATCAATAATCTAAATCTCAAAATGCCTTAAAAGTAAATGCCGGCTGGGTGCCATGGCTCACACCTGTAATGCCAGCACTTTGGGAGGCTGAGGCAGGTGAATCACTTGAGATCAGGAGTTCAACATCAGCCTGACCAACATGGTGAAACTCCGTCTCTACTAAAAATACCAAAAATTAGCTGGGCATAGTGGCGGGGACCTGTAATCCCAGGGACTCAGGAGGATGAGACAGGAGAATTGCTTGAACCCAGGAGGCGGAGGTTGCAATGAGCCGAGATCATGCCATTGCACTCCAGACTGGGCAACAAGAGGGAAGCTTCATCACAAGGGAAAAAAAAAATGAAATGACAAAGGAAATGAAATGGTACATAGGAAAATATCTATTCAGGCCGGGCATGGTGGCTCATGCCTGTAATCCCAGTACTTTGGGAGGCTGAGGCAGGCGGATCACAAGGTCAAGAGATTGAGACCATCCTGGCCAACATGGTAAAATCCCGTCTCTATTAAAATTCACAAAAAAATTAGCTGGGCATGGTGGCACACATCTGTAGTCCCAGCTACTCAGGAGGCTGAGGCAGGAGAATTGCTTGAACCCAGGAGGCAGAGGTTGCAGTGGCGTGATCACGGCTCACTACATTCCAGCCTGGTGCCTGGTGACATAGCGAGACTCCATTTCAAAAAAAAAAAAAAAACTCTAATGCCCAAGAAGGTACTAATGGAGGAATAGAGGAATAAAAAAGATATAAGACATATTAAAACAAATGGCAAATATCATAGCAGACGTAAATCCTACCTTATCAGTAATAACATTAAATGTAAATGAACTAAACACTCCAACTGAAAGGCAGAGTTCAGCAGACTGAATTAAAAAAAAACAGACTGAACTATGTGCTCTCTATAGGAGACATACTTTAGATTCAAAGATACGAAGAGGTTGAAAATAAAAGGATGAGGAAAAACATGCTATGCGAACAGTGCTCAAAAAAGATAGCTGGGTATGGTGGCGCATGCCTGTAGTCCCAGCTACTCAGGAAGCTGAGGCAGGATAATAGTATAGTATAGCTGAGATCATGCCATTGCACTCCAACCTGGGCAACTAGAGCAAAACTCTGTCACAAAAAAAAAAAAGAAAATAAAAATTAGCTGGGCGTGGTGGCGGGTGCTTGTAATCCCAGCTAGAATAATTAGTATAGCTGAGTGGCTATACTAATTAAAGCCAAACAGACCTTAAGACAAAAAATATTATGAAGAAAAATATTTTACCATTTTTTAAAAAATAGGTCAATCCATCAGGAAGACATAACAATTACAAACATATATTCACCTGCCAGCAAGGCCCTAAAAATACATAAATTACACAGCAAAACTGAAAGAAGAAATGGCAAATTCCACAGTTATAATTGAAGACTCCAATACTTCTATTTTCAATAACAGAATAGGCAGAAGACCAACATGGAAGTAAAAAACGTGAACGACACTATAAATCAACTACACCTAACAGATATCTATAGAACACACACCTAACAACAGGCAGATACACATTTTTTGGTGTTTTGGAGGGGTGGTTGGGGGGATGGGTAATGAGCATTTCTGGAATTAGGTAGTGGTAATGGTTGCACATCCTTGTGAATATGCTAAAACCACTGAATTGTACACTCTAAAAGGGTAAGGTTGTTTGGTATGTGAATTAGACCTCAATAAACCAGTTATTTTTAAAAAGGAACATTAAATCAAAAATAAAAGCAATGTAGTATGGAATATACATCTACGTAGAAGTAACTTGTAAGAACTATGATGCAACAACAGCACAAAGGCAATAGGGAGAAATGGAAGCATATTATTCTAAGGTTCTTAAAATATACATGAAGTGGTATATCACTTGAAATTACACTATGATAAGTAAACAAAAAATAAAGTGCCTTACACACAGTGGATATTTCATAAATAATTATTATGTGAAGATTTACAGGATTTTATCATTTTTAAGGCCTAAAACACATACATGCCTTTTTAATAATATAAAGCTATATATATATAAATATAAAACATACTTACCAAAACAGAATAAATGTGCAAACATCGATAAACAGGGGAAAAATCAACAAGATCCTGAACAGTTAAGACCTGAAAATTAAACCATTTTTTAAAAATTATAGGCCAAACTACCAGACCACCATTAGATAATGTAAAGTCAAAGACAGACAAGAAGATTCATGAACTTTGCATTACAACATTTATTCAATTCCCCCATAGAAAGCATACAATATAAACACAAAACCTTCTTTATTTTGTTTTGCCATTTGTTTGGTAGTTTATTCTTTGAAGTATGTTTATTACCACTGTTGACTTTTTAATTTAAAGTAACAAAGGAGAAAAATTATATATTTTTGATACGTGTGAGAGATTAACAGAAAACTGCTATGGATAACTAGATACCTCAATATTGTTTTGGGTAAAACTGATACATAGATTTTATGGTTTAGCTATAGACAAAGTTCCTCTTCTTAGGCAGCCAGGTCATATGACTAGTCATTACTGCATTGAATTAAAGACATTATCACTATTATTTTATGGACCACTAAGAAAGAAAAAAACACCACCACTTAAAACTATGACAAATCTTAGAATTGATGAAATGTAGTACTACAAAGTTTCTCAAACTTGAGAAATACATAAACCCTTTTAAAAGGAACACATTTGTACTCTTGTGAATCTCCAGAATAAACTTAAATTATTTTAATATAATATTGCTTATAAGGGAAAATGATAAAAACAAAATGTAGTACAGTATAGCAGTAAAATAGATCTGAGAGAACAGGGAAACCACCAAGTTCCTCTAAAAGTATAGATCTGGGGGCAAGGCATGATGGTGATGCTCCCAGCAGGAATGATATACAGAACACAAAGGGGAAAATTGAAGTAAGACTAGATGGTCTATTTTCAACATTCTACACTTCAAAGGAGAAGATAATACAGAGGTCCTCTGAATATTAAGAAAGAACAAAAAAGTAGATGTCAAAAATACTTGTTTAATTTCAAGGGACCAAAATCCTAACAATAATTTCAAGGGACTAATCAGGACATACTAACTAATTCCACATTAGGAAGGCATTTAACTGTTTAAGGCTGGCTGTTTGTCTGTATTCAGTACAATAGCAGACATTTACTACATACGCATATACACACACACACACACACACATATACACACATACACATACATGCATATTCACACAAATATAAATACAAATATATATTATGCAATTATTTGTGTGAATACACATGTATGTATCACCTCATCCTCAGATATACAGCAGAAATGTACATAGTGGCCGGGTATGGTGGCTGACGCCTATAATTCCAGTATTTTAGGAAGCCAAAGCAAAAGGACCACTTGAAGCCAGGAGATCAAGACCATCCTGGGCAACACAGCAGTTCCCCATCTCCACTAAAAATACAAAAAAATTAGCTGGATATAGTGGCATATGCCTGTAGTCCCAAATACTTGGGAGGCCAAAGCAGGAGGATCACTTGAACCTTGGAGTTTGAGGTTACAGTAAGTTATGGTTGTGTCACTGCACTCCAGCCTGGGTGGTACGGTAAGATTCTGTATCAAAAAAAAAAGAAAAAAAAAAAACTAAAAAAAGAAATGTACATAGTAAACACTCAGCTGCTCACTCATTCACAAATGCAGTCATGAGCACAGTCATATGGTTCAAAGTTCTTACTGTATCCCAATTATGTACTTAGAAAAAGAATTTTAAAATCTCATTGACAAGGCAAAACTTATAAATAATTAGGAATAACTAGGTTCCAATGATAATAGCTAAATTTTGTAAAAAATGGAAAAAGACAATAAAAGGTAAACTCAGTAGAAGATTCTGTGGAGAGAATTTATTTTTTCGAAATGGGGGTCTCACTTTGTCACCCAGGCTGGTGTGCAGTGGCATGATCACGGCTCAATGCATCCTCAGCCTCCCCTGGCTCAGGTGATTCTCTCACTTCAGCCTCCCGAGTAGCTGGAAATAAAAGTGCTACACCTGGCAATTTTTTTTATTTTTGTAGGAAAGGGGTTTTGCCATGTTGCCCAGGCAGGTCTTGAACTCCTGGCTCAAACAATTCGCCCACCTCGGCCTCCTAAAGTGCTAAGATTACAGGCATGAGCCATGGCATCAGGCCTTGTAGAAAAAACTTTCAAAAGCAATAGGAGGCTGGGCATGGTGGCTCACACTTGTAATCTCAGCACTTTGGAAGCTGAGTCAGAGGATAATTTGAGGCCAAGATACACTGAGTTCAAGTCCAGCCTTGGTAACACAGTAAGACCTGTCTCTATAAATTTTTTTTTTTTAATTAGCCAGGCATGGTGATGGCATGCCTGTAGTACTAGCTGCTCGGGAGACTGAAGTGGGAGGATCACTTGGACCCAGGAGTTGGAGGCTGCAGTGAGCTATGACTGCACCACTGCACTCATGGGCAACAGAGTGAGCCCTATCTATATATAAAAAAAATGAAAACAAAAAATAGAATGAGAGAATGAATTTGGATATAGAAGATGAAAGATACAAACCACAGTGCTTCAAAGGAAAAAAAAAAGAAAAGATGAAAGAAAGTAAATATTTAAGGATAATTTCAAAATTTCTAGACTTACGAGGACTTTTTTTTCATTGAAAGACTTAACTTTAATCATATTTGAGTTATTTTTGTAGTATTTTGGCACCAGTTTTTTAAAAAGATGAACTATCCAGAATTAGGCCAAATGACAAGACATTACAAAATAAAAATTTTGCAACAGATAATTCAAATATAAGTAATCACTATAAAAATCTTTAGATTTATACTTTTACTGCAGATTCCACTACCAGAGATTTATAAATATAATCTACAATACATCCTGTTTATCTGTCAATTATCTAGACTAACATTTCAGATGACTCCATTGCCCTAATAGCTCATTACAGTCTGACTGACTTTGTCAACTTGAAATAAAAATATATAGAGACAAATTTCCAAGCAAAAAAAATTTGAGAATAAACAAAGAAACAGGATTACAATCCAGGACCTGCATAGACGGGGTGGTCTCTGGCATGTCTGGAGAACAAAGGTTAGGGTTTTATTGTGGTGACAAACTGTTACGCAAATTGTTTTGAAATAAAGTTCACTGGTGTGTGTCAGTAGCTAATAGAAAGGACTTGTAATCTCGGAGTTATAATTAGGCCCTTACAGTTTTCGATTGACCTTGTAAGATAGTTGTTTTTTTGTTTGTTTGCTTGTTTGTTTTTGTTTTTGAGACAAGGTCTCACTCTGTCTCCCAGGCTAGAGTGCAGTGGTACAATGTTGGCTCGCTGCAACCTCCACCTCCCAAGTTAAAGTAATTCTCGCATCTCAGCCTCCCAAGTAGCTGGGACTACAGGTGTCCCCCACCACAACCAGCTAATTTTTATATTTTTGGTAGAGATGGGGTTTCACCATGTTGGCCAGGCTGGTCTTGAACTCCTGCCCCAAGTGATCTGCCCAACTCAACCTCCCAAAGTGCTGAGATTACCAATGGGAACCACTGTGCCTGGCCTGTTTTGAAACAGACAACTGTTCACATATTAAGTGGCTAGCTGTCCTTGTAGGGCTGATGCAGTAAGCTATGGTTTCAAAAATTTTATTTTGATAGTTTCTGTTACCAGGCAAATCATGCATGACAGCCCTCCCTTCCTGGCCTTTGCAGGCTCCATTTTGTCAAAGTTTGACACACGTGACTCCATTTTGATTCTGACAACTTTTACAACATAAATTCATTTTGCATATGGGAAGACTGAATCATACATGTACATTACAATCCAAAAGAAAAAACATTATCTAATAGTAGAAAAAGAAAGAAACCCATCACCTCCTCTTCATTCTCATCCTCTTCTTTAAGTGAATGTTTCAATACAGTTTCACCCCTTTCCTCTGGAATTCTATCACGATTTATATACATATTCTTCCCAAATTTCATTTTATTTTTTTTCTGCAGAGAAACATTAAAGGTTTTCTGATGCTGTGCCTATTTTGAAGAAAGAAAAATTCAGATTATTTCAAAACTGATTATGGTCAAAATTGGTTCAAAAAAATTGTTCACAATGTTTTCTTATCTTTTTAATATCTGTAGGTATAGAATCACTCTTATTCATGATTTTTGCCTTCTCACTTTTTTTTTTTTAAACAGGGTCTCACTCTGTAATCCAGGCTTGAGTACAGTGGCACCATCACAGCTCACTGCAGCCTCAACCTCCCCAGGCTCTGGTGATCCTCCCACCTCAGCCTCCAGAGCAGCTGGGACTACAGACATGTACCACCACATCCAGCTAATTTTTTTTAATTTTTTTGGTAAAATGGGGTTTTGCCATGTTGCTCAAGCTGGCCTCAAACTCCTGGCTCAAGCAATCCTCCTGCTCCAGCCTCCCAAAGTGCTAGGATTACATGCATGACCCACCACACCTGGCTTCTTTTCCTTTTTAAACAGTCTTAAAATTATGCAGAACCATATATTTCCTCAGTTGGCATACTGTGTGTTGGCAAGGGGGCTGGTTCACTCTTTGGCCATACTCCCAACTCCCTGAATTAGCCATTAACCTCACAGAAGGAACTATAGCATCAGGTTGCAAGCTTATTTTACTTCCCACTGAAAATGCTCACAGTTTGTGAAGGCTAAGAATGCAGAAGCTGTTATCCCATAATTGATCATTGACAAAAAACGACATTTACACAGAATAAAAAGTTGAGAACCCTCATACCTTCTTTTAGGCATTTTAGTAATACTTCCCTATCAGAACTTCATTACCAGAAATAGAAAAAGATACAAACTTAATTCTAGGATTTTAATTTCCTTACATACTGCGTATCAGCGAGACATTCTCTCTGTTTTGACAGGTCAGATTGTCGTTATTCTGTTCTGTTTGCAAATAGAAAGGTCATGCACTGTCTCTTTTAGGTGAGTTCTCTCTAAGGCATATGTAACTGGCAATCAGCCCTTTTCTACTTTTAGGTTATCAGACCACTCAAGTTGCAGTAACCTGGCTCTTCTCTTTCCTAGACTTTGATCCTGGCTGCCCCCCAGAGGCTTGTACTGCAGAAGATTATTATCACTCCTGTGGATTCCCTTTCCCTCTGTGCCCAAACTAATTTTATCAATGATTTTCTGTCCTCAGAGTATAAAATCGTTTATTTAGAGTATTGTTTCCAAATTATGTTATATACAAAACCAACAGTTCACACAGTAAAAACAGATGTTCCTTGAAAAAAGGGTTCTAAGCTCAAATGAATTATATAAATATTACATACTGTATCCTCCTTCTAGGGATTTACAATTCATAGGTAAAGAAATCTGTTTAACTTGATTTAACCCAGGTGTCCAAAACTTATTTGACTATTTAGTCCCTTTGTTCCCCCCTAGGGCAGTGGCCCCCAGTTTTTTTTTGCAGGTGATGGTTTCAGATGAAACTGTTCCTCCTCAAATGATCAGGTATTAGATTCTCATAAGGAGCACACAACCTAGATCCCTCGCATGCACAGTCCATAGTAGGGTTCACGCTCCTAGGAGAATCCCGTGCTGCTGATCTGACAGGTGGCGGAGCTCAGGCAGTAACCCTCTTTCACCAGCCACTCACCTCCTGCTGTGTGGCCTGGTTCCTAACAGGCCACGGACAGGACAGGTACCAGTCTGAGGCCTGGGGGCTGGGAACCCTGCCCCAGAGAGCAATATTAAAGTGTACCAGAGAACATCATATGAAAAATGTTAACTTACAATATAAATTTTAGATATTTATTGCTAATTAAACATGAGACTACTCAGATGGATTCATCTCTAATACTAGAATTTTAAAAATTCTCCCTAGACAATCTAAAACTCTGCTCTAAACTAATTTTTTAAAATAACTTTTTTGTGCCATTCATGTTAGGCATAATAGCTAGATCCCAGGAAAGCAAAAATAAACAGGACAAAATCATTCACTTAAAAAGTTCACAGTCTAGTTAAGAACATTAAAAAAAAAAGCAATTATAGTGTGAAAAGTATAACAGTATACACACTGAGGATGAAGTGACCATCTCTTGCTGGCAGTAGTGTAATGGGTGATGGCAGATTTCACAGACAACGTAATGCTCAAGCCAGTTTTTGGGAGGAAAAAGCGAAACAGAGAAATGTGAAAGAATGGAAGACATTCTCAGTGAACAGCTAGCATATTCAAAAATCTGAAAGACAGCAGATACTGCTAGAGCATAGAAGGGAGACAGGTACCAAGATGAGACTGAGGAACTTGGATTTAAGTAAAAGTTTACAGGGAATCCCTTAAGATGAAGTGGTGTGGTCTTATTTGCATTTTAGGACAGTAACCAACAGAAGAAGAGAATACAGATAAGGAAAACAAATGATCCCATCTAACAGTACAGCCATGCAGAGGGGAAAATGGAATCTACAGATATTTTGAAGTAGAATTGATAGTAACTAAGTAGGACTTAGTAACAAACAACATTAACAGTATCAATACTCCTGAAAAGTTTAATGTACTCCCCAGTTTCTGGCTTGTGGAACCAGGAGACACTACTATCTGAGATAGCAAATACAAGAAAAATAGATTTAGGAAAAAGAGAATGAGTTTAGTCTTAGAAATGCTGGGTTTGGGGTAGCTATAAGATATTCAAGTGAATACATAACAAGTCCATCCATCCGTAAAAGGGATATGAGATCCTGGAACTTAAGCACAGGATACAGAGTGTACCCAAGGGAGGGAGCTGCTTTGCAAAGTATGAGCTTTAAACTCATGCCACCTAGAAGATTCCAGAACCAAACTGTGACTCTGCCAAACTGAACACAGCTGACAAGAGACTTCAGGAGGCTTCTTATATTCAAAAACAAAACAAAACCCACAAGAAATTGAAAGGTAGTCTGAAGGGATCCAAGACAGAACAAAATAAAACTTTTCTTATCAAATCTTGAGAACTCTAACCCTCCCTATAAGGAAAACTGTCTAACTTCTCAACTCTGTGGAAGATATTTCTAAAAGAAGAAATTGTGAAGAAAAACATCCCCACAGGCTGGGCGCAGTGGCTCACGCCTGTAATCCCAGCACTTTGGGAGGCTGAGGCAGGTGGATCTCAAGGTCAGGAATTTGAGACCAGCCTAGCCAATATGGTGAAACCTCGTCTCTACTAAAATATACAAAAATTAGCCGGGTGTGGTGGCATGCGCCTGTAGTCCCAGCTACCCAGGAAGCTGATGCAGAAGAATTGCTTGAACCCAGGAGGCGGAGGTTGCCGTAAGCCGAGATCACGCCCACTGCACTCCAGCCTGGGAGACAGAGTGGGACGCTGTCTCAAAAAAAAAAAAAAAAAACACAGAATGAAAAAGATAAAATGAAAAACATCCCCACAGAGAGATGCTAAGAAAAGGATTCTGTATGAAATGTCTGTTTAAATTACAATGATAGGGAGCTTGATGACTTTTATGAGGAAAAAATTATAGTGGACCAAAAGAGTCTATTCTCTCCCGGAAATAAATTCTCATAAATCTTAAATCCTAGGGCTCATGATTTGAAGGACTGCCTAAGTGGAAAGAGTCCAAAACTGGTCTATGAAAGATAGGTCGAAGATAAGTTTAACATTGATATTTTTAATTAAAATTTATAATGGAATATGAACTTTAAACTACTGTTTGCCTTCTCTTACTGAAAAAATTTACCAAGTGGTGGTGTTTCTAACCCCCATGGCATGCACAGATTTCCTTGGCCAGAGGTAGGAGAAAAAGTATTGAAAATACTGTAATATTGAAGGCAAGAATAGAATGGTGAAGAGTTCTCCAATGGGAAAGACCCTCACTGACCAGAGGCAATCAGTCAGAAAGACTTAGGAGTTTCTAAAGCAGTTTACTTAGGGGGAAAAAAAATCAAGCATCAGAAATCATAAGAGTGTGCAATTCAAAGGCAAAAAGAAGAAATGGCATTGAGCATCATTTTATTTCTATGACATTATGATTATTTTGAGTTTTAACAGCTCTTAGAAATTTTATTTTTTAAGCTTATTAAAAATTTCAAAATAAACAGATTAATATCATGAACTCCCATCACTTATCTTCAACTAATATTTTTACATTCTTGATTAATCTATACTTTTATCTATTTGCTCCATATATACTAAATTATTTTTTATAGTTTTATACTTATAATTATTTTTATAGTTTTTCTAAGTAAGATGTATATATGCTGAAATATACAGATTTTAGCTGTACAACTTTGACAAATACATTTTTATCATGGTATAAAACATTTCCATCTCCCCCAGAAAGTCCTGTGTCCCTTTCTAGGCAATTTCTCCACCCAGAGGTAAACACTGTTCAGATTTTTTTCATCTCAGTTTTACGTGCTTTTGAATGGCATAAAAATGGAATCACACAGTTTGTGCCTTTTTGCATTCAATTTCTGTGGCTCAATATATCTCTGAGATTCATATATTTTGTTGCATTATCAGTCAATTCATTCCTTTCTATTGCTAGGTAGTATTCCATTGTATGAATATACCACAATATGTGTATCCATTCTTCTTATGATAGCCATTTGGGTTGTTTCCAGTTTGAGGCTGTGAACAAAGATGCTAAGAACATCATGAGGCCATGGTTTTTGTTTCTCACTGATAAACACCTAGGAGTGGAACTGCTGACTCAAAAGGTAGATATATTAACTTTATAACTGCTAAGGCTTTTCCCATTGTTTGTCCATTTATTATTGAACTGTAGTAGTTTTAAATTCACAGTTAATATTTTTAATTTGTTTTAAATAGAGAAGAGATTAAAAATGCTGGGTTTTAAAGACGTTTTGCAAAAAGAGACTCCCACTTACCTCTGCGGCTGCCACTGTTTAGTTAATTCTATACCAGATTTGGCTGGTTGTAAAGGTTAACATATATGGAGAAGGATGCTGAGAGTTCAGGCGGTAACTAAAGAATTTCAGTTAGAGTAATTTTACTTAAATAAGGAAGAACTGTGAAGCCAAAGAAAACACTAATAGAATCCTTTCTAAACAAGAACTAGAAAAGACAAGAAAAAGGTAAAATATAAATAAGCATTTTATGTAAGTGAAAGAAGTAAACCTTGGCTATTTACCAGATCCTGTATTACTAAATAATATTAAATCCAAATTATTTTTCATCTCACCTGTTTCATTGCTGTTTCACCTATTTTGTCAGAATGTTTTCGAATGCTTTCCAAAAAGTCTTTGAGATCAGACATGGAGATTTCTTTAATATCCTCACGGAGTTTGGGAAGATTTTCTATCATGAGCTGACAAAACCGGTATTGACTAACCCAGGGAAAGTACACGTTCTCTAATTGTTCCATAGTTTTTAGGGCAGCATAGTACCTGTGAGAAGTTAAAATGAAAACTCTATAAAAAGTTCTGATCACAATAATTTTACAAGTAAGTCTAAATAATCAGTCTTACACTAATTATTCATCAAAAAGGATCTAGTCATAGTTAAAATAAGCAAAATTAATATTTATATCTATTTGTCAAGCACACACTATAAATCACATAAACAAGCCACAGGCTCAAATTTCATGGCATACATTAATGTAAAACTTCCCTATTTCACTTCATCTGAATCTGTAACATCAAAAATATTATTATAGACACCTCGATACCTTAAATGAGTATGTATAATTGTTTCAAATCTCTGAATTATAACATTTAGTGATTTGTTATATGATTTTATATTCTATCTCCCATCATAATATCCATCCACACATATCACCACACAAAAGAAGTACATAACACGAATATAATTCTAATTGAAATAAAATTTATTTAACTTTTTTAAAAATGTCATACTACTCTACCATTTAAGGCAATTAGAAATACTGTTAAGTATCACAGAAAAAAACAAGTAAAAATCCACATTGGCAGAGTGCTTTTTCAATTCAACAAATATGTATTGAATGTAATATTTCCTGTTTTGGGCTTTGGGAGCTAGAATTTCACAGTGTGACATGCTGGGTATGCAGCAATTAGTAAACTATAGCCTTTGACTTAGATAAATTGACATATATTTTCATATACATAATTTAGTTCTCTTTAGACTTCTATGAGGTACACTTCTATGGCAGATATTACAAGTAGCATTCCATAGATGAGAAAAGTGAAACACAGAAAAAGAGTATATAATTTGGCCAAGATACCATATTAATTGGGAGCAGGACTGAGACCATACAAAACTGTCAGTTTCCTACAATAATATTCACCAAAAATGTATTTGAGAGTTAGGTAGAGGAATTTCTAAAATTAATTACATAGTATTCTATATCTTCCTATTGAATTGGATGACATTAAAAGCAGGAAAAGGCATTAACTAATGTATAAAAAAACAAGTAAGTTGATAGAAACATGAGACATAAGTGAAAACAAAAGTAAGTTGAAAAGACCCACTGAGTGTAGTGGCTCACACCTGTAATCCCAGACTTTGGGAGGCTAAAGCAGGCGGGTCACCCGAGGTAAGGAATTTGAGACCAGCCTGGCCAACATGGTGAAACCCTGTCTCTACTAAAAATACAAAAATTAGCCAGGCATGGTGGTGCACACCTGTAATCCAGCTACTCAGGAGGCTGAGGCATGGGAATCATTTGAATCTGGGAGGTGGCAGTTGCAGTGAGATTGTGCTACTGCACTCCAGCCTGAGTGACAGAGTAAGACACTGTCTCAGAAAAAAAAAAAAAAAAAAGACATTATATTCAAAAGCTGTTTAAAGATACCAATTAGTTTTCTGGCATATACTCTCAAAGACAGAGTATATTCTGCAAATTGTCACAAAATATTACCACTAATTCAAAAATTCGACCATCTAAATTTTATCTTGGTTATTTAAATATCAGAATGCTTATAATGTAAACAAAAAGTACATTTGGTCAGAAATTAAAATATTTAGGTGATGGTATGGATGGGAGAGATGTCATTACAATAATTTTGACAATGCCTGAGATATTAAAAGCTTAAATGAAGTGAAATAATGAATTATATATTTTCAGTGTAACCCATAACATTTTAGATGCAACAGATCAATTGTCAAACCACACTATCTGATCTTGGACTAATTTCCTGATTTGATACGAACTAGGTATATTTCAAAAGTATTCTCTCTACAACAGGTATGTCTTCTGAAAATTCATGCTAATGTCTATAATATATTTGAAATCCTAAGTAATGTAGAATAAATGAAAAGTATTACCAGTAGCTTTTGCAACATGCCATAGACACAGTCAACTTACTTCATAGCACAACTCCATGCTGCTCGTCTCTCACCTCCCATCCTGGTGCTCCCGTGAGACATCATAAGAGGCATGAGAGGTCATAAGACTTACCTAGCACCCATATACGCACAACCCAGAAATGTGGAGAGTTAATGTCAGTAGGTTGAACTCTTAACCAATAAGGAAAGCAAGACAGAGATAAGTTCTCCTTTCCTCTTCCTAGAGGGAAGGTTTTGATTTGCAATAACATACAACCTCCCAAAAAGTATTTAAATTGATCAATAATGAAGCAGTGGCTAACTCAGTAACTCACCCTCGTATTTGCTCTCTCAACTTTCCTTCTGAATTAATTTTTATAAAAACTGAGGGTCAGTGTTTACATTTATTTATTCATTCACTTTTTTACATTTGAATGTCCAGTTGTTCCAGCAGCATTTGTTGAAAGAACTACTCTTTTTCCATTGAATTTCCTCAGTTAACTGTATTTGTGTAGTTTCCCTAAAACTAGGATTCAGGGAACTTTCCTAGGATTATACTCCCTAAAACAGTAGTAAAATAAGGCCGAGCACGGTGGCTCACGCCTGTAATCCCAGCACTTTGGGAGACCAAGGTAGGCGGATCACGAGGTCAAGAGGTAAGGAATTCGAGACCATCCTGGCCAACATGGTGAAACCCCGTCTCTAGTAAAATACAAAAATTAGCTGGGTGTGGTGGTGTGCGCCTGTAGTACCAGCTAGTCAGGAGGCTGAGGCAGGAGAGTTGCTTGAACCCGGGAGGTAGAGGTTGCAGTGAGCCGAGATCGTGCCACTGCACTCCAACCTGATGCCTCGCGACAGAGCAAGACTCTGTCTCAAAAAAACCAAAAGTAGTAAAATATATTATTTTTACCTCAGATTCTGCTTTCTAGGAAAATTCAGGCTAAGATATATGGAAAGTTTATCAATAGGCAGAAAGCAGAAGTCAGAGACCAGACCCTGGATCCTTTCTAAAATTTAGCCACAAATCTCCTACATTTTATCTGTTTCTAAATGCAAGCAAATACAACATCACAATAGATTACCATTTCTCCTTTAGACACATATAATGCTGTTTTTACAAAATTATAACAGTAATCCATAACCACTAGAAAAATACAAAACCTATAAAGGAAATATAAAAAGCACCTATGATCTGATGCTATCATATTGTAATTAACTCAACAGCATTTGGCCACATTTCCATCCAGTAATATATCTACATTTCCATCCAGTAATATATCTACATTTCCAGTTCTGTAAGCTCATACACTTTTCAACAATATATAATGGAATTTGCCTTTTAAATTATTTTAAAACAAATTATTACCCTATCTGTAAAGTCTTTTGTTCTAATGTAATGATGTCCTTTTGGTTGGAATGTTAAGTCTTTAATTCTTTAAAAATAAGTAACAGTAGAGCAAATTTCCCTATATGTTAAACCTCTGACAAGGTGTCTGTTTTTATAAATATGAGACACTTCAAAATATGTATGTGTCATCACTAAATGGAGAATATGTGGGTACTCTAATGATTCTCTGGACTACAAAGTACAAATCATGCCACTGTTCTCACTTCATTTGCCTTCCCTTGGGTATTTCCATTTCATCAGAGTTTGTCCTATCATAGAATTGGTTACTTCAGTCTCTTCTAGTCTTTTTAAATACAATGTCCTGTGTACAAAAAACTCACAAGCTACATGAGAAAGTAGGATATTTTTATTAAATTCTAAGTGGAAAAAACTGAATCACCTCAAATGTACAGACACAGAGAGATTAAAAAAAAAAAGGTATAGAGAAAGATATACCATACTGACACTAATCAAAAGAAAGGTAGATCACCTATATTAATTTCAGATGATACAGATTTCAGAGCAAAAAAATTATTAGGGATAAAGAACATTACATAATGATAAAAGGGTCAATTCTCCAAGAAGACAGCAATCCTTAATGTGTATGTATCTAACAATAGAGCATCAAAATATATAAAGCAAAAATTAATAGAACTATAAAGGGAAATAGATAAATACACTATTACGAGTGCAGACCTCAGTACACCTCTAACAATAATTGACAGATCCAGCAGGCAGAAATTCAATAAGGACATAGTTGAACTGAAAAGTACCGTCAATCACCTGATCTAATTGACATTGATAGAGTACTTCATCCAACAACTACAAAATACACATTCTTCTCAAGCTCACATGGAACATCAAGACAGATCACATTCTGGGCCACAAAACATGCCTTAACAAATTTAAAGGAACAGACATTACACAAAGCTAATATTAAAGTTAATGGTGAGAAACAAGTTGCTCTTCTCCCATGAGATTAAGAACAAGGCAAAAATGTTCCCTCTCACCATTCCTAGTCAACATCATACTACATGGAAGTAGTAGCTAATGCAGTTTAAGACAAGGAAAAAAAGGTATTAAGACTGGGAAAAAAGAAACAAAAGTCTTTGCAGGTAACATGAAATGTATCTATGTAAAAACCTTCAACAAAAAAAATTCTGGAACTAATACCAACTCTGATGAAAGTAATTAAAGAAAATCTAAATAAATGGAAAGATATTACATATTAATGAATAGCAAGACTCAATATCATCAAGATATCAGTTCTTCCCAACTTGATCTACAGATTCAACGCAATCCCAATCAAAACCCCAGCAACTTATGTTGGGAATATCAATGATCTGATTCTGAAATTTATATAGACAGGAAAAAGACCCAGAATAGCCACGTGATAATGAAAAAGTTAAAGGATAAATTGACACTACCCAACTTCAAGGCTTCATATAAAGTTACAATATTAAAGACTGCATGGTAAAGGTGAAAGGATTGACAAGTTGGTCAATAAAATGAAACAGAAAGCACAGAAATACATAAATACGGTTAACTGAGGAAATTCAATGGAAAAAGAGTAGTTCTTTTAACAAATGCTGCTGCAACAACTGGACATTCACAGGTAAAAAAAAGTGAATGAATAAATAAATGTAAACACTGACCCTCAGTTTTTATAAAAATTAATTCAAAATGGATCATAGACCTAAATATAAAATATAAAACTCTAACTCTAGAAGATAACACAGGGGAAAATTTAGATGACCTTGGGTTTGGCAATGAGCTTTTAGAAACACCAAAGCACAATGGAAAGAAAAAAGGTAAATTTAATTTCATTAAAATTAAAACTTTCTACTCTTTAAAGACACTGTTAAGAAAATGAAAAAACAAGCCACAGACTGGGAGAAAATATGTTCAAAATACAAATCAAATCAAGGACTTGTATCCAAAATATATAAAGAACACTTAAAACTCAACAATATAAAAATAAGCCACCAAATTAAAAAGTAAGCAAAAGTCTTAGACACCTTGCCAAATAAGACATACATGTGAGAAGATGCTCAACATCATATGTCAATAGTGAATTACAATTAAAATAACAATGAGATATCATTACACATCTGTTAGAATAGGCAAAATCCAAAACAATGACAACGCTAAATACTGCAGAGGATGTGGAGCAACAGAAATTCTTATTCATTCTGAGTGCAAAATAGTACAGCCACTCTGAAGACAATTTGGCAGATTCTTACAAAACTAAACATAGTCTTACCATATGACCCAGCTATCACATACCCAGGTATTTACCCAAATTAACTGAAAACTTATGTCTATAACACCTGCACATGAATGTTTATGGCAGCTTTATTTACAATTGCCAAAACTTGGAAGCAACCAAGATGTCCTTCAGTAGGTGAATGGATAAACTATGGTTCATCCATACAATGTAATATTATTCAGTGATAAAAAAGAGATAAGTTATCAAGTCACAAAAGGACATAGAGGAATCTTAAATGCCTATTGCTAAGTGAAATAAGCCAGTCTGAACATGTTTTATATGAATATGTGTGTGTGTATATGTGTGTGTGACACACACACACACACATATACACACACACTGTATTATTTCAACTATCTGACATTTTGGAAAAGATAAAACTATACAAACAGTACAAAGTTCAGTAATTGGCAGGGGCTCACAGGGGGAAGGACTGGGAAAGATGGGGAGCACAGGATTTTTCAGGCAGTGAAACTATTCTGTATGATACTGTAATAGATACATGATATATGTATCAGTCTGCCAAAATCCATAGAACTGTAACACAGAGTGAACTCTACTGTAAAACTATGGACTTTGGTAAATGCTTACGTGTCAATATTGGTTCATGAGTTAAAACAAATGTACCATAT
Organism: Aotus nancymaae; assembly: GCF_030222135.1. NCBI lineage: Eukaryota > Metazoa > Chordata > Mammalia > Primates > Aotidae > Aotus > Aotus nancymaae. Next base: position 37,624,936 of record NW_026988421.1, read on the forward strand.
TAATTCAAGACATTAGTAACAGAAAAACTGCTTGGGAGGAAGAGGAAAGTATATGGGAACTCTGTACTTTGTGTTTAATATTTCTATAACTAAAACTGCTCTAAAAAAATAAAATCTATTAAATAAAAAATATAAGCAAAAGATGTGAATAAACACTTCACAAAAGAAAAGATACAAACAGCCAAACAGCAAATAAAAAGGCACTTACGATACTTAAAGATTTCTAGAGAAGTCAATTCCAAAGGTTTCCTTGCCACCGAAATTCAACATTTCCAAATCTTTATCATCTAGATGCCCTGCATTGTATCTAACCTATATCTTTTCTTTCTACAGTATAAATGCAGGATTTTTCTAGCTCTGATTTCACTGGTAGTTAAAAAAAAATCTGTTTACTCCGATCTATAAACAGTCATCAGGAAAATGCAAATTGAAACAATGAGATACTATTTCATACTTACCAAAATAGCTCAACTAGAACAAACTAATTAAATACCATGTGTTTGTAAAGATGTGGAGCAAATGAAATTCTTATATTAATACACTGCTAATGGGAATGTAAATGGTACAACTAAAATAATTATTTTTTAAATTATATTTTTAAAGCCTATTTTTTACATTGTTTTTCAATGGAAAAGTATTCAATGGTTTCTTAAAAAGCGTAGCGTTCATCTATGCTATCTCTGAGCAATTCTACTCCTATATATTTACTAAATGGAAATATATGCCTACAAAAAAGACTTGTACCTTAATTTCATGGCAGTCTTACTCATAATAGCTACAATCCTGAAACAATCGAAACACTCAGCAACCAATGGATAAACAAATTCTATCAATAAAAAGAAATCATGCAACCACAGATCAATTTTTAAAACATTATCAGGAGTGAAGAAGATTCCATTTATATCAATTCTAAAAACAAACAAAACTAATCTACGGTGCTAAAAATCAGAAAGTGGTTATTTCTAGAGAAGAGAGGAAAAATTGGAAAGAGGCATGAGCAAACTGCGGGGGTAATGGAAGTATTCTGTGTCTTATTTTGGTGGCAGTGACTGTGAGGAAGTATAAGAAAGCTTTTGGGGTGGCAATAACATTCAACATCTTAAACTTAGTGGCTGCACAGGTATGTTTATTTTAGTATAACATAAACAAAAATGCACAAGTTATAAGTCTACAACTCCATGAATCTCTAAAAAGCAAACACAAGCAGGGTGCGGAGGCTCACGTCTGTAATCCCACCACTTTGGGAGGCCAAGACAGGTAGATCACAAGGTCAGAAGATCAAGACCATCCCGGCTAACACAGTGAAACCCCGTCTCTACCAAAAATACAAAAAATTAGCCGGTGTGGTGGCACACGCCTCTAGTCCCAGCTACTCAGGAGGCTGAGGCAGGAGAATCACTTGAACCCAGGAGGCAGAGGTTGCACTGAGCCGAAATCATGCCACTACACTCCAGCCTGGGTAACAGACTGAGACTCTGAAAAAAAAAAAAAAGAAAGAAAGAAAGAAAGAAAGGAAAAAAAAAGAAAAAAAAAACACAAGAGGCTACCTGAAAAAAAATTGGAGATCAAAAAAGAGCTCCTAAAAATTAAAAATTAGCAGAAATTTTTAAAAATCAACACCACCTTTGGAAGGTAAAGATGAAACAATCTCATAGAAAAAAGAGCAAGCAGACAAAGAGATTTAAAAATATCAAAGAAGAGATTGAAAATTAGAGAAACGGCCAGGCACAGTGACTCATGCCTGTAATCTCAGCACTTTGGGAGGCTGAGGTGGGTGGATCACAAGGTCAGGAGTTTGAGATCAGCCTGGCCAATATGGTGAAACCCTGTCTCTACTAAAAATACAAAAATTAGCCAGGCGTGGTGGCACATGCCTATAGTCCCAGCTACTCGGGAGGCTGAGGCAGAAGAATCACTTGAACCCAGGAGGCAGAGGTTGCAGTGAGCCGAGATCACTCCACTGCACTCCAGCCTGGGCAACAGAGCAAGACCCCATCTCAAAAAAGAAAATAGAGAATCAATCTAGAAGACTGAACTATTAATATCCTAGAGAAAAAATTAAGAAAACAGAAGGAAAAAAATAATTCAAGAAAACCTCCTAATGTTTAAGGACATTGTGAGATTAAAGGATAGTTTTCAGATTAAAAGAAGGCTCACCAAGTACCCACACAAAGAAGATAAATAGACCCATATTAAAGCACATCATCAGGAAATTACAGACCACAGAGGACAAAGAGAAGGTTCTAAAAGAGAGAAAGGTGGGTCACAAACTAATGATTTCAAACTGTGTGCGAGTGTGTGTAATAAGCCCACCGAGTGTGTGTGTGTGTCTGTGTGTGTAATAAGCCCACCTAGCACATACATCTTAGTTCCTTGTTTTGTTTTGTTTTGTTTTGTTTTTGAGACAGGGTTTTGCTCTGTCACACAGGCTGGAGTGCAGTGGCTTCATCCCAGCTCACTGCAACTGCCTCCCTGTCTCAAGAGATCCTCTCGCCTCAGCTCCCACCCCCAATAGGCCCCCAGTAGCTGGGACCACAGGCATGCGCCACCACACCCAAGTAATTTCTTTTTTTTTCCAGCAGAGATGGGGTTTCACCATGTTGGCAAGGCTGGTCTAAAACACTTGAGATTAAGCCATCTGCCTGCCTCGGCCTCCCAAAGTGTTGGGATTACAGGCGTGAGCCACTGTGCCCAACTTATACATCTTAGTTTCTAAATACCACTAACACTAAAAGGAGCTACAGTACCCTGGAGAATGGCTGCTTCCAATCTGAAGCAAAAAAAAAAAAAAAAAAAAAGCACAGTCAGAGCTTAGAACATCTTACTGTACAATAAATGCAAAAATACCCAAAGACAAAGACAGAGGAACTGGATTGAGGGGTTTCTCTTGTTAAATTTGAAACAATTTGTGTATCAAAATGAATAATGACAATAATAAATTATAATATATTTATTTTAAAAATGCGTAAGTTCACAGCAATAATCAGGAAAGAAAGAAAAAAGGTGGTAGAGGGGAATAAAAAGCTCTTCTTTATATATATTTAAAAAATCCAGTTAATATATGTTAAAGAAATATAGAATTTTTTAAATCATCATCTTGTAAATCCAATATAATGACCGATTAAAGCAAGAATCCTAAACCTACTGGGTGAAAAGTTGTTAGGAAACAGGACCCACAGATTACCTATTAATTGCAAATAGAAAAATATACCTTTTCAAAAGACATCTGGTAGCCTTCCCCTTAACCAAATGATCAAATTTAGCATAACCTAAGGACAACATGACTTTATAAACCTTCCGATGTCATGCAATGTAAGGTATCACTTAGTCACACTCTTGTCAAAACCATCTAACCTGAATTTAAACATGAAGAAACAACTAGATAAATCCAAAATGCCTCTGTTCTACAAGAGAACTGACCTGGAATCTTCCATGAAAAAAACAAAGAAAAGCAGACTGTTCTAGATTTAAAGGGACAAAAGAAGACATACCAGTCAATGTTTTCAGTGAGGGAAAAAGACATAAAACATTTTGGGGATAGCTGAGAAAATGTGAGTATAAGTATCAGATTATATTACTGAAAAAAAAAGATAATGCCCCAAACTGGAAAATAATATGGTAACAATTAAAAGTTAGTTATTTAAAGACATAAATGTAAATACCAAAATAATTCATTAAAAGAGGTAAAAGTTTCTGCCCCTATAATGAAGGAATGGTGAGTGGGAAATAGGAAAGGTGATATCTGATGTTTTTGCAGCAAACACATAGAACAATTATTTGAATCTTTAAAATGTGAGGATGTATAACATTGATTTAAAAAGAGAATATATTATTAATATATATATGAAAGAAAGAGTGTCTCTCAGAATAGTTTATGGCTTGTTCATTATAGGGAAAAAATCATTCTGCTAAATTGAACTAACTGGTAAAGCCTAATGAAAGACAATGAGTAGCACCATGAAGCAGGACATACACACATATTTTACTACAGTTGTGTATATGATGTGTTCTGGTAATTAAGTAGTTACTAACCAAGAAGAAATCATTTTTTTCCTAGTCCAAATTGTCTCATTTACTCTGGTTCTTCTATGTTACTTTTGAATAGTTTTGGATTTTTTTCTTTTCTTTTTTTTGGGGGGGTGGGGGTGGAGGCAAAATGTCTCCCTGTATTACCCAAGTTGGTCTCAAACTCCTGGGTTCAAGTGATCCTCCTGCCTCAGCCTCCCAAAGTGCTGGGATTACAAGCATGAGCCACCACACCTGGCCAAAACTGTTCATCTTTAAAATATTTTAAACACCACTATATCTAATGCTCCTATGGCAATCAATAAACTACTTTAAATTACTTTTTCATCTGTCATATATGCACTTGAGTTATAAAACAGAATGTGAACTACAACATTCACCCAGATTGTCAAAATATAACTGCCTACACTCTTTTCCTTCCACAATGTGCACTTAGCCCTTAATTACATGTAATATTAGTATGTTGGTAAGTTAATCAATATTTTCATTCCTGCTCAGCTATTTGTCCTTGATCAACATTACCAATCCTTAATATCATTTATAAAGGGCAATGATTCATTAATAAAAGGCTAAGATTTGATTTCATGTATTATCCTGATAGGTAAATTGTAAGTACAAAAGTTAGGGTAAGGAAGAAAGCAAAACTCATGATTCACTATGATTTATAGTAAATGTATCTGTCCTTTCAATAATAGAAAAAAATTCTTATTTAAAACAATAAGAAAGATACCAACTCACCTTTTGGCACTCATCTGTTCTTTCAGCTTACTGTACATTTCCAGCACTGTGTTAACAAATATATAACATTTTAGCTTTCAAAATGAAATATTTTGAAAGAAGAAAATAATTAAAGCAGGAAAGAGTGTATTACAAACTCATTAGACTTCTGTATCTCGAGTTAGGCTAATATTTTCAAATAAAATGTTAAATACTTCAAGTATCGAAAACATTTTAATTTCCTTATATACTGAATGTTATATACATAATAATATATATTTAATATATATATATATATATAGCATATACAAGTGTTCCAGGTTCAGTATAATACATTTATATATATATATACATATATATATATATATATATATATATATATATATATATATATATATCACCCAGGTTGGAGGACAGTGGCACAATCATGGCTCACTGCAGCCTCAACCTCCTGGGCTCAAGCAATCTTCTCACCTCAGCCTCCCAAGTAGCTGGAACCACAGGTGTGCCACCACAACTGGCTAATTTTATCTTTATTTAATTTTCTTTAGAGACATGGACTCTTTATGTTGCCCAGTCTGTTCTCAAGCTCCTGGCCTCAAACGATCCTCCTGCCTCAGCCTCCTAAAGTGCTGGGATTACAGGCGTGAGTCACCATGCCCAAGCTATGACTTCTTATATCCTCTCATACTCCTCCTAATCCAAGGAGTAGTTAGGCAATTGTACGGTAATTGATGACTTTATTCCCATAAGATCTTCGAACTCCAAATATCTGAGACAGGTCTCAGTCAATTTAGAAAGTTATTTTGCCAAGGTTAAGGACATGCCCATGACACAGCCTGAGTAAGTCCTGAAAACATGTGCCCAAGGTAGTCAGGGGTACAGTTTGCTTTTATACATTTTAGGCAGACATGAGATATTGATCAATACATGTACATTGACTGATTGTACATTGGTTCAGTCTGGTAAGGAGGGACAACTCAGAGATGGGAGCTTCCAAGCTGGAAGTAGGTAAGAGACAAAAGGCTACATTCTTTTGAGTCCTTGATCAGCCTTCCACTGAATATACAATTTAGTCTGGCCCAGTGAATCTGCATTTTTACAAGGGCAAAGGAAGCAATCAGATATACATTTGTCTCAGGTGAGCCTCAGAGGGATGACTTTGAGTTCTGTCTGTCCTTTGTCCACAAGGAATTTTCAGTGGGCAAATTGTGAGGGAGTATGTAGCTTCTTATCTTTGTAACTTATCTTACTCAACAGGAAAATGGGAGGCAGGTTTGCCTGACACAGTTCCCAGCTTGACTTTTTTCTTGACTTAGTGATTTTGGGGTTCCAAGATTTATTTTCCTTTCACAGATTGTAGGATTCTTCAAAAGCTGAGATTGTGTCATTTCCAAATTTATAGTTCCAATATCTACCATGATGCCTGATACACACACACACACAATTATAAGTGGTTACTAGGACAGAAAGATGAATACAGGAAGGAAGGCGGTTCTGGATGTGGCCATTAGGAACACAATATTTATATCAACTAAGAGTGGCTGTCCAGCCTTAAAAACAAAGACAGTAGCAGTAACAAACACCTCACCTCTACTTCCCTTTATTTCTCTATTTAAATAGCCCAGGAGGGGAATAAGTGGAATTTGACTCTTGCTCATTCCATCAGTACCCAGTTTTTAAGGTTCATTATCAGACAGTGACAAAATATTCAAACTTAGAGGATATCTTCAACCTGATGGTGGCAAAGAGGTATTATTAAACGTGACTAAAAGGAAGTAGGTTTCTCAACCCTGAAACTTACCATAATAAGCCAACATTTCGTTTACTCAAAGTTATTATGTGAATATACCTGGTCCATCAGATATTAAACTGAGTAGAATTTCATTGATTCTAAAAACAAAGAAAAGAAAAGCTATTCCCACAAGTCAAAAACAGGCCAGGCACTGGGGCTCACACCTGTAATCCCAGCACTTTGGGAGGCTGGGGTGGGTGGATCACTTAAGGCCAGGAGCTCAAGACCAGCCTGGCCAACAAGGTGAAACCCCATCTCTACTAAAAACACAGAAATCAGCCCGGCATGGTGGCGCATGTTTGGAATCCAGCTACTTGGGAGGCTGAGGTTGCAATGAACCAAGATTGAGCCACTGCACTCCAGCCTGGCCAACAGAGTAAGACTCTGTCTCGAAAAAAAAAATAATAATAATATAATTTTTTTAGCCAACAAAACCTGCTGACAGTTTTAACAATATAATTTGCAGTCTAAGCTAAATTAACATTATACAATATAATGTTAATACAGTATCATATAATGTATATACAATATCATATAAAACATCTCATTGTATTCCGTTGGATATAGAGGTTTAGGCTCCTTCCTAAAAAAACAATAATAATAATAAGTTTAAAAATGAGGCAAAGGATGGATTTAGCTTACTATATTTTAAAAAGTGGCCAGGTGTGGTGGCTCATGCCTGTAATCCCAGCACCTTGGGAGGCTGAGGCAAGAGGATTGCTTGAGCCCAGGAGTTCAAGGCTGCAGTGAGCTATGATCATGCCACTGCACTTTAGCTTGGGCAACAGAGTGAGATCCTATCTCTCAAAAAAATTTAAATTTTTTTAGAGATAAATTAAAATAAATAAAAAGAAAAAAAAAGTCATATACCTGCTTCCTTTTGTTTGAATAGAATGCATTCAACTTAAAGTATATTAAAGCCAGGTAAAGAAAATACTGGTTAGTTTCCTCAGAACTTATCTGAAGCCCAAGTAATATTTAGCCCTAACAAAGAGACCAGAAACAGCGTTTCTAAAATAAAGGTAGAAAGGCAAGAATGGTGAAAACCTGGCACTTTTGATGTTTTTCTTACCTTATTAGCACAATGAGATTGTGAACAAAGCAAAAAGAACCTGTTAAGTGACAAAAAACAATGTAGAACTAGAGGTAAAAAAAAATCAGGCAAATTAGGCAAAGGTGAGAAAATTCAACCCAAAGACTCTCCCCATGGGAAAGTATTCTGAGGAAACACAAAAAAGGGGTATGGGGGACAAAGGGCAAAAGAGGCAGAGAGGAAATGGAAATGTAGAAGTTGCTGTTCTAGGAAACTGATGTGACATATAATCAAACAGGAGCTTTCTAACATGACAAAACCATGAAAATTCAGAGAATAAAATGAACCTGAAAGATAAGTATGTCTTTGTTGGGATGCAATCACCAAATAATCTGTAATCCCCACACAAAAGAATCACTACTTGCTATTATTAAATTACAATTTTACCAAGCCAAAAATTATATTATAGACAAGTTTAACTCACCTGGAAGGCATAACTGCAATTTTTCTACTACAGTTGTAATATTTCTCTGCTGAATTCTACATCGAATAATATCTTCCGTGTAGACTATCACCTTAGAAAAGAAGGAATGTTCATGTTTTTAAACAAACAGTGAAAGAACAACCACATACTGAATACATAGAAAAGTATCATTTTCTCACCTCTTTTCCAGCATCTTGAAACCTTCGGTTGGTATCAGTAACTTGCACCTTAAAAATTTAATTTCACCTTAGTTAGACAAATATGCATAAAACTGCCCTGATGTAACTGCTCACCCTTGTAATCAGATCATGCTTCATGAGAAACTTAGAACAAAGAAATGCAAATTCAAATTAACTCTACAGCTTGAACTTGAACTTTTGATTGAAAAGGGCTTTTGTTAACTTCAATTACTTATGACAGTTCTTTTTAACAGATTCTGTGGCAAACTTCTCAAATTTACTCAGGATTTTTGAACTTTACTTGCTTCTCTAAGTCTGTCAAACAATTCAAATCATTGACCCAATTGACCACTAGTCCCCTTTTGATAACTTCAATGAGGTCTATGTGCCATTCATTGTCTGTAGAAAATGGTGATTGCATTTTATGGTAATTAAACATTCATACTTTGCTGAATGCAAACACTGGGTGGTTGATTAACATCAAACACAGAAATTTCAATCCACAGCAACATTTTAATGCTGCAGGTGCAGGCACAGCTCAACCTCAAATTTTCCCACATATTAAGTGACTCATTAGGTCATCATAGTAAGGAAGCACATTCTGGTTTATTAAAAATCTCATTAATTTCCGAACAAAGATGCTCAGTGACCTCATTGATGCTGTAGTTAGTCTCTTGTTATCTGAATATCCTTTATACAATGGTTTTCTAATCATAACCTTTGGTGAACCAGGGTCATTTTGTCTGCTAAGTGCTCTAAACGTAAAGAAAGATAAATAGGACAATTCTTACAATTAAGTATTTTTTATCCTGACTGAACAAATCCAGGTCTCTTTTAATAAATAATATTTTAGCTGTATGGCAGAAAGTATAGACCAACTTTCTTTAAGAAAAATACGCACTGCCGTTAAACTTTTCAAAAAGTTTTAACATTATTAAATAATGCTGAGAACATAATTACTTATAGCAAGTTTTTAGAGGATTTTTAGAGGATAACTTTTTATCAATATTGTACTAATTGTCATTTTAGAAATTCTAAAACTGAAAATAGGGCCTTTCATTGTATGCATGTTTTGAGTTCCTTTCCCTGCATGGAAAGAAATCCTGTTAAGTCAGTGCATTATTTGCTTCAGAAAAAGAGATTACTCCTGTCATTAGCATGACAACTGTGTTAATAGAGCATAAAGAGCATTCCCAAATACATATACTAATTCACTTCTTGAAAGTAACACACTTAATAATGACTTGTACATACAAAAAAGAAAAAAAAGAATGACTTGTACATAAGAACTATAAATGAATACTTGAGTAATTTAATGAGAACAAAGGTAAATAATTTTAACATATTTCTTACCTTCAGTTTTTCTGCATCAGTCCTTACTTTAAGGAGTTCTGTAATAGCATCTACAAAACCCTGATGATGAAAATTACACATCTTTTCAATTTCCTTGTCATGATTACGGATACAAGCATCTAACTTTTCCATAAACTTCTTGTGCGCATTTGGTTGGTCATCATACACAGACCTAAATGTATATAAGAAAGCTAAAATTAACCAAAATGTTTTCTTTAGTAAGCCTGATCTTCGCAAGAGCTGACATCAAAATTAAATCCCTGAACAAATAAGCTGGTAATAATACTACCTTTAGTAGAAATAATTTGCATGAAAGTTTTTAATTTCTTTTTTAACATGATGATATTAAAAGAGCCACACAAGCCCTCTAGACATAGCACTAGGTATCTGGAAATAAAGGTATGAGACTCAGGAGATGCGGGCCTAATACGAGTCTTTAACATATTGACATTCAAAAAAAAGAATCATTGAGTGAATGAATGATTAATGAATGAATGAATAAACTCATGATTTTTATAGCATTTACTATGTAAAGTAAATGCTCATGTTCTAAATGCTTTACATATTAACTCTTTAATCCTCCCAACAAGCCTATAAAGTAGGTATTGTTATTGCCCTTGCTTTACAGAAGAGTTACAGATTACTGAACCGCCATAAATTCCACAACCAGCAAGCGATAGTTGGGATATGACTCCTGACAGTCTGGCTCCAGAGTTCATATTCTCAGGTAGGAGACCATATGGCAGTCACCACAATGTTCTCTCAACGTGCCATATTCATTCCAACTGTCTCTGAACTCATGCTGTCTCCACAGAGAGGGCACCCCTCTATTTAACATGCAATAAAGGACCAGCCTTGCCCCTGATTCCTGGGAGGAAAGCCTTTGGCATGCCCTGCCTGATAAGTGTCTTCTTCATTTACTTAAGAGCCTTTGATTGCCAAATAGCAGATGCTAACAGTGTGACTGATGGTGAGGCCTGAGGCCACATAGTTTTAGCTGTGGAGGGATAGGAGGTCAGGAATGTGGGCAGTCAGCCAAGTCTACGTGGGTAGTCAATTACGGCTATGTGACCAAACCCCAATAAAAATCCTAGATACCAAGGCTTAGATGAGCTTCCCTGACTGATGATACTCCATGAGTGTTACCACACATCACTGCTGGGAATAGTAAGTGCCATCCCCACAATTCCACCGAGAAAAGACAAATGAACGCTCACTCACGGAACTCTCCTACTCCCCATCCTATGTGCCTTTTCTGTTGTTGATTTTAATCTGTGTAGTTTTTTTTAAATGTTTTTGTTGTTATTGTTTTGCTGTAATGAACAGCAACTATGAGGATAAAAGCTTTGTGGAATTTTGTGTCCTTCTAGCAAATTTTTTAATTTTGAGAGTGGTCTTGGGAACTTTAAAAACCTCACCCCCTCATCTGTTGCCCATTGTTTGAGGTTCATTTCAAGTGTCATTTCTTCCAACAGGCCTTTGCCAATCATTCCCATGCCAAGTAATCTTTTCATCTGCAGGACAGGTAAACTTACAACCCCTTACTATTATTCTGACATGTAATCATATATTACTTTGTATTGTAATTTACAAGTTTTGTGTTTAAAATATATTTTGTTTCCCCTAATAGACCATAAACTTCTGGAGGGCAGCCTCTGTCTTATGTTTTTAATGAGTACTCTCACTAATACAAGAGATAACAATATAGGATGCCAATTATTAAGAATTTATGCTTTTGGTTGCCAGGTGTGGTGGCTCACGCCTGTAATCCCAGCATTTTGTGAACTGATGCGGGTGGATAACTTGAGGTCAGGAGTTTGAGACCAGCCTGGCTAACATGGTGAAACCCTGTCTCTACTAAAAATACAAAAGTTAGCCGGGCCTGGTGGTATGCATCTGCAATCCCAGCTACTTGAGAGGCTGAGGCAGGAGAATCACTTGAATCAGGAGGCAGAAGTTGCAGTGAGCAGAGATCATGTCACTGCACTCCAGCCTGGGCAACAGAGTGAGACTTCATCTAAAAAAAGGAAAAAATAATTTAGGCTCTTGGCATCTATGCCTACCTTCTAATGTAGGTCATATATAAGTTCTAAATTTTTTTTTTAATTTTTAAAAAAGAATTTAGGTTCTGTAAGAGCTGAGTTAGCACTAGGCTCTGATCTTGGACATACTCTCTTTTCTCTCTCTCTCTCCATGTCATCTTGACCTGTAGCTTTAAATTCCATAAACACACTGACACCTGCCAAATTTTTCTCTGACCTGACCTCCCCTCAAACTCATATTTCTCTCCAATTAGATGTCTGATAATCATCTCAAATATGTCCAAAAATGAATTCTTGATTTCCTTCCACAAAACCTTCCCTTCCCATAGTCTTCCTCATCTCGGTAAACTCCACTTTTCTAGTTGCTCAGGCAAAAAACGTTGGACTTATCCCTGGCTATTCTCCTTCTCCAGCAAACCTAACTACAGCTCACTACCTCCCCACTGGTATCACCCTGGACTAAGCCAACAGCATGTCCTGCCTAGATTACTGTCAATTGCTTCCTAACTGGTCTCCCTGATTCCATTCTTGTTCCCTTTCAGTCTGTTCTCAACACAGTGGCCAGGCTAATGGTATTGATCCCATTAAAACCTAAGGCAGATCTCATGTCTCTCTTCTGCTCAAAACCCAATTTCTTTTACAACAGCCCATAAGACCCTACATAATTTTGCCTCTTGTTACCTTACTGACCTCACTTCCTATTACTTACCCTCCACTTTACTCCTTCCATGCCAGCAACACTGGCCTCCTCATGGCTTCGTTAACACACAGGCATATTCCCGTCTATACCATCTGGACAGATTAGATAGGTAGGCAGACAGACAGATATACACATGCACACACACACTATCCCCTTCCCTGCTTTACTTTATTTTTATTTTTATTTTATTTGAGACAGAGTCTTGCTCTGTTGCCCAGGCTGGAGTGCAGTGGTACAATCTCAGATCACTGCAATCTCCTCCTCCCAGGTTCAAATGATTCGCTGCCTCAGCCTCCTGAGTAGCTAGGATTACAGGCATCCACCACCACATCCAGCTAATTTTTGTATTTTTAGTAGAGACAGGGGTTTCACCATATTGGCCAGGCTAGTCTTGAACTCCTGACCTTGTGATCCCAAAGTGCTGGGATTACAGGCATAAACCACCACGCCCGGCTTTATTTTTTAATCTTCTAAAATAAAGGAGTTTATCACTATATCATTCTCTCCACTGTAGAATATACTCTGTTTCACACTTTTAAGTATTTTCTGCCTTCCCCTATTTAGTTGCATAAGGACACAGAGTTTGTGTCTGTTTTGTTCCTTGTTGTATCTCCAGTCCTAGAATAGTGTCTATCATATAGCAGAAGCTCAATAAATAATTGATTAATAAATGGATGAATTAATAGATGAATGGATGGAATTAGAAAATGCACTTACTAGTAGTTCAACCTCAGGTAAGCCACCTGACTTCTGTAAGTATCAGTTTTCACAACCATAAAATAGGGATAAAAATAGCACATACAGCAATGAACAAGAGGAATTTGAAGTTAAACACACAGCACCATTTACATTAGCATCCTCCAAAATGCAATACTTAGATATAAATCTAAAAAATGCACAAGATCAGGCCAGGCATGGTGGCTCACACCTGTAATCCCAGCACTTCGGGATGCTGAGGCAGGTGGGCTGCTTGAAGTTAGGGGTTCAAGACCAGCCTGGCCAAACTGGTGAAACCCCGTCTCTACTAAAATACAAAAATTAGCCAGGTGAGGTGGCAGGCGCCTGTAATCCCAGCTACTCAGGAGGTAGAGGCAGAAGAATATCTTCAACCCAGGAGGCAGAGGCTGCAGTGAACTGAGATCATGCCACTGTACTCCAGCCTGGGCGACAGAGTAAGACTCCATCTCAAAAAATAAAAGCACAAGATCTATACAAGGAAAACTACAAAACTCTATTAAAAAAAAAATCAGGGAACTAAATAAATGAAGAACTATTCCATGTTTATGAAGAGGAAGTCAGTATCATTAAGATGTTAGTTCTTCCCAACTTTATTTGTAGATTCAAGGCAATCCCAATCAAAATCCCAGCAAATAATTTTGCAGACACTGATAAACTGATCCTTGGGTTTATATAGAAAGGCAAAAGACCCAAAATAGCTAACACAATATTGAAAAAGAACAAAATTCAGCCAGCCATGGTGGCACACGCCTGTAGTCCCAGCTACTCAGGAGCCTGAGGTGGGAAAATTGCTTGAGCCCAGGAGTTTGAGACTGCAATGAGCCATGATCATGCCACTGCACTCCAACCTGGTGACAGAGTGCAACCCCAACTCTGAGAAAGAAAAAGAACAGAACTGGAACACTGACAACATGACCCAAGATTTACTACAAAGTTACAGTCATCAAGATTGCATGGTATTGGCAAAACAATAGACAGATTAATGGAACAGGATAGACAGCCCAGAAATGGACCACATAAACACAGTCAACTAAATTTTGACAAAGAAGCAAAGATAATACAATAGAGAAAAGATAGTCTTCAACAAATAGTGCTAAAACAACTGGAGATCCACATGCAAAGTAATGAATCTAGACTAGACCTTGAATGATAATGATGTGTCAATGTAGGTTCATCAATTTTTTAAAATGTACTACTGTGGTGACAGACACTGATACTGGGGAAGCTTTCCATGAGTAGCATTGGGAATATATGGGAAATCTCTATACTTCCTCCTAATCTTGCTGGAAACCTAAAATTGCTCTCAAGAAAAATATCTTTAAAATAACAGTATCTACACTAGAATGTTAAGAGGATTCAATTAGTAAACATGAAAAATTCTTAAACGATAACTGACACAAGGTAAGTGCTCAACATATACTAACGACTAGTATAGTATAGACATAAGAGACAACCAAATCCTTGTTAAACAAGTGAACCAGTGGCTGAACAACTGAGTATCAGATACAAATATCAAATAAATATGGCCAACACTCAATTATCACAGCAAAGGATCTAACTACCATTAACACCTAACATTTTTACATGTCCTTTTCCACTTTTTAATTCAATATTTCATTTATTTCTTATACAATCAGATAAAATATCACTGCCTCTTTTTCACAAATGAGTATAGAAATGATAAATGACTTGCTCAACGTGGCCTAGCTGATGAGTAACTGAGGCAGTACTAAAATTCCTACTTCGTAGTTTTCCCACAATTAACATATATAACAAGGACTATTAAATAAATAACTTTATTTCTAAGGAAAATTCTTGTGCAAGAAGTTTATCTAACTGATCTTGGTGTGCTACAAACAAATTCTTATTTCATAATTATGAAAAAGTAGTATATTTAAGTAATATACATACAGATTTCTCTGTTTTTTAACATATTTTAATAAAAGTTGAACATTTATCTGGCTCTTAAAATACCAAAGAGTAAACATAATATACGAGAAGAATTGTTTCTGTTACAACTATCACATTGGAGCAAAAACCTAGCAAGAGGTATTTCAGGACTACCCAAATACAGAGTTCCTTCAGGGGAGGATTTGACTACCTTGTGAGTATAAAGGAGATATTGTTATCCCTTTAAAATATATATATATATATATGTATGTGTATATATATAAACAGGGAGAAGAGAACAACAGTTCTTTCCCAGAAGTCTATTTCAGTTTAGAAAGTTCTCAAAGTAAATCCTTTGGTATGTTTTTCTAATATATTCTTCAGAGTTTTAAATACAAAACTCCCCCTGCTTTATAGAGTAATTCAGGATACTGCCAGTGCATCTATTATAGCATCACAGGTGAACTCCTCTTTTTCTGTGGATGTTATAATGGAGAAAAACAATATTAGAATATATGCAATACCCACCCTCCTAAACCAAAGCCTGAGAGGGGTAAACTATTTACATGCCATGACTTCTGCTGTTAAAAATAAAACCATAAGTTCCAATGAAAGAAATAAAAATAATATTAAGGAATTGGTACTGTGAATGAGAAGCGTAGGTCCTGATCTATTACAAAGTCTCAGGGTGTCCTAATTCTCTCCTAACCCTACATAACCATTTGCTATTCCAGACACGTAGACAAGCTATACTGCCAGCTGACACCACCAATCGTCACCCACAATCCATATCAATGAGCATGGTACACAGAAATAAAGTCATCAAGGTGAATAAAGATTCCAAACTACAAGAATAAATTGCATTTAAAGACTGTACTGAAGGATCAAGCAAGTGCCAGAATCAAAAATTCATCAAATGATAGAATGCTGGCCCTAAAAAAAGCCTAGAAAGTTCCTAGATCTATGTCATTTTAATAAATGCAGCACAATCTAAAAGCCAGCAAGCAAGCACTCAAAATAGAATTAATCAGCCGGGCATGGTAGTTCATGCCTGTAATCCCAGCACTTTGGGAAGCCAAGGCGGGTGGATCACCTGAAGTCAGCAGTTCCAGACCAGCCTGGCCAACATGATGAAACTCCATCTCTACCAAAACTACAAAAATTAACTGGGTGTGGTGGCCAGTGCCTGTAATCCAAGCTACTCAGAAGGCGAAACCAGGGGAGAATCGCTTCAACCCGGGAGGCGGAGGTTGCAGTGAGCCAAGATCACACCACCACACTCCAGCCTGGCGACAAGAACAAAAGTTCATCTCAAAAATAAAAAAGGAATTAATCACTACATGTAGTTGATTTAATCGTCTACTTAAGTTGATAAAAAGTACTATTAAAAATAATTAGTCCAGAAATGTGCTAATAAGGCCAATAATAAATAGCTGACTGAATGGAGAGAGGCTGGAAAGGAGAAAAGGCGGATATGTAACAGAACAGTGGAATGAGGAAAAAAGCAAAAACTACTCTTATCCCAAGAATCTCTTGACACAGTATGCATAGCAGAAATTATGGATCTTTTCTCTTGATAACCATTTAGGGCTAACCCTAGATGGTTATTAAGGGTCTGGAGAGAGTTAGGACAGCCTGATAATTTGGAAAGATGGTGAAGAGAGAAGAAAATGAAGAGAAGATGTGCTCTTCAGGTCAACAATTCCCCACAGTGACTTAACTGGCCAAAGAGGAGTCATGTCTGCTGCTTCTGGCTTAATGATGGTAATGATAAAAATAATAACCAACCAAGTACTTATTATGTATTAAGTGCTTTACATGCATTATCTCATTAAATATCTGCTGTTAAAAATAGAACCATAAGTTCCAATTTAAAAAGATAAAAATAATATTAATGAATCAGTACTGTGAATGAGAAGAGTAGGTCTTGATCTATCCATTAATAAGTCTCAGGCTGTCCCAACTCTCTCCTAACCCTAGATAATCATTTGCTATTCCAGACATACTTCTGGCTTAATGATGGTAATCATTACAGCTCTACAACATGGATTCTGTTAGCATTACAGTTTACAAATGTAGTTTGGGAAGATTAAGACATTGAGTCTGAAGTCATATAGTAACAGAGTCAAGATTTAACCCCAGGTCTGCCTGACTCCAAAGCCGGTGCTCTCAACTATTATGTTACACAGACTCTCCAGTCAGAAATGGTGATAAGCAGCATGGAAGGCAGAGGGGAAGTTACCAACATAGCAACCAACCAGATCACCTTTGAAGATCAACAATTGAGAATGACTCAATAGGGAATCCCTGATGTGCACTGTTGCACCCATCAGGTGAAATCAACCAATGGACAGAAAAGGGGGGTGATAACTGAAGCATAGCTAATAGTTAAGCAGTATTAAATTACAAATGCAACAAAATAAGGAGGAGCAAAAAGAAGTAGTGAAAACTGAGGGCCCTGTACTTGACCTCAGTTGAAGAGACTCTAAAAAAGCTATTTTCCTTTTTTTATTTAAATGATAATCATTATTCTTTGAAATTCTGATTTGTAGGAACAGAAAGAAAATGCTGTTTAGCAGTAATCACTCTTTGAACCTAGGTTGGTTTATAGTTACATCTACCTAATTCATATACGAATGTGTTAGATTTACTGCCATTCTAAATTTTAAAGCAATAAACAATTTTAATGCAAATAACTTTTCATCAAACTGTCTCCCAAAATTTTACAATTTCTATTGGTAAGTCTAATAATTAAGTTCCCATAAACAGATACACACACATATTTATATGCTAGAACCAGCAAGAGTGAACATTTAAAATTTCCATTATCCCACATCTACTAAGAGTATACCTTAGTGCTCTATATGTAGATAATGACACATCAATGTAAGAGAGTTCAGGGCAAAGGTAAAATAAATAAATAAATAAATAAATTTAAAAAGCAAAAAGAGAGAGAAAGAGGGGGAGGGTTAGTTCAGTCATCCCTCCCAAAACCTTAACACAATAAAATGTCTACTTCTGGCAAAACTTAATGCGACTCAGATAAAAGTACAGATGCAAAATCATTTTTAAAATAAGAGATGACTTTAACCTTCATGTGAACAGAGAACAAAGATGGCTTATGCCACACTAAAGATTTTACTCACATAATTTAACTTCAGCAACTAGGAATGCATAAAAATATTGTGTGTCTCAAAGGCATAGCTAAAAATTTGTAAGTACCAAACACATTCTCTATCTTTACTATATCAACTCTTGCAAACCAAAGTTTTCAAAGTTTAAATATGAGTTAATTCGCTGTAACCGATCATAAATTGGCTTTAAGGAATTTAAACTACTTGTATCTTGCAAAGATACCTTCTTGAATTGTGTGTTGAGGGCTCCACCTAGTGGTAGTAAAATAAAGAAAGAAAGTTAAGACATTAAAATATTAAAATTGGTTCACTGGAAAGCTGGGCACGGTGGCTCATGCCTGTAATCCCAGCACTTTGGGAGATCGAGGTGGGCGGATCACAAGGTCAGGAATTTCAGACCAGCTTGGCCAATATGGGAAAATCCCATCTCTACTAAAAATACAAAAATTAGCCAGGCATGGTGGCAGCTACTCGGGAGGCTGAGGCAAGTGAATCGCTTGAACTCAGAAGGTGGAGGTTGCGGTGAGCCAAGATCCCACCACTGCACTCCAGCCTGGGCGACAGAGTAAGACTTCATCTCAAAAAAAAAGTTGGTTCACTGGAAATTAATGCTTTTATCATCAAATCAAATGTGTTAACTGAGAAACTAAGGCCACTTTAATTTTTTTTTTTTGAAAGATGCTATATTCTGTAAATAAATGACTTAGTAATCATAGTCCACAGCATTATTCTAACATTCACAATGTATTATTGTGGGGAAAAAAACTCATCACTGGCAACATATTAGTTTTTTTTTTTTTTTTTAAAGGACATAATATCCTTACATTATTTTTGGTAATTTTTTTTCCTAATGTCCTGCAGTTACTTATATTGGCTAGAGTAGTATAGTTTCTTTTCAAGACAAAATAAAAATGGCTTTTCTCTGTCCCAGAATGCTTTGTTCACTAACATAATAGATATACTGGTTACATAATCATAAAAGCATGGTCAGGGGCTACATCTGTGTAGTGTGTAATGTGAGAAAGTACCTAGAGTGATTGCCATAAAAATGCTAACCACTGGCCGACTTTCTCATGTATTTTACTAAATGTCAATCAACTGCTTTTAAGAAAAAACAAAGACTGGCAAAAAAAATGGACTTACAAATACTGGAAAACTAGAAGCAGAACTATTGTTCAGGAATCCTTGGGCATTGACACTGCTTGTATCTTTGGGTGTCAAAGCTTTCTACAAATCTTTATGAGAAAACAAAATGTTAGGCCAGGCACAGTTGCTCCAGTCTGTAATCCCAGCACTTTGGGAGACCAAGATGGGAGGATCAATTGAGGTCGAGTCTGAAGACCAGCCTGGCCAACATGGTGAAACCCCATTTCTCCCAAAAAATACAAAAAAAATTAGCTGGTCTGGTGGCATGTGCCTGTAGTCACAGCAACCCGGGAGGCTGAGGCAGGAGAATTGCTTAAATCCAGGAGGTAGAGGCTACAGTAAGCCAAGATCACACCACTGCACTCCAGCCTGGGCGACAGAGCAAGACTCCGTTTCAAGGGAGAAAAAAAAAGAAAAAGAAAAAAAGGAAAAAAGAAAACAAAACTTTACCCTTTTATCCCTGACAAAATACTATCAGTTACTTCTGATTTCCTTTGGATGCTTTTTAATGTTGTTTTACACCTTTTCAAACACTAACCACATTTTCTACCAGTTCTTCAAATGATACATTAGCCTTAAGTTTGTATTTCTATCAATAAAGAATCGCTTTCACATTCTTCTAAGCATTCTTTATTCTTCCAGTATAGGCATTTTTACTATTATTTCACCAATTCTTCAAATGACATATCAAGCTTAATTTCTGGCATATCAATCTTAATTTTATATTTTTCATAATTAAAATTTGGTATTTCATATTAATAAGAGTACATATGATACTTCTTTAGCAATTTCATATTTATAGTGAATTCTTTTCAGATTCTAGGTACTAATCTTATTGACTAGTACTGAAATTTTGGTTACTAACTTACTTAGGTTATTTAATATTAAATATTTAATGGGTTACTTAATATTTAATAGTAACTAAACTAAGTTTATAGTAACTTACTAACTATAAACTTAGTTTGGTTACTATTAAAAATATTTATAAGACAATTAACCATGTTCTAATTGCCAACTTTTGACAAACTAAACATTCTTCAAAGTGCTGCTATGAAGACAGTTTTAAAAGCAAACACACAAAAAATGGAGTAGAAATTACCAAAAGCTATTAAAATCATCCTATCCAATACATATCACTTGCTGTCAATCTCAAAATGATTTCAAAATATAGAATTTGGATATATCAGTAAATGTGGTAAATTCATCAAATTCTCCTGCAACAAATTAGTTGGCAATTGTTCTAAAGCCAAAATTTGAAAACATTTCTTTACACCAAAGCACATGAATTGTTAGTTCTTTCAGAATAGGACATACATAAGCCTCAAGTATGAAAGGGCAGTTACATAGCAAATAGTAAGCTTCTGAGATGGAGAACATTGCCCTACATTGCCCGAATAAAAGTTACCAGCAGTTTCCTGTGCCTCCCATATGGATCCTGGAAAGTAGCAGAAACTACATTGAGGCACTCTATTTGTTCCTACCTGAGTGAGCATGTTGTTTCTAGTAAATCTTTATATTCTTTGCTATATAAATTGAGAATTTGATCTAATCTTTCAGTAGAGCAGCCTCTTCAATATCAATTTGTAATCTACTTGAAATCCTTAAGTTATAGTTAGAAGTGAGACTTGAAACACTGTAACCCTCTTCAGTAGCCTCCAGATATATTTAAGAAACCCAAAATTTCAGTAACAACCATGTGAGAAACAATGGGCTAAAATATTATTTAAAGATAGTAAATAAATTGTCATTTGAAAGATCCCTTTTTTCTTTTCTTTTTCTTTTTTGTTTTTTAGATGGAGTCCCGCTCTGTCTCGCCTCCCCGTGTTGGCCAGCCTAGTTTTGAACTCCCGACCTCGTGATCTGTCCGCCTTGACCTCCCAAAGTACTGGGATTACAGACATGAGCCACCACTCCTGGCCTTTTTTTATTTGTTTTTAGACAGAGTTTTGCTCTGTCACCAGGCTGGAGTACAGTGGTGCGATCTCAGGTCACTGCAACCTCTGACTACAGGCGCACCACCATGCCCAGCTATTTTTTGTATTTTTAGTAGAAATGGTGTTTCACCATGTTAGGCAGAATGGTCTTGATCCCTTGATCTTGTGATCCACCCACCTCAGCCTCCCAGAGTTCTGGGAATTACAGGTGTGAGCCACCACGCCTGGCTCCTTTTCGCATAAAGCCACATGATTTGGAATTGTTTTCTTTTAAACAACAAATAGCAAAGACACTACCTCCCTTTCTTTGTTTTTTTTGAGATGGAGTCTCACTCTTGTCGCCCAGGCTGGAGTGCAGTGGTATGATCTCGGC
The DNA here is from genome assembly GCF_030222135.1 of Aotus nancymaae. Classification (NCBI taxonomy): domain Eukaryota; kingdom Metazoa; phylum Chordata; class Mammalia; order Primates; family Aotidae; genus Aotus; species Aotus nancymaae. The sequence goes on from NW_026988421.1 coordinate 37,646,480, forward strand.
TCACTACAACCTCCACCTCCCAGGTTCAAGTAATTCTCCTGCCTCAGCCTCTCAAGTACTGGGATTACAGGCGCCTGTCATCATGCCTGGCTAACTTTTGTATTTTTAGTAGAGACGGGGTTTCACCATGTTGGTCAGGCTGCTCTCGAACTCCTGACCTCAGGTGACCCATGCATCTCAGCCTCCCAAAGTGCTGAGATTACAGGCATGAGCCACCATGCCTGGCCACCACCTCCCTATCTTAAATGCACAAAAGTTTTGCTCAAAGTATCCACTCAATCTTGGAATAAAAATATTTCTTCTATAATTAGTTAGCAATATGAAATACTAAGAAAAAAATCAATGTAACTGTATCATATCCAGTACTCCTAACAACTTTCCATCTATTTTATCAAATACAGTAAACATGAGTAACAACCTTCCCATAACGTTCCCTTATTGTGTTAGTCTGTCCTCCTGCTGCTAATAAAGACATACTGAGACTGGGCAATTTATAAAGAAAGAGAGGTCTAATGTACTCACAGTTCCACATGGCTGGAGAGGCCTCAGGAAACTTACAATCATGGCAGAAGAAGAAGCCAACATGTTCTTCAAATGGCGGCAGGGAGAAGCAGCATGAGAGCCAAGCAAAGGGGGAAGCCCTTTATAAAACCATCAGATCTTGTGAGAACTTACTATCAGGAGAACAGGATGGGAGAAACCACCCCCATGATTCAATTATCTCTACCTGGTCCCTCTCATGACAAGTGGGGATTATGGGAACTACAATTAAAGCAAATAAGAAATACAACAGCTCCAAGGAAATAATAGGTAGGTCAAGAAAAAGAAAAATTCCTTCTAACAATATTAAGTATTGTATAACAGCATAAGCAACAGAAACTGAAAATGAAGTGCAGAAAACAGGCGTATACACAGGCAACTTTAATACAGAGTATAATTATTTCTTAAATCATTAACATTTATCTACACTGAACCTATTCTTCAGGGAGGCAAGAAAGTAAATGAAGTAGTGTTATGACATAGATCCAAAAATTCTCTACACATCTTACAATAAGAGGAAGGCTCTATACTCTCTTTAATCTGGGCAGGCTTGTGACTACTTTCACCAACGGAATATGACAGAAGTGACACTAAGTGATTTCAAAGACTAGAAAAGGCCACATAATATTTACCTGCCTCCTTTAGACATTTACTCTGGAGAAAGCCATCCACTATGTAAGAAATCGGACTATCCTAAAAATGACAAGCTGGAGAGGCCACATGTAGGCACTCCTAAATGAGAGCCACAGCAACTGCCAGCAATGTGAGCAAGCTATCTTGGCTGTCTAGTCCAGTTGCACCTTCAGATTACTTCAGCCCCAGCAGGTTGCTAATAGCAACCAATATCCATTTGACTACAATCACATAAGACACCCCAACCTACAACTGCCCAGCCAAGTCCTTCCTGATTTCCTTAAAAAAATAATGGTTTTCAAGTAGAATACAAATTACCTGGACACTTGCATAAGATATTGAAAATAGTATTAAATTTAAAAGCTTTCCCAGGATAATTCCTTTTTTCTCCATTTTTTCCCTTTTGGCACTAATCCTTTTTCGTGCTGTCTTAAACTTCTTTTCTACCCGCTGGATGCTCTTTCCCCTCCATATGCTTCAATACTAATCTTAAACTTCCTTCAAATTTCAGCTCAAGACAGTTCCTTAATGTTAACTTCATGAATAGCTATACTGGATAACTTTCCCATTACCAGGAATTTTCCCAGTTTTTTTACATAAGGTCTATATTACACTATATTTTATTAATATGTACATCAAGTTTACTCTCCCACTACTTGGTGTATATTTTATCTTCTAAGTTCCTTGAGAACTGAAGATGTCTTCTATTTCTATGTTCAATTCACAAGTACTGAGAGGATATAAACTACAAATCTTAATTAAAAAAAAAAAAAAAAGGCTCACTAGAGGGCACCCTTTACCAAGAAGTAAACACTAGAAATTCAAGTCCAGTCGGTCCTCTGTAGATGTGGGTTCCATATCCCTGGATTCAACCAGCTGCAGATGAAAAATATTTGAGGAAAAAAAAAATTGGTGGTTGCGTCTATACTAAATATGTACAGACTTTTGTTCTTGCCATTATTCTCCATCCAATACAGTAAACCACTATTTACATAGCACTTACATTGTTATTAGGTATTATACGTAATCTAGAGATGACAAAGTACATGGGAGGATATGCATAGGTTATATGCAAATACTACAGCATTTTATATAGGAGATTTCAACATCCATGGATTTTGGTATCCACACGGGTTCCCAGAAGCAATCCCCCACAGAAACTGAGATGACTGTATTTTCCTTTAATACTACATCATAAATGATGTGGATCTCATACTTGACCTAATCAACAACTAAGTCCTATGAAATAAAAATAAGATTTCCCCATTTTTTGAAGTGGTTTTGCTCTTTTACCTACCACTTTGATATAACTGTTTAAAAAACATAGCAGAAAAGAATCATAAACAGCACAAAAATTCTCTGGCAATTCCAGGCTCCTATGGGTAAGTATGAACAACACAGCACAGGATAAACTTTTATATGTTACACAGTGCCTGACATACAACAGGCATTCAAATATTGAAAGCACATATACAATAATTTTACTAAAGAACATCTTAAAATCACTGTTTGAACTTGCAATAAATATATAAAAGTTACATATATTGAAAACTGATGGGAAATCAGTACTGATGGATAAGATCTACAAGGAACTGAATATCAATCAAATACAAACAAAAATATATTTCACTTGTTTTCTCCATCAGCATTAGAAAATCTACAAAAGATAATTTTTTATGATTTATTCATCTTAGATATCATATATAAGGATAATACTGAAATTACTGAGTGAAAAATAACCTAAAATTTCTAACAGATCTATAAGCTTTTTTTTTCTCTTTTAGAGACAAGAGTCTCACTCTGTTGCCCAGGCTTGAGTGCAGTGATGTGATCACAGCTCACTGCAGGTTCGACCCCAGGCTCAAGTGATCCTCTCACCTCAGCCTCTCCAGTAGCTATAACCACGGCTGTGCACCACTATGCCCAGCTTATTTTCTTAAAATTCTGTAGAGGCGGGGTTTCCCTATGTCGCCCAGGCTAATCTCAAGAGATCCTCCAGTCTCAGCCTTCAAAGTACTGGGATTACAGGCATGAACCACCACAACTAGCCTCTATGAGCCTTTTAACCTACTTCTAAACTATGTAATAACATTAGTATTTTATGGGGAAAAAAATTAAGCAAAGTTAATATTTAAAAAGATAATTTTTGACAGTCCTGGAAAAGACAACATTGTATAAAGTATACCCTGAGGTGGAAGCACGAGCTTTACTAAATTGCAGAAAATTTTAAAACTGAAAGCCAGATTTTAAAAATCTGTCAGCCAAGATCACACCACTGCACTACAGCCTGGACAACAGTTCAAAACTCCGTCTCACAAAAAAAAAAACACATTTGTCCTTATTACAGGTAGACAGGCATGAGCGGGGCAGGAGAGGGTTCTCCCTGCCACCCACCAGAAATGTCAGGCGATGGTTTGGCGATTATCCCACTGTCTCTCTAAAAATGACAATTCAGCTGCCCCAGGGAAAAGCAACTTCCTGGGCATGTGTGATAAGAGACAAAAATGGTGAAGTATGATCTTCCAGGAGCACACTCCACCAAAAAAGGAAAGTAAACCTCAGATGGGCATGAGTATCACTCTGTAAACACACTGCATGTGCTCAATTCCAAAGGGTAAGGAGGGCACTGGGCTTGCAGAAAGTCTACCCTAAGGGAAGAATCATGGGAACCAGGCGAGCCTATAAAGTCCTGGGATCAAGGTTAAGGCCCCTTTTTCTGCTGTCTTCTTTTGCTCTCTTTCTCTCTTGGACCTTCATGTGCCACTCAGCATCATTACCAAAAAGAGATGCCCACAGGGACCTTTCTCACCAAAGACAACCTAGAAAGAACTGCAATGAAGAGAGTAACGAAAATCTAGTAGATGAGACTCAAGATCAGCAGTCATCTCAACATCAGTACTATAGCAACTTGAATTACAGATGCAGAGGCTCAGAAAAACCAAAACCATAACATGGCAAACAGACAAAAGCAGTCAATCCACCAGCTAGAATTCATCCACTCCCAAGGCTGAGCAGGGCAAGGATGAATAAATCCCAGTTTACTATCTCTACCATCATCCAGTTTAATTATCCAACAAGAAGAAATGAATAGGAAATTCCAGCACTAGGAAATGGAACAAAAGATTGGAGCTGAAGACCTTAAGTGCTTGCTTTTTGCCCACTGACCAGATAACTAGAACTATCTGCATTACCTATGCAGCATGAGGTTTGTATTGCTTTTACCTAAAGAATCTCCTTTTCATAACGACAAAAATATATTTTTTAAAACTAAATATGTAAAATATACATATATATATATTTTAATGTTTTTCAAAAGACAAAGAATTTTGCCATATGAGTATATTCAGAAGTAGCATGGAGGAAAACAAAAACATGGTTAGTGCTATAAGGCTGATCCAACTCCCATCACTGACCCTGACCACACAGTCCACTTCTGTTGGTCATTTCTCAGTTCTGCAGAAGAATTGGAAAGAAAACAAGAAGTTGAAAAGAGCAATTCCCACTCAAAAGCAGAATATAAATAACAAAACAAAAAATAAAAATAATTTTTCCATCTATACTAGTGCTTTGCAATCCACAAAGCAATAAAGACAAGTGTGTGTGTGTGACAGAGTTTCTCTCGTTGCACAGACTGAAGTGCCGTAGCGTGATCTCGGCTCACTGCAACCTCCACCTCTTGGGTTCAAAAAATTCTCCTGCCTCACCCTCCAGAGTAGCTGAGATTACAGGCATGCACCACCACATCCGGCTGTTTTTATTTTTAGTAGAGATGGGGTTTCTCCATGTTGATCAAGCTGGTCTTAAATTCCCAACCTCAGGTGATCTGCCCACCAGGGCCTCCCAAAGTGCTGGGATTAGAAGTATGAACATTCGTGTGCATGTGTTCATACTTCTAATCCCAGCACTTTGGGAGGCCCTGGTGGGCAGATCACCTGAGGTTGGGAATTTAAGACCAGCTTGATCAACAAAATCAAACACCACATGTTCTCACTCATAGGCGGGTGTTGAACAAGGAGAACATATGGACACAGGGAGGGGAGCACTATACATGGGGGTCTGTTGTGGGGGAGTGGGGGGGACAGTGGGGGGGTGGGGAATTGGGGAGGGATAGCATGGGGAGAAATGCCAGATATGGGTGAAGGGGAGGAAGGCAGCAAATCACACTGCCACGTATGCACCTATGCAACAACCTTGCATGTTTTTCACATGTACCCCAAAACCTAAAATGCAATAAATAAAAAAAATAAATAAATAAATAAAAAAAGAAGTATGAGCCACTGCATCTGCCCAACTGGTTTTAGATCTACCTCACAGATGAAGAAAATGAGGCTCAAAGAACTTTAGAGATTTGTTCAACACCATGTCGCTTCTAAAAGGCCGGAGCCAGGTAATACCATCCAAGAATTAGACTCATAAGGAATGCTGAAGTCTATTACAGGAAAAAAAAAAAAAAGGTAAAAGGAGCTCACTGCAAAAATCATTATTCAGTTGCTGAAATTATTTCTTTTCAATGTCAGTAAGACATTCATTGCTGATTTCCACAGTGTCTTTCTGATTACTATGGCAATGCCTGTAGTAATTAATTCTCTTGAAATTAAGCTCCTGCACAATGAAGTGGGAAATACCAAAACATCATCAAGACTTACACTTCCTTACAAGTCACAAAGGGTAGTTGCTTGCCTTCCCATTCAGGCATGACAAAAACAAAAAATCATTATGCAGATTCTATTAGGCTTGCTCTATCAAACTAAAAGGAACCATCCCTTCTAGTAAGAGAGCTCTAAAAGCAAACTTGGTTTAAGTTCTTAACCTCCAGAATGAATGAATGAATGAATGAGGATATGAATGAAAAGGGAAGGTAGGAAAGGATTGTACTGTTTGGGTTTTTTTCCATCATTGAGAAATGAAGAGGTATGCATAGGGTAAAAGTGTCAGTGATGTTTCTTATACTAAGCAACCCCTATCTCCTAAGGAAAATGAACTGGAGATTGATCTTACTAAAGCTACTGGAGGCCTGTCTGGGAACTGCAGAGGAAGAAGGAACCTACATCACTTTACTGTGAGTTCATTTCAAGATCTGAGCCTCCTCTGCCCTAGCACAGGTTGGAAATACAGGACTCTCCTTCCTAAGTGTAGTTCTGGTCACAGAACTACACTTTAAACCCTTTCTTTTTTTTTTAGGTTAAAATTTAATAACGTTTTGACATTGCAGCTTTCACTATCTGATACTCCGGATTAGAAGGCAAAGCACAGAGATTAAGAGTGTAGGTTCTGGAGTCAAATGGCCTGCATCCACATCAAGCTCTACCAATTACTGAGTGCAAGGGCCAAATGACCTAATCTATCTGTCCCTACCTCAATTTCCTCAGCTGCAAATGGGTATAACAATGGTACTTGATTTGCTTCTTGTGACGATTAAATAATGTATTTAAGTGTTTAAAACACTGGCACATAGTAAGTAAGTTCAATAGATGTTAGCTATTACAATTACTTACATGATTACTTTTACCTCTAGGAATGAAGATTTTGACTAAGAAATTATTTTAGATTTCACATTATTTTTCATAAAATTTCACACAAGAACCACCGCTAAGTGTACTGGTTCATGCCTGGAATCCCAGCACTTTGGGAGGCTGAGGCAGGCAGACCACAGGGTCAGGAGTTCAAGACTAGCCTGGACAACGTAGTGAAACCCAGTCTCCACTAAAAATACAAAAATCAGCGGGCATGGTGGTGTTGCCTGTAGTCCCAGCTATTCAGGAGGCTGAGGCAGGAGAATCACTTGAACCAGGGAGGTGGAGGCTGCAGTGAGCTGAAATCATGCCACTGCACTCCAGCTTGGGCAACAGAGTGACACTTCATCTAAAAAAAAAACAAAAAAAAAACACCTAAATGTGCAACATAAGGAAATAATTAAATAAGCTAAGATATATGTACTTTAAAATATTAGTCAACCATAAAGAATTAACTTACAGAGAGCTTGCAACATTAAAATAGGCATTGTCAATATTAAATTGAAAGGGATGAAGAGACACAAATACAGATATACTCACAGGACAAACTCAGAAATACACACACCAAATATGGAGTACTTTTGGTTATAATGGTTTTAAGTGATTTTTATACAAACATATTTGTTCTGAATTTTTTTTCAAAAAAATGAATACTATTTTTATAATAAAAAAACTGTATTTTTATTTTGGTGGAAAAAATGGGATAAAAATTATATACAATGGAGTCACTGCTGCCCTCAAAAACTATTTAACAGTAATCATCATTTAATATGTTGAATAACATAACTTCACTCAATAAATATTCACTATATCTGCAGGCACTTTCTCAAATAAAAAAATTAAAAAAGAAAAAAGAAATAAAAGAAAAAATATTCAATATTTACTACACGTCCACTATACATAGGAAAAAAACTGAATATCAACAATGATTATCCTTTAGTGGGAATAAAAGCAATTTTTTTTCTGCTCTCTATTCTATATTTTTAAAGTTTTTCTATAAAGAAAGTTTTTGTTTTTCACTAATTCAGTCCAAAAGGATTTACTAAGTCTGTTGTATTAATGGCATTCTGCTATGTAACATAGTAGGAACTCATCAGATATGTATGAAATCACAGGTCTCAGGGACAATCTAATTAGGCCTATATTCAAAACATACTTATTCACACACAAAGACATGCATTTACAAACAACAAAATAACACTGTGTAGCATTTTAAAAGTTCCTGCTATAAGAATCCAGACAGAGAAAATATATATGTGTGTGTATCCATGCAGAATGCAGTATTATAAGATGCAAAAATTTCATGAAGGAAATAGGAGAATTCAATAACAGGTAATATTTGAATTGGTAGAGAAATTAGGAGGAGGGTATTCAATCACGGGTAAAGACAGGAAAGAACGTAGCATTGTGTACAATTCAAACAGTTTAACTGATACGAAGGATATCTGTTGTTACTGGGAATTTCACTGTAACTCCCATACAGTGATTCTGAATTTTTATTTAGGTTGTACCTAGGGTGTAGCATGACTCTCCTCTCTAATTATGATCAAAGTTACAGTTCTCCCTAGGAAAGTGCACAAACACAGCTATAATACATACCTTCTCTCTGAGAACTGCTACCCATTGACAAGGCTGGACAAGTAGCACAGCCTCTTCCAATCATAGTACACTGCAACAGGGGTGTACAATCTGACACATTCTCAGGAATTTTAAATCAACTTGCATTCAGATAGGTATGTGCCTAACATATGAACGCTATAGGTGATCATCCTCCACCAAGCACAGAGAGAAGCAGAGAAAGTCAGACTTCACAGAAGAATGAAAATAAAGAAAAGTCATCAAGGAAAAATAGAAAGAAACATGGTTTTCCACTTCTTTGTTCCAGTCTTTCAGAAAGTTTGGCTGCCCTAAGATTTTTATAAAATACCCCAGTAACCTTCACCATTTATTTTTTCATTTTTTCCTAACTCAAGTTAGTTTGATTACCTACAACTATAATTTTTTTTTTAATCCTGGACAAAGATGCTCACATGGGAGGGCGTGCACGCATGCACGAACACACACACACACTTCTTACAATTAAAAAAGATTTACAGGCTGGGCATGGTGGCTCACGCCTATAATCCCAGAACTTTGGGGGCTGAGGCTGGCAGATCACGAGCTCAGGAGTTGAAAACCAGCCTGGCCAATATGGTGAAATCCTGTCTCTACTAAAAATACAAAACAAAAAAAAATCAGCCAGGCGTGGTGGTGCATGCCTGTAGTCCCAGCTACTCGGGAGGCTCAGGCAGAATAATGGCTTAAACCCAGGAGGTGGAGGTTGCAGTGACCCGAGATCACACTACTGTACTCCAGCCTGGGTGACAGAATGAGACTCCATCTCAAAAAAAGAAAAAAAAAAGGTTTACAGACACCTTCCTCTGACTAGTACATCAGACCATATCCTCCCAAATGCATACAGTACAGGAATACCACAATACTGATCATCTCAGCTCTCAATCTAATTTTCTGTTTGTGTCATGACAAAGAATGCTGGGAAGCCCTACCACATAATAATCCGGAAATAAGGGTCAAGGCATGATTTACGTTAATAGACTCCTGAGGAAAAGAGCATGTCAAAGAGGTCACCAGGCTGATGATGACAATGATGATAAGCCACATAAATTTTACACACTTTTAGTTTTTTCAAAACATTGACAATATTGTACTGCTAAGTAAAAAACTGAAGATAAAGTATCCTAAAATACTGCTGCTTGGTATTCAAACCAACTCTATAGCCTGTAGCTGCAGAGTATCAGAGTTTCCAGCAAACTAAAGAGGGGGAAAAAATGCATAGAATCCAATTTCCTTTTCCTTTTTTTCTTTTTCTTTCTTCCTTTCTTTTTTTTTTTTTTATGACAAGGTCTCGCTGTGTCGCCCAGGCTGAAGTGCAGTGGTACGATCCCAGCTCACTGCAACCTCCGCTTCCTTGGTTCAAGCGATTCTCCTGCCTCAGCCTCCTGAGTAGCTGGGATTACAGGCATGTACCAACACAACCAGCTAATTTTTGTAGTTTTTGGTAGAGAGGGTTTCACCATGTTGGCCAGGCTGGTCTCGAACTCCTGAATTCAAGTGATCTGCCCGCCTCCGGCTCCCAAAGTGCTGGGATTACAAGCATGAGCTACTGCACCTGGCCCAGAATCCAATTTCTTTCACCATAGAATACTGGGAAATATTTTTTGTTTACATAATGTAAACATATCTATTTTTCCATGAAATATTTCACCTAGTTTGCTACATATCCTCATAAAATGCTTCATAAAATAATGCCCAGATGCTTCCTTTAACTTATTTGAAGACATTCTGTCAAATAATTTTTAATAACAGAGTTGATATACTTTAATATGTTTTTTAAAAGATACATTCATATCTTAAAGGATTATATGACCTTTCAAAGTATCAAGAGCAAGCAAAGGCAAAAAATTAAGGACAATTTTCCCTATATTTCTGATGTTGAATTTTACTTGACTTGTTCTCACAAATAGTATCCTGTTTCCATACACAGCAAAAAAGTCTGGTGCAGTGTGTTAGTTAACATTGCTTCCTATAACTAGTGTTGACACTCTGTATTACTGACATTAATACTCACTGTAATTCTGGAAAACAGCATAACACATTGATGATCATTAATGAACATCCTCCATGGTGAAACCTGAATTCATAATCAGCCAACACAGATTTGCAATAGACTTCCTCCTTCCTGTTTTTACATTCCTGACCAAAGAGGTATCTCTTCCTGTTGACTTTTGGGCATTTGGTAAAATGCAAAAACTGAGAACTCAAAACACTCACTATATTTAATTGTATTTGTCCTCTAGGATAAATTGAATTGTGAAAACAAACTTTAATTCAAAAACTTTAAGCAATTAAGTAGATTAATGAATGCAAATATAAACTGCTTCCCTACAAAACTTTAGAAAATTAAACAAAAATATCAGACTGACTAAAGCAGATCTAATGTGCACTTTGCCTAATAGCTTAAGAGACAAACTATAGGCTCAACCAAAGTGTTTTACAGAAATCTTAACCTAAAATTAAGAAGAAATTCACTGAAGGGCTAATTTCACAGCAGAACAAAAAGAATACTGCTCAATCATTGAAAACAAAACAGAAAATTAATTGAGCTTTACACTTATGATTTGTGCATTTATAATGCACTTACGATTTACAATGCTAAAGACTATAGTCTACAAATATTTTTCAAAATAAAGATGTAACATTAATATTTATACAACTAAAAATTCAAAAACAAACTCATCAAACAGAAACTATACGAGATGCAAGAAGAAAGAATAAGAAACAAATTAATGAAAGAGGACTTTGGCCGGGCATGGTGGCTCACACCTGTAATCCCAGCACTTTGGGAGGCCGACGCAGGTGGATCACCTGAGGTCAGGGGTTCGAGACCAGCCTGGCCAACATGGTGAAGCCCCATCTCTACTAAAAATAGAAAAATTATCTGGGTCTGGTGGTGCCAGGTGCCTGTAGTACCAGCTACTCAGGAGGCTGAGGCATGAGAATCGCTTCAGGAGGCAGAGGTGCAGTGAGTCGAGATTACGCCACTGCACACCAGCCTAGGCAATAGAGGGAGACTCAGTCTCAAAAAATAAAAATTAAATAAAAGGGGACTTTAACATACCTCTCTCAATCCAAGAAATATCAGGTGAAAAATAACGAGGCTTTAGAAGATATAACAAACTTAATTAATAAGGTATGTATGTGTATAAAACTGTGAGCCCTAATAAGAAAGAATACACTTTCTTTTCAAGAGAACATAGAATACTCATGAAAACTAACCGTATATTAAGACACTAATAAAACCTCAATTAATTTGAAAGACTAGAATACAAACAGATTGATCTAACTATAATGTAATAAAACTAGGAATAAGAAGCAAAATTTAACAAATAAAAAAGACTCTCCATACTTGGAAAGTTCTAAAAAACACACACTATACTGGATCAAAGGGTGAAAAAAATACAGCAGAAATTCTTTAAAAGAGCAATAAGGGAGATACATCAGAATATGTGGAATACACCTAACATCAGAATATGTGGAATATATCTAGAGCAATCATCAGTGAAAGACAATAGCATTAATTAATAACATCAAAAAATGAATTATGTACAAAACGCAAAAAGCTAGGAAAATAACAAAAGAAATGGAAAGAATCATTAAAAATAAAAGCAGAAAGGAATGAGTTAGAAAACAGAAAATTTGTGGATTACTAAATCCAAAAACAGGTTTAAAAAAAAAATCAAAACAGACAAACCACTAGTTAACCAAATAAAAGGAGAAAACAATGACTAAAATTGTAAATACACAAAATTTAAATTTAAATACAAAAAATACTAAAATTAGGACTGACAAGTGGAATATAACCACTGAAACAGAAGAAATTATTAATATTATTATTATTATTGAGACGTAGTCTCACACTGTTGGTCAGGCTGGAGTACAGGGCACAATCTTGGCCCACTGCAACCTCTGCCTCCCCGGTTCAAGTGATTCTCCTGCCTCAGCCTCCAGAATAGCTGGGACTACAGATGCTCATCACCACGCCCACTAATTTTTTGTATTTTTAGTAGAGACAGGGTTTCATCACATTGGCGAGGCTGGTCTCCATCTCCTGGCCTCGAGTGACCTCCAGCCTTGGCCTCCCAAAGTATTGGAATTATAGGCGTGAGCTACCGCGCCTGGACTATAAATTTTTTTTTTTTTTTGAGACAGTGTCTTGCTCTGTCACCCAGACCAGAATGAGTGACATAATCATAGCTCAATGCAGCCCTGACCTCAGCCTCCCAAGTAGCTGGGACCACAGATGTTAAGCTAATGTGGTTTTTGTTTGTTTGTTTGTTTTCTGTACATAATGGGTCTCCCTGTGTTGCCCAGGCTGGTCTCAAACTCCTGGGCTCAAGTGATCCTCCCACCTCAGCCTATCAAAGTGCTGGGATTATAGGCATGAGCCACCATGCTAGACCAAAATCTTATTTTTAATAAGATTGCACAAGTCTACTCAAATAAATTTGATAAATTTGAAGAAATAATTTTTCAAAAGAATACAGCTTATTGACCCTCAAAAGAAAAGTCTAAAACAGACCAATTATCACAGAAGAAACAGAGAAAAGAGTTAAAAGACTCTTCTACCAAAAGCACCATATCCATTGATTTTCACAGGGGTAAGTCTGAGAAACTTTTAAAGATCAGATAACATCAACATTAATTATACCAAAAAAAATTCCAATTTTGTTTAATGAAATGAATGTAACATTGAACCTAAGATCTGAAAAAGGCTGCACCAATGTGCAAAATGCACTAACTTGCAAACTACAGAGCAGTCTCACTTAAAAACATCAATGCAAAAAATCTTTACAAGCATACTAGCCAACAGAATTCAACAACACATTAAAAGAGCAAATCATCATCACCAAATGGGGTTTATTCTAAGAAGACAGGACTATTTCAATAATAGGAAATCCATTAATAAATTCAATCATACTGAAGGAGCAAATTTAAAAAATCGTATGACCATCTCCATAGATGCAGAAAAAACATCTGTAAAAGATCACTTGACAAAATTCAACAGACTTTCTTGCTAAAAACACTAAATAAAAGCAGTATCAGTGAATACTTTAACATAATAAAATATAAATACCTCAATTCAAAAGCCAGAGCTGGGCTATACACAGTGGCTCACGCCTGTAATCCCAGCACTTTGGAAAGCTGAGGTGGGTGGATCAAGTGAGGTCAGGAGTTCAAGACCAGCCTGGCCAACATGGTGAAACCCCGTGTCTACCAAAAAAAAATACAAAAACTAGCTGGGCATGGTTGTGGGCACCTTTAATCCCAGCTACTCGGGAGGCTGAGGCAGGAGAAACACTTGAACCCAGGAGGCGGAGGTTGTTGCAATGAGCCGAGACTGTGCCACTGCACTCCAGCCTGGACGATAGAGTGAGACTCCATCTCAAAAAAAAAAAAAAACCCACAAGCCAGAGCTATATCCTAATTAAGAAATACTAAAGGTTTCCCCTGCTAAAGTCAGGAAAAAAAGATTGTTGCAATTACTGGATTGCTAAGTTAGACTAGAAAAAGCAATCTAAGGTTTAAGACGTCAAAAGGAAGAAGTAAAATTATTTCTAAATATAGATTATATGATTACATAACTGAAAAAACCAACAGAATCAATGGTGAAAATGTATAAACAATATGAAAACTTAATACTTAAAAAATTAGCATAACAAAGATCACCAGCATTCACTTATATATAACCAAAAACCAACTAAAAGACAATGTAAGGCCCCTGGCTGCACGGTGACTCACACCTATAATCCCAATACTTTGGGAGGCCAAGTAAGGAGAATCACTTGAGGTCGGGAGTTTGAGACCAGCCTGAGCAACACAGTGAGACTCCACTTCTATAAGGAAAAATAAAAATTAGCCACGTATGATGGCATGTGCCTGTAGTCCTAGCTACTCAGGAGGCTGAGATGGGAGGATCCCTTAAGCCCAAGAATTTGAGGTTACAGCTAGCAGTGATCATGCCACTGCACTCCAGCCTGGGCAATAGAGTGTGATTCTGTCTCAATTTTTGTTTCTTAAAAAAGGAAACGCCTGGCATGGTGGCTCATGCCTGTAATCCCAGCACTTTGGGAAGCCAAAGAGGGAAGATTACTTGAGCCCAGGAGTTTGACACCGGCCTGGGCAACATGGTAAAACCCCATCTCTATAAAAAAATTTTAAAATTAGCCAAGCACTAATTTCAATCATATTAATGGAGCAAAAAAGAAAAAATCATATGACCATCTTCACAGATGCAGAAAAACATCTGACAAGATTCAACAACTTTTCTCGTTAAAAACACTAAATAAAGTGGGTACTGATGAATGCTTCCTTAACATGACAAAATATAAAACCCTCAGCACAAAAGTCAGAGTTATCTTAATGAGGAAATATTAAAGGTTTTAGTCCCAGCTACTCAAGAGGCTAAAGTGGGAGAATCGCTTGAACCCAGAAGGTTGAAGCTGCAGGTGAGTTATGATTGTGCCACTGTTCTCTAGCCTGGTCTCCAGCAAGGACCTGTCTCAAAAAAAAAAAAAAAAGGGGGAGAGGGAAGGCAGGCCCTATTAAAATAACAAGAAAAAAATACCTATATATAATCTTAAGGATTTCTAAAATTTATTTATGGAAAACTTTAACTCTCTTGAAAGACATAACATGTTCTTGGATAGGAAGACTCACTATCACCAATATGCCTGTTCTCCCTAACGAAAAATTTATAGTTATAGCTCAATCCCAATCAAATACTTTGGGTTTTCTACAACTAGAGAAGTTTATTAAGTTCATTTAGAGAAATAAACCAGGAAGAGTCACCAGGAAATCCCTGAAAAAGATAAGCAATGAGGTACAGGTAGTCCTACCAGATATTAACACAACAAAACTTCCAAAATTAAAAGTGCTGCAGAGCACATGAATAGACATACAACAAACAGAACCAAGAAACCCAGATATAGTACCACTGCATATAAAAATTCAGTACATGATAATGGCATCATCTCAAATCAACACGAAAAAGACCTACATTTTAATAAGAGGTATCAGGATAGCTGGTTGCCACGATAAAACTAGAGCCATTCCTTATACCACACCCCAGGAAAATGCAAATAGAATCAGATGTAAAGTAAAAAACAACATACAAGTACCAAAAGAAAACATGGGTGGACTTCCCTATAACTTAGGAGTCTGGAAAGCTTTCCTATGACTAAAAATTCACAAGCTAAAAAGGGAAAGACTGATAAATTTTATTTCGTAAAAATAAAAATCTTTTGCACAGAAAAAAAATAGGATAACGACAGTAAAAAGACAAATAAAAAAATGTTTCTGACTAATGGCAATTTTAAAAACTGAAATGGACAAAAAAGATTACTGAAAGTCCTATCTAGCATACTCTTTGGGTCTATCTGTGCCTTTCACTGTCTTTTGGCTATTTTACAACTCTGTAAATTGTAGAAAACTTATACTAATGTAAATTACTCTTGTCCATAAAAATGCAGATTATATTTTGGTCAGTGGAATACAGTTGATTACTGCCCTGTGGATACTGACCAGTTGTGTTATCTGTTTACAGATCCATTTCAGCATTCCCAAATGCCTATATTGTTTCTTGCCACTGCCTTTGAAACGTTGTAACATCATACTGATTCCCTCTTAATAAGTTAAATACAATCTCTGGCACATATTCATTTTACATTTGTATGAGGGTCATGATCTTACCTTTTTGAAAATTATTTTTTAATAGTTTTGGAAGTTTTACCAAAATGTCCCGTGCATTCACCTGACAGAGCAAAGAAAACTGCTTTACCAGAAAATTGCACCTCATGGGCTACTTAAGCTCTGGCACAATCTTTTCTTGGCTCCCAGAAGTAAAATCCAAGCGGCAACATATACTTAACTTTGCTGCCTCCCTGTTTCTCTAGGTCGTTCTCCTTTCCCCATCCTCTCTACAAATTATGTTCTGGTGTGGTTTCTAGTTACTGCATGGCCAATAAGTTATCACGCCTAAATGGCAGCAATGATTGAGAATTTGATTTTACGGTTTAATCACTTATTTGGTGATCCTTATAGACAGAGAATAGAGATTACTTGGGTAAAAGCTAAAACAGACTTTGGTTTGTTAGTCTTTTTAATGTATTTGTTTACTCTGAGCTCAAATCAGTTAGGAATTTCTTATCCACCAGGAACAGGTTTTTGACATCTGGACCAGTGAGTTTTCATATCTCTGTGACATGTCTCTTGAACTGTGAGTGAAGTTACAGACACAAAGTTACAAAGCTCTGCATCTGTAATACAGAAAGGCTTTTACCTCTTCATTATATACGTGAAACAATTTATTTCCAGAGGGTATTAACAACTAAAACTATAAAGTCTCTTGAATTAAAGAAACTCTGTTCTGACTGGCTTATTGATAAAAATAAGTACTTAAATAAATAGAATATTTGTAAAACTCCCAAAAAACAAGGAAATTTAACTTTTGATATGTTAAATGTGTTTGACCTAAGAAAAATTCTTCTTATGGAAACTAATTCAGAAACATTTTTAAAACCCAAGATCACCTAAATAAGATACAATTTTGGCAAACAAGCCTTGATAATTTCAGTTTATAAAAGTGGCTTTTTCTTGTCTCTGATTAATCATTTTATTCTAAGACTTTTTTTTTCCTAAACACAGACAGATTTACTGATCACATAAGCTAACATTACCCTACATAATATTTAAGATGATGAAAAGGTAAACTTGTGCTCAAATAAATTATTCTCACAAACTTTTATTTCAACATGTAGGAAAACAATATCCAACATCTTTAGGTGGCAAAATCTTGATATTAAGTTACTTAATAATCATTGCATACCTAATTTTTAGTACAACAGAACCCAAGAAGATGGATTACTAAGCACAATTAAGTTTACATATTTGTGTTTTTTTTTTTTTTTTTTGAGACGGAGTTTCGCTCGTTACCCAGGCTGGAGTGCAATGGCGCGATCTCGGCTCACCGCAACCTCTGCCTCCTAGGTTCAGGCAATTCTCCTGTGTCAGCTTCCTGAGTAGCTGGGATTACAGGCACGCGCCACCATGCCCAGCTAATTTTTGTATTTTTAGTAGAGAAGGGGTTTCACCATGTTGACCAGGATGGTCTCGATCTCTTGACCTCGTGATCCACCCGCCTCGGCCTCCCAAAGTGCTGGGATTACAGGCTTGAGCCACCGCGCCTGTTTCTTTTTTTATATACTATACAGAGGCTATAGTTTTGGGACATGTTAATAAAAGTGTTCAGTTTTGCCACTTTAAGAAGGTATAAAAGGAATGTTTGTGGCTGTAGGAATTTGTATTACGTGTGCTCATGAGTTTTGCAAGTGTGATAACATTCTTGCGTATAATAGACAGTTCTCAATGTTCAACCCCAGCGTTTCAATGTGAAATATAAATTAGTTACTTTGATTAAAAGTTAAAAATCATTCCCAGTAGTTAAGATAATATGAGGAAAAATAGTGAAAGAAATACACTGTGTATATGTTTTTATTTTTCAAGAAAATTGAGTACACTTGATCCTTGAACAACACAGGTTTAAACTATGCAGATTCACTTATACACAATTTTCTTCTGCCTCTGCCACCTCTGAGACAGCAAGACTAACTCCTCCCCTACCTCCTCCTTCGTCTATTTCATAGGAAGATGATGAGGATGAAGATTTTTATGATGATCCACTTCCACTTAATGGATAATAATATAGTTTCACTTCCTTATGATTTTCTTTTCTTTCTTTCTTTTTTTTTTTTTTTTTGAGACAGAGTTTCACTCCTGTTGCCCAGGCTAGAGTGCAATGGCTCAATCAACCTCTGTCTCCTGGGTTCAAGCGATTCTCCTGCCTGGGATTACAGGCATGCACCACCACGCCCAGCTAATTTTGTATTTTTAGTAGAGATGGGGTTTCTCCATGTTGGTCAGGCCGGTCACGAACTCACGACCTCTCAGGTGATCCGCCCACCTCGGCCTTCCCGGTTACCAAGAGTGCTGGGATTACCCTTATGATTTTCTTAGTAACACTTTATTTTTTCCAGCTTACTTTATTCTAAGAATATAGTAGATAATATACATAATATAGAAAATATGTTTTGATTGTTAGGTTATTAGTAAGGTTTCTAGTAAACAGTAGGCTATTAGTAGTTAAGTTTTGGGAGTCAAAAGTGATACCTGGCCAGGTCAGCACTTTGGGAGGCCAAGGCAGGTAGATTGCTTGAGGCCAGGAGTTTGAGACCAGCTTGGCCAACCTGGTGAAACCCTGACTCTACTAAAAAAAAAAAAAAAAAAAAAATTAGCTGGGTGTGGTGGTGCACACCTGTAATCCCAGCTACTTTGGAGGCTGAGGCAAGAGTTTTGCTTGAGCCCAGGAGGCGTCTCCCTCTGTTGCCTAGTCTGGCGTGCAGTGCTGCGATCTTGGCTCACTGCAAACTCCACCTCCAGAGCTTAAGTGATCCTTCCGCCTCAGCATCCTGAGTAGCTGGGATTACAGGCGCACACCACCACACCAGCTAATTTTTAAATGTTTTTAGTAGAGACAGGGTTTCACCATGTTGGTCAGGCTGGTCTTGAACTCCTGGCCTCAAGTGATTTGCCCACTGCGGCCTCCCAAATTGCTGGGATTACAGGCGTGAGCCACCGCACCCGGCCAGTACTCATATGTTTTACTGCATGAGTAGTCAGTGCCCCTAAATCTTCCTGTGTTGTTCAAAGGTCAAATGTAGTTTCATCCTAAAGTAGTAGTTACCAAATTTGTGTTCTCTTAAAACTTACTGAGAACTCCAAAAAGATTTTATGTGAATTATAATTATCAATATTTTTCAAATTAAAAATTAAAACAGAATTTTTAAAAATATTTATTAATTCATTTGAAAATAACAATAATGAATGCAGTGAATGTTAACATAAATAATTTCCATATTAGGACTCTCCAGAGGAACAAAACCAATAGGATATATAAAGATACATAAAAGATTTATTACAGGAACTGGCTCACACCATTATGAAAGCCAAGTTGTCCCACAACATGCCCTTAGAGAACCAGGAAAGCCAGTGGTATAATTCAGGCCAAGTTCGAAGGCCTGCAAACCAGTTTTAAGCCCCACAGTTTGAAGGCCTGAGACCAGGAGTTCTGACATCCATGGGCCAAAGAAGACAGAGGTCTCAGCTCAAGAAGAGAGAGAGAATTCACCCTTCCTTTGCCTTTTTATTCCATTTGAGGCCTCAGTGGATTGGATGTCCACCCACATTGGTGATGACAGACCTTCTTTACTCAGTCTACTGATTCAAATGCTAGTATCTTCCAGAAACACCCTCACAGGTACACCCAAAAATTATGTTTCACCAGCTATCTGGGCAGCCCTTAACCTAGTTAAGTTGACACATAAAATTTCATCATCATAACCTTTTAGTATTATTTTAAAATAATTTTGACCTCACAGACCCCAAAGAAAGAACCAGTGCTGTAGAGTCAAGCATTTATTTGTTCCAGAATATGAAAGAGCTCAATGAAAGGCAAAACTTGGAAAATGAAGCATATTTACCTTGGTTTACAATACTAGAGTCTGAAAACCAGTTATGAAATATGTTACAAACTTAGCAACGTTTGCTTATTCTTGTTGGGCTTGTTTCCTTGGTTATTTGTTAATGCCTCTGCCTACAATATGAAAGGTTACTCTTTATCTTCTGTGTAATCTGCCTACCTAACAGTGAGTCTGTTTGCCAGAGTAATTTTCTGTGTTTCACATGGACTTTATTACACTTTGTATTACTTTAGCAAACAAAAAGGTTTCCTCTCACTTATGAAAGAGCTGAAGTTCTTTACAATCAAGTTATCTATGTTTATTTTTAAATGCTTCATTTTCACTTTACCTAAACAGACAACCAGCACCACCATACCCAGCTAACTTTTTTTTTTTTTTTTTTAATTGTTTTTAGAGATGGGATCTCTCCATGTTGCCCAGGCTGGTCTCAACCTCCTGGGCTCAAGCAATCCTCTCCACCTTGGCCTCCCAAAACGCTGAGATTACAGGAATGAGCCACTGCACTCAGCCTCAAGATATCTTTTACACCTAAAATAATGTTTAAGACTTCCCCCAAGGAACCCTGGAACACTTCATTTATTCTTTCAGCTTATGAAAAACAAAATTCAAGACATTATTGGGTTTGTTTGACATGCTACTCCAGTAAAATTTGCATGGGAAGAGTTACCAAATTAAAAGAGATGCTGAGCCTTCCTAGGTTAAATGTCTATAGATTAAAAAAAAAAAATTACTAACACAAACATTTCTGAAATTGTATTCTTTATGGGAAGTCCCTGGAGATTTGCCAATGCCCTTGCTATCCATATTATGTTTTCATTGATCAAAATTTTTAAGTAGTAGTTATGGAATGAACCTGATAGGAAATTTTACTCTCTTTCATTCTGATATTATTGGCTACAGTAATAAATTAGCCATAGCTATTAAAGTCCATCACGTACAGATAGTTTTGTTATACTCTGATGCTGGCCTGAAAGTGCTGCTACATGCTAAGTCGAGTCTGTATCTTTAACAATGAAGGGCAGTTTCAAAGCCCCATGCACTTCAAACTATTGACACTTCACAAAATAGACTCTTAAAGTTAAATACAGAATTACCATATTACCCAACAATAATTCCACTCTTAGGTAATTTCCCCAGACACTGAATACAGGTATTCAACCAAAACATTCGTAACAGCATATTCCGACTGCCAAAAGGTAAAATACCATAGACTGTCAAAATACCATAGACTGGGTAGCTTATAAACAACACGAATTGCTTTCTCACAGCTCTGGAGGCTGGGAAGTACAGAATCACAACAGATTCAGTGTTTAGTGAATTCTGGTTCATACACGGTGCCTTGTAACTTCATCCTCACATGGTGGAAGGGGCAAGCTAGTTCTCTGGGGTCTCTTTCATAAGACTACTACTTGTCCCATTCATGAGTGATGTGCCCTCATGACCTAACTACCACCTAAAATCCCCACCTCCTAATACTATCACATTGGTGAGTTAGGTTTTAACATATGAATTATGTGGGGGTGGGAATATGAAACTTCAAGTGGTAAAAAGTACTGATTCATGCTACGATGTAGACGAGCATGCTAAAGTGAAAGGAGCCAGACACACACAAAAACCATGTTATATTCTTTTGTTACATGAAATATCCAACCAGGTAAAATCATAGTACAGAAAGCAGAAAACAGGCTGCCAGGGACTAGATGAGGAGAAAAAACAGAGAATGACTATTTAATGCGTACAAGGTTTCTTTCTGTAACGAAAAATGATTTAAAACTAGATAGAGATGATGGCTGCACAGCACTGTGAATGCACACTTTACTAAAATGCATACTTTAAAGTGGCTTGTCTTTTTACATTGGTATTACCTCTAAATACAGGTAATATCAATGTAAAAATATTAAAAATAAATTTTTAACTAAATAGTTAAAAATTTAAACAAGAATAATCTTTGAGGGGGATACACTTTTGGAATAACAGTGTGAGGAAATCCACAAACCTACACCCCAATGAAACAACCCTAACTAAGGAAAATTATTTTTTAAAGCGCCATTTTAAGTTTCTGAAGATTGTCCTAAGAGCTTACAGAAAATGATGAAACATTTATCCAAGAAAATCTACTACATACTTGGTAAGAACAGTAAAAGTTTGTGGCCTTTGACCCATGACCCACATCTACCTTTTCCCAACCCCCTATTCAGGTGACAGAAGATCTACCTGGGTAGGAGTGGCCAAGAAAGCAGGGCTCTCTTTCCTGCCAAGGTTTCAGTCAAAAGCTAAAGAAAGGGCAGGCATTCAGCATTTCTGATCCCTGCCTCAACAGTGTTGCAGAGGCTAAAAACAAGGTGAGTGTGGCAGAGAAAATAAGGGCTCCTTTCTTTCACCCAGCCCTCCTTCAGACCCCCCAGCTCCTGGAGGATGTCATAGAAAAAGACTATATCACAGTAACAACAACCATGGATACTAGGGACCCAACTGCCCTCACTTTGGCCTGCTCATAGCAGAAATGTTCCACACTAGAAAGACAAGCCAAGACCGGAGACTACCATCTCACCCAGCACCATGCTCTTAAAGCAAGGAGATCACTCCAAGAGGGGGAGCCCACTATTCATGCCCCCAGATCTAGAGCAGTGGCTCAAGGATTATATCCAGGGGGTGAGGTAGATGGTAAGTACAAAGAGCTCCAAAGCACTCCCCAAAGAAATTGACTTTATGTAGAACAGAGTGTGGAGAAGCACAAATATAAAGGTGCTCTTGAAAACAATGAAGATTTTGGTATTAAGCAATTGAAAGAACATTAGTAGCTTCATTGAGAGCAATAAGCTAAATTATAAGTCAGAAAGTTTAGCCAAGAGAACCAGGGAAAGAAAAAGTGAAGAAGAGCCTTTCTGTAGTCAGAACAAACCTCAGAGACTGGCCTGGGAAAAGCACCACTGCACTCGAACAGGTATTTGTACACCCATGTTCACTGCAGCATTATTCACAACAGCCAAAAGGAGGAAGCAACACAAATAAATGTCCACTGATGAATAAAATGTAGCATATACATACAATGGGCTATCGCTCTTCCCTAAAAAGGAAGACAAGGATGATACATGCTACAATGTGGATAAATCTTGAGGACATTATGCTTAGTGAAATAAACCTGTCACAGAAACATATAATTCCACCTATATTATCTAGAGTAGTTACAGTCACAGAGGTAGAAAGTAAAATGGTGGTTGCCAAGGGCTGGTGAAAAGTGGGGAATGGGAGTTAGTGTTTAGTGAGTAAAGAGTTTCAGCCTGGGAAGATAAAAAAGTTCTGGAGATAGATGATAATAGCGGCAGAACGATGAATATGTACTTAATGCCAAACAACTTTATACTTAGAAATTATTAGAATGGTAAATCTTATGTTATATGAATTTTACCAATTTAAAAACAAAATAAAAAGCCAAGAGTGGGAAGATTAGGGGTCTTAATCTTAATCTGTCGCCCAGGCTGGAGTGCAGTGGCACAATCTCGTTCACTGCAGCATCTACCACCCGGGTTCAAGCAATTCTGCTGTCTCAGCCTCCTGAGTAGCTGGGACTACAGGCACACACCACCACACCCAGCTAATTTTTGTATTTTTAGTAGAGACGGGGTTTCACCATATTGGTCAGGCTGGTCTTGAACTCCTGACCTCAAGTGATCCACCCGCCTTGGCCTCCCAAAGTGCTAAGATTAACTTACTGGATTAACAGTAAAAAAGTCATAAGCCAGGAATAAATACAAAATAGAGAGAAAAATAAAAACAATCTATCATTTATTCCTTTGACATTTTAAGCGCAACGTGGCTGGATATGTTCTGGCTGCTGGAGTATATAGTAGTTCCCTTTACCTGGTGGTGCACTCATCTCCAACTGCTAAGGACTCACAGCTATACCTTGGCTACAGATGAGAAGCACTCCACACATACAACAATAATGCCTGGGAGGTGATATGCCCCAACACGCGCACACGTGTGCACGCGCACACACACACACACACACACACACACACACAGCGAGAGTAATAGGCTGCAGTGAAGGAAAGACTGCAGCGAAGGAAAGACTGTTGCAGGTTGAGGTAAACACTCAGGCCCTCTACCTCAAGGTGAGACAATTCTGTGATCTCATTCAAGCTCTAGAATTCCCCCTGAGGTTAGATTAAAGCTAGACTTGAATCCACAGCTTTGCTGATCTCTGCCTATCCTATTTTCCTTACTCCTACAGTTTCATCTGAAAGTATTCCCTCAGTAAATCACTTGCATATAAGGGATAATAAGCCACTGCCAAGAGGACCAAATTTAACTGCATCAGACTGTGGAATAACTTATGCCCCAGGACACTGCTGAAAATAATGATCAGCCAGCAATCAGTGGAATCTAACAGCTGAGTGTGATGCCAACAGAGGCAGAATGTTTAACAGAGAGATCAGGAAAACAGAAAGTCAAAGAGCACTGCTAAAATCACTGTCATTCCAGGGTGACAGCGTACATGCCAGGATTGCACTCTGAGGAGCAACATCAGCAACTTCCTACTGTGAGGGAAATACACTTGACTGGAATAGTCCAAATAAGCCATTAAACAAACAGGCACACAAACAACATGCCCCATGAGTGTTATGGGGTGGTGGGAATCAGCATCAAGAGTTGCTACATTATCTAAACCTTCCAGTTTTCAACAATAATAACAAACAAAAAAAAAAAACTATGAGGCACATAAAGAAATGGAAGCTTGTGATCAATAAACAGGAAAAAAAAACAGGCAACAGTAGCTGGGCGTGGTGGCTCATGCTTAAAATCTCAGCACTTTGGGAGGCCAAGGCGGGTGGATCACTTGAGGTCAGGAGTTCAAGACCAGCCTGACCAATATGAGGAAACCCCGTCTCTACTAAAAATACAAAAATTAGCTGGGTGTGGTGGTGTGTGCCTGTAGTCCCAGCAATTCAGGAGACTGAGACAGGAGAACTGCATGAATCCGGGTGGTAGAGGCTGCAGCGAACCGAGGTTGTGCCACTGCACTCCAGCCTGGGCGACAGAGCAAGAGTCTATCTCAAAAAAAAAAGAAAGAAAGAAAGAAAAAGAAATAAGCAACAGAAACTGCTTGTGAGATGGCCCAGATGTTGGATGTACAGACTTCAAAGCAGCCATAATAACTATATTCACAGAATTAAAAACAACCATGCTTAAAGAAGCAAAGTATGATGACAATGTCTTATCAAATAGAGATAAAGAAGAAGAAATTATTTTTTTTTAATAATTGGACATTCTGGAGTTGAAAAGTCAGTAACATAAATGAAAAATTCATTAGAGGGTCTCAACAATGGATATGAATTGGCAGAAGGAAAAATCAGTAAATATACAACATAGTCTGATATATGCAATCAGACAACAAGAGAGAAAAAATAATAAAGAAAATGAACAGAGCCTCAACTAAATGTGGAAATCATTAAGCGCACCAGCATACGACATGGGAGCATCAAAGTAGAGAAGAGAAAGAAACAGAATGACTATTTAAAGAAATAATTAAAATTTTCCCAAATTTGAATCAACAAACTTCAAGTAAGACAAACATAAAGAGATCCATACCCAGGTACATCACAGTAAAAATAATGAGAGACAAAGGGAAAATCCCCCAAACAACAAGAAACTACTAATCACATACAAGGGAATTCCAGTAAGAATAACAGCTGACTTCTCATCAGAAAACAATGATGCTGAGAGGCAATGGAAAGACATATTCAAACTGCTAGGGGAAAAAATAAAAAAAAAACAGGAAATAGTTTCAAGCAGACCAGCCTTACAAAAAATACTACAATTTTTTCACAATTAAGAGTGAAACCAGATGACCATCTGATCACACACAAATACAGACACACACATACACACAGACAAGCACCAGTAAAGGTAACCATGTAATTATAAAATACAGTATAAATGCATACTTCTTGTTTCTTCTCTGATTTATACAAGCAGTTGCATAAAACAGTATGTACATAATTGTATTGGTGGCATGCAACATATAGAATATATGTAATATAATGGACAATATCAGCACAAAGTATGTATGTGGGAGCAAAGCTGTTCTGCAGTAAGAAAATGACACAAAATGACAACTAAAAACCCAGCAACAAATGAAAAGAATCAGAAACGGTAAATAAGAAACTTAATATAACAAACATTATGTATACATATTGGTCTCCTTTCTTCTCTCTGCTTCTTTGAAAGACAAAAAGTTATATAAAGTAACAATTATAGTAATGTATTGTTGCAACAGCATAAAAAAGGGAAAGAAGGAATATAGCTATATAAGAGTAACATTTCTATATCTTACTGGAAATTAGTTAGAATAATTCTTAAGTAGATTCTGAGAGCAACCACTAAGAAATGACTTTTTTCTAAATTCCAAAAAAAAAATCACTAATTAAAATGTTACACCAGAAAATATTTGCTTAGTACAAAAGAAGTAGTAAAAAAGGTAAAGAGAAGCAAAAAATGAAATGAGACATAGAACACAAGCAAAACAGCAGATATGAATCCAACTATATAAATAATAACATTAAATATGAATAAAGTAAACAATCAAAAGGCATAGGTTCTCAAACTGGATAAAAATAAGTTTCAATGATATGCTATCTACAAGAGATACACTTTAGATTTAATGACAAACATAGATTAAAAGTAAACAGATAGAAAAACGCATATCATCAAAAGAGCAACCATAAGAAAGCTGCAGTAGCTATACTAGTATCTGACATAACAGACTCTAAAACAAGTCTAGAAATAAAGGATATTTTATGATGGCAAATGGTCAATCAATACGGAATATATAAAGTATAAACATATATGCATCTAACAGCAGAGCCTGAAAAGACATAAAAACTACTCATCATTCAATAATGGATAGAACAACTAAGCAGAAGACCAAAAGGAAACAAGAGACTTAACAATCCTATAAGCTAATTAGACCTAACACACCTCTATAGAATACGCCATCCAACAACAGTAGGATACACAGTCTTCTCAGGGAACATGGAACAGTCTCCAGTACAGACTACGTTAGGCAATAAAATAAGCCTCAATAAACTTAAAATAAACTGAAATCATATAAATTATTATTTTGGATGGCATTGGGATTAAATTAGAAATTAATAACAGAAGGACATTTTGGAAATTCACAAATATGTTGAAATTAAGCACCCTTCTAAATAATCAGTGAGTCAAACAGGAAATAAGGAAAATTAAAGATATTTTGAAAGAAAATATCTTTATTGTTTTAGATGGCAGCTAATGCTGTTCTTAGAGAAAAATTTATAGCCGTAAAAACCAGTATTAAAAAATAAGAAAGATCTCAAACTAATAACCCAAACTTACATTGTACGGTTGGGTTCCATCATAACAAAAAAGAGAGCAAGTTAACCCAAAATAAGCAGAAGAAATAAGTAATAGAGATTAGAGCAGATGTAAATGTAATAGAAAAACAATAGAGAGGCCAGGTACAGTGGCTCATGCCAGTAATCCCAGAACTTTGGGAGGTCAAGGTGGGCGGATCGCCTGAAGTCAGGAAGTTCAAGACCAGCCTAGCCAACATGACAAAACCCCATCTCCACTAAAAATATAAAAATTAGTCAGGCATGATGGTGTATGCCTGTAATCCCAGCTACTCAAGAGGCTGAAACAAGAGAATTGCTTGAACCTAGAGGTAGAGGTTGTAGTGAGCCAAGATCATGCCACTGCACTCCAGTCTGGGCAACAGAGCAAGGCTCCATCTCAAAAAAACAAAAAAAAGAAAAGAAAAAGAAAAGAAAAGAAAAGAAAGAAAGAAAAACAACAGAGAAAAAAAATCAAAACAGAGAGTTGGTTCTTTGAAAAGATCAACAAAATTGACAAACCTTTAGTGAGAATAATCAAGAAAAAAAACAAAGACTCAAACTACTAAATTCAAGAACAAAAGAGAGGACATTACAGAAATAAAAATAATAAGAAAAAGTTATGAACAACTATATGTCAACAACTAAAATAATCTAAATGAAACAGAACAAATTCCTAGAAAGACACAAACTATCAAAACTAACTCAAGAAAAATAGAAAATCTGAGTATACCTATAATAAGTAATGAAACAGAATCAGTAATCAAAAACCTCCCAACAAAGAAAAGGCACATGGCTTTACTGGAAAATTCTACCACATATTTAAAGAATTAACATTAATCATTCACAAACTCTTCCAAACATGGAAGAAAAGGGAACACTTCCTAACTCATTCTATGAGGCCAGCATTACCCTGATACCAAAGCCAGATAAAGACAACACCAAAAAAAAAGATAATTACAGAGCTGGGCATGGTGGCACATGCCTATAGTTCCAGCTACTCAGTAGGATGAGGTGGGAGAACTTCAAGACCAGCCTGGGTAATATAGCAAGATCCTGTCTCAAACATAAATTTAAAAAAATTTTTTCATGCCAGGCACAGTGGTTGATGCCTATAATCCCAGCTACTCAGGAGGACTGCCTGAGGCCAGAAGTACAAAATCAGTCCGGGTAACACAGTCAGATTTTGTCTCTAAAAAAATTACAGAAATCTCTCATGAATATAGACGTAGAAATGCTCAATAAAATACTGGCAAACCAAATCCAACAGTATATTAAGAGGATTATACACTATGGCCAAATAAGATTTATCCTAGGTATGCAAGGGCAATTAAACATGAGAAAATCAATCAATGTAATATACCACATGAATAGAATAAAGGGGAAAAAAACCCAAATACTCATCTCAGTTGAGGGAACACCAACTCATTCTATGAGGTATCATTCTCATATCAAAGACATCACACCAAAAAAAACACAACAGATCAAAATCCCTTATGAATATACATGCAAAAATCCTCAACAAAATACTAGCAAACAGAATCCAGCAACATATAAAAACAACTATACGTTATGCACTATGACCAAGATTTATCCCACGAATACAAAGTTGGTTTACATCTGATAATTACTGTAACATACCATATCAAAAGAGTAAGGGACAAAAAACACATGATCACCTCAATAGATATAGAAAAAGCATCTGATAAAACTCAACACCCCTTCATAATAAAAACTAAGAGAACTCCTCAACCTGATAACATTTATGGAATTCCCACAGTAGTGTATGAGAGTGTCAGTTGTTCTACATCCTTACCAATTCATGGTATAGTCAGTCTTTTTAATTTTAGACATTCCAGTAGTGTAATGGTTTAACATTTTAATTTGCATTATTATAACAACATTCCATATCTTTACATGTGTTTATTTGCCCTTGGTGTATCTTCTTTTATTAAGTGCCTACCTGTTAAAATTACTTATTCTTTTTTTTTTTTTTTTTTTTTTTTTGAGACAGAGTCTTGCTCTGTTGCCAGGCTGGAGTGCGGTGGCGGAATCTCAGCTCACTGCAACATCTGCCTTCCAGGTTCAAGAAATTCTCCTGCCTCAGTCTCCCAAGTAGATGGGATTACAGACACCCACCACCATGCCCAGCTAATTTTTGTATTTTTAGTAGAGACGGGGTTTCACCATGTTGGCCAGGATGGTCTTGATCTCTTGACCTCGTGATCCACCCATCTCAGCCTCTGAAAGTGCTGGGATTACAGGCATGAGCCACCACACCCGGCTTCATTTTTTAATTGAGTTGTTTTATTATTATTCAGTCTCAAAGATTTCCTTTATACATTCTAGACACAATTTATTTATTGGATATGCAACTTGCCCATATTTTCTGCCAGTCTGTGGCTTACCTCTTTTTCTCCTTTTCTGTTTGTTTTTGTTTTCTTTTTGAGACAGGGTTTCACGCTGTTGCCCAGACTGGAGTGCAGTGGCATTGATCTTGGCTCACTGCAGCATCAAAAGCTTCTTCAAAGACTAGATAGTCTCAATTCTGTTCCAATAAATATAGTCCAATTTATCAACTTTTTTCTTTTCTGTATTACACTTTCGGAAATAGTATCTAAGACATCTTGGCCTATCTTAAAGTCACAAAGATTTCCTCCTATGTTTTCTAAGAGTCTTATGGTTTTGCATTTTACATTTAGGTCTTGGGTTCATTTTGAGTGAATTCCTAAATATGGTGCAAAGCATGGATCAAAGCTCATTATTTTGCATGAGGATATCCAATTTTTCCACCACCATTACTAAAAGACTCTCTTTCTACTGAATTGCTTTTTCAACTGACTATGTGTTAATCTATTTATGTGGTTTCTATTAAGTTTCACAGATTTATCTGTCTTTCTTGATGCTAGTACCACACTGTCTTAATTTCTGCAGCTTTGTAATAAACCTTAAAATCAGGTAGTATAGGTCCTCCAACTCTGTTCATCTTTTTCCAAGTTCATTTGGCTATTCTAGGTCCTTTACAGTTCTATATGAAATTTAGAATCAGCCTTTCAATTTCTATAAATTTTCATCCTGGTGGGATTTTGATTCAGATTGTCTTGAATATCTAGACTAAGTTGATGAAAACTGACATCTTAACAATACTGTCTTCCAATCCATGAATAAAGCATGTGTCCACTTATTTAGTTTACTATCAGCAATGTTAATTTAATTTATATCAGCAATGTTTTGTAGTTTTCACATACAATCTTCCACATCTTTAGTCAGATTTATCCCTAAGTATTTCATATTTTTGATACTATCAATTTTTAAATTTCAATTTCTGATTGTTGCTAGCATAGAGAAACACAATTAGCTTTTGTATATCAATCTGATTTGTATAACTTTGCTAAACTCACTTATCAGTTCTAGTAGCTTTCCGGTACATTCCATAGGATTTTCTATACAGATGATCATAGTCTACAAATGAAGATGATTTTCCAAACTAGATGCTTTTTTTTTAATGGCCGTATTATACTGGCCTTATATTTAACACTCTAGTACAGTGTTGAATAGAAGTGGTGAGAATGAATATCCTTACCTCATTCCTGATTTTAGAGGAAAAGCATTCAATATTTTACCATTAAGTACAATTTAGCTATAGATTTTCATAGATGAGCTGTTTCAAGCTGAGGAATTTCCATTACTAGTTTCTGAGGGTTTTTAAATTGGGAGTTAATGTTTGATTTTGTCCATGCTTTCTCTGCATCTATAATCATACAACTTTTCTTTGTTTAATATGGTGAACAATATTACACTGATTGATTTTTCAAGTGTTAAGCCAGCATACTTTCTTGAAATAAACCCCACTTGATCATGATATATTCTTTATATATATATACACACACACATATATACATATATTGAATATATTCTTATGTAGATGTATTTTATACTTCTAAATCCATATATATATATGGACTTGATTCTCTAAAATTTTGTAAAATCTGTGTGTATGAGGAATAATGATTCACAGTTTTCTTTTCTAGTTATGCTTTTCTTTCTTTCTTTAGTTTTGGTATCAGGTTAATGTTGACCTCAAATGAGTTGGGAAATATTCCCTCCTCTTCAATTTTCCATAAGAGTGTTTGTAGAATTGGCATTAATTCTTCCTTAAAGGCTGTAGAATTCACCAGTAAAGCTATCTGGGCCTAAAGTTTCCTTTTGGGGAAGGCTTTTAACAGCAAAATTTCCTTTCTTTAATTAATACAGGGTTATTCAGCTAACTATTTTTTCTTAAGTAAGCTTTGATAGTTTGTATCTTTCAACTAATTTGTCCATGTCTGCTAAGCTGTCAGATATATGGGCATGAAGTTGTTCATATTATTTTTTTTTTGAGACGGGGTCTCACTCTGTTGCCCAAGCTGGAGTGCAGTGGCACAATCTCAGCTCTCTACAGTCTCAATGGCCCAAGCTCTGAGGAATTCTCCCACCTCAGCCTCCCAAGTAGGTGGGACCACAGGCACACACCACCAAGCTTGGCTAATTTTCTTATTTGTAGAGACAAGGTGTCATTATGTTGCCCAGGATGGCCTTGAATGCCTGGACTCAAGCAATCCTCCTGCTTCAGCCCCCCAAAGTGCTGGGATTACAGGCATGAGCCACTGCACTCAGCCTATTCATAATATGTCTTAATCTTTCTTAACATCTGTAGTATCTATAGTCATGTAACCTCTCTCATTCCTGTTTTTCGGTTTGGTTGGTTGTTTTTGTTTTTGTTTTGTTTTTTGTTTTTGAGATAGAGTCTTGCTCTGTCACCCAGGCTGCAGTGCAGTGGCACAATCTCAGCTTACTACAACCTCTGCCTCCCAGGTTCAAGCAATTCTTTTTTCAGTAGAGACAGGGTTTTACCACGTTGGCCAAGCTGGTCTCAAACTCCTGACCTCAAGTAATCCACCTGCCTCGGCCTCCCAAAGTGCTGGGATTACAGGTGTGAACCACTGCGCCTGGTCCTGTTATTTTTAATGTGTATCTTCTCCCTTTTTACCCCTAAAGGTTTATCAATTATACGATCCCCTCAAAGAACCAGTTTTGAGTTTCACTGATTTTCTGTTTTTCTGTCTCACTGAATTCCACTCCGATCTTTACTATCTCCTTTCTTTCACTCTTCTGAATTTTATTTGCTCTTCTTTTCCTAGTTTCTTAAGTTTGAAGCTGAAGCCATTCTTTTCTAGTAGAGTTGTTTGGTTCTATAAACTTCTAAGTATTTCTTTAGCTGCATTCACAAATGTTATGTGGTGTTTTCATTTTACTCAGTATAAAATACTTTCTAATTTCTCTTTTGATTTCTTTTTTGTGCGTTATTCAATTACCACATATTTGGGAATTTTTTTTTAAACTATTGATTTCTAATATACTTCTGTTGTGGTCAAAGAACCATGTTACATGTCAGGGCCTGTGGAAAGTTTATCACATGCTTCTCAGGAAAAGGTCAGGCTTTTTCTGAAAAATCCTGCCACTAAGAAAAGCAATATAAATACAATGATAAGTCTACAGAACAGCTGAAAGATAATTAGAAAATAACAACCAAAATTAATCTTAATACTTAAATATTTACGAATAAATTGATGTCTTGGATTTGCTTCAAAATAATCCAAGATGACGGAGAGTAAATAAGGGAAAAGATCAAACAAGACTGGCCAGGGAATGAATTGAAGCTAGGTGACAGTTCATGGTGGTTCATTACACTATTTTATTTTTTTAAACATTTAAAATTTTCCATAATAAATGGTTTTTAAAAATGCAATATTAACACTTCACTTAGTGAAACCTGAAAAGCAATAGGGAAAAAAATAGCAGTAGCTTAAACAATGTTCAAGAGAAAAGACTGCTAGCAATACCCTCTATGTGTGTGCACAAAGAGTCTGCTTATAAATTAGACACAAATATATACATATATATATATGAGTCACTAGAGTTTGCTAAAGAGTGTGGGTTCCAACAAAATGAGCCAGTTGACACAACTGCCCAGCAAAAGAATAACACTATGAATATTATATTCTGTTCCTGAGTGTCCCAAAAAATCTCTCAATATATTTCCAAATTTTCTTCTAAGTTAATTTCATCTTTATTCAGACATTACCTAACACATTTTCCCAAGATGAAGCACCTCCTTCATAACTAATACTATTTTCACAAATGAACTATCCTAGTAACTTTATCACACACTGCACTCTCAGTTTCAAGATGCCGTGACGAAAACAAAGCTTCCTTTTAATCTGACTTCTTTCATTACCAAGTACACAGAGTTTATTAAAAGAAATAATTATATTAGAAAATTAAGGAAATGCACTAATTATGCATTATCAGATCATAGCAGAAACTTTATGTGACAAAAATTTATAACATGCCTACCACATGCTTGGTGTTAGGGATACAGCAGTGAACAAATAAGCAAGGTCTCAAAACTTCTGAGCTTCCTGGGCATCTGAATACTCTCCCCTCCCCATTCTACAAATAAGGAAACCAAGATCCAGAGAGGTTAAATAATTTTTGTCCATGACTTCACATTTCATCAGCGGCAGGACTAGAGCAAAACAAGAACCCAGGCCTCCTAACTCTTAAGAGCAAGGTGTATTTACATAACTTGAACTGGCGCACATTCACCAGTCCACAAACTATACAGCGCTCTATTTCTAGGAAGCGTATTCTGAAGAAATACTAATGATAAAGTATAATATCTCAAGTTCCCTACGTGAATCATAACTTCACTTATCATTATCATCACTCCAAAACAAGAAACTTTGTATCTAAAGGAACTTATTGTTGAAGACAGTGCCTAACCTAATCCATGGCTCAATAGGTGCCTGGTTAATAATATCCTACTGAGACAGCAGGTATTCAGTCTGGCATGGAATCTGTATTACCAAATACTATTCTTTTATTTTATTTTACTTTATTATTTTTTTTTGAGACAGAGTCTCGCTGTGTCGCCCAGACTGGAGTGCAGTGGCTCGATCTCCACTCACTGCAACCTCCACCTCCCGGGTTCAAGCGACTCTCCTGCCTCACCCACCCAAGTAGCTGGGACTACAGATGCGTGCCACCACGCAGGGCTAAATTTTTGTATTTTTAGTACAGACGGGGTTTCACCATGTTAGCCAGGATGGTCTCGATCTCCTGCCCTTGTGATCCGCCCACCCCAGCCTCCCAAAGTGCTGGGACTACAGGCTTCAGCTACCGCGCCCGACCACCTAGAACTATTTTTAAAGGGAATGGGGAGGAACTGGATTTAAAATAAACGGAAAAATTAATGCAATTTTAATGAAATGTTGGCAAATAAGTAAAAGCTGTTCTGCCTCCAAAGAAGCTTAGATCTGGCGAGCGCAGGGTCACCCCAGCGTGTTCCCGAGCAGTAAGCAGCTCCTCCCCTCCAGCCCACGCTCTCTCCTCGCCCACTCCGGCCGCGCGGGGGAGCAGGGAAAAAGGTGGCAGGCGTCTCCCGCTCAATTTCAATTCTCCCACGCCCGCGGCATCCCGGCGCGCCAGGCTTTCCATCCGCTCGCGACTTGGCACCTCGGTTACGCCGGGTGTCGGCGGTCGACCCTCGCCCCTGGCACGCCCGCGGCCCAGCAGCCCTCAGCCCCGCCACAAGCGCGACGGGGGCAGGCCCCAGGAGTGTCCTCGGGCCCGGGGGCTGCAGCTGGGCGGAGAACGCGGGGACGCACCGCGGCGCCCGGGGTTAGAGACGTTGCGGCAGCCACACCCACCGGCTCAGGGTGACAGTTCCAGAGGCGGAGGCAGGCCACGCCGACAGGTGCAGCCGCCTTCTCTATCCCGCCCGGGTCCCGGCTCGGGTTCCGCCACCCGCGAGCGCCCCCGTCTGCCCCCGCGCGCACCACCTGTCGGGGAGCTTCGCGCGCGGCCGGCGATGGACGCCCCGCCCGGCTCCTGAGGAGCGTCCGGCGCGGGGCGAGGGGTCGAAGTCCCGGGGGACATGAGATCTTTACCGGAGGGTGGGCCCCACGCAGGCGGTGTCAGTGCTCTCGATCTCCTGCAAGATCCGCTCGTGCTCGGGGACGGTGCCCAGACCCTCAGTGCTCTCCGCCATTTTGGCTGGAAGCTGAGGAGCCGGCGAGGCGCGGCGCCGCGGGAAAGACGGGGGCGAGCGCCAAGTAGCGCGAGCGCGGAGGGGCGGGGCGGGGCGGGGCGGGGCGGGGCGCGCGGGCCGCGGGAGCGCGCGGAACGCCGGGCAGGAGGCGCGCGATTCTGCTCTCGCCCCTTCACCTGCCGGAGTGCGTAGCGGGCTGCGGGTGGCCCCCGGCTACCCAGCTGGCTCCTGCCCTCCCTCGCGACTCGCCCCTCCTGGGTGTCTAGTGCCCGGCCTTTGGGCTTTAACATACATTCTTGTCTTCGGTGTATGCCAGACCCTGTGCCACGCGCTGGGGATATCGTAGTAATCAGCGAGATGGGCAATCAGATCATCACCCTGCATCTGTAATAAGAGCCTCGGGGACGTTTAACAAGGGCCTGATGTACTCCGGGTTGTGGGGAGTCAGAGAAAGGAAAACATGCACTCTCGAAAAGCAAAATTGCGTGATACTAAGATTTATTTTAGGAACGAATAAGGATCCCAGTTGACCATGAAGACTTCTCTAGGTGGATTCATGTGCCCGCCTGCAGAAGTCTACAGAGGCCAGTGAACTTGGAAATAAATTATAAGAGCCAGAAAAATTAAATTATGAGAAGTTAAGACACTTGATGGCAAGGATTTAAAATTTTTTAAATATTTTAAAAAATTAAAAAGCCCACGACGATGTGTAATTCATACCAAAGTCCCTGAACCCAAGTGCCCCCAGGTCAGGGTAGCTGGGTTGAGGAAGGGTGAGAGCTCTTGAAAGGGCGTTAGCGGCAGGGAGGTGGGAGAGAGAGGCAGGAAGGCTTGGACAAAGTTATCAGTGTAGAAAAAAGTGCTGGTTGATGACATGTTTGTGGGACACTAAGTAAACCAGTTTGTCATGATCAAAGCAGGAAAGAAGGAAGACTAAACAGGAACAGAATGCAAACCTAGCCTGAGGAACAACTTCTTTCTGCTCTCCATTAATCTAGGGCTTTGAAAAGCTTCCCTTTGACTCAACCAATCTCTTTATCCAGCTGTGTAACTCACTCGCCCTCAGTGAGCTTTTACTTGAAACCTACCTCCAGCCTCCTCCCCACAAAAATTCTTGGAGGTGGTATTGTATAATTGTTAAGAGCATGAGCTCTGAAGACCAGTGCCTGAAGACATTAATTCTTGGATTAATATCACTTGACAGCTGTGTGACATTGGACAAGAACCTAGTTCCTTTATATATGTCAGTTAAATGACTGAAAATGACAATAGCAGTTTCTACCTCATATTGCTGTCCCATGGTGTATGAGTTCTCCACTGTTGCTATAACAAATCACCACAAATTGAGTAACTTAAAATCACTCAGACGTATCATCTTACACTTTTGTATGTTAGAAGCCTCTCACAGGTCTCACTGGGCTAAAATCAAGGTGTCATCATGTCTGTGCTTTTTGCTAGAGACTCCATGGAAGAATTTGTTTCCTTTCGTTTTTCAGCTTCTGCATTCCTTGACTCGTGGCCCCCTTCCTCCATCTTCAGAGCTAGCAGCATTACATCTCTCTGACCATTCTTCTGTGGTCACATCTTCCTCTGACTCTGACTAGGCTGGAAAAGATTCTCAGTTTTTAAGGACCCATATGATTAGAGTGGACCCAACCATTTAATCCAGGATAATCTTCCATCTCAGGGTCCTTAACCTTAGTCATATATGCAGTATCCCCTTTGTCATGTAAAATGACATATTCACAGGTTCCAGGGATTAGAATGTGAGCACCAGTGGGAGCCACTACCTACCAAATTTAGGAAGGGTCGTATAAAACATTGCTAATGCCCTCCCTCCTATTAATCTGGAATCTTCAGAACAATGGATTCTGGCTACACATATCCACTGAGCTAAGATAGTCTTCCATTTCCGGCAGAGAGACCTAGCTTTTCATTCTCTTTGTGGGAGGGGATAAAATTTGTCTTCATTTTTTATGTTTCACTTTCAATTTTCCAAAGGTTCTTTTCCCCTCTCAAGAACTTATCTTAGGTCAAGACAGTGGCTCACACTTATAATTCCAGAGCTTTGGTGGGCTAAGGCAGGAGGATCACTTGAGCCCAGGAGTTCAAGGCTGCAGTAAACTGTGATAGTGAGCAAGATGAGGAGAGCAGGGCATGGAGCACAGACCAGCTTCCTATTTGACAAATGTCTCCAGCTGGGGCATTACTTTCCTGATCATTCCTTACCCAGAACTTTCCCCCTTTTCTTCACCAGTCCTGATACCTTTTATTCCAAAGCCGGCTCCAAATGCTCCTGCTCTGGGAAACCAACCCTGCTTAGGCACTCCTCAGGCCAGGCCTGTTTCAACACCTGCTCATAGAGATTACTTCAACATAAGCAGGAGTGTCTTCCCCAAAATTCAAAAGAAGATGGAAGGAAGTCCATTTACCACTTCTCCTTCTGAAACAGCTTTTGCTGGTTCCCTCTGAGACATCTGACAGTTCCGTGAGTACCTGGAGGTTTTTGCTAAGAATTCAAAGCTAAATGTCCTGAATCACTGTTTATTTTAATCATGGACATAGATATATCAAATATATAAATGTGGGTGGGGGAAGCCTATTCAAGGGAGAAATGATTTTCTTTTTTTTTTGAGATGGGGTCTCTCTCTGTTGCCCAGGCTGGAGTACAGTAGCACAATCTCAGCTCACTGCAACCTCTGCCTCCCGGGTTCAAGCAATTCTCCTGCCTCAGCCTCCTGAGTAGCTGGGATTACAGGTGCAAGCCACTATGTCCAGCTAACTTTTGTATTTTTAGTAGAGATGGGCTTTTGCCATGTTGGCCAGGCTGGTCTCATACTCCTTTCCTCAGGTGATCGCCGTAGCCTCCCGAAGTGCTGGGATTACAGGCATGAGCCACCGCACCCGGCCTTAAGGAGTGAATGATTTAATGTCTGCCATGAGAAGGTTGCGGAGTAGTAGGGTACATACAGGCAGATTGCACGTGCATGTGGAATTACTTTTTGGCCGTGGATATTGACTTCCAGAGATCAATCCAAATTCTCTCTTTAAGACTCCTAGAAGAAGAAAGATATACCAGGAAGACCGGCAGGGCAAGAGAGGCATTTTGTGTCCAGTATAAAACTAATTTTGGCAAAGTAAGAATTTGACTTGTAAATGAACTCTTAGTCATTAGGAACTTAACTTTATGCCATTTGTCTACAGACTAATGACCTGTCTTGGGAAAGCTCCTCCCTCAGAATGAGATGGTAGAGTGCAACTGCCCTGGTCTGGCGTTCAACTACTTGAGTTCAAATTCCAACTCACCTCTTACTAGATGTTAGGCCTCAGGGCATTACTTAACTTCTGTAAGCCTCAGCTTCATCAAGTGTGAATTAAAGACAGTAAGAATCCCCAGCTCGCCAAATTGTGTGAGGATTAAAGAAGATAATATATGTATAATGTTTAGCCTACAGCTTGATCAACATTAGCACTGGCGACTAGGATTAATTATCAGGCATTTGCTAGTAAGCCAGAGAGCCCAGCATTTTAGCCTCCTCTTTAATAAAATAAAAATAAAAACCAGACATGTAAATGTTCTTTTTTCTAAAATCAGGTTTTAAAAAAATAATAACCTGATTGTGTATCAGGGTTTTC
The DNA here is from genome assembly GCF_030222135.1 of Aotus nancymaae. Taxonomy (NCBI): domain Eukaryota; kingdom Metazoa; phylum Chordata; class Mammalia; order Primates; family Aotidae; genus Aotus; species Aotus nancymaae. The sequence continues at coordinate 37,685,421 of NW_026988421.1, forward strand.
TACATGTGGGTATAAACTGCCTGAAATATGTTTCCTGCTTTTGTAGAGGGGGAAATAGGAACGTGTCTTTGGGTTGGATTCTTGGTTCCAGACCCACTTTAGTGAACCCTCTGGATCCTGCACTTTTAAGGCAAGCGCCTTTCATTGTCCTTGGGGACAGTGCTCACTCATCCTTGGAAGCACATATCATGATGGTGAAGAAATCACTGAATCTGTCTCCATTTCCAGAAACTGCTCCTATGTCAGGCACAGAGATGATGCCTGTATTGTTCACTGCCCAGCCCAGTGCCTTGTATATGGTGCTCAATTAGTAAGTGAATGATCCACATGCAAATACTTATCGTATTAAGCTTACTGTTGTAAATGCATGTTTTTCAAGGTAGGGTACACAACTACAAAAAGATTCCCCTCCTCACCCCTGGGAACATCCTATCATTATCCTCTGAAAACTTGGCTGGTATCATCCAGATGTTTCTTAAAGAGCTTTAGAGCTCTTGTTATAGAATTATAGAACTGTATCAAAATGTAAAGTACAGGCAGTCTTTATACATTGGCTCTGATAAACTAATCCTTCCCCGTGGCTTTTAGCCACTCATTTCAGATGTCCACCGTCACCTTGGCACTCCTCCAGCTTCCGCCTTTTTGGTGTGGTGACCCCAAGTGGCCACACTCTGTAAATGCAAGAGAATAAACAAAGCCCAGCTGGTTTGAGGATTCCTGCTGTAAAACCCTGTGCAGGAATCGGCTGTTCCATAAAGATCTGGACCCCACGGTGGAGAACAATAGAAGGAAATTTGAAATTGAAGCCAAATAAAATCAGTGTTTTTCTAAAATACAGGCCAGTCCTCAGAGGAGTTCAAAAGCAACTCGCCCCAGGTTTTGTTCATTCAACAACTATTTTTATTAAATGTTTGCTGTGTACCAGGTTCTGTGTTAAGCTCTCAGACAGGCTGGCTCTTGGTGTGTGACCTATGTAGTTGCCTTTGGTTCAATACTCTATCATTGCCATCTTGTAATTCTTAATAATTTTTGAACAAGGGAATCAACATTTTCATTTTGCACTGGGCCCCATAAATTACGTTGCTAGCACTGCCTTCAGAAATATGTCCTCAAAGCCCCCAAAACTAAACATTTTAAAGTCCACTGAGCAATTAAAGAACAACATCATTTTCTCTGGGTTCCATTCCCTCTCTTTCCTTCAAATAACACCCCACACACACACCAATCCCACCGCCACCACCAGTTTATAAGACAAGCAATTGTCCCTGCTCTCTTCTCTTACCTTCCTTCTCCATACTGGTTTTCTTACTCATCATCTTGTTCAAAGCACTCTCTATTCCTTCCTCTTTCCCTGCTTAGCCTTCCTTTCCTGCCCTTTGCCCTTTCTCCCTTTCCTCTCACTTGTCCTATTTTTCTCTCTCCTCTTGGCAAAATAGGATTAGAAATGTAGCTAATGTAATGAAATAATGATGATGATGATGCTAGCTGACATTTACTCCCTGGCTACTGTCTATAAAATAGTATCCAAGAACATTCCTATTCCTTACCCTGTTTTTATTCTTCATAGCACTTATTAACACCTTTTTATTGGTGTATTTCTGGCTGTCTTCACTAAAATACAAGCTCCCTGTGAGCATGGACCTTCCAGATCTTGATCTTGCTCTGTTAGTAGCACCCAGACCACTGCCTGTCACATTGTAGATGTGCCGTTATTATTTACTGAATGAATGAGTGAATGAGCATTTGCTATAAATGAGACATTACATTTCATTAATACATTTCATGCCTAATTCAACTAATCCTTTCAACAGCTCTATTAGTAGTTATAGATATATATATTTTTTGATTTGTTGTCAAATCTATTAGTAATTATAAAAGCAGAATCTGAACCCATATCCTTCTGGTTCCAAAGCCCATTCACTTAACCACTAAATAAGCAAAACTGTCTCCCTGGTTGGAATTTTGGTTCCTAAACATAAAAATGTTTTTAAAGTTTTCTCTAGTGTTGCGGTGTACATCAAATAGCTAATGATATCATTTAAATGTCCAGCAAAAATTGGGTAACTATACAGCCTACTCTTTTTTTTCTTTTTTTTTTGAGACAGAGTCTTCTCTGTCACACAGGCTGGAGTGCAGTGGCGTGATCTCGGCTCACTGCAACCTCCACTTCCCGGGTTCAAGCAATTCTCCTGCCTCAGCTTCCCAAGTAGCTGGGACTACCAGGCGCATGCCACCACACCTGTCTAATTTTTGTATATTTTAGTGGAGACAGGGTTTCACCATATTGGCCAGGCTGGTCTTGAACTCCTGATCTCATGATCCACCCACCTCAGCCTCCCAAAGTGCTGGGATTACAGGTGTGAGCCACCACGCCCGGCCCAGCCTACTCTCATAAGACATTCCAAGCTTTTCTGAGATGTCACAGATGCAGCAAGCCTCAGTCACAGCTAGGCCCAAATTTATTTCTGAACAGTTTCTCTGGACTCCATTTTTACGTAGCACGCTATATTATTCTCATTAGAGATTAAAGCAGGTCATGATATTACATTAGTATAAAATATAACCATTAGTGAATGTGATTTTTAAAACTGACACCTCTCCCCCCTGAATATTATGCAACCAAAATAAAATTTACATTCTGTAAGCCAGGCACAGAAACGCAAATACTGCACGATCTCACTTATATGTAGAATCTAAAAAAGTTGAACTCAGAGAAGTCAAGAGCTAAATGGTGGTTACCAGAGGCTGAGGAGAGAGGTAGATGGGAAAAGGACAGATGTTAGTCACAGGCATTCATCAAAGTCTCAGTGAGACAGGAGATGGAAGCTTTGGTGATCTACTGCACAGAATGGTGACTATAATTAATAATAATCATATACTGCATATTTCAAAATTGCTAAAAGTATATTTTAAATGTTCTTACCACAAAAAATAGATGTAAGGTTATAGATATATTAACTAGTTTGATTTAATCATTCTACAATGTAAACAGACAGTGAAACATCACATTATACCCTATAAATAGGCCGGGCTTGGTGGCACACACCCAGCACTTTGGGAGGCCAAGGCAGGCAGATTGCTAGACTCCAGGAGTTTGAGACCAGCCTGGGCAACATGGCAAAACCTCATCCCTACAAAAAATACAAAAATTAGGCAGGCGTGGTGGCATATGCCTGTAGTCCCAGATACTCAAGAGGCTGAGATGGGTGGATCGCGTGAGCCCAGGAGGCAGAGGCTGCAGTGAGCCAAGATTGTGCCACTGTATTTAAGCCTGAGTGACAGAGCCAGATCCCATCTCAAAAAGAAAAAAGGTTCTATACTCTATAAATATATGCGATTATTTGTCAAATAACAAAAGTTTTTAAAAATTTGCATAACTCAATATTTCAGACCTGCTCAGAATTTCAAGATGTTATGAGTGATTGTTTACTTCAGGACTCTAAAGTACATATTTATTCATACTGGAATATCTATCCCAAATGTAAACTACACAATAATAGTCATCACTGATATGTATTACTACTACGTGCCAGCCAACTATTATGCTAAGCACCTTATAGACACTAATATTTGAGATAGGTTTTGTTATAATCCCACTTTGTAGTTTCAGAAACGAAGGCCAAAATCATACAAGTATTAAGTGTCCAATCCAGATTAAAATCTAGACCTTTGATCTTAATGAATATACTTGATAAAATAAGATTTAGTAGAAATCTTACATTTGTAAAGATATAAATAGCAAGAACATTCTAGAACATCCACAGTTAAATTTAACTAGTTTTGTTTTGTTTTTTAGTATGTCATTCTAAGATTTTATAGTATATACAATTTAGGGTTTTTTTTTTTAATGTTTTCTTTCCTTTCCTAAAAGCACATTATCTTTATTCCTAAAAACACTAAAGTCAAAGAAATATGATTTCCTGTTTGTTCTTAAACTGATAAAACTTCATGGTCAGATTTTGGAAAAGTGCCTGAGAGAGTCTGTGAATACAAGTGTAAAACAATTATGTTATCATAAAACAATTACAAAAATTTCTTCTGGTACGTCATCTTGTACAATTCCCTTTTCCTCCTATTTTTCCCAGCCTCCGCAGGGCCTTCTTTAGACATCCACCCCCGCTCCCACAGGCCCCCACCTTTCAGCCTCCCATTATGCAGTACCCCACAATGTATCCAGGATTTTATCATCTCAGGCTCAGCTACAGCAACAAAACATGTTGTGACTTCTGAACCCAAGTCGCTTCAGACATTGTGACTTCAGGACCTGTTCTAAGGGACTAAAAACACACCTGCAGGACCCCAATTGGCATCATGAGCCCCAGGCTACATCGAGGTCTGAGTCGGTATCCATGGGAACAGGTCTGATGGGTGACACCTGACAGTAGGAAGTTCTAGTGTGAATATGGTAAATAAATGTTGTGAACACTGCTACTACCCTATCCTAGGACCACAGCTACCATCACTGATTTATCAGGATCATCCTCAGCATGAAGATTCAGGCAACCATTCCCAATGGAATTGATAATGCTTCTTGAAACCTATTGACCATCCTGGTGCAAGGTAGTTGGTAACACTGAGTAAAACAGGGACTAATGTTGTTGTCTCCTTGAACATGGCTCCAGATAGCCATTAAGTCTCCCAGGGACAGGCACGTCCCCTAGCGGAAGGAGCTGGTAAGGAGCCAGGCACATCTACACCAAATGGAGAGGCTAGAGTGAAAATCAGGAAACCTATACAGAATGAGAACATCCAGTGGAAATTAACCTATAGTTGCAGTGTAATGAAAACAGTGATGCCCAGGGCAAAAGGATTAGGGCAGCAAAACTAATTCCAGACTCTACCTGCTAGTAATTTCAGCCTACCAATATTCTGAAAGCTAGGTGATTTTTTTTTTTTTTTTTTTTTTTTTGGCAGAGTCTCACTGTGTTGCCCAGACTGGAGTGCAGGGGTATAATCTCAGCTCACTGCAACCTCCACCTCCTAAGTTCAAGTGATTCTTCTGCTTCAGCCTCCCAAGTAGGTGTGACTACAGATGTGCACCACTACAACCAGCTAATTTTTGTATTTTTCAGTAGAGATGGGGTTTCACCATGTTGGCCGGGCTGGTCTTCAACTCCTGACCACAAGTGATCCGCTGGCTTTGGCCTCTCAAAATGCTCGTTTTAAAGGCATGAGCCACTATGCCCAGCCTAGGTAGGGGATTTTGAATGCCCAAAGCTAAAACATGCAGGGATAACACAGGCACTAACAGTAGGCCTGCCTTTACATTTCTTCCTTTTTTCTTAAGTTCATTCGCCATCTGCATGGCTAACATCAAATTCCACTTTTCCACCCTGTTATTTTCTTCCCCAATTCAAACTCTATAGTTGTCTGAAATGACTTTAATGGATGTTTCATTGGCAACACAAATAAACCGTGGGAAAAGCATAAAGTCTCCACTCTCCCCTGAAACTATCTTTCCTTCAAACTTAATGCTATGGGCCTTAAAAAATACCATTTCATTCATAAAATGAAAACAAATGCAAGACCTCAGAATCATCTGATTCTTGTCCACTGTTTCAAAAAGAAGGCCAAAAGAGCCAACACAAGAGTTCATTGGGAAAGTCAGGCAGGAAATGAGCTGGACCACCTGGGAGAAGCTTGCCCTAGGAGTAGCCATGTGTAAAGTCAGGAGGTGATGGGGTGAAAGGCATTATAGGCCATTGACAATGACTCCTGCTTCCCACAACCCACTCATGATGCCTAAGACAGAGGAGACCTGTTTTCCCAGATGTGGAGGGATGAGCACACGGGAAGGTTTGCATGGTCTGCAACAGAAATGCTGTTCGGTCACCCTTAAATTACACTGGTAGAAACCATCTCTTGAGTCCTGAGTCACCGAGATCTCTGAGTTCACCTTGTTAGAGGAGCAAACTCCACCTGGCCCAGAGATGAACTCTGACCTCAAATAGACCACCTCAGGTTCCCTACCTGCAAAACAAGGTGGTCAGGGAAAGGACGCTAATAGAGTTCAGGATTTCACAGCAGAAAATGTTTGCCAAAGCAAAGTCTTTCTCAAGTAGGTAAACTCTTCAATATTTTCTCTACCACAATTCCCAGGTATGAGCTTTTCCCTGGGAATGTTTCTGTCTTGCATTTCCAGTGCCAGTATCCTAACCTTTCCCTCACTGTTCATTCCAAGGCCTTACGGCAGGGCCTTCAGCTGCCTCCAGCGAAACTCCTTTTCCACCCTCTCAACCCATAGAGCTTATGATTTTCTTTTGGTTTTGGTTTTGTTTTGTTTTTGGAGATGGGGTCTCACTCTTGTCACTCAGGCTGGGGTGCAGTAGCATGATCACAGCTTGCTGCAGTCTTGACCACTTAGGCTCAAGTGAACCTCCCCCTTTGGCTTCCTGAGTAACTAAAACTACAGGCACATGCCACCAGCTAATTTCAAAAAATGTTTTATAGAGACAGGGTCTCACTATGCTTCTTCAGCTGGTCTTCAACTGGCCTCAAGAGATCTCCCACCTTAGCCTCCCGAAGTGCTGGGATTACAGGCATGAGCTATTGCATGCAGCCAGAGCTTGGAGTCTTAAAATACTTCCTCCTCCTCCTCTTCGCTAAAATGACAACATTCTTGCTGGACTGCCTCTTCTCATTTGTATTAGAAAGATAAGTATTTTCTTCACCATTAGCCCATGAGCTCATATGAATTATATTCTTAGGGGCTTTCACAATGGAATATTCACATCTAGATGGGGTGTATCAGGAGAGGCTTCAAAGAATCCAGGGGATTTATTCTGGCATGTGTGTGTGTGTGTGTGTGTGTGTGTGTGTGTGTGTGTGTGCTGTATTATAACCATTTCCAGGCTAAAGATTCCTGAGGGCAGGGCCCGTGTCTTACTTATATCTCAGTAACCTTTATAGTAGTTTCCACAGTGCCTGGCACCGAGCAACTAGATAAGTAGTGCTAGAAAGAGCATTAGAGATATGCCTTGCAAGATAGGTTGGATTTTAACAGGCAGAAGGAAGAGCAAATAATAAAGGAAAGGAACCATAAGCTCCAGGAGGCATATTGTCAAATAGGAAGAGTCTAGTTTGACTGAATTGAGAGTTCTGATAAATCAGTGATGGTAGCTGTGGTCCTAGGATAGGGTAGTAGCAGTGTTCACAACATTTATTTTTCATCCCTCATATTTGGCCACATGAGCTGATGTGTTCCTTAAGCACAGTTACAGTAGAAAATCAGTGACACACATACGTATGTGTGGAAAGGCATCAAATGCCAGTCTGAGAAGTTTTCATCTAATCAACTATTAAAGGAACGGTTTTAAAAGTTAGGAAGCTTTTTGTTGAATACTGTCCCAGATAAAGGCTTGTTAGGGGCTTTATAATTTCACTCTATCCCCAAAAATAACATCAATGTGTTTTAACAGTGGCCTTTGGCAAGCAGGGTTCTCACTCCTTTTTTATACCCAAACATGAAGCTAACAATTGGCATTTTAGGCCCAGTGTGTGGTTGTGACAGAATTGCACCTGGGGAACGTATCTATGCAGGCTCTGCTCTTGAGGGTGATGCTGAGAGAGTGTTGTGGCTGCCAGATCTCAATGACATTTTGCTGTAGAAAGACCAGGTACAAGACTGCTACCAGGGATATTTTTTCTAAGAAGAGAAGGTAAAAAAGATCCAAGCACCAAGAAAGGAAGTCAAATCCAACACCAGGGACAGACTAGCCAACAGGATAGTTCTAAGGACAGACAAAGTCTGTAGATGTTGGCCAGGGTTGTGAGACTAGGGGAGAGGTAGAAAGGGTTACAGGTTAAAGGCCAAGGGCTCTAAAGCAGCAATGGCAGCAGAGGCCATGGTAACTAAAACTAAAAGTATGGCCTCCCTTCTCCCTTTCTCATGTTTCCACTTAGCCATCTAGCACCTAGCACTTAACTACCTAGCACCTAGCACTTGACCACCTACCTAGCCACCAGGCAGATGCACAAGTTTTAGAAGGGATTGGTACAATATAAATATAATAATAAATATAAATGCTTTATTTTTAAAATAAATATGAATATAAATAAAATATAAATATAAATGCTCCATATGGAGAAAATTATTGAGTTTCCCATTGCCACAAAGCTCTGGTTTCTACTACCTACTGAAAATTACCTGCCCTTTTTCACAGACTATTTATGATGCTCAGATAGGATGAAGGTATATGGAATAGTTATAATGAAGTTGTAATTATTTTGCAACTATACCTACATATTGATAATCCAAGAATCAACCAACAAATCTCAATTGTTTACCATGTTCCTAACACTACACAAAGACCTCTGAAGATATTCGAACTATGTTTAATGCAAAATAAGATTTAAATAGCTGGGAGAAATTTATTCAGGTTTAAACTTTAGTTGATTTAGAAGCACTTGGCCCTGGCGCCTTTCTGAGAATGAAGAGGTCACACACACACAAACATCTTTCCACTTAATGTACAAATATTAGTCAACAAATATTTATTGACTCTCACTATCAAATTCAGTGATTAATATCTTGTTCCCACACTGATAGGTGTCAGAGAAAGGCAGACATAGAGAATTAAATTTTAAAAGCTGCCCTTTGAACACAATGACACATAGTTTTTCATTTTAATCCTGTTCTTGAACTGTGTAAATTAATACCCAGATTACCAAAGAAGCTATTTTTAAACCTTATATGTTGGTATCCAAGAAGATGTTAAAAAGAACAAATAAATAAATAAACCTTATATGGAAACAAAATAATGCGTATCTGAGAGGTCACCATACACTCAAGAAAGCAGCTACAATACAAATAAATGGTCTACATTTTTTCCTATGACTCATATCCACCCAAATATAAATTGGTTTCATTGATATGTCTAATCGTTCTGAATGTTTTTCACTAAGTGATATGTTAGAGAAAACAATAGAAACCTCATATAAATTTACTTGGAGGTGGTGTGAGGTCCTTTTTGATCATTTGAAAGTCATGGTTTTTAATCTTATGGTGATGAATTAGGAAACACACAAAATAAAACGGATTAATTATGTCCTGTAATTTCTCTAAGGATAAGAAAACTTTGAGATTAAGTACATATAGAACTGTAACTGTTTTGCAAAAATGTTTTTTATTCTCTTATAAAGAAATATAAAAAGCAGGGAAAAGGACTACCTTACCACCACTAAAGAAGACACAATAAAATGCAGCAGTGCCCTACCTTAAAGTAGCTTCAATAGGGAGCTCAAAAGACTGAATCTCAGCCAGGACATTCTCATAGGTTTGATCTGTTTCTTCTTCCAACATCGCTCCGCAGGCCCCTGATTTTCCAGCTGCAGACATCAGATATTGAGCGAAAAACTGTTGTAATTTATAAAATAAATGTTGTTTTCCTTACGATTATTAGGATTCTCTGTTCACCCAAAGCAGCTACAAAAACAAGCTCACTGTCTGACCTCACGCTATCAGTCTTTGCTTCCAAGAATGTTGCACAGCTGTTGCTGTCCTGTCTCCACTTATAACATTTTACTTATTATTAACCTTGACACAGTTCAGAAAGTTCCTGCCTATTGGCTATATTTATTCACTTGTTTCTCAAAGACAATAACTATAGGTAGGAATTAGAGTCATTACACTATACAAATTTATTAAATGCATTTGATTTGACAGGGCATATATTTTAATATTATTTATACTAAATACATAACCGAAGCTACATTCCTAGTTATTACTGCAACTAAGGCAGTTCCCACAAACCCAAGGTGGTAATTTGCCCAGGAAAAATGAAATGTGCTATGGGATGTGATTTTGAGGTCACTAGGCTGATTCCTTGGTGCCCTATCTATCTCCTATGCTTCTCTACTCTGCTGTGTCAATTTCCTCCATTATAGATAGAGCCATTAGTTCTTTTATCTCTTGTTCAAATACAAATGCTTCCGGAGGCATTTAGATCTTAATCCTTTTCAGTTCCTTATGCTTCATTGTGAATAGGTTTGCTAGATCCTTTCTGCAGAATAGATTTTGATGGAGAGGAAGAAAGAGAATGAAGATGTCAGGGTTTTAAGAAGGCTAGCTGCCACTGAGAGGAAGAAAGAGTGCATGAACTAGAGGCCCAAAATAGCAAAGGAAAATGTGGCCTACAACCAGCCCCAAGTAGGCCTAAAGAACTAAAAGGCATGTATTTCTCATTTCCACTTGCACTCTATCTTCTTCAATTCAGTTTAACCTCATGCTTTCTTGCTTAATACAAGAGTCAATATTTAAAGGCATGGGTAGTGACCTTCTTCCATATGAAGCTTTTTTTTGTTTTTTTGTTTTTATCAGATTTTTTTAAAAGCTCTGACAAAAATTAAAGTTTGTTCTCTTAAAAATATAGTATTCAAAGTGTGCTGTAACTACAATCTATGGCATTTGTCATAGATTGCATCAGTTTGTCACCCCTGTCTGCATCCATACCCTTGTCAGTACCTCACTATGAGAACAGTATTTGTCCCTGTCCCATGACTTTGGGCTCAGCCATGTGACTTCTGCTGGCCAGTGATACATAAGCTAAAATAACAGCATGTGAGTTCTGAGCCTAGACTTTCTAAGGGCTCTAAGGTATGTTTCTGTTTGTCCTTTTCCACCTCTGCCATCAGCTAAGAAAAACATTCCCTGAGAGCTACATGAAATAGAGTCATCCCCACTGGTCCATAAACCTTCAGGGGAAAGCATATATTTTCATCTAGCTGCAGCAGCCTGAAACAGATCTGCCCATTCAAACCCATGCTAGATCAGCCAAGCCACAACTTAACCACAGACACAAGAGCAATACTAAATGATTGTTTTCAGCCACAGACTCATGGGTTATATAGCAATGGTAAACCAATGCAGCATTCTTCACTTCAACCCCACCAATGGCCCCCAACTTGCCTCAGCCCTAGTTTTGCTCCATGGCAGGATGGAACAAATGCACCACAAATATGCCTCATACCTGTAATCCCAGCACTTTGGGAGGCCAAGAGGGGTGGATCACCTGAGATCAGGAGTTTGAGATCAGCCTAGCTAACATGATGAAACCCCGTTTCTACTAAAAATACAAAAATTATCCAGGCATGGTGGCACATGCCTGTAATCCCAGCTACTCAGAAGCTGATGCAGGAGAATCACTTGAACCCGGGAGGAAGAGGTTGCAGTGAGCCAAGATGCCGAGATTGCATCATTGCACTCCAGCCTGGGCAACAAGAGCAAAACTCCATCTCAAAAAAAAAAAAAAAAGATTATACATCTTGTATACAGTTATAGTAGATACTCAAGAAAATGCTTATCCAATGAATGAATGATAGTGAAAGCAACAAACTGAATTACCTCTTAGCAATTATGCAAATAATGCAAAAATTATGCAAATTATGCAAAAATCTGACAGTTCCAGATTGTATTTGTCAGAACCTGAAAATACAAAAATACCTGATGAGAAATCACTCTTAAGAGAGCCATCAGCATCACTATATTAAATTGAAGAGAAAAAATTCGTAAGTAATACCACATACTCATGAACAAATACATCTGTGATGACTGATCCAATTCTAAATATCACACGGCTCTAAAAATTCATTCTTCTCTCCACACAGCACAATCTGAAAATTTTCAAACTTATGGAATTACAAGAAGAATATAATGTGAACAAAAATATACCCTTCCTCTGATTCGCCAATTGTTAATATTTTGCCACCTTTGCTCTCTCTCTCTCTCTATTCAAGGGGATTTTAGAATGTAGGCATATGCTCTTAATACTGGAGAGAAAATGTGTTAATTTAAATAGAATATCGTATAGAATAACGCTCTACTCTAAAGTAGTTTAATTAACAAACCACGGTAGCTTTGACTTACTGTCACTGCCTGACCCCGAGCCTCCTACACAGCACACTCATCCTCTTCCGGTACAGCCAGCTCAGCCTGGAGATTCAAGGTCTTCTCTCCTCGTGGCCCAGTTGCCTCCCTCTGCTCCTCAGCTCTCCCCAACTTCCCTGTACTCCCACCTCACTCTCTTCTGCTCCTCCCAGTCCTGCTAATGCAGTTTCTCTCTGCCTCTTACTTTCTTCTACACCGTCTAAGACACAAGCAACAACTTCCTGTTTCCACTGGCTAAACATGCATCTTCCTTTTATTCAAAACTTTCCTTGAGTGCCATTTCCTGCCGGAAGTTCACACAGATTAAATGAACAGGAGAGGCTCTCCTCCCAAAAGTAACAGAGAAAACAACCTCCCCCGTCTCATAGTGCTAACAACAAATTCATCAAATGAGAAAGAGAAAAGGAGGAAGTGGAAAGTTTTTAAACAGCCATATTCCAAGATGCCCATAAAAAGGAATGGCATGTGTGACTGGAATGTTCCCAGTCTCTGGACCCTTAACCTCTCCTCTCCCAGTTGCAGCTCAAACTCTTTGACTACTTCCTAGGATTAAGTCTGACCACTGACAAGCGAAGTTTAAGTGACCCTAAGCAATGGTTCTCAACTGGGTGATCTTGTGGGTCTTCTGCTCCAGGGAAATGTCTGGAGACATATTTAATTGTCACCATGGGAGGTGGGTGCTACTGACATCTAGTGGGAATGGGCCAGGGATGTTGCTAAACAACCTGCAATGCACGGCAGAAACCCCCACCTGATCCCCAACACACACACACACACACACACACACACACACACACACACGAATTATCCAGCCTGAAATGCCAGTAGTGCCCAGGCCAAGAAATCCTGCCCTAAGCTGATCTTTGAGATACACCATCAGGCCAAGTGTGGAGTTGATATAGTCCTGCTCCTTGGGGCCCTTTTCTGGGCCTTTTTCTTTTTTCTCTATAACTAAGGCTCTGTCTTACTAGTCTGCTAGGAACCCCTGTCCTAGAACTGGAAACCAGCCTTTCTTCTAAGTAAGTTTATTCTTCAAATGAAATTGCATCAGTCATTCACCTTTCTCCCTCCATCACCAAGACTAGACTCCCGGTCTCCTTGGTCTGTACTGGAACCACTAGTGGGAAGCATTATGTTTGTTATGGAAAGGGGTCCCAAAAGAGGATTCTTGGATCTCGCACAAGAAAGAATTTGAGGTGAATCCGTAAAGTGAAAGAAAGTTTATTAAGAAAATAAAGGAGGGCCGGGTGCAGTAGCTCACGCCCATAATTCCAGCACTTTGGGAGGCCAAGACGGGTGGATCACCTGAGGTCAGGAGTTCGAGACCAGCCTGGCCCACGTGGTGAAACGCCATCTCTACTAAAAATACAAAAAATTAGCCAGGCGTGGTGACAGGCGCCGGTAGTCCCAGCTACTCAGGAGGCTGAGGCAGGAGAATAGCTTGAACCCAGGAAGCGGAGGTTGCAGTGAGCTGTGGTGGTGCCATTGCACTCCAGCCTGGGCGACAAGAGCAAAACACCATCTCAAAAAAAAGAAAAGAAAGGAATGAAAGAAAGGAATAAAGAATAGGCAGAGCAGTGGCATGAGTGCTCAGCTGCTTAAACTTATTGTTACTTCTTGATTATATGCTAAACAAGGGGTGGATTATTCATGAGTTTTCTGGGAAAGGGGTGGGCAATTCCCAGAACTTAGGGTTCCTCCCTTTTTTAGCCCACATAGGGTAACTTCCTGACATTGCCATGGCATTTGTAAATTGTCGTGGTGCTGGTGGAAGTGTCTCTTAGCATGCTAATGCATTATAATGAGCAGTGAGGATGACCAGAAGTCACTCTCCTCACCATCTTGGTTTTGGTGGGATTTGGCTGGCTTCTTTACCATAGTCTGTTTTATCAGCAAGGTCTTTGTGACCTGTATCTTGTGCCAACTTCCTGTCTCATCCTGTGACTTAGAATGCTTAACCTCCTGGGAATGCAGCCCAGTAGGTAGGTCTCAGCCTCATTTTACTCAGTCGCTATTCAAGATGGAGTCACTTTGGTTCAAATGCTTCTGACATGTTCATGTGTTTCATTGGCACAGACGCCCCCCTACAATTCGCAGTCTCAAGAAAACATATCTGGGAAACTGGGGACAAGCAGGGGTGCCCCAGAAGGTAGTGAAGTGGCGTTATTGTCTGAGTAAATACCCAAAGTTCGTTCCTTCATAGCAAGGAAATCAAGGACACGGACACATGTGGAGTGATTAAGAGTGGAGGTTTAACAGGCAAAAGAAAGAGAAAAGAGAACTGCTCCCTCTCCTGCGAGAGAAAGAGGGGAATCTAAATGGGACTTCCAGCTTGTAGGGAGTGCACTGGACTTTATAGACAAGCTTGAGGAGGCGGTGTCTGATTTGCATAGAGTCCACAGATTGGCTGAACCAGTTGTGACGTTTGCATAGTGCATAAAGAAGCTGGCCACCCCACTCTAATCTTATTATGCAAAGGGACTTTCCCCTTGGCCAGCGCCATGTTGTCTGCTCCCTACCGCGCATGTGTTTGGAAAGGTAAAGGGAAGATGGAGCCATCATTTTGAACATGCCTAGTCCCAGCTGGCCTTTTCCTATTGGCACAGCTGCCAGCATTCACCCAGGCAAGCTTCTAGCCTGCCTTTCTATGTCTGCAGCTCGATTTTACAGGCTCCTCTTTGTTACAAAAGAAAATGAGTTTGGGGCTGCTTTTCACTAAAAGGAAAACTTCACGGAGGACTTCTTTACCCTATCTGCCCAAATAATTTCTTCTCAACTCCTATATCAGTAGAAGAAGAATACCAGATGAAAGTGGCCCATCCTGGCAAATATCACCTGGTGTTTAATACTGCTCAGAGTCTTGGTGGAGTTAAAGAGTTTTCCCTCCCATCCTTAACCCACTCCTTCCTGTGCATTTTGACGGGTCTGCAAAACGCGCGCGCACACACACACACACAAACTAAGCAACCTAAAAATAGAAGTCTATTTGAAAAAAAAAAAAAACAGGCTGGCACAGTGGCTCACACCTGTAATTCTAGCACTCTAGGAGGCTGAGGCCGGTGGATCAGCTGAGGTCAGGAGTTTGAGACCAGCCTGGCTAACATAGTGAAACCCCATCTGTACTAAATGTACAAAAATTAACCGATTAGCTGGGCATGGTGGTGCACGCCTTTAGTCTCAGCTACTCAGGAGGCTAAGACAGGAGAATTGCTTGAGCCCGGTAGGCAGAGGTTGCAGCGAGCCACGATCGTGCCACTGCACTCCAGCCTGGGTGACAGAGCAAGACTCTTTAAAAAAAAAAAAAAAACACTAATATCTTGTTGGTGACTAAATGCCAAACATTGGCCACCTCATCTCAGGAAAACAACAATCACTAACTCTATTCAAAATTGTCCTGGAAATCTAGCCAGTGTAAAAAGTCAAGATGATAGGGAAATAAAAGACGTAAACATCAGTAAGAAAGAAGAAAAATTGACTTTTGCAGAATACATGATTGTATACATAGAAAATCTGCAGAGATCAACAAACAGAATTAATGAGTGGATCTAACAAGCACTCTAGACCAAAAAATGCTCATCTATATATTAGTAACAATTAGGAAATGAAATACAAAATCGATACCATATACAAAAGCAGCAAAATACATCAAATATCTAGGAATGTGATATGCTACTTGGCTAGGATTTGGGGAGCTAGTGGGACATAGCCAAAAATGCTAACAGAGTCACAAAACATTAAGGAATGATAAGGTCCAAGATTTCAAAAAGGAAGAATGAGAGTTACCAAACCCAGTGGGTCCAAAGGTCAGCGCTGAATGGGGGGCCTGTAAGATGAACAAAAGTCCACGAAAATCAGGAGCAACAAAGGCATGGGAACCCCTAAGGCTAGAATAACCTTTAGCTCTTGCAACTTGCTTTTCTGGACTCATTGTCTGTGGGGGGATCTTCTGGCTTTAAGGGTCAGAGGTGATGCCACAAATAGCAGCAGCTTTTTATTTGCCACCAGATATCCCTTGCCTGTCACCTAAAACATGCTGCCTTACCATACAAATCTGATAGTGTAATTTGAAAGACAGAAATCCTGCCCAGGCTGTACACAGGTATTTCCCACTTCCTCTCCATAATACTCTCGTGGGGATTTTTTTTTTCTTTTTTGGCAAGAGGGTCTCACCCTGTCACCCAAGCTGGAGTGCAGTGATGCCATCTCTGCTCACTGCAACCCCTACCTCCTGGGCTCAAGTCATCCTCCCACCATAGCTTTCTGAGTAGCTGAGACCACAGGAATGTGCCACCACACCTTGGCTAATTTTTATTTTTTGTAGAGGTGAGGTTCCGCCATATTGGCCAGACTGGTCTTGAACTCCTGAGCTCAAGCGAGCTGCCCACCTCACCCTCCCAAACTGCTTTGTTTCTGCACCTCACTCTCTCTGCTTTGTTTCTGTCCCATAGCACTTTCTATCTTTGGATACACTGTACACTTCACTTGTTGATTATCTGTCTCCTCCGTAAGAATGCAGATTAGTGAGCACAAGGAATTTTTTCTGTTTTGTTCACTGGTATATCTCCAGTACCTAGAACTGTGCCTGGCAAATAGGGGACACAAAACATATTTATTGGATGGATGGAAGATGGATGGATTTTTAAAATGAAGAAACATACAGATAAGAAAAGAAAAAAATCGTTTTAATGCATGAAGGCAAGAGGTGAGTGCTAGAAGAGAAGAAGGGATAAAAAAAAAAAACAGGAAAAGCAACCCAAACACTCATCAATGGATGAATGCATCAGCAAAATGTGGTATAAACATGCAACGGAATAGGATTCAGCCTTAAAAAGAAGGGAAATCCTGTCACGTGCTACAACATGGAAGGACTGAGGACATTATGCTAAGTGAAATAAGGTAGTCACAAAAAGAAAAAATACTGTAGCATTCCACTTATATGAAATACTTAAAATAGTCAAATTCATGGAAACAAAGTGGCATAGTGGTTGCCAGGGGTTAGGGGGAGACGGGGAGTTGTTTAATGGATGTAGAGTTTCAGTTTTGCAAGATAAATACGTTCTGGAGATTGGTTGCACGACAATGTGAATATCCTTAACACTACTGATCTGTACACTTAAAAACAGTTACCATGATTTTTTAAAAACAGGGGGCTCATAAGAGAATAAGAGCATCCATAGAGGAGGGGGTCACTAGAACTGTGGATTGGACAGTGGATACCATTTGGATATTCCGAGTGGTGAAAAAACTCATAGCCAAGTCATATGCAAAGAAGTTGTGGGAGCAGGGACCCCTAATGTGGAGAGAGGACATGGCCAGGGAAGTGAAAGTATGGTCAGGGTGGTGAGCAAGGGGCTGCTTGCCTGAGACAAGGGTAGAGACAGAGAGGTAAGCAGAGACTTGGGCCCTTATTGTTGTTTTGCTGCTACAGCAGCTAACACCATGGCTGGCACAGCATAGGTGCTCAATAAATATTTGTTCAACAAATAATCTGGACACAGGAACACAGAGGTTTGTAAGTAATGAGCAACCAATAAATATTTAATCATGATGTCATAGAGTTTTTCTTGCAAATGCTATCTAAAATAAAATAGTTAAAAGTTGTTTTCATTATATCAGTAGTAGTATTTCAACATTAGGAAATCTTTCAAGATATTCAGTTAAGTTCCAAAACGATAGCATTGTTATTTTCAGCAGACTTACAGTAATACAGTTTGTTATTTTGTTTTTTTGCTTTTGTTTTTGTTTTTCAGAGTTTTGTCCCTGTTGCCCAGACTGTAGTGCAGAGGTATGATAGCTCACTGCAACCTCTTTCTCCCGAGTTCAAGTCATTCTCTGGCCTCAGGCTCTGGAGTAGCTGGAATTACAGGCACCTGCCACCACACCTAGCTAATTTTTGTATTTTTAGTAGACATGGGTTTCTCCATGTTGGCTAGCCTGGTCTTGAATTCCTGATCTCAGGTGATCCCCCCTCCTTGGCCTCCCAAATGCTGGAATTACAGATGTGAGCCATCACACCTGGCCAGAAAGTTAGTATTTTAAGAAAAAATCTATGGCATTAAAAACTGTGATTCTACAGAGCCATTTTATATTTTCTATGTCATCTTTTAAAAATTCAGGATATAATATTTCATTACAAAAAATGGTTTGATCTTTCAATGGATCTGTGATTACTCAGTAAATTATATCCATACGGTTCTTCAAAAAATAAAATTTCTATGTAATAGGAAAATAGTTAGCTGGGCGCAGTGGCTCATGTCTGTAATCTCAGCACTTTGTGGGGCCAGGCAGGAGGATTGCTTGAGGCCAGGAGTTCAAGACCGGCCTGGGCAACATAGTTAGACCCCATCTCTAAAAAAAACTTTTTAAAAACAAAATTTACATTTTTTTAATTTAAAAAAATACTTTCAAAAAATCTATTCAAAATCTCTGATATAACTTACCCCATTTTTCTGTTTATAAAACATGGCTTTTTTTTTTATTTTCTTTCTTTCTTTCTTTTTTTCTTTAAGACAGAGTTTCACTCTTATTGCCCAGGCTACAGTGCAATGGTGCAATCTTGGCTCACCGCAACCTCTGCCTCCCTGGTTCAAGTGATTCTCCTGCCCAGCCTCCTGAGTAGCTGGGATTACAGGCATGCACCACCATGCCTGGCTAATTTTGTATTTTTAGTAGAGGCGGGGTTTCTCCGTGTTGGTCATGCTTGTCTTGAACTCCCGACCTCAGGTGATCCGCCCACCTCGGTCTCCTAAGTGCTGGGATTACAGGTGTGAGCCGTTGTGCCCGGCCTGAGGTCATGGTATTTCTATGAATATTAGAATGTTATTACAGGTCTAATCCACCTGCTCATTGGAACATGCCATGGTTTTGCACATCTCTGAGCTTTTATACATGTTACTTCCTTTATCTAGAATGCCTTTCCCAAGTTGGTTTTTCTGTCTCTAACATGGGGATAATAATAGTGTCACCTTCCTCAAATGTTTGTTATGATGATTACATGACTTCTTATTTTTTTTTTTGTGATAGAGTCTCGCTCTGTCCCCCAGGCTGTAGTGCAGTGGCTCAATCTTCGCTCACTGCAACCTCCACTTCCCGGGTTCAAGCAATTCCCTGCCTCAGCCTCCCCAGTAGCTAGGATTACAGGCACCTGATACCATGCCTGGCTAATTTTTGTATTTTTAGTAGAGATAGGGTTTCACCATTTTGGCCAGGCTGGTCTTGAACTCCTGACCTCGTGATCCACCCGCCTTGGCCTCCCGAAGTGCTGGGATTACAGGCATGAGCCACTGCACCAGGCCAATGATTACATGACTTCTAAGTATTTGTTAGGTAGAGTATTTAGGAGAGGGTTTTACACATGTTGAGCATCAATAAGTGTCAGTTATTACCTTTCAAGACCTTGTTCAAATGCCACTTGTTTTGTAATTTGCTCTTATCTCCCATAAATCTTTTGAACATGCCTTTACTGAAGCTCTTATCCCTTAATATTGTTTTGTTATGTATTTATCTACCTTGCTGGATCACGTGCTATGCAAAGGCAAGGCATGTGCCTCACACTTCTTTAGATTCAAGGCACCTAGATGATGTTAGGTGTGTAATGGGCATGTACTGAATGATTGCTGAATGAATGGACGACTAAGTAGGAATGATAAAGACATTGGTGAATCATGTTTACTACTTCATTAAACTGGTATTTTTCTAATTTGACAGGAAAATTCTAGACTAATTGTTTTAATTAACTATAATTATTATTTTTCTTTATCTTCATGCAAATCTAGGTGATTTTTTTTTTTTTTAAGAGGGAGTCTCGCTCCTGCTGGCTGGAGTGCAGTGGCGCAAGCTCTGCTGACTGCAACTTCCGCTTCCCAGATTCAAGAAATTCTCCTGCCTCAGCCTCCGGAGTAGCTGGGACTACAGGCGCGTGCCACCACGCCCAGCTAATTTTTGTATTTTTAGTAGAGACGGAGTTTCACCATATTGGCCAGGATGGTCTAGCTCTCCTAACCTATTGATCTGCCCGCCTTTACCTCCCAAAGTGCTGGGATTACAGGTGTGAGTCACCGTGCCCGGCCAAATCTAGGTGGTTTTTTTGTTTTTGTTTTTGTTTTGTTTTTTTGACAGAGTCTCACTCCGTCACCAGGCGCCAGGCTGGAGTGCAGTGGCGCGACCTTGGCTCACTGCAACCTCCGCGTCCCGGGTTCAAGCAATTCTCCTGCCTCAGCCTCCCGAGTAGCTGGGACTACAAGCGCGCGCCACCATGCCCAGCTAATTTTTTTGTATTTTTAGTAGAGACGGGGTTTCACCATGTTGGCCAGGATGGTCTCGATCTCTTGACCTCATGATCTGCCCGCCTCGGCCTCCCAAAGTGCTGGGATTATAGGCGTGAGCCACCGCGCCCAGCCAATCTAGGTGTTTTTTCAGAGAAGGCTCAAAATCTCTTGCATCTGCAATGTCCGTTTCTCTGGGTCCTGAATAAAAATAATTGCTATAGTAGAAACTGCATCAAATAAACAATTGGTGAACCTTATACCTCTTCCGTTTGTTATCGTAGGGTCTTCTGAATTAATAGTTTACAGCTGCCTTTGTTGGTCTTTTCTCAATCCTAAATCTTAAATGTTTGCATCCTGGTCAACACAGAATCAACACAGTGCTTGAGTCGTAGAGCTAGATTATGGCGCTACCTAGTGGTCAATCTGTGGCACATACGTCATTGAAACTGTCTCATGCTCTTGTACGTTTTTATTTTATTTTTTTATATTGACAATTGTAAAATGTCATTAGAAATCCCTAAAGATGTTGCTCTCTTCTCTCTAGTATCTTTAGCCACTGTTCTATGCGTCGTTTCTCTTCCATTCTCCTAGTTTGCATCTCTTCAGCAGAACAGAGAATTTAAAGACATACTTCAAGACCTGTTATCAAGCTACCAGATACCCTTTTCTCCCACAGGATGCCGGAACCTTTAAAGGCAGAATTCATGACACCAGCTTCTTTGGGTCATGCTACCTACCACATGCCCCCTCTGACTCCGGGCAGGTCTCAAAGGCTGCCCAAGATGAAGGCACGCCCCTTGGCACACATTCTTCTAAACAATCATTCCCTTTTCCCTCCTTTGAAACCAAACAATTCCTTCAAAAACACAGTTTCAGGCATAAAATAGGAAATAGTACTAAACAAATGGAAATATTTTGCTTTAAATACTGAAGCCATTTGTTTATATTAAGAAATAGTTTACATTCAAAGCCCATAAATGAAAAGAAACATGAATCATCAATCACAAGGGACTTTATAGATAAGAAATAAGCTCCAGCCTGAACAATGGTATGAAGTATGAACAACTCTTCTCTGGGAGCTTTCGCTGAGTCATTTTTCAGGAAGTGGGCTGTCCAGGGAGATTTCTACAGGAGGAACAATCGACAATATTTTCATATTAATAACCTCCAGTTGCTTTATTGTTCTCGAAACTTTTGTTAATGAGTATTTTCCTGCTCAGTGAAAAAAACATTAATCAAAAGACAAAGCCTAATCTGATTTATTTTTATGTGTTTGGGGTTCTTTTCTTCTGTAAGTGATGTTGAATGTGTTTAAGTAAGAGTTAGCTAATTGCAAACCTAATTGTCTTCATTAACTGAGTATAATCTCAGGAAATATTTTGTTCTGAACTTTATTTTTAAACATATGTGCAATCACAGGTTTTGGAGGGATTGCATATACAGGCTGATACAGTTTGGATATTTGTCCCCACCCAAATCTCATGTCGAAATATAATCCCCAGTGTTCAAGGTGGGGCCTGGTGGGAGGTGTTTGGGTCATAGGGACAGATCTCTCATGGCCTGGTGCTGTCTTCACCTTAGTGAGTGAGTTTTGATGAGATCTGGTTTTTTAAAAGAGTGTGGCACCTCCCACAGACTTGCTCCTGCTCCCACCATGTGAGATGCCTGCTTCCCCTTCATCTTCTGATTGTAAGCTTCCTGAGGCCTTCTGACAAGCTAAGCAAATGCACTGCCATGGTGCCATGCTTCCTGTACACCCTGCAAAACCATGAGCCAATTGAATCTTTTCATTTTATACATTACCCAGCCTTGGCTATTTTTTTTTTTTTTTTTAAATCAGAGTCTCACTCTTCCACCCAGGCTGGACTGCAGTGGCATGATCTTAGCTCACTACAACCTCCACCTGTCAGGTTCAGGCAATTCTCGTGCCTCAGCCTCCCAAGTAGCTGGAATTACAGGCATCCTCCACCATGCCTGGCTAATTTTTGTATTTTGAGTAGAGATGGGGTTTCACCATGTTGACCAGGCTAGCCTCAAACTCTTGACCTCAAGTGATCCACCTGCCTTGGCCTCCCAAAGTGTTGGAATTGCAGGCATGAGTCACCATGCCCATCTTTCAGGTGTTTTTTTTTTTTTTTTTTTTTTTGAGATGGAGTCTTGCAGTATCACCTAGGCTGGAGTACAGTGGCGCCATCTTGGCTCACTGCAACCTCTCCCTCCTGAGTTCAAGCAATTCTCCTGCCTCAGCCTCCTGATTAGCTGGGATTACAGGTGCCCGACACCATGCCAGCTAATTTTTTGCATTTTTAGTAGAGACAGGATTTCACCATGTTGGCCAGGCTAGTCTCAAACTCCTGACCTTGTGATACACCCGCCTCAGCCTCTCAAAGTGCTGGGATTACAGGTGTGAGCCACCACACCTGGCCTTAGGTATTTCTTTATAGCAACACAAGAACGGCCTAACACACAGGCATACCTCGCTTTATTGCACTTCATAGATATTGCATTTTTTTTTAATAAATTGAAGGTTTATGGCAACCTTGTGTCAAGCAAGTCTACTGGCACATTCTTCCAGCATCATGTGCTCACTTAGCATCTCTGTGTAACATTTTGGTAAATCTTACAATAGTTCACACTCTTTCATTATTATTATTATATTTTCTCAAGTTACCTGTAATCCATGATCTTTGATGTCACTATTGTGATAGTTTTGGGGTGTCATGAACTGCAGCAAACTTAATCAGTAAATGTTGTGCGTGTTCTGACTGCTCCAACTACCAGCGAGTTCCCCATCTCTCTTCCTCTCTGTGAGTCTCCTTATTCCCTGAGACACGATGACATTGAAATTAGGTCAATTAGTAACCCTACAATGGTCTACCTCTAAGTGTTCAAGTGAAAGGAAGAGTCACACATCTCTCATTTTAACTCAAAAGCTAGAAATAATTAAGCTTAGTGAGGAAGGCATGTCAAAAGCTGAGACAGGCTGAATGCTAAACTTCTTGTGCCAAACAGCCAAGTTGTGAATGCAAAGGAAAAGTTCTTGAAGGAAATTAAAAGTGCTACTCCAGACAACCTATGAGTGATAAAGACACAGCCTGTGGCTGCCACGGAAAAAGTTTTAGTGCTCTGAATAGAAGATCAAACCAGCCACAACATTCCCTTAAAACCAAAACCTAATCCAAAAAAGGCCCTAACTCTCTTCAATTCTATGAAGGCTGAGAGAGGTGAGGAAGCTGCAAAAGAAAAGTTAGAAGCTAGTAGAGGTTGGTTCCTGAGGTTTAAGGAAAGAAGTTGACTTCATAGCATAGAAGTGCACGGTGAAGCAGCAAGTGCTGATGGAGAAGCTGTAGTAAATAACTTATCCAGAAGACTTAGCTAAGATAATTGACGAAGGCACCTACACTAAACAACAAATTTTCAACGTAGATGAAAAATTCTCAACTTTTTATTGAAACAGTGGTGAAGTCAATACCTGGCTTCAAAGTGTCAGAAGACAGCTGACTCGCTTATTAGGGGCTCATGCAGCTGATGACTTTATGTTGAAGCAGTACTCACTGGTCATTCCCAAAACCCCATAGCCCTTAAGAATTATGCTAAATCTTCTTTGCCTGTACTCTAGAAATTGAAAAACAAAGCCTGGATGACAACATGTTTGTTTACAGCATGATTTACTGAATGTTTTTAACCCACTGTTGAGACCTACTACTCAGGAAAAAAGATTCCTTTCAAAATATTACTATTCATTGACAATACAACCAGTCACCCGAGAGCTCTGATGGTGATGTACAAGGAGATGAATGTTATTTTCATGCCTGCTGACACAACATCCATTCTGTAGCCCATAAATCAATGAGTAATTTCTACTTTCAAGTCATTTTATTTAAGAAATACAATTTATAAGGCTATAGCTAACAGAGAGCAATTCTTCTAGTGAATGTGGGCAAAGTCAACTGAAAGTATTCTGGAAAGGATTCAACATTCCAGATGCCATTAAGATTTGTGGGAGAAAGTCAAAATATCAACATTAACAGGAGTTTGAAAGAAGTTGATTCCAACCCTCATGGATGACTTGGAGGGGTTCAAGACTTCAATAATTTGAGAATTTTGGATTCTAGTTCCCTTCAAGGTAGGAGCAATGTTTTCACTTCATGGTTTAGAAGAACTAACTGTAGATGTGGTAGAAATAGCAAGAGAACTGGAAGTATACCCTGAAGATGTGAGTGAACTGCTGCAATCTCATGACCAAACTTGAACAGATGAGGAGCTACTTCTTATGAATAAGCAAAGAAAGTAATTTCTTGAGATGGAGTCTACCCTGGACGAAGATGTTGTGAACATCATTGCAATGAAAACAAAGGATTTAGAATATTGCATAGACTTAGTTGACAAGCAGTAACAGGGTTTGAGAGGATGGATTCCAATTTTGAAAGACATTTTAATGTGGATAAAATGTTATCAAACAGCATTATTTGCTACAGAGAAACCTTTCATGAAAGGAAGAGTCAACTGATGTGGCAAATGTCATTGTTGTCTTATTTTAAGAAATTGCCACAGCCACCTCGACTATAGCAATCACCACCCTGATTAGTCAGCAGCCATCCACATCAAGGCAAGACCCTCCGCCAGCAAAAAGATTATGATTCACTGAAGGCTCAGGTGATCATTAATACTTTTTAGCAATAAAGTTGTTTATTTTTTTTGTGAGACAAGTTCTCATCATTCTGCAGCCCAGGATGGAGTGCAGTGGTACAACCCAGTAATTACCATGTGATTATGACTTATGTTCATACAAATAATTATCATGCTTCTTGTCTGATTTACACCAGACAAGAAACCTCAACATTGCAAGCTCAGGTGATCCTCCCACCTCTGCCTCCTGAGTAGCTGGGACTACAGGCGTGCACCACTGCTCCTGGCTAATTTTTTTGTATTTTTTGTAGAGGCAGGGTTTCACCATGTTTCCCAGGTTGGTCTCAAACTCCCAAGCTCAAGCAAGCTATCTGTCTTGGCCTCTCAAAGTGCTAGGATTACAAGCATGAGCCTCTGTGCTCGGCTCTGCAATAAAGTATTTTTTGATTAAGATAAGTACATTGGGTTTTTTGGACATAAAGCTATTACATACTTAATATACTAGAGCATAGTGTAAATATAACTTTTATATGCACTGAGAAAAAAATATATATGTGACTCACTTAATTGTGATATTAGCTTTGTTGCAATGGTCTAGAACCAACCTGCAAAGTCTCCAAGGTAAGCCTGTAATCACTTTGGATTCAAATTCCCTTCAAGACTGGGCAATGTTTCTACTTTCTGCTTTGGAGCCTCTTCTCCACAGCTCCTTTTGAGATTTCTCTCAGTTACTCCTCGGATAAGGGACAATCAGTGTGGGCTCCTGGAGACCAACTAAAAGATACAAGGGCCCTTCAGAAAATACTCCAGCAGAGGCATCGAGGACAGACAGGGTTAGTGTGCTCCCTGGAGACTCCTACAGTGTACATGCTTTTTAGCCCTGTCCAGAGGTGCCAAGCCTCTCTTTTTAGTTCACAAATGAGCACTTGTGACAAGGAGCTGCGGCCACCTGCCTGTGAGACTGGTAGAGGTAAATTGTCAAATCAGAACATCATGTGATTATGACTTCTGTTCATACAAATAATTATCATGCCTCTTGTCTGATTTAACACAAATACATCATCCACAACCTGCCCCCATAGAAGCTGTAATGAGAAAGCCTCATTTCACATCACAATGTAGCTTTCCTTCCATACCAGGTGATGAACAAAATGGGTCAAGCTATGCAGTCAAGTCCCAGAATCAAGGGAGGCTTCTGTGTAGTGTAGTGGTTAGATTCAAAGACTCTGGTATCAGAGTGCTTGGGTTCAGATCCTACCTCTGCTACTTATTAGCGATGTGACCTTGGGTATTTTTCTGTACCTGGAGTTTTCTTTTCTACATAATAGACAAGCTACTGTCTCATAAGTTTGTTGGAAGATTAAATTAAGTAATGAAAATAAGGTCTTCAGAACAGTACCAGGAAAGTAATCAACCCTATAGAAGCGTTAGTATTATGCCATGGCATAATGAGGAAAGAGATTATCTACTATTGAAGAGAATTATTTTAATTAACTGATTTCTATTTTGTGGTCTGGTGAATGGGATTGTTCCTCTACGTCTTTTCAAATGGAGACATGTGGATGTTTCTCTGATGTTCAATGATCGGTTTCCAAAAGATCAGTTGCCCATGAAAATGTTAGGTGACCACAATGTTTACATGTTTATTATAAAGTTATTTCCAATGTACTGTTTTTAAAGTTTGTTATTTGCTCATTCATCATTTTTACAAAGACTATAGATTTAAGAACCTTCTTTGTGCCAAGCTCTTGAGAAGCTGACAAGTCAGTGGAGAAATTTATTTTTTATTCCAACTTAACTCGTCAGGGGAGTGAGGTCTTGGAGTGAGGTCTTGGAGTGGGGAATGTGCACTCCACACCCAGGGTGGCTTGCACACCTGCTAGGAGAATCCATCTCTGGACCTCAGAGTCAGGATCTGAACACAAATCTGCCTAACTCTAGAGCTCATAACCGCTATGTGATAGGCCTTCCTGGTTCACTGGCGTTTCACAACCCAGGAGCATCCCTTTTGATCTGACTCCTAGAATTTTCCATCCAGCATGCAACCCAGGAGTAACTACCCATTTGGTTTGCCCAGGCTCCTGGAGTTTATTCATGGGGTGAAGAAAAACGAGCCTTGAATCCTAGGAAAGTACTGCAAATAAAAAGGATTGGATGAAACACCCCTTCAGTGTTTCCTGTTCTGCTTCAACATTCCCCAATAATTACTAAAGAAGGGCTGTACCATGGATAAAGGGGAAAGCTGCTGTTTTCTCATGGTCTTTATTCGTATCCCCTGGCTTCTCCTTCTCAGCCTCCTTCCCAAGGTCCTCTTCATCTGTTTGTCTTCTAAATGTAGTCATTTCCCATGATTCTGTCCTCAACTCTCTTTTCCTCTTACTTTAGAGTCCTGTGTGTTCATCTTCCACTTGTGTGTTGATGAGTGCCAAATCTAGATCTCCAACTGCACTTCTCCCCTGAGTTCCAAACTTCATTTTTAACTCCTATCCCATCAACATGTCCAAAATTGAACTCATTAACTTCCCTCTCCTCCCACTATAAGTCAATTTCCATGCATCAAACACCCACCTTCTAATAATGTCCCCAACATAGATATTCCCAATCTGCTCTTGTTCTCCAAATCAAGCTCTACCTAGTTCTTCTTCATTATCTCTAACCTGGGTACCTCTGGGCATTTGTACATGCTGTTCCTTTTATCTGGAATGCCCTTCTGTCTGTCTACCTGGTAAATAGATTTCTACACATTCTTCAAGGTTCAACACAGACAGCTCCCTCTTCAAATCCACTCTAGGTCCTGAATTGTACTTCTCATAGGACATACTTTGGATAGGATATATATACTTTATTTCAAATATTAAACTGAATTATTTGAAGACCACTTTTGGGTGTTACTCACTTTCATAGTTGTCAGAGCACTTAGTACAGGGCTTCCTACAGAAAAGTCTTCACTAAATGTTTGCTAGAATAATTAATCAATGTAGTAAATAATGAATAATATAGTAAATAACTCATAATGTAGTAAAATGGAACCAGTATGTTTTAGAGTGGTGAGTTATTTCTTCCTCCACCCATTCTTCGTCTTCAAATTTCCCATTACCTACTGTCATTTTTCAGGATTGGTCACCACTCAGAAATGCTGATGTCGTAAACAGTTTATCTTATAAAATTTTTGGAGTGAATTTGGTTTATAAGGCCTGACACAATCTGGCCCCTTACAAGGACAGCTATTGTAGAGTAGAAACTGAGAGAATGACTAATGTGAATTCCTTCATTTCAAACACACTATGATAAAAAGAAAAGTTTCCATTTATACCACGTTTTACAGGGTTATGGTTCAATAGGTGATCTGTATGCTTCCTTTTGACTTCCAAACACATGTGTTCCTTTGTTTCTCAGGAAGTAATCATCATGTAGCCATGGAAATCAATGAGTGCAAAGGAAATGTTGCAGGGGAATAATGAAGTCAACTAACTCGGCTCCACAAAGTTGGTCATATCCTAAAACAATTAAAATACATCCAAAAGCCCCTAGAGGAAGTGTTGATCAGTGCTTGGTATTTTGACAATAACTCGTATGTATGTGAAAGCATTTCAAAAATTCTAAACCATCTATAAAATGTAACATTATCAAGACGAATGAACAAATATTTATTGAGTGACTACTATGAATTAGGTAGTTTTGCATATAATGGAGCTTATCTTCGGTGACAGCCTATGGACTCAGTCTCATTATTTTGTAAGCCATACCTTATATTTAACACAAATTATTATTAAGTTTCTCATGTGCCGGGCACGGTGGCGCATGCCTATAATCCCAGATATTCAGGAGGCTGAGGTGGGAGGATCGCTTGAGCCCAGGAGTTCTGGGCTGTAGTGTGCTATGCCGATCGGGTGTCCGCACTAAGTTCGGCATCAATATGGTGACCTCTCGGGAGTGGAGGACCACCAGGTTGCCTAAGGAGTGGGGAATCGGCCCAGGTCATAAACGGAGCAAGTCAAAACTCCCCTGCTGATTAGTAGTGGGATCACACCTGTGAATAGTCACTGCACTCCAGCCTGGGCAACATAGCAAAACCCCGTCTCTAAAAAAAAAAAAAATTTTTTTAATAAAATTTCTCACACAAAGGAGTCCAGATGATAAGGACTAGGGCAATCTAAGTCTGGTGTGGCAGCTCCACGATGTAATCAGAAACCAAGACTGCTTCTACTTTTCTGCTTCCTAGCCTTAGCAAGTGACTTCCATTCTCAAGGTCATCTCAGGATATAAAAACACTGCTGCAGATCCAGCCACAAAGCCCCCAATCCAGGCAGAAGTAAGGAGGCTGGGGACCAGTTGTGTGTCCCCCTTACATAAGGGTTTTCCTGGAAGTTCCATTCCAGCAACTTCTGCTTTTATCTGATTGGTCAGGGCTTAGTCACATGGCCAAACCTACCTGCACACGATGTTAGGAAAGAGTCTTAATCTGGTCTAAGGAAGAAAGAATGGGGGAATGGATATAAGGGAGGTATCCACAATTGCAACCATGCAAGATGAATCAGAGGAACAGAAAAGCCCACACAAAAGACCAAAGACTTCAAAACAGAAGAATAATTGGGTTTGAATCTCAAGTCTGCTATTTACCAGAGGCCGCAGCATCAGGGAGACCCGCTAGAAGGGGATTTGGACCAGGGTGGTAGTGATGGACATGGGGAAAGGTGGTCAGATTCTGAATATGTTTTGAAGGTAGAGCCAACAGGATTTGCTAATGGATTAGAATGTAATGTGAGGTCTGAGAGAAAGAGAAATCCAGGGTGACATCAAATTTTTTGCTGTTGTTTTAAGGAGCTGGAAGAATAGAGTTGTTCACTTACTGAGAAAAAGAGACCTCAGTGGGAGGAGCAGGTTCAGAATGGGAGTGAAAGGAGATCAGAGGCTTAGATGTTTATTAGACATTCAAATGGAGACATTGAGTTTGAGGTGGACACAGAATCTGGAGCACAAGGAGGGGGTACAAACTGGAGATCTATACCTTTAGAATAAGCAATACAGGAAGATCCAAGATGGCCAGTTAGGAGCAGTTCAGGATTGCAGCTCCCAGTGAAAGTGCAGAGGGTGAGTGGACGCCACATTTCCAGACAGATTTTTATTGCCCACAGACCAGGAGATTCCCAGGCGGAGGAGCCCCATGGGTCGCCAGCGCGGCTGTTTTGGCCGGCGCGGCTGTTTTGCCAGCGCCCGGCTCAGCGGTTCCTTGTGCAGAGTAATCGGGACTGGGTCCCCTTCTAGCCAACGAGGGGAGCTCCGGGAAGGCAGAGTCGCCCATTCATCTGATTTAAAAAAAGGGGACTGAAACAGGGAGCCAGGCCAGGAGATTCCCGGGCAAAAAAGCACCACGAATCTCAGCGCCGCTGTTTCAGCTGGCGTAGTGGGTCACCACACGGGAAATCACACAGATCCAGGTGCCTTTTCAACAGGCGACTGGAACACCTGGGAGAGAGTCGACCGTTCAACTAAAAAAAACAAAGGCTCTGAGGCAGGGAGCCAGGTGATCAGGCTCAGCTGGTCCCACCCCCACAAAAAAAAAAAAAAACAGCAATTGGAAACGCTCTGGGTTGAGAGTTTCACAGTAAGCACAGCTGAACCTGGGACAGACAGTCCAGCTCTGTGGGGGAGGGGCGTCCACCATTACTGAGGCACTCCACCACTACGGAGGTAGTCCGCCATTGCTGAGGCAGCCTGCCGTTGCCAAGGCAACACACCGTTGCCAAGGCAACCCGCCATTACAGAGAGAGTCCGCCATTACAGAGGTGGGCCACCATTGCCGAGGCAGTTCTAACTACACCCATATAGACAGGACTGCAGGGAAGTTCACACAGCAGCTAGGTGGAGCCCAAAACAGCTCAGCAAAGCCTCTGCAGGCAGACAGTGACTAGGCTGCCTCCTTGCTGGGCAGGGCAGCTCTGAAAAAAAAAAGGCAGCAGCACAGCAGAAACTCATAAATAAAGCCCTAACTCCCCAGGACAGAACACCTGGGAAAAAAATGGGGTTTATGAGTTCTGCTGCAGCAGACTTAAACGTACCTGCCCAGCAGCTCTGAATGAACAACAGAGCTCACAGCTCAGAACTTGAGCTCCTATAAAGGACAGACTGTCTCCTCAAGCAGCTCCCTGACCCCCGTATATCCAAAGAGTCACCTCATGAAGGAGAGTTCAGACTGACAATTGGTGGGTATCCTTCTGGGACAAAGATAGCAGAAGAAGAAATTGGTAGCAACCCTTACTGATCTGCAGCTGCTGCAGGTGATCCCCAGGCAAGCAGGGCCTGGAGTGGACCTCAGCAGTCCTACAGCAGAGGGGCCAGACTGTTAGAAGGAAACTAAGAAACAGAAATAACTTCATCATCAACAAACAGGATGTCCACTCAGAGACCCAATCTGAAAGTCAGCAACTACAAAGACAACAGGTGGATAAATCCACAAAGATGGGAAGAAACCAGCGCAAAAAGGATGGAAACACCCAAAACCAGAACACCTCTCCTCCTACAAGGGATCACAACTCCTCACCAGCAAAGGAACAAGGCTGGATGGAGAATGAGTGTGATTAAATGACAGAATCAGGTTTCAGAAGGTGGGTAATAAGAAACTTCTGTGAGCTAAAAGAACATGTTCTAACCCAATGCAAAGAAACTAAGAACGTTGAAAAAAGATTTGACAAAATGCTAACGAGAATGGACAACTTAGAGAGGAATATAAGTGAATTGATGGAGCTAAAAAACACAACACGAGAACTTCGCAAAGCATGCACAAGTTTCAACAGCCGAATTGACCAAGCAGAGGAAAGGATATCAGAGGTCGAAGATCAACTCAATGAAATAAAACGAGAAGGCAAGATTAGAGAAAAAAGGATAAAAAGGAATGAACAAAGTCTCCAAGAAATATGGGACTATGTGAAAAGACCTAATCTACGTTTGATAGGTGTACCTGAATGTCACGAAGAGAATGAATCCAAGCTGGAAAATACTCTTCAGGATATTATCCAGGAAAACTTCCCCAACCTAGCAAGGCAAGCCAATATTCAAGTCCAGGAAATACAGAGAACACCACAAAGATAGTCCTCAAGAAGAGCAACCCCAAGGCACATAATCGTGAGATTCACCAGGGTTGAAATGAAGGAGAAAATGCTAAGGGCAGCCAGAGAGAAAGGTCGGGTTACCCACAAAGGGAAGCCCATCAGATTCACAGCAGATCTCTCAGCAGAAACCCTAGAAGCCAGAAGAGAGTGGGGGCCAATATTCAACATCCTTAAAGAAAAGAACTTTCAACCCAGAATTTCATATCCAGCCAAACTAAGCTTCATAAGTGAAGGAAAAATAAAATCCTTTGCTAACAAGCAAGTACTCAGAGATTTCATCACCACCAGGCCTGCTTTACAAGAGCTCCTGAAAGAGGCACTACACATAGAAAGGAACAACCAGTACCAGCCACTCCAAAAACATACCAAATGGTAAAGAGCATCCACACAATGAAGAATCTACATCAACTAACAGAAACACAGACTGGCAAATTGGATAAAAAGCCAAAACCCATCGGTGTGCTGTATCCAGGAAACCCATCTCACATGCAAGGATACACAAAGGCTCAAAATAAAGGGATGGAGGAAGATTTACCAAGCAAATGGAGAGCAAAAAAAAGCAGGAGTTGCAATTCTCATCTCTGATAAAATAGACTTTAAAGCAACAAAGATCAAAAGAGACAAAGAAGGACATTACATAATGGTAAAAGGATCAATGCAACAAGAAGAGCTAACAATCCTAAATATATATGCACCCAATACAGGAGCACCCAGATACATAAGGCAACTTCTTAATGACTTACAAAGAGACTTAGACTCCCACACAATAATAGTGGGAGACTTTAACACACCATTGTCAATATTAGACAGATCAACCAGATAGAAAATTAACAAGGATATCCAGGACTTGAACTCAGACCTGGACCAAGCAATCCTAATAGACATTTACAGAACTCTCCACCCCAAATCCACAGAATATACATTCTTCTCACCACATCACACCTACTCTAAAATTGACCACATAATTGGCAGTAAATCACTCCTCAGCAAATGCAAAAGAATGGAAATCATAACAAACAGTCTCTCAGACCACAATGCAATCAAGTTAGAACTCAGAATTCAGCAACTAACTCAGAACCGCACAGCTTCATGGAAACTGAACAACTGGCTCTTGAATGTTGACTGGATAAACAATGAAATGAAGGCAGAAATAAAGATGTTCTTCGAAACCAATGAGAATGAAGACACAACATACCAGAATCTCTGGGACACATTTAAAGCAGTCTCTAGAGGAAAATATATAGCAATAAGTGCCCACATGAGAAGCAAGGAGAGATCTAAAATTGACACCCTATCATCAAAATTGAAAGAGCTAGAGAAGCAAGATCAAAAAAACTCAAAACCTAGCCGAGGACAAGAAATAACTAAGATCAGAGCAGAACTGAAGGAGATAGAGACACAAAAAAACCCTTCAAAAAATCAATAAATCCAGGAGCTGGTTTTTCGAAAAGATCAACAAAATAGACAGACCACTAGCCAGATTAATAAAAAAGAAAAGAGAGAATAACCAAATAGATGCAATAAAAAACGATAAAGGGGATATCACCACAGATTCCACAGAAATTCAAACCATCATCAGAGATCATTACAAACAACTCTATGCACATAAACTAGGAAACCTGGAAGAAATGGATAAATTCCTGGACACTTGCCTCCTCCCAGGCCTAAACCAGGAAGAAGTTGAAACCCTGATTAGACCAATAACAAGGTCTGAAGTTGAGGCAGCAATTAAGAGCCTACCACCCAAAAAAATCCGAGGTCCAGAAGGGTTCACAGCCGAATTCTACCAGACATACAAAGAGGAGCTGGTACCATTCCTTCTGAAACTATTCCAAATAATCCAAAAAGAGGGAATCCTTCCCAAATCATTTTATGAGACCAACATCATCCTGATACCAAAACCCGGCAGAGACTCAACAAGAAAAGAAAACTACAGGCCAATATCCATGATGAACATAGATGCAAAAATATTCAATAAAATACTGGCAAGCCGATTGCAACAGCACATCAAAAAGCTTATCCACCATGATCAAGTAGGATTCATCCTGGGGATGCAAGGCTGGTTCAACATACGCAAGTCTATAAACGTAATTCACCACGTAAACAGAACCAAAGACAAAAACCACATGATTATCTCAATTGATGCAGAGAAGGCCTTTGACAAAATTCAACAGCCCTTTATGCTAAAAACCCTCAATAAATTAGGTATTGACGGAATGTATCTCAAAATAATAAAAGCTATTTATGACAAACCAACAGCCAATATCATACTGAATGGGCAAAAACTGGAAGCATTCCCTTTGAAATCTGGCACTAGACAAGGATGCTCTCTCTCACCACTCCTATTCAATATAGTACTGGAAGTTCTAGCCAGAGCAATCAGGCAAGAAAAAGAAATAAAGGGTATTCAAATAGGAAAGGAGGAAGTCAAATTGTCTCTGTTTGCAGACGACATGATTGTATATCTAGAAGACCCCATCATCTCAGCCCAAAATCTCCTGAAACTGATAAACAACTTCAGCAAAGTCTCAGGATACAAAATCAATGTGCAAAAATCACAAGCATTCCTATACACCAATAACAGACTTAAAGAGAGCCAAATCAAGAATGAACTGCCATTCACAATTGCTACAAAGAGAATAAAATACGTAGGAATAAAACTAACAAGGAACGTAAAGGACCTCTTCAAGGAGAACTACAAACCACTGCTCAACGAAATAAGAGAGGACACAAACAGATGGAGAAACATTCCATGTTCATGGTTAGGAAGAATCAATATCATGAAAATGGCCATACTGCCCAAAGTAATTTACAGATTCAACACTATCCCCATCAAGCTACCAATGACCTCTTCCAAGAACTGGAAAAAACCACCTTAAACTTCATATGGAACCAAAAGAGAGCCCACATAGCCACGTCAATTCTAAGCAAAAAGAACAAAGTGGGAGGCATCACACTACCAGACTTCAAACTATACTACAAGGCTACAGTAATCAAAACAGCATGGTACTGGTACCAAAACAGACATATAGACCAATGGAACAGAACAGAGGCCTTGGAGGCAACACAACATATCTACAACCATCCGATCTTTGACAAACCTGACAAAAACAAGCAATGGAGAAAGGATTCCCTGTTTAATAAATGGTGTTGGGAAAACTGGCTAGCCATGTGCAGAAAACAGAAACTGGACCCTTTCCTGACACCTTACACTAAAATTAACTCCAGATGGATTAAAGACTTAAACATAAGACCTAACACCATAAAAACCCTAGAAGAAAATCTAGGCAAAACCTTTCAGGACATAGGCATAAGCAAGGACTTCATGACCAAAACACCGAAAGCATTGGCAACAAAAGCCAAAATAGACAAATGGGACCTAATCAAACTCCACAGCTTCTGCACAGCAAAAGAAACAGTCATTAGAGTGAATCGGCAGCCAAGAGAATGGGAAAAAATTTTTGCACTTTACCCGTCTGACAAAGCGTTGATATCCAGAATTTACAAAGAACTAAAACAGATTTACAAGAAAAAAACAAACAAGCCCATTCAAAAGTGGGCAAAGGATATGAACAGACACTTTACAAAAGAAGACATACATGAGGCCAACAAACATATGAAAAAATGCTCATCATCACTGGGTCATTAGAGAAATGCAAATCAAAACTACATTGAGATACCATCTCACGCCAGTTAGAATGACGATCATTAAAAAATCTGGAGACAACAGATGCTGGAGCAGATGTGGAGAAATAGGAACACTTTTACACTGTTGGTGGGAGTGTAAATTAGTTCAACCATTGTGGAAGACAGTGTGGCGATTCCTCAAGGACCTCGAAATAGAAATTCCATTTGACCCAGCAATCCCATTACTGGGTATATATCCAAAGGATTATAAATCGTTCTACTATAAGGACACATCACACGAATGTTCATTGCAGCACAGTTTACAATAGCAAAGACCTGGAACCAACCCAAATGTCCATCGATGATAGACTGGACAGGGAAAATATGGCACATATACACCATGGAATATTATGCAGCCATCAAAAACGATGAGTTCGCATCCTTTGTAGGGACATGGATGAACCTGGAAACCATCATTCTCAGCAAACTGACACAAGAACAGAAAATCAAACACCACATGTTCTCACTCATAGGCGGGTGTTGAACAATAAGAACACATGGACACAGGGAGGGGAGCACTACACACTGGGGTCTGTTGGGGGGAAATAGGGGAGAGACAGTGGGGGGTGGGGAGTTGGGGAGAGATAGCATGGGGAGAAATGCCACATATAGGTGAAGGGGAGGAAGGCAGCAAATCATACTGCCACGTGTGTACCTATGCAACAATCTTGCATGTTCTTCACATGTACCCCAAAACCTAAAATGCAATAAAAAAATTAATTAATTTAAAAAAAAAAGAAGTAAGCAATACATAGATAGTATTTAAAGCCCTGAGACTGAATGAAATCATTAAAGTGGGAAGTGCAGATGAAAAACAGAAGAGCTCCAAAGACTAAGCCCTGGGGCAGTCCACCGTTGGGAAAGGCTAAGTGTTAACCAGCTTAGCCATAAGCTGGCTAAACAGGAAAATAGGAACGTATGCTCTCATTTAGGGCATAGAAAGCCCAGGAAAACTGAAAGAACCTGATAAGAAGATGAGAAGCAGTGCGGTGGAAGGAAACCAGGAGTGTAATGAAACCATGTGGAAGAAGTCTATGAGCAAAGAGTGACTGTTTTAAATGCTGCTGATAGGTCAAATAAGACCACTACATTTGCTGTGTTTGCCTTTTAAGAGTAACTCAGTGGGTGGTGTGGGTAAAAGGAGAAGAAATAAGAGGAGAATTAGAGACAGCAAGTAGATACAACTATATTGCAGAATTTTGCTGTAAAAGAAAGAAATGGGAGTTGGGTGGTATAGTAAACTGGAAGGGGAAGTGGGACCAAGAGATGAGTTTTTTTTATGATGAGAGAATGCTTATATGGTACTGGGGAAAAGGCAGAAAGTGATGACGCAGGAGAGCGAGGGGAGATTGCCTGCAGCACTGTCCTTGACTTTGTAGGCAAGGGAGGGAAGAGGGTCGGGTTCTGGTGTATAAGTGGAGGTTTTGGCCTTTATAAAGAGCACAGAGAGTTCTTCCAAGGAAACAGAACAGAAGGCAGAGTCTATCAGATTTTGGTAGATGGGTAGATGTCATCGTAGGACATTATGGAAGTTTTCTTCTGCTCCCTCCCATTTTCTCAGTGTATAGGAAGCATCGTTATCACGACAATGAAGATGGAGAAGAGTGGTTGAATTTTTGAGAAAAGAACAAAAGGTATAAAATAGTCCTCTTTCGATAGAGTAAATGAATGAATGAATGAATGAATGAATGGGCTAAGGAAACATAATATGATTGCTAAGGGTCCACCAGAGATGAGTGATCAAGAATATAAAATGAGGCCAGGCACGGTGGCTCATGCCTGTACTCCCAGCACTTTTGGAGGCTTAGGCAGGCAGATCACTTGAGGCCAGGAGTTTGAGACCCGTTGGCCAACAGGGTAAAACTCCGTCTCTACTAAAAATACAAAAATTAGCTGGGTGTGG
The DNA here is from genome assembly GCF_030222135.1 of Aotus nancymaae. Classification (NCBI taxonomy): domain Eukaryota; kingdom Metazoa; phylum Chordata; class Mammalia; order Primates; family Aotidae; genus Aotus; species Aotus nancymaae. Next base: position 37,722,900 of record NW_026988421.1, read on the forward strand.
TGAAACGAGCCTGTAATCCTAGCCACTTGAAAGGCTGAGGTGGGAGAATAGCTTGAACCCAGGAAGCAGAGGCTGCAGTGAGCTGAGATCACACTACTGCACTCCAGCCTGGGCGACAGAGTGAGATTTCGTCTCAAAAAAAAAAAAAGAATGTAAAATTAGATCAGCTTAGCTGTGTGCTTTTGTTCAACTGTGGGATGGAGTAGGGAAAAGTTGAATTTAACAAAGATGGTAGTTTAGCAAGATAGTTCAACAAAATGAGAGTGGGGCAAGGAAGTTGAAGGTATATTCAAGTGTGTGATGAAAACATTTGACCACAGATTTGAACTGGGTAAAGAGGGAAGTAACATGGAAAAAGGTATTGACAGGAAAAATACAGTAGGATCAATGGGTTTTAGGTTCCAGTAGAGCTGAAGGATTATTGGAGTTCACAGAGTGTGTGTGAGCCCACTGACAACAACAAGTCCTGAAATTCTCAAATCTAAGCCTTAATGACATCCAAAGATGTCTACAACATAGGGGCTTGCCAGTGTGAGTTCACCCACAAAAATAAAATCAACCAGCCTCCTTCCAGTCCTCTCCAACACTGACCTGAGTGAGACAGACAGAGTGGCCTCCTAACCTGGCAGGATTCAATCCCGTTCCAGGATTCCAGCTTTTTATACACTTCCTGCCATTTTCTGCAAATGGCGAAGGAGAGAGTCCAGTGACAAAGGAGGGCTCTATGACAGGGCAGAATGCCAGGTCAACCAAAGACTCTCTCATTTCTACAGCCCGAAGAAAACTGAACATCAGATCTCCAGCTGTCTATTGTGTTAACCACCTTTCAGGGCAAAGCCACATCTGTTTCTGATGTGGTTGAAGCTGCTCCACGTGAACCGGAGCTGCCCATTCCCTTTCCTGATTCCAGCTCTTGGCTTGGGTGTGGAACAGAGAGAGAAATCAGAACCTCTCTGGCCGAGCTCTTTAAACAGGAACAGTGAAGAACCCAACACCTTGGAGGTATATAAGAAAGGAACAAAGTAGCCCCGAATCGAATCTCCCCAGGAAAGACATTCCGAGTATGTGGTCAGGGCCCGGTTTCTCTAGCCATTAACTAGTAAATGCTATCCCGAGCATCTTCATGTATTGACCGCCATTACAAAAATATCAGAGTCAAAACACATTTGCTCAAGTCATGCTGAAATTCTCCTCTCTCTTTCTCCCTATGCCACTGAAAAGCCCAAAGTTTACTTAGTATCTAAACTCATGACAGGCCTTTTCAGCTTCCCTTATGCAAAAGTCTCTCATCCAGATTCTAGAATTTTTAAACCATTCTCTTCATTGAGTATACAGGCCTGAGAGCAGAAATGGTCAATCAATAGTCTTTTTTTTTCCAGCTTCTCAAAAAAAATCTTCCAGCAATAAATATAGCACCAACTATCCAGAAGTTTTGAACTTGAGTTTACTTGATTATAATGAACAAAACCAACAAGTAATGTTCTTTGATTTCTTGAAATTTTTTTAAAGGCCATTTTTGAATTTTTAATTAAGTGTCCAATGGAACTCCTTTTTCACTTTTAGTCAATACTTCTAATATCTGTTACCCTTCACAAATCCCAAGTCCTATAAATTGTTGAACTTAGATTATAAGGTAAAGATTTGCCACTAGAGAATGGAACTGAAATAAAAATGTTCTGCTTCTGTGAGTTTAAGAAAACCTTTAATGGTTCCTTTCAGTGTGGGGTTTGGAGTTGAGTAGTATTTAAAGCACTAAACTCTCTCTCCCGTATTTGAGGGGATTAGGTTTAGAGTTCATTGTGTTGACTGTCTTTTGAAAGATTAGATAGTTTAGTTAGGCTCCTACTGGCCATGTAAATGTCTCAGTGTTTATTGACTGTCTGCAGTCATTATCAAAGACTCTAAACACAATCGACACCTTGTAAACAGAAATCCCATTATTTTTGTAGTCCCGATAAGATTTACTGAGAATTTAATTTTTTATGATTGACTGGCCAGTTAAAGATATTAAGGCAGTACAGGAGAGTGTGATAAATGAGTATGAATTCAGTCAACAAACTTGCCCTTGCATTTTGTTTGGAAACTATAATCTCATTTGGCTTGTAGACTGTAGAAGTAATCTATAACGTATTCTATTTGAAAATGCTTCTTAAGTACATTTGAGTGTGTTATATGCATTTCTGCAAATCCTTCAATGATCTACAAAGGAATTTACCTTTTGAGGGGAAAGATGTCTTCAATCTTTCAGTACCTAGAAAGAAAAAATTCTATAGATAGTGTATTAATTTATGCTGGGAACATTATAAGGACTTATTTTGAGGGTAGTTTGGGCCTGCATTTTAAAACGCTAGAACCAAAATAAAATTTGGAAAGGCATGCAATAGACATGTTGTGTTTGACCAGAGGTAAAATCCATGAGCTCAACCTCATTTTGATTCTGAATTTGGTGATTTCTGCAAGGTGGCTGCTATTCAAGCTTCCCTCCCCACCCCGCAGTGAGGTAAAGGTGTGTGCTAAATAGAAAAGGGTCAAGGAAGTGTGATTTCCTTGGGGACCTGCACAGCACAGTTTCAGAAGATGACTCTGACAGTATTCACAGTTTAATCCAGACAAGAAAAAGCCTTGCTTCAGGAAGCGTTGGAAGGGGGCTGGGGTTAAGAGAAAGCAGAAAGAAAGAATGGGGGTTAGACAGTTCTGCCTGAGAGAAGTGGAAAGTGTGCCCCCAACACCTTTGATTGCCTCAATATAAAACATACATTGCTTAATACACACAAAACAAAATCTTTACAATGAAACTCCAACACACCCCCACAGCCTCAGCTCCCAGCTCTGCTCTGCTCATTTTTGACACCTGCCCTGGCTCCGCAGCACGCACCTTCATGCTATGCCTCTGCCTTCACTATACCTCACATCCCCGCTTCCTGATGTGAAACTGCTCGTCACCCCTGGAAAGTCCAAAGAGCACCTCTTCTGTGACGTCTTACAAGCTCCCTCATATAATCTACCCACTCGCTCCACTATATGCATGGACTTCTTGTAATTTCTTTGTGTGTCTAGGTTCACTACAGCTGTAAGCTCCTAGAGGACAGGACTCAATCTTGCTCTTTTTTTAAACATCCCCAGAGTCTACCATAGAGTATGCACTAATAAGGACACAGCGGGGGAAGGAGGAAGAGCCACATCTGTGCTTCTGTTTATACACTCCATCCTCTTTTTTTTTTTTTTCCCCAAGATGGAATTTTGCTCTTGTTGCCCAGGTCGGAGTACAATGGCTCACTACAACCTCTACCTCCTGGGTTCAAGCAATTCTCCTGCCTCGGCCTCCCAAGTAGCTGGGATTACAGGTGCATACCACCAGGCCCAGCTAATTTTTGTATTTTTAGTTAGAGATGGGCTTTCACCATATTGGCCAGGATGGTCTTAAATTCCTGACCGCAGGTGATCCGCCCGCCTCAGCCTCCCAAAGAGCTGGGATTACAGGCATGAGTCACCATGCCCACATGCCCACCTTCCATCCTTTTAAAATATTTAACTTACACATCTCCAAGAACGAACTGCTTTTTTTTTTTTTTTTTAGACAGTCTTGCTGTCACCCAGCCTGGAGTGCAGTGGCACAATCTTGGCTCACTGCAACGTCTGCCTCCCGAGTTCAAGAGATTTTCCAGCCTCAGCCTCCCAAGTAGCTGAGACTATAGGCATGTGTCACCACCCCTGGCTAATTTTTGTATTTTTAGTAGAGACAGCGTTTCACCATGTTGGCCAGACTGGTCTCGAACCCCTGACCTCAAGTGATCCACCCACATTGGCTTCCCAAAGTGTTGGGATTACAGTCATGAGCCACCACACCAGGCCCAAACTGGTTTTTGAAGACTTCCCTGACCAATTATCTCTCACGTCTTTAAACTCTCATTGCACGCAAGTGAGAATTGCACACTTGACACTTAACAGACTTGTGTCCCCATCTTAATGTGTTTTTATATCTCTGTGCTATTTCCTCAACCACAGTCAAAGAACTCTTTGGACTAGGGGTTGAGTGTTTAACCTCTTTGTATCACCCATGATGCCTAGGGGGCTTCACTTAGGGTTGTTACCTAACAAGTGATTGTCAAAGAGCTGAGGAAGGTCTGAAAGGTAGATGAGGAGATTATTGGACAGATTCAGTGAAGGAGGGCACATTCAGAAGAGCCCAGGCAAAGTCCAAGTTTAAGCAATAAGAAGCAGCAGGCAGACTTCCCCCAAACCCTCAAGCACCTCAGAAGAGACAAAGCAAGTCCACCAAGTGTTCAACAAGAAGAAATAAAATATCTGCACTTCATTAAGCTCATGGAAAGCCAGGGCACTTGCAAGTAGGAGCAAATGTCCACAATCAGTGGCTGGTGATGAACGAGGCAAGGAAGAGAAAGTAATAACAGTGAGAACACTGAGACCTAAGGGAGAACAGTGAAAACTAAGCATTTGACATACATTCTTTTTCTAACACATTTTTATTGAGATGTATTTATATACCAAACAATTCACTCAGTTAAAATATACAAGTCAGCCAGGCGCAGTGGCTCACACCTGTAATCCCAGCACTTTGGGAGGCTAAGGTGGGCAGATCACCTGTGGTCAGGAATTTGAGACCAGCCTGGTCAACATGGCGAAACCCTGTCTCTACTAAAAATACAAAAATTAGCCAGGCTAATTTTTTACAGGCATGCACCTGTAATCCCAGCTACTTGGGAGGCTGAGGCAGGAGAATTATTTGAATTCAAGAGGCAGAGGTTGCAGTGAGTCAAAATTGCACCACTGCACTCCAGCCTGGGTGACAGAGTGAGACTCTACCTCAAAATAAAATAAAATAAGAAGTATACAAGTCAATGCTTTTTACTATATCCACAGAGTTGTGCAACCAACAGTACAATCAATTTAGAATAGTCTCATCACCCCAAAAAGAACCTCCATACCCATTAGTAGTCATTCCCTATTCCCTTACCAACATTACCCTTCCACCCCGACCACTAACTCTAACCACTAACCTACTTTCTGTTTCTGCAGATTTGCCTGTTCTGGACATTTCACATAAAAATAGAACACAATATGGCTTTCTTTGTGTCTGGCTTCTTTCATTTAGCATAACGTTTTTAAGTTTCACCCATGTTGTAGTGTGTAGCGGAATTCACCCCTTTTTATCGCCAAATAGTATTCCATCATATGGAAGCATAACATTCTATTTATCCACTCATTAGTTGATGGCCATTTGAGGTTGATTCTTAATATACATTCTTTGATTTATTCTTTCCAATTCTCCTGGGAGGTAGGTGTTAGTGTCCTCATTTTACAGATGAATAAACTGAGACTCAGGCTAACTAACCTGCACCTTTATATAAAGAATGGCATTGGGATTAAACTCGGTCTGCTTGAGTCCAAAGCCTCCGCGTTTAATCACCACCTGTTATTTGGCAAACATTGTCTGTGGAGGGATGTGGCTCATGCCAAATTCCAAAGACTCATAGAGATCATTGGTGCTCCCAGCTTTCAAGGAATTTAGCTATAAATTTTAAATTTCATAGTTGTATGATCTGGAGGAAAGAACACAAGCTTTGGAGCTAGAAAGTCTTGAATGTGAATCCCACATACTAGCTGTGTGATGTAGGGCAGCTTGTTTAACTTCTCTGAGCCTCAGTTTCCTTTCCTACAAAAATGAAGATAATGCCTACCTTTCAGGGTTGTTCTGAGGATTAAATAAGCTAATAACAATATGAAGTATCTGACATACAGTAGCTATTATTATCATAACTGTTTGCAGTGGTAGCAAAAGCAAGTAAAATACATTCTCTCTCTCTCTCTCTCACACACACACACACACACACACACACACACACACACACACACTTCTCCCGTAGAGAGGAATCTGAGGAGGTCAGTTTAGGATATGTGGTGGTGGGAAAGCCGGGCAGAAATCTGCAGTGGTAGACAGACAGAGATAAAAGGCAGGAACTCAGGTGAGAGGTCAGGGCTAGAGATATGGATTTGGGGTTATCAGCCTAACGATGAGGTTTGAAGCTGTGACAACCATGTGGGTAGAACCAGGCAGAATAAAGAAATGAGTCCAGTGCCTGAGCCCTGGGATGTCCACCATTAAGGCCAGGAGAAGAAATAAGAAGCAGTAAAGAGTACAGAGATAAGTGTTTGAAGGGGTTGTGACGATATCAGAATAGCATTTAATTTTGAAAGCCAAGGGAGAGAGGATATTTCAGAAATGGAGAAGGGATATGGGAGAAGGTTGAAAAGATTAAATTGTAGAAAAGTTTGCAATGATGAGAACTGGGAGTAGACTATTTCATTTGGCAGTCAGGAAGTCAACGGCGGCCTGAGACGGTGAGCATCTCGCCATCCATTCATGTATTCATCCGTTTGTTTTTTTCAGCGTTCATTGAACATCTACAGTGAATCTACAGGCACTGCGCTAGGCTTCTGAGAGATATCCATGTAAGACACAATCCCTTGCTACCCTGAGCATAACATAAAAATGAAAGGAAAGTTCAATGTTTCAAGGCCCCTTTTGTCTATGAGTTGAGCCAAGCTTGAGAAATTGGGGCCCCAGGGAACGACTGTGACAAAGGATAGAGCATTAGCAAATCAAGGGGAAGCAGAAAGATTTGTCAATGGCTGGCTGAAAGAAGGGATGGGAATTTAATTTTTCTTTTTTTTGAGATGGAGTCTCACTCTGTCGCTGTCACCTATGCTAGAGTGGAATGGAGTGATCTCAACTCACTGCAACCTACGCCTCCCAGGTTCAAGTGACTCTCATGCCTCAGCCTCCTGAATAGCTGGGATTACAGGTGCATGCCATCGTGCCCAGCTAATTTTTGTATTTTTAATAGAGACGGGTTTCACCATGTTGGCCAGGCTGGTCTCGAACTCCTGACCTCGTGATCCGCCCACCTCAACCTCCCAAAGTGGTAGAATTACAGGTATGAGCCACCTTTCCTGGCTATGAATTTAATTTTAAAAGGGGGATTAAAGAGGAGGAAAAGAGAAAGCAGAAACATTTCAGTTTACTTACTGGACACAAATGTCATCTGGAGGCTTTTCTTTTTCTCATTGATGTATGGTGGAGATGCCACCACATTGAGTCTACCAATTTTTGACACTTGGGGTGAATTTTTAAAGTTAACACTGCATTTTAAGTGCATATATTAATAATTTCTCAGCTGGGTCCAGTGGCTTACACCTGTAATCCCAGCATTTTGGGAGGCCAAGGTAGGGGGATTGCTTTGAGTTCAAGACCAGCCTGGGCAACATAGTGAGACCTTATCTCTACTAAAAATGAAAACAAAAAAATTAGCCAGGTGTGGTGGCTCATGCCTGTAGTCCCAGCTACTTGGGAGGCTAAGGCAGGAGGATCACTTGAGCCCAGGAGTTCAAGGCTGCATTGAGCTATGATCATCCTGCCTGGACAACAGAATGAGACCTTGCTTCCAAAAAAATGAAAGAAAAACAAAAGAATTTCTCTCTTCTTCAAGGATCATCAAGGATACAAATTTTTTCTTTCTCCTAGAACTTGAGTAAAATGGATCCTTCAAGAATATGCAATGTTTATCCTATAGTTCCAGTACCTTTTGACCCATTAGCACTTTGGGAAGCCGAGGCAGGTGCATCACAAGGTCAGGAGTTCAAGACCAGCCTGGCCAAGATGGTGAAACCTCATCTCTACTAAAAACACAAAATTTAGCCAGGTGCTGTGGCAGGCGCCTATAATCCCAGGACTCAGGCGGCTGAAGCAGGAGAATTGCTTGAACCCAGGCAGCAGAGTGTGCAGTGAGCTGAGCTTTTGCCACTGCACTCCAGCCTGGGCAGCAGAGTGAGATTCCGTCAAAACAACAAAAAGATATTAAAGAGATTTACAAAAATGTAAAATGATACTACTATGTAAAATGATAAAATGACAGCCAAAATGTAAAATAATAGCTTCTTTTTAAAATGTGGCTGCTAGAAGACTTTATGTTACTAAGGTATATATTATTTGTTGTTTAGGATGATATAATTTTTTTCATATGATATGCAATGTGTATTAACATAATGATTTTATTATTGCTTTTAAAAATTAAATATTTAACATTTTTTAAAATATAGATTCTAAGTTCCCCAAACTGCCATCCCCCACCACCACCAGCACCAAGAATTCTGGTTCCATAGGAATGGGCTTGCGCCTGGAAATGTTCATTTTTTATAATTCACCCACGTGATTACAATGCAGGCGGTCCTCAGCCTACCCTTCAGACAGGTGTTCTCTAAGGCCCCTCCCACTCCTAAACTGTAAACAGAAAGAAGAGAAATATATTATTTTAGGGTCAATGGAGAGATTTAAAATGGTGTTTTGGTGTCCTCTGTGTAGATTTCAGGGCCAGTCATGTGGCCTCACTGCAAACAAGTTTGTTGTGTCAATGCCTCAAAGTGTCATGGCTTCCTCACCTGTCCTTAACCCTGCCTTTCTGGCCAGTGCATTTAGCTATGTTTGAACTCAATGTTTCCTTTGGTAAAGCTTTTCCCCATTATAGTAATTTCTCAAAGAATTTATCACCCTCAAGGTAAGGGCCTCTGAAATAGGACTCAGGATGCTCCCCACCGTCGACACATTAAGAGCACTTCAGGTACATTAATGTCCTCAGTCCCTGGATTTATTGCAGCACAGTAAAGCCTCTTTTCAGAAAGCATACTCTTAGTTCCATTTATTCAGCAGACTTTTCCAGAAAGAGATTAGACGTAAAATGATTTGAGATAGAATCAAAGAATTCCATCTTTTTAATTAGTGTGCTAAACCCAGGAACACCTAATACAAATATTTGGCTATGTGGTCCAGCATGGGCTCTAAGGTCACCAGAGAAAATTTACAGGGAACTCCAAAGGCCCTGCACAATAATTGTCTTGGGTTATGACTTTTCGAATTGCCTTCATTGTCAGTAGCACTACATTTGGAAATAAATAAAATATGCTGAATTAGGGCACTCTTCGGGTTAAAATGTTTAATCTTCACTTTAAATGAGTTTTGGTCATGGAAGCCTTTTTGTTTCATGAAAGGGAGAACCTTTACACAAGGTTAGCTGTTTTTACACAGCCTAATGACTCACTAATTAAAGATCCTTTTTGGATAGATGCCAGGTTTGTCTGGTCAATGTGGGAAGGGAGGAAGCAGTAATCTATTTCAAAATATTTTTTAGGTTACTATAATTCTACCTTGCATAATTTATTATTAAAGATATTTCATACATGATTTTATGAAATGCTGCAGTAGGAAGAATCCTGTATTCATATCCTGCTTTGCATGGTAACTTGTCTCACAAATGAGATTTAAGATTTCATTACATGATGTTTTACACCATGGGCTCTGGACCACCTGCCTCTGATTTGCCACATTTGATCCTTGCCTGAAATGAGAGGAAGCTATACTGTGGGGTAAGAAGGGGCAAAGGAATCCTCCATGACCAGGACAGGACATGGGGAACAAGGAGCAGGGTAGAGGGAAAAAACCTTAGGGGCAGGGTGTGTGGCAGAGGAGTGGATGTTCCATCTCAGAACATCTTTAAATGGACTTTTACCTTTTCACTAAGTTTTTACTCAGAGTTGTCTTTTTAATTTAGTTTAATTTGGCCAGGTGCAGTGGCTCACGACTGTAATCCCAGCACTTTGGGATGCCGAGGTGGGTGGGTCACCTAAGGTCAGGAGTTTGAGAGAAGACTGACCAACATGGTGAAGCCCTGTGTCTACTAAATACAAAATAAAATTAGCTGGGCGTGGTGGCACATGCCTGTAATCCCAGCTACTTGGGAGGCTGAGGCAGGAGAATCGCTTGAAACTGGGAGGCAGAGGTTGCAGTGAGCTGAGATTGTGCCATTGCACTCCAGCCTGGGCAACAACAGTGAAACTCCATCTCAAAAAATAATAATAATAATAATAAAGTTCAGTTTAATTTTTGAGACAGGTTCTCACTCTGTCACTTAGGCTGGAGTGCAGAGACTCAATCATAGGCCACTATAGCCTCAAACTCCTGAGCTCAACAAATACTGTTGTCTCAGCCTCCCAAATAGCTGGGACTACAGGTGCATGCCACCATATCTGACCAGCTTTTTCTTGTTGTTATTTTTCGTAGAGCCAGGGTCGCTCTATGTTGCCTAAGCTGGTCTCAAACCCCTGGCCCCAGCAATCCTATAGGCTATCTTTTTTTCTTTCATTGGTTATTGGAGTACAGGTGGTATTTGGTTACATGAATAAGTTCATTCGTGGTGATTTGTAAGATCACCCATCACCCAAGCAGTATACACTGCACCCTATTTGTGGTCTTTCATCCCTCACCCCTCTTCCACCTTTCCCCTCAAGTTTCCAAAGTTCATTGTATCATTCATATGCCTTCGCATCCTCACAGCTTAGCTCTCACATATCAGCAAGAACATATGATGTTTAGTTTTTCCATTCCTGAGTTACTTCACTTAGAAAAATAGTCTTCAATCTCATCCAGGTCGCTGCAAATTCCTTTTTATGGCTGAGTAGTATTCTATCGCATATACTTACCACAGTTTCTTTATCCACTCGGGCATTTGGGTTGGTTCCACAATTTTGCAATTGCGAACTGTGCTGCTATAAACAAGCATGTGCAAGTATCTTTTTCATATAATGACTTCTTTTCCTCTGGGTAGATAGATACCCAGTATTGGGATTGTTGGATCAAATGGTAGTTCCACTTTTAGTTCTTTAAGGAAGCTCCACACTGTTTTCTACAGTGGTTGTACTGGTTTACATTCCCACCAGCAGTGTAGAAGTGTTCCCTGATCACTGCATTCACATCAACATCTACTATTTTTTTATTTTTTGATTATGGCCATTCTTGCAGAAGTAAGGTGGTTTGATTTGCATTTCCCTTATCATCAGTGATGTTGAGCATTTTTTCATGTTTGTTGGCCATTTGTATATCTTCTTTTGAGAGTTGTCTATTCATGTCCTTAGCCCACTTCTTAATGGGATTGTTTGTTTTTTTCTTATTGATTTGTTTGAATTTGTTGTAGATTCTGGGTATTAGTTCTTTGTCAGATGTACAGATTGTGAAGATTTTCTCCCACTCTGTGGGTTGTCTGTTTACTCAGTCGACTATTCCTTTTGTCATGCAAAACTTAATTAGTTTAATTAAGTCCCAGCTATTTACTTTTGTTTTTATTGCATTTGCTTTTGGGTTCTTGGTCATGAAATTTTTGCCTAAGCCAATGTCTGGAAGGGTTTTTCCAATATTATCTTCTAAATTTTTAGTTTTAGGTCTTAGATTTAAGTCCTTAATCCATCTTGAGTTGATATTTGTATAAGATGAGTGATGAGAATCCAGTCATTCTCCTACATATGGCTAGCCAATTATACCAGCAGCATTTGTTGAAAAGGGTGTCCTTTCCCCTTTTGTTTGCTTTATTGAAGATCAGTTGGCTATAAGTATTTTGGTTCTCTATTCTGTTCCATTGGTCTATGTGCCTATATGAATAGTAGTACTATGCTGTTTTGCTAACTATGGCCTTATAGTATAGTTTGAAATCAGGTAGTGTGATGCCTCCAGATGTGTTCTTTTTGCTTAGTCTTCCTTTGGCTATGTGGGCTCTTTTTTGGTTCCATATGTATTTTAGAATTGTTTTTTCTAATTCTGTGAAGAATGATGGTGGTATTTTGATGGGGATTGAGTTGAATTTGTAGACTGCTTTTGACAGTATGGTCATTTTCACAATATTGATTCCACCCATCCATGAGCATGGGATGTGTTTCCATTTGTTTGTGTTGTCTATGATTTCTTTCAGCAGTGTTTGTAGTTTTCTTTGTAGAGGTCTTTCATCTCCTTGGTTAGGTATATTCCTAAGTTGCTTTTTTTGTTGTTGTTTGTTTGTTTGTTTGTTTTGGAGCTATTGTAAAAGGGGTTGAGTTCTTTTTTTTTTTTTTTTTTCTTTGAGACAGAGTCTCACTCTTGCTAGGTTGGAGTGCAGTGGCACAATCTTGGCTCACTGCAACCTCCACCTCCCAGGTTCAAGTGATTCTCTAGCCTTAGCCTCCTGAGTAGCTGAGACTACAGGCACGTGCCACCATGCCCAGATAATTTTTGCATTTTTAGTAGAGACAGAGTTTCACCATGTTGGCCAGGATGGTCTCCATCTCTTGAACTCATGATCCACCTGCCTCAGCCTCCCAAAGTGCTTGGATTACAGGCATGAGCCACCATGTCCGGCCACAATGTATAGTTTAAATCCATCGTTTCTTTGTTGACTTTCTGTCCTGATAACCTGTCTAGTGCTGTCAGTGGAGTATTGAAGTCCTCCACTATTATTTTGCTGCTGTCTATCTCATTTCTTAGTTCTATTAGTAATTGTTTTATAAATTTGGCAGCTCCATTGTTAGGTGCATATATGTTTAGGAGTGTGCTATTCCTGTTAGACTAGGCTTTTTACCATTATATAATGTCTCTCTTTGTCTCTTTTATTTGCTATTGCTTTAAAGTTTGTTTTGTCTGATATTAGAATAGCTATCCCTGCTCATTTTTGGTGTCCATTTGCATGAAATGCCTTTTTTCACTCCTTCAAGTTTATGTAACTCCTTAGATGTTTTGTTTTGTTTTTTCTTTTTTTGACTCCTTATATGTTAAGTGAGTCTTCTGAGGACAGCAGATAGTTGGTTGGTGAGTTCTTATCCATTCTGCAGTTCTGTATCTTTTGAGTGGAGCATTTAGGTCATTTATTGAGACGTGAGGTACCATTCTGTTCATCGTACTATTTGTTGCTTGTGTACCTTTGCTTTTTAAGTTGTATTTTTCTTTTTTCTTTCTTTCTTTTTTTTTTTTGAGATGGAATCTTACTCTGTCATCCAGGCTGGAATGCAGTGTCATGATCTTGGCTCACCACAACCTCCCTCCTGGGTTCAAGCAATTCTCCCACCTCAGCCTCCTGAGTAGCTGGGATTATAGGTACCTGCCACTAGGCCTAGCTAATTTTTTGTATTTTTAGTAGAGATGGGGTTTCACCATGTTGGCCAGGCTGTTCTCGAACTCCTGACCTTGTGATCTGCCCACCTCTGCCTCACAAAGTGCTGGGATTACAGGTGTAAACCACCACACCTGGCCAATATTTTTCTTTTATAGGTTCTGTGTGATTTATGCTTTAAAGAGATTATGTTTTGATATGTTTCCAGGATTTGTTTCAAGATTTAGAGCTCCTTTTAGCAGTTCTTTTAGTGGTAGCTTGGTAGTGGTGAATTCTCTCAGCATTTGTCTGAAAAAGACTGTATCTTTCCTTCATATACAATGCTTAGTTTCACTGGATACGAAAGTCACATGATCATCCTATAAGCTATCTTTAAACACTGTTGGAGCCAGGCACAGTGGCTCACTCCCGGAATCTCAGCACTTTGGGAGGCCAAGTCAGGAGGATCGCTTGAGCCCAGGAGTTTAAGGTCAGCCTGGACAATGTAGGGAGAACTTGGCTCTACAAAAAAATTTAAAATTAGCGGGACATGGTGACTCTCTCCTGTAATACCAGCTACTCAGGAGGCTGAAGTGAGTAGAATGCTTGAGCCCAGGAGGTTGAGGCTGTAGTGAGCCATGATCTCGCCATTGTATTCCAGCCTAGGCAGCAGAGGAAGACCCTATCACAAATAAATAAATACTTCTTTGGGTAGATCCTGAAATGGTTTATTTTTAAATATACTCCTCTCATACCACCCTAAAGATGACTGTCACTCCCTGCACATACCTCAATGTCCTTATTTCCCTTTGTAATACCCTCTAGGATACCACCCATAACATCATGGGCTATCCTGCATCTTTGCATTCCCAGGAGAGATGTTAAATGTTCATTAAATATTTGTTGAATACATGGATAGATGGATATAGAGAATCATTAATTTAACACAACATTTAAAGTACAGACCTTCCTTATGATGATTAGAGAATTATTGATCATTGCCACTAACTTAATCATATTGGTTTCGCTGGGGAAGGATTAAAGAGGAATTTTGGAGCATGGGGCACTAGCAGAGAAGAGACAAGGAGGCAGGCCAGGGTTAGGGCATCAGTAAGCAGCGAGGAAGAAACCTGAAGGACAGGGTGAGGGGATGAAGACTGCCAGGTAATTTTCCAAACTGGGACCGCATTATTGTTCTTGCCGAAGGCTTACACTCCCATGGGATTTTTTTAAAAAAACGATTTTCTTTCTATTTATCCCTGAAAAGCCAAGGTGTCTTATTTTGAGCATCTCAGGGAGAAATGATATAGCTCAAAGAGAGGCATCAGCAATGGCCCCAGGCCATACAATCTGAACAATGTATGTATGTATGTATGTATTTACATTTTTTTAAGACAGAGTCTCGCTCTATCACCCAGGCTGGAGTGCAATGGTGCAATCTCAACTCACCGAAACCTCCACCTCCTGGGTTCAAGTGATTCTTCTGCCTCAGCCTCTTGAGTAACTGGGATTATAGGCTTGTGCCACCATGCCAGGCTAATTTTTGTATTTTTAGTCAGAGACAGGGTTTCACCATGTTGTCCAGGATGGTCTTGAACTTCTGACCTCAAGTAATCCCCCTGCCTCTGCCTCCCAAAATGCTGGGATTACAGGCGTGAGTCACCCACCTGGCTGAACAATGTATTTAATTTCTCAATCTCTGACAGACTTTCCATTCTCCTAACAATGATGCTATTTTCACCATCAAAAATAGGCTGTCTTGTCCATTGTTGTTCTAAAAAGAACAACAGTAAATTCAAAATAGCTTATGTGTCCATCAACAGGTAAATAGTTACATAAACTATGGACCACTATGCAACAGTTTAAAAGAATGTGGGTGATAAATCTACCAAGATGAAGAGTTTTCAAAGTCATATTGTTAGATGAGAAAAGCAAATTGAAAGAAATATATACTATTTCATAAAAAAATATTTTGTTGAAACAGGGTCTTATTTTGTCACCCAGCTAGAGTGCAGTGGTATGGTCATAGCTCACTGCAGCCTTGAGCTCCTGGGCTTAAATGATTCTCCTGACTCAATCTCTCAAGTAGCTGGGACTACAGACACATGCCACCAAACTCAGCTCGCCAAGCTTTCTTAAAAACACACACATCAGCTAGGCATGGTGGCTCACACCTCTAATCCCAGCACTTTGGGAGGACAAGGCAGGCAGATTACCTGAGGTCAGGAGTTAGAGACCAACCTGGTCAACATGGTAAAACCTGATCTCTACTAAAAATACAAAAATTAGTCAAGCATAGTGGCACATGCCTGTAATCCCAACAACTCGGGAGGCTGAGGCAAGAGAATCACTTGAACCTGGGAGGTGGAGGTTGCCGTGAGCCAAGATCATGCCACTGCACACTAACCTGGGCAACAAGAGCAAATCTCCATCTCAAAAAAAAAAATTAAAAACATAAATGAAATAAACACACTTATCAAAGATATACTTTACATATATGTGAAATCATGCAAAATAGATCTAGAAACAGTACACTGCTAACTGTGGCCACTTCTGGAGAGAGAATTAGGACCAGAGGCAAACAGGTAAAAGATAACTTTTGCTTTATCTGTATTGAGAACAACAACAACAACAAAAACACATCAAACAAACAAAAAAAGAAATCACACATCCCTTTTCTCTGGGAAAACAAAACGGGAGACACTCTCCATTTATTAATTCACATTCCGGTGGATCTCTCATACTGTTGGCTTATGGGGTCATTACTCAAAGGGCAGAACCAGTGCCTTTGTACTTCACACAATCTATGTCTCTGTTGTCCAGTATGATTGCTACATGTGGTTACTGGGCGCTTGAAGTGTGGCTGGGCTGAACTGAGATAGACTATGAATCTAAAAGTACATGCCATAATTCAAAGATTTAACACCTCATTCTCAAAGCTCCTTGTTCTCTAAGAAACGCTGCCAGGTACCCACCTCCTCCCCACTGACCTCACACTGTGTCCCCTGCAAATACAGACTTCCTAGAAAACCATTTCCTACAGCCTCAGTGATTTAGACATAGCTGTTTGTTTGAAGCAACCATTTCCTTACATGCTCTAATTTCACTTTCAAGTTATATATCCTTGGTTATTTGGTTCTCTAATTACAGATCCCCTTTTCTAGAAAGGAAGTAAAAATCATTTTAGTGTATGTTGTAGCACTGAAATCTTTTCCCAATCTTTTATTATAAAAGAAATTGAACTTATGCTGTTTAAGATCTATTCAATTTCCTGTGGGAAAATTCCTCAATTTTTAAAAAAGAAATTGAGCCAGTCTTTTTCTCTCTCTAAAACAAACAAAAAAATAATGTTTCTCTCTAGTTCTCAGTTGATATTTCCAACAGGGAGTCTTACTAGACAAAAGGGATAACAACAACTGACACTTACTGAGTGCTCATTATAAATTAAACACTGGGTATGTACTTGATATTTAATATTTCCAACAATGATTCCTGAACCCTGCCTAGGGGGAAATTGCTAGGTATGTTCATTACCCTGTCTTCTATTTGTCTTTTTTTGTTGTTGTTGTGTGCCCAGGAAAACCTCAGGCCCCAGGTCTCCCAGTCTTGGTTTTGAATATTCACACCCGAAGTCAGTAATCTCTCTTGTTAACACCTTGTAGTTTGGCCCTTGATTAATTCAATCAGTGATTAGCACTTCTACAATAAGTGTTAATCTCTCTTTTGAAATATCTCAAAGCCCAACCCTTTACTGAGGTTTTCTGCTCCAATCAGAGTATACCGAGAGGATTTCCCTATTGTGAACAATATCTACAAGGCATTTCCCCTGCACACCACCAGTTTGGGAAAGGTCCGCTTCAAAGTCCTGTTGCGCAATTAAAGCACAGAATTATAGGCCCAGGTTTGCATCTACCGCATGCGGTAGACTCCAGCTGAGTACAGCTAGTGGTGCTGTTAAAAGCAGGGGCTAGGCTGGGTGTGGTGGATCATACCTGCAATCCCAGCACTTTGGGAGGCCGAGGTGGGCAGATCGCTTGAGGTTAGGAGTTCGAGACCAGTCTGACCAACATGGTGAAACCCTGTCTCCACTAAAAATGCAAAAATTAGCCAGGCATGGTGGCGCACGCCTATAGTCCCGGCCACTCAAGAGGCTGAGGTGGGAAGATCACCTGAGCCCAGGAAGTCGAGGCTGTAGTAAGCCGAGATCACACCACTGCACTTTAGCCTGGGTAAACAAAGTAAGACTCTGTTTCAAAAAAACAAAAACCTATTTTTTTTTTTAAAGCAAGGGCCAGATTCTTTTTGCAAAGCTGGAGGCCTTAATCAATGAGAAATAAAAATAATTTTAAAAAACAAAAAGAAGAGAAAGAAAAGGGGTCAGATTCTTCAACACCAGGAGACCCAAATGAATAAACCTCCAGAGGGCAGCCCCAGCAGTTCAGTGCAGGAGGAGGGGACTCGAGGCCAGACAGAGCTGAGTTAGGCACTGTTCTTGGGTTTCCAGTCACCCAGATGCTCAGTTGCTCAAGTGTGAACTAAGGCCTTCTCAGAAGCAGCAGCTGGTACAGACTTAAATGATTCAGCTGGCAGGTGTGAAGGTCTCCAGCTCTCGGAGAGCAGTTTCCTTCCTAACAATGGGTGTCTATGAACTAACAAATAAACTTCGAGATGGACCCTGCAATTGTCCTTCCCATTTCACAAGGGAGGGTGGGGGTTTGCCTTAACCACTGTCTAGGCTCACACTCCCCAAGTGGCAAGCCCTAAGAAGTCACCCCACATGAAGAAAGACAAACACAACCAGCTAAGTTCTCTTCTTGCATTTGAAAGAGAACAGCTTTCATCTTGGATTCATGGTAGGTGGTCAGCTTTCACTGATTTCAACACTTTTTTTTAAGTTTCCTATAAAGGCAGATTTCTCCATGCTCCCCACTACTTCCAGAACACTGGGGGATTTCTCTCAATGTAAAAGAATGTTGGAGTCTTACGATTTCTAAGGAATCATTGCAACCAATTTGAATACTTTTCTCTACAGCACAACTGTCATGTCACAATCTTACCTTTAGAATCTGTTTTCATTCTTCCCACTCATCAACTCTTTGACATAAGTACAGAAAATATCTTCATCCTATTTTGCAGATCTGAGAGTGGAGACCCAGAAAGATTCTGTGTCTGACCTAAACCATAGAGCCATGTTACTGAGTGGGGCTGAGGTTTAAACTCAGGTCCCTCCAACTTGGCCGAGACCATGACCACCATGCTCTTAGGCACCATAATCAGGAGCACTGATTGGGCTTCTTCTCAATCGGTCGGATCAAAACTTGGTGTGAGCTAATTCTTAGCAGCAGAGCAAGGGCTAGAAAATAATCAGCAGGCATCACAGCCACACTAAGCCAAAGAGAACATGTATTTGTCCACAGCCAAGCCACAGGAATGGAGGAGCCCCAGATTCAGGCATGGTGGTAGAAGCCACTTTTGAAAGACCCATGGAACTGGGGCCAAAAGAAGTGAGAATTCCAAAGGAAGTGTCAAGGTTAGCCATGAGTGAACGTGTGCTTTCATTACATTTCCCTTTTATATTCCCCTAGACCGGATGAACCTGGAGCAATGAATGGTTCTTGAGCTTTATAGTAAGATCTCTGAGGAAGGGTGGGGAGTGCTTATTAAAACACAGACTTCTTAGTCCACCTATTCTATGAATCAAAATCCCCGAAAGTGAGACCCCAGAAGCTCGTGTAAACAAGCTTCCCAGGGATTCCAACCATACCTGGAGAAGCAAGGGCCAGATGGCAGAGGCAGGTCTGCAGGTATGTGTGGCTTCCTGCAGCAAAGACAGCTCGGCTTGCTCCTGCATTTAGTTTACAAGAGCAGATGAGATGCCACCTGGGCATTGTCCACCAAAGCGAGGCAGTGCAGGTGACAGGTTCCTTGCTGCCACAGGAAGGGGAAGCAGATGAGAGCACAACAGCAGGGAAGAAGCTTGTAATATGTGTTCTACCTCAGCTGCCATTCTAACTGCTACATACACAGGCATGTATTGTTTTTGTTTGTTTGTTTTTGAGACAGTCTCACTCTGTTGCCCAGGTTGGAGTATAGTTGTGCAATCATGGCTCACTGTAGCCTGTATCTCCCAGGCTCAAGCAATCCTCCCACCTCAGGCTCCCAAGTAGCTAGGACCACAGGTGCAAGCCACCATGCCCAGCTAATTTTTAAATTACTTGCAGAGATGGCGTCTCCCTTTATTGCCCAGGCTGGTCTCAAACTCCTGGGCTTAAGCAATCCTCCCACCTCAGCTTCCCCAGTAGCTAGGACCACAGGTACGCACCACCAGGCTTGGCTAATTTTAAAATCTTTTGTAGAGACAGGGTCTTCCTATGTTACCCAGGCTGGTCTCAAACTCCTAGGGGCAATCGATCCTCCCACCTCAGCTTCCCAAAGTGCTAGGATTACAGGCTTGAGCCTTCGTGCCTGGCTTTAAGTTGTTTGAATAGTGGCAGTGGAAGCCTTCACACATTAGGAAAGAATAATCTGTTTGTTGAGATGGGTAAGCTATGGCAAGGCTCAGCCTTAGCCACTGAAAGAAGGCATTTTTCAAAGGCCGACTGGGGACATTGGGAATTATTTTGGAGAATTAACAGGAAGACAGGACTACAGTTGATACTTTATATGCCCTCCTACTATTGATGTTGTTTTTCAGTCTCCCAATAGATAGAAAATCCTCTTGTTATAGACTGAATTGTGTTCCCCGAAATTCATAGATGGAAGCCTTAACTCCCAATGCGACTGTATTTGGAGACTGGGCCTTTAGGGAGGTGATTAAAGTAAATGAGGCTAAAAGGGTGGGGCACTAATCCAACAGGATTAGAGTCCTTCTAAAAAGAAGAGACAGCAGAGAACTCTCTCTCTCTGTCCTGGCACAGAGGAAAAG
This sequence comes from Aotus nancymaae, assembly GCF_030222135.1. Classification (NCBI taxonomy): domain Eukaryota; kingdom Metazoa; phylum Chordata; class Mammalia; order Primates; family Aotidae; genus Aotus; species Aotus nancymaae. The sequence continues at coordinate 37,742,784 of NW_026988421.1, forward strand.
CCATTTGAGGACACAGCCAGAAGGCAGCGGTCTGCAAGCCAGGAAGGGAGGCCTCATCAGAAACCAACCCTGGAGGTGTCTTAATCTTGGACCTCCAGCCTCCAGAACTGTGAAAAAAATAAATTCCTGTTACTTAAGCCACACAGTTTGTATCACTTCTTATGGCAGCCCTAGCAGGTGAATACACCTCTCTAAGCCTCAGATCCTTCATCTGTAAAATGGGGATAATCACATTACCTTTGCCATAGAGTTACTGAGAGAATTAAGTAAAATAATATGTGTAATAATGTGATGTATGCAACAGGTTAACCAGCACACAGTAAGGGCTAGTTATATATAGCCCATGTCATAGGATTGTTAACTGGACTAAGTGAGATAGCCAATATGATACTCTTGGTACAATACCTGCACATAGTAGATGCTTAATAAATTGTAACTATAAACACTGTTGAAAACTTTTATTTATTTGGTTAAGACAGAGTCTCGCTTCATCACCCAGGCTGGTCTTGAACTCCTGACCTCAGGTGATCCAACCGCATCAACCTCCCAAAGTGCTGGGATTACAAGTGTGAGCCACCATGCCCAGCCTATAAACTTTTCAATAACATTAAACGCAATCATGGTGCTAAAACAACTTGTAATCAAATGCAGCCATGGTGCAAAATCACAGCTCCCTGCAACCGCTCTCCCAGGCTCAGGTGATCCTCCCACCTTAGGCTCCTGACTAGCTGGGACCACAGGTGCATGCCACCAACCCAGCTGATTTTTAAATTTTTTTTGTAGAGATAGTGACTTTCTTTGTGGCCCACGCTGGTCTCAAACTCCTGGGCTCAAGTGATCTTCCTGCCTCCAACGTAAGTAAATGTCATGATATTATACAACAACTACCCTTCCAAAATGCTTTCAAATTCATACAAAAGATTTAAAAAGAGCTATTTGTTGACCATGTTATAAAGGAGAAATAAAGAAGACCAGTAAGCTTAATTTTGGTGCCCAAGAAAATACAAGGGAAAAAATTAATACAACCAATTTTCAAACCCCTTGAGAGATCACAGTGCACAGTACTAATTTTATTAAGAAAAACGCTGGTCAGCCTAAGAAGACGGATTATCCAGAGCAGAGCAGCAGCAGAGCAGAACCGACCTGGCTGACTGTAGTAAGGCTTTTGTCCCACATCCTTGGGTTTTCTAAAAGGTCAGGAAACAGAAGTCCAGTGGCATTGTTCTTGGCTGGAAAGGGAGAGATTCTCATTAAATCAAGGAACCGAGGAGAGTTTTGAGAGGCCAGTCCTGGATCCAGCGCTGTTTAAACGGTCCATTAGGGAGGAATCCGGAGGAAAGAAGGGCACTGCCACGGCTCTGGAGAGGTCAGAGGGCAGGGATTGCACTAACAGACACCCCACCTTAGCAGGTGCCATCCCACCTCCCTCGGAGCTTCCTGCCAGCTGGGGAAATATTGGTGTGGAATTTCCAAGCTCATTGGAGAGCCACATTAGGCAGAAACAAAGACCGGATTTGTACTTCTCCCCTCGCTTCCTCGTTCACTCTTTCCTTCATCCACACAGATTTGCAGAGCGTCTCCCAAGTGTGAGGGTCTGTGCTAAGCAGGAAATAAAACCTAGTCCTTGCTTTCATGGAGGGAGAGGCAGACAATAAAATTATGAGTAGAGGCCAGGCACGGTGGCTCATGCCTGTAATCCCAACACTTTGGGAGGCCGAGGTGGGTGGATCACCTGAGGTCAGGAGTTCAAGACCAGCCTGACAAATATGGCGAAACCTTGTCTCTACTAAAAATACAAAAATTAGCTGGGCATGGTGATGCACACCTGTAGTCCCAGCTTCTCAGGAGGCTGAGGTGGGAGGATTGCTTGAGCCCAGGATCTCAAGGCTGCAGTGAGGGGTGAGGCAATGAGGTACAGTACAAGCAACTATAAAATGCCAATGGTATAAAAGGTTTCTTTTTTTCCTCACTTAAAGTCCATTTGGGCATAGGTGACTCTCCAGGGAAGCTGGCCTCTTCTTATCAGCTCTGCAGCTCCATATCAACACACATTCCCAAGATTTTAACAGCAAGAAAAAGACAGCATAGACACCAGCACACCAGCAGCTAAAAGCTTTTGGTGAGAAATGACACACATTGTTTATCCTCACATTTCATTGCTAAAGTAAGCCACATGGCCACCTAACTCAAGAATTAGAGAACGGTCTTCCTGTGCTCCTGGATGGAGAGTAGAATCAGAAATATTAGAGAATAACACTCATCTCTACCATACACATTCTTCTATTTTTCCTAAAAACTGCCTGTAGATAGGGAGTCCAAGGGAAAAGAAATATTTCCCATTATAGAAGTTTTACTAATTTTCCCTCCCATTGAAGTATATGATAACTTACACTTTTTGCCAACACCTGGAATTGTAGACTTTTATAACTTTTGCCAGCTTGATATGTGTGAAATGCTATTGAAACTGCCTTTGAAAAAATTATAACATTGGGCTGGGCATGGTGGCTCACACCTATGATTCCAACACTTTGGGAGGCTGAGGTGGGAGAATCACTTGAGCCCAGGAGTTCAAAACCAACCTAAGCAACATAATTAGACTCTGTCTCTACAAAAAATAAATATAAATATAAATATAAATAGCTGGGCATGGTGGCATGCAGCTCTAGTCTCAACTACTCAGAAAGTTGAGGTGGGAGGATTGCTTGAGCCTGGGAGGTGGAGGCTGCAGTGAGCCATGATCACACCACTCTCTAGCTTGGGCAACAGAGTGAGACCCTGTCTCAAAGAATAGCAAGAAAAAAATGTAACCGTGAAAGAAATCTAATCTAATGTTGTAGGACTATGTCCTTAGTTCAGCTAAAGATGGGTTCCTTGTCACACAGCCGTGAAAACTTAGGCTTGCAGATGATTTGAAGGGGGAGAAAAACGGAATTTACTGGGCAAAAAGGAAAAAAGAAAGGAAACAGAGACCCTCTGCAAAGCCAGAGTGAGAGTCCTGCTAGTATATGCTCCCTATCCTCACCAGATGAATTCCAGGTTCCAGCCAGGAAGAGGAAGGACCAGGATCCTCCCTGCTGTAAATGTCACAAACTTCTGTGGCTCCACCCCAGTGTGCACTCCTCCCAGTGGGCAGGCTGGTTGGAGTTTCTCTAGGGACAACTTCCCACCTGGCTGTCTCACTAACAGTGAAAGAAATCTAACCATCTTGCTTCTAACCTCATGAGCTAACTGCTCTTGCTCATTCCTGGGTGTAGCCAAAGCTAACTATGGGAGGAATTTAGTTTATAGTTTATCTTTAAAGCAAAGACAATAATAGTCCCTCCCAAAACTGACTCCACCCTGGGGGGAAACCACCTTTGTAAAACTAATATAAGGACACAAGGTTAGGATGAAGGGAGGGGCCTGAATTCTGCTAAGATGTGAGCATTAGTTAACCCATCACCAATCATTGTTCCCTAGCCTACTTTCCTATAATTCCTTACTGCTCAGGAGTCCTGTAGCCACAGGTCACAAGATTTGTAACTTTTCCAATAGCTCCTATAGATAACATCACTCTTGTGAAAACTAAGATTGGTCTTTGAGGTAATTTTCAGACCTTTGCATTCTGGCAACCAACTGACTTTACCCAGACCTGTGACTCACAGCAAGGAATTATCTCAGTTGGTCCTATGACCTCCACCCAGAAACTGACTCAGTGCCTGAAGACTGTTTTGGATAATCCTTTATTTTAACCCCAACCAATCAGGAGTGCCCATTCCCTAGTCCCCTACTACCAAATTATCACTGAAAACCCTAGCCATTTGAGCTCTCAGGAAAGCAGATTTCAGAAATGTCTTCTGTCCATCTGTTTGACTGCCTTGCAATAATTAAATCCTTTCTCTGCTGCAAAACTGTTGTCTCAGTGAATTGGATTTATCTATGCAGTGGGCAAGAAGAACCCATTGGGCTATACCGCCACTCGTTGATTTACTTTGATTTTTTGATTACAGGTGAGATTGGGTAGCTCCTCATCTTTTTTTTTTTTTTTAAGACAGAGTCTCATTCTGTTGCCCAGGCTAGCATGCAGTGCTGTGATCTCGGCTCACTGCAACCTCCACTACCCAAGTTCAAGTGATTCTCCTGCCTCAGCCTCCCAAGTAGCTGGATGCACCACCGTGCCTGGCTAATTTTTGTATTTTTAGTAGAGACAGGGTTTCACCATGTTGGCCAGGCTGGTCTCGAACTCCTGACCTCAGGTGATCCATGTGCCTCAGCCTCCTAAAGTGCTGGGATTATAGGCATAAGCCACCATGCCTGGCCTCAACTTTTATTTTAAATACAGGGAGTCTATGTAGAGGTTTGTTACATGACATTTTAACATCTTTTATGATCACAGAGAAATTACAAAAACTAAGAAATTAGTATTAACACAATGCTATTAAAAATTTACAGGCCTATTCACACATTTCCAGTTACATCACTCATGATCCTTTTTGTGTTCAGGCCAGAGAGTTCCTCAGTCTTTCATATATATATATATATATATATATATAGACACACACACACACACACACACACACACACACACACACATATACATATATAAATATGTATATAAAATATATAAAATATACATATGTACATATAAAATATGTATATAAAAATATATATTATATATGTATATGTGTGTCTATATATCTATTTATATATGTGTGTGTATATATATATTTATATATGTATATGTATCTCCTATTGGTTCTGTTTCTCTGGTAAACCCTGACCAATACACTGAGTAAAGTCTATAATTTAGTTAATAGTATTTTACCAGTATTAATTTGTTAGTTTTAACCAAGGTTTCATGGTTATCTAGGATAGTAACATTACAGGAAGCCTGATTGGAACTCTCTAAGCCATCTTTGCAATATCAACATCATATGCTCCTGATAGAATATATAATGCACTGAGAAGGGCACAGCATCACCCCTGTGGTATTCTTTTTAAAAAGGCATACCTGAATTTAGTCAGGTATATATATGTATAATATACTTAATTATATTTCATACATAATTATATGTTTTTATATCTAATTATGTATTTTAGGTATATATAAAACAGGAATAGATTCACATGTTTATTGAGTCTGAGAAGTCTATTTTTTTTTTTTGAAACAGAATCTCACTCTGTTGCCCAGGCTGGAGTGCAGTGGCACAGTCTCGGCTCACTGCAACCTCCGCCTTCTGGGTTCAAGTGATTCTCCTGCCTCATACTCCTGAGTAGCTGGATTTATAGGCACCTGCCACCATGCCTGGTTAATTTTTGTATTTTTAATAGAGACGGGGTTTCACCACATTGGGCAGGCTGGTCTGAAACTCCTGACCTCAAGTGATCCACCTGCATCCACCTCCTAAAGTGCTGGGATTACAGGCATGCGTCATGTGCCCAGCCCAAGAAGTCTTAAGATTTGCAGTTGGGTGCATGGAAGGAGAAATGGAATTAAAAAAAAAGAAAGAAAGAAAGATTTGTAGTTGGGAAGCTGGAGATCCAGTAGATCTAATGGTGTTGGTTCCAGTCTGAGAACAAGTCTGAAGAAGGCAGGAGAAGACCTATGTTCCAGCTTCAAGACAGAGAGAGGAAACTCTCCTTACTCTGCCTTTTGTTCTATTTAGGCCTTCAACATATCAGATTAAGGTTACATATATTAGGGAGAACAACCTGCTTCACTCAGTCTACCAATTCAAATGTTAATCTCCTCCAGAAATTCCCTCACAGGTACACCCAGAATAAGATTTAATCAAATACCTAAGCACCCCTCCAATCAGTCAAGTTGACACATAAAATTAATCATCACATTTGGATTATCAGTTTTTCTAATGTTCTTTTTCTGTTCCAGGGAGGAATCCAGGATACTATACTGCATTAGAGGTAGCTCTTCGCTTATGTGATTACTCCTCCACTGAGCCATATCACAGGGGGGGTCCCATACCTTTCCTCTCTACTCTAGAGCCTCATTAAATTGGTGATACAGTTACGAGGGGCCACCAAGTTTCACTTCTCACATGTTCCCACCACATCATATTCTCTGTGGTTCAAACTCAAAAATCCTAGAGAAGAGTTTTGATGGACTTGCAACAGATGACTTCCAAGAGATCAGTCAGATATGGCTACTAGGGGCCCACGCTTGTGAAGCAGAGCTGTACCTGCAGAAAGGGGAATCACTGCAAACTGGGCAGTGACTCCGGTTGAAGTCCACCCTATTAGTGACCAGCTAACCCATTTACCTCATTTCACAGCTGAGAAAACTGAAGTCTAAAGAGGTAAGTTACTTCCAAGGCTGAGAACTAGTCTTTAGTAAAAGAAGGCTAAATCCAGGCCTCCTAATTCCTAGTCCCAGCACTTTGCTTTAAGTCCCTAGCACTACATGATTTGGGTATTAATCCCAAGAATCAAAGAATCTGAAATCAGAAACAATCTCAAGGCTTATCTAGCTCCTACTGGTGCATGAATTTCTCAGTGTATCCAAGCTGATCCCAGAGAAACGGGAGCCTTTCCTGTTTATTTTTTTCCAATATTGGAATTTCAAAGTAATTCACGCTGAGCAGGTTAAGATGTAAACTATTTTACTTAGCAAAGAATTAAGGGGGAGGAAGAGGATGTCCATCAGTAGGTTTGTTTTTTGTTTCTTTGTTTGTTTTTTTGAGACAGGGTCTCACTTTGTCACCCAGATAGGAGTACAGTGGTATGATCTCCACTCACTGCAACCTCTGCTCCCAGGCTCAAGCTATTCTCCTGTGTCAGCCTCTCGAGTAGCTGGGATTACAGGTGCATGCACTACCACCTGGCTAATTTTTCTATTTTTAGTAGAGATGGGATTTCGCTATGTTGGTCAGGCTGGTCTCGAACTGACTATAAATGATCCACCTGCCTCAGCCTTCCAAAGTGCTGGGATGACGGGCATGGGCCACCATGCCCTGCCAAGTAGGTTTATTAAACAACCTAAAGTATAATCATGTAATGAAACACTATACAATCCACTAAAGAGAGTAAACAGATAGTATGTATTGACAGAAGATGTTTCATATATAGCATTAAGGAAAAAAACCAAATTGATGAAAAAGGTGTGAATAGTGTAAACCTCTTTATGTGGGAGACAGCAGAATAGCAACTTTCATACACTGTTAACAGTTGACATCAGTGGTAGGTGGGATTACAGAATATTCTTCCTTTTCTTCATTATACTTTCCTGTAATGTTTTAATTTTTAAAATAATGAGCATGGACCTTGAAAACATTATGCTAAGAGAAAGAAGCCAGGCACAAAATGTCACATACTGTATGATTCCATTTAAATAAAATATCCAAAATAGGCAAAAACCTAGAGATGGAAAGCAGATTCACAGTTATCAGGAGCTGGGGATGAGTGGGAAAGGGGAATGACTGCTTAATGAGTACGGGGCAATGAAAATGTTTGGGGACTAAATAAAGCTGATGGTTCCACAACACTGCGGACCACTAAATGCCACTGAATTGTACATTTCTAAATGGTTAATTTTATGTTATGTGACTTTCACCTCAATTTAAAAAAATTCTTCCCTGAAGTAAGAAAATCCCAAGACCCCATATATTCTTCTATGGGGTTTGGGCAAATTGCTTATCTTTGCTGCATTAGTTAGTTCATCTGCAGCAGGTCTCTAAAATGCCTTCAGGCTCTGATACTATGATTCTGGGCACATTCAACTATAATTCTAGACACATTCATTCCCTTGTAATTTAGGCTAAGATCACAGAAGCGATTTTTTTTTTTTGGCAAATATATCACACTGATGACCTAATATTAAGAGGGAAGAAGAGATAAACCGTCTTTTTCAAAGATCGTAAATGTATGGCCTCATCCAAGTCCAATAATGAATGGCAAGTGACTAGAGAAAGAGAATGAGAGAAAGAAAATCAAAGGCATAAAGGCAATAATAATCAAAAATAACATGGATTGAGGGACTCTCATGTCTGGAGTGTCTTCTAGACACTATGCTAGATGCCTAATAAATATTACTTATATTTTTAAAGGCAATCCTTAGAAGAGAAAATCAAAGCTCAAAGAGGGTAAGCAACTTGTCAAAGGACCCACAATCAATAACTGAAAAGCGTAGTATTGAAATTCAGTCCGGGCACAGTGGCTCACACCTGTAATCCCAACAGTTTGGGAGGCCACGACGAGTGTATCCCCTGAGGTCAGGAGTTAGAGACCAGCCTGACCAACATGGTGAAACCTGTCTCCACTAAAAAAAAAAAAAAAAAAAAAAATTAGCCAGGCATGGTGGTGCCTGCCTGGTAATCCCAGCTACTCTGGAGGCTGAGGCAGGAGAATCTCTTGAACCCAGGAGACAGAGATTGCAGTGAGCCGATATCACACCACTGCACTCCAGCCTCAGCGATACAGTGAGACTACATCTCAAAAAAATAAAGAAGAAAGAAAGAAATTCAGGTATATTTATATTCCAGAGTTTATATTTTTCCACTTATCCATGCTGTTTTCCAAAAAGAAAATGGATTCAAGGAAAACAACCTGGTGCTGAAGACAAGGAAATACAAAAGCAAACTGTAGAAAAAGTGAAAAAAGAACAACAAAAATCCAGAATTACCCTGTGCTTGTAAGTGGCCCTCCCTGGGCACATTTTCATCCTGACCCTTGGGTATAGCTTCTGTATAGCTATGGTAAACTGTTCTTTCACCAAAATCTGCTAAAAACAAAGTTCCACAGACTTTAAGTAATCTTACACCAATATTTCCATAAAGGAAATCTAATAATTATTACAGAGTTTGGATATTATTTTATCCTTTCATTTTAAAAATGAAAGGAGCCAAACAGAAAAAGAAGTAATCCCCAAAGTAGATAAATGGAAAATAAAGAAAAATAATTACAGGGTGGGCACGGTGGCTCATGCCTGCAATCCTAGCACTTTGAGAGGCCAAGGTGAGCAGATCATCTGAGGTCAGGAGTTCCAGACCAGCCTGGCCAACATGGTGAAACCGTATCTCTACTAAAAATACAAAAATTAACCAGGCTTGGTGGCAGGCACCTCTAATGCCAGCTACTCAAGAGGCTGAGGCAGGAGAATCACTTGAACCCAGGAGGCAGAGGTTGCAGTGAGCCAAGATGGCACCACTGCTCTCCAGCCTGGGCCACAGTGTGAGACTCCACATCAAAAAAAAAAAAGAAAGAAAGAAAGAAAAGAAAAGAAAAGAAAAACAATTACAAAGAATAAGTGATACTTAGAGGATAAAATATTTAAATGATGCAAGCATACAGGTGGTTAAGATAAAGCACCAAAGGTACCATCAAGCAATTTGAAGGAATTAAAACAGGGAGGGAGCAGTAGAGACCAACTGTGGTTTTTCCCAGCATGAGAAGCTGCTTGATAAAGGAAATTTAAAGTTTTGGGCAGTGGGGGCAAAACAAGTCCCAGACCTTCATTTGGCAAGGACACCAGATCACTTGCTGGTGAACGGTCTCTTGGCACAAATCAGAGAACAGCCAGTGGACAGACTGGTAGGTGAGTCTGGAGGAAATCACGGAAACAGCTTCATACAGAACCAAAGAAGGAAATGGAAAAGGTGAGGTGGTCCATGCCTTGGAATGGCAGATTTGTTGTTTAACCAGGAAGAAAATGCCTAAGATGTTAAGTGGATGCTAAAAACCTTCTCTAAATGAAACCGTTTTCAAATAAACTCAAGTTAGGAAGGAAAGACTCAGCTAGGAGGAATAAAAAGAGCAAAAAGCATGCACAGAGCCAAAAGGCAAGAAAAGACCACTGCTTGCACAGGGATTTCACTGCTTGAGGCAGCCCAGTCAAGGGGGTGAGCAGATTCCAAATGGAAACCATGTGGCTACTCATCAAACTGGCTGCCTGCAGCAGGCGTCTTTGCATCCAAATTGGAAAGGAAAAAGTAAAACTGTCTCTGTTCAGAGTATGACCATGTATGCAGAAAAGTCTAAGGAATCAACACACAGAAAAAGCTTCTAAAACAAACAGCACGATACAAAGTCAACACACAAAAATCAATTCTATTTCTAGACGCTAGTAACAAAAAAATGGAAAGGAAAATTTTTAAGTCCATGTACAATAATACCCAGAAACAAAATAATTAGGAATACATCTGAATAATAGCTGTCTGGGATTCTCTGTTGTTAAAAATGAAAGCAAATACATTCCTCAGCCTAATAAACACCCAGTTTAGGTATCACTGTAACTGTTGTGTTAGTCATGGGATAGGGAGTAGGGGAAGGAGGGAAGAAGAGGGGGAGTAACATTTGCTTGAACTTTCATTTTAGAATTGTTGAGTTAGAGAAAATAAGAATAGCTCAAGGGGCTGGGCACGGTGGCTCACGCCTGTAATCCCAGCACTTTGGGAGGCTGAGGTGGGTGGATCACTTGAGGTCAGGAACTCAAGACCAGCCTGGCCAACATGGCAAAACCTGTCTCTACTAAAAATACAAAAATTAGCTGGGTGTGGTGGCAGGAGCCTGTAATCCCAGCTACTCGGGAGGCTGAGGCAAGAGAATCACCTGAACCTGGGAGGCAGAGGTTGCAGTGAGCCGAGATTGTGCCACTGTACTCCAGCCTGGATGACAGAGAAAAAGTCCATCTAAAAAAAAAAATAGCTCAAGGGAGAAGGATAAAGATCAGCTAAATGATTCTGGAATGCAGCCTCCATGTCCATAGCCTTAGTTTATAAAAATTGAGCACCTTGGTACCCAGAAAATGCCATCAAGACTCAGAGAATGTGAACCTGAGGAGATCTTTTAGTCGGATTAAAAGACATTTTGCTAGTTACAAAGGTGTAACTAAGATCAGATTTCTATTTCCTCTGACTCACATTTCTTGCTGACTCACAAGAAATAAATAAAGCAAAAATACACTGTAACTGCCACCTCCCATTCTTACTCTGCCTAGTGAGAGAAGAGGACAAATCCTTGACCCGAAAGAGATGAAGAGGGTTGTTATAGCTTCTCATGGTTCCAGTAAGGGCTCAGCAACTATCAAAAAAGGTAGATATTGTTACAGCCCTTAAGAAACCAGTCTCTCTCATCTCATCTGGAGAAGTCTAGAAATTCTGCCAGTGGGCCCTGGCTGTCCTAACAGTGGCTACAGACCAGAGGCAGTCCTTCTCCCTTTGGGTGCCTGCAAGAGAAGACCATGGAGCTATAATGCTTTTGGGAGCTAAGCAGTGATATTGTGACTTACCAAGAGCAGCCAGATACTATGAAGCTGGGCTGCCTGTGTTCAACTCATACATTTAGCCTTTAAAGATACATCATTCAAAGCCATGTACAATCCTTATATTTCATTTTATGTATTTTATTTTATTTATTTGAGATGGAGTCTTGCTCTGTCGCCCAGGCTAGAGTACAGTGGCATGATCTTGGCTCCCTGCAACCTCCATCTCCTGGGTTCAAGTGATTCTTTTGCCTCAGCCTCCCGAGTAGCTGGGATTACAGGCACGTGCCATCACAGCTGGCTAATTTTTGTATTTTTAGTAGAGACAGGGTTTCACTGTGCTGATCAGGCTGGTCTCAAACTCCTGATCTCAAGTGATCCGCCCACCTCAGCCTCCTAGAGTGCTGGGATTACACCATGCCCTGCCCAAGCCTTATATTTTAGATACAGCATACAGCATTTGCCCCTAAATTCAAATTGTTGCATTCCAATCAAATTGCATGGGCCTGCTTCAACTAATTCAGGAGATGTGATAACTAAAGGGGGAAATTTTTATTAAAAACAGCAGATGCAGGCCCAGGCATGGTGGCTCACACCTGCAATCTCAGCACTTTGAGAGGCCAAGGCAGGTAGATCACTTGAGTCTAGGAGTTCAAGACCAGCTTGGGCAACATAGCAAGACTCCATCTCTATGAAAAATTAGCTGAGTGTGGTGGTGTGCTCCTATGGTTTCAGCTACTTGAGAGGCTGAGGTGGGAGGATCACTTGAACCCAGAAGGCGGAGGTTGCAGTGAGTCAAGATTGTGCCACTGCACTCCAGCTTGGGCAAGAGACTGAGACTTTGTCTTAAAAAAAAAAAAAAACAGCAGATGCATGGGCATCTTAGCTTGGAAGGGACATGTGACCCAATCTTGACCAATGAGACCTGAGGGAAGGAAGGGTGCTGATGTCTGCAAGGAAGTTGCTAGGAAGAGTTTTACTCCATGACCAAAAGAGAAGCCTGAGGATTTGGGGGTTGGGAGTGGCTTTTTGGGTTTTGGAGATTGTTGTTATGTGATGACAGGAACTGTGGCTGCCGTCTTGAACCACAAGAAGACAAGTTGAGTAAAACATAGCAGAAAGAGCCTCGGTGCGAGATCAATAAGCTACTTCCCAGCTCTGGAATGCCCTACCTCCAGACGCTGTGTGTGGAATATAATAAGTAATCAGTATAAGCCACCTTTTAGTAAGGATTCTGTATTTATAGCCCAAAACATCCTAACTGAAGCACAGGACATTAAAAAGACAGCTCGACTGGGCACAGTGGCTCATGCCTGTAACCCCAACACTTTGGGAAACTGAGGTGGGTGGATCACTTGGGTCAGGAGTTCAAGACCAGCCTGACCAACATGGTAAAACCCTGTCTCTACTAAAAAAATACAAAATTAGCTGGGCGTGGTGACACACACCTGTAATCCTAGCTACCTGGGAGGCTGAGACAGGAAAATTGCTTGAACCTGGGAGGTGGAGGTTGCAGCGAGCCAAGATCACGCCATTGCATTCCAGCCTGGGCAACAAAAGTGAAACTCTGTCTCCAAAAAAAAAAGACAACTCAACTTTGTCCAACTTTTGTTCATTTGTCCAGATTTTCAGTGGGCAAATGATTCAAACGGAAAACTCAACAGAGGAGGAGATACAGGTAGCAAAAACACATCTTTAAAAGATGGTCAGGCTGGGCACAGTGGCTCACGCCTATAATCCCAGCACTTTGGGAGGCCGAGGTGAGTGGATCACAAGGTCAAGAGATCGAGACTATCCTGGACAACATGGCGAAACCCTGTCTCTACTAAAAATACAAAAATTAGCTGGGTGTGGTGGCATGCGCCTGTAGTCCCAGCTACTCAGGAGGCTGAGGCAGAAGAATAGCTTGAACCCAGGAGGCAAAGGTTGCAATGAGCTGAGATCGTGCCACTGCACTCCAGCCTGGCGACAGAATGAGACTCCATCTCAAGAAATAAATAAAGAAAGAAAATTTAAAAATTTTTCAATTTTGTGAATAACAAAGGAAACGCAAATGAAAACTATTTTCTTTTTTTTAGCCTATCAGCTCTATAACATTTGCTAATATTAGAGCTGATTCATGTTTGGGGAAACAGGACCTTTCAGACTTTTGGGTAGTTTGCAAACTGGTACACTGGTACTCATTTAGCAATGCTTATTAACATTTCAAGGGTAGATACCTTTAACCCAACAATTCTACAGAAATACACATAAGCACAAAGATGCTTGCACAAGGACCTTCAGTAGTACTGCATATACTATAAAGGAAATCATGTAAGTTTAAGAAGAGTATTTTTACATCCCATTATCTTTTTGTTTTTTAGAATGCTTTTATTGTACTGAAATAAATCTTAGAATAGCATACGACAAACAAATTATCACTAGGAGGTTGATAGGAAGGTCTTAAATTTTAAACTATACATTTCTGTGCATAGGGATGTGTGTGTGTAAATAAAACACATTTATTGCTTTTGTAATTGAAAAAAAAAGATGTTTAATCTTATCAATCTAACAAAAAATGCTGGTTTTCACTCAGCAGTCACAGTTATCCTAAGAGGGCTGTAGGCAAATGTTCCAACACTATTCCTAGTCAAGGGGAAGCCCAGGATGCCAGAGTCACACAGGGAATCTGTGTCCTCCATAGGATTTCAGGGTGAGATGAAACTGACCCTGTAGCCATTAAGAAGAGTCTAAGAAACAGATCTGGGTGGCTGTGGCTATTCCATAGTATCATGTGCTACTATATTAAGGGCAAAAGCTAAAAAGACAGCCTAAGAGCCCATCCCAAGGGGCAAAATCCAGTGGACAGGAACCTGTGGCACCAACCCCAAGCCAGTGGCACTGAATGGAGGTGACCAGTGTCTCCAAAGTGATTCTCTAAACAGCTGAGGAAAAGTGTGGCTCACAGGACATCTGCCACCTCAGGGGCTGGATGGGAGGAAGCTATGAAGATAGCAAGCTTTTAGTGAATAACTGATGTATAAAGAAGCAATAAAGTCTCTTTGGCTAAGTGAAGCAAAAAAAATGAATAAATAAAAGGCAGCAATAAACCTTTAGGCTGGTTTCAATTTTCTATGCAAAATTGTTTCAGATTTTAAAAAAGAAACAGAAAACCATTTACCTTCTCAAAGCATACAGTGTTTTAGGTGTAACTTAAATTTCTTTCCGGTCATAGGCCTGTGAAAGTTTGCATACTTCCTTGATGCAAATAATTTTTTTAAGAGTGCCTCATTCTATTCCACTGGTTCGAAGAGATTGTATAGAGTCAAGCTGTCTCCCTCTTCCTTTGACATCTGCTTCTGGTAAATGAGCATCATATGGGAGACTTGCCACAAAATGACACCCCCAAACTCCTGAAGAATTGAGCTGAAAGGAAGAAGTCCGCTCTACCCTTTCTATCCCAGAGAACTGTCTGTCCGCAGGCTCCGGGGCAGTCAGCCATTTTCCAGTGCAGCAGCGCTGGGTGAGAAGTCCTTTTTAGGCAAGGCATTAAAAAGAGTTGGCTGAGCAGATCTAAAAACCCTTGGTCAACAGGGCGGAGCCAGGCCTGAGGCAGAAGTATTACTTCACAGTTGCATTGGCTTCCTGTGGCCGCCAATAGAGGCAGCATCTGGCAGAAAGCCCACCACACAGAAGAGGGAACTCCACGGAGAAGAAAATAGTAACGAGGCCTCAAAGGTGGAAGTACAGCCTGAGAAACTTCACCCAGCCTGGGACTGGCTGCTCTGCCAGCTTGTCTTGCTGCTCTGCAGGGCCTGGAACATGGTAACCCCTGAGACTTGAAAATACTGCTATCCCTCCAATGGCGAGCACTTTTCTTTTTTTTTCTTTTTTTATTTTTTGAGATGGAGTCTTGCTCTGTCGCCAGACTGTAGTGCAGTGGCACGATCTCAGCTCACTGCAACCTCTGCCTCCTGGGTTCAAGTGATTCTCCTGCCTCAGCCTCCTGAGTAGCTGGTACTACAGGCATACGCCACCACACCCAGCTAATTTTTGTATTTTTAGTAGAGACGGGGTTTCACCATGTTGGCCAAGATAGTCTCGATCTCTTGACCTCATGATCCGCCTGCCTCAGCCTCCCAAAGTGCTGGGATTACAGGCGTGAGCAACTGCCCACGGCCGGGGAGCACTTTTTATAAGTGCTATTCATATATTCTTTCATCTGTATCATTTATTCCATATCATGAAGCTATGAGGCAGGTGCTATTATTATTTTCATTTTTCAGATGGGAACACTGAAGCTCAGAGCCCAAGCCACAGAGAAGTAAAGGTTTAAAACCCCCATGTGGCCAGCCCTGGAGCCCAGACTACTGAGACCGCAGCAAGTGAGTTCTCAAGTGAAAATCAAGAAGATGGGGTAAGGGCTAGTGCTACCTCCAACTGACACAGTGGATTGGGGCAATCTTGCCTCCTCCCTCATAGGTAATATTTTGGGTTTTCCTTCCTTGCACACAACCAGGCAAATGACTGCAATTCTAAAAAGATATAAATATAAAAACAAGAAGTGAAACAGCGCAGACACCTGAAACACAAAACCCAACCATTTCTGAAAGTGCGAGCTAGCGGGGCTGCCACACAACAGAAATAGTTGTGTCCTGTTTAGATAGCCTTTGTTTTGCTACATGGCTGCGTATGCAGTGAAGTGATATCAAGTCCTAAGAGCCCACTCCTTTGATGAGTTAAACACACAAAGGCCTACATTTTGATGTAATCTGATAGCATGTTAGTTAAGTCCTAGACAAACTGCAACTGTGAGGAAGTGATAAACCCAACTTCCTGCACAAAGCTGCCTGAGATAACACTTTCCATGGACTGGAAGGAAAAAAAAAGCAAGAAACATGATTGCTACAGAATTTTAAGGGAACTATTCCATTCTTAATAAATAACCTCTTTTTCATGTGGTCCCAGAAAAACGAAACAAAACTGATTGCCGTCCAGTAATTCTGTTGAAATTTCACATATGATTTAATTCTGATTTTACTCAGGCGAAATCGGTCCCTTGAGATTCACTGGATTTTCTCTCTTAAGGATACTACAGTTCTAACTTGAAATCTCGGCTCTCTTCTTGGCCAAGAGAATGTCTCTTAAATTTAACAAGAGGTCAGATCGAGAGAACTGAGGTTTCATGAACTGCCTTCTGGGGTTCTCGCTGAGCCCCTAAAGAGACCCATTCAGTTTAAATAAACACACACTGGAATCCTGGCCAACTTACCCAAGGGCCAATAGCTGTTTCCACAATACCAAAACAGGGTCAACGTGGCAATTTCACTAACTGTTTATGCAGTTTGTGTCATATAGAAACAAGCAATAAGAGCAGATTGTACTGGGAATTTTCTGTGAATGCATTCATTCACTCAGTAAATTTTTTTATTTTTTTGAGACGGAGTCTCACTCTGTTGCCCAGGCTGGAGTGCAATTGTGTAGTCTCAGCTCACTGCAACCTCTGCCTCCTGGGTTCAAGATTCTCCTGCCTCTCCCTCCCAAGTAGCTGTAATTACAGGAGCCCACCACCACGTGCCCCCAGCCCCCCGTGGCTAATTTTTGTATTGTTAGTTGGCCAGGATGGTCTTGAACTCTTGACCTCAAGTGATCTGCCTGCCTGGGCCTCCCAAAGTGCTTTGATGACAAGTGTGAGCCACTGTACCTGGCCAGTAAATATTTATTGAGTGTTTACTATGTGCTAGGAAATGCAGTGGTGAACAAAAAAGAGATAGCCCCTGACCTCATGGACTTTCCAGTCTAGTTAGAGAAGCAGATCTTAAACACACAAATAATGTTAAGTGCTCTGAAGAGAAAGGATAGGGTGGTCCAATTTCAGTTTAGATGAGGTGATCAGTGGAGGCCCAAATATTAATATAAGTGGAGGCCTAACTGATGATGTGGTATTTAGGTCTGAAGCAACCAAAAGTGAGGGAAGACAGCTCCAGTAGAGAAAAGAGTCTTTTCGCCAGTCCTGAGTTAGGAAAGAGTTCCCTGCCTTCGAGGAACTAAAGGAAAGCCTGTGTGTCCAAAATAAATTAAATGAGAGAGTATATGATAGGAGGCTGGAAAGGAAGGAGGATCCAGAAAGTGCAGGGCCTGGTAGGTGTGAGGAAGCATGGCTTTAGACTGAGCAGAGTGGGGAAACATTGCACTAATACTGCTGAACAGGCTGGGTGCAGGGGCTCACGCCTGTAATCCCAGCACTGTGGAGGCCGAGGCAGGTGGATCACCTGAGGTCAGAGTTCGAGACCAACCTGGCTAACATGGTAAACCCCATCTCTACTAAAAATACAAAAATTAGCCGAGTGTGGTGGCTTACGCCTGTAATCGCAGCATTTTGGGAGGTCGAGCCAGGTGAATCATGAGGTAAAGAGTTTGAGACCAGCCTGGCCAACATGGTGATCTCTACTAAAAATACAAAAATTAACCAGGCGTGGTGGCGGGTGCCTGTAATCCCTGCTACTCGGTAGGCTGAGGCAGGATAATCGCTTGAACCTGGGAGGCAGAGGTTGCAGTGAGCTGAGATCGTGCCACTGCACTCCAGCCCAGGCGACAGAGTGAGACTCTATCTCAAAAAAAAAAAAAAATACTGTTGATCTCTCATCATGTTCTGCTCCTAGATTGTTTTCAGGCAAGGATCTCAAAAAGAATGCTGCAGTTCTAAAGGCCTTTGAGAAAAATTGTGAGATGAAATTCCTACAGGTAATTTGAGACATCAAAAATATTCCCCTAACTTCAGTCAGTTCAGCCAAACCACAAACTGGGATGGGGAGAAAAATCAGGACAATAACAAAGTCAATCAATTGGATCACATGTCATTTTACCATTTAAATATGATTCTAGAGTCACATGGTTCTTACATATAGATAGGAAGTTGCAGTCCTGTGGACCAATTCTTTCTCATTTTACAAGGGAAGTAATGGAGGCCCAGAAAGCACAAGGCCTTATCTCCTGGCTCCAGGCAATCTCCGCCATACAAAGCTGCCTCCGAAGAACAAAAGTTACAGCTGCCACACTTTCTCCCTTTCTCCTCTCAGTGGGACCGAGAATTCAGAATCTGTTTCTAGATTGCTAAGTGATCTGTGGCATGCTACTTACTTCCTAGGCTCACTCTCTCTCTCTCTCTCGTTCTTTATTATTATTATTATTTAGTTTTGTAGAGATGGGGGTCTCATTATGTTGCCCAGGCTGGTCTCAAACTTTTGGCCTCAAGTGATCCTCCTGCCTGGTCCATGAATTGAGCTTCCACACTGGGCTTCAGAGATTCCTTTGCTGAAGTTATTGGGATGGGAAAATAAACAGTTCAGAATCTCACCAGACAATCACTGAGGACGGAGGGCCTGGAAACCTACAGGTAATTTGGGATTCGAAAGTGTGAAACTAATTTCAAGTTCTCCCCACTTTGAGTCTTCTCAATGTGTTGGTTTCACTCCACAATCAAATGTCCTAAAGGGCTTTAAGGTACAGATTAATAAAATTCCTGTCTCCACCTGTCATGTGTATTTCTGAGTCCTAACCCTTATATCTTTGAGACCTTACTCTGTGTAAGCCCCACCCATTACCTGGCCCTCAACTTGGGGATTTTGAAGTGTTGGGTCTGATTAGAAGTTTGGCTTTCATTCTTAGGCTCCTAATAAAAGATCCTACATTCCTTGAAGTGAAGGTGAAGAGCTTGCTGCTTTGAGATTGAATTAAGTCATTTAAAAAGAATAACACCTCCAGAACCAATCAGACATTGCCTTTGCTATTCTGGTGGCTTTCCTCCTGGGGTTGATTGGACTCCTGCTTTGCAGTCGCTGTCTGATCTTGGTAGGATTTCATTTAGTTGACCTCAGGCAAAATCCTTTACCTCTCTAGGCTCCACTCCCCTTTGAACGATGCTTAAGGCCCCAGCATTTCCAACATTCTACATGTTCAAGACAAATCTAAAGGAGTTTGGAATCACAACAGAGAGTCCTTAATACCTCACTTCCATTTTTTTTTTTTCCTTTTGAGATAGAGTCTCACTCTGTCACCCAGGCTGGAGTGCAATGATGTGATCTCAGCTAACTGCAACCTGCGCCTCCTGGGTTCAAGCAATTCTCCTGCCTCAGCCTCCCGAGTAGCTGAGATTACAGATGTGTGCCACCACACCCAGCTAATTTTTGTACTATTAGTAGAGACAGGGTTTTACCATGTTGGCCAGGCTGGTCTTGAACTCCTGACCTCAGGTGATCTGCCTGCCCCAGCCTCCCAAAGTGCTGGGATCATCTTTATTTTTATTTATTTTTTTTTATAGAGATAGGGTCTTAATTTGTCATCCAGGCTGGAGTGCCATGGGCAATAATAGTTCACCACAGCCTCAAACATCTGGATCATTCTCCTGCCTCAGCCCCTGAGTAGCTGGGACTATTAGCTTATGCCACCAAACCTGGCTAATTTTTAAATTTTACACACAAAAATTTTACTGTAGGGTCTTGCTGTGTTGCCCAGACTGATCTCAAACTCCTGGCCTCAAGCAATCCTCCTGCCTCAGCCTCCCAAAGTGTACGGATTGCAGGTGCTAGAAAATATCTCACTTTCTAGAATGGAAGAAAGAAAAGTAGGGAGGGAGATGGAGAGAGGAAAGAAAGTGGGGGAAGCCAGGAAGAGAGAGAGGGAAGGGGAAAAGAAGGAAGAGAGGGAAGAAGTAATTGGTAAACAAATTAAGGGAGGAAAAAGGGGGAGAAATCTGTGCTTTCCAAACCTCTCTGCAGCCTTAATAGAAATATAACGGGCTTTTGTTGTGAATAAGTTAATGCTTATTTAGCTTTCAAAACACAGCTCAGTAGAGTATACCTAGGAGCCCTTTGCAGACTTTGAATCTGGAAGGGAAGAAAGACATGTGCGTCAGCAACTTCTGTTCAAGAAAGCAAATGAAACATCCAGAGAAAAATAGTTAGATTGGACTGACGATGTTTTTCTTTTAAATTTGAAATACTTTCTATTTCATGGATTTTGTGAATTGTTGAAATTTATGAAAATCATTTACCCCGGACCATAGTACTTAGCAAGTGCTCAGTAAATGTTGACTATAATTTTTCCTAAAGCAGACTTTTGGTTCAGGCATCAGAAAGTGTGAATTCTAGACCTCTGAATAACCATGTGAGCTTAAGTAAGTCTCTCTGCCTCTCTGGGTTTGTCTTCCAATTTGTGAGGCTGTACTGAACTAGAGGGTGTTTAAGAGCTTTTTCAGCTGGTATTCCTCAATTCCGTTTCTCCTATGTAGTGCCTCCATGATTGGATTGAACATTTCCATCATTTCAAGGAAAAAAAATTATCATATCATTTAATAACTCACATAACTTGAAAGAACACTTCTTCCTTCTCTAAATTGGTGGGGTTTGGAGCATTAAGCAAACAGCATTAAAACAAACAGCAAAAAACAAACAGCATTAAAATTAGACAGACGTAAATAGGATTAACATTCGCCTAAAGGACCAATTGTGAGGGCAAATTCTGAGTAACTAATTAAAATGTAAATCCTCTTAAATTTCAACATCGCAAGTCTGATTCTAACACTGCATTGTGGTGGTATTTGGAGGACTGTCAGCGTTTCCTCAAGCTCTACTGGCTCTTAACCCAAATCACATTGTCCGCTGAAGACTTAGTACTTCCTATAACTGGGTTTCAAACATCCTTGGGAAAGTGTCATTTCCCTAAGGGCTTGTCTTCTAGCTAAATTGTTTTTGCTTTCCTAAACTGTGTCAACACATCTGTTCTTTCCTATCTTAAAAGCTTCATCAACCCAGCAATTCTCCAAAAGGAAGAGGAAAAAAAAAAAGAAAAGCTATTGTGCAATGAAAAAATTTTGGCAAATCTCATGAAAACACATTCTTAAAACATCTCTCATTTCTGAGAAACAAAGTAAAATGTATGAATTGGGTTTGTTTGTTTCATGACTAACAAAATGAGTCATTACTACCAATGTAGCATGCTGACCATATAAAACAAGTATGAAGGAATGTTCAATTCAAAAATAAAAATAGGCTGGGCATGGTGGCTCACACCTGTCATCCCAGCACTTTGGGAGTCTCAGGCAGGCGGATGACCTGAGGTCAGGAGTCCAAGAGCAGCCTGGCCAACATGGTGAACCCTCATCTCTACAAAACTACAAAAATTGGCCAGGCCATTGATGGCAGGTGCCTGTAATCCCAGCTACTCAGGAGGCTGAGGTGGGAGAATCGCTTGAACCCAGGAGGCAGAGGTTGTAGTGAGCCGAGATTGTGCCATTCCACTCCAGCCTGGGTGACTGAGCAAGACTCCGTCTCAAAAAAATAAAGAGAAAAAGCAATATGTGATGTTATTGAAGGGTTTGGTGACTGGAAGGGGTGGAAATGGTGAACTGAAGCAAGCCTCCAGGGTGATCTCCCATCCTGGGGGAGCTAGGTGGATAATGGAGCCAGTCTCTGAGACCAGAAATTCAGGAGAAGAAATATCTTTAAGGAAAAAATAAATTCCATCAGGGACTTAAAGGACTTGTCCAGGCACAGTGCCTCATTCCTGTAATCCCAGCACTTTGGAAGGCTGAGGTGGGAGGATTGTTTGAGCCCAGGAGTTCAAGACTAACCTGGACCACATAAAGAGACCCCCAATCTCTACAAAATATAAGAAAGGGCATGATGGCACATGCCTGTCATCCTAGCTTCTTTGGAGGCCGAGGCAGGAGGATGGCTTGAGCTCAGGAATTTGAGGCTGCTGTAAACCATTATCTTACCATTGCACTCCAGCCTGGGCAACAGAGATCCTGACTCAAAAAATTAATAAATAAAGGACCCGTAAATATCCAAATATGACTACTAGGTAATTGGATCTGTCCCTCCAGAACTCAGAGGGAGAGAACTGAGTTTGAGAAGCATCCTGGGGTATCATCATTATAAGGTGGTGTGGCCATTAAAGTCATGGGTTTGGATAAAGTTTCTAAGGGGAGGAGGCTAAGAAAAGGGCCAAGGGAAAGCACTGTTTTAAAGAGTGCTATAGACTGAACTGTGTTCCCCAAGGTGTTGAAGTGCTAACCCTCAGCACCTCAGAATGTGAGCTTACTCGGAAATAGAGTCAATGTAGTTGTAATTAGCTAAGATGAGTGCTATGGTTTAAATGTTTGTCCCTTCCAAAACTCACACTGAAACTTAATCCCCACTGTGGCAGTATTGAAAGACAGGGCCTTTAAAATATGATTGGGATTGGGTGATGAGGGCTCTGCCCTCCTGAAGGGAGAATTCATTCATGGATTAATGGGGTAATGGATTCCTGAATTATTATGGGAATGGGACTGGTGGGACTTCATTTCTCTTGCTTATAACAGAATACTCGAAACTGGGTAATGTATTTACTTATTTGTTTTGAGAAGGAGTCTCGCTCCGTTACCCAGGCTGAAGTGCAGTGACACAATCAATCTCGGCTCACTGCAACGTCTGGTTCCCGGGTTGAAGCAATTCTCCTGCTTCAGCCTCCTGAGTAGCTGGGATTACAGGCACACACCACCACGCCCAGGTAATTTTTGTATTTTTAGTAGAGACGGGTTTCGCCATGTTGGTCAGGTGTCGAACTCCTGACCTCAGGTGATCCACCCACCTTGGCCTCCCAAAGTGTTGGGATTATAGGCGTGAGCCACCATGCCCAGCCGAAACTGGGTAATTTATAAAGAAAAGGAATGTATTTCCTACAGTTCTGGAGGCTGAGAAATGCAAGGTCAAGGGGCCACATCTGATAGGAGACTTCTTGCTGGTGGGGACTCTGTGGAGTCCTGAGGCAGCAAGGACTAGGAATCCATTACCCCATTAATCCATGAATGAATTCATCCCTTCGGGAGGGCAGAGCCCTCATCACCCAATCCCAGTCACCTTTTAAAGGCCCATCTTTCAATACTGCCACAGTGGGGATTAAGTTTCAATGTGAGGTAGAGGAGGGGAGCTAATACAATATAGCTGGTGTTATTAAAAAATTTGAATACAGAGGCATGTAACAGGGAGAACACCAGGAGAAGATGAAGGCTTGGGTCAGGGTGATGCTTAACAAGCCAAGGAACTAGTCCTGCCGACACACGAATCAAACTTCAGGCTCCAGGACTATGAAACAATACATTTTTGTCACTGAAGATACACAGTTTGTAGTACTTTGTTACAAGGAAAAGCCCACAAAAAATACCAAGATAATCAGGTCCAAGAAAGGAGGAAAGCCAGAAAAGCATGGCATCACCAAGCCAAGAACAGGAAAGAGTCTCAAAGGGAGGTCAGAGTCAAAAAGATCAAGTGTTCCTGAGAGGTTGAGGAGGACAGAAAAGTCGGCCTTGGCAAAGCCATGGAGAGGTCACTGGGGACCTTGGGAAGAACAGTTACAGTGGATTAAAGAGGTGGAGGACGGATTGAAGTGAGGAAGAAAAACAAACTTTCCAGACATGTAAGGCAGGAAAGAAGATAGGAAGGAAGTTGAAGAAGGATCATTGGGTCACATATTTTTTCCTTTTTTTTGTTTTGTTTTTGAGACAGGGTTTTGTTCTTGTTACCCAGGCTGGAGTGCAATGGCACGATCTCAGCTCACTGAAACCTCCACCTCCCAGGTTCAAGTGATTCTCCCGCCTCAGCCTCCCAAGTAGCTGAGATTATAGGTATGTGCCACCACACCCAGCTAATTTTGTATTTTTAGTAGAGATGCGGTTTCACCATGTTGGCCAGGCTGGTCTTGAACTCCTAACCTCAGGTGATCCACCCACCTCGGCCTCCCAAAGTGCTGAGATTACAGGCGTGAGCCACCACACCTGGCCTATTTCTTCCTTTAATGGGAAAAATTTGGTACAGCTAATGGATGAGGATAACTAGCCAGTGGAGGGAGAAAGTGTGAAGGAGGGATAGAGAAAGAAATAGATGGGGGCAAAAGTGAGGAGGCAGAGGGGGAAGGAGAAAGAAGAAGTGGAAAGGGAAGGAGAGGGGAAGCAGAGAAGATGCTGAGAACCTCAGAGAAGCCATTCTGGTGGCTGGGCTGGCAGTTAGTAGTGACAGCCACACTACATTTCCAGGCAACAGTGGCAACAAGGCCAGGGGCAGGGTCTGGGGTCTGTGACGGGAAATAGCAGTGGCAGAGGCACACGCAGAGGCATCAAGTGATCAATGGTGGCAGCAGCAGCATCCAAAGCAGGCTGGATTTATGGCAGGATGTAAACTTGGTCCTGGCTGCTGCCCTTGTTTCCATCTGTTCTGTGAGTGCCTTTCTAGCCTCTCTGGGGATTCTAGGAGCTGCCCACTGGCTTTTTGATTCATTCTTTTTCTATTTCAATCAACCTGTCAGTTTCTGTTGCTTACAGCTGAGAATTTTCCCTGATTCAATCACTTTGTAATCACTGTGCACTTTATAAGGAGTTTTAAAATTCCTGCCAGCAAATCTGAAGAGGTAGACTTAGATTATCATCTCCATCTCCCAATGAGGAAGCTGAGAAGTGAAGAGCTTAGGTAACACATCCAATATCACAAAGCTAGTAGGTAGCACAGCCAGGCTCACACCCAGGCCTATTTGCCTCCAAAGCACTTCACCACCACAATCTCCTGCCCCTTCCAAGCGCTGTCACCTCCAGCAAACAGCAATTGTACACAGTGAGACCGCCTCCCTGTGTCCCAGCACTGCGGAAGCACAGCTCTGCCTGCTCGGAGGAGCTTGCTTGGTGAGCCTGTCACACTGTTCTTCTCCATTCCTGGGGAGCCTTGACACCAGTACCCTCATCTACAATGACATCCAAACTTCCACCTTAGGCTACAATATCATATGAGCAATTTGGAAATTCCTTCCAAAATAAGTTTCTAAAGCCAGGGTCCCCATCCAGCAGACCAGGCTCTAGTTCTCAAAGCCTGGGCTAGAAGATCTTAAAGGCCTGCCCACTAGGTCTTCAAATGGTTACCATGACCACATTCCTTCTGTGTCATTCATGTCCTCTGGAATGCTGAGATAAAGCCAGGAGAGCAAGAGGCTCAATGGGGAGAGGGAGACACCAGTGGAAGATAAAGGAGGAAGCAGCAGAACTGGGCAGGGAGAGCCTAGATCACAATACAGATGTGACAGAATCTCAGTCAACTCCACAGGGAGCCTTGGAGCAAAGACTGCTCATTTGAGAAGTCCCACATTAGATGGAAATAGCTAG
Organism: Aotus nancymaae; assembly: GCF_030222135.1. Classification (NCBI taxonomy): domain Eukaryota; kingdom Metazoa; phylum Chordata; class Mammalia; order Primates; family Aotidae; genus Aotus; species Aotus nancymaae. Next base: position 37,768,142 of record NW_026988421.1, read on the forward strand.
GCTTGCACTCACCATGCTCTGTCATTGGCTAGGGGCTAACCAGGAAAAGCACAGCTCCAGCTTAAAAGCTATGGTGGATTCTAAAGGTGCTATAGCCAGGTACCGTGGCACACACCTGTAATCCCAGTTACTTGAGAGGCTGAGGCAGGAGGATCGCTAGGAGTTTGAGGCTGTAGTGTGCTATGATCATGCCTGTGAATAGCCACTGCATTCTAGCCTGGGCAGCATAGCAGGACCTCATCTCTAACAACAACAACAACAAAACGATGCCGCAGATAATTGGACTCCTCCCCACTGAATGTCAAATCCATGGCCGCAGCACTTAAAACACACCTTCTTTTCTCTTGGGATACATGGGATGTAAAGAACTGTATTAAAGAAATCCATTCTGCTCTCCCTCCACTGTGGTTATGTTCCACGGCACCTGCTCTAACCCGAATCTATTTGATTTTTTTTTTTTTTTTGAGACTGTCTCCCTCTGTCACCCAGGCTGGAGTGCAATGGCAGAATCTTGGCTCACTGCAACCTCTGCCTCCCAGGTTCAAGCGACTCTCTTGTCTCAGCCTCCCAAGTAGCTGGGATTACAGGCACCTACCACCGAGCCCAGCTAATTTTGTATTTTTAGTAGAAACGGCATTTCGCCATGTTGGCCAGGCTGGTCTCGAACTCCTGATCTCAAGTGATTCGCCCTCCCAAAGTGCTGGAATTACAGGCATGAGCCACTGCTCCTGGCCCTATTTGATCTTATAGACATAAATGATCTCAAGTCTTCAGAGATATGTTAAATATAAAGGAGTTGTTCCTCAAAATAATAGTATTAATAATTTTATTAGAAGCCCCTATTATAAATATTTAATAAAAATTCTAATTCGCTAGCAGAACTCAACCCTTACAAACCTCTGAGACTGCCTCTCTCTTTGGCTAGTTTTATCCCAACATCTAAAGGAATCCCAGCAGCCTATATTTGTGTTCTTGGCCAAGAAACTTCCCAAAATGGCCCCACCATTTCCTGATAGAACAACATGTTGGAAGACATTAAAGCTGAATGAAGCCTGAAATGGCCATTCCTTGATGTGACTGCCTGCCTTATAGTGACTGCCACTGTTTCAGTGCTAGTGAATCAAGTTTAGGAGACAAAACAACTGTTCCTTTCTCTCTCTTTTTTACCTTTTTTTTAACCTTTTCTTTTTTTTTACCTACAGGAAAACTGTTCCTTTTTCAAACCATTATTAAGCCCCTGCTACATGTCAGGCACCATAATAGGTGCTAAAGTTACAGTGGCTGTGGTGGTTTAAAATATATCTATAGCCTGACATGGTGGCTCACATCTGTAATCCCAATACTTTGGGAGGCAGAGGCAGGAGGATCACTTGAGCCTAGGAATTCTAGACCAGCCTGGGCAACAAGGTAAGACCCCCATCTCTACAAAACATAAAAAAGTAGCCGGGCATGGTGGCGCACGCGTGTAGTTCCAGCTACTCTGGAAGCTGAGGTGGGGGGAATCCTTGAGCCTAGGTGGTTGAGGCTGCACTGAGCTGGGTTTGCACCACTGCACTCCAGCCTGGGCAACATAGTGAGGCCTTATCTCAAAAAAATAAAAAATATAAAATACATCTATAAATTATTTTACAATTTTCCCTTCAACGATGGAGCCTAATTCCTCTTTCCCTTGTGTGTGGGACTGACTTAATGACTCACTTCTAACAAATAGAATGTGGCAATAGTGATGATGTATTACTTCTGAGACTAGGTTATAAAAGGCAATGTGTGTCATCCTCCTTGCTCTCTCTGGATCAATTGTTCTAGGGAAAACCAACTTCCATGTCGTGAGGACACTCAAGCAGCCCTATGGAAAGGTCCATGTCATCAGGAACTGAAGCCTAAGTGGATCCTCCAGTTTCATTCAAGTGTTTCGTTGACTGCAGCCCAACCAACATCTTGATTGCAACTTCCTAAGAGACCTCAAACCACAGCCACCCAGACAAGCTACTCCCAAATCCCTAACTCACAGAAACTGTGCGATCATACATGCCTATTGTTTTAAGCCATCAAGTTTTGGGGTAATTTGTTATACAGCAATAGACACAGTGGGAGACAAGACAAACACAGTTCCTGTCCTCATTCTTGCAGCAGATAATAACCTGTTATTACACAAATGTGGAAACGATGTGAGTCAAGTTGTGCTCAGTAAATTTGTGCAAATGCCAGACTTTCCCACCAACAGGAAATGTGATCAGGAGATTTGTTATTGTATTGATTGTTACTACAATGTCAATTTGGAGTCACCAAAAGGTACAGTGAGTCTTTATGCTATGATCAGCAGAGAGACTGCAGCAAATGGTGGTGGGCTCTGATATAAGAGCCAGTGGATCCGGGTCAGAACGGGTGCCATGGCAACCCAAACCTCCTGCAAAGCAGGTGAAGGGAAAGCAGAAGCCAAGGCCTTTACAGAGAAGGCTGGCCTGCAAAGAGTACAGGAGAGCTGAGAGAGACAAAGACAAGAGACCATGCATGTCTCCAGGGAAACAGAGACAAACACCTGTCCACTTCCTGTGGGCCGTCAGGACTTCCTAAACATATATATATTTTTTCAATCGATCCTCTTTTTACTTGAGCTAACCAGTTGGGTTCAGTCATTACATTCGAACAATCTCTGAGGTGCTCCACTCCAGCCTCCTAACAGGTCTCCCCACCTCCAGTATCTGTCCTCTTCAGTGCACCCGACATGAGAACTCAGGAGTCTTCTTCCATCACAGCTTTAGCCAAGGCGCCCTCCCCCCACTTCCCCTGCAAACCTTAGTTAGGTCCCCACTCCTACAGGTCAATCACCTCAGCCAGGCATTTACAGCCCTCCTCAATCTGGCTCCAACTCACCTTTTAAATGACTCCCCCACTTATACTCTATCTCCAGATAAGCTGAACTCCCTGAAGTTTACCGTGTGTCTTGGTTTTTCAGCCTCAAATCCTTTGTCAAGTGACTCCACTTGGAAGCCCATCCCTACCCTCATCCACCTCACTTTATTCTAGCTATACAACTAAGATGGTCTTAAGGCTGGGTGCGGTGGCACCCCAGCACTTTGGGAGGCCAAAGCAAGAGGATCATCTGAGTCAGGAGTTCAAGACCCTATCTCTACAGTTTTGTTTTGTTTTTGTTTTTGTTTTGTTGTTGTTGTTTTGAGACTGAGTCTCACTCTGTCACCCAGGCTAGAATGCAGTGGTGCGATCTCCACTCACTGCAACCTCCACCTCCCGGGTTCAAGTGATTCTCCTGCCTCAGCGTCCTGAGTAGCTGGGATTACATGCACCCACCACTACACCAGACTAATTTTTTGTTTTTTTAGTAGAGAAGGGGTTTCACCGTGTTAGCCAGAATGATCTCGATCTCCTGACCTCATGATCCACCCTCCTTGGCCACCCAGAGTGCTGGGAGTACAGGCATAAGCCACTGCACCCAGCCACAATTATTTTTAAGAATTAACCCCGTATGGTGGCATGAACCTGTAGTCCTAGCTCCCTGGGAGGCTGAGGCAGGAAGATTGCTTGAGCCTAGGAGCTCAAGGTTGCAGTGGGCCATGACCATGCCACTGCACTGCAGCCTGGGTGACAGAGTGAGACCCTGCCCTCCCCCCTCCCCCCAAAAAAAGATAGTCTTAAATGTGTTTCCATGAAACTGTTGCTAATCCCTTCAGCTGGTATAGTGTCTCCCTCCTCCAAATGCCTTGTTTATGGTATTAGTAGAGTCTAAGTCATTTTCTGACTATACTGTAATTACATATGTGCACAGCTCATCACCTCTATACAGCCATAAGCTTCTTGAGGGTGGAAACAAGGTTATTTGTCTTGGTTTCAGCTTGGTACTAAGCCCCCTTCTCTGTTCACTCCGTCTTCTCTCCTTAAGCGATCTCATGATTTCTGACTTCACCCACTCCATCTATATGCTGATGCTTCCAGCCCAGATCTCTCGGCTAAGCACCGGATCCTACTCCCACCACCCACTCCCACAGCCCTGTGGGTGTCTCCAGGCTCCTCATGCTCAGTGTGTTCAGAGGGAACTCATCCTGATGCCCCCCACCCAACTCAGGCCTCCTCCAGGTTTCCTTTCTTGGTAAATACCACCCCCACCCTCTACTGGACATCCAGTTTTGCAAGCCAGAATCGAGGAGTTCTCTTGGAACTCCTCCACCCATCAGTGTCTAAGTCTACTCCGTCACCAGGTCCTATAAGTTTTACATTTTAAATAGTATTCAAATCCCACAGCTTTTCTCCACCTCCACTGCCACCCTTAATCCAAGCTGCATCGTCTCTCACCTTGCCCATCATCCTCTGTCTAGTATCCTAAATCGGCTCCCCACATCACCTGCAGCCTCACAGCTCCAGTCCATTCTAGGCCACGTGATTAGAAGAGCATTTGTTTTGTCAAACTCAAATCTGGCCAAGTCACCTGACAGGTTTAGAATCTTCAGTGACTTCCCATTGACTCAAGGATGAAGACCTAAATCCTTAATATCGATTGACCACAGGGTCATCTGGCCCCTGTTTATGTCTCCAGCTTAATTTTGTGCTACTTTCTTTTTTACTCTCAGTATGTCAGTCACAGGGGACTACTTTCAGTTCCTCAAAAGCACCATGCTCTCTACAGCCCAGGGCCTTGATGCATGCTGCTGCTTCTCACTCCAGCCACCACCTTTGCCTGGTAAACTCCTGTTCATCCTTCTAGTCTCAGACAGATCTCAGCTCCTCTGAGAAGCCTCCCTGACCAGTCTGGTCTTTCAATGACATGTCTTCATTGTTCTCTATATTTTCTTTTATTGTATTTAGATTGTTCCATAAATTTAGATTTGTGTAATTATTTGAAGGCAGATAGGGCTATTTTGTTTCAGCACATAGATATAAAAGCTGTTAAGCAAAATTTGTTGAAAAGGGAAGCAAGAAAAGAAAGGAAGAGAGGATCCAAGTAATCATGGACAAAATCTGGATAGGCCAATACCAGGCAAAATATATTAATGACCAGGTACATTTGGCTGCCAATATTGTCAAGATATGTCAAGTTTTTCCTGCCTGAGGCCTACAACTTTCACACTTTTCTCTATTTTCTAGTTGCATCAGTTACTTTTTTTTTTTTTTTGAGATGGAGTCTCACTCTGTCTTGCCCAGGCTGGAGTGCAGTGGTGTAATGTTGGCTCACTGCAGCCTCCACCTCCCAGGCTCAACCGATTCTCCTGTCTCAGCCTCCTGAGTAGCTGGGACTACAGGTGCGTGCCACCACACCTGGATAATTTTGTATTTTTAGTAGAGATGGGGTTTCTTTTTCTTTCTTTTTTTTTTGAGATGGAATCTCACTCTGTCACCCAGGCTGGAGTACAGTGGTGTGATCTTGGCCTCCCGAGTTCAAGTGACTCTCCTGCCTCAGCCTCCCAAGTAGCTGGGATTACAGGCACCCACCACAATGCCCAGCTAATTTTTTGTATTTTTAGTAGAGATGGGGTTTCACCATGTTGGTCAGCCTGGTCTCGAACTCCTGACCTCAAGTCATCCGCCTGCCTCGGCCTCCCAAAGTGCTGGGATTACAAGCGTGAGCCACCACGCCCGGCCTGCATCAGTTAAAATTTTACTTAGCTGCAAGTAACTGACCACAGCACTTAACCAAAGAGGGTTTTTTTCTCTTTTTTCCCATTATAGAAGTCTTGAGATAGGGCTGAGGCAGCTGCTTACAGAAGACAAGGTCCCAGGCTCCTTCTACTTTTCTCTGCTACTCTTAGTGCCTGACTTTCTTCCTCAGAATGGAAAGCTGGGCTGCTGCCCAGCATGGTGCTCATACTCCACAGAGAAAGAAGGGGAAGAGTCAAAGGCAAAACACATGTACTGATTGGACTTGTCCCTTTTTATCAGGAAAACAATGGCTTTTCTGAAATCCCCACAGAGGAAACTTCTACGGATATCTTTTTGGCCAGACCTGGGTTGTAGACATTTCAGCTTCAAGGGGCTCTGGGAGGTATATGATCTTCTATGGGCAACCTGCTGTCCTAAGCCCAACTGGAGCCCTGTTAGTGAGGAACAAGGAGCGACTGGAGACCAGGAGGTCAACCAGGGCATCTGCCGCTCCACTGCCACAAACAAGTAAATCAGCTGGGTTCCAAGGCTCTGGACTCAGTCTCAGAAGCCTAGATGAAAGTAATCCAGGCCGGGCACGGTGGCTCACGCCTGTAATCCCAGCACTTTGGGAGGCCGAGGCGGGTGGATCACGAGGTCAAGAGATCGAGACCATCCTGGTCAACAAGGTGAAACCCCGTCTCTACTAAAAATACAAAAATTAGCTGGGCATGGTGGTGCGTGCCTGTAATCCCAGCTACTCGGGAGGCTGAGGCAGGAGAATTGCTTGAACCCAGGAGGCGGAGGTTGCGGTGAGCCGAGATCGCGCCATTGCACTCCAGTCTGGGTAACAACAGCGAAACTCTGCCTCAAAAAAAAAAAAAAAAAAAGTAATCCAGATGAGTCAACTTTTTTGAGCTTGAAATTTTGAGCAGAAAGACTCAAGCTCTTTACAAAGAAATGAGAGAGACAGAGAGACAGAGCGAGAGAGAGAAAGAGAGAAAGAGAAAGAGAGAGAGAGAGACTGGGTGCTGTGGCTCACGCCTATAATCCCAGCACTTTGGGAGGCTGAGGCAGGTGGGTCACTTGAGGTCAGGAGTTTGAGACCAGCCTGGTCAACATGGTGAAACCCTGTTTCTACTGAAAAAAAAAAATTAGTGGGACATGGTGGTGGGTGCCTGTAATCCCAGCTACTTGGGAGGTTGAGGTAGGAGAATTGCTTGAACCTGGGAGGTGGAGGTTGCAGTGAGCCAAGATTATGCCACTGCTCTCCAGCCTGGGCAACAGAGTGAGACTCTGTTTCAAAAAAAAAAAAAAATGATATTCATGCCTGTGGTAAGAAAAAGAAATAAAGATTAGGCTCTGCATGTATGGTGCTAAGCCATGCAAATGAAAAGTGAAAAAGTTCATCAAATACATGGTTGATTTATCTATGTAATACTAAATAAATACTAAATAAATCTCACTGTCTCTCCCAGGTTAGAGTGCAGTGTCGCAATCACAGTTCACTGCAGCCTCAACCTCCTGGGCTCAAGCGATCCTCCCACTTCAGCCTCCTGAGCAGCTAGAACTGCAGGTATGCACCCACATGTCCAGCTAAATATTTGTTTATTTTTGTAGAGATGGGGTTTTGCCATGTTGCCCAGGCTGGTCTTGAACTCCTGGACTCAAGCAATTTGCCCACCTTGACCTCCCAAAGTGCTGGGATTACAGGCTTGCACCACCGCGCCTGGCTAACCAGCATTTCTCAACCATCATCTGTGTGCCAGAGGCTGGTACTGTCCTCTGCCCTGCAAGGGAGGAGAAGAAATATTATTGCTAGATGGAACCTTGGAGGACACACATTCATTTTGGAGATAAAGATATTAAGGTCCATAAAAATTAAATGACCCCATAGTCACCCCAGTTAATTAACAACACAAAGCTATGGCAAGATCCAGGGTCTTCTGGATCTTGAATGCACTGTTCACCCAAACAAAACCCTCAAGACCTGGATATAGCCCATCTCCTCGACAGGGCAGTTCCTCCGTTTCAGAGGGGATGGAGTTTTGCTGTTGCTGCTCTTGCATTGCTTTTTCACAACTGACTTACCATGGACAAAGTCATACCATTCAAAAATTATCCCTGATTCTCAGATTTGCCCTGTTATTTTTCTCTGCTGTCATCAAGCATATATCAGCTGAAAACTGGTGAAAATTCCTCCCACGAAACCTGGTTGAACCTATCTAATGTTAACTACTTTACTCTGCTCCCCAGCCCTTTCTCCCACACACATCATCCTCTGCCTTCCTTCTCTGCTCTTGGGCACCTCCATGTACACCCACCAGGTTGATCTGCACTTTTTTATTAATTGTTTCAAGGCGTTCTGATGTCATATCAAAGGCTATGTCTCCCAGCTACCTTTGTAAAAGCAGGAAAACAAAGGCAATACTACACACGGGCTAATGGTTTGGAATGTGAAGACCTGGATTGCAATTGGAGTTCTGCCATTTACTATTTTGTTTTTATTTTTTAAAGATGGGGTTGACCAGGCACGCTGGCTCACACTTGTGATCCCAGCACTTTGGGAGGCCAAGGTGGCCGGATCACTTGAAGTTAGGGGTTCGAGATCAATCTGCCAACATGGTGAAACCCTGTCTCTACTAAAAAAAAATACGAAAATTAGCTGGGCGTGGTGGCAGTCATCTGTAATACCAGCTACTTAGGAGGCTGAAGCAGAAGAATCACTTGGGAGGTGGAAGTTATAGTTATAGTAAGCTGAGATCATGCCACTACACTCCAGCCTGGACAACAGAGCAAGACTCTGGCCCAAAAAAAAAAAAAAAGATGGGGTTTCACTCTGTCATTCAGACTGGAGTACAGTGGTGCAATCTTAGCTCACTGCAACCTCCAGCTCCCAGGCTCAAGCAATCCTCCCACCTCAGCCTCCCGAGTAGCTGGGACTATAGGCGTGTGCCACCACATCTGGCTAATTTTTGTATTTTTGGTACCTACAGGCTTTTTGGTACATTTGGTACATGTTGGCCAGGGCAGTCTCAAACTCCTGAGCTCAAGTGATCCGCTCCCCTCAGCCTCTCGAAGCGCTGAGATTACAGGTGTGAGCCACCGCACCCGCCCATTTACTGTTTAACATCATCGAGCCTCAGGTTCCTCACGTGTATAACGAGGCTAACAATATCTACTTTGTAAGGATGATGCAAAGACTCGATGAGATAATGCATCACAAGCACTGAGTGGCATAAAGTTTCACACTGGTGGCCAGGCACAGTGGCTCACACTTGTAATCCCAGCACTTTGAGAGGCCGAGGTGGGTGGATCACCTGAGATCAGGAGTTCAAGACTAGCCTGACCAGCATGGTGAAACCCTGTCTCTTAAAAAAAAAAAAAAAATTTCACACTGTTATAAAGTCAGGGCTCAATATGTTTATTGTCATCATTTTATTTGTTCCCACCCTCCCATCTCTCCAAAGAAAGCCTAACCCATGTCATTGGTCAGACCCAAGTTCAAATCCTAGTTCTTCCACTGACCAGCTACACAATCTTGAGCAGTTCCCATGACCTTCCTGAGCCTCCTGGAACAAAGCCTGGCTGTGGGCTATACCCAATAGTCATTGACTGAATAAGATACAGTTTCCTTACAGATGAGACAGAGATAATAAATCTCCTCTCACCTGATTGTTACAGCAGTTAAGTGAGATCATGTAAGCAAAGTACCTGCTATATTCTCCTTCTTTAACTCAATTGATGAACCAATTGCCCTGGAAGGGAGTGGATTCATTGATGGGTTTTTTTAATCTTTTTTTTTTTTTTTTTTGAGACAAGGTATGGCTCTGTAGCCCAGGCTGAAGTACAGTGTCGTGATCTTGGCTCACTGCACCCTCAACACCCCAGGCTCAAGCAATCCTGCCTCCTCAGCCTCTTGAGTAGCTGAGACTACAGGTGCATGCCACCCTGCCCAGCTAATATATTGTTTTTTGTTTTGTTTTGTTTTGTTTTTTGTAGAACAGGGTCACACTATGTTGTGCAGGCTGGTCTTGAACTCCTGGGTACAAGCTACCTACCCACCTCAGCCTTCCAAAGTATCGAGATTACAGGCAGGAGCCAGTGTGTCTCACCGATTCACTGGATGTTAGATCAAGAGTATTTAATTCATATGATGTCTTAATACTTAGCCACATTTTTTTCTTTTTTCTGAGATGGAGTCTCACTCTGTCACCTAAGCTGGAATGCAGTGGTGTGATCTCAGCTCACTGCAACCTCCACCTCCTGGGTTCAAGTAGTTCTCTGCCTCTGCCTCCTGAGTAGCTATGATTACAGGCACTTGCCACCACGCCCAGCTAATTTTTGTATTTTTAGTAGAGACAGTGTTTCCTCCTCTTGGTCAGGCTGGTCTTGAACTCCTGACCTCGTGATCTACCCACCTCAGCCTCCCCAAGTGCTGGGATTACACCACGCATGGCCCACATTTCTTTCTTTATTTCCCACAATTGCTCATGGGAGAGGGTGCAGTGAGGATACATAACAGCCTCTTCTCCATCTGAGTTCTAGATCAACAGAGAAAGAAGACAGAGGAATAATCAAGTAGGGGCCAGATATCCCCTTTAACAAGCTGATTTGGAGACTGTGGCTTCTATAAGGCCAAGGGTCTCCTCATGTCAAACTCCAAAGATAGGCAGGCTCACATACTCTGGAGCACGGGAACACCGAAGGCCTCCCCTACCCTACTCCACCCAACAAGGAAGGCCTGGAGGAGCAGAACCAAATGTGTAGTTAAAAGGATAGGCCATGCATGCCCTTTCTTCTCACAGGCAACTCGCTCATCTCCCCAGGGGGTGAGTCAAGGTGAGACAGAGGCCAGGGGTATTTGGGGGAAACCCCGTCTTTGAAACAAAAAGTGGGCAAGAAGCATTCACTGCCTAGCAACCTCTACATGCAGCATGGATTGAATAAGCATCCTGAATTCCCCACAGGAACTTAGAGGGTAGGTGAAATAGTGATGAAGAGCCCAAACTGGAGGCAGCTGCTCAGTTTTGAATCCAGGCTCTGCCACTTACTAGCTATGTGACCTGGAGCAAGTTACTTCTCCTTCCTGAGCCTCCGTCTTGTTTTTAAATTGTACATATTTAAGATGTGCAACATATTTTGCTACGCTTATCTTGAGGTATATATACATGCCAAGGTGATTACCATAGTCAAGCAAATTAACATACCCATCATCTCATAGCTACCTTTTTTACTTTTATTTTATTTTATTATTATTTTTTTAAAGACAGGGTCTCACTCTGTCACCCAGGCTGGTACACAATGGTGCCTTAGTAGCTCATTGCAGCCTTGAACTCCTGGGCTCAAGCAATCCTCCCATCTCAGCCTCCTCAAGTAGCTGGGAAGCTGGGACTACAGGCATGTGCCACTGCGCCCAGATCCTTTCTCTCTGTGTGTGTGTGCGCACACACGTGCGTGTGTGTTAAGAGTACCTAAAATCTGCCAGGCACAGTGGCTCACGTCTGTAAACCCAGCACTTTAGGAGGCCGAGGTGGGAGGATTGTTTAAGCCCAGGAGGTCTTGGCTGTGGTGAGCTAAGATTTCACCACTGCACTCCGGCCTGAGTGACAGAGCAAGACCTTGTCTCAAAAAAAACAAAGTACCTAAAATCTTCAATCTTCTCTTTTGTACCAGTATACAATACAGTATTATTAACTGTAGTTTTCATGTTGTACATTAGCTCTCTACACTTGTTCAGGTTACACAGTCACAATGTCAGACCCTTTGTGAGCCTCCATCTTGTCATCTGTAAAATGCCAATAATGAATATGCCTCCTTCACAAAGTAGTTGTAAGGATTAAATAAAAGAATGTCTGTAAAGTAAAGCAGTAAAGGATAAGTACAAAACAAATGTAAGTTATTATTACCATGAGGTTGGTAACTTTGTCTTATTAAAAACTACAAATTCCTCAATTTAAAAGGTGCAAGAAAATACCATGCTAGCCAAGAATTGTGTACCAATTCTCTCACTAGAACCCAAAACAAAAAATAATTACAGTCAACACCTGATCAGACCTGTGATCTTAGGATCATGAAAACCATCTCTCATTGCCAACACCTCTTGCCCCAACTTCCCATGAAAGATATTTTTCATCCTCTTAAACTGAAGTGTCTTTGATCCCCCCAAATCCCATTAATCAGAAAGACATACCCTGTCTTTTTTATTACTGTCCTCTCTTATGGACAGCTGTGGGGAGACTGTCAAAGAGAAAAATCTTTTTAAGATTTTAAAAATATTTTCTTATATCTGGTTTCTGCTGAGCTATTGAGATTGGCAGAAAAACCCTTACAAGATCTTTTAATATTCTTTTTTCTTTGAGACGAAGTTTCCCTCTTGTTGCCCAGGTCAGAGTGCAATGGCATGATCTCGGCTCACCACAACCTCCACCTCCTGGGTTCAAGCAATTCTCCTGCCTCAGCCTCCCAAGTAGCTGTGGTTACAGGCACGTGCCACCACGCCCAGCTAATTTTGTATTTTTAGTAGAGACAGGGTTTCTCCAATTTGGTCAGGCTGGTTTCGAACTCCTGACCTCATGATCCACCTGCCTCGGCCTCTCAAAGTGCTGGGATTACAGGCGTGAGCCACCACGCCTGGCCATATTTTTTAGCATTCTCATATTAGCGCTTGGGTGGGTCATGAGGTTGGCAGAGGTTAAAGGCCTCGGCTAGGGTGTGGTTTGTGGCATGAGTGTGAATTGTGATTATACTGAGTAAAGTGGCCAGTTAGCTGCACTGCCCAAGAAGGATTCCTAGTTGTCAGTTATGAATGAAGACAGTGGGTATTCAAGAAAAGAAATATCCACTGAGAGACTTCTTCCCAGCAAGTAATAGAAGAGAATGGGAAGAATTGGTAATAATTTTCAGGTGGTTTATCTCCTAGACTTAATTCCCAGAGTTAAGTGAATCACCTCTTCATAATGATGAGGAAAGTACTAACACCTGCACAGAACTCAGCATAAACCAAGAGGTTTTCCACAGGGAGTACTTTCACTGTTTGTATGATTGTGCATAGTAATATTAATAGCTTTCATTTAGTAAGCACAGATACGTGCAGGGTATTGTACTGACAATTTCACCTACATTGCTTTATTGAATTATCTTTGTATTCCCTTAAAAGAGGTATGATTATGTTTTGTGCTACTTCCTCCAAGCTGGAGGAAGTTGGAAATGTTTTAACAGAAGTCTGAAATGTGTGTGGTGGGTCCTGCAGGCCAGGATAGAGACCTAACAGAACAGACTCTTCTCTAAAAACAGGCATGCAGGTGGTTACAGGTGTGATTTTTTTTTTTTTTTTTTTTGAGACTGGTCTTTCTCTGATGCCCAGGCTGGAGTGCAGTGGTGCAATCTTGGCTCACTGCAACCTCTGCCTCCTGAGTTCAAGCAATTCTCCTGCCGCAGCCACCCAAGTAGCTGGGATTACAGGGGCCTGCCACCACACCCAGCTAATTTTTGTATTTTCAGTAGAAATGGGGGTTTCACCATGTTGGCCAGGCTGGTCTTGAACTCCTGACTTCAAGTGATCTACCTGCCTCCGCCTCCCAAAATGCTGGGAATACAGGTGTGATCTGTGCCAGTCAGGTGTGGGTTTTCAAGTCAAAAGGCAAGGGTTCAAGCCCTGCTATACCACTTCTTTATTATATGACCTTGGGTAACGCAAATGTCAGTGTCCCCAAGCACAAAACATAATCATACCTCTTTTAAGGGAATACAAAGATAATTCAATAAAGCAATGTAGGTGAAATTGTCAGTACAATACCCTGCACGTATCTGTGCTTACTAAATGAAAGCTATTAATATTACTATGCACAATCATACAAACAGTGAAAGTACTCCCTGTGGAAAACCTCTTGGTTTATGCTGAGTTCTGTGCAGGTGTTAGTACTTTCCTCATCATTATGAAGAGGTGATTCACTTAACTCTGGGAATTAAGTCTAGGAGATAAACCACCTGAAAATTGTTACCAATTCTTCCCATTCTCTTCTATTACTTGCTGGGAAGAAGTCTCTCAAGTCACGTTATGTACCCTATAAAGTGCATGCTTTTAACTACCATGCCTTTTTCCTATGTTGAACTGACATTCTTGCTGCCATCAAACCTGAAGCCACTTTGAATTCCATCCACTGAGTCCATGGGTGACACAGAGAGTACAAATCATGAGTTTCACACATAATGCAAAATTTCAACTTGACCCAGCTATTTCAATGATCCCCTTTCCATTCTTTTTCTAGGTTGGCCAAGAGGGCTTCCTCAAGTTCATGGGATGCCTCTGTAGCCCATCGACCCGTGGCTCCAGTATGTCTGCCGTGGGAAGTTTGGTAGGTAGAAACAGAGGCTCTTCCTCAGGGCTGGCAGAGACCCCAGTTGAGGCTACCCCTTGGCAAGTGGGACACAAGCAAGATTTCAGCTCCAGCCAGCTCCTCAACCAGATGTCTTTGTGCAGTGCACAAACAGCACAACAGTACACAGAAGACCTGTGTATCTCTCAGAGTACTTTTGAATTATATATCTTGTCCCTTCCTTTGTCCAATCAAAGATGAAAGCAGTAGTGCTCTAGGGTAGTCATGAAACAGACGGCAAGGAAAAAAGTAGAGAAGAGTGTCAGAGAAGAAACCTCTAAATAGTGGACTTGACTATTTTGAACCTCAGCATCAGCTGCTCCAGCATACTTCGCTCATTCTAAACCCACAGTCTCAGTTGGAAAGCCAAGAGGATATTTATATAGGGTGGATCCAATCACAAACTATCTGAATTACTATTGGAGAACCTGACTCCACTGTGCTCCAAGAGTAGAGACGATATTTATTTCATTCACTGTTGTCTCCCTAGCTCTTAACATGGTGTTTGAGGCCGGGCACGGTGGCTGTAATCCCAACACTTTGGGAGGCTAAGGCGGGTGGATTACTTGAGGTCAGGAGTTCGAGACCAGCCTGGCCAATATGGTGAAACCCCATCTCTTAAAAAGTAAAAAATGAGGGCCGGGCGCGGTGGTTCACGCCTGTAATCCCAACACTTTGGGAGGCTGAGGCGGGTGGATCACAAGGTCAAGAGATCGAGACCATCCTGGTCAACATGGTGAAACCCCGTCTCTACTAAAAATACAAAAAATTAGCTGGGCATAGTGGCGCGTGCCTGTATTCCCAGCTACTCAGGAGGCTGAGGCAGGAGAATTGCCTGAACCCAGGAGGCGGAGGTTGCAGTGAGCCGAGATAGCGCCATTGCACTCCAGCCTGGGTAACAAGAGCGAAACTCTGTCTCAAAAAAAAAAAAAAAAGTAAAAAATGGAAAACATTGGTGCTTGATAAATAAAAAAGGGTTCAATAAATGCTTATTGCCAAATTGATTTTTTATTTGGAGAATAATAAAGCTAATTTCTGTTCTTTTTTCACAGGCACTAGAGCACTTGCCTTTCAGGTTAGACACAAGAAAAATGCTTCAAACAGCCGGGCACAGTGGCTCACACCTGTAATCTCCACACTTTGGGAGGCTGAGGTGGGTGAATCACCTGAGGTCGGGAGTTCGAGACCAGCCTGCCAACATGGCGAACTATCGTCTCTACTGAAAATACAAATATTAGCTGGGTGTGGTGGCATGCACCTGTAATCCCAGCTACTCGAGAGGCTGAGGCAGGAGAATTGCTTGAGCCTGGGAGGCAGAGGTTGCAGTGAGCCGAGATTGTGCCACTGCACTCCAGCCTGGGCAACAAAGAGCGAAACTCTGTTTCAAAAAAAGAAAAAACTGTTCAAATATTTAAAAGTCTGTAGGAATGAAGAAGAAAGGGCAGGTGGAGAGAAATGTGTTTGATTAAATCGATAAAGAGCAATTTTTGGTAGATGAAACATGAACTTTGGAGTCCCAGATTTCCACCTACTAAAGTGGGAACACATCATTAAAGTGACTTAATGAGTGACTATATCAGCGTCATCCTTTCTAAAACAGGGTTATAATGCCCACAGCAGAGTTGTTGAGAAGATTAAATAACAACACATGTAAGAAACATTAAGGCTGGGAGCGGTGGCTCACGCCTGTAATCCCAGCACTTTGGGAGGCTGGGGCGGGTGGATCGCCTGAGGTCAGGAGTTCAAGACCAGCCTGGCCAACATGGTGAAACCCTGTTTCTACTAAAAATACAAAAGCTTAGCCAGGCATGATGGCAGGCACCTGTAATTCCAGCTACTCAGGAGGCTGAGACAAGAGAATCATTTAAACCTGGAGGCAGAGGTTGCAAAGAGCTGACATCACGCCACTGCACTCCAGCCTGGGTGACAGAGTGAAACTCTGTCTCAAAAAAAAAAAAGAAAAGGAAACATTTAGCACATTACATCTACTGGCACATAGTAAACACAATGAATGGTAGCTAATGTTTCTGTGCCTTTAGAAGGCTAGGGAAAAATTTAAGTTTAAAAGGGGAAAAATCATGTAAATGTGGCAAAATCTTGACAGTTGATGAATCTAGGTGATGTGTATATAGAAGTTCATTGTATTATTCTAATTTTATGTACATTGGAAAATTTTCACACATTTTTGAAGTTAAAAGTCAGAGGCCAGGCACAGTGGCTCACGCCAGTAATAAGTTTGAGACCAGCCTGGCCAACATAGTGAAACCCCGTCTCTCCTAAAAATACCAAAAAAAAAAAAAATTAGCTGGGCATGGTGGCAGGCACCTGTAATCACAGCTACTCAGGAGGCTGAGGCAGGAGAATTGCTTGAACCCAGGAGGCAGAGGTTGCAGTGAGCCGAGACTGTGCCATTGCACTACAGCCTGGGCGACAATGCGAAACTCTGTCTCAAAAAACAAAAAAAGCAGGAAACACATAATTGCTTCCAAACCAACCAGATACTCAGTCAAGATTTCATGTATTTCCTCAACAAATATTTATAAAACACTGTGTGCCAGGACATTGTGTGCCATTGCCCTATGGGATGCTGAAGTCCCTGTTCTCATGGAGCTTATAGTCTAGTTGGGAGACAAACATTAAGTTACGGAAAATTCTCCAAAAGAAGTGCTGAGAAGGCCAGGCATGGTGGCTCACGCATGTAATCCCAGTACTTTGGGAGGCTAAGGCAGGCAGATCACTTGAGGACAGGAGTTTGAGACCAGCCTGGCCAACATGGCAAAACCCTGTCTCTACTAATAATACAAAAATTAGCCAGGTGTGGTGGCGTGCACTACTTGGGAGGCTGAGGGAAAGAATTGCTTGAACCTGGGAGGTGATGGTTTCAGTGAGCCAAGGTCATGCCATTGCATTCCAGCCTGGGCAACAGAGTGAGACTCTGTTCCCCTACTCCCCCTAAAAAAGAAGTGCTGAGAGAATAGTGAAAGAATGAATCAGTTTAGAGAAGGAAGCCAGGAAGTCCCCTCTGGGGAAGTGACACAAAGACCTGAGGAGCTTATCTGGGCAAAGGAGTCAGTACCCATGTAGAGTGGCCATCATGTGCAAAGGTCCTGAGGCAGGAATGTCAGAAAGGCCAGTATGGCTGCAGCACAGTATAAAGATAAGGTGGCTCAAGAGGAGGTTAGAGGCTGGGCATGGTGGCTCATGCCTGCAATACCAGCACTTTGGGAGGCCAAAGTGGGCAGATCACCTGAGTTCAGGAGTTCAAGACCAGCCTGGCCAACATGGTGAAACCCTGTCTCTACTACAAATGCAAAAATTAGCCAGGTGTGATGGCACATGCCTGAAGTCCCAGCTACTCAGGAGGCTGAGGCAGGAGAATCATAACCCAGAGGCAGAGTTTGCTGCAGTGAGCTGAGATCAAGCCACTGCCCTGCAGCCTGGCAACAGATTGAGACTCTATCTAAAAAGGAAGGAAAGAAGGAAGGAACAAAGGAAGGAAGGGAGGGAGGAAGGAGGGAGGGAGAGAGGGAGGGAGGAAGGAAGGAAGGAGGGAGGGAGGGAGGAAGGAGGGAGGGAGGGAGGAAGGAGGGAGGGAAAGAGGGAGGAAGGAAGGAAGGAGGGAGGGAGGGAGGAAGGAAGGAGGGAGGGAGGGAGGAAGGAAGGAAAGGAGGGAGGGAGGAAGGGAAGGAGGGAAGGAAAGGCAAGGAAATCTTTTTCAATTCTTTTTCAATGTTAGCATACAACTTTGCCACCAAGAAATTGGAAACTACAACTTTGTGCTTTCGTATCAGAAATACAAAATGTGCAAAAAATGGGGCTTAGGGTAGGTAAGGGATAGGTACTGCCAAGGCTTTGGATCTATGTCCATACATGTTTTTTCTCCCATGATCTTCAAGGGTCAAAGATTTAATTTATCTCTTGATTCTCCAGCCCTACATTCCCCACCCCCACCCCACTCCCCCAGCACCTGCTAGCTGAGGCACCCTCTTGAACCATATTCTTCACTTCAGCTGTCTTTATAAATGAACTTTCTAAACTGGGAAAGCAATACTCCACACCGCTAAGCAGAGGCAGTTTCACTAAGACAGATGGAAACAGAGAAACAGGACCACATTCACTTGCAGATTTGCATAGGTCCAGACACTGAAAGCTGGGGCCTCTAGAATTCAGACAAGTTGTTCTTACAGCTCCTGAAAAGTCACCCTGTCCTTGGTCCTCAGCCTCATTTGGTGACTTCCACCCCTTTAGGACTGTAACTGTGAACAGAAGCTGAGGACCCACCCCACAATCAAGCTGCCCAGGTTCAAATCCTCACATTGCCAGTTCAGCTCTGGGGACTTGCAAAAATTATTTCACTTCACTAAAACTCTATTACTTAATCTACAAAACGGGGATAATATGTGAATTAAATGAGATAATGCATGTGGTATATATGGATTAAGTGCTTGCAGAATACGAGCTCTTTTTAATTTCTGTAATTCTGCCACTTCTTCCTGCTGCTTCTCACCTCAAATTTAAATTGCCCCATTTAGACATCTAGTTTTTTCTTTCTTTCTCTCTTATTTGTAATAGAGACAAGGTCTCACTACAATGCCCCGACTGGTCTTGAACTCCGTGTTTCAAGCGATCCTTCCCCCTTGGCCTCCCAATGTGTTGAGATTATAGAGTTACACGTGTGAGCCACTGTGCCGGCCTAGATACTGTGGGTTTTTTTTTTTTTTTTTCTGGTTTGTTTGTTTGTTTTGAGACTGAGTTAGCTCTGAAACTCCACCTTCTGGGTTCAAGCAATTATCCTGTCTTAGCCTCCTGAGTAGCTGGGACTATAGGCACCTGCCACCACACCCAGCTAATTTTTGTATTTTTTTAATACAAAAATTTAGAGATAGGGTTTTGCCATTTTGGGGTCAGGCTGGTCTCGAACTACTGACCTCAGGTGATCCCACTCACTCTCCCAAAGTGCTGGGATTACAGGCGTGAGCCACTGCACCCAGCCTTAACATCTGTTTTTAACCAAAGAATATTCATTTTATTTTTGGATAATTTGGGGAATTTTGTCTGGGTTGCCTCTGAGATATGTGTCTGTCACAAACATAAGGGAGTAATAATTCCCTGGTTAATTCACAAGTTATATTGAACAGTTGCTCAGAAAAGAGTCCTGTGGGTGAAAAAACGAGAAGGAAGAAGAGTAATAAGGAGAAGATAGTGTAGACCTGAGGTCTCAATGCAGTGAGGACAAATGACAGAGAAGTCAGTGAGGATGGGTCGGTCCCCTGGAAGAGTTATGTGTTGAATTGTATCTTAAATGAGGTGAAGGAAACAGATCAGCAGAGGGTCGTAATAGTCTGCTTAAGATTTGAATCTGTTCTGGGCGCGGTAGCTCACACCTGTAATCCCAGCACTTTGGGAGGCTGAGGCAGGTGGATTACGGGGTCAGGAGTTCAAGATCAGTCTGATCTACGTGGCGAAACCCTGTCTCTACTAAAAAAAAAAAATACAAAAATTAGCTGGGCATGGTGGTGTGCACCTCTAATCCCAGCTGCTCAGAAGGCTGAGGCAGGAGAATCACTTGAACCTGGGAGTCGGAGGTTGCAGTGAGCCGAGATGGTGCCACTGCACTCCAGCCTGGGTAACAGAGGGAGACGCTGTCTCAAGAAAAATAAAATAAAATTTGAATCTGCATCCAGGACAGTGGTTCTCAACTGGGGGCAGTTTTGTTCCGCAGGGGACATTTGGCAATGTCTAAAGATCTTTTTGGTTGTCGCAATTGTGGGGGTGAGGAGTGCTGCTGGCACCTACTAGAAAGAGGCTACACATCCTACAGCACACAGGACGGGCTCCCCACAACACAGACTTATCCAGCCCCAAATGCCAACAGTGCCAAGGCTGAGAAACTTTGATCTAGAACAAGCTTGTTCAACTCGAGGCCCACATGCCACATGTGGCCCAGGACGGCTTTGAATGCAGCCCAACACAAATTCATAAATCTTCTTATAACATTATGAAGCTTTTTTGCAGTTTTTTTTTTAAGCTCATCAGCTATCATTAGTGTGAGTGGATTTTATGTGTGGCCCAAGATAATTCTTCTTCCACTGTGGCCCAGGGAAGCCAAAAGATTGGACACCCCTAATCTAGCAAATTTCCACTCTGTGAGACAAGTGTGTCCTCGCCTTCCTTTGCCCTTTTAAAAAGATGAATATTCACTGAAGTCATTATTAGTGCTTTCAAATACTTTTACTCCTGGCAATAAAGACAGTGTTTTCAGGCTAAGCTAGTAGTAGCATCCTCTTTTCCTGTCACTGCTGCTGGGACTTATCCTCACTTTCCTAATACCCCGACCCCATAGACATGTCCTTCCTTTCAAGAAGAAAATCAAAATGCAAGAAACCAGTAGCCACATGTGTTAATGATTACATGACAGCACAAGCAAATTCCAGGCCCAGTAGCCTTCTCATCAGTGCTTCTTTAGATAAGTCAAGACATTTCACCTGAATGGGCTGCTGTCCACATAGATTAAATTAAAAGAGCTTGTAGCACACTACAAAAAAAAAATACTTATCAACATAATTAATCAGAAAGAGTTTTCCTAGCTGTTTGTAAGTGCATTCCCCCAATCAAACAGCTGAGGAATGTGACTGCTGGCTGTTGACCCTGGTAACCCAACACCACTATGCTGTGTTGAATTGATAAATTAGTTTAAAAGAATGTTTACCTCCCTTTACTGTATGACCCTCTGCTTGACATTGTTTTATAGGAGGATGAGCCTCGATTCCAAGAGTCTAGTGTGTAAGGCAAAGAAGGGCTGAAGAGGCTTCCACAAAGAAACTGATGTTACCACAGGAACGTACTGCCTCATACTCAAGAGGAGACTCCAAAGCCCCTTGAGAGCAAAAGACCATAGTCCCTTGTAAAAGTTGCCCCTCTACTTAAGTCCACTAAGGGAGAAAAACAAACGCCTGTCCATGAAGCCATGAATCTCTCTGTGGGAACGGTAGGACGTGCTCTCCAATCACACTCTCTCGCAGAACTCCTTGACTTTGGTAGCTAATCCAGGTCTGAGATGCACCCAAGCAAACACACTGGCATTCCAGACAATCAACCATCACTGACCAGGAGTTTGAGTAAACCAGTAGCTTACTGGCATTTGTAAGAGCCAGTCAGTGTGCGTGGCAAGGGCTAAGAGGTTGTTTAAGAACTGACCGTTTGAAAGAAATTGGCACTGGGGTCAAACTGGATGACTTCATGGCTAACAATAAGCAGTTGCTGCTGCTTATTGAGCATGTATTACGGCCATTGTGCAAGGCACTTTCTCTCCATTGGATCATTTAATCCTTGCAACAGTCTGTGAAGCCAGAATGATTAGACTTCCGTGATTTGCAGATGAGGAAATGGAGGCCCTGAGAGGCTAAGTGACACACTGTTAGCCTTCCTTGGAAGTCTTTGAGGCAGGGTTTACAAAAAATGCTCACAAAATTAGTGTCTTTGTGGACCTGAATTCATGGCACGTGAAGCGAGGTACAAAGGCCCAAAAAGACTTTGTAGAGGGTCCCGGGAGAGAATGCAAGACTCCAAAGCTAAGAAGGGAGTGGGAAGCTTGGGCATTCAAGGTATTAAGGCCAGAGTAGAACCAGGTAATCTGATTAGAAGACCATTTGCAGCAATCCAGAGCTCCAAAGAGTGGGACGTGACTACTTTCAGTGTGAGGAATCATTGTAGGCATTAAATAACAGTCAATTACTTCAAGAGGCTATTAGCTTTTTTAGTCATTTGGTTTAAATCAAAGAAGAAAAATCTGAGTTTGGTGCTAATATGGGGGGTTCACCATGTTGGCCAGGCTCGTCTCGAACTCCTGACCTGAGGTGATCCACCCACCTTGGCGTCCCAAAGTGCTGGGATTACAGGTGTGAGCCACCATGCCTGGCAAAAATAAATTTATTTTCTTTTTATATATATATATATTTTTAGTAGAGACGGGGTTTCACCTCGTTGACCAGGATGGTCTCGATCTCTTGACCTCGTGATCCACCCGCCTCGGCCTCCCAAAGTGCTGGGATTATAGGCGTGAGCCACCGTGCCTGGCCCTAAAAATAAATTTATTTTCTAAGTGATTTCATATAAAGAAAGCTGTTTCAATGATAGAAAGGGTGATACATGGATATGGCAAAAACTGGGAGAGTGATATGGGAATACTGAAGTTTGCGTAGTCCTGCAGGTATCTAAGAGAGAGAGGTGCCTCCTTAGGAGAAAACTAAGATTCTAAGGAAATCAAGGTCCATCAAGAGGACTGTGAAGGAAGAAGAGAAAGATTTGATATCAGATTAGGTATTCACACCAGAGGAGGATAGTAACAAAAGGAAAATCTCACCTTGAATTTGTATTTGTTTGACTGTGTGACATTGTGAAAAGCAACTTAGCAAAAGTCCTCTTTGTCTTTGCAATGATGACTGGTTAAAAAGTGAAAATCTCAGTCACTATTTTTGTTATTTTGTTTACATAAAGGCAATTTATCACATTTTTTCAACCAACAAATTAACAGGTTAAACGCACACACGTGCATGCGCACACACACACGCCCGAATTGAGATTGGCACCATTCTGAACTGCTCTGAACAGGAACTGAACATCATAACATTGAAACAGGGTTGACCTTTCCACTGCAACAAGGGAGCAGCTTTACACCTGGTAGTTTGCGAGGGTAGTGTACAACTTTTACCCTCCATCAAAATGTCCTCATCACTCACAGGCAGGGGTCCGACATGTATGCCATTTGGTTTATGAGAAAAAGCAGAAATCAAAATTAAGCTACCATCAACTCATTAGTACCTCCAGTCAAACTAGTTCCAAGATGAGATCTGGAAGAACAAGTCCTTGAGGAAGGGAGGTCTTAGGTGGCTGAAGAACTTAGGAGAAACTGACAGGGGTCTAAAAGGGAAGATGGGGGGTGCAGTCACACATCTGGAGGGTCCTGAAAGCCATTTTGCCTGTTTCCCCATTTTGATCAAGGTCACATGACCTGGGATTAACATGAACCAATCAGTTGGCATTTATAAATGTTAGCTTAGTTTATTGTTGAAATATTTCCAACATTAAGAAAATTGAAGGAATATCCTAACAGCCAGTTAAACACTCATCACCCAAATCGAATCATATTAACATTTTTAACCTCCTTTCATGAGTCATCTTGGTAAAATATATTAGAAGTACAGTTCCTTGGAGGCTCTGGAGCAAATCATCTAGTGAACAAGACCTTAGATGTTGTCCAGGGCTACCCCACTGTCATGGACTGAACAGAGTTCATATGTTGAAATCTTTACCCCCAGTGTGATGGAATTAGAAGGCAGGGACTTTGGGAAGTGATTAGATCATGCACCACCATACCTGGCTAATTTTTTCAGTTTTGTTTTTTGTTTTTTTTCTCTTGTAGAGACAGGATCTTGTTATGTTGTCCAGGCTGGTCTCAAACTCCTGGCCTCAAGCAATTTTTGCATCTCAACCTCCCAAAGTGCTGAGACTACAAGTGGGAGCCACTGACCCTGGCCCTCCACAATAATGTTAACAGCAATAATAACGACAATAACTAGCATTTATTCAATGCTCACTCTGTGCCGGGGCCCCTACTAAGTGCTTCATGGGCATCATCCATTTCACCTTCACATTGATACTATGGGGCTGTCAGTATGACTCCCATTTTAGAGTCATACTGACATAAACATTGAGGCTTTGAGATTTTAAGACACAACCATGGGCACAGCTAGAATGAGCTGGGACGCCACATACTGCCGACCCCACTGGAGCGTGGGTGGAGCTGATGTGCTTCATCAGCCATTCTTCCCTTATCCCATAACTTCAATCTCTCCATGACCTAAACCAAAGGGATTCCCAAGCCTCACTGTGCACAAGAACTACCTGGGGAGTTTGCTAAAAATAAGATGCTCAGGCCATTCACCTACTGAATCCAAGTGTTCTAGGATACAGCCCACAAATCTGTACTTTAAACCACCTCCCCAAGTGCTGCTGGTGCACAGCTGGCTTGGGAAACTGTCTAGAGCTGTTGACTTTTCCAGCCATCTGGAGCCAAAGAGTCTAGGCTGCAAGACCTCCTGCCCTTCTCCCTTTACAATGGGCTGCTCATGTAGCTTCACTTTATATACACTCATCATGTCCTTTGATGAGAGCAAGGGCACTGGGTCAGCCCAAGGATGTCTGGCTATTTAAGAAAATTCAGACCTCTGGGCCTTCCTGCCACTTACCTCCTATCCAAAAAAAAAAGAGTTGTGGCATGCAAGCAGAGGCCAGGTGAGCAGGACACAGGGGAAGACATAGCCATCGGCAGCTGCCCCACCCCTCCTTTCCCTGTCCGGCAGCTGAGGAGAGGCAGTTCTTCCCTGTGTGGCCATCAACTCTCCTAGTCAGTTGGTGTCCAACTGGGCACGGGGTCAGGAAGTTCACAACATCTTAGTCAGTATCACTTAATTAACTTTACAGCACCCCAGGAGAGGCAGAACCATGGAAGGTGAGCCCGAGGACGGACTGAGAGGCCACCTGGTCATTTTACAGATGGGAAACTGAGGTCCAAAGAGAGAAAGGAAGGAGAGGTATCCATATTTTGATCCATATTTATCTGTAGGAAGATTCAAGCTCAAAGGGATGTTGAGGGGCGTACCCAAGTCAAATAGCATTAAATAGGCAGGTAGGTTAGTTAGTTATCCAGAACAAGGAACAGAATGGCCCACTGGAGTTACCAAATTAGCTCTCTGAACTGTGAGCAGATCTCTCTCTGGTACATATTGATTGGATGGGTTTGGAAATTACGACACCTGCATCAGTAGGTACACAATTATTTGGAAAGTCATTCTCAGAAAGCAGTACACATATTGCCCAGGGGACAAGAAAAGAAAAAGAAAAAAAAGGAAAGCAGTATGCATATTACCCAAAAACTTCTTTCTTACAAAAATCTCCTGCCCATATTCAGTACTAGAATTCACTGGACTGTCGACTTGAGGCATGTGGTGAGTTCACGGCTTACCAATACCTGGGCCTGGGTCTTAGCTTTCTTAAATCACTTCTTTTTTCATAATCTTTAGTGATTGGTCATTATTAAATGGTTCTTGCACATTGTCAGTTCAGCTATTAATCAAATCAAATATTTCCGTTTTTTACGTTTTAAAATGGTAGACAACCAGTGCCGCAAAGTTACTTGCCAATGCTATAAAATCTCCAAACACTTCTGGAAAATAATAGCCAAGGTTCAGTGAGCATTCTCTATGTAGCAGGCACTATTCCAAGCAATATGTATGCCTTCTCTTTCTCTTATTGGACTTTTGCAGCAACCTTTTGCGGTAGATACTCTTACTATCCCTGCTTTATAATGGAAGGAATCTGAAACTCAGAGAAGCTCTGCAACCCTCCTAAGGTCAGACAGCTGGGATTCAAAACCAGTCAGGCTTACTGCAAGACTTGCCCACTTGACTGTACTGCTCTTCATAATCCTGGAAATAGGATATGAGATATTGAGAGCCATCTATTTTATAAAGATTTCAATGAACATTTTTTTTTTAACTCTTTTTTGGAGACAGGTCTCACTCTGTCACTCCAGGCTGGACTGCAGTGGTGCAATCACAGCTCACTACAGCCTCAACCTCCTGGGCTTAAGCAATCTTCCCACCTTAGCCTCCTGAGTAGCTCAGACTACTGGTGTCCACCACCATGCCTTTAAAAACATTTTTTTTAAACTTTTTTGTAGAGACAGGTCTTGCTATGTTTCACAGGCTGGTCTCAAACTCCTGGCCTCAAGTGATCCTTCCACCTTGGCCTCCCAAAGTACTGGGATTAGGGGTGTGAGCCACCATGCCCAGCCTCAATGAACATTTATTGAGTGCCTTTGATCGTGAAAGTTTTGCAGTATATACAAGGTCGATGTAAGAGATAGCCCTTCCTCTTATAAACAGTCAGACAGGTATTCAATTAATGTACCAAAAGGCAGAATGTCCTAAGGACTACATTGGAAACAGATAAAGTACAATAAAAACACGTAAGAAGGATGGTTAATAGTGAGCAATCAGCAATGACTTCCTGGAGGAGGTGGCATGCGTAAGCTCCTTGAATGACAAATAATGCACCACTAGTAGACATAGAGGAAGGGCAGCTCCCAGCTGCCAGGCAGTGTGGAATAGTGAGTGGGGTCAAATCCAGGTTTCACCACTTCCTAGCTACACAGCTTCATCTCTAGCCCTCGGTTTCCTCATCTGGCCAAGTAGAGGACAGTTACATGAATCTCTTAGGGCTGTTGTGGGATAATATATCTGACAGTCCCAAACAGCACACAGTAGGGCTCACAGATGCTCTGTTCCCTTTAAGGTTCACTGAATCACTTCAGAACACATTGCTCTAGGGCCATGGTCCATAAAAGCTTCATTTGTGTTTCTCTGGGAAAGCACTCTTGTCAAGGCTGCACTTCAGTCAAATATTCAAAAGCAGGCCACTTAAACTCACAACAGGATTTGTAAAGGAAATGAGCACTGAAGCTTAACTTCAGTAGTGTGACGGAGGAGCTACTGTAATAGAACAAATGGGTTGTTTATCAGCTTTCTATCTGTCCCTAACAAAACCATGTGAAATGAGGCATTCAGCCCCCATTTTTAAAAAAAGATGACAAACACTAGCTAATTTACTGGAGTAGAACATATTGAGCCAAATGTTTAGTTTTGCATTAAATCTATATCTAGCATTTTCATTAAAGAGGCCAAATTGTAGACTTTATTGATGCTTCAGTGCCCATTTCAGATTAATGCTTAACATTTAAATCTGTGCATGAAATTGCAAATGTATTGGCAAACACATAAGAAGGAGCAGACTAAGTGCTATGTGCTTGTTCATAGCCAGCCATTTCTGAGGCTGCCAATGTATTACTGCAGTGGTTATTTGCCCACACTTGCCTAGGCTGTAAATAGTTAGTACCCCTGATTACTTGGTTAAATACACTTCTAGATGGAAAGAAGGAAGGCATGGAAGAAATAATGGCTATCTAAATTTTGTGTAATGAACAATTAAGTCATAATATACTTCTTGATTCAGTGTTGATATTTCCAGAGTAATTAGGTTAGTATCCTTCATAAAAAGCAGTTCGCTTCCATAACCATCACTCATGGCCACATTTTAGCTGATGTAGTTGAGGAATAAAAAGGACTAAGGATCTTAGAGTAAAAATAATTTTTCAAACAGAACCTTAATTTTTTGCCACCACTAAAACTAATGAGATGAAACTTTTCCCTGTTATGAGATGACAACTGTGGTTTATTTTGTATAATCTTAAATCTTGACTCAGATACTGTCTTAAAAGTGGTTATTCAAATGACTGGAGAGAAACTCTGTTACAGTTCATGACCTAGAGGATTAAAAAAATTAAGTGCAATGAAAAGCAATGCAATTTGGTACCAGGAAGCAAGCTAGAGTAATTTTTATGAAAGTGGGTTTTGGAGTCAGACCCTTTGGGTTTGAACCCCAGCTTTGGTCCCTACGAGCAATTACAGACAGGCAGACCCTCCTAAATATGGGATGGAGAGAGGTGGTATCCCATGAGCAAAATTAAAAGGGGTGCAAGGAGCTGAAAATAACAGATATCTAGGCTACTTCAAGGGATGGTGATGGAACTGAGGGGCAGAGAGCAGAAACCAGATGCCCACTCTCAAATCCATGGGGTAGACCAGGGCCCAGAAGCCAAGGAGTTTAAATCTGAGGCTGAGAAATCCTTTACGATTAGGATAAGGTTCAACAAAATAGGTTCGCATCCAGCCCTACTATATAATAGCAGCTCCACAGTCAGGGTCTGTCCCAACCACAGCAGGGTTGGTGAGCACCAGCCACCGGAGCAACATGTATAAACACAGCTGCCAGGAAGAAATTTCTTATTGGTTTCAAAGAGTGAGATGGGTGTGTCAGAAAGGAGAGTCAATGGAATGATCTAGAGACTTCCAGACATTTCATTTTGACTTTTGTGTCTCATTCATCCAGGTATCCTCTCTGAAGTCTTTTGTTGTTTTTGTTTTTTGTTTCTGTGTTTTGAGATAGAATCTCACTCTGTTGCCCAGGCTGGAGTGTGGTGGCACAATCTCTGCTCACTGCAACCTCCACCTCCTGGGTTCAAGTGCTTCTTCCACCTCAGCCTCCCAAGTAGCTGAGATTACAGGTGCCTGCCACCACGCCCTGCTAATTTTTGTATTTTTAGTAGAGACGGGATTTTGCTATGTTGGCCAGGCTGGTCTCAAACTCCTGACCACAAGTGATCCACCTGCCTCAGCCTCCCAAAGCACTGAGATTACAGGAGTGAATGACCGCGCCTGGCCATCTCTGAAGTTATAGCATATAAGATGAAACATGGACTACTGACCAAGGCCATTGCTGAGTGTCTGGGTATCACCCAGAACTTCCACCCAATCTTCAGGATACCTTCTGGTTCTAGAAATACTCACAACAGTTCTGTTACTATCTTTACAGATCCTGGCTTTCTGTTTTGGTTCCAGTTCCCACACAATAAAACATCAACATCCAGCCCTCTATTTCCCAAACTGTGTTCACAGAATATTAATTCTAAGGGAAATAATGAGTGCTACAAAAGCAAAGAGTTCTATGACCAAACAAACTTTAGGAACACTTTGTTAAACAAAGTTAAATTTATTTCTCTAGGCCGGGCATGGTGGCTCACGCCTGTAATCCCAGCACTTTGGGAGGCCGAGGCTGGTGGATCGCCATAGGTCAGGAGTTGGAGACCCCAGCCTGACCAACCTGGAGACACCCCGTCTCTACTAAAAATACAAAATTAGCCAGATGTGGTGGTACACACCTGTAATCTCAGCTACTTGGAGGCAGGAGAATTGCTTGAACCCAGGAGGAGGAGGTTGCAGTGAGCTGAGATGGTGCCATTGCACTCAAGCCTGGGCAACAAGAGTGAGACTCCATCTCAAAAAAAAAAATTATTTCTCTATTCTGCAGGAATTTTCAGGTCTTTAAGATGTGAATGTGCCATGTAAATATTCAGAAGAGGATAAGATATGCCAAATTTCTCAAGTTTATTTGACCCTAGAATCCTTACTTTCTCATATCCCACACTCCGTGAGGCTGGCATACACAAGAAAAAAAATGGATAACCAGCCAGGCATGTGGCTCATGCCTATAATTCTAGCACTTTGGGAGGCCAAGACAGGCAGATCACCTGAGGTCAGAAGTTCGAGACCAGCCTGGCCAACATGGTGAAACCCCAACTCAACTAAAAATACAAAAATTAGCTGAGCATAGTGGTGGGTGCCTGTAATCCCAGCTACTCGGGAGGCTAAGGAAGCAGAATTGCTTGAACCTGGGAGGTGGAGGCTGGTTGCAGTGAGCCGAGATCACGCCACTGCACACCAACCTGGGTGACAGAGTGAGTGAGTCTCTGTCTCAAAAACAAAACAAACAAACAAAAACACCCTGCAATGTGTCAGATAAATATATTAAGAAATGGATAACCTATAAGACATACAAAACCATAATTTTGTTTTAGCCCATCAGCGAATCGAGCTATTATACAAAGCAATCAAGGGAACTGAATTCCTAAGGCTGATAAGTCCTTCCAAAAAGGGACAAGATGCATCAGCTGTTTCCTCTTTTGGCAGCGAATGCAAAGAACAGATAATCATCATAAAACTGGCTAAGAAAAAAACAAATGCTTACCAGCTAAGGATAAGCTAGCATGGCAGTTTAGAAGCCCTGAGCACACTGGTCACAGAGAAATCCCCATCTGCTTACCATCCTTTCCCACTGGCCTCTACTCAGTGCACATGAGAAAGACTGGAAACAGCACAGTAGGCCTAGGAGACCCTTCCCCGTGGTGCTACAGCCCTACAGCACCTGCCAAGGTTTTAGGGTGGAGCAGGCATACCTAGAGAAGCCCATGCATGCTTTGAGCCTTGTCTGAGGACAAGGTGGTGCCTGTCTACCCTGGGGAAGGGAGGGTTGGGGAGGAAACACACTCGTATATATTAGTGGTCTACTGCTGCCGGGTGAGGGACAGAAAACTGTCTTGGGCCCCAGACACCCCATCAGTACAAAGTCAGAGTTCAGTAGCTATGGGAGAAAGGGCAGGAAACCTGCCTGTGCTCTAGATCCAGAACTCAGCAGGAAGCAGAGGTTATCACTAGGAAAAGCCCTGAAATGTTAAATTAAAAAAAAAAAAAAGTCACCACTCCATGAAATTATTCATGTCAATGAAAGGGTCAAGTCAAGGTAGACAGGGACAGACTGGCTGGTTGGGAGACTGGGGGGAAATAACAGGACAACATGGTGGTACTGACGTTAGAAGGTCTGGCCCGGGATCCAGGGTTCACCCCCTAATAGCTATGTGACTTTCAGAGTGTTATCCAAAGTCTCCAAGTCTTACTTTCCTACATGTAAAAAGGGTGAGTCAGGTGCGATGGCTCAAGCCTATAATCCCAGTACTTTGGGAGGCCAAGGTGGGAGGTCACTTGAAGTTCAAGACCAGCCTGGCCAACATGGTGAAACCCCGTCTCTGCTAAAAATACAAAAGCTAGCTAGGCGTGGTGGCAGACCTCTGTAATCCCAGCTGTTCAGGAGGCCAAGGCAAGATAATCACTTGAACCTGGGAGGTGGAGGTTGCAGTGAGCCGAGATCGTGCAACCGCACTCCAGCCTGGTGAGAGTGAGACTCTGTCTCCCAAAAAAAAAAAAAAAAAAAACGGTGAGAGTAATGGAATCTTTTCCAGAGGAATGCTGGGGAAATTGGAGCCATGTAAAACACGTGGCACAGTGCCTGGCACATGGAAAACAATCAATAGAGGGTAGCTGTTGCTTTGATTCCAGCAGTTGTTGGAAACTGATAAGGAGTGGTTGCAAAAGACAGTTCCCATTTGTAGAGGAAATTGGTTGTTTTTATCTGACAATCACTCAGTTTCTCTTCTGTTAATATCTCCCTAGTTTTCTTCTAGGAAGCCCCTTATCCACAATCAATTCACATGATTCGCATGGCACTGACCCCTCTGCATCCCTACCATCAGGAGTAGGGACATGACCACGTCCTGGCCAACCCTCATGTTCCACGTCTGGGCTATAGCGATAAATTCGGGGATGAATGTGCATGTATGCCTAGGCAGCCCAATGAGAGACAGTCCTGAGACTTTTGATGAAACTCTTCTATCTCCTGAAGTTGCTAAGCCTGAAGTTGTGAGCATTGGGAACTACTATAACTCTCAGGCACTGCTAGTGGGAATCCAACATGGTACAGCCACCAGAGTGGGTTGAATAAGTGTTACCCCAAAATTCATGTCCACCCTGTACCTAAAAATGTCACCTGACTTGTAGATAGGGTCTTCGCAGATATAATCAGTTAAAGTAAGGTCATACTTGATAAGGGTGGGCCCTAAACCAAATGACTAGTGCACTTTTAAAAAAGAAAACACAGAAAGACACAGGAGAGAAGCCCATATGCAGATAAAGGCAGAGATTGAATGACACAGTTGCAAACCAAGGAATTCCAAGGATTGCCAGGAGCCACCAGAAGGTGAGAAGAGGAAGGAGGGGTCAGGCTAGTGGCTCATGCCTGTAATCCCAGAGATGGCAGCTGACCATGGCTGCAGATCCAGGCCTCCCGCTCTACGGAGCAGGCAGGGCCCTGTCCCCCTGGAAGGGGATATAGCCACCCAAATTGCAGCTGTGGATTCAAGCCTCCCTGTGCTCTTAAGAGGTGGCCAGGAGCAGGCAGGATCTGCCCTCCCAGGTACAACTGAAGCCCTTGGACCCACAGCTGCAGACCTGGGCCTCCTACTCCACAGAGCAGGCAGAAGCCAGGGACAAGCAGAGGAAGGCCCTTCCAAGTTGGAGGGGTGGGAGCTCCCTGGGTTCAGCTGCAACCACCCTCCCAGGCACAGGACCCAGGCATCTCTGCAGCTTGTACCCTCAGGGACCCAAAAAGGCCCTTCCCCACCCATTCCTGCAGGCTTGGGGGTGTCTGC
The DNA here is from genome assembly GCF_030222135.1 of Aotus nancymaae. Lineage (NCBI taxonomy): Eukaryota > Metazoa > Chordata > Mammalia > Primates > Aotidae > Aotus > Aotus nancymaae. The sequence continues at coordinate 37,800,104 of NW_026988421.1, forward strand.
TCCCACTGCCTGGCCTCTCTCCTCTCCCAGTGCCTGCTCCAATCTCCAAGCGGGGTTGTGCCTGAGCCCTGGGGCCATAAATGGCAGCAGAAGGGAGACAGATTCCTGGGGGAAAGGGAGCAGGTTCCAGCAAGGCCACACCTTCAGGCCAGAGAAAGCCTGAAGGCTGGGGGCTGGACTGCCAGTCCCACAGACCAGACTGGGGAGTTGTGGTGCCTCCTCCAGGCTGCTCACAGCTGCCCACGGACGAATCAGCATATACTTCCTCCCCTCTGAGGTCCATAAAAGCCCCAGGCTCAGCAAGAAGAGAGCAGAGGATGGAGAGACAATGGGAGGACTAGCTGCAGAGAGGAGCTACCCTCTCTGCTGAAAGTTTCAGAGACCTGCAGAGATGTCCTTAACAACCTGCCTGTGGAGAGGAGCCACCGTCTCCAGGGCCTCTTCTCTGCTGAAAGCTGAACATTCCATGGGACAACCTGCCTACAGAGAGGAGCTACCCATTATGGGTCTCCTCTGAGCTGTGCTAACACTAAATAAAGCTCCCCTTTGACTTCTTCACCTTTCACTTGCCTGCATACCCCATTCTTCCTGTATACAAGAACTCAGGCAAAGGCACCACTGGCCACAGAGGTTTCCAGGAAGAAAATCAATACCCTAAATATCCCAGCACTTTGGGAGGCCAAGGTGGGCAGATCACTTAAGGTCAGGTTAAGGTCAGGAGTTTGAGACCAGACTTGCCAACATGGTGAAACACCATCTCTACTAAAAAGACAAAAATTAGCTGGGCAAGGTGGTGGGCACCTGTAATCCCAGCTACTTGGGAGCCTGAGTCATGAGCGTTGCTGGAACCCAGGAAGCAGAGGCTGCAGTGAGCTGAGATTGCCCCACTGCACTCCAGTCCAGGTGACAAAGTGAGATTCTGTCTCAGAAAAGAAAAAAAAAAAAAAGAGAAAGAAAGCATTCTCCCCTAGAGCTTTCAGAGAGAGTATGGCCCTGTCAATATTTTGAATTTGGACTTCTAGCCTCACAGAAATGTGAGGCAATAAAATTCTGTTGTTTTAAGCCACTAAGACCATGGTAATTCATTACAGGAATTACACAAAACTGAAAATGTTTGACAGTTTCTTATTAAATTAAACCTGCATTTATCCTATAATTCAGGAATCCCATTCCTAGATGCCTACCCAAGAGAAATGAAAAGAGAAATGAAAACATATGTTTACACAAACACCTTTATGTGAACTGTGTATAGCTGCTTTATTTGTAATCACCAATAACTGGAAACAATTCAAATGTTCTTCAAGTAGCAAATAAACAAACTGATGTACAGCCATACTATGGAATACTACTCAAAAACGAAGGAACTACTAATAAGCATATGAACACAGATAAACCTCAAATGCATTGTGCTAAGTGGAAAAGAAAAAAACACATTCAAAAGGCATCACACCACAAACCTACAGCCATCTAATCTTCAGCAAAGTCAACACAAATAAGCAATGGGTAAAGCCCTCCCTATTCAATAAGTGATGCTGGGATAGCTTGCTAGCCATATGCAGAAGAATTAAACTGAATCCTTCCCTTTAACCATATATAAAAATCAACTCAAGATGGATTAAAGATTTAAATGTTAGACCTCAAATTGTAACAATTCTAGAAGAAAATCTAGGAAACATCATTCTGAACATTGGTCTTGGGAAAGAATTTATGACTAAATCCTCAAAAACAATTGTAACAGAAACAAAAATTGACAAAAGGAATCTAATTAAATGAAAGAGCTTCTGCACAACAAAGAAACTATCAACAAAATAAGTAGACAACCTACCGAAGGCTGGGGGTTGGGCTGCCAGTCCCACAGACTAGAGTAGGGACATGTGGTGCCACCTCCAGGGTGCCCATGGCCACCAATGGACCAATCAGCACATACTTCCTCCCCTCTGAGGTCCATAAAAGCCCCAGGCTCAGCAAGAATAGGGCAGAGGATGGAGAGACAATGGGAGGACTAGCTGCAGAGAGAAGCTACCCTCTCTGCTGAAAGCTTGAGAACGTTTGAGAAAATATTCACAAACTGCATCAAAGGTCTAATATCCAAAATTATAAGAAACTCAAACAATCCAACAAGCAAAAAACAAACCACCACATTAAAAAGGGGACAAAAGGCATGAACAGACACTTCTCAAAAGAAGACATACAAGCAGGCAACAAATATATGAAAAATGCTCAATATCACTAATCATCAGAGAAAAGCAAATCAAAACCACAGTGAGATACCATCTCATACCAGTCAGAACAGCTATTATTAAAAAGTCAAAAAGCATCAGATGCTGGCAAGGCTGTGGAGCAAAGGGAATGCTTGTACACCATTGGTGGGAAATGAAATTAGTTCAGCCACTGTGGAAAGCACTTTGGAGAAATCTCAGCCTGAGTTTCCCATCTAGTACAGGAGACTGACAGAAGGTCACTGTATTGACAATGTGGAGAGCTTCAACAGGAACTACTTTTGAGCTATTGTGATAATAAATCAGATTTGTATAGTTTTCTCAAAATAGAAAATAACCTCAAAATATTCATCTGAAGAAATAAGGTCATGAAAAGAGGAAGACAAAGGAGGATGCAAAACTGAGCAGTCACAAACTTGACAAAAATTAAGTACTACATGTGAACAAGAAAAATGGCCTTCAGTATATCTATCAACCTAACTGTGGGTTACCAATTAAGAAAAGTTCACTAGTACAAACAGATTTTTAGTCTTTTTGTTTATCTAACCTTTTGTAAACCTAAAGTAAACAATGCATTAAGTTCCAATGGTCTCTCCTCTTTGACAGAGACAGTATGTAATTCTTAGGAAAATAAGCTCAGGGCTGGGCATGGTGGTTCACGCCTGTAATCCTAGAACTTTGGGAGGCTGAGGCGGGCAGATCACTTGAGGTCAGGAGTTCGAGACCAGTCTGGCCAACATGGCAAGACCCTGTCTCTACTAAAAATAGAAAAATTAGCTGGGTGTGCTAGCATATACCTTTGGTACCAGCTACTCAAGATGCTGAGGCATGAAAATCACTTTAAGCCAGGAGGTGGAGGTTGCAGTGAGCTGAGATCATACCACTGCACTCTAGCCTAGGCAACAGAGTGACACTCCATCTCAAAAAAAAAAATTTTTTTTTAAAGTACAAAAATAAACCCATATGTCTATAGCTAATTGATCTTCAACAAGGGTGCTAAAACAATGTGAAAAGCATAATCTCCTTAAGTGGTAATAGGACAGCTGGATATCAGCTTGGAAAAGAATGAAGCTTCAGCCAGGCCCGGGGCCTCATGCCTGTAATCCCAGCACTGTGGAAGGCCAAGGTGGGTGGATCACTTGAGGTCAGGAGTTCAAGACCAGCCTGGCCAACATGGTGAAACCCCGTCTGTACTAAAAATACAAAAATTTGCCACGTGTGGTGGAAACACCTGTAATCCCAGCTACTCAGGAGGCTGAGGCAGGAGAATTGCTTGAACCTAGGAGGCTGAGATCATACCACTGCACTCCAACTTGGACAACACAGTGAGACTCCATCCTCAAAAAAATAAATAAATAAATAAGAAGGAAGCTGCCTCATACCATATCCAAAAAGTAGCTCAAAATGAATCAGAACTCAAATATAAGAGCTAAAATAATAAATCTCTTTGAAGAAACCATAGGAGTAAATCTTTATGACCTTGGATTTGGCAATGGATTCTTAACTATGACACCAAAAGCTTGAGCAACAAAAGAGAAGTTGAGAAATGGAACTTCATCAAAATAAAAAATTTGTATGCAAAAAAGGACCTTATCAAAAAAGTGAAAAAATGATTATCAATAATTTATTGTATATTTCAAAATAGCTAGAAGATGTGGAATGTTCTCAACAAAAAGAAATGATAAATGTTTGAGGTGATAGATGTCCCAGGTACCCTGATTTGATCACTATACATTGTATGCACGTATCAAAAATCACATGTACCCTCTAAATACCTACAATTGTTAGGTATCAGTTTTTAAAAAGTGAAAAGACAACCTACAGAATGGGAAAAATATATTTGCAAATCAAATATCTGATAATGGTTTAGTATCCAGATTATGCAGCAAACTTCTACAACTCAACAAAAAAGACAAACAACACAATTTTTAAATGGGTAAAGAACTTGAAAAGACATTTCTCCAAAGAACGTATACAGGCTGGTCTGAAGGTAGTGAGTTACTCAGTTGATTGTTCAGAGTCAGTTACAGATCGAACTTCTTATTCTACTCCTTCCCCCTTCTCGCTACTGCACTTGACTACTCAAAAAAAAAAAAAAAAAGCAAAGAAGATATACAAATGCAAATAGGCATATTAAAGGTGCCCAACATTATTAGTCATTAGAAAAATGTAAATTAAAACCACAATGATATACCACTTCATACTAATGAGATTGGCTATAATTTTTCTATAAAAGGAAAACAACGAGTATTGGTAAAAACAAATAAATTGGAATCCTCAAACATTGCTGGTGGGAATGTAAAATGGTGCAGGGATGATGGAAAATGGTTTAGAATTTCCTCGAAAAGTTAAATATAGAATTGCCATACGACCCAGAAATTTCACTCCTAGGCATATATCTCAAATAATTGAAAATAGATACTCAAATAAGTACTTGGACACACATGTTCATAGCAGCACTACTCACAATTGCCAAAAGGTGGAAACAACCCAAATGTCCATCAACTAACAAATGGATAAATAAACTGTGTTATATTTATATGATGAAATACTGTCCAGCTATAAGAAGGAATGAAATACTGATACATGCTATAATGTGGATGAGCCTCAAATACATTATGCTAATGTTTTATAAATAAGACACTAAAGATCACATATTGTATTATTTATTCACTTGTGTGAAATATTCAGAATAGGTAAACCCATCCAGAAAGCAGATTGGTGGTTGCCAGAAAATGGGGAGAAGAAAGAGTGGGGAGTATAACTGCTTAATGCATACAGAGTTTTATTTTGGAAAGATGAAAATGTTTTGGAACAGACCAGGCACAGTGGCTCATCCCTGTAATCCCTGTACTTTGGGAAGCCAAGGTGGGTGGATCACTTGAGGTCAGGAGTTCGAGACCAGCCTGGCCAACATGGTGAAACCCCATGTCTACTAAAAACACAAAAAACTAGCCGGGCATGGTGGTGCATGCCTGTAATTCCAGTTACTCAAGAGGTTAAGGCAGGAGAATCACTTGAACCTGGAGGCAGAGGTTACAGTGAGCCAACATCATGCCACTGGCAACAAGAGCGAAACTTCATCTCAAAAGAAAAGAAAATGTTTTGGAACAAATAAAGGTTGTGTTTGTACATTTTGAATGTACTAAATGCCACTGAATTGTTCACTTTAAAATGGCCAATTTTATGTTATATTTCACCTCAATAAACTTGAAAATTTTTAATGAGTATGTATTAAATAAAGAAAATATTTAACTTTACTGAGGACATTCATAAAGATTTGGGAAAAATATAAGCCTCCAGCAAATGTTTGCTATTTTTTAAACCTAAAGACTTTTTCTAATGCACAACTGGAGTAGCACACTATAATTTAAAATCAAAATGGACTAGCGGGCAAGGCACTTGCTTCTCCATGTCAGAGAATTCCATCAATTATACACATAAAGCTTCCTAAGTTCTGTTTCTTGAGTTTGGTGCTCTGTAGGTTCTTATAGCACTTTCATCTGCAGTGCAAGGGTTATGAACAGAAGGCTAGGTGAGGTGGCTCACGCCTGTAATCCCAACACTCTAGGAGGCTGAGACGGGTGGATCACCTGAGGTCAGGAGTTCAAGACCAGTCTGACCAACATTGCGAAACCCTGTCTCTACTAAAAATACAAAAATTTAGCTAGCCGTGGTGGCACACACCTATAGTTCCAGCTACTCAGGAGACTGAGGCAGGAGAATCAGTTGAACCCAGGAGGCGGAGGTTGCAGTGAGCTGAGATGGCATCACTGCATTCCAGCCTGGGCAATGGAGTGAGACTCTGTCTCAAAAACTAAAAAATAATAAAAGAATTCAAGCCAGACAAGGTGGCTCACACCTGTAATCCCAGTACTTTGGGAGGCTGAGGCAGGCGGATCACAAGATCAGGTGTTAGAGACCAGCCTGACCAACATGGTGAAACCCTATCTCTACTAAAAATACAAAAATTAGCTGGGTATAGTGGTGCGCGCCTGTAATCCCAGCTATTCAGGAGGCTGAGGCAGGAGAATTGCTTGAACCTGGTAGGCAAAGGTTGCAGTGAGCTGAGATAGTGCCACTGCACTCCAGCCTAGGAAACAGACCAAGACTCTGTCTCAAAAAAAAAAAAAAGAATTCAAATAAATCCACAAGTAAAGGACTAAGACAAGAAGAAAGAGAAATAAAGTATTATCATATTTTAAAAATTCAACTTTGGGGCTGGTCTGAAGGTAGTGAGTTATCCCAATTGATTTTTCACAGTTACAGATCGAACTCCTTGTTCTACTCTTTCCCCCTTCTCACTACTGCACTTGACTAGTCCAAAAAAAAAAAAATTCAACTTTGGGAATAACGAAAGAAATAAAATGTAAAACTAAAATACAGCATACTATTATCCTAAATAATTAAGAAAGATTAGAAAAACAGCACTCCCATTGGTGAAGATATGGAGAAATGAGCCTTTATCTCCACTGATATAAATTGATAGAACTTTCCCAGGGAGTAATTTCACAATATTTATCAAATATTCATCCCTTTGGCTCAATGATTCACTTTCTGTTAATATACTCTAGAAGGAATTAAAGTGAAATGGAGGGAAAACATTCTCATTTTAGAAAATTTTATAACAATAAAACAACAGTAACCCAACAAGAGAATTAAGAAATTATGCCATCTCTACCTAATAATACATTATATGCCCATTATAGCTCATGCTTGTAATTCCAAATACTTTGGGAGGCCAAGGCAGGAGGATTGCTTGAGGCCAGGAGTTCGAGACCAGCCTAGATAACAGAGAGATTTCATCTCTATAAAAATGTTTTAAAAATTAGCCAAGCATGGTAGTATGTACCCAGTTCCAGCTACTTGCAGGCCTGAGGTGGAAGGATCCCTTGTGCCCAAGAATTGGAGGTTGCAGTGAGCTATGATTATGCCACTGCTCTCTAGAGTGAGATTTTACCTCTAAAAATATATATACATATACATATACTTTTATATATATATATAGATTGATATCTATATGAGGGTAATTAGCATAACATGCTAATTATAAGTTATATAACATGCATTATATATTAATGCATGTATGTTTCCACCAGAAATACACTATGAATGAGGTGATGGATATGCTAATTACCCTAATTTGATCATTACACACTGTATACATGTTTTGAGACATCACATTGTACCCCATAAATATATAAAATTATTATGTCAATAAAAATAAAACACAATATATTATGCAACCATTTAAATGATGTTAATAAAAGAAAATATTCACATTTATGTAAAATATTAACTTATTCAAAAGAGGAAAAACATTCATGTTTAGCGTAGCCTCAATTATGATAAAATATAGAGAGTGAATTGGCAATATCTATCTAGACAAAAAATGCACATACCACAATTTCACTTTAGGAGTTTGTCCCAGATATGCCAGAGCAGAAATGAGATGCATACAGACATCTATTGACTCATTTGTAACAGCAAAAGGCTACAAACAACCTAAATGTACATCAAATTAGTTAGAAATCAGACATAAAATGAAACACAACCCAGCCAGTTGAAAAGAAAAAATAAGAAAAGAGAAAGATCTCTATCTACATTGATATGGAACAATCTTCAAGCTCTATTGCTAAATGAAAAAGCAAGCTAGAGAAAAGAATGTACAGTCCCTTATGGTCTGTAGTGAAGAAAATAAGATATTCACAAATGTGCTTGTATATGCTTAGACCATCACTGGAAGACCACCAAAAACATCAGTAAGAGGTCACTTTACTGAGAACAAGATGGCCGGGGGGCAGGGTAGGAGGGATGGGAGGGACATGCAGTTTTTGCTTTATTACCTTTTGTACTATTTACATTTGTACCTGTTCAAAAATAATTTTAAGATGAAAAAAGTCAAAATTTTAAAATATTATACATACAAACATAGGGGAAAAACAACTAAGGGAAGTGTCTTCTAAAGTTTCCACAGACTTCAGTGCCTCAATGGTGAGATTACGGATTGCTGTTTTCTTCTACATACTTTTCTTTATTTTCAAATATTTTGCATTGAGGAGGTACGGCTTTAATAACCAAGGAAAATTAATGTGATTTTATTTTAGTTTTAGTTTTTTTAGAGACAGAGTCTCACTCTGTCACCCAGACTGTAGTGCAGTGACATGATCCTAGTTCACTGCAGCCTCAACCTCCTGAGTCCTCTTATCTCAGCCTCCCGAATAGCTGGGGCTACACATGCGAACCACCAAGTCCAGCTAAAATTAACATAATTTTAGATAGCTGATAGATGACAGACAGATAGATAGATAGATAGATAGATAGATAGATAGATAGATAGATCAGGCTTGATACAGTCCACTGAAGCCTCTTAATCTTTATGTAACTGAAATAGTCCTTATCTGCAAGGCAAATCATATAAATCAAACTAATATTTCAAGGAATAAAAACTGAAAACAATGTTGAATCAAAACTACTCTTAGGCTGGGCGCTATGGCTCACACCCGTAATCCCAGCATTCTGGGAGGCTGGGTGGGAAGAGTGCTTGAGCCCAGGAGTTCAAGGCTGCAGTGAACTATAATCATACTACTGTACTCCAGCTTGGGTGACTTAAGCCCAGGAGTTCAAGGCTGCAGTGAACTATAATCATACCACTGTATTCCAGCTTGGGTGACATAGCAAGACCCTATCTAAAAAAACAAACAAACAAACAAATAAAACCCTACTCTTAGATGGTGGTAGAGGGTCTCTGTATTAGTCCTTTTTCACACTGCTATAAAGATACTACCCAAGATTGGGTAATTTATAAAGGAAAGAGGTTTAATTGACTCATAGTTCCACATGGCCAGGGAGGTCTCAGGAAACTTACAATCATGGCAGAAGGGAAAGCAGACACCTCCTTCACAAGGCAGTGAGAGAGAAGTGAGGAAGGGTGCAGGAAAAACTATCATTTATAAAACCATCAGCTTTCATGAGAATTCACTCACTATCAGGAAAACAGCACGAAGGAAAACACCCTCATAATCCAATCACTTCCCTCCCTCCACACACAGATTACAGGTCCCTCCCTCAACACGTGTGGATTATAATTCGAGATGAGATTTGGTAGGGACACAGAGCCAAGCTCTATCAATCTCTGAAGATTCCAAGGCATTTCTGAGCACTTTCCCTAATTTTTACTTCAAAGATTATAATTTTACTGACCCAATCTGATACTTGGAATCTTAAATGATTATTTGGCTCCCAGTGAAACCAAGAAAGAAAGAGAAGGAGGAGAAAAGGCAAATAAAACTGATTCTTTTGGGGGTAACCCAGCAGTGTTGGAGGAGCAGGAGAAGGAAGACCACAGACCTTGCCCAAGGTGGGGTTACCTGGAGGAAACCAGGGGAGATGGGCAGATACACAGCCTCAAATGTTGAGGGAGAGATGACAGTCCTGGGTGTGGGATGCCGGATAATGCCATCTGTTGGAGACATTTTATTATTATTTAAACCACACTGTGTTGGAGGGTGAAGTGGGCATTTACCCCAGGATGGAAATGAGGAGAGAAGCTGGCATTTGTGGGGAGATGCTCCAAAAGGAGGTTCATTTAGTTTCTTATTTATGACTTTGGAATGCCCATATGTTATTAAATATTTTGCTATGGGTTGTTTGGCTAACAGCTTTTGTAAGACAAATACAAGAACTTAAACAGCATGGAATTATTATATAGCAAGCAAAATAATAATTATGCTTAGGATAAAAATAGGTTCCTCCTTGAATTCAAAGGATGTTTTCTCCGATCTTCATAGTCATCCTACTGTGCCTTATGCATACCACTTGCCACATAGTAGGTGCTCTATCCATATTTTCTGAATGAATACTTGAATGATTTGATAAGAAATGTATAATCAATATTCAAGTTTACTTAAATATCCTATTATTTGTTTGAAAATATATGAACAGCTGGGCATATTAGAAATGATTTCCTAAGAACTCTTCCCTAGGGTGAGCTTTTATAGGCTTTGATGGAGACCGAACCTTGATTCAACCTTAGAATTGAACTTAAGTGTAAGACAAAGTCCTGCTTAGGAAGTGAACACCAGAGGGCTAGTGAAATAAAAGATTTTTCACACCCCTCAACATCTGAAACACATAGCCACTGAAGTTTAGGAGATGAATGTGTTGTTTAGAAAGATATAGAACAGAAAAGCATAGCATCTTAGTGTTAAATGCAACATTAAAGATGACCTAGGCCAGGCGTGGTGGCTCATGCCTATAATCCCAGCACTTTGGGAGGCCGAGGCGGTTGGTCACCTGAGGTCAGGAGTTCGAGACCAGCCTGGCCAACATGGTGAAACCTCATCTCTACCAAAAAATACAAAAATTAGCCGGGAGTGGTGCCTGCATGTAATCACAGCTACTCCGGAGGCTGAAGCATGAGAATCTCTTGAATCCGAGAGGCAGAGGTTTCAGGAAGCAGAGATTGCGCCACTACCCTCCAGCCTGGGCGATAGAGTGAGACTCTGTCTCGAATTAAAAAAAAAAAAAAAGGCTGGGCGCAGTGGCTCATGCCTGTATTCCCAGCACTTTGGGAGGCTGAGGCCGCTGCATCTCAAAGTCAAGAGATTAAGACCATCCTGGCCAACATGGTGAAACTCGTCTCTACTAAAAATACAAAAATTAGCTGGGCGTGATGGCATGCGCCTGTGCCTGTAGTCCCAGCTACTTGGGAGGCTGAGGCAGGAGAATCTCTTGAACCCAGGAGGCAGAGGTTGCAGAGAGCCAAGATCAAGCCACTGCACTCCAGCTTGGCAACAGAGTGAGACTGTCTCACAAAAAAAAAAAAAAAAAAAAAAAAAAAAAAAAAAAATGACCTAGTCCAAGTGCCTCATTTCATGATGAGGAAACAGAAAGGTAAGTGATATGTCCAGAGACACACTGCCACTTAACAGCAAATCTAGGCATAAAATCCAGCACACCATCCCATAGCAGCTTTATAATTATAGATGTCAAAGTTAACAGGAAAATGAAAGTAGAATAGAATGCAAACTAAATTCCTAAAATTACTGAAATAAAATATTGTAACTACAGGGAGACCTATGTCCAGAACTAAATAAAGTTGTCTTTAGAATTTTTTTTTTTTTTTTTTTTTTGAGATGGAGTCTTGCTCTGTCACCCAGGCTGGAGTGCATTGGCGTAATCTCAGTTCACTGCAACCTCTGCCTCCCAGGTTCAAGCAATTCTCCTGCCTCAGCCTCCTAAGTAGCTGGGATTATAGATACTTGCCACCACGCTCAGCTAATTTTTTAGTTTTTTTTTTTTTTTTGATACTTTTAGTAGAGACGGGTGTCACCATGTTGGTCAAGTTGGTCTCGAACTCCTGACCTCAAGTGATCCAACTGCTTCAGCTTCCCAAAGTGCTGGGATCATAGGCATGAGTGACCACACCCAATCGAGGTGATTTTTTTTTCATTCAACCCCCCTAAGTAAGAAAAATAAGTGATATTTTGGTTACTGATATTCCCAGCCCTTCTGATATGTGAAAGGTTTCAGTAATTTGTTTCTTGACAGCCTGATGCTCCTGTCTTTCTGCTGTCTTTCCTTCTCTCCACCTAGGAGTCTTGGAGTCCAATAAAATGTGAGCAGTGTCATTGTTTTCAAATGTAAATTTTATAGTACAGTTTTTATATTTAGATGCATTATTTCAACTGACATGAAAATTCGTACAATGGACTACTATGCAGTATTGAGGATGAACAAACAACATCACACCATAACATGGATGAATTTTACCAGCAAAAAAACTAAAGGAAAGGGCAGCCGGGCACAGTGGCTCATACCTGTAATCCCAACATTTTGGGAGGCCCAGGCAGGCAGATCACTTGAGGTCAGTAGTTCGAGACCAGCCTGGCCAACATGGTGAAACCCCATGTCTATTAAAAATACAAAAATTTGCCAGGCATGGTGACAGACACCTATAATTCCAGCTACTTGGGAGTCTCAGGCAGGAGAATCTCTTGAATCTGGGAGGTGGAGGTTACAATGAGCCAAGATTATGCCATTGCACTCCAGCCTGGGTGACAAAGTGAGACTCCGTCTCCAAAAAAAAAAAAAAGAACCCTAAAAACTAAAGGAATGAGAGATAAAGAAAATACTGTGGGATTTTACTTTTGTAAAGTTCAAAAATTGGCAAATGAATCTATGCCATTTGGAACTGGGTTAGTGCAGTCCCTTGGAGTGAGGTTGGGGATAGTGAGCTAGAGGGGGCATAAAGAGAGCTCCTTGGGATCTGGTAATGGTCTATTTCAAGATATAGATTCCAGTTACATAGTATAGTCATGTTGTAAGCTGTACACCTATGATTTGTGAGCTTTTAAAATATATATGTTATACTTTTAGAAGTAGTTTCTTGAAAAAATTGACAATCCATATATCTTTACAAATTTCATTTGTTAAAAAAAACTCTTGTAAATATGATGCTTTAAAATACATTTGAAAAGTAAAACATCATACAAAATGCCGGTATATTTTAGTGCCTCATGTTTATACAGGATGGATAATACTGAATAATGGCTAAGATTCAGAACAATACACACCAGAAATTGCATGCATAAATTCCCTGGTCACTATTAACACTGTGTTTTTCTTAATGCCTAAAATAACATCTAAACAAGGGGCAGCTGCCTCAGGCAAAATGGTACTTAGGTGATTTTAAAGACCTTAATGAGATCAGGTAATTGCTTGGTGAAGCTAAAAATTTTACCTTCAATTAACTAATCAACAGCACCATACATCATCATAACTTCTCACCCTCTTCCACCTCCGTACCATCAAGTCGTTTCCTCCAGACGTCTGAACCTGCACTCAGGGTCCATTTTTTAAACATTTATTGAATTAGTCTGGTCTAATCTACAATTAATGGAAAGTCTATAGTAATGCAAATTCCATATGCAGCTAAGGAAAGTTAAAAATTTGAAAGAGCATGTGAAGCAAACACACTTTCTGTTCCTTCTACACTTGTTTCTTTGCAATTCACAAAATACTTTCAGAAATCATTTAAAAATATTTGGGTTTCCTGCTTCCATTTTCTAAATAGATGATGCTGATAAAAATAGTAGTGATCACAGCCTACTCCAAATAGTGCTGGGTTTTTTTTGTTTTTGTTTTTGTTTTGTTTTCAGTAAACTGGGTAGATTTTAAATAAAACTCTTGATGGAAATTGAGAATCGTGAACTGGAAATTGAATGAAATTGTCAAGTGTGAAAGGGAAAAATGGCCAAGAAAAGCACAGAAGCACTTCCTCTTCAAATTTATGCTGGTAAAAAGATGGCAGAGAACATCTTCTTTTAGTGCTTATTTAACCTTAAATAGACCTAAATATGTCCTCCCCTCACCCTTGGCCCAAGTTGGCACCTGTCAAGTGTCTACCCACTACCCACTATGCTTTCTTTCTGCTGTGCTCCCAAAGCCATCTAGGAAAGCTGTGTTTCTGGTAGCCAAGGAATGGGAAGTATAATGAGGGTGCAGGGCTTGGGGAGGGAGGGAAATCACTCCCCTCTCCTTGAGGGAGGGCACATGGCTTTCACTTTCATTCTGTAGTACAATATTTATTAAAAGCTTACTGCAAGTCAAACATAGTGCTGAATGCTGGGGACGCAAATCGTAAGCCATCACATTGCCATGTTGATGCCAGAGTCCCTTGTAGAACATGCCTCCATGGGCCAGATGAAGAATAAACATAACGATACTAAATAGTTTATGTAATTGCAACATCAAATAACATGAACCAGAGGAAAATACTTCTTGTTTGTTTTTGAGACAGAATTTCACTGTGTTGCCAGGCTAGAGTGCAGTGGTGCTATCTCAGCTCACTGCAACCTCCACCTCCTGGGTTCCAGAGATTCTCCTGCCTCAGTGTCCGGAGTAGCTAGGATTACAGGAGTACACCACCACACCCAGCTAATTTTTAGTAGAGACAGAGTTTCACCATATTGGCCAGGATGGTCTCGATCTCCCAATCTCGTGATCTAACCACCTCGGCCTCTCAAAGTGCTGGGATTACAGGCGTGAGACACCACACCCAGCCAATTGTTTTTTTTTAACACTTTGAAAAATATAAAATATATTTTATAATGCTCATTTCCCCCAGAAAACTGAGGGGGAAATGATACTTCACTCAGCTTATTAGTTTTCTAATGTAATAGAATAATATGTTACATACACAGAAATTGCTTATATCTTATGCTGTATCATAATTCCTTCCAGATATAATGCTAGATTGAATCAAGGCAAAAGATTAAATAAGATAAGTAAAAAAACCTCAACTCTCTTCTTACAGCTAGAATTAGACTTGATTTGATATCTTCTCAAGAGTGCAACCGATTCAGTGAGGAAGTTCTCATTACATTGACCGGTATAGTAATTGAGGTTTTGGGCGTAACTTCTCGGTGACAGTTTCCTTAACTGGAAAATGGGGTTGATAACAGCCTCTACTTCATAGGGTCGTTGATGATTAAATGATATAAAGCAAGTGAAAGATTCACATAATATTTAGCAGCACATAGTACATGCTCAGTAATTCATTAATTTAACATATATTTACCAAGTGCCTAATAGGGCAGGCTGAAGATATATAGCAGTGAACCAAACAGACAAAAATCCTTACCCTCGTGATGTTCATATATCAATGAGAAGAGACATATAATAAATAAGGCAATAAAAATATTATATCCCATTACATTAAGTGAAATAGAAAAAATTAAATTGTGGTTGGGGATAGGAAGAGGAGATTGCCATCGTGAAAAGGCTGGCAAAGGGAAGGCCGTATCTGAAGGAGAGGAGGGAGCAAGCCATGAGGCTGTGTCTGGGGTGGAAGAGAGTTCCAGAGAGAGGAAAGTGCCAATGCAAAAACAAAGATAACTGTGTGGTGGGTAAAGCAAACCTAGGTCCGCAATCCCTGATTCAAAATTCTGAAATCCAAAATCTCTGGAGTCCAGTCATGCATACTCCCCGCCCTCTCTCACCTCCAGGCCTGTGGACAGGACCGTCCTTCTCCGTGGAACAGCATTCCTTTTCATTTTCTTTGGTTGGGAGTCCCTGGCGGGCTCTGCCACAGCATGTGCTGCCCACCCCTTATTCCAGCATCTGTCAGCTCCGTTACACTCCAGTGCTACTGAGTGCCTCGACCCTAGGACACAGGATTATTACTCTTCTATTTATGTTATCATTATCATTATTATTATTATTATTAATTGTTTGAGATGGAGTCCCACTCTGTGGCCCAGGCTGGAGTGCAGTGGCTCACTGCAACCTCCGCCTCCCAGGTTCAAGTGATTCTTCTGTCTCAGCCTCCGGGGTAGCTAGGATTACAGGCACCTGCCACCACATCCAGCTAATTTTTGTATTTGTTTTAGCAGAGGTGGGGTTTCGCCATGTTGGCCATGGTGGTCTCAAACTCCTGACCTCAAATGATCTGCCTGCCTCGGCCTCCCAAAGTGCTGGGATTACAGGTGTGAGCCACCAGTCCCAGCCTATGTTATTATTATTGCTTAATAATAAAATAAATTAAAAATTTATCCCCGGCTGGATAGGAGCAACGCATTAGGACTCCAGCAACGTTCCCCTCAAACAGGATTCTCACCTCAGCTAAAAGCTGAACATTTCTATAATTGGAAAATCTTGGCTCCAATAGTAACATCTAAAGAATGGAGATCAGTCATTTTCCATTCTAAATGGGGAAGTAAACTGAATGAAGATGAGGAATCCTGAAAGGCAAGGAGGGGAAAGGAGAAAGGGAATGAATAAGATGAGGAAGGAAAAGTGGGGAGGAGAAGAAGGATGGAAGGGCATAAACCATGAAAGAAAAACATAAACAAGGTTATGGGCATCTCCTACTCAAGCGTCTGCGGGCAGCAGGGGAGGGACCCTCTGCCGTTAACTCTTTCCCGTACTTGTTCATCTAAAAAGCTGACTTTAGAGAGAATGAGATTTTTGAATACTTAAGGTTTTTCAAGGATACCAAACTCCCCTTCCAAAATAAGGAGTCTAAGGAATGGTTAGAAAATACGTTTTAAACAAATGTTTTTAAAGTGGAAAGCGGCTTCATTGGCTTTCACCTGGAAAGTCGCAGGATATTTGCAGTGACTCGTTTTTGTTTTGTTTTGTTTTTTTAAGCAGCAACGCAGGAAAGCGTTCGCGGCGGCGACCGGATGCTCCAAAGTCAAGATCCTCCGCAGACAGGAAATGCCTCTGCCAGCTCCAAGGTCCTCTCGCCGCAGCCCTCTGTATTGTCCAGAGAGATTTGTGTACATCCGACTGAACAGGTTTCCCGCCTGCAACTGCGAACCCAAGAGCTGTCTCAAAAGAAGGGAATCACTGGGGCTGTCTAGCTTTTCTGACTGACACTCGGGCCCACTGCGTGCCTGGGACGGACGCCTTCTCTCGGGGGAGCCACGCTCCGCTCTAGGAACTGAGGGACGGAGGCTGAGGATGAGTTTGTTCCCCGGGCCCTCAGCCAGCAAGAGAGGGGTAGGGGTTCCATCTGCCCTGCTGCGAGCCATGCTTGCATCCACAACGGTGTGATTCTGGTTTTCCTACAGCCACATGTGAAGGGGTGGCTGCTCTTCCTTCTGTGGACCTGGGGTCTCAGATCTTTGGGTGAGTGGGAGGAGTCTCCAAAGTGCTTCTTATTTGGGTTTATCAACAATACAAAAAAAAAAAAAACATGTCAAGGGAAAAAATTAGACAAATACAGAATCCAACTGGGACTTCCTAAAACCTCTATGGACTGAAAAATATCAATCAGTACAACGTGATTATTTTGACTACAAAATACTGAACTCCTAGTCTTTTTTTTTTTTTTTTTGAGACAATCTTACTCTGTTGCTCAGGCTGGAGTGCATTGGCATAATCTTGGCTCACTGCAACCTCCGCTCCCAGGTTCAAGTGATTCTCCTGCCTCAGCCTCCCAAGTAGCTGGGATTACAGGCGCGTGCCACCACACCCCGCTAATTTTGTAGTTTTAGTAGAGAAAGGATTTCCCCATGTTGGCCAGGCTGGTCCCGAACTCCTGACCTCAGGTGATCTGCCCACTTCAGCCTCCCAAAGTGCTGGGATTATAGATGTGAGCTACCGTGCCTGGCCTGAACTCCCAATCATTTAGAAGCATCCTGGGTGATTGTTTGGTTTTCACATTCTGTCCCATATTGTCAGTAGTCACATAAATAACTCCAACCACAGATTTTAAGGCTCATTGATTATTAGATCTTGAAAAAAATCAAAATCAGGAGATTTTGAGTTCATCAACTTCCACATGGCAATATATCTGGAGTGGGAATTTTAATATCTTCTGTCCCCAGCAAAATGCATTTTCCCCAAGTCCAAATAAGTTTTCTTAAATCCCTATCCTGCCCAATTAACTAAAATGAATATTCACAGTAATGAAACACACACACACACACACACACACACAAGCTTGTCAGAAAAGTTGAAAGAGAATAGGTACTTTCACTATCAGATGGTTTCCTCTTTTCCCACAAGATGTGTTATCAGCTTTCACCCTGAGAAAACCATAAAAAGTAAGAAAAAGTAATGTTATGCAATAGTTCTCTAAATAAAATACTACACAGTAGGCTAGTCATCTCTAAAAGTGATGTTGTTTAAAGAGTCAAAGTACATCATCCAACAAAATCAATATCATATTAAGTTAGAAAGGGTTCTGAATATCAAAGACCAATGAACTGAATAACTTAAAGTATAAGTACACGACCCAGGGGATTAATCACACACTGTCATGGTGAAATTAGGGCAATTCTTCCAATCATTAACGTTTTGCTTACAAAAATGTGCTTTTCTGTTTGTCTTTCTGCTAAATGATAACCGTTTTCAAGTTGAATCTCCTGATAAAAAGAGTTAAAAACAAGACAGGAGTTGTGCTGTAAAGGTCATACGTGCTGCTTCAACATGAAATAGCCAAAAGACAAACAAATGAAAAATGCCTGGATCGTAGGAGGAATTTCTAAACCTTCATTGGCAATTGCAATGGTGCACTTCAGAAAAGTGAATGCCTACCTGTGTCCTGAGAATACTGCACCTCCTCCAGTTAACATGCTCTTGATTCTTAAGGACATGTTTAGATTCAGAATGGGAGCAACTTGAAGAGAGTTAGGACAAGCTTGAAATTGGGAAGAAGCCTGGTTTCAGGGAATTGTCAACTTTAAAACTAGATTTTACCCCTCAACTTTTCTAGTGTCAATCAATACATTAGTCTGTATTTCTTTGCTGAACAGTCATAATACAGTTACTCTCAAGAATAAACATTAACCAGGGTTTATCTCCAGAAGTGAAACACACACATGGATCTCAGGATTACTTTAATTCAATATTATGTCCACAAGCTGTCTGATACGGACAGTCCCCTTTTCAGATGAGATGGATTATGACCTTTGAAACCTTGATGTAATCTGTTAGGCAGGGTCTGGAGCTTGGAGCCCACAGCTGATGGGAAAGGAAACTCTCCCACTGGGTGGCTACTTTGGGTGCCAAGGTTGAAGAGACATGGGGATAGGGAGAACAATGATGGCATGAACTGAGTTGGGAATTTGGGAGCTGGAAGGGGTAATGTGGCTCAACTAGACCATCTTCGTTCTACAAATGAGGCCAAGAACTAAAACACCAACCCAAATCTTCAAACTTCCAAGTCTATACACACCTCTCTGCTTAAAAACTAGTACTGCTTTTCTCAGAAATCTTAATTCACCCACAATTCCAGGGGACTTTTTAGAATCTAAGGAGGCAGGATGTGACAAGTCCCTAAGAACAATGACCTTTTCACTGTCTTCAACTGAGTGTCCAAATCTGGGAGGGCCACAGCCCCGGGAGCCAGGCAAGGGGTAGGGTCATTCCTTCACAGGACCTTAGCCAGGAGGTACCCAACTCTACAACTAGAGGCCTCCATGGTGGCCAAGGCTAGAGAGAGAAATTTCCGGGTCTCTCCTCAACAAGTCTCTGTCATAGTTTTCCTGGACTGGCAGAGACCTGATGGCTCAGCTAGACAAGCAGCTGACACAGACTAGCAATACCCTGAGAGTCAGAAACCTGGGCCTCCACACCCACCTCACCTCAGCACTCCATTCTCCCTCCATCACATGGTGCCCCGTCCTCCACACTGCGCCCTCTGCTCAGTCATCAAACCTCACTCCCACTAGCCTGGATAAGCCCCGCATTCCTCTATTCCCCCTCGTCTTTCCTTCCTCTCAGCACTCTGCCCCAGCCTCTGGCTGGCCAGAGTTACCAGGGAAGCAGGTGGGAGGGTGAGCGGGAGGGAGGGATGCCGGTCCCACCTGCTTCTTCCACACCCCGAGTGCTCACATCACACCACCCAGGGGTGGTGTCCAGGCCAGCAGTTTTGGCGTCACCCCAGCGCTTGTTGGAAATGCAAATTCCCAGTCCCAGCCCAGTCCCAACACATCAGAACCCTAGGAACGGGGCTAGCCATGGGTTTCCACAATCCCTCCAGAAGGTTCTGAAGTTCCCCGAGTTCGAGGACCGCTCTCATAGCAAACCACCTCCCCGCTCCTCTCGGCCAGGGCCTCCCATCCCCCCACGCGGACCTCCCCACCCCGGGCCTGCAGCGCGCAGCGGGCTCCGGAGCCGAGGGATGACGCGGTGTTGACTCAGCCGGTCAAGGACGGCGAGGGCCAGAGAATCGATGGGGTCCGGACGGCCTCGCGCTTCGCTGCGCAGCGGGCCTTGGCCACCGCTCTTCTCATCGCCTGGCGTGCCCGTGGTTCAAACCTGTCCAGCTCGGGATTCGCCGATAGGAACAGTGCCCTAGCCTCACACACAACCAGCCCCAAGGAAAACGCCCCGGGAGAGGCCCCAACCCACGTTCCAGGTACCCACCCGCGGTCCTGGAACTCAGAGTGAGAGCCCCAGCAAGATCCAGCCCCAATCACTTCCCGTCCCCAGAGCCCAGCAACGCACCAGGCACTCAGGAGGTCCTTTAAGAAAAGGTGTGCAGATTTTTTTAAATCAATTAATTAAACTTATCGTCCCACGTTGGGTTTTATTATATAGTCAAGTTACTTACTTAAAAAAACACATTTTGGCAATTTTTTTTACAGTGAACAATTCTATATACACATTATAAACATAGTTTGATATAAAACAGTATCTACAATCTACTTACATTTAATTAACCTGTGACTTCTAGTTCATCTGCGATTAATTTTAGTCAGGTCAGTTTTTCTGCTTGAATTGGAAGCTACTATCCCCTCAGCACCTTGGTCAAATAGGTATTAAGTGATAGTGCAAAACAAGCATTTAAGATTCTTATCAACTATATCTCACAAAACGAACATACATCTCTTAGACAAGAGCTCTGAAATGGCTTTAGATTTAAGACAGCAGTAAAAGAATGTCATATAAAAGAATGTTTTCCTTTTAAAATATTCCAAGGCTGCCTAAAATGTAGGCCCCTCAGGATTTGGGGTACCCCTTTGCCTTACTATTAAGTGGGAGATACACAGATTACAGAAAATTCATTCAAGAAGGTCCTATTAAAACCTTTAAAGCTATAACTTAAAAATTTAACAGAAAGTTCAGAATTACTTTTTCATAAATAGAAATAACAACTTACTTTTTCTTAAAAGGGGGATGAATTGAATCACTGTTATGTCATTTTATCAAAACAACCTAAGTTCAGTACATAAACTATTTGTTAAGTCAAAATTAAGTTCTCCATGTCAGTTTGTTAACTGAGCAGTGCACCAAATATTTTAGGTTTCCAGGACACCAGAAAATTGATTCCCTTTCTTATATAGCCTTCCAGTTCTTCTATGAAGATTTTCTGTAGCAAAATATTATTCCTAAATCCAGTTTTCTGAACATGCCAATGCCAGTGGTCATCATCCAGCATTAAAATATCCTTTATCGCCCTCAATGTCCACTTCCTGATCCGAATCCTCTGAAATCTCTGATTCAAGGTCTTCCTGGGAGGCAGGGGAGGGCGAACATTGAGAGCTATCTAAAGAAGCACCTTTATTCTGTTCACTGGGCAAATCTTGCCTCTGGTCACAGGAATTGTCCAAACTTTCCAGTTCTTCTTTTTTATTGCTTTGAGGGTTCTCCTGAATAAAGAAATGAAAATGGAGATTGGAAGGATCATAAAACATGGATAGGTGAGAGGCATAAATCAAAACCTCTCTTCATCCGGTATTGTCTTTTAATTTTTAGTTTACTGAGTGTTCTCAGTTTATCATCTTCTTATTCAGGAGATACATACTTGTGCTTTTTTCTCACTTTGGAAGAAAAGTTTCTGTCATATCAAAAATTATATGCTTACAAGATGAGAACCAGCCGTGAATATAAATGCAGATGTATTATACCAATTGAACACAAATTCTGGTTACTTAACACCAGCCCAAACCCATGGTTTCAATATTCTCAAAAGTTTAAGGGGGAAAGAAAATCAGATCACTACAGATAAATCCTAATTTCATTCTTTAAATATTTAAACTTTGCCAATTAATAGTCTTCCAGACATTTCAAAAATAAGAATGCTAAATGGTGAATTAAGAATAAAGTTTCAAAATTATTAGACTGGATCTTTTTTCATTCATTTTCTGGAGCAAATTTATAAACATCTACATGTATATAAATATATAACAAGTTACAGAATCATGGCAAAGAAAAAAATGTGGATCTGGAAGAATGCTGCCGACTGAGATTGTAGACAATTAGCTACAATTTACTTAAAATCTGGGGCAAATTTCTGGGAAATATCTTGATAATGCATAGAAATCACTATTTTTAAGGTTTCTGGTAAACTAGAGTCAAGCCTTTGACCAAGAACTGTTAAATATATAAGCTAGTGAATTTTTAATCCTACACCTGTCTAAAATGCTTATAAATACTACCTAGAAATATTACAACATCTATTTGTTATATAGTTGCAAGCCTATAGTCTCAACAAATAGATTCACAAGGTCAGAAATTGAGAGTGAATCTGCAAATATTTAAATCACATTACAGTAATGAAATTACAGGAATTTTATTTTCTGTTTCAAAATATTCCTTGGGATACTTTCTTTTGAATGAAAAAGTAATGATCAATACATTTTAAAATCCACTTTGCTTTAAATTTCTCCATTGTTTCAAAATGTTTTATTTATTATAAACTGCATATACAATGACAAGTGAACAACTCAGCAATTATCAGATAACTTTGGAGGATACATCCAGATTAGGACATCAAAAATGAATGTTTAGCTTTAAGTCAATAGACCTTCTTTTAAAAACTAAATCACCCTTTACTTTTTATCACATATTGCGAAACAAGGTCACTGGAAGAAAGACTGGTAGAAAGTTTAAGCTACTTTCCAAACAGGCTTGAATATTTTCTTACAAGTTTTATATTTCCTTTTAAGAGCTGGCATTAGATGGAAAATAATTTTTAAACTCCCTGACAGTTAATTCTTCTAAAAAACAGTGCAAACAAGACTTAAAGGTGTTTGTTTCTTTATATTTACCCTTGAGTTCTGCCTGGTTTTATTATGGCTGTGTAAATAAAAGAAACAATTTTCTCCCAAAGATAACTGCTTAAGTCATTTACTGTCAATTACTTTATCTTTCCTGCGTTAATTAGATAAACAACATATGGGATTTATAAAACAATTAGCTGGGAGTTTTACTAGCCAGTGTGCGAAAACCCAAGCATAATTGATATAGGAACCCCATTAGGTGCTTTTAGCATTACTGCCACCTGAGCAACTCATCCTGAATTTCAGCAGGACTATTTGTCTTTTTAATCAAGGTGAAGAGGTTAAATAGTCTCTCAAGTGACTTTTGCATACAACCCATAACAGCCTCGCAGAGATAACGTGATAAAAATATTTATTTCCATAGAAACAGAACCATGTCCATACCTGTTTTAGTCTCCTCCATTTAGCACGTCGATTCTGAAACCAGGTTTTGACCTACAGGAAAGAGAGAAAGAAAACTCGCCACGGGCCCGCGTCGGGATTTGCCAGAGGGCAGGGTCGCTAGTCGCCTCTCTCTCGGTGGCCCGGCGACCCCCACCCCAGAAGCCTTCATCCCCACCGGAGGCGGCCCCAGGCCCCTGGCGAGCTCACCTGCCTCTCGCTAAGCTGCAGCATCTTGGCCAGACGCTTTCTCTCGGGCGGAGAGAGGTATTTCTGCGTCTCGAACTTCTTCTCCAGCTCGATGGTCTGGTCGTTGGAGAACCTCACCTGGCCGCCTTTCCTTTTATGCAGAGGCCTCTGCAAGAAGGGGCTCCAAAGTAGAGGTTTACCTGCGGGCGAGAAGAGCAGCGCTCACCCACGGCCCTGGAGCGACCTGGCCAGACCCCCTGGGATGACAAAGGTAGGCCAGAGGCCACCCAACCAGACACGTTCACATACACCCACCGGCACGTGGACCCAACAAGCTCCCACCAACCCACAAACAGGCCCGAAGTCACACACCAACACTGCAGATGCACACGGCCCACCCTGGTACACTCACCCACACACAACCGTCACACCTACAGCTAGATCCAGACACATCTTTAATCCCCAAAAGAATGCGCACTACCGACTGGGCTTACAATGCCACGACCCTCTTTGCCCAGTGGCTCTCGGATTGATACACTTTTCGCCCCCTTGGATCTTCCATCGTGAACCGGGTGTGTGTGCGTTTTAGGGGTGGAGTGGGGCCGCTGCACCGCCAAGGCCTGGCTGCGCGGGAAGCGCTCGGGCTGGGACGCCCGCGTAGGGCCGCGCGAAGAGCCTCCAATCCTGGCTGGGGGAGCCGCGGCCTCCTCTGATTTCACACCCAGCCCGCGGGGGCGGCCAGTTAAAGCCACCCCATGGGCTATGGCAACATTTCCGTCAATGTGTTTCCTGTTGGTCTAGCTCGAAAAACCCTTTGCTTCCTCCTGCGCGGTCCCAGCAGTAACCCAAGGAAACTCAGGGCGCACAGTGAAAACGTTTGTCCCCAGGCCCGGCCCGGCTGAGGGTCCCGCTCCAGTCCCGACAAGCGACCAGAGCCAGGCACGGGCCGCATCATCAAACTCTCGAGGCTGGAATTAGACAGACAGGACAACAACTCAAAAACACAAAAAGATGAACTAAAATACAATCCCCTTCCCGGTAACCGTGAGAAGGGAAGGTGGAGGGCTGAGCTAGAGGCCGCGCCATAAAAATTGTGACATTAAAATGCTAATTAAGACGTTATTTGTCTTCAGGGTCCCTAGTGAAGCTTCCAATAACAGAGTTCATTTAAAACTCTAGAGGCGCCCCGTTTCCTTATTTACCCTAGGGCTTCAGACCTCGAAGGCGCCAAGGGTCAACCACAGCGCGGACCATGGGCGGCTTATTTCTTAAGCCGCACACTGAGGGGACATGCCCCGAAGTTCTAGAATATATGCCCTATGTGTCCCTGCTTCCCTTCCTAACTGGCGCCCAGGGGCTGTGGCTTCCTCCAAAGTAGTGTCGGTCGGTCCGTGCGTCCATCAGTCCACAGGCCTGCACCTCAACGCTTTGAAAGCTAGCATTGTTTTTTCGAGATTTTGCTTGCGTCAGGCTTCAGACTGGTGCAAAACAGCCTCGAAAAAAAATAGGAAGCAACTGGTTATTTTAGCTGCCATAAAGTCACATCCCACACAGAGGAAATGAACAATATCAGAAAAACGGATCCCGGCTATCAGAAGTCGAGTGTTTCCTGAATTTGTCTGTATTGAGGATGTCGATAAAATAATCAGCAGCGTGCACTACTCCGGGGGAAGGGTCTGCTTCATGCAGCCAGGAAAACACTTAACAGCTTCTGAAACCAGATTTACTCCTATCGAGAACTCAAGATTTCCTGTATGAACGGAAAGGGTCAGGCTCTTTCACTGCACAAGCCTGTTGAACCAGGTCCAGCCCCGTAGCCGCCCGGGCCCAGAAGCCATCCCTGCCCCACGGGGGCCGGCCAGGGGCGCCTCGACGCCCCTTTCCTCGTCCCTCCCGCCAAGGGAGCCCAACCCCGGGTGACACGCGCGGTCCACGGCTGCCCTAGCCGCGAGGTCTTTCGCTGGCCCGCACGCCCCGACGCCTGCAAGGTGCAGGAAAACCAATCTGAGTCACGGTGCGGTCAGCCCCGGCCGCGCGCCGCCCGTCCCCGCGCGTGCCCGACAGCTGCTTTTCATCGCTTTTGCCACAGCCGTCTACGCCTGCCCCCTTCGCCCCCTCGGCCTCCCGGGCGCTGCCACCTGCCGAGTGGCGCCTCCTCGCCCCCACCCTCGCCCGACCGCCTTACCCAGGGGGTCGTGGCGGAGCAGGGCGTGCGTGTAGTCGTTCACCGTCCGTGGGAAGGGGTACAGAGGGCCCCCGAAGCCGCCAGGTCCGTAGGCAGCGGCCAGCGCGGCGGCGGAGTGGTGCGAGAAGGCGGGGTGGATCGGCGTGGGCTCGTACACCGGGGTCCGGTAGGGGGACACGAGGCTGGTGAAGGAGGAGTTGGGGGACGGCAGCGTGGGGGCGGGAGTGGGCGCGGCGGGCCCGCGGCCCAGGATGTCCTCGATGTAGAAGGGCGTCGGGTGCGCAGGCTGCAGCAGCGGCGTGGGCGCGTACAGCGGCACCCCTACGGCGCCCGCCGCAGGCCCGGGATGCGGGTACTGCATGGCTCAGCTGCCCTCCGGCCCCTCTCAGAGCTGCCGGCCCGCGCCGCGGCGCTACATTTATCCGCGCTCCGCGCTCCCGGCGATAGGCTCCGCCGGCCGCGGGGTGGGGCCGCGCTCACTGGCCCCTTCCTGACGCCGGGCCCTGCGGCCAATGGCGCGGGGCCCCGGGAGCTGCCGCCCGCCCCCACCCCGGCCCGCCCAGCCAGCCGAGCTCCCCGCCCCCTGGGAGCGCTAACTCCCAGGCTCCCGGCACCCAGCACCCGGCGCCCTGGTGCCCCGCCGCCGTCGTCGCCCCTGGGGGCTCCGAGGACGCCCTAGAGGAAAGCCTGGGGCCGCGTCCGTCGGGGGAGATGCGACGAAGGCTGCCGCCTAGAGTGCGGGCTCCAGCGGCCTTGTCCGCGGCCCGGAGGCACCTCTGCTGAAATTCGGGGCGCCGTCCGGGCCTGGGCCCCGGTGGCAGCAGTCGTTTCCAGACGGGGAGTTAGCGGGACTCGGCCGGAGCAGAGGCCTCTGGCCTGAGACGCCTCCCCGGTGGGTGCGCTCCCTGGATTAACAGTTGCGCTGGCTGTCACCCCAGCCGCCTCGGGTGCTCAGAGCGGGACAGCGCCCTGCGTTCCTAGGGCTGCTCTGCGTCCCTTAGCTGCGACCCAGCGGGGTTTGGATGGCTGGAGTTCAGGTGCTGCGCACTGTTGGCCGCTCCACCCGGTTCGTTTGGAGGTCCCTGATTCAAGCCACTTCCGCGAGGATGCTGGCAGAAGCAGCTCCGAGCAACAGTCAAGGGGAGGCCCGGGTCCTACCGTGCTGGGCGGGGGCTGTGCAGTCTTCAATCCAGTGGGGGCTGCTCCGTGTCTTTTCTGCCGGCTCTTGAGGGTCGCAGCTGCGCGCAGTCTGGCTCTCTGGTTTTGCACGTGTTTTCTATTGAAGCAGTCCGTACCGCTAGCCCGTGTGGCTGTGCGGCTCCACTCGCCTCCGGGGCAAGGGGGCATTTTCTTGATTGACGCCCTCCCGCGGTCGTCACACCTCGCGGTGAGCCGTTTCTGCTAAGGTCCTCCATTAATCGTGGAAATGGAAAGACTTCCCAGCTTTTTCTATTGAGACTTCTCAGGTTTTCAAGCTTATAGCTTGGAACTATTTCTCCAAACGCAGCAGGACCACAGTAGAAGAGGCGTGGACTGTGAGCCTGACCGCACATTTTTGTTGAGCAACTACTGTGTGCCAGCAGTGAACAGAACAGATGTGGTCCTTCTCACGGAGACAGGAAACAAATTTTAATACATGCGTGTATTAAAGGAAGGAGACATACATAATGATCTAAAACCTGTAACAAGGGTTTATCTGGAAAACACTAAGGAAGGGAAAAGCTTCCCGAGTAGTGATGTTTGAAAAGTGAGTAGATGTTAGCAAGCCCAGGGTACTTGGACATTCTAAGTCCAGGGAATAACATGTGAGTGTTGTTAGTTAATGCAGCTTTGGTCAAGTCACCCTCCCTGAGTTTTTCTCATTTGAAACATCTGAGACTTAGCCTAAAGGCTCCTAATCTTTTTAGGGTAAGATAATAGATATCTTTCAAAATCTAATGACAGACAAGAGCTACAAACCCAGACAAACTCAGGAGTGTACTACGCTATCATTCGAGTTAAATCACGTTGAGGGTAGGTAAGAATATAATTGATCTATTATATTTATGTAGTACATGTAAATTATAAATTTGTATAATATGTATTGCTCTATGATATAAACTGTCTCTGGAAGGATTAAAAAAACTAACATTGGCTGTCTATGAAGAGAGGGGTGGGGTTGGAGGGAGCATGTATAGCTTTGAATATTTGGAGGCTTGCACTATATGGATGTATCACCTATTCATCATATAAGTAAGTCCTTGAAGAAGTGGCTGCTTCTAGGTCTAGGGCAAGAAAAGTGCAAGGTAAGCTCAAAGACATCTTGTGCTGGAAACCATGAAAAGAAAATAGAAACTGCCTTGGAGTGTTTTCCATTGGCCAAATTTGGGGTGATTTAAACTTTAAAAATACATTATGGATTATACCACTTTGAATATAACAATTCGTGAGTCTGTAGTGGTACGCAGAGAAAGGTGCAGTGAATGTGAAAGCTAGAAGAATGCCAGCTAACAGATGTAGAAAAATTGATAAAATCACAAAATGTAATAATTCATTCAAGAAAAAATCATCATCAACTAACAGTGAAATGTTGAGGATGAGGATTTTCACAAGCCCTCATGATATCCCAATTAACTGGACTCTGGATTTTAAAAAACTGTAAAAGACATTGCTTTTATGGGGGGATAATGTGGACGAACTATGAGGTATACGTTAGTTGACATTATTAATCTTCTTTTAGAGGTGATACTGGTATTGTAAGTTACTTTGGAAAATGCGATCTTGGGAGTTGCAAGCTAAAGTGTTTAGGGGTGATGGGTCATATCTACAGCTTACTTCAAATACATATACACCTCTATATGCATGCACATCTACATATATGTTTATACACACGTATCTGTGTATAAGTACATATATGTATATATAAAGAGGGAGATATCACAGGTTCAGTTCCAGACCACTTCAATAAATGAACATGACAATAAAGCAAGTCATGGGAATTCTTTGGTTTCCCAGTGCATGTAACAGAGGTTATCTTTACACTATGCTATAATGTATTCAGTGTGCAATCGCATTATATCTTAAAAAACCTTAATGTACATACCTTAATTTTAAAATACTTTGTTACTAAAAAATTGCTAATGATCGGCAGGGGGTGGTGACTCATGCCTTTAATCCTAGCACTTTGGGAGGCCGAGGTAGCTAGATCACTTCATATCATGAGTTCAAGACCAGCCTGGCCAATACAGTGAAACCCTGTGTCTACTAAAAATACAAAAATTAATTGGAAATTGCTTGAACCTGAAGGTGGAGGTTGCAGTGAGCCAAGATCATGCCACAGCACTCCAACCTGGGCAACAGAGTGAGACTCCGTCTCAAAAAAAAAAAAAAATGGTAACAATCATCTGAGCCTTCAGCAAGTCATAATCTTTTTGCTTGTGAGGGGTGTTGCCTCGATGTGGATGACTGCTGACTGATCAGGGTGGGAGGCACAGAAGGTTGGGGTGGCTTTGGGCAATTCCTTAAAGACAACGATGAAGTTTGCCACATCTGTTGACTCCTCTGTTCATAAAAGATTTCTCTGTAGCATGTGATGATGTTTGATGGCATTTTTATCCACACTAGAACTTTCAAAATTGGAGTTCATCCTCTCAAACCCTGCTGCTGCTCTATCAAGTATGTTTGTGTAATAGCCTCTCTCTCTCTCTCTCTCTCTTTTTTTTTTTGGTCCTTTTTCTTTTTTCCTTTTTCTAGAGAATGGAGTCTCACTACATTGCCCAGGCAGGTCTCAAGCTACTGGGCTCAAGCTATTCTGCCTCTGCCTCTCTAAATGTTGGGAATACAGGCATAAGTCACTGCACCCAGCTATGTAATATTCTAAATTATTTGTTGTCATTTCAATAATGTTCACAGCATATTCACCAGAAGTAGATTCCATCTCAAAAAAAACACTTTCTAGGCTGGGTGCGGTGGCTCACGCCTGTAATCCCAGCACTTTGGGAGGCTGAGGCGAGTGGATCACGAGGTCAAGAGATAGAGACCATCCCGGTCAACATGGTGAAACCCCGTCTCTACTAAAAATACAAAAAATTAGCTGGGCATGGTGGCGTGTGCCTGTAATCCCAGCTACTCAGGAGGCTGAGGCAGGAGAATTGCCTGAACCCAGGAGGCGGCGGTTGCGGTGAGCCGAGATCACTCCATTGCACACCAGCCTGGGTAACAAGAGCGAAACTCCATCTCAAAAAAAAAGAAAAAAAAAAAAACTTTCTTTGCTCATCCGTAAGAAGTAACTCCTCGTCCATTCAAGTTGTATCATGAGATTGCAGCAATTTAGTCACATCCTTAGGCTCCACTTCTATTCTCTTGCCATTTCCACCACATATGCAGTTACTTTCTTGAACTGAAATCTTAGATCCCTCAAAGTCATCTGCGAGGGTTGGAATCAACTTCTTCCAAACTCCTGTTAATACTGATATTTTTACCTCCTCCCATGTATCATGGCTTCTAGAATGGTGAATCCTTTCCAGAAGGGTTTCACTTGGCTTTGCCCACATCCGTCAGAGGAATCACTATCTATGGCAGCTATAGCCTTACAAAATGTATTTCTTAATAAGATTTGAAAATCAAAATTACTCTTTGATTCATGGACTACAGAATGGATGTTGTGCTAGCAGGCGTGAAAACAACATTCATCTGTTTGTATATCTCCATCAGAGCTCTTGGGTGACCAGGTGCATTGTCAGTAAGCAGCAATAGTTTGAAAGGCATATTTTTTTTTTCCTGAGCAGTAGGTCTCAACAGTAGGCTTAAAATATTCAGTAAACCACACAGCAAAAAGATGTGCTACATCCAGGCTTTGTTGTTTTATTTATAGGGCACAGGCAGAGTAGATGTAGCATAATTCTTAAGAGCCCTAGGATTTTCAGAATGGTCAATAAGCGTTGCTTTCAACTTAAATGTCAGCTACATTAGCACCTAACAAGAGAGAGACTGTCCTTTGAAACTCTGAAGCTAGCATTGACTTCTTGCTAGCTATGAAAATCCTAGATAGCATATTCTTCCAATAGAAGGCTTTTTGGTCTACGTTTAGAATCAGTTTAGTATAGCCACATTCATTAATGAGCTTAGCTATATCTTCTGGGTAACTTGCTGCACCTTTTCCATCAACATCTTCTGCTTCACCTTGCACTTTTTTTTTTTTTTTTTTTTTTGGAGACGGAGTTTCACTGTTGTTACCCAGGCTGGAGTGCAATGGCGCAATCTCGGCTCACCGCAACCTCCGCCTCCTGGGTTCAAGCAATTCTCCTGCCTCAGCCTCTCGAGTAGCTGGGACTACAGGCGCACACCACCATGCCCAGCTAATTTTTGTATTTTTAGTAGAGACGGGGTTTCACCTTGTTGACCAGGATGGTCTCGATCTCTTGACCTCGTGATCCACCCGCCTCGGCCTCCCAAAGTGCTGGGATTATAGGCGTGAGCCACTGCGCCCGGCCCTTCACTTTGCACTTT
Organism: Aotus nancymaae; assembly: GCF_030222135.1. Taxonomy (NCBI): domain Eukaryota; kingdom Metazoa; phylum Chordata; class Mammalia; order Primates; family Aotidae; genus Aotus; species Aotus nancymaae. Next base: position 37,831,087 of record NW_026988421.1, read on the forward strand.
TATGTTATGGTGATGGCTTCCTTCCTTAAACCTCATGAACCAACCTCATTTAGCATCCACCATTTCTTCTGCAGCTTCCTCACCTCTCTCAGCCTTCATAGAATTGAAGAGAGTTGGGACTTTGCTCTGGATTAGGCTTTCATGTAAGAGAATGTTGTGGCTGGTTTGATCTATCCAGACCACTTGCACTTTCTCTAGATCAGCAATAAGGCTATTTCACTTCTTAGCATTCGTTTGTTCATTGGAGTACCACTTTAAATTTCCTTCAAGAACTCTTCCTTTGTGTTCACAGCTTCTCTAACTTTTAGTGGATCTTAACTTGCTACATGGCCTCAACGCTGAGCTTAATCATTTCTAGCTTTTGATTGAAAGTGAGAGACATGCGATTCTTGCTTTCCCTTGAACACTTAAGGGCCATTATAGGGTTATTTATTTGCCCAATTTCAACATTGTTGTCTCTCAAGGAATAAGGCGGCCCAAAGAGAGAAGGAAAGAGACTGAGGAACAGCCTGTCAGTAGGACAGTCAGAACACATGACATTTATTAGGTTAGCCGTCTTATATGGGTGCAGTTTGTGGTGCCTCAACACAATTATAATAGCAACATCAAAGCTCACTGATCACAGATCATTATTACAGATATAATAATACTAAAAAGTTTGCAATATCCCAAATGTGACACAAAGACATGAAATAAGCACATGTTCTTGGGAAGATGGTGCCAATAGACTTGCTTGATGCAAGGGTGTCACAAAACCTTCGATTTGTAAAAACTGCGATATCTGCAAAGCACAATAAAGTAAAGCACAATAAAATGAGGTACGCCTGTATGGAAAATTATCAGTTGGTGAACTTAGGCGAAGAGTATACAAGTGTTTGTTATGCTATAATTTCAGAGTATACAGGTATTTGTTGTACTCTAATTTTAGCTTTTTTGTTCACATAGTAATTAAATTACCATAATTCCTGTAGATTTGAAAGTTTTAATATAAAAATGAGAAAAAAATGAAAGCACCTTTTTTTAATCTCTTCAAATTTCTTTTTACCATCTTTTTTTTTTTTTTTTTGGACAGAATCTCACTCTGTTGCCAGGCTGGAGTGCAGTGGCGCGATCTCAGCTCACTGCAATATCCGCCTCCTCGGTTCAAGTGATTCCCCTGCCTCAGCCTCCTGAGTAGCTAGGACTGCAGGTGCACACCACCACACCCAGCTAATTTTTTGTATTTTAGTAGAGATGGGGTTTCACCATGTTGGCCAGGATGGTCTCGATCTCCTGACCTCATGTTCCACCCACCTAGGCCTCCCAAAGTGCTGGGATTACAGGCATGAGCCATCACACCCAGCCTACCATCCATTTGTTAAAGGCAAAATGTTCTGAATGATTTGTGAAGATTGCATACAATTTCAGGTACTGCCTTGACCCTAGAAACTATCAGTGAAGAGTTATTTGGGAATCATTGATCCCTCTGTGGGTCAGCTCTGATGCTGTGCCACCTCCACCAGTCATCATTCTCATGCCATGGCCTAATGAATTCAATGTGCTCTTCTGTGTTCCAAGGACAGAGACAAGCTCTGGTGACAAAGAAAGAACTGTTATTATCTGAAGTTCAAACTTACCTTCACAAGTTATGTTTGGGTCTTCAAAGATTGGGACCTCAGTAAACTAAGCAGAAAACTGTGCTTATTATTTTTCTCACAAAACGTTTTCCCCTTGTTTGTGTTTTTCTCCTTTTTCCTGCCCCTTCCACTCCATAAGTAACAGATGATGACTCCAATTCACTTACTGCTTTCACAGTAAATCATAGCCAGCCACAGTAAATCATCCCCATAATCAAGATGGGGAATATCTAAATTATTCCCCATCTTCAGAAATAGTATGAGTTTATGGTACTAGTTTACTCTGTGCATGATTCAGCCACCAACCAAAAGACCTAAATCTACAAATCTTTTAAAAATAAATATTAAAATGCTAGGGAAATAATCACTAGCATAAAATTATTAAATAATCACTAATGAAAGAAGCATCCTCTCTTTCTTTGATTTAGCCACAGATCCTTGGAAGTAGATGGAGATCTTAAAAGGCATTGGTGAAACATTCCAACTCAGCTACATAATCCTCACTGGCAAATTGAAGCACTTAATTCTGTTAAGCTATATAACACTACCTTTCTACATCCAATCGTCAGATCCATGTTCACTTTGCTAAAGTTAAAAAAGAATTACAACCACATTTGTGAATGTCACATTTATTGAACTACATAATTTTTAATATCACTTGTGTACATTTTATAGTTTGTTTTATTGTTTTAAAAGTCATTTGGGGCCCTGAAAGAACTAGATTTTTCCAAAGTTGTCCTTATGATTTTTTTTTCACACAGTCAGAACTAATAAAACAAAACTGTTGTAGCTATTTAATTCAAAATCTCTTGGAGTTTCAATATTTTTTCTCTGCTGGATACTAAAACCAATAAAGCTACATGAGATTTTAATTATATTCTGAATTAAACAAGACTTTCTCCAAAAATTTGGCCCCATTTATTTTAGCCATTGCTGTTGTGCAAAAGACCAAATTTGTAAGAAGAGAAGGTGTTTCTCACTTCTAATTTATCTAGAAGGAATTTGGGTAAACTTTTTGCAACTTACTTTTAATAAATATATTTAGAGGTAAAAATTCAAGTTATCTATAGCTTGAAAGTATCAATGGATTTTATAATAACTTGGTTCTATTTATACTTATACTAAGTTTTATTATCTTCAACTGTTGGGATAACTAAATCATTTATCAAATTTCATATCAAATCATATGTTTTTTAAATATTTAACAAAATCTAATTAATTAGTGCTGTAGTGCTTTACTAACTTACAAAATGCTAATCTGATCAAATAGAAATGCTACATCCACATCATAAATGGAATCAGAACCCTGAAATACATAAGCAGTAGGCATCATGACATTGCTTCAGTGATGTTCTTTTTTTTTTTTTTTTTTTTTTTTTGAGATGAAATCTTGTTCTGTCGCTCAGGCTGGAGTGTAGTGGCACAATCTTGGCTCACTGAAATCTCCATCTCCCGGATTCAAGCAATTCTTCAGCCTCTGCCTCCTGAATAGCTAGGATTACAGGTGCCCACCACCACATCTGGCTAATTTTTGTATTTTTAGTAGAGATAGGGTTTTGCCATGTTGGCCAGGCTGATCTTGAACACCTGGCCTCAGGTGATCCACCAGCCTCAGCCTCCCAAAGTGCTGGGATTACAGGCGTGAGCCACCGCACCTGGCCTTTTTCACATTTTATGTTCTACAAGGTGCATCACATACCACTGTCATGTGGGTGAATTTTACTGACCATGGAGCTTTAGGTAGAGATTTAAGTAACTGCTCAATTTAAAAGGTGAAGAATTCAATAGTAAAAAGAGCACCCAATTCTTTAAATGGGCTAAAGGTCTGAATAGACATTTCTCCAAAGAAGATATAAAAATAGCCAATGAACACATGAAAAGACATTCAGCGTCATTAGTGATCAGGGAAATGCAAATCAAAACCACAATGAGATACCACTTCATATCCACTATGATAGCTATAATGATATTTTTTTTTTAATGTTTTTTTGAGACAGAGTCTCACTCTGTCACCAGGCACCAGGCTGGAGTGCAGTGACGTGATCCCTGCTCACTGCAACCTCCACTTCCTGGGTTCAGGCAATTCTTCTGCCTCAGCCTCCCGAATACCTGGGACTACAGACGCATGCCACCATGCCCAGCTAATTTTTGTATTTTTAGTAGAGACGGGGTTTCACCATGTTGGCCAGGATGGTCTCGATCTCTTGACCTCGTGATCCACCCACCTCAGCCTCCCAAAGTGCTGGGATTACAGGTGTGAGCCACCGTGCCCAGCCAGCTATAATGATTTTAAAAACACAAGTGTTGGTGAAGATGTGGAGATTAGGAGCCCTCATGCTTTGCTAGTGGCAATGTAAAATGAAGCAGCAGCTTTGAAAAGCAGTCTGGCAATGGCTGAAAAGTTTAAACATAAAGTTATCATGTGACCCAGTGATTCTACTCTTAGGTATATTCCCACGAAAGGAAAACATATGTCCACACAAAAACCTGTTCACAAATGTTCACAGCAGAATTACTTATAATAGCCAAAAAGTGGAAACAACCCAAATGTCCCTTAAGTGACGAATGGCTGTGTTAAAAGTGGTATATCCATACAGTGGAATATTATTTATTTGGTAATAAAATGGAATGAAGTTTGGAGACACACTCTGCACGTATCAGCACTTCATTCTGATTCGTGGATGAACTTTGAAAACATTTATTTTCAAAAGAAGTCAGAGGCAAAAACCCACATATTGCATGAATCTTGTATAAGCTTGTCCAACGCATGGCCCCATGGGTCGCATGTGGCCCAGGATGGCTTTGAATGCAGTCCATCACAGATTTATAAACTTTCTTAAAACATTATGAGATTTTTTGTGATTTTTTTTTTTTTTAGCTCATCAGCTATTGTTAATGTCAGTGTATTTTAGTGTGGTCCAAGACAGTTCTTCCAGTGTGGCCCAGGGAAGTCAAAAGATTGGACATGAAATGCCCAGAATAGGGCATATGAAATGCCCAGAATAGGTAAATCTATAGAAATGAAAAGTGGAATAGTGGTTGCCAAGGCTGGGGAAGTTGGGGATTAATGAAGGGTGACTGCTGATGGGTACAGGGTTTCTTTCTGGAGTGACGAAAATGTTCTAACAGTTATTGTGGTGGTTATTACACAACTTTATGAAGAGCCTTAAAAAATTTTTTTCTTTTTGAGACAAGACCGAGTTCACTCTATTAAGCAGGCTGGAGTGCAGTGGCGCAATGTCGGCTCACCACAACCTCTGCCTCCTGGGTTCAATCGATTCTCCCACCTCAGCCCCCTGAGTAGCTGGGATTACAGGCATGTCTCACCACAGCCTGGCTAATTTTTGTATTTTTAGTAAAGATGGGGTTTCACCATATCGGTCAGGTTGCTCTTAAATTCCTGACCTCATGTGATCCGCCCGCCTCAGCCTCCCAAAGTGCTGGGATTACAGGTGTGAACCACCACACCTGACCAGTACTGCCAATATCAATAATAAACCAGGACTCATGCTGTCTGGACCACGGGTGCCTCTATTCAGCACACCAGCCTGCCCCTCTCAATCCTGTGCCTCTTAATTTGCATTTTTTTCACCAACCAGGTGCCCTTCTAATCACCACTGAGAAAGTGAGGAAAGAGGGACTTACTGCCAGAGAACTCAACGTCTGATGGAAAACCTTAAAGCCAGTCCAAAGTCTGTTCCTGATTTTTAAATTTTCACAATGTCCTCTCAAATCATATGGCCACAAAATTCCACCATCCTTCACTTTAAGGAGCACTCTAAAGATTCTGTTTTGAGAAAAGGAAAAGGCAACAAATCCCAGGCCCACAAAGAAGTCGCAAGACCTGTGTTCTGCAGGGCTGCCAGCGTCAGAGAGTTCGGGTCGAGAGAGGTGGAGGGAAGCAGTGTGGACTTTCTAAATGTGGGGATCCATGAAAGCGGAGGATGGCCCCCTCCTAGAAAAACAGAGGCCTCAGGGTAAAGACATTGTGAATTAACCGACAGGAACTCACCCTCCCGTTCCACAAGGACTTCATCTCAGTTCAAACAGAATCTGGCTTCCCGAAGACACGTTTCCCCCAGCTGTGAAAATGGGCCTGAAACACTGAATTATTTAAGATTGGCTTATCAGAGAAGTCTGAGGTCATTTGGAGAGGTGTGACAGTGGTAGGAGAAATTGCCCATGCCAAGATTTGACCCAAAAAGGAACTCCCTGACTGAAGTTATAGGCCTCACCAGAAACTGATAACATGGGATGCTTAAGAGAGGGAAGCTGGATAGTGGTGTAGTCATAGCGGTGGAGAGGGGCAGGGGAGAATGAGATGGGAAGTGGCTTTATGCTGCCACTTTTGTACTTTTTGAATTTTGAACCCGGTTTCTAGAAAGTATCTGGCATAAAGTAGGTGAGCAATAGATATTTTTGAAAAGGTGAATGAATGGAGTCAAATAAACATGATTGTTTAAAACTTTTCGTTTCAAGGGTACGTGTACAGATTGGTTCTACAGATAAACTGCATGTTGCCGGGGTTTGGTGTACATAGTATTTTGTCCAAGTAATAAGCATAGTACTCTTTAGGTAGTTTTTCAGTCCTCACCTTCCTCCTCCAATTCAGCCTCAGCATCTATCGTTCCCTTCTTTGTCTCAATGTTCAGCTCCTACTTATAAATGAGAACATGTGGTGTTTTGTTTTCTGTTCCTGCATGAGTTTGCTTAGGGTCATGGCCTCCAGTTCCATCCATGTTGCTACAAAGAACATAATCTCATTCTTTTTTATGGCTGTGTAGTGTTCCATGCTGTATATGTACTATGGTGTGGTTTTTTTTTTTTTTTTTTTTTTTGAGACAAAGTCGCGCACTGTCACCAGGCACTAGGCTGGAACACAGTGGCACGATCTCTGCTGACTGCAATCACCTCCTCCCGGGTTCAAGCAATTCTCCTGCCTCAGCCTCCCAAGTAGCTGGGACTACAGGCGTGTGCCACCATGGCCAGATAATTTTTGTATTTTAGTAGAGATGGAGTTTTACCATGTTGGCCAGATAGTCTCGATCTCTTGACCTTGTGATCTGCCACCTCAGGCTCCCAAAGTGCTGGGATTACAGGTGTGAGCCACTGTGCCTGCCCACATTTTTTTAATCCAGTCTACTTTGGATGGACATTTGGATTGGTTCCTTGTCTTTGCTATTGTGAATAGTGCTGCCATGAACTTGCAAGCTCATGTGTGTTTATGGTAGAATGAATTGTATTTATTTGGGTATATACCCAATAATGGATCAAATGCAAACATGATTTTGAATTCAAATCCTACCAATTTTACTGTGTGTTTTGGTTAGTTTCTTAACTTCTTTAAGCCCCAATGTCCTCTAAGTAGCATGGGGTGGTAATATTTGTCTCATAATATTATTGTGATGATAAAGTGAGTTGTTGCATGTAAATCACTAGCATAGAGTAAGCACTTAATAAATGACAGTTGCCATGGTGATGATGATAATGATAATGCCAATGACAACTACAGTAACGATAATGGAGAGAAGTAGCTCAAGGAGCTCTTCTAATTCTTTTATAGTAAAATAGAGCATATCTCCAGCAAATATTGCTTGAAATAAATGTGCCCTGTCTGGATTTTGGAAATCTGTTATTATAGGAAGGTTTTCAGTTAGAAATTTACCCAGGGTCTATGGTACCTGAGGAATATACTGAAAAATATAAATACTAATAGGACTATTAATAGGACAAGCCTCCTGCCCTCAAGGAGCTTTGTTATAATGGTATTATTGGTAAATGAATATCCTGAAAAACCCTAGACTATCTGATTTTGTTGTAGTTATTGTAATGGATTTAATCATAATGAACATATAACATGAAGATTCAAGAGCTGGAAATTCAATGAATCTAATACTCTAGATTCTGTAGCCACTAGTGTGGCAATGAGCCAGATATTACATGGACAATATTCTTATCTTCTTACCTTTTCTTATCTTTTCTTTGCTTAGCATCAGAACTTTTTGTACAGTTCTGATGCTAAGCAAAGGTAAGAAAAGTACAGTATATATATATATTCCTGTATATAGAAGGTAGTGTTACCCAGTAGGTAAAAGTATGGACTCTTCTCTGAACTTCCTAACTCTGTGATGTTGGGCAAGGCATTTACACTTTCTCAGCCTGTGTTTTTTATTGTTTTGTTTTGAGTTTAGCCTTTAAAAAAAAAAAGTCAGGCTAGTAATCACACCCATATTATAGGGTTGTGAGGATTAAAGGTACTACTGGCTTTAAAATGTTTAGCACTATGCCTGACCCAGTAAGTTCTCTACTTCCTCCTATTTGAGAAGAGTAGAATAAATTTTGTCTGGTGGCAGAAGAATAGTTGTAAAAAAAAGCTAGCTCAGGCCAGACATGGTGGCTCTCATCTGTAATCTCAGCAATTTGGGAGGCTGAAGCAAGAGGATCTTTTGAGTTCAGAGGTTCAAGACTAGCCTGGGAAACATGGTGAAACCCCATCTCTACCAAAACAAAAACAAAAACAAAAACAAAAACTGGCTGGGTGCAGTGGCTCACGCCTGTAATCCCAGCACTTTGGGAGGCCAAGGCAGCTGGATCACCTAAGGTCAGGAATTCAAGACTAGCCTGGCCAACATGATGAAACCCTGTCTCTAATAAAAATATAAAAATTAGCTGGGTGTGGTGGCAGATGCCTATAATCCCAACTACTTGGGAGGCTGAGGTAGGAGAATCACTTGAGTCTGGGAGGCAGAGGTTACAGTGAGCCAAGACTGTTTCACTGCACTCCAGCCTAGGCAAGAGAGCAAGACTCTGTATCAAAAAAAAAAACAAAACAACCAGAAGTTCTGCGTACCCACAGACGACTCAGGTGGGAGATGAACGGTGTCATGGCCGCCGACAGCGACAATGGCGCAGTTTCAGCTCCCGCAGCCTCCAACGGTGGTGTCAGCAAGAGCACAACATCTGTGGAGGAGCTAATAGTCCGGGTTCCTGTAGTAGATGTTCAAAGCAACAATTTTAAGGAGATGTGGCCATCCCTCCTGCTAGCCATAAAGACAACCAATTTCATGGCTGTGGACACAGTGCTGAGTGGGCTGGGGACAGGAAGAGTTTGTTGAACCAGTGCATCGAGTTACAAGGCCGTGTGTCATGCTGCCAGGACCCGTTCTATCCTCTCCCTGGGCCTCACCTGCTTCAAGCAGCAGCCAGACAAGGACATTCCTATCTGGCTCAAGTGTTCAATCTCACTCTGCTGTGCATGGAGGAGTATGTCATAGAACCAAAGTCTGTGCAGTTCCTGATACAGCATGGCTTCAACTTCAACCAGCAGTATGCCCAGGGCATCCCCTACTATAAGGGCAATGACAAGGGTGATGAGAGCCAGAGCCAGTCAGTACGGACCCTATTCCTGGAGCTAATCCGTGCCCGCCGGCCCCTGGTGCTACACAATGGCCTTATAGACTTGGTGTTCCTGTACCAGAACTTCTATGCACACCTCCCTGAGAGTCTGGGAACCTTCACTGCTAACCTGTGTGAGATGTTCCCGGCAGGCATTTATGACACCAAATATGCTGCTGAGTTTCGTGCACGCTTCGTAGCCTCCTACTTAGAATATGCCTTCCGGAAATGTGAATGGGAAAATGGGAAGCAGCGGGCAGCGGGCAGCCCACAGCTTACCCTGGAGTTCTGCAACTATCCTTCCAGCTTGAGGGCCCATATTGATTACCACTGCTGCCTGCCCCCAGCAACCCACCATCCTCATCCTACCAGCATCTGTGACAACTTCTCGGCTTATGGCTGGTGCTCCCTGGGACCACAGTGTCCTCAGTCCCACAACATTGACCTTATCATTGACACTGATGAGGCTGCGGCAGAGGACAAGCGGCGACAGCGGCGACAGCGGGAAAAACGGAAGAGGGCTTTGTTGAACCTACGGGGGACACAGACCTCTGGGGAAGAAGCTAAGGATGGTCCTCCCAAGAAGCAGATCCATGGGGATAGCCTCAAGGCTGAAAAAACTGAGCAGGAAGCGGCTGAGGATGAAACTAGGAACCTGTCTCACTCCAAGCAAGGCAACAAAAATGACTTAGAGATGGGGATTAAGGCAGCAAGGCCTGAAATATCTGATACAGCTACCTCAGAAGTGCCAGGGAGCCAGGCCAGTCCTGACCCAGTGCCTGGGGATGGATTGCACCAAGCTGGTTTTGATGCCTTTATGACAGGTTATGTGATGGCCTATGTGGAAGTGAGCCAGGGACCCCAGCCCTGTAGCTCTGGACCCTGGCTCCCTGAATGCCACAATAAGGTATATTTGAGTGACAAAGCTGTACCCCTCACAGTGGCCAAGAGCCAGTTCTCTCGTTCCTCCAAAGCCCACAATCAGAAGATGAAGCTCGCTTGGGGCAGCAGCTGATGCAACTTCCACCTAGCACTCAGGTGTAACAGATATTTTGGGTCTCTCTAGCCTGTAAATGTCATACTCAACTACTACTGAGTTTAGGGGTTGGGAAGTGTCCTGGAAGATATCAATGCATGGCCCTGGACCTCCTCCTTTGTCTCAGTGTCTGAGGTGCAAGTAAGAAGGCTGACCAGCACCTGTAACATCAACTTTATTTTTAAGTCTAAAAATGTCTTGGGAAAGTTTTGCAAAAAAAAAGAAAAATCAACAGAAGCAAGTTATGAAAATATTTGACCAGCTTCAAAAAAAAACCTTAGTTCAGCCCATCTTTTCTTCTCTCCCATTTAAGGGCAAACAATTTTTGGTTGATTGATTTTTTAACTTCCTAAATTGTGCAAATGCTATGAGTTGAATGTATCCCACAAAGTTTGTGTGTTGGAAATGTAATCCCCAACGCAACAGTGTTGAGAGATGGGATGTGTAAGAGGTGATTAGGTCATGAGTGATCTGCCCTCTCAAATGGATTAATGTTGTTATCACGGGAGTGGGTTCATTATTGAGAGAGTGGGTTTGTTATAAAATCGAGTTCAGCCCTCTCTCATCCTTTCCCACTCTCTCATCTTCCACCATGGGATGATGTGGCAGGAGAGCCCTCATTAGATGCTGGCACCTTTATATTGGACGTTCTAGACTCCAGAACTCGAAAGTTTGTGAGTTAAATACATTTTCTTCTTTATAAATTACCTAGTCTTTAGATATTCTGTTATAGCAGCACAAAATGGACCAAGACAGAAAACTGATACCAAGAAGCAGGGCTGACGCTATAACAAATGCCTGAAAATGTGGAAGCAACTTTGGAACTGGGTAATGCATAGAGGCTGGAAGAATTTGGAGGAGCAGGCTAGAAAACACCTAGACTGCCATGAATGGAGCACTAAAGGCAATTCTCAAGAAGGCTCAGAAGAAGAGAAAAGCTATCGGCAAAGTTTCGAACTTTCTACAGATTACTTAAGTAATGTTGTTTAGACTGTTCATAGAAATATGGACAGTGAAGGCCATTCTGATGGGGTCTCAGATAGAAATGAGGAATAAGGTATTGCAAACTGGAGTAAAGATCATCCTTATACCGTTGCAAAGAACTTGATGGAATTTTGTCCATGACCTAGGCTTTGTGGAAGGCAGAACTTAAGCGTGATGAACTATTAATAGAATATCTGGGCTGGGCACAGTGACTCATGCCTTTAATCCTAGCATTTTGGAAGGCTGAGGTGGGCGGATCACCTGAGGTCAGGAGTTCAAGACCAGCTTGACCAACATAGTGAAACCCCGTCTTTACTAGTAATACAAAAAAAGTAGTGGGACGTGGTGGCGCACACCTGTAATCCCAGCTAATTGGGAGGCTGAGGCAGGAGAATCGCTTGAACCCAGGAGGTGGAGATTGCAGTGAGCCAAGACTGTACCACTGCATTCCAGCCTGGGTGACAAGAGTGAAACTCCATCTCAAAAAAATAAAAAATAAATAGAATATCTGGTGGAGAAAATCTCTAAGCTACAAAATAGTGAAGGAGCTTTGTGGTAACTTTTAACTGCATGTAGTAAGCTATGAGAGGATAGAAACAATTTTTTTACCCCACCAAGAAACTCATGAGAAATAATTAATTTTCTTTCTCCTCTTTTCTTTTTTTTTTTTTTTTTTTTTTTTGACATGGAGTCTGGCCCTGTCACTCAGGCTAGAGTGCAGTGGTACCATCTCAGCTAACTGCATGCTCTGCCTCCGGGGTTCAAGCTATTCTTCTGGCTCAGCCTCCCAAGTAGCTAGGATTACAGTCATGCACCACCACACCTGGCTAATTTTTGTATTTTTAGTATAAACTGGGTTTTACCATGTTGGCCAGGTTGGTCTTGAACTCCTGGCCTCAAGTGATCTGCTATCTTGGCCTTCCAAAGTGCTGGGATTACAGGCATGAGTCACAGCGCCCAGCCTGATGAGAAATAATCTAAAGATTGAATTTAGCACTAAAAGGGAAGCAGAGCAGAAAGATTTAGAAAATTCACAGCCTGGCCTGGTAAAGAGTAAAAATGCATCTTTAGGAGAGCAAATCAAGGTCATGGCCAAGCGACAATTTGCTAGAGAGATTAGTAGGAATAGAAGAAAGCCAGGTTCCATTTACTAAGACAATGGAAGAATGATCCCAGAGGCATTTCAGAGCTCTTTAAGGCAAGCCCAGGGCCTTGAGAGCAAGGTTTCGAGAGAGGCCTGTAAAACCTCAGCACTTGCTGCCCTATACTGAATCCTGCCCAGGAGTCAACTCCCTCCCTGGAGATCGAGGCTGCAGTGAGCTGTAATCACACCACTGAACTCCAGCCTAGGCAACAGAGCAACATGCTTGTCTTAAAAAAAAAAAAGAAACGCTGTCTAGCAATCTAGGCCCCCACCAAACTACTGAAAGCCAAAGAGAAAGAGAAACACTTGAAGACAACCAAAAACAGAAGACACATTAAATACAGAGGAACCAAGTATAAGAATTATACCAGGGTTTTCATTAGAAACTGTGCAAACCAGAAGGCAATGAAGTGACATTTAAAAAATATTCAACTAGTTGTGGGAGATAAATATAATATATTATATAAATATATTTAAATAAATATATTTATGTATCATATATTATATTTATATATATATTTATATTTATTATACAAAAATATATTTATATAAATATATATATCTATACAATAAATATAAATTTATTATATAAATATATTGAATATATTATGTAAATATATTATATTTATTTCTAATATATAAATATATATATTTATCTCCCACAACTAGTAGGATATATATATATACACACACGTGTGTGTGTATAGAGAGAGAGAAAAAAATACATTTAACCATAGTTCTATACTAAATGAAAATACTTTTCAAAAATGAAAGCAAAATAAATACTTCTTTAGAAAACAAACCTGCGGCCGGGCGCGGTGGCTCGCGCCTGTAATCCCAGCACTTTGGGAGGCCGAGGCGGGTGGATCACAAGGTCAAGAGATCGAGACCATCCTGGTCAACATGGTGAAACCCCGTCTCTACTAAAAATACAAAAAGTTAGCTGGGCATGGTGGCGCGTGCCTGTAATCCCAGCTACTCAGGAGGCTGAGGCAGGAGAATTGCCTGAACCCAGGAGGCGGAGGTTGTGGTGATCAGAGATCGTGCCATTGCACTCCAGCCTGGGTAACAAGAGCAAAACTATGTCTCAAAAATAAAAAATTTAAAAAAAAGAAAACAAACCTAACAATTTATTACCAACAGTCCTGTACTATAAGAAATGTTAAAGGAAGTTCTTAGGCCAGACACAATGGTTCACGTCTGTAATCTCAGCACTTTGGGAGGTCAAGGTAGGAGGATCACTTGATCCCAGGAGTTTGAGACCGGCCTCGGCAATATAGTGAGACCTTGTCTCTACAAAAAAAGAAAACAATTAGCCACACCTGTAGTCCCAGCTCCTTGGGAGACTGAGGAGGGAGGATTGCTTGAGCCCAAGAGGTAGAGGCTGCAGTGAGCTGTGAACATACCACTACAGTCTAGCGTGGGTGACAAAGTGAGAACTTGTCTCAAAAAAAATAAAAAGGAAGTTCTTTAAGCAAGAGGAACATGATATCACAGAATCTGGTATCATACACAAAGCAAAGAAATCTACATAAAAAAATGAAGATTTCTGGAAATGACTAGAATTAAATATAAAAACTTTCTTTTATTTTTGATCTCTATAAAAATTATTGACTTTCAAAAAAATATAGTGGAATGTATTGTGGGTTTATTACACATTTAAAAATAAAAGTAATCATAGAAAGAGCACAGCAAAAGAAACTATTATCAGAGTGAACAGGCAACCTACAGATGGAGAAAATTTTTGTAGTCTACCCATCTAACAAAGGGCTAATATCCAGAATCTACAAAGAACTTAAACAGATTTACAGAAAAAAAAAAACATCAAAAAGTGGGTGAAGGATATGAACAGCGACTTCTCAAAAGGAGACATTTATGCAGTCAACAAACATATGAAAAAAAGCTCATCATCACTGGTCATTAGAGAAATGCAAATTAAAACTCACACTGGTGTGAGATACCATCTCACACCAGTTAGAATGGCGATCATTAAAAAGTTGGGAGACAACAGATGCTGGAGAGGATGTGGAAAAATAGGAACACTTTTACACTGTTGGTGGGAGTGTAAATTAGCTCAACCATTGTGAAAGACAGTGTGGCAATTCCTCAAGGATCTAGAACTAGAAATACCATTTGACCCAGCAATCCCATTACTGGGTATATACTCAAAGAATTATAAGTCGTTTTATTATAAAGACACATGCACACATATGTTTACTGCAGCACTCTTCACAGTAGCAAAGACTTCAATTTCCCCAACTATGTATTATTGACTTCAAGTTTAATTCAATTTTAAGTCGTTTAATTCCCCAAATATTTCCAAATATTTGGAAATTAACACACTTCTAAACCCATTGATCAAAGAGGAAGTCATATGTAAAATTGGAAAATTTTAAATGGTGGCTTGTGCCTATAATCCCAGCTACTCTGGAGGCTGAGGCAGGAGGGCCGCTTGAGGTGAGGAGTGTGAGAGCAGCCTGGGCAACATAGCAAGACCCCATCTCTACAAAACAAAAAATGAATAAAAAATTTGGCCAGGTGTTGTGGCTCACACCTTTCATCCCAGTACTTTGGGAGTCGGAGGCAGGCAGATCACTTGAGTTCAGGAGTTTGACACCAGCCTGGGCAACCTGGTGAGACCCTATCTCTACTAAAAATAGAAAAAATTAGTTGGGCATGGTGGAGCATGCTTCTATTCCTAGCTACTTGGGGAGGCTCAGGTGGGAGGATTGCTTAAGCCCAGGAGGCAGAGGTGTCAGTGATCTGAGATCATGCCACTGCCTGAGTGATGGAGTGGGACCCCATCTCAAAAAAAAATTAGCTGAGTGTGGTGACACACACCTGTAGTCCCAACTGTGGCTAAGGCAGGAGGATCACCTGAGCCCAGAGTTTCAAGCTGTGGTGAGGTATGATCATGCCACTGCACTCCAGCCTGAGAAACAGAGCAAGATTCTGGGGAAAAGGAAAAAAAAAAAAAAAAAATATATATATATATATATATATATATACACACACACACACACACACACACACACACACACATAAAATATATATTATATAATGTATAATATACATGTGTTATATAATCTATAATATATGTAGGTCTGTACAACTATAAATTTCTTCCTAAGCACTGCTTTAGTTAGATCCCATAAATTTTGGTATATTATATATTTGTTTCACTTACATCCCATAAATTTTGGTATATTATGTATTTGTTTCATTCCTTTCATAGTATTTTATAATATCCCTTGTGACTTTTTCTTTAACCAACTGGTTATTTAGGAGTGTGTTGTCTAATTTCCTCATATTTGTGAACTTCTCAAATGTCCTTCTGTTGTTTATTTCTAATTTTGTTCCATTATAGTTGGAGAAATACTTTGTATTACTGCAATCAATTTAAATGTATTGAGATTTGTTTTATGGCCTAACATATGGTCTATCCTGGGAATGATCCATCCCCACTTGAGAAAAATGTGTCTTATACTGTTGTTTGGTCGAATGTTCTATAAAAATCCGTTAGGTCTAATTGGATTATAGTATTGTTCAAGTCTTTTATTACCCTCTTGATCTTCTGCCTATTTGTTTTATTAGTAAAAGTGGCATATTTAAGTCTCCAACTGTTATTTTTTGATTGTCTGCTTTTCTCTTCAATTATCTTATTTTTCACTTCATGTATTTTGGGGTTCTGTTGTTAATTACATATGTTTGTAGTTATCACTTGCTAATAAATTGATACTTTTATCATTAAAATATGTCCCTTTTTTAACTGGTAACAATTTTTGCCTTAAAATCCATTTTGTGGGATAATAGCCACTACAAGTCTCTTTGAGTTACTGTATGCATGGCGTAGCTTTTCCCATCCTTTTACTTTCAACATATTCATATCTTTGAATCTAGTGTATCGCTTGTAGACAACATATAGTTGCACCATTTTTAAAATCCATTCTGCCATTCTCTTACTTTTGACTGGAGTGTTTAATCAATTTCATGTAATTACTATGAAGGAAGGAATTATGTCTGCCATTTTGCTATGTTTTCTATATGTCTTATGTCATTTTTCCTTTCTGTTTTCCATTATTGTCCTCTTTTATATTAAATAAATATTTTCTAATATACCATTTTAATTCCCTTGTCATTTTTGTTATGTTCTTATTTTTCATTTAAAAAATAATGGTTGCTGACAGTAGGGATTTTTTTTTTACTATATATATTTTTGAGTCATTTCCTTTGTTGTTTTGGAGATAACAATTAACAACTTAATTTAACAATCTAGTTTAAGTTAATACCAACTTAATATCAATCGTATACAAAACCTAGCTCCTACATAGCTCTGTTCTTTCCGCTTCTTTGCAATGTTATCATAATTACATCTTCATACATTGTGTGCCCATCAGCACAGATTTATAATTACAACTTTATGCAGTAGTCTTTAAAATCAGACAAAAGAAAAACATTATAAGCAAAAATATATTCATATGGTCTTTTATATTTATCTATTTAGTTACCTTTACCAGTGTCCTTTATTTCTTTGTGTAGTCTCAAGTTACTGTCTAGTGTTCTTTCATTTCAACTTAATGGACTCCCTTTAGTATTTCTTGTGTGGCAGGTTTGCTAATGACAAATTGTCTCAGTTTCGTTTATTTGGGAATTACTTATATTTTGCTTCATCTTTGAAGATTGCTTTTGTTGGATATAAAATTCTTGGTTGACAGTCTTTTTTTCAGCACTTTGAGTGTCATCCCATGGCTTTCTGGCCTTCATGGTTACTGATAAGAAGTCAGCTGTTAATCATGTGAAGGAGCTCTTCTAAATAATTAATTGCATTTCTCTTTCTTCAAGATTATCTTTTCTTTGGATTTTGACAGTTTGATTATGATGATGTGAATAAGTGTGGATCTTTTTAAGTTTGTCCTAGTGGAGTTCATTGAGATTCTTGGATATGGAGATAAATGTTTCTCAGCAAATTTAGGAAATTTTTACCAATTGTTTCTTCAAATATTATTTCTGTCCTTTTCTATTCTCTTCTACTAGGACTCTCATTATGTATATGTTGGTATACTTGATAATGTCCCACAGGTTTCTGATATTCTATTCTTTTTTTTTTTTTTTTTTTGAGATGGAGTTTCACTCTTGTTACCCAGGCTGGAGTGCAATGGCGCAATCTCGGCTCACCGCAACCTCTGCCTCCTGGGTTCAGGCAATTCTCCTGCCTCAGCCTCCCAAGTAGCTGGGATTACAGGCATGTGCCACTATGCCCAGCTAATTTTTTGTATTTTTAGTAGAGACGGGGTTTCACCATGTTGACCAGATGGTCTCGATCTCTTGACCTCGTGATCCACCCGCCTTGGCCTCCCAAAGTGCTGGGATTACAGGCTTGAGCCACCGCGCCCGGCCGATGTTCTATTCATTTTTATGTATTCTTCCTTTCTGTTCCTCAGACTAGACAATCACAATTGACTTTGTTGAGTCTTTGTTTTTGCTTAATCACATTTGCTTATGAGTCCCTCTAGTGAATTTTTAATTTCAGTTATTGCTTTTTTAAAACATGATTTCCTTTAACACTTTGAACACATTTAAAATAGTTTGTTTAGATTCTTTGCCTAGTAAGTCTGACATCCAAGTTTCCTCAAGGATAGTTTCTATAGATTGCTATTTTTCTGTGTAAGAACAATACTCATAATTTTTTATAGAAAAATGACTTTTTTGAGACAGAGTCACACTCTATTGCCTAGGCTGGAGTGCACTGGTGCGATCTCAGCTCACTGCATCCTCTACCTCCTGGGCTTAAGCAATTCTCATGCCTCAGTCTCCTGAGTAGCTGGGACTACAGGCATGTGCCACCACATCTGGCTAATTTTTGTATCTTTAATAGAAATGAGGTTTCATCATGTTGGCCAGGCTGGTCTCAACCTCCTGACCTCAATGACCCACCTGCCTTAGCCTCCCAAAGTTCTGGGATTACAGGCATGAACCACCATACCAAGCCAAAAACTAACATTTCTAATATTACAATGTGACTACTCTGGAAAACAAATTATTTCCCCCTCTAAGGACTTGCTGATGTTGTTTTTTGTTGTTGCTGTTGATGGTTTTTTTTTTTTAGTGGCTTTTCCAAATGAATCTGTGAAATATGTCTTCTTTGTCACTGAAGTCTCTGCTCATTTAGCTTAGTGGTCAGCTAGTGATTAGATATTTACTTAAATGATTGAATCTATTTAGTCTCCCAGCCCACTTCCAAGAGGTTCTGTGTGTGTTTGTGTTGGGGCACACCTTCACACTCAGGCGGGCATTAAAAAATGCTGACTTTGCTTTTGCCATATTTTTTTAGTGCCTCAAGGTCAACCAGATGTTGTGTTAGAACTTAGGACCTTCTTAGGTCTTTCCTGGGCATGTGCACAGATGTGAGCATGCACATAAGCCCATACATGTGCATGGTCTTCTAGAGTCCCATGAATATGTCAACAGTTATTATTATTATTATTATTATTTTGAGACAGAGTTTCACTCTTGTTGCCCAGGCTGGAATACAATGGCATGATCTCAGCTTACTGCAACCTCCACCTCCTAGGTTCAAGCGATTCTTCTGCCTCAGCTTCCCGAGTAGCTGGGATTACAGGCACCTGCCACCATGCCTGGCTAATTTTTATATTTTTTTGTAGAGATGGGATTTCACCATGTTGGTCTGGCTGGTCTCAGACTCCTGACCTCAGATGATCCACCTGCCTCGGCCTCCCAAAGTGCTGGGATTACAGGCATGAGCCACTGCACCCGGCCCCTAATTTTTGTATATTTAGTAGAGACAGGGTTTCACTGTGTTGGTCAGGCTGGTCTCGAACTCCTGACCTCAGGTTATCCACCCGCCTCAGCCTCCCAAAGTGCTGGGATTACAGGTGTGAGCCACCACACCTGGCCACATCAGCAGTTTTGAAAGCCTCCTATAGACATCTCATTCCCTAGCTCTTCTTTTGATTTTTTTTGTTTTGTTTTTTTTGGGGATGGGGGCAGTTTGTTGTTTGCCTCAACTGTTATCACTGCCTTAGTCAGCTACATGTTTACCAGGCTACTGATTATTTTCAACAAATGTCCCAGGTGAAATGTTATTCTCATTGAGCATGGTCTGAGTTGAGTCAAATAAAGGCAAGTATTTGTTTTTTTATTTTTATTTTATTTTATTTTATTTAGAGACAGGGTCTCGCTCTGTCACCCAGGTTGGAGTGCAGCAATGTGACTATAGCTCATTGAACCCTCAAATTCCTGGGCCCAAGTAGTTCTCCTGCCTCAGCCTCCTGAGTAGCTGAGACTATAGGTGTGTGCCACCACACCTAATTTTTTTTAATTTGTTGTAGGGAAAGTGTCTCACTATGTTGCCCAAACTGGTCTTGAATTCCTAGCCTCACACAATTCTTCTGCCTCAGGCTCCTGAAGTAATGGGATTACAGGCATAAGCCACCATGGCTGGCCAAGGCAAGTCTTGTGAATGACGGTTTCCAGGGAATTGTCAGGCTAAATAATGACAGTGCTCAAATAATGCTGTTTTGGGAATCTCCAAACCCATTCTGTCCTAACAAGGGGCTGCTAGGCTACTGGTCTTCACTATGATGATAGAACTGTTGGTTTTAAAGACTAATGGGGAGTTAGAGAGAGGGTTGAGAATAGGGCAAGTTAAAACAATCACAAAGCTCAGCCAGGTGCAGTGGCTCACGCCTGTAATCCCAGCACTTTGGGAAGCCAAAGTGGGTGGATCACCTGAGTTTGGGAGTTCAAGACCACCCTGACCAACATGGAGAAATCCCGTCTCTACTAAAAATACAAAAAATTAGCTATTCGGAAGGCTGAGGCAGGAGAATCGCTTGAACCTAGGAGGTGGAGGTTGCATTGAGCCAAGATTGCACCATTGCACTCCAGCCTGGGCAACTAGAGCGAAACTCCATCTGAAAAAAAAAAAAACCACAAAACTCATCATTCTTACTAAGATACAACCTTAAAAAAAAGTTCCTTGGATTATTGCAAAGCTTTGGTTAATTTCAGAATTCTGAAATTTTTTATTCAACGAATTATCTCAATATTCTCACTGTTTTCATGGAGGAATAGGTTTTTAGAGGACTTGCTCCACTATTCCTACTGACATCACCTCATTCAGTAATTTGGAAGTATCGTGCCATTGTCTGCTTTCGTTCTTTCTGTTGCAAAATCATGGTCAGCTTAATTGTTCCTATGAAAATAATCTTTTTTCTCCTTGGTTACTTTTTTTCTTCTTTGAGACAAGGTCTAGCTCTGTCACCCAGGCTGGAATGCAATGGCATGATTTCAGCTCACTGCAACCTCCATCTCCTGGGCTCAAGCCCTCCTCCCACCTCAGCCTCCTAAGTAGCTAAGACTACAGGCATGTACCACCATGCCCAGCTAGTTTTTGTATTTTTAATAGAGACAGGGTTTTGCCATGTTGCCTAAGCTGGTCTTGAACTCCTGGCTCAAAGCAATCTACCTGCCTCTGCTCTTTGGTTACTTTTAAGGTATTTCTTTATCTTTGGTTTTTAGCAGTTTTGCTATGGTATACCTAAGTGTGACTTTGTATTTATCCTGATTAGGGTTTATACAGTGCTATAGACTTAATTGTGCCCTGTTGCCAATCCACATATTGAAGCCCTCTCAGTGTGAATGTATTTGGACCTCCACCTCCCAAGTTTCAAGTGATTCTCTTGCCTCAGCCTCCCAAGTAGCTGGTATTACAGGCACCCAACAGCACATGGGGCTAATTTTTGTATTTTTAGTACAAAATTACTAAAATTTTGTACTAAAAATAAAAAATACAAAAATTACATGCATTCCCCTATGTTAGTCAGGCTGGTCTCAAACTCCTGACCTCAGGTGATCCACCCACCTTGGCCTGACCTCAGGTGATCCACGCACCTTGGCCAAAGTGCTAGGATTACAGGCTAGTTCCAGCATATTTCCAACACCCCAGAAGAAAATCCCATGCTCATTAAGCAGTCCCTCTTCATTCCCCTCATACCAGATTTAACTACCACCAGTCTGCTGATTCTATGAATTTGCTTATTCTGGATATTTCCTAAAAGTGGAATCATAGAATATGTGAACTATTGTGTCTTACTTCTTTCACTTAGCATGTTTTCAAGGTTTATCCATATGGTAGCAGGTATCTGTACTTCATCTTTATGGCTGAGTAATCTGTCATATGTATATGCTACATTTTGTTTATCCATTCATATATTGATGGACATTTGGGTTGTTTACACCATTTGGTCATTGTTAATAGTGCTGGTATAGGCATCTGTATATAAATTTTTGTGGAGGCATGTTTTATCCTGGGCAGACAGCTAGGAATGGAATTGCTGGGCCATATGGTAATTCTATGTTTATCTTTTTCAGGAACCACCAAACTCTTTGCCTATAGTGGTTGAACCATTTTACACTCCCATGAGGAATGTACAATGGTTCCCATTTTCAGGCTGGGTACAGCGGCTCACGCCCAAAATCCCACTACTTTGGGAGGCCAAGACAGGTGGATCACTTGAGGTCAGGAGTTCAAGACCAGCCTGGGCAACATGGTGAAACCCTATCTCTATTAAAAATATAAAATTTAGCCAGAAAAAAAAAATTGGCTGGGTGTGATGGTGGGCACCTGTAATCCCAGCTACTCTGGAGGCTGAGGCAGGAGAATCACTGGGACCCGGGAGGCGGAGGTTGCAGTGAGCCAAGGTCGCACCACTGCACCCAGCCTGGGCGACAGAGCAACATTCCATCTCAGAAAGAAAAAAAAAGATACCCATTTTCCAGCATCCCCAACACCACTTTTTTTTCCCCTGTATTTTTTGTTATATCCATCCTTATAAATGTGAAGTGGTATCTCACTGTGATTTTGATTTGCATTTCTCTCATGGCCACTGTCTTACTGCTTCCAAGATTCTCTCTTCAGCTTTGGACAGTTTATGTGTGTCTT
The DNA here is from genome assembly GCF_030222135.1 of Aotus nancymaae. Classification (NCBI taxonomy): domain Eukaryota; kingdom Metazoa; phylum Chordata; class Mammalia; order Primates; family Aotidae; genus Aotus; species Aotus nancymaae. The sequence goes on from NW_026988421.1 coordinate 37,853,226, forward strand.
AATATGGATCTCTTCTGACTTATCCTATTTGGAGCTCCACAAACTTCTTGGATGTGTACATTCAAGTGTTTTCACAAATTTGAGGTGTTTGGGTCGTTATTTCTTCAAATATTCTTTCTGCCCCTTTCTCTTCTCCTCTCCTTCTGAAACTCCTATTTTGCAAAGGTTGGTATGCTTGCTGGTAATCCATAGGTCTTTTGAATTGTTTCTTTCCTTTGTTCTTCTGCTTTTCAGATTGGATAATTTCAATTGATCTACCTTCAGCTTCACTGATTTTTTTTTTTTTTTTTTGAGACGGAGTCTCACTTTGCACACAGGTTTGAGTGCAGTGACACCATCTCCACTCACTGCAACCTCCACCTCCTGGGTTCAAGCAATTCTCCTGCCTCAGCCTCCCGAGCAACTGGGGTTACAGGCGCCCACCACCACGCCTGGCTAATTTTTGTGTTTTTAGTAGAGACGGGGTTTCCCCATGTTGACCAGGCTGGTCTCGAACTCCTGACCTCAGGTAATCCACTTGCCTCAGCCTCCTTGATTCTTTCTACTGCCTGATCATATCTGCTATTAGAACCATTCAGTGATTTCCCCCGCTTTTTTATTGTACTTTTCAACTCCTAATTTGTATGGTTCCTTTTTATAACTTCTTCATTAATAATCTCTATGAGACATTGTTACCCTGTATTCCCTTAGCTCTGAGCACTTTTGAGACAATATTTACAAAATTTGTCTGTAAGTCCATTTCTTCCTCAGAGACACTTTATTCTAATTTTTCCTGTGAATAGGGTATACTTTCTTTGCATGCTTCATAGTTTTTTTGTTGAAAGCTGAATATTACTTTACTATAATATGGTAACGCTGGAAACCAGATTCTTCACTCCTCAGGGTTTGTTTTTTATTACTTGCTATGGGCTGTAGTGGTTTAGTGACTTATATATATTTAGACACAAGGTCTTGCTCTGTTGCCGAGGCTGGATCATAGCTCACTGCAGCCTCAAACTCCTGGGCTCAAGAGACCCTTCCACCTCAGCCTCCCAACTGGTTGGGACTACAGGCATGTGCCACCATGCCCAGCTGATTAAAATTTTTCTTCTTTTTGTAGAGACGAGCTCTCACTATGTTGCCCGGGATAGTCTTGAATTGCTGGACTCAAGTGATCCTCCCACCTTGGCCTCCCAAAGTACTGGGATTACAGATGTGTCACAGCACCTGTGACTTTTCTGAACTATTTTGTAAGGTTTCTGTTCTTTGACTTACACAGTCTCTAAGGTCTCTTCCTTTTGCTTGTGTTCAGCCAGTGTGTTGAGATTTCTTTGAAAACTGGTTGCCCCAAAAACTGACAAAAGAAGAAAAAAACCCTCAGTTTTTGTTGATTGGCTGTATTGGGACACACCTTCAGTGCTTATCTGGGCCATTTTAAATTGGCCTTAGCCTTTACTTCCTGCTTGCACTGAGCCTACACATCAGCCCAACATGAAATCTTGGGGTCTTCTCAGGTCTTTTTCTGAGTGTGCAGCCTGACCTGAGAATGTGCATGGCTTTCTAAATCCCCCAATATACATGACTGCTTTTGAATAACCTAATTTCCCTAAGAAATTCTCTCTCCTGCTTTCCTCTCAGGCTTTGGGGCACTCCTTTGCTTACCTCAACTCTGATTTTTTGTCCCAGGTGACAGCAGATGGTTCATTTTCCTTACAATATTTAGAAACAAACCTGCCACTCCCACCCTGATTGAGTTCTGAGTTAAATGAAACAAATCCAAAAAGGGTGGATCACCTGAGGTCAGGAGTTTGAGACCAGCCTGGCCAACATGGCGAAACGTCATCTCTACTAAAAATACAAAAAAATTAGCCGGGTGTGGTGGCAAGTGCCTGTGGTCCTGGCTACTAGGGAAGCTGAGGCACAAATTGCTTGAACCTGGGAGGCTGCAGTGAACTGAGATTGTGCCACTACACGACGGCCTGGGTCGTCTGTCTCCCAAAACAGTAACAACAAAGATCTCTCTTCTCCCTAGAAACCCAGGACCCGAACCCCACACTGAGAATGTGGTCTGTGTCTTCAAGACTGTTACAGAGCTGAGAATGGGGGAAGGGCAAGTAAACCACTGCCAAGCTTTCCTTCTCCTTATAGGTTGCCTTTTTCTTGATTCAGCAAATGCTTGGTGGCTGTAAACTATTTTCCTGAGTTCTGACAGTTGTTTCTGAATGTTTTTGCTTGACTTCTCAGTGTTTCTGTGGAGGAACAGGTCCTTGAAGCTACCTACTTTGCCATTTTTGCTGATGCTACTCTTGGTTACATTCTGAGGGCTAGACATTGTGTATGAAAATTGGTAGAGCTAATTTATGGTTCTGGATGTTTATTTTTGCTTCTGTGAGGCAGTGAAATTAGTTGCATCAGCATTCTCAGATAACTTTTAAGCAGTCATGGAATGAGATGACTTAAAGCTGGACTTCAGGCTGTGTGAGGGCCTGTTTCTCACTAACCTTGCACCTAGGATAGCCCCTTGGAGTGCAACTAAAAGCCTACATGTTTACTAGGGTCCTTCTTCTTTGATGGTACCTGCATAGTTTATTTTGGGAATATGAATGCAGCTTGCCTAACTCTCTAAACATACCTGTTGCCAGATAAGAAATTATGGAGCAAGCAGCTTAATGTAGAAACCACATTTATTAACCATGGATTTACTGAGGGCAGTCTATTAGATATTATCTATAGCTTATGCTGACATCTGATTTTGCAGAGAAATTATAGCCATTATTTTTATTAAGATAATTAATTCTACAAGGTCAATTTAATTCCTTGTAGCATATTTTCTAATTCATCAATAAAGTTTGGTTTAATTTAGCTATCAAAGTCAAATGTCTCTAAAATTTACACACTAAACACGTTGTGGGAACAAAATTTATTCTTTGTACATATTCCAAGTGCTCTGGTTCTTCAAGGTGAAACATCTCAACTTCCAGAAATATGATTGCCAGATCAGAAATACTAGGGCCCTTCTAAGGGATAAGATTTAAATCGAGAAAAAGATACACATACATATTTTATTACATACAAGCAAGGAACAACAAAGTTTCATCATGTGAACAAAAGAATATAATTTTTAGACATAATTGGAAGTTTCAAAAAGTCCTTAAATCATTGTGATCTTCTCCAAAAGACACAGGTCTTAGAGTGTGGGCACAGGGCCATTAGTCAGATCTCTGGGTAGTCTCCCATAATAGCAATTTACATTCTAGAGAAGTGAGTTTTGTGAACTCTGTCAGGGCAAATCTGTTAGGCCTCTTACAGGAATGAAACCCTTTCACATCTTGGGGAAACAAATAAAAAATGTTGAAAGAAGGGATACTTCTAGGGTTAGATTTATTGTTGACAGTGATTTTTAAAAATAACCACTAAAAAACTGTTAAAAGATTCCTAGGTAAACTTCTGGCTACCAAAAAATAAGAAAGGATACCTTCTGTAGCTCTACAAATGGTTTGGTGAAAAATAAAAAGGGAAAAAGTGAGCCGACAAGAAAGCAAAATAGGAACGTCTAGGAAGGAGGCAAGAAAATACATAAGTCATAGCAAAAAAAAAAAAAAAAGACATGGTCCTTTTCTAAGGCCAGGTGTTGGTGATATTCACCTATGTAAACTCAAGCCTAGAAGAACAGTACAGTTCTTATATATTCACTACTTAATAATATACAAGAAAAATACCTTTCATTTGTTATATAAGAACTTTATATGAAAAGCTAGAAATATATTTACATTGCAAATCCCAAATGAAACCCAACTTAATACAAAGTGAACTATAGGGATGACAGAAAAATGGGTAAATATCAAAATTCAGCTAAATTTACAATTCTGCCTTATATCTTTTTTAAATTTTGTTTTTGAGACGGAGTCTTGCTCTGTTGCCCAGGCTGGAGTGCAGCGGTGTGATCTTGTCTCACTGCAACCTCTGCTTCCTGGGTTCAAGCGATTCTTGTGCCTCAGCCTCCCCAGTAGCTGGGATTACAGGAGTGTGCCACCACGCCCGGCTAATTTTTGTATTTTAGTAGAGACGAGGTTTTGCCATGTTGGCCAGACTGGTCTCAAACTCCTAGGCTCAAACAATCCACCCACCTCAGCCTCCCAAAGTGCTGGGATTACAGGCATGAGCCAACATGCCCAGCTGATATATATATATTCTTTTAACATCTACACACAAGGCTCAAATTCCAGGGTTTCAGGCTTTATTTTTAAGTTTTCTTTAGAAATAAAATTGCCAGCCCCCAAGTGAATTAAAGGTTGATCTGGGCACGCAGAGGTAATCTGCTCTTTGTAACCAAGTGCTCTGTAGTTTCTTCCACTTTAGACCTCTCCAGTGTGTTAATGCCTCTGTTTTCTTTGTCTTTTCCATGTGATTTTTTATGCTGTGGATTTAAGGGGAGAAAATTAAGTCAATATAAAGTAACATTTGATACACATTAACTATACTCTATTTTCAAAGTTCTCTGGGTTACAGGCAAGAAAATTTAAGTGTAGAAAACTTCAGAAAAGTTTCAGCACAAGTTTGAGCCAAAAATTTGTTTGGCAAGTAGTGCCAAGTGCCTTCTTTATTTTATCACTAATGGAAGGAGTAGAGAGAAAGAAATAATAATTTTCTGTGTTATTTTCTAAGACATAAAGATTTTACTCCAGGGCAGTGGTTCTCATCAGGGAGTGATTGTGCTCTCAGAGGGGATGTTTGGAGACCTTTTTGGTTGTTACACTCAGGGAGTGCTACTGGCTTTGAGTGAGTATTCACATAGTACACTGTCATTCTTGTATACTGACACAGTACAGTCCACAGGAAAGCCCCCCACAACAAAGAATTATCCAGTTTAAAATGCCAGTAGCACTGCTGTCAAGAAACCCTGCTCTAAGGAAACAAAGATTTCCTGTCATGCAGAAAAGCCAATTCTGTTTAAAGCAGAGAAACTGATACATGGACCACCTTAAAAACACTTTTGCTTAGTTTTTAAAAATTGGATTTTATCTTATTTGTAAAACCTATTTCATATTCCTCATTTGGAAGCTCTATTTCATTGGAATCCTACTTACCCATAGAGAACATTAAGGGGACTGGTGACATTCATTGTACACTCAGTCATCAATGTTGAGACAAATCATAAACCAACTTTTAAAGTTTTAAACCCGCTGGGCGCAGTGGCTCACGCCTGTAATCCCAGCACTTTGGGAGGCCAAGGTGGGAAGATCATGGGGTCAAGAGATCGAGACCATCCTGGCCAACATGGTGAAATCCCATCTCTACTAAAAATACAAAAATTAGCTGGGCGTGGTGGCACGCGCCTGTGGTCCCAGCTACTCAGGAGACTGAGGTGGAAGAATCGCTTGAACCCAGGAGGCGGAGCTTGCAGTGAGCCAAGATTGTGCCACTGCACTCCAGCCTGGCGACAGAGCAAGACTCCATCTCAAAAAATAATAATAATAATAAAAATAATAATAATAAAGTTTTAAACCCAAAGAAAATCCCCACATCACACTGCTACTAGAGAAAAGATCATTTATGGACTTCAGCTAAAGGTCTAAAACCCCATCCCAAACCCTTTCTGGTACTGTGAGGACTTCCTTGCCATAGCTGAATCACTAAGCCTAGTTCAAAATGCCACAGATAATAATAATAAAAGAATTTCTGACCAGGGATTAAGCAGTCACCAACGTTCTCTTATCCTTCCCCTTTTCCTAACTTTATAAGATAGAAGAAAGGGATGAAAACTGAAAGAAACATATTTATAGTTCTCTCATAGTAGAAAATTTTTAAAAAAGGTAGCAAGAATTTTGGGATAAAACTGCCCAGAGACAGGGAGGAATTGATGAGAATCTGAGTTAGAACTTTTTTAACAGTTGAATGCAGGGATGGAGAATCTTTAGACCTTAAGGGAAAGACCTATAGATCTATTAAGAACAGAAACAAGGGGCCAGGCACAGTGGTTCACACCTGTAATCCTAGCACTTTGGGAGACTGAGGTGGGAGGATTGCCTTGAGGCAAGGAATTCAAGTAGCAAGACCCCGTCTACATATTAAAAAAAAAAGGTACAAGCATATGCATATCAGAAGCAGTACTTCAACTGCAAATGTAGATAGATACCAATGTCCTATGTAAGGAAATTTTTCCATCACACACTTTGTCTAGGCTTGTACCTTCAAACTAAAGGAAAAGATATTAACATTTTATAGAGCCTCATTTGGAAGTTGTATTTCACTGGAATCCTCCACTTACCCATAGAGAACATTAAGGGACTAGTGACATTTATTGTGTATTCAGTCATCAATGCTGAAACAAATCATAAACTATGTTCTCAACAGTGTTAAAAAGTGGGTAGAAGGCTGAGCACGGTGGCTTACGCCTGTAATCCCAGCACTTTGGGAGGCTGAGGAGGGTGGATCACTTGAGGTCAGGAGTTTGAGACCAGCCTGGCCAATATAGTGAAATCCCATCTCCACTAAAAATACAAAATAATTAGCTGGGTGTGGTGGCGCACGCCTGTGATCCTAGCTACTTAGGAGGCTGAAGTAGGAGAATCACTTGAACCCGGGAGGCAGAAGTTGCAGTGAGCCGAGATCGTGCCACTGCACTTCAGCCTGGGTGACAGGACAAGACTCCGTCTCAAAAACAAGTGTATAGGAGAGGTCGCAGGATTTAATGACATAGGATCAGAGCAGGCAAGGAGCTCAGGAAACATGGGGCAACAGTTAACAAGAGGAGAGCCTCAGGCAGGAGAAATCACTAATGTAACCTAAGAGGCCTCCAGTTTCTCAATCTTTTCAAGCCCTTTGCCTTCAAAGTGTGATTATGGGCAGAGATAGGTTCCAAGACTTCCATATCAAAGGTAGAAGAAAGAGAGGAATGACTGTTCTCAGTGTCCATTCTGAGTATATAGGAAGCGGAAAAGGAATAGAAGCACTAGCTAAAGATTATCACCTAAGGATGTAGATTAAGTCAAATTTTGCCTTCATATATTCTACAGAAAACCCTTTATCAGTATCAGATTTTTAAAAATAATTCAAATCATAAGAGTTAACAAGCCATCCTAAGGAATAACTGAAAGGTTTCTATTGTTCTACTCACCAAGAATAATGCTTTTATATTGAATAGCAAATGAATGACTTAAAGCAGATGTGGAAGGGTTATCTGACATGATATCATCAGTACCTGGAAAAATGGAACCCCGCCAATTGATGAACAATCCACACCAGCATCTACAGATGGCTCCTGACTTAGAGGTTCTTCAGTATACTGCCCCAGAGCTGCCTTTTCTACATCCACATCCTAGAAGAAGAAGCTGGATGAGTGACTAAGTCCAAGAGCCTCAAAGTCATCACAAAGGAAGGGCAGTTTTCTTCTTTGAATACAACATATGCCCATGGTATAATATAAAAGTTAAACCTCAACAAAATTAGTAGAAAGACAAATCTACATAAGCAGTGTGTGTGTGTGTGTGTGTGTGTGTGTGTGTGTGTGTGTGTGTGTATAAACAAAGTCTACAAATAATGAAAATAATTCCTAATATATTTTTATAGAGAGTAGAGGTTCCTATATAAATATGTTACTAAACACAATATTAAATATTGGTTATTATTATCTACTAGCATAATTTAAAAACTGGTAAGATTAAAAAAAATAAGGCTAAGAGCTAGGCAACTATCATTAATGAGAGGCAGGGTAAGACTGAAGGGTGAACAGTAAAATTCTTCACATGAAGTCAGCCACATTAAGAGTTCGTAAGATAGTTCTATTATAAAATGATCCTTTAAATTTACCTGAATTTTCTCTTCTTTGTTGTTTTCTGAACAGTTTAGCATCATTAACAGATCAGGCTGTTTCCTTTTCAACTGATCAAGGAGATGTTCACGTGGTTCAGTTCTCACCAGTATTGATGGGTATAAATAATTTTTCCTCTGTGGTGTAGTACCTTTAATGGACATTAGATAAGAGGTAAAAATTAAAGTATGAGATGTAAATATTTTTAAAAAATACTAAAGCTTCCAAATGAATCTTGTCTTCTAAAAATATAAAATCATTATAGCCTACAATGATGTTTGCCATATCTGATCTCTAAAAATGTTGATTCCTAAATGCTTACAGTCCACGGTGATCCCCGATCTCTTAAAACAGGGATTCCTAAATGGCAATGGTCTGTGACAAAATGAGAGGGACATAGAACAAAATGCACAATGTAGCAAACTTTGCATTAAACTAGATTTAGTAAGTTACATCTCTCCAGTATTTGTGGTATTAAAATATCCTTTTATAAACAGTGCTAGGTTTTTATTTATTTGTTTTAAAAATATCCCCTATTAACAAAGTAAATTCCCTGAACGTTTGTGAAATTTTACTGAATTATGATACCACATTTCTAGGAGTTTATATCACCTATATCATGATGCTTGATTAAAACTATTTTAAGTTTCCAGTTTTCCCATTTTCAGTTGATTACAGTGAGATGGTAAATTCCTGTCAGGCAATGGCAGGACTAATTTTTCTGAATATCTGACACTACTGAGAGTTGAATTCAACTTCAAAAAATTTAACAATTCTATTTCTCTTTTAAAGTACCTGTTGGGATATCCAGTTTCAGATCCTGTTGCAGAAAGCAATTAAGCTTAGTCAAACCAATTTTTATGGTTTCATTAAGTTCTAGATTTTGTGCTATCAGTTTTTCTTCATCAATAGTCATCTGATCAAGAAAAATGTTGTGCTGTTTCTCATTAGCTGCCTTATGTCCATGTGATTTCTCAGTGATGTTTGAACTTGAAGTCTCACAACACTGGTTTACAACCTGTAAATGATGCAAATACGTTTTTATTACTAAAATTAAAGTTGCCGCTGTTTTACTCAGTATCATATTTTCCCTTACCTTGAAATTTTCCATAATAATTTTTTTTTTGAGACAAGTCTCACTCACTCTTTTGCCCAGGCTAGAATGCAGTGGCATGACTAGGGCTCATTATAGCCTTGATTTCCCAGGTTTAAGCCATCCTCCCACCTCAGCCTCCCGTGTAGCTGGGATTACAGGCATGCACCACCATGCCTGGCTAATTTTTGTATTTTTTGAAGAGATGAGGTTTCATGTTGCCCAAGCTGGTCTCAAATTCCTGGACTCAAGCAATCTGCCCACCTCGGCCTTCAAAGGTTACAGGCATGAGGCCGGGCGAGGTGGCTCACGCCTGTAATCCCAGGACTTTGGGAGGCCGAGGCGGGCAGATCACAAGGTCAGGAGTTCGAGACCAGCCTGACCAACATGATGAAACCCAGTCTCTACTACAAATACAAAAAAATTAGCTGGGCGTGGTGGTGTGCCTGTAATGTCAGCTACTCAGGAGGCTAAGGCAGGAGAATCGCTTGAACCTCGGAGGCGGAGGTTGCAGTGAGCCAAAATTGTGCCACTGCACTCCAGCCTGGGCAACAGAGCAAGACTCCGTCTCAAAAAAAAAAAAAAAAAATTACAGGCATGAGCCACCACACCTGGCTGCCAGTAATAAAAGATTTTAAAACACATATAAAAGTAGAGAGAACAGTATAATTAACTCCCTTGTATTCATTACCCAGCTTCAACATTTACCAACAAGTGGAGTACAAATATTTACCAACAAGACTGGCCACTTAACTCCTCCACAAATCCAGGCTTATTTTGAAACAAATCCTGTATCATTTTATCCATTTACTTCAGCATGTATCTCTAACAGGTAAGAGCACTTTAAGACCACTATCACACCTAAAGAGGTTAACACTGATTCCTTCTTATCAAATGTCTAGTCCATGTTCAGACTTCACCAGTTGTCTCCAAAGTGTGTCACAATTGCTTTGGTTTGAACCAAAATTCACCACTAGGTTTGGTTTATAGGTCTTAAGTTGGTGACAATATAATTTATCATCCAAATTGGGACACCTTTTAGTGTGAAAGGGTCCATTGTTAATAATCATTTCAATATAACAATGCCAACAAGGAGTGCCTCAGGCAAACTAAGATTTAAGGACCTCTAGTCTCTTTTGATCTATAAGTTATCTTTTCTCATATTTTTTCCCCTGAAAAAGTGTTGCCAAAGAAATGAGGTCTTTGCTCTACTGAACATCTCAAATTCTCGATTTGGTCAATTGCATTTCTATGCTTTATTTTCTACAAACTGGTTAGACCTAATTCAGGTTTAATTTTTTATTTCATAGGTAGTACTGCAAACACAAAATGTTTTGCTATGTCTCTCATGTTAAGATTTATCAGTGAGTTTAGGTATGGTTAGCCTCAGCTTTTGATCAAATGGTTTAAGCCATCATTAACATCCACAGGGGTTATTTTATTAAGAGCTGCATACTGGTGATATATTAATTTTATCATTTCTTCTCCATTTTATTAGCTGAGAGTCTAATGAAACATATTTTTTCATTACCTTGCTAAACCAAGATATGGTTTCTTTTAGGAAAGACAGATGGATGCTATATTGTTTCTTCTTATTTACCCATTTTCAGGACAATGTGTTGCTTCCCTAGCATGATCCAAAGGAGAACTATGAAATTTTTATGACTTCATAAGTTTTAATATATTTGATGTGTTTTAATCCATTATGGCCATTATTCTTTTTGATGCTCAAATTATACCACATTTGAACATGGGGAAGCTGGCTACAAAGTCCTTTTGACAACCACAGAAATCTTTAACAGCTTCCTTATTTTCTGGTATGACCAAGATCTCTAGGATCATATATTGTACATTTCCCACCTCAAATGTGAAATTAGCTATTTGTATACAAACTCTAGTTCCTTTTAGTGAAAATAGATTATATAGATTGAAAATGTAAATTCTTTGTACCTACTTCCTGAGAATGTTAGTAAAATCCTTCTATTGCAAAGAAAGAAAAAACCAAGTCATAAAGGGCTCATGCAAGTGTTAAGTTCAAGCATATCCATAAACCTATCGAATATCCTTTGGCTACCAGAGCAATAACCTAAATACTTAAAACAATAATAGGTTTGAATGTACTTGGAGAAAAGTAAAGAGCATTTTATAAGTGGAAGGTATTACATATCAAAAGACAGGGTGCTCTTCTTTGAAGAGTCTACTAAGTCAGAAACCAAGGATAAATTCAGGAAAGAAACTGGACAAATGTTAAATTAATCCCAAGATCTAGAAGACATATACCAAAGCACAAAACGAGATCATGTATAAGCATACCAAGTATTAAAAGTTTGTCATTATAACTTAAAATATCATTTGTTTTGAAATCGATATAGCCAAGAATATTTAATTTTCTGATTATCATTATTCTCCCCAAAGTAAGTTCCAGTTACAAAGTTATTACCTCCAATAAGTTCTGAAGTTCCTGTTCCCTTTCATTTAAGGAAGACACCCACTGTTCAGAAAAACAAAATGTTCTTGTGTTCAGAGACTCACATCTCTGTTCAGTCTCCTGAGATATTTTTTCCAGGTTGCCTTTGAGTTTATCAGAGTATTTCACAGACTCTTCAACCAATTTTGTACCTTCTTGGTTAAAATTTCTGAGTTCCTGTGACAAGCCATCAGAATCGGCACAAAATTTTTGACTGTGAAAAGTCATTTTGTTGACTATATCCTCAGATTTCCTATGGGAAAAGAGTATGACACCGTTGAAATAGGGAATTAAGACTCAAAGGATATATAACTGCCCAAGATCACTCAGCTCTTAACTGGCAGATTCGAATGTGGGCAGTCTGGCTCCAGGGCCCGTGATCTTAATACATCTTCTACGTTGAGAATGGAGGCCGTGGCCAATGTCTTTTCACAGCAGATTGCCATTAAATGACGTTTGAAAGGATCATCTTTTCTTATGAAACCTTTCACAGCCCTCCTCCAGTTATGATGCTTTCAAAATTTGTCTGCTTGTTTTATCCCTCTTACCAGGCAATGTTATTTCAGGGCATCTACTACAGCCTCCTGTACAGTCCCTAAATTGGACAATCAGTCATTTATTCTGTTATTAAGCAGTTTCACTTGCCTAGTACATAAAATAAATCACAAACATTACAAATGTTACATTTAAATCAGCTATAAAGCTTTCTAATAATTAAAAGAAAATTATATTGGGGTGTGACAAATTATACATATAGAGCAATATAACATAAACTTGATATAAAACTAATGTTAGTTAGATATACATTTAAAATTCATTGATTTCCCTCTCTGCAAGTTTCCCTATAACAGCATTCAAAGTTATCTTATAGGACAAGCTTTAAACCTTGTGTAATGAAGTGACTCTCTAATACCACTAGATGGTACACCATGTGGATAAACCAAGTGAGTAAACAAAGATGTTGAAAACCAAACCTACAAATGAAAGTCACAATAACTGAAAAAAGGGCTGGGCACAGTGGCTCACACCTGTAATCCTAGCACTCTGGGAGGCCAAGGCAGGTAAATCACTTGAGGTCAGAAGTTCAAAATCAGCCTTGCCAACACGGTGAAACCCTGCCTCTAGTAAAAATATAAAAATTAGCTGAGCGTGGTGGTGTGTGCCTGTAATCCCAGCTACTGAGGAGGTTGAGGCAGGAGAATTGCTTGAACCCAGGAGGTGGAGGTTGCAATGAGCCAAGATTGTGCCACTGTACTCCAGCCTGGGTCACAAAGCAAGGTGCTGTCTCAAATAAATAAATAAATAAAACTAAACCCTCATAGATTATAAATTTGATGAAAAAGGAAGACCCAACTATATGCTGTCTATAAGAAACCCACTTTAAATATAAAGACTTAGGCCAAAAATAAAGAGATGGAGAAGGATACATCATACAAATGGCAATCAAAGGAAAGCGGGAGTACCTGTATTAATTTCAGACAAAAAAGACTTCAGAACAAAAGAGATAATCAGAAACAAAAGTGGATGTTACATAATGATAAAGAGGTCAATTCTTCAAGGAGATATGATAATCCTGATTGTATATGCACCCAACAACAAAGTTTCAGATACACAAGGCAAAAATTGACAGAACTAATAAAAGAAATAAATCTACAATTATAGTTAGAGATTTCAATACTTCTCTCTTAGTCATTGATAGAACAAGTATACAGAAACTCAGTAAGGCCGTGGGTGACCTCAATAGCACTATCGATCAACTTGATCAAGTTGACACATATAGAACACTTCATCCAAAAAAAGCAGAATACAAATTTTCTCATGTGGGTAGCACACAAACAAAGCATATCAGAATAACAATGCAAGGGCTGTAAAAACTAAACTGTCAGTCGAACCACAGCCCACAAAAGTGAGCCTGGACCTGTATGCTAAGCCTAAACAGGGTAAATGCCAACTAAAAAATACTTTAAGAACCTGAATCTCCTAACATAATACCCAAAATGTTCAAGATACAATAGAAAATCACTTCTCACAAGAACCACAAAAATCACAAGTTGAATGAGAAAAGACAATCAACGGACACCAACAATGAGAAAACTCAAAAGATGTTAGAATTGTCTGGCAAGGATTTTAAAGCAACCATCATAAAAATGCTCCAACAAGAAATTAATATGCCTGGAAAAAAAAATCCTAGCAAAGAAACGAGGTGTAAAAAAAGCAAACCAGGCCTTCTCTTCCCGTTTCTTCCCAGAGTTAGGAAAAGCTGGGTTGAGAGGGCATTTTAAAAAAAAAAAAGCAAATCAAAATTACAAAACTAAAAATAAAAAAGACAATAACTGAAATAAAATACCTCACTGAATGGGTTTAACAGTAGGTTATGGCTGGGCACAGTGGCTCATGCCTATAATTCCAGCACTTTGGGAGGCCAAGGCAGGCAGATCGCCTGAGGTTGGGAGTTCAAGACCAGCCTGACCAACATGGAGAAACCCCGTCTCTACTAAAAATACAAAATTAGCTGGGCGTGATGGCACATGCCTGTAATTCCACCTACTCGGGAGGCTGACGCAGGAGAATCACTTGAACCCAGGAGGTGAAGACCGTGGTAAGCTGAGATAGTGCTATTGCACTCCAGCCTGGGCAACAAGAGTGAGACTCCATCTCAAAAAAAAAAAACAAAACCAACATAGGTTAGAGATGACAGAAGGAGACTCAGTGAATATGAAGACAGATCAATAGAATTTCCCCAGTTAACAACTAAGAGAATAAATATACCTTTAAGAAATATATTATACATATCTCCTGAGGGACCATAATAAAAAAATCTAACATTTGTGTCATTAAAGTCATAGGGGCAGAGGAAAAAGAGTATGAGGCTGAAAAATATTCAAAGAATTAATAGACGAAAATTTCCCAAGTTTTGGTGAAAGGCATAAACCTACAGAAAAAAAAAAAAAAAAAAAAGAGTGGACAAAATATAATCAAGTTTCTAAAGGGAAAAAAATTTGAAAACAGCTGTAGAGAGATTGCCTATACGGGAACAATTACTTGAATGGCAGTGGATTTCTCATTTCATAGAGGCCAGAAGAAAATGGAACAGCATATTTCAAATGCTGCAAAAAATAATAATTGTCAACCCTGAATTCCATAGCCAGTGAAAATATCTTTCAAGAATGAAGAGGAAATCAAGACATTCTTAGACAAAACAGAATTTGTGGCCAGCAGACCCACCCTTAAAGACTACAAGAAGTTCTTCACACCAAAGAAAGTTTGAAGCTTTAGGAGTTTAATTTAGGAATTAAGTGGGCAAAAATAGGGTAAATATAGTATCTTTCCCCTCATGAGTAGAGAATACTCAATAGGCAAAAAACTGAACCTTGACAAATCTCCTGTTATGTAAAAATTTTTAAAGGGATCATGAATTTAAATGTTAAACCATAAAGTTAAAAAATTCCTAAAAGAACACATAGGTCTGACTGTAGTGTATGATAAGTGTGTGAAACTGGCAAGCAATGAGACTACAAAGCAACATTAAACTCTAATACAGGCCGGTGCAGTGGCTCACGCCTGCAAACCCAGCACTTTGGGGGGCTGAGGCAGGTGTATCAGTTGAGGTCAGGAGTTTGAGACCAGCCTGGCCAACATGGCAAAACCCCGTCTCTACTAAAAATACAAAAAAATTAGCCAGACATGGTGATATGCGCCTGTATTCCCAGCTGATCAGGAGGCTGAGGCAGAAGAATCGCTTGAACCCAGGAGGCGGAGGTTGCAATGAGCCGAGATCATGCCACTGCACTCGTGCCACTGCACTCCAGCCTGGGCAACAAAGCAAGACTCTGTGTCAAAAAAAACAAAACAAAACCCTAATACAGGAATCAGCAAACTTTTTCTTGAAAAGTCAGATAGCAAATATTTTAGGCTATTGTTCAATGACTTGGAAACAATGATTCAACTTTGCCATTGCAGTGCAAAGGCAGCCAAAGATAACCAAAGGCAACATGTAAACAGATAGGTATGACAGTGCCCAACGAAATTATTTATAGTAACAGGCATCCAGTCTGCTAGCCATAGCTTGCCAAACCCTGCTCTAGTTAGTATATTTTTCATCAGTAATATAGGTTAGAAATTGTGAAATTACTTAATGTGTTTTCTAAGATTGAGGAAATTAGAAAATACATTGTGGATAAGAGCCAGGTTTTTCACTGTCTTAAAAGAGAGCACAAATACACAATGAAAAGACATGTGCATGTATGTATATACACATATATACACATACATAATAAAATATTAACAAATGAGAAATTTGAAAGTACACAGAGGAATTATTTGTACTATTTAAAGCTTTTTCTTCAGAAATAATTTCAAACTTACAGAAAACTTTAAGAGAATTTAAAAATAGCTTACTGCTGTATATTTTCCTGGACACTACTAAGTGGTTTCTGTATATTTTCACACTTTTCCTCCAAAGCACAGAATCTCTCTGTCCAAAGATTCATTAGCTGGCAAAGTTCCTGTTAGAAAGTATGGGAAGTGAAAAGACTTAAAATTATGACACCTGAACATTTTTTATGACTGATAACATGAAGTATTGTCCATAGGTAAGAATTATATAAATTCTTGAATCTTTAACTCTACCTCTCTTCCACAGAGGAAAGCAGTGGAAGTGATATTAAAATGTAAGATTTTTTTCTTTTTTTTTTTTTTTAGAGACAGGGTCTCACTCTTTTGCCCAAGCTATAGTGCATTGGCATAATCAAGGCTCATTGCAGCTTCAATCTCCTGGCACAAGGGATCCTCCTACCTCAGCCTCCAAGTAGCTGGGACTACAGGCATGAGCTGGCATGCCTGCCTAATTTAAACAACATTTTTTTTTGTAGAGACGTGGTCTTGCTATGTTGACCAAGCTGGTCTTGAACTCCTAGCCTCAAGTGATCACCCTGACTCAGCCTCTCAAAGTGCTGGGATTATAGATGTCAGCCATCATACCCAGCCAGGATTTTTTAAAAAGTAAATAATTAGCAAACTTCACTATTTTAGCTGTAACAAATTACTTTCAGTGTACCTCAAAACTAATCAAATAGCCCCATATATCACATTATGTGTAAGACCAACTTTGACAGATATATATATATAGTTGCTTTTTAACTGATAACACTACTAGAAGGAAAAATTAATATGATATACTCAACAGGTCAAGTAATCCAAAATTACTATCAATTACTGGAGCTAAAAAATTTTACAGAACTTAGTTGGATCATATTAACAAAATGTAAATACTCTTATCTTTGATCATATTTTACATCTTTGAAAACAAGCTCTTATAGGCCTCTAACATGCTACATTGCAAAATGAAGAAGCCATCCCAAGGAGCAAGGAAGAGCTGAAAATGCATCCAACATACTTATTCACTGTTCAGTCTGCTGGTTGGCCAGTATCTCTGAATAATACATCAGCTGACAATACATATCTAACATTCTGATTATGAATAAAGTCTGTCAATATTTTTACTAGTCTCAAAGGTATTATCAGATTAATAATTTGAATGATAATGCAGGTATTATTATCAGATTTATCTACATGTAAATGTGTTCAAAGTTTTACAAATTATATTTTAGTAGTGCTCATTTCAAGTTCTGGAAAACCTAAGAAATAACTCACATAGTGAATTTGCTTTCTTAAAGCCAGGGAAACCAAACTATCCATGCTAAGATACTTTTCAGATCAGATTGGTTTTGTTTTGTTTTGTTTTGTTTTTTTTAAACAGCTGCCTACCAATTTTAAGCATTTCAAAACAGCAAATTTATAAAAAAAGAATCAGCCTTAGAATATACACCTAAAAAGGGCCGGGCACGGCAGCTCACTCCTGTAATCCCAGCATTTTGGGAGGCCGAGGCAGGCGGATCACGAGGTCAAGAGATCGAGACCATCCTGGCCAACATGGTGAAACCCTGTCTCTACTAAAAATGGAAAAATTAGCTAGGTGTGGTGGCATGTGCCTGTAATCCCAGCTACTCGGGAGGCTGAGGCAGCAGAATTGCTTGAACCCAGGAGGCGGAGGTTGCAGTGAGCCGAGATCGCACCACTGCACTCCAGCCTGGCGCCAGAGCGAGACTCTGTCTCAAAAAAATAAATAAATAAATAAAAGAATATACACCTAAAAAGTTCTCAACAGGTTTAAGGCAAATACCCTATGCAGATGTAAGAGAAAATGCTGCAATTTTAAATTGCCAAGAAACCGTAAAAGAGCCACTCAAACACGGATGCTTTTCAGGCAATATAATCACCACCAGCTTCTCTAAGATGATCTACACACTATTAGATGCTCACAAGGTCTCAGTTTTCCTCATTAGAAAACTGGCTAGTAATAGAATTTATATCTACATTGATGGAAGGAATAAACACACAGTGAATTGCTCAATAAATGTTAACTATTATAAGAGTTCTGTCATATCATAATAGGCTCATTTAATAAAACTTCAGTCATTATTAAAGTCTTAAGAATGCCAGAAGCTGTTTTTCATATATCCGATATTTATAGATTATGGTTTGAAGGCTTGATTTTGGTTTAAAGCCTCATATAATGAGGAACAGTTTACAGGGAAGATAAATCATGAATTACATTTATAATAAATAAGAATTAAAAATTGTATCAATTTACTATGCTTTAAATGTCTATCAGTGAGACAGAAATAAGAGAAAGTAGGGCTTGGTTTATGAAGGACAACTATCCATGCCATCCAGTCCATGAGAAAAGAGCTTTTTGTCATATTGTGGTTCTATATGGGGTAGCAAAACTTCAAATATTAAGAGAAGTATTCTCAATTGTTTTTCAAAAATTACTGTTATACGCAACAGTGCCTACAGTATTTTCAGGTTTCACGTTTTACAGTATTCATGTTGCGTAACATAGATTATCAAGTCATATCAAATCATCATAAAACTCTCTTTCTGTACTCCCCACGTCAGCTAACCAACATACCTGTGAATGAGTTTGCTTTATTGTATTCAGGTCTTCACTTAGGTTTCCACATAGCTTTTGTGATTCAACCAAGGAAAAAATGGTATTTTCTTGTAGTTCGTGTAGATTGTTACATAGTATACCGAGAAAGCCATCTAGATCCTTTTTTTGATCTTCTATCTTTGAAGGAAAAAAAAATGAGTTTCCTTCTTAACACATCAACTTTGAGATATTAAGAACACAGTGTTTGTTACCTTATCAGCCACTGTCAATGAAGTCTTGAAAATATGCTTTAGTTGACTATTAATTTTCAATATAGACACCACAGTGGGGGATAAAATCGTTTCCAGTGAACTCAGAAGATCAGTCTTGAGTACATTCTAGTTTTAAAAATAAACAAATAGGTCTTTAAAATATTTTCATTTCCATAAACCTGTCTAAATGATATTTTAAATATTTTGGTAGCTAAACATTCACATTAAAATTCTACATTTCCATTCTCCATTCTTTTTTTTTTTTTTTTTTTTTTTTTTTTTGAGATGGAGTTTCCCAGGCTGGAGTACAGTGGTATGATCTCGGCTCACTGCAACCTCCGCCTCCTGGGTTCAAGTGATTCTCCAGCCTCAGCCTCCAGAGTAGCTGGGATTACAGGTGTGCACCACCACACCTAGCTAATTTTTGTATTTTTAGTAGAGATGGGGTTTCATCATGTTGGCCAGGCTGGTCTCAAACTCCTGACCTGAGGTGATCTGCCCACCTCGGCCTCCCAAAGTGCTGGGATTACACATGTGAGCCACCGCACCCAGCCCCATTCTCCATTCTTTAGTCCACATAGATAAATCAATACAATAATACAGTAATTTCTTCAATTACAATAAATACAATAATTTTTCTTTTTTCAAGCCCAGTGAAAATATAGAACAATTTCTTTTTTCTTTTATTTTTTTTTGAGATGGAGTTTCACTTTTGTTGCCCAGGCTGGAGTGCAATGGCGTGATCTTGGCTCACTGCAACCTCTGACTCCTGGGTTCAAGCAATTCTCCTGACTCAGTCTCCTAAGTAGCTGGGATTACAGGTGCCTGCCACCATACCTAGCTAATTTTTGTATTTAGTAGAGACAGAGTTTTGCCATGTTGGCCAGGTTGGTCTCAAATTCCTGACCTCAGGTAATGACCTCCTAACCTCAAACTCCTGCCCACCTTGGTCTCCCAAAGTGCTGGAATTACAGGCGTGAGCCACTGTAATGTACTAATGTACATTAGAAATACTTACAGGCCTACTGGTATTCTTTTGGAAAGAAGAGCTATTATACCAATTTCAACTAATTTTGTGAGAGCAACATTCCTCTCTTCTTTTGATTCAAGCAAAAATTTTAACTTGGTAAGTAGAAAGATATGAACTCAGGCATAGCTTATTTTATTGTGCTTCACCTTATTATGCGTCACAGATACTAAATTTTTACAAATTGAAGTTTTGTGGCAACTCTAACCTGGGCAAGTCTATCAGTGACTTTTCAAATATCATGTGCTCACCTTCTGTCTCTGCATCACATTTTGGTAACAATTGCAGTATTTCAAACTTTTTCATTATGTACTGTGATCAATGATCTTTGATGTTACTATTATAATTGCCTTGGGGTACCATAAACTGTACCCCTATAAAACAGCAAACTTAATTGATAAATGTTGTTTGTGTTCTGACTGTCCCACCAGGTGTGTGCTAGAATTACAGGCGTGAGCCACTGCGCCTGGCCAACATAACCTTAATATGCACTGGGAAACCAAAAAATTCATGACTCGATTTATTGTAATATTCAGTTTATTGCAGTGGTCTGGAAGCAAACCGGCAATATCTCTGAAGTATGCCTGTATACACAGACCACCATTTAATGAATGAATCAATATTTGAAAAGTTAGTACAAATTTGGGTGACAGAGAAAACCTATAAAATAATGTCATAAGCCTGAACTGAGGCAAAGGGTCAGCTAACATATGTAGTATTTACTTGGAAAATGTTTAAGAAATATTGTTAAACTGAAAAAGGGAGGCAAAGACCCTGCACAAAGAAAACAAATACATTATATGGCTAAGAACTTCCTAGACAAACCATACAATTAAAAAATATAGAGTATATAAAAATCAACTATGAAGGAGTAATATTAAGTGCAATTAGTTAAGTGACTTCCATAGAACTGTGGAGAAGATTTACAGTTAGGGCCCAGAAGGGAATAGACACACAGATCTAACCCTAAGAATTGTTATGTGTTCCCAGAATTCTAAAAGATACTTTTCTTGAACCACTATTACCATCACATATTACTGTAGTTTTAAAAGTAACTACCCAATAGCCCCTTCTGGTTGGGTCCAGAACCCCTGGGGAAAGTGTAACTTACCAATTTCTGGGCCAACTAACAAGTCCCTTGATATCATGTGGTGCTAAACTTGCCCTTTAGTCATTAGAAGTCTCACTAATAACTCCTACTCCTATTACAAAACATGCATGAAAAAAATTTTAAAAGTCAGTTCTAAGGCCGGGCGTGGTGGCTCAAGCCTGTAATCCCAGCACTTTGGGAGGCCGAGGCGGGTGGATCACGAGGTCAAGAGATCGAGACCATCCTGGTCAACATGGTGAAACCCGTCTCTACTAATACAAAAAATTAGCTGGGCATGGTGGCGCGTGCCTGTAATCGCAGCTACTCAGGAGGCTGAGGCAGGAGAATTGCCTGAACCCAGGAGGCGGAGGTTGCGGCGAGCCGAGATCGCGCCATTGCACTCCAGCCTGGGTAACAAGAGCGAAACTCTGGCTCAAAAAAAAAAAAAAAAAAGTTAGTTCTATAAAATATAAATGTACTCTCTCATAGTGACATGTCTATCACTGTGTTGAGCAAAGCTAAAAGAATAGCAGTTAATATTGTTTATGAAGACTTATCAAATGTAAATATAACCCTTCAAAATATTTTATCAAATACTTATCAAACATAACCCTTCAAAAGGATGTACTAACAATCAATTCCTGTAGTACAGTTTTACTTTCTGCTGCTAATGATTGTTCTTTTAGTATCATATTAAAAATCTGAGAAATATGAGTAGACACATTTTCTGGAATAGATGTGAGAGATCCAAGTGCTACTGTAGTAATGTTATCTAATGCAGAGACACTGGAAGACAGCAGATTACCTGTAACAAAACAACAAAAAAAAGAAAGATGTAAACTTTGACGTAAATATATTAAATATAGTTCAAACCATTTCAAAGAAGTTGACAAAAGTATACCCTTCTTGTAAAAACTGTAATAATGAGCTTAAAAGAACTTAAATATACATTATACATTTTCTATTGTGCTCTGTAAGCCCTTAACATATTTGTAAGTGTATCAGACCCATAACAATATTCATAGTATACAAAGAATTAGAATATTCTAAAATTAATCTAACTAAAAATAATATACAGAATTATGGTAAGTTTATAGAAGAAAAGAAAAACTAGAAATCAATACCAGAATGTATGGTGCTTGGCTTAGTGAGACTAGAGGCTAGATTATTTTTAAAATTTTTATATTCCTGGATGTCCAAATTCTCTATAACAAGGATAATATTTCACACTAAATAAATATACTTTTTCTTAAAGGGAGATAACAATATAATAGTTAAAAACAATGAGACACAAACATATTCTGACAATATAGCAAACCATCAAGATATACTTGCCCAGAAGAAAAAAAAAAAAGTTGCAGAATGTTTATGCACAGAAAATTTCTAGAAAAAGGCTCAAAAAATTTATCAATAATACTATGGTGAATGAGCCACAGTGAGGAGCCAGAGTCAGGGATAAAGAAGACTTTTACTTCTAATGTTTATATGTTTATGTTTATTAAGTAACTTATGTTATTTATTACATAAATTAATAAATGTAAACATATTTATGTTAATTTAACATTAAATAACATAAGTTATTTAAAAAACATGTTATTTAATAAACATAACATTTTAAAGAAAACAGAAGGGTGGAACCCTAAGATTTGTTTTAATTCAAAGACAGTTCTCAAAACAAACAAAACAAAAAAAACAAGAAGCCAGGCAATGTGGCTCACACCTGTAATCCCAGCACTTTCGGAGGCCGAGGCAGGTGAATCACAAGGTCAGGAGCTTGAGACCAGCCTGACCAACATGGTGAAACCCCATCTCTACTAAAAACACAAATATCAGCCAGGTGTGATGGCACGTGCCTGTAATCCCAGCTACTCGGGAGGCTGAGGCAGGAGAATTGCTTGAAGCCACAAGGCGGAGGTTGCAGTGAGCTGAGATCGTGCCACTGCACTCCAGCCTGGGTGACAGAGTGAGACGCCATCTCAAAAAAAAAACAAAAACAACAACAAAAAAAACAAAGACAGTAAAAGCATTAATCTTCAGCCTGAACAAATAGTTTGTGCATGGTAGACAGTATTGGTGACACTGTCACCTATGTTTCACAAAATTAAATTACCAGTTTTCAAATCAGTATCACACTGACACATAAAAACTAGGACAGAACAGCCTGAACTTACCAAATAAGGTCTTATGTACTTCTAGCATGGCCTTTTGTTTTGAGCTGCCATCCTTAATTAATTCTTCCATATTATTAAACAAACTATTTAGGTTTTTGCCAAAAATATACTGAGCTTCTGCATTGTGTTGGTCAATTGCCTTCTTACGATCCAGTTTAGAATGGAGACCAGATACATCTTTTGTAGTTTCTTCAACTGTGTTAAGCAGCTATATTTTTAAAAATAAGTTTTGATAAAATGAATATGGCAAAAGGAATCTAATGAAAATATCTACATAAGGATTTATCTTGGTAAGAACTAGTAAATTTTCCAGCCTGGCCAACATGGTGAAACCCGTCTCTACTAAAAATACAAAATTTAGCCGAGTGTGGTGGTACATGCTTGTAATCCCAGCTACTCAGGAGGCTGAGCCAGGAGAATCGTTTGAACCTAGAAGGCGGAGGTTGCAGTGAGCTGAGATTGTGCCACTGTACTCCAGTCTGGGGGACAGAGACTCTGTCTCAAAAAAAAAAAAGAACTAGTAAATTTTAGACATTGTATCAGAAAAAATGCTTTAACTCATGCTAATTTATCCAAATGTCCAGTAATGTTTATTTCCTTTCCTGTAGCCATCTATGCAAGAAAGGAAAACTGATTTTGTCAGTTATTGCAGTTATTATGCTTCCTCAGAACTTTTTTCCCTTCTATGTTCTACTATTTTCTCAAAAGTACACCTAATGGTGGGGCATGGTGGCTCACGCCTGTAATCTCAACACTTTGGGAGGCCTAGGCAGGCGGATCACCTGAGGTCAGGAGTTTGAGACCAGCCTGGCCAACATGGTGAAACCACATCTCTACTAAAAATACAAAAATTAGCTGGTTGTGGTGGCAGGCATTTGTAATCCCAGCTACTTGGGAGGCTGAGGCAGGAGAATTGCTTTCGCCTGAGAGGCAAAGGTTACAGTGAGTCGAGATCATGCCACTGCACTCCAGCCTGGGCAACAAAGCAAGACTCTGTCTCAAAAAAAGAGTACAACTAATAAAAAAATAAATACCTCCCACATCTTTCATTATTAGAACGTATTAAATTCTTAATGACTAATTAAGGTCAATCATCCCCACAAAGAAAATGCATCACAGTATCGCTATTCTAAATGTCTACAAAATATATTATAAAGTTATATTCTATTTTCAAAACTCTAGGAACAGGAGTATTTTTTCATAAGTCGACATCTCCACCGAGAAAAATATGGATGAAATGGGAAAATAATGTTTTTTAAGTGGAGAGAAATACCATTTGGAGTGAATAAACAGATTATCACAATTAATGCTTAAGTACAGAAAATTACTTCTACTCATTCTTTATTTAATGTGAGTACAAATCAATGCAAGGGACAAACCTTGCTGGCAGTATCATGAAGTTTCTCCTCAGTACTTTCCAAAGCTGATGTGATGTATTCTTCTTTAAGAAGTTGTAATTTAGTTTCTTGCAAATGTTTGTGAGTGGTTTCAAGTTCCTGTGTTTTTTTTTGCAGGTCAGATTTAAACTGGTCAAGTTCATTTTTATTATCCATAAACAACTCTGTAACCTAAATATAACACAGAATTAAAAAAAAAATACTGATCTAGTTGGTAAGGTATCTGACTAGTTCATAATATAAGATTAGAAAAATGAAACAAATTATTTCTATGCAGCTGTAACAAGTTACCCTGTAGGTTAGGATAAATATGGCATCTGGTTTCTTCCTGTAATCTTACTCAACACTTTCGAGATTAAACAACAGGTTTGGTGTAGTACTATTAATTCAGGTTCCTTCAACATTGTCAATGGATTTGAATATAAGAGTGTTAATGTGGTCCAGCAAGGTAGATCACACCACTAATTCCCAGCACTTTGGGAGGCCAAGGTGGGAGGATCGCTTGAGCCCCAGAGTTTGAGACCAGCCTGGGCCAACACAGCAAGACTCCATCTCTACAAAAAAATAATTAGCTAGGCATGGTGGTGCATGTCAGTCCCAGCTATTCAGGAGGTTGAAGCAGGAGTGTTGCTTGAGACCAGAAGTCTGAGGCTGCAGTTAGCTATGATTATGCAACTGTACTGTATGTAGCCCAGGCAACAGAGCAAGACCCTGTCTCTAAAAAATAATTTAAAATAAATAAAGGTATTAATATGAGGGGGCCCTGAAAGGTCAGGTCTCTTGCATATCCTAGTTATATTACTTTTATTTAATATCCAGTCTCTCCCGGTATCTGTATTCCTTCATCTAATACGTAAAACAAAAATGCCTCAGCATTCACTATTTTGTAGTTTTAATAATAAAATCAAACAATTCAGTTAATTTCTTGTAATGTTCGATTAATATAAGCTGCCAGCTTTTTTGATGTGATTAATGATAGTAAAAAATAATGATAGAACTTACTTTCAGTATCAGGGTCAGCAAAATAAAATCTTAAAGAAGGGGCCATGCACGGTGTCTCACGCCTGTAATCCCAGCACTCTGGGAGGCTGAGGCTGGCAAATCACGAGGTCAGGAGTTCAAGACCAGCCTGGCCAGCATGGTGAAACCCCGTCTCTACTAAAAATACAAAAAAAAATTAGGCGGCACAGTGGCGCACACCTGTAATTCCAACTACTCAGGAGGCTGAGTCTCAGCTACCCAGGAGGCTAAGGCAGGAGAATCACTTGACTCCAGGAGGTGGAGGTTGTAATGAGTCAAGACTGTGCCACTGCACTCCAGCCTAGGTGACAGAGCAAGACTCTGTCTAAAAAAAAAAAAAAAAAAAACTTGAAGGAAAAAATATTAAGTCTTTCACATTCTAAAATTTTCTTTTAATATTTGCTTTTCACATAACATTAAATACCATTTTAAATGCTTACCCTACTTAGCTCCTCCTCAACAGCACCGATTTTTTCAATCAGTTCTACAATCTGCTCTTCTTGAACAGTTAATTTTCCACTCATGACTCTAAAATAAAGTTTAACATGAGTTTAACAGTTAATATTTTTTTTCTAACTCTTACAAAATTTATTCTAACACAGTTCTGGCAGCTAGACAAACTCATTTCCAACATTTATCACCATCACTTGATACTTAAGTGTCACTTGATACCTATCAATAAGCAATAAATTCAAATTGCAAAAAACAAATTATATTCCTTGTTTGTGTTTTATAAATCAAATACTTTTCTCTTGCTCTCAATTCTGAAACTAAGAATCCTAACCTATGAGGGGAAAAGCACATGTGTACCAAATTTGAGAAGCTAGAAAGTTAACAGAGGACTATAACTCAAAGTAGAGAGAGGAGGGAATATAATCTAAGTGTCTATTATCAGGGATACAGAATATAAATATGCCACAAAATGCTGGAAAGATTTGGGACTTAAAGTCATCATGTATCTTAGAGGGAAGGGGTAAGATTAGGGACTAAAAACTGAGACTTTAATTAAGTATGTATACAGAGTAATTACACTCCCTGCAGCTGCAACACATGCAAACACCAGCACAAACACCACTCTCACACCACCACATAACCCTGATGAGAACAAAGGATTACTCTCTAGAGCAGAGTTTCTCAGCCTCAGCACTACTGCATCAGATAATTCTTTGTTGCGGGGATGTCCTGTACATTTTAGGATGTTTAGTACCATCCAAGTCATGACAATAAAAAATGTCCTTGGACTCTGCCAAATGTCCTCTGGGGGACAAAAACATCCACCACCACCACTCCCCCAACACCATTCCCATTGAGAGTCACTAGTCTATAGGAACTGCAGCAGAATTTCCAGGTTCACTTTCACTAGACACCATGATTATAGAAGTAAGGTTTAGGGACTAGAAATGAGTATTTAAGGCCAGGCAGGATGGCTCATGCCTGTAATCCCAGCACTTTGGGAGGCCGAGGCAGGCAGATCACCTGAGGTCAGGAGTTTGAGACCAGCCTGACCAACATGGAGAAACCCCATCTCTACTAAAAATACAAAATTAGCCAGGCATGGTGGCGCATGCCTGTAATCCCCAGCTACTCAGGAGGCTGAGGCAGGAGAATCACTTGAACCTGGGAGGCGGAGGTTGTGGTGAGCCAAGATCGCGCCATTGCACTCCAGCCTGGGAAATGAGCAAAAACTCCATCTCAAAAAAAAAAAAAATGAGCATTTAAGTGTGATTCTACATACTAAATGGTGAGATCCTTAGCCCCCTCTACCCACTTTAATCCAAAAATAGCAGCAGCCAGAAAAATCTCCAAGCAAACTGGGCAAGTCTTCTCAGGAAAGACTAATGTCTTTCCCAAAAGAAAAAATTCCAACAAAGAATGACATCTGATGGAAGCCCAGACTTAAAACTGAGATCACCACTTTTTCATCTATAATGAACTCACAGGTCCATAATGCTCACTCATGTACAAAGCTTCTAATCTATCTTAACTGCCAGCCAAAAATCACTAGACATTTGAAGAAAATAAATACAAATGACAGACATCACAACAGGGGGGGAAAAAAAAGGATCCCAAAGGAAAGAAAAACAGAAAAGAAAACTTTAATAACATTAATAATGTTTTTGAATTGAGGACTATACTTAAAAAATAAGAAGATGCCATTTTTTTAAAAGGAGGGACAGGGATGACAGGGAACAAGAGTTTTTAGAAACTAAAAATTTGACAGCAAAAATAAAATTCAACAAAAATATTAGAAGATGAAGTCAAAGTCAAAAAATGTCATAAGCAGTAAATAAAAATAGAGTAATGCTTTTTTCAAGCACAAAGCTCACAGGTCTTCCAAAACCACTTTAATGGGTCTGATTTCTTGACTATTAGTTTCAGAAGTAAATGCCTTTATTTGCTCATCTATTTCTTTGATAACAACCAACAATTTTATACTTCACATTAGGCTTAAATGACAAAGATTCTTCTGTGAATGCAAATTCCCTTAACATGTTGGTTAGGCTGGTCTTGAACCCCCAACCTCAGGTGATCCACCTACTTTGGCCTCCAAAGTGCTGGGATTACAGGCATGAGCCACAGCATCCGGCCTTGTATTATAATTACATAAGAGGTAACCATTGAGGAAAACTGGGTGAAGAATACATAAAACCTCTCTTGTACTTTTTGCACCTTCATGTGAATGTATAATGATTTAAAAATAAAAAGTTAGTAAAAGATTTTCTAAAAAGTGTTTGATAGCTACTTGTTAATGTCAAAACAAAATGGATGCCTAAGCAGCATGGCGAAACCCTGTCTCTACAAGAAATGCAAAAATTAGCTGGGTGTGGTGGCACATGCCTGTAGTCCTATCTTCTTGGGAGGCTGAGGCAGGAAGATCGCTTGAGCCCAGGAGATTGAGGCTGTAGCGATCCAAGATCATGCCACTGCACTCCAATCTGGGTGACAGAGCAAGACCCTGTCTCAAAAGGAAACAAACACACACACACACAGAATGAAGTATTTACCGGCGCTTGGTATAAAGATTTTACTTACTGTTACATAAGTAAGTTTTACTTCAAACAGCCTGTTATCAGAAAATGCTTATTCTTGACATTAACTCCATAGCCAAGGGCTTACCTAAAATTTTCTTCAGAAATGTACACTCCATTTTTCTCGCGGGTTGCAGCAAGATCTCGTTTTAAACGTTCTATCTCCTCTGTATACTCCTACACAAAAGGAATGTTGTAAGTGTCAGTTTAGTACTTTTTTCATTCAGTTTGGGAAGGATATGCATCAAATAAAACAAAGTTAGCCTTTTTATGTCTTTTAAAACATAAAGAAGTATGATAAAAAGTTATAACCCATTTTTAAATCAGTGTTAATTTGTTTAGAAATAAAGTCTTTTGGCTGGGCTCAGTGGCTCACACCTGTGATCCCAGCCCTTTGGGAGGCCGAGGCAAACGATTACCTGAGGTGAGGAGTTTGAGACCAGCCTGACCAACATGGAGAAACCCCCATCTCTACTGAAAATACAATATTAGCTGGGTGCAGGGGCACGTGCCTGTAATCCCAGCTACTCAGGAGGCTGAGGCAGGAGAATCACTTGAACCTGGGAGGCAGAGGTTGCACTGAGCCAAGATTATGCCATTGTACTCCAACCTGGGCAACAAGAGCTAAACTGTCTCAATAAAAATAAAAATTAAAATTAAAAAAAGGCCTTTCAAAGCTCCTTTAAATGCACTCATTCTAAAAATATAGACTTCCCAAGAAAAAACACAACCTCCAGTACCCAGGTTGGTAGCAGTATTTCACACTAAAATGAACCAGGATTCCTTAGAAAAGCATCTGATTCCAGGACTGAGGCAGGAAATATTCAAGATGAACACTGAACATCTTGTCAAGTAAGACAGGAAAGAAGCTAAGCTAAGCAAAGCCTACTGGGCTAATGAAAAGGACTCAAGCCACTTAAAGAGGTACCCCCTTGATATAGTTTGGCTCTGTGTCCTCATGCAAATCTCATCCTGTAGCTCCCATAATTCCCACAGGTTGTGGGAGGCACCTAGTGGGAGATGAGTGAATCATGGGGGCAGATCTTTCCCGTGCTGTTCTCATGATAGCGAATGGGTCTCAAGAGATCTGATGGTTTTAAAAAGGGGAGTTTCTCCACACAAGCTCTCTCTTTGCCTGCTGCCATCCACCTAAGATGTGACTTGCTCCTCCTTGTCTTCTGCCATGATTATGAGGCCTCCCCAGCCATGTGGAACCGTTAAGTCCATTAAACCTCTTTATTTTGTAAATTGCCCAGTCTTGGGTATGTCCTTATCAGCAGCACGAAGACAGACTAATATACCCCTGGCCAGAAATGAGCCAATTTGAGCATCAGTGAGGATAACAACTACGATGGGTTAACACAAATATGCTAACATGTAAGATACTTAGTTTAATTTACTACATAAAAACCCTTCCATGGGCAATTTCAATTCTGGTTTAATAATTATCTCCCGCTTCAGTTTCTTATTTTCACATTTGTCAAATAAGATTACATTACTCTACAATAATTCACAATTACCTTAATAAGAGCTTTTTTGGTGAGTTTCTGATTCACTTCAGGCTTATTCAATATGTTCTTTGCTCTATGAGCATATTCCAGTGTACTCAGAGTTTCCTGTCATGGAAAGGAAAGGTCAATTACTGAAGATATTGTGAGAATAATGTAGTTCTGTTATCTAAACTATGTTACACAATAACTTACAAGTAATATTTTACAGTTATATCTGATTTTTAAATCTAGTCATTAAGACCACTATGGCCAACCTTTAAAAAGGAAGTTGTTCGGCCGGGCGCGGTGGCTCAAGCCTGTAATCCCAGCACTTTGGGAGGCCGAGGTGGGTGGATCACAAGGTTAAGAGATGGAGACCATCATGGTTAACATGGTGAAACCCCGTCTCTACTAAAAATACAAAAAATTAGCTGGGCATGGTGGCGCATGCCTATAATCCCAGCTACTCAGGAGGCTGAGGCAGGAGAATTGCCTGAACCCAGGAGGCGGAGGTTGCAGTGAGCCGAGATCGCGCCATTGCACTCCAGCCTGGGTAACAAGAGCGAAACTCTGTCTCAAAAAAAAAAAAAAAAAAAGGAAGTTGTTCAATCCTTTTTTCTATTCTCTTCAATTTTCAGGGTCTTGACCCTTAGGATAATTTCCTTTAGACTATTCTTAAACTCAATGATGGCTCATATTTGTAATCCCAGCACTTTGGAGGCCAAGGCATCCTAGGGTCCCTTGAACCTAGGAGTTCGAGATCAGCCTGGGCAACATAGAGAGACCCTGTTTCTACAAAAAATACATAAAGAAATAAAAGTTAGCTGGGCATTGTAGTGTGTGCCTATAATCCCACCTACTTGGGAGTCTAAGATAGCGGGGATCACTTGAGCCCAGGAGGTTGAGGTTGCAGTGACTATGCCACTGCACTCTGGCCTGGGCAACAAAGAGACCCTGTCTCAAAAAAAATAAATAAATAAAAATAAAAAAAACTCAATGAATCTACCAACTAACTGATGAATAAACAAAATGTCCTATATCCATACAATAGATAATTCACTCATAAAAAGGAATAAAGTATTGCTGTTACGATACAGATGAACCTTGAAAACATTATGCTAAGTGAAAGAAGCCAGTCACAAAAAACTACATATTACATAATTCCATTTAAATGAAACATCCAGAATAGGCAAATCTATAGATGCAAAAATCAGTAGTGACCTAGAGCTGGGAGTGGGGCAGATGGAAACTGAATTTCAGTGGGTACAGGCTTTCTTTCTGGGGTTATGAAAATGTTCAAAACTTTGATTTTGGTGACAGTTGGACAACTCTGTAAACATACCAAGATTATTAAATATAAGAGTATAATAAATTATATTAATTACACACACACACACACACACACACATGTACACATACTTTTTTTTTTTGAGACGAAGTCTCACTCTGTCACCCAGGCTGGAGTGCAGTGGTGCGATCTCGGCTCACTTCAACCTCCGTCTTCCAGGTTCAAGTGATTCCCCTGCCTCAGCCTCCCAAGTATCTGGGGTTACAGGTGCCTGCCACCACGCCTGGCTAATTTTTTGTATTTTTAGTAGAGACAGTTTCACCACATTGGTCAGGCTGGTCTCGAACTCCTGACCTCAAGTGATCTGCCCGCCTTGGCCTCCCAAAGTGCTGGGATTACAGGTGTGAGCCACCACACCCGGCCTTTTTTTATTTTTAGAGGTAGAGTCTCATACTGTTGCCCAGGCTGCAGTACAGTAGCATGATCATGGCTCACTGCAACCTTCAATTCCTGAACTCAAGCGATGAATTTTATGATATGTGAATTAAATCTCAATAAAGTTTTTTTTTTTCTTTTTTAAATGAAGGGGAAGTTGGAGACTTACAGGTTTTTAAACTTCATTTAGGTCAAGCAAGGTGGCTCATGCTTTGCTTGACTTCGGGACTGAGGCAGGAGGATCCCTTGAACCCTGGAGATCAAGACCAGCCTGGGTAACATAGTGAGACCTCTGTCTCTATTTAAAAACAAAACAAAACTTAGCCAGGCCTGGTGGTTCACACCTGTAGTACTGGCTACTCAGGAGGCTGGGGTGGGAGGAATCGCTTGAGTCCAGGAATTTAAGGTTGCAGTGAGCCATGATCATGCTACTGTACTGCAGCCTGGGCAACAGTATGAGACTCTACCTCTAAAAATAAAAAA
Organism: Aotus nancymaae; assembly: GCF_030222135.1. Classification (NCBI taxonomy): domain Eukaryota; kingdom Metazoa; phylum Chordata; class Mammalia; order Primates; family Aotidae; genus Aotus; species Aotus nancymaae. The sequence continues at coordinate 37,885,211 of NW_026988421.1, forward strand.
TAAATAAATAAATAAAAACTACACTTAAGGCAGATGATAGCAATAAAATAAGAGTACATTTTACCATCTTTGTTGCTTCTCTTGGTTTTTCCTCTCTGTTCCCACACATCCAATTCCATCTTCAGTGTTCTCTAAGCAGCCTCTACAACACTAGCGAGCACTCACTAGAACTGCTTCTAAGTCTTCAATTAAATCTCTACACACCACCCACTGATAATGACCACAGCAATTTTCTTTGAAGACTGTGTGGAAAAAGCCATTAAGATACTGGCTTTTTAAGGTTAAAAACATCACTTCTCAGCCTTTTGGCTAAGATCAAGTGTAAGGTTAAAAAGTCTGCCAGGGGACGGGCGTGGTGGCTCACACCTGTAATCCAAGCACTTTGGAGGCCAAGGCGGGTGGATCACCTGAGGTCGGGAGTTCAAGATCAGCCTGACCAACATGGTGAAACCTCATCTCGTCTTTAAAAAAAACAAAAAAGTCTTCCAGGAAGGACAAACATAACTTTTCAGGAGCGTCCTCCTGTATATGTTCATATGCAACGTCCAGATTCTTTTACATTATAGCATAGAATGAATGAAGCTAATAAAGAAACTTTTTTTCGTACTTTTTTTTTTTGAGATGGGGTCTCACTCTGTCACCCAGGCTGGAGTGTAGTAGCATGATCTCAGCTCACTGCAACTTCCGCCTCCCAGACTCAAGTAGCTGGGACCATAGGAGCGCACCACCAAACCCGGCTAACATTTTGTATTTTTGGTAGAGACAGGGTTTCGCCATGTTGTCCAAGCTGGTCTCGAACTCCTGAGCTCAAGTGATCCGCCCACCTAGGACTTCCAAAGTGCTGGATTACAGGTGTGAGCCACTGTGCCCAGCCTAGTAAATGAACTTTTAAAATGCATAACAGCTAAATAAGAATTACAGCTACCATACTTGCAGCTTCCTTTCAAAGGGCTTACCTCAAGATTGAGAGATGCAGGAGAAATTGTTGCAATTATAGATGTTCTTGTACGCCCTCCAAGAGAATCCTGGAGGATTCTAGTTAGTTTAGATTCTCGATAAGGCACATGAGGTGTTCTTTCTACAAGAGCAGTAATAACCCTTCCCAAAGTCAACAAGGATTGATTTATATTTCCAGCTTCCCGTGCTCTCTTATCAACAGCTCCAGAACGCCCAATGTTTTCACTTCCTGCAAGATCAACCTTTAATTTTAAAAATAAAAATAAAAAGTGAGTCTTTTGGATTTGGATTCAAAGACTTTCATTCTCATAGTATACATAATATATTAAATAGCCAGCAAAATAATGTTTCTATAATTAACAAATTTCTTCTCCCACTACAAAGCTAATCAATCACCCAGTGACCACAAAAATTTGTCTCAGGTACAAAATTTCAAGCTGCTCTATGAGGTTTTTAAGAATGAATGAGTAGTATTAAGGAAGATGCTTACCAAGTTCAACTTTCCAATTTTAACAAGCTCTTCTCCATCAATTGTAGTTTCTTTCATATGTATTGTAACAGAGAAAACTGAGTGGGAACGACTAGAAAACAATATCAAGTTGCCCAGTCATTAAAATGTAAAACAGTATTTGCTGCTTCTGAAATACTGAAAACAGGAAAGGAAGATCTAAATATATAAGGGTGGAGAAAGATAACATCAGATAGGCGATAACAAGATTTTGGAAGATAGGAGATGGATAGAACGATGATTAGGTTGCTTTCTCATATCTTCTGCCTGCTAAAGAGATATCAATAAGAAGCTACCTTAAAAAGAACCCTAAAAGACATAGAATCCCGCCAGGGGAGCAGTGGCTCATGCCTGTAATCTCAGCACTTTGGGAGGCCAAGGTGTTGGATCACCGAAGGTCAGGAATTTGAGACCAGCTGGTCAACATTGTGAACCTCGTCTCTACTAAAAATACAAAAATTAGCTGGGCGTAGTGGTAGGTGCCTGTGATCCCAGCTACTCTCGAGGCCAAGGCAGGAGAATCACTTGAACCAGGAAAGTGGAGGTTGCAGTGAGCTGACATCATGCCATTGCACTCCAGCCTGGGCAACAGAGCGAGACTCCGTCTCAAAAAAAAAAAAAAAAACCAAAGACTTAGAAGCCTGAGGTACCTCTGAAAACTGGATGTGGGTGAGGTTGAATCAGTTGCCTGGTTATGTCAAGAAGAGATAGCTTGCAATCAATCTTCCTATTCATAAGAACCATTTGAAATATGTCATTACCATAAATTCAAATGGTACCAAGCAAGCCATTAGTTTACTCTCCCCATTCCCCATTGTACATGCACAAGTACATTTCTCTGCTTTGAGACTGTCACTAGAAATAGGTGACTCCTCTCCCCTAACAGCAGAAATAGTAAACAGCATGATTACTAAAACACAAGATAATCACTGCTAGATTATAAAATGTTCAAAAGTCTGACTTCTGCTAAATACTGATATTCAGGCCAGGGGCAGTAGCTCATGCCTGTAATCCCTACACTTTGGGAGGTCAAGGTAGGAGGGTCACTTGAACCCAGGAGTTTGAAACCAGCATGGGCAACATAGTGGGACCTCCATCTCTACAAAACATTTAAAAATTAGCTGGGTATGGTGGCATGCTCCTATAGTTCCAGCTACCCTGGAGGCTCAGGTGGGAGGATCACTTTAGCCCAGGAGGTGAAGGCTGCAGTAAGCCATGATTGAGTCACTGCACTCCAGCCTGGGTGACAGAGTGAGACTCTGTCTCAAAAAAAAAAACTAACCAAACAAAAAAACAAAAAACATCAGAGTGTACAGAGGTTTGGGGAAAAAAAACCAAAAAACAAAAAACAAAACAAATACTCTGCTCTTATCTTAGGGGAAAAGAAATTATACAGATGACTAAAGACATTTTTTCTATACCCAGTGGCATTTGGTGAACATTGTTATGTTTGTTAATGCTGTTAACAGTTGACAGAGAATATGATAAGTTTCAATTTTCTTCTTTGCACTTTCATGTTACTTAAAAAAAAATTAAGGCCGGGCAAGGTGGCTCATGCCTGTAATCCCAGCACTTTGGGAGGCCAAGGCAGGCAGATCACAAAGTCAGGAGTTTGAGATCAGCCTGACCAACATGGTGAAACCCTATCTCTACAAAAAAAATACAAAAATTAGCGGGCATGGTGGCATGCGCCTGTAATCCCAGCTACTCAGCAGGCTGAGGCAGGAGAATTGCTGAACCCAGGAGGTTTGCGGTGAGCTGAGATCGCATCATTGCACTCCAGCCAGGGCAACAAGAGTGAAAGTGTCTCAAAATAAATAAATAAATAATCGTTTTTATAAAAATTATTTAAATTATTTAAAATTACAGAAAAAGAGGAAGGTACAAGAAAGAACATAAATGTAAACTACAGATCTGAATTATAATATTTATCTCATGATTTTCTACCATTATCTATCCATTCCTAATCCACATTAGGGAATTAACACAAATAAGCATTGAAGTCAGCTTCGATTTGAGAAAACTGAATTAACTTCTCTTTGTCACATACATTCATAAAAAGTGACCTTTACAAGTCTACATACAAGAAAAAAGGAAAAATAGAAATTTTATATTTTAGTGAAGTGTACCTAAAGAAACTTTACCTACTCTTCAGTTTAGTTCTCTAAATTCTACATGAAATTAAGTTATAAATCATCCACAGAATAAAATTTCCATTTTATTGGAAAGTGTTATAGTGAAAATTTAATTAAAAATTTGAAATTGTCCAAAATTCCATGATCTTAATAACTTTTATGGTATATTTTTCTTCTTGCTTTAAATGCAAACTTTTTTGAGAGTTGCAACTATAATTGTTATGGCATTTTGTAGAAATTTTCAACCACGAGTAAACAAAGAAATAAGACTTCTAATCCTAACAATCATTTTGTAGCTCAGAGAAACTGATATGCAGATAAATTCACTTATTTATCCAAAGTCACATACTGAATTAACTGCAAAACTGAGACTACACACGATATCTAATTCCCAGTCGCTTTTTCTATTACATTCTCATGTTTCTTTCAAAGACCATACACACACACACACACACAAAAACCTGTTTTAGTAAACTGTATTTGTAGAATTTGGAAATTTGTCCTACAGGGGTCTTTATGAGAATAAAGGAGTTCCTAACTTATGTAAATTTACTACACTTGATCTTAGCCAAAAGGCCGAGAAGCAATAACTTACATAAATTTAAGATAGGAATTTTATATTTCACTGAATAGAGTGGTAAGAAAGGAAAATAAACAATTTTTTAAAAGAAATTTTGTATTTCAATAAAAGATATTTAGAGGAAAAAAAAAAATCATCCCTTTCACCCCATGAAAGATAGTGTTAGTGACCATCTGTCTCCCACATTAAAATGAAGCCATTTTAAAAGACCTGACTTCTTCCAATTCCTATTCAAAGCAAGGGTTTTCAAGCTATATTCTAATATCAGTAGGGGGCTCCACAAAAGTGTCTCAGGGGCTCCTTCATAAGGCTAAGGAGGTAAGCCTCTGAGCGTTCCATACCAAAATCAACTACAGCAGCCATATTTTATCCTGGGCTTCCATATATGATATCACTAGAACAAAAGGATTCTTCTACTTTAAAAAAGTTTAATACTTCGGCTATGGTTCAAGTTATCTTTGTTCTTTTAACATTTTTCCAATATTGGGCCCTTCCCTATGAATCTCAAGCCAATTACCAACAACCCCTCCTTATAACACAGAATCTAAGCATGTGACCCACGTACCTTGACCCACCCCAGTCTGACTTTCTCCAAGTTCTTAATTCTTCTTAAAAGAAAATGGGGCTAGGAAAGAGACTATGGCTTTCTTACCTAGAGTATGCATTCATCAAAGTAGCTGCAGTTGTCCTTTTTGCTGCCCCCTTTTCTAAAATTTGATAGACTTCATCCTTGTTGTGTACCGTAATTTCTTCTAAACCTTTAATTATCACTCCTCTCTGACCAAAATACCAAAAGAACATCCATTAGATTGGTTAAAGCACACGCACACGCACACGCACATGTACACACACATGCACATTCTCTCTCTCCGCACCCGCCCCCACCCCCCGCCCCAACTTCTCAAAACCTCACACATTAAAATTCAGAGACATTTCATTCTTAAAGACTGAATTACCTTGTTACGGGGATCATCAAACATCTGTAGTCTCTCAGAAACATCAGAAGATGGATTAAGAAGATCAAAAAGTTCTTCATTATAGATCTCCAACAGAGACACTTTGACTGAAAATTCAGTACCATTATCAGTAAGTTTCTCAAAAATTTGATGAAGGGTACGTGGAATTATACCAGCCAAGGGATCCTGAAATTATAAAAGGACTAATATAAAGGAAGAATGCCATTTACTGTGGCAGTTAAAATACATGGACTTCCTTTATAATATATTTAAACATAAGTATGTTAAACTAAGTTAAAACAAAAAAAAAGAAACAACTTAATGTTAAAGAAGTCACTTACAACAGTCTGTTCAACAGTAGTCTTCAAACCCTCCATAAACCTGTCATACTTCTTAGCCATCTTCATGCCTGAGCATCACATGGAAACCAATGGAACTCATCTACTTATAAAGCCAAATTCAATAATTCTGACCCACTAAACTATGCTTTAAGCCTATTCCATAGCTCCTATGGTTACAATTTCATAACTTTATTATCCATATGTAAAATAAGTTAATGCCTCAATTATGTAACCACTAGAAGAAAGGATCTACCCAAATATCAATAATTTGGAAAACTGGACAGGTAAGGTTGTATGTGCCTGTAACAGCTACTCAGGAGGTTGAGGTGGGAGGTCTTGAATTCTTGGGCTCCTTAAACCCAAGAGCTCAAGACCAGCCTGGGCAACATAGTGAGACCTCACCACTTGAAAAAAAAAAAAAAACGTTGGGGTGGAAAATTAACCAGTTTTTTTTTTGAGACAGAGTCTTGTTCTATTGCCCAGGCTGGAGTGCAGTAGCACCATCTCAGCTCACTGCAGCGTCCACCTCCTGGGTTTCAGCAATTCTCTTGCCTCAGCCCCTAGGTAGCTGAAATTACAGTTACGTGCCACCATGTCAGGCTAATTTCTGTATTTTTAGTAGAGATCAAGTTTCACCATGTTGGCCAGGCTGGTCTCAAACTGCTGATCTTAGGTGATCCGCCCGCCTTGGCCTCCCAAAGTTCTAGGATTACAGGTTTGAGCCACCATGCCCAGCCAATTAACTAGTTATTAAACTCATTTAAATTTTAAACACATTACTAAATTTAAAACTAAACTTTTTAAAAAAGGTTTTTTTTTTTTTTTTGAGACGGAGTTTCGCTCTTGTTACCCAGGCTGGAGTGCAATGGCGCGATCTCGGCTCACCGCAACCTCCGCCTCCTGAGTTCAGGCAATTCTCCTGCCTCAGCCTCCTGAGTAGCTGGAATTACAGGCACGCGCCACTATGCCCAGCTAATTTTTTGTATTTTTAGTAGAGACGGGGTTTCACCATGTTGACCAGGATGGTCTTGATCTCTTGACCTCGTGATCCACCCACCTCGGCCTCCCAAAGTGCTGGGATTACAGGCTTGAGCCACCGCGCCCGGCCCTTAAAAAAGGTTTTAACACTTCTGCTATAGTTCAACTTGTCTTTGTTCTTCTTTCAACATTCTTCCAGAATTGGTTCTCTCCTTTAGTTATTAAACTCACTTAAACCCATAGAAATCTTTGTAAAATGTAGTATGTGCTTTCTCAATATTAAATAATACATTTGTCTTAATTTCATGAACACTTAAGATCATCATGAATATAGTACTATACTTCCTCTGGCCATGCTAATGTTTTGAGACTCATTCCTTCAGTACAAAGCCCTCCCTGCCTTCAAGCCTCACTCATACTCCAACTTTTCTACAATATTCTGCTCTAACCATTCTGTTGTAAATAGACACCTCTTTTATCACATAACTGTGCCATATATATCGGTCCTTCCTCTCCCAGTGTGGCTGTTTCTTAAACAGGAATCATACCATACACTTTAATTTTACTGAAGTAGTGGTTTATCCTAAATTCATTTTGACACAAGTACTCTGATCTTCTCTATTTCAAGACAGAGGCCCTCAAACAAGTTTTATTCAGTTAAATTTCAACCACATTAGAGATTAAAATATGTTATAAACAATAAATACCTCTTCCCAGGTATACTCTTCATTAGGTGACCTTTCACCTTCCATTGTAAAGGTTTTTCCAGTGCCAGTTTGGCCATACCTGTCAAGATTAGTAAGTGGTAAATCAAAAACAAACATACACTCATATGACTATTAATGACAGATTAAAAGAAACAGGCCAGGCATGGTGGCTCATGTCTGTAATCCCAGCACTTTGGGAGGCCGAGATGGGTGGCTCACTTGAGGTCAGGAGTTCAAGACCAGCCTGGCCAACAAGGTGAAATCTATCTCTACTAAAAATACAAAAATTAGGCCAGGCATGCTGGCTCAGGCCTGTAGTCCCAGCACTTTGAGAGGTCGAGGCTGGCGGATCACAAGGTCAGGAAATCAAGACCATCCTGGCCAATATGGTGAAACTCCATCTCTACTAAAAATACAAAAATTAGCTAGGCAGGTGGCGTGTGCCTGTAGTCCCAGCTACTTGGGAGGCTGAGGCAGGAGAATCGCTTGAACCCAGGAAGCGGAGGTTGCAATAAGCAGAGATCACACCACTGCAGCCTGGCAACAGAACAAGACTCCGTTTAAAAAAAAGTACAAAAATTAGCCAGGTCCAGTGGTGCACACCTGTAATCCCAGCTACTTGAGAGGCTAAGGCATGAGAATCACCTGAACCTGGGAGGTGGAAGTTGCAGTGAGGAGAGATAACACCTCTGCACTCCAGTCTGGGCTACAGAGTGAGACTCCGTCTAAAAAAACAAACAAAAAACAGCCTGCGCATGGTGGCTCACGCCTGTAATCCCAGCACTTTGGGAGGCTGAGGAGGGTGGATAACCTGAGGTCAGGATCAGGAGTTCAAGAGCAGTCTGGCCAACATGGTGAAATCCTGTCTCTACTAAAAATACAAAAAATTAGCCAGGTATAGTGGTGGTGCCTGTAATCCCAGCTACTTGGGAGGCTAAGACAGGAGAATCACTTCAACCCAGGAGGCATAGGTTGCAGAGAGCCTAGATCGCGCTATTGTACTCCAGCCTGGGCAACAAGAACAAAACTCCATCTCAAAAACAAAACAAAGCCACGCATTTACGCTTTTTCATAAACCCAAAAAAACAGTGTTTTACTTACGCAAAGATAGTACAATTATAGCCCATAATAACTTCATCCAGAATTGGACAAACAACACTTCGGTAAACATCAATCTGTTTAGTAGATGTTCCAAATACCTATCAAAAAAAAGAATTTAAAAAAAAAAACCTCAATATTACTTATTCTATTTTAATAATTATAAAATATATTATATATGAATTAATAATTTTGGTTTTTGTATGTTAACTAATTCATAATTCAGCCTACTAGAAGCCATCTGACAATTCAAAGAGACAAATGAAATTTCTAAGTATATACCATTTTCCAGGGGAAATATGTATATTAAAATTATTTTACATTAGTGGATAATCAAGAAATTGCACCATATGTTACCATATCAAAAGTATATGTTTTCCTCGAGCTCTTGTCAGCCAATCCTCCAGTTCGTACACTAACTTCTTTTCGTACAGGATCACATTCTACTATTGAATGGGCACTAGCTTTCCGCTCTGACAAATTAAATGGTCTATAAAAAGAAACACAAAAGGTCATTCAGGAACTCTTAGTTATCATGTTATCAATGACATTCTCACTAACTACATTAGTCAAAAAAAATGTGAAGTTCTGACCATACTATTGGTGACAGGGATTAAATCAGGATTAAATGATACTGCTAAAGCAGACAGTAAAATTATAAGTGTCTCAAGTTTCACAAATATAATTTTTTAAATGTTCAAAGACACATAAAACATTACAATTCTGGCAGCTTCTTAGAGTAGATACTAATAGAATTGTTTTGTTTTGATGGTAGAGATGAGGTCTCACTGTATTGCACACGCTGGTCTCAAACTTCTAGGCTCAAGTGATATCCCACCTCAGCTTCCCAAGGTGTTAGGATTAAGATGTGAGACACTGTGCCTGGCCACTAACAGGTTTTAACTTGTAAAAATGCCAAACTTATTTTTCAGAATTCCGTTTCTACTATTCTTATCTGATCAAGGTAGGTTATGATATAGTGGAAAAAACATGTCAAACTTGTGTTCAAAATACTAATCTGCCAGTGGATACTTGGCACAAAATAAAATATACATAAAAATAATGACTAACAAGTTGCGTACTTACTATGTGCCAGGTACTCATTGTTTCAAGTGCTTTACATGTGCTCACTCAGTTTGTCCACACAACACTGTGAGGTTGGTACTATTACTAGCCTCATTTTTCAAATGAGTGAATAGGCACAGAAGGGCTACACTACCCAAGCCAACTGGATCGAGTCCTCATCTACAAAAATGCCTCAATAGCTATTTAGTTGAAAAGATCATTTATTTAGGAAGTCCTTTCCATCTTACGAGCCTCCCCCACCCACTCCAACCAAGACCACATTAAATATTTGCTATATATTCCTACAGCACCCTTTATACACCCTTTCTAAACATCACCTCTCTTATAATTTTTTTTATGTGTTACCCACTAGACCTCAGGTCACTAGGGAAGGAGATCCTGTCTAGTTTACTGTTTCCTCAGCACCAACTACCATCCATAGCACACAGTAGGTTCTCAAACATTTATTAAACTACATTACCTAATAAATGTCATCCTAAGAGGAATTACGGGAAAGCTAAAAAGAACCACAGTCCACAGAGTAGCATCAATAAGATAACTATATACTCAATATGTGTCTGGGCCAAAGGGAGAGATATAATCTTGACCTGAGTTCATTTTTCCCATTGAGTATCATATATTTTGGAGAAAGTGCCAAACAGGAAATTATTTTCCCCTTATCACTAGATAAACCAAGTTGCTATTTATTTAAGGATACCTGAACTTCCCCTAGCAGAGCCCATTCTGAGTATACTTCTGAGTGATCAGAAGACCAAATCTGTTATCCTGGGAAACTTAACTCCCAGGTAGTATCTGTTAATACTGTCATTTGTCAACTGTACTAAAACCTACACAATGCATATAATCCACATGAATGTACAGTATGATTAAAAATTCAACAAAACTAAGGCAGAACCAACTTATACTGAGGTAGGCCAAGAGCATCAAGTGGAGTGAATCGCTCTCATGTGGCTAAAGCTTTTCCAATTAGTCTATTATTTTTGGAAAAAGACCTAAACTAGTATCTTGCTTGAACATATAATTAAGTTACCAAATGAATACCATTCACGTTGCCAGGACAGAGTAATAGAAAATTCATACAGATCACACATTCCTAAAAGTTATCAAAACTCCCAGGGAAGCTTTAGGGACTATCTGTACTCTAAGGAGGAGAACTGCCAAGCCATCATTTTCCTACCCAGACTTCTCTTACTAGAAATTGCAAAATTGAACTTTGGGAGGCTGAGGTGGGCAGATCACAAGGTCAGGAGATAGAGACCGTCCCAGCCAACAAGGTAAAACTCTGTCTCTACTAAAAATACAAAAATTAGCTGGGCGTGGCGGCACGTGCCTGTAATCCCAGCCACTTAGGAGGCTGAGGCAAGAGAATCGCTTGAACCCGGGAGGCGGAGGTTGCAGTGAGCCAAAAATAAAAATAAAAATAAAATAAAAAGGATAAATAAATCCAAAACAATTGTCTTTAAAAAAAAAAAAAGAAATTGCAAAGTTTCTGCTGATCACACTAGCAAATCCATCAATTTGCTGGTTCACTACAGTTATATAAATATTCAAACAATCAAAATGGCGAGGGAAGGGAGATTGAGGATTTAAAAAACACAAGTCCTAGGCCAGGTGCAGTGGCTCATGCCTATAATCCCAGCACTTTGGGAGGCCAAGGCAGGTGGATCACAAGGTCAGGAGTTTGACACCAGCCTAGCCAACATGGTGAAATCCTGTCTCTACTAAAAATATAAAAATTAGCCGGGCATGGTGGTGCACGCCTATAATCCCAGCTACTTGGGAGGCTGAGGCAGGAGAATCACTTGAATCTGGGAGGTGGAGACTGCAGTGAGCCGAGATGGCACCACTGCACTCCAGCCTGGGCAAAAGAGCAAGACTCCATTTCTTTTTTTTTTTTGAGACGGAGTTTCGCTCTTGTTACCCAGGCTAGAGTGCAATGGCGCGATCTCGGCTCACCGCAACCTCCGCCTCCTGGGTTCAGGCAATTCTCCTGCCTCAGCCTCCTGAGTAGCTGGGATTACAGGCACGCGCCACCATGCCCAGTTAATTTTTTGTATTAGTAAGACTCCATTTCAAAAAAAAAAAAAATCCAAAAATTAGCCAGGCATGGTGGTGGGTACCTGCACTCCCAGCTACTTGAGAGGCTGACGCAGAGGTTGCAGTGAGCCAAGATTGTGCCACTGCACTCCAGGCCTGGGCAACAGAGCAAGACTCTGTGTCGAAAAAAAAAAAAAGAAAAAAGAAAAGAAAGCGGTTAAGGGGGACAGGAAGTGTTGAAGGGGGAAGATAGTTGGTTGTGATTTTAGGGTAGTTAGGGAATGTTTCTATGCTGAAGGTGATATTTAAGCAGAATCTAAAAAGCAAGGGAGCCAGTCCATGTAGATATTTTGGCAGAAAAGTTTCCAGGCAGACAGAACAAAAATTGCAAAGATCCATAAGTAAAAGCAGGTAGATATATTTTTCAAATGTGTATGTGTGTGTTTAAGTAATAGGGTTAAATGAACAAACCACAAGGAAAATTTAAAAATACTTAGAGATTTGTCGGGCATGGTGGCTCACGCCTATAATCCCAGCACTTCGGGAGGCCGAGGCAGGCGGATCACCTGAGGTCAGGAGTTTAAGACCAGCCTGGCCAACATGGTGAAACCCCCTCTCTAATAAAGATACAAAAAATTAGCCAAGCATGGTGGTGCACATCTGTAATCCCAGCTACTGGGGAAGCTGAGGCAGGAGAATCACTTGAACCCGAGAAGTGGAGGCTGCAGTGAGCACACTGCACTCCACCCTGGGTGACAGGTCAAGACTCTGTCTGAAAAAAAAAAAAAAAAAACTTAGAGATTGAAAATGAAAAGACAACATATCAAATCTTATGGAACACAGCAAAAGCAGTGCTAAGGCGGAAATTTGTAGCTATAAATGCTCACATTAAAAAGCAAGAAAGATTTCATATCAACACCCTAACTTTACAACTTAAGGAACTGGAAACAGAAGAACTAACTCAATACAAAGCCAGCAGAAGGAAGGAAATAATAAAGATTAGAGCAGAGACAAACAAAAAAGAGAAGAGAAAAACCAATGAAACCAAAAGATGGTTCTTCGAAAAGATAAACAAAATTGACAAGCTTTTAGCTGGATGGACTAAGAAAATAAAAGACTCAATAACTAAAATTAGAAATGAAAGCAGAAACATTACTATTGACTCTACGGAAATAAAAAAAGACTGTAAGAGTATTATCGACAACTGTATGCCAACAAATTGGATAACCCAGCTGAACAAATTCCTAGAAACACAATACCTACAAAGAAATGTAAATTCTGGCCAGGCGTGGTGGCTCATGCCTGTAATGACAGCACTTTGGGAGGCCGAGACTGGCGAATCACATGAGGTCAGGAGTTCGAGACCAGTCTGACCAACATGGAGAAACCCCATCTCTACTAAAAATACAAAATTAGCCAAGCATAGTGGCACATGCCTATAATCCCAGCTACTTGGGAGTCTGAGGCAGGAGAATCGCTTGAAGCTGGGAGGTGGAGGTTTCAGTGAGCTTGTATGACGCCATTGCACTCCAGCCTGGGCAACAAGAGCAAAACTCCATCTCAAAAATAAAAAAGAAAGAAAGAAATGGAAATTCTGAATGGAGCCGTAACTAGTAAATAGATGGAATCACTAACCAAAAATCTCCTGACAAAGAAAAGCCTAGATCTGACAGTTTTCTAGGTGAATTCTACAAAACATTTTAAGAAGATCTAATATCAGTTCTTCTCAAACTTTTCCCCAAAAAAATCTGGTATAGGAGACACTTCCTAACTCATTTTATGAGGTCAGCATTACCCTGATACCAAAGCCAGACAAAGGCAACTAAAAGAAAACTACAGATCACTATCCCTTATGAACACTGATACAAAGATCCTCAACAAAATACCAACACATTGAACTGAGCAGCACAAGGATCATACACCATGACCAAATGAGATTTATTCCTGGAATATACAGATGGTACAATATGTAAAAATTGATCAATGGAATATACCACATTAACAGAATGAAGGAAACCACAGGATCATGTCAATTGATGCAGGAAAAGCAGCTGACAAAATTCAAAACCCTTTAGTCGTAAGTATGCTCAACAGGCTGGGCGCAGTGGCTCACACTTGTAACCCTAGCACTTTGGGAGGCCAAGGCAGGTGAATCACAAGGTCAGGAGATCGAGACCATCCTGGCAAACATGGTAAAATCCCGTCTCTACTAAAAATACAAAAATTAGCTGGGTGTGGTAACGCACGCCTGTAGTCCCAGCTACTTGGGAGGCTGAGGCAGGACAATTGCTTGAATCTGGGAGTGGGAGGTTGCAGTGAGCCGAGATCACGCCACTGCACTTCAGCCTGGCTACGGAGCAAGACTTTGTCTCCAAAAAAATAAAAAAAGATCAACAAACTAGGAATAGAGCAAAACTACTTCAACAAAATAAAAGCAACATAAGAAAAACCCACAGCAAACATAATTGATAGTCAAAGACCAAAAAATGTCCCTCAAAGAACAAGAACAGGGCCAGCACAGTGACTCGCGCCTGTAATCACAGCACCATGGGAGGCTAAGAGAGGATCACTTGAAGCCAGGAGTTCAGGATCAGAATGGGAAACGTAGCGAGACCACATCTCTAAAAAAAGAAAAACTTCTTGGCTGGGCACGGCAGCTCATGCCTGTAATCCCAGCACTTTGGGAGGCTGAGACGGGCAGATCACTTGAGGTCAGGAGTTCAAGTCCAGCCTGGCCAACGTGGTGAAACCCTGTCTCTACTAAAAATACAAAATTAGCTGGGTATGGTGGTGCATGCCTGTAATCCCAGCTACTCGGGACGCTGAGGCAGAAGAATCACTTGAACCCGGGAGGCGGAGGTTGCGGTGAGCCAAGACCGTGCCATTGCACTCCAGCCTGAGCAAGAGTGAAACTCCGTCTCAAAACACAAGAAAAAAAAATTCTTTTTTAAATTAACTAGGTGTGGTAGTGTGTTTACAGTACCAGCTACTCAGGAAAGTGAGGCAGCAGGATGTAAACAAACAAACAAATAAATAAAAGGAGTACGACAAGGATGCCCTACGCACACTTTTGCCACTTCCATTCAACATACTACTGTAAGTTCTAGCTAGAGCAATTAGGCAAGAAAGAGAAATAAAAGGCATCCAAATCGAAAAGGAAAAAGTTGGGACGGGCGCGGTGGCTCACACTTGTAATCCCAGCACTTTGGGAGGCCAAGGTGGGTGTATCATCTGAGGATGGGAGTTCAAGACCAGCCTCATAAACATGGAGAAACCCCATCTCTACAAAAATAAAAATAAAAAATAAAAAATAAATTAGCCGGGCATAATGGCGCATGCCTGTAATCTCAGCTACTTGGGAAGCTGAGGCAGGAGAATCGCTTGAACCTGGGAGGTAGAGGTTGTGGTGAGGTGAGATCAAGCCATTGCGCTCCAGCCTGGGCAACAAGAGCAAAACTCTGTCTCAAAAAAAAAAAAAAAAGGGCCGGGAGCAGTGGCTCATGCCTGCAATCCCAGCACTTTGGGAGGCCAAAGCGGGCGGATCTCGAGGTCAAAAGATCGAGACCATCCTAGCCAACATGGTGAAACCCCATCTCTACTAAAAATGCAAAAATTAGCTGGGTGTGGTGGTGCAGGCCTGTAGTCCCAGCTACTCAGGAGGCTGAGGCAGGAGAAATGCTTGAACCCGGGAGGCGGAAGTTGCAGTGAGCCAAGATTGTGCAACTGCACTCCAGCCTGGCGACGGAGCGAGACTCTATCTCAAAAAAAAAAAAAAAAAAAAAAAAAAAAAAAAGAAAAGAAAAGAAAAGAAATGAAAAAATAAGTTAAAAGAAAAAGAAAGGAAAAAGTTGATGGCCTGGAATGGTGGCTCTCGCGTATAATCCCAGCACTTTGGGAAGCCAAGGTGACTTGACCTCAGGAGGTTGAGACCAGTCTCGTCAACATATTGAAACCCCATCTCTACTAAAAGTATAAGAACTTAGCCAGGCATGGCCTCATGCCTATAAATCCCAGCTACTCAGGAGGCTGAGGCAGGAGAATCACTTGAACCCAGGAGGTGAAGGTTGCAATAAGCTCAGATCATGCCATTACACTCCAGCCTGGGCAACAGAGCGAGACTCCATATCAAAAGAAAAAAAGAAAAGAAAAGAGGCCGGTCTTTGGCTAGAATCACGGGAAAAAAAAAGAAAAGAGGCCGGGTGCTATGGCTCATACCTCTAATCCCAGCACTTTGGGAGGCCAAGGTGGGCGGATCACCCGGCCAACATGGTGAAACCTTGTAACTACTAAAAATACAAAAGTTAGTTGGGTGTGGTGGTACATGCCTGTAGTCCCAGCTACTCAGGAGGCTGAGACAGAAGAATCGCTTAAACCAGGGAGTCAGAGGTTGCAGTAAGTGAGATTGCACCACTATACTCCAGCCTGGTGACAAAATGAGACTCCGTCTCAAAAAAACAAAAACAAAACAAAACAAAAAAGTTAGTGGAAGTGTAAATTAGTTCAATCACTGTGGAAGACAGTGTGGGGATTCCTCAAGCACCCAGAAATAAAATTCTATTTGACCCAGCAATCCCATTACTGGGTATATATCCAAAGGATTATAAATCGTTCTATTACAAAGACACATGCACACGTATGTTCATTGTGGTACTGTTTACAACAGCAAAGACTTGGAACCAACCCAAATGCCCACTGATGATAGACTGGACAGGGAAAATGTGGCACATATACACTATGGAATACTATGCAGCCATAAAAAATGATGAGTTCGTGTCCTTTTGTAGGCACATGGATGAATCTGGAAACCACCATTCTCAGCAAACTGACACAAGAACAGAAAATCAAACACTACATGTTCTCACTCATAGGCCAGTGTTGAATAATGAGAACACATGGACACAGAGAGGGGAGCATCACAAACTTCGGTCAGTTGGTGGGGACTAGGGGAGGGACTCGGGGGGTAGGGAGGTTGGGGAGGGATAACATGGGGAGAAATGCCAAATATAGTTGATGGGGGATGGAGGCAGCAAACCACATCGCCATGTATGTACCTATGCAGCAATCCTGTATGATCTGCACATGTACCCCAGAACCTAAAGTACAATAAAAAATATATTAAAAAAAAAAAGAGAGAGAGAGAGAAAACCCTAAAACTCAGGGGGACGCAGGGAGGGAGAGCATCAGGAAGAATAGCTAGTGCATGCTGGGCTTACTTAATACCTGGGTGATGGGATGATCTGTGCAGCAAACCACCATAGCACACATTTCACCTATGTAACAAACCTGTACATCCTGCACATGTACCCCAGGACTTAAAATAAAAGTTGATGGAAAAAAAAACAATAAAAATCAATACAAGTTAAATAGTTAAAAAAAAAAAAAAAAGGCAAGAAAAAGAAAACCCTAAAATTCCATGAAAAAGAAAAAAACTGTTAGAACTAATACATGAATTCAGCAAAGTAGCTAGATACCAAGTCAATATGCAAAATCCAGTTAATTTCTTTTTTTTTTTTTGAGATGGAGTCTTGCTCTGTTGCCAGGCTGGAGTACAGTGGCATGATCTCAGCTCACCACAACTTCCACCTCCAGGGATCAAGCAATTCTCCTGCCTCAGCCTCTCGAGTAACTGGGACTACAGGCACGTGCCACCATGCCTGGCTAATTTTTGTATTTTAAGTAGAGACGGGGTTTCACTATGTTGGCCAGGCTGGTCTTGAACTCATGTCCTCATGATCCGCCCACCTTGGCCTCCCAGCGTGCTAAGATTACAGGCATGAGCCACCGCACCCGGCCTCCAGTTACATTTCTATACACTAAGAATAAACAATCTGAAAAGGAAATTACAAAAATAATTCTATTTAAAAAGCATGAAAAAGAATAAAATATTAAGAATTAATTTAACCACGGAGGCAAAAGACTTATAAAATGAAAACTATAAAACAGTGCTGAGGCCAGGTGTGGTGGCTCACACCTGTAATCCCAGCACTTTGGGAAGCCTTGGGGGATGGATCACCTGAGGTCAGGAATTCATAACCAGCCTTACCAACATGGTGAAACCCTGTCTCTACTAAAAATACAAAAATTAGCTGGGTGTGGTGGTGCATATCTTTAACCCCAGCTACTCAGAAGCTGAGGCAGGAGAATCGCTTGAACCCAGGAGGTGGAGGTTGCAGTGAGCCGAGATTGCACCACTGCACTCCAGCCTAGGCAACAAGAGCAAAACTCCACCTAAAAAAAAAACAAAAAAAAAAACCTGCAGACAGAAATTAAGGGGCATAAATAAATGGGAACATATCCCTTGTTCATGAATGAAAGACAATATTGTTAAGATGCCAGGTGGGCGAGGTAGCTCACGCCTGTAATCCCAGCACTTTGGAAGGCTAAGGGGGGCGGATCATGAGGTCAGAAGATCAAGAACATCCTGGCCATGGTGAAACCACATCTCTACTAAAAACACAAAAATTAACCGGGCGTGGTAGCGTGCACCTATAGTCCCAACTACTCAGGAGGCTGAGGCAGAATTACTTGAGCCAGGGAGTCAGAGGTGGCAGTGAGCCAAGATCAGGCCACTGCACTCCAGCCTGGCAACAGAGCAAGACTCGGTCTCAAAAAAAAAAAAGGGGGGGTGCCAGGCACAGGGGCTCATGCCTGTAATCCTAGCACTCTGGGGAGCTGAGGTGGGCGAATCAAGAGGTCAGAAGTTTGAGACCAGCCTAGCCAACATGGTGAAACCTAATCTCTACTAAAACCACAAAAAAAAAAAAAAAAAAAGACACAGATGATGCCAAGACTACCCAAAGTGATCTACAGATTCAATGTAATCCCTATTAAAATACCAATGACATATTTTGCAGAAATAGAAAACTCTATCCTCAAATTCATAAGGAATCCCAAGGGAGTCCAAATAGCCAAAACAATCTTGAAAAAGAACAAAGCTGGAGGACTCACACTTCCTGATTTCAAAACTTACAACAAAGCTGCAATAATCAAAACCACGTGGTAATGACATAAAGACAGACTTAAGGCCGGGCGCGGTGGCTCATGCCTGTAATCCCAGCATTTTGGGAGGCTGAGGAGGGTGGATCATGAGGTCAGGTGCTAGAGACCAGCGTGACCAACATGGTAAAACCCTATCTCTACTAAAAACAAAAATTAGCTGGGCATGCTGGCGTGCACCTGTAATCCCAGCTACTCAGGAGGCTGAGGCAGGAGAATCGCTTGAACCCAGGAGGCAGAGGTTGTAGTGAACTGAGATCCCACCACTGCACTTCAGCCTGGCGATGGAGTGTGACTTCAGGAAAAAAAAAAAAGACAAGACAGACTTATAGACCATGGAACAGAATAGCCCTTAGAAATAAGCCCTCTTGCCAGGTGCAGTTGCTCACGCCTGTAATCCCAGCACTCTGGGAGGCCAAGGCGGGCGGATCATGAGGTCAGGAGTTTGAGAGCAGCCTGGCCAACATGGTGAAACCCCGTCTCTACTAAAATTACAAACATTAGCCAGGCGTAGTGGTGTGCACCTGTAATCCCAGCTACTCAGGAGGCTGAGGCATGAGAACTGCCTGAACCCAGGAGGTGGAGGTTACAGTGAGGCAAGGTCACACCAATGTACTCCAGCCTGGGAAAGGAAAAGAAAGGAAAGGAAACGGGAGGGGAGGAGGGAAGGGGAGGGGAGGGGAGAGGAAAAGAAAGGGGAAAGGAAGGAGGGAGGGAGGGAGGAAGGAAGGGAGGGAGGGAGGGAGGAAGGAAGGGAGGGAGGGAGGAAAGGGAAGGGAAGGGAGAGAGGGAGGGAGGGAGGGAGGGGAGGGGAGGGGAGGGGAGGGAAGGGAAGGGAAGCGAAGGGAAGGGAAGGGAAGGGAAAGGAAAGGAATAAAAGAAAAGAGGCCCTCTTATATATGGGCAAATGATTTTTAATAAGGTTGCCGAGACCACTCAATTGGAAAAAAGACAATCTTAGGCCAGGAGCAGTGGGTCATTCCTGTAATCCCAATACTTCGAGAGGCCCAAGTGGGAGGATCATGAGGTCAGGAGTTCAAGACCAGCCTGGCCAACATGGTGAAAACCCATCTCTACTAAAAATACAAAAAATTAGCCGGGTGTGGTGGTATGCACCTGTAATCCCAGCTAGCTACTCAGAGGCTGAGGCA
Source organism: Aotus nancymaae (assembly GCF_030222135.1). Classification (NCBI taxonomy): domain Eukaryota; kingdom Metazoa; phylum Chordata; class Mammalia; order Primates; family Aotidae; genus Aotus; species Aotus nancymaae. Next base: position 37,904,741 of record NW_026988421.1, read on the forward strand.
GGAGAATCACGTGAACCCGGGAGACAGAGGTTGCAGTGATAGCAGGTCCCACCATTGCACTCCAACCTAGGCGACAATGTGAGACTCTGTCTTAAAAAAGAAAAAATAGCCGGAAGCGGTGGCTCACGCCTGTAATCCCAGCACTTTGGGAAGCCGAGGCAGGTGGATCACGAGGTCAAGAGATCGAGACCATCCTGATCAATATGGTGAAACCCCGTCTCTACTAAAAATACAAAAAATTAGCTGGGCATGGTGGCGCATGCCTGTAATCCCAGCTACTCAGGAGGCTGAGGCAGGAGAATTGCCTGAAACCAGGAGGTGGAGGTTGCGGTGAGCCGAGATCGCGCCATTGCATTCCAGCCTGGGTAACAAGAGCGAAACGACGTCTCAAAAAAAAAAGAAAAAATAGACCAGGCACGGTGGCTCACGCCTGTAATCCAAGTACTTTGGGAGGCCAAGGTAGGCAGATCACAAGGTCAGGAGTTTGGGACCAGCCTGGCCAACATGGTGAAACCCTGTCTCTACTAAAAATACAAAAATTAGCTGGGTGTGGTGGCAGGCGCCTATAGTCCCAGCTACTTGGGAGGCTGAGGCAGGAGAATCACTTGAACCCAGAAGGCGGAGGTGGTAGTGAGCCGAGGTCATGCCACTGCACTACAACCTGGGCAACAGAGCGAGACTCTGCCTCAAAAAAAAAAAAAAAAGAGCCGGGCACGGTGGCTCACGCCTATAATCCCAGCACTTTGGGAGGCCGAGGCACGTGGATCACGAGGTCAAGAGATCGAGACCATCCTGGTCAACATGATGAAACCCCGTCTCTACTAAAAATACAAAAATTAGCTGGGCATAGTGGCACATGCCTGTAGTCCCAGCTACTCGGGAGGCTAAGGCAGGAGAATTGCTTGAACCCAGGAGGCGGAGGTTGCGGTGAGCCGAGATCGCGCCATTGCACTCCAGCCTGGGTAACAAGAGCGAAACTCCATCTCAAAAAAAGAAAAAAATAAAGACAATCTTTTCAACAAATGGTGCTGGGAAACTAAATATCCATATGCAAAAGAATGAGGTTGGACCTTTATCTAACACAATATACAAAAATTAACTCAAAATGGATTAAAACTTTATGTAAGACCTAAAGCTATAAAACTCTTAGAAGAAAACATAAAGCAAAAGCTTCATAACAATAGATTTGGCAATGACTTCTTGGATATAATACCAAAGGCACAGGCCACAAAAACAAGACAAATTGGACTTCATAAAAATTTTAAAAGTTTGTGTATCAAAAAGCATCCCTGTAATCCCAGCTACCTGGGAGGCTGAGGTAGGAGGACTATTTGAGCCCAGGAGTTCACAACCAGCCTGGGCAATAAAGCAAGATACTATCTTTAAAGGCAGAAAAAAAAAAAAAAAGGCCGGGCATGGTGGTTTACACCTGTAATCCCAGCGCTATGGGAGGCCAAGGCAGGCACATCACCTGAGGTCAGGAGTTCAAGACCAGCCTGACCAACATGGTGAAACCACACCTCTACTAAAAATACAAAAAATTAGCCAGGCATGGTGGCACATACCTATAATCCCAGCTACTTGGGAGGCTGAAGCATAAGAATTGCTTGAACCTGGCAAGCAGAGGTTGCAGTGAGCCAAGATTGCACTCCAGCCTGGGTGACAGAGCGAGATTCTCTCAACATCTGTGTGGAGGAGACTGAAGACGACTGACCCCGGCAGCCAAGGTGTTGGAGCAGTTCATAGGCCAGACCCCTGTTCCCCAAAGCTAGATATATTATCAGATCCTTTGGTATCAGGAGAAATGAATAGATTGCCACCCAGTACACAGTGTGAAGGCCCAAAGCAGAAGAAATCCTGGAGGAAGGTCTAAAGGTGCAGGAGTGTGAATTAAGAAAGAACTTCTTGGATACTGGAAACTTTGGTTTGGAGATCCAGTAACACAGAGATTTGGGTATCAAATGTGACCCATCCATTTGATATCTACAGCCTGGACTTCTACGTGGTGCTGGGTAGGCCTGGTTTCAGCAATGCAGACACGGAGTGTAGAACAGGCTGCACTGGGGCCAAACACAGAATCAGCAAAGAGGAGGCCATGCGCTGGTTCCAAAAAGAAAAAAAAAAAAAGGAAAAGACAAGACAGTATCAACGAGTAAAAAGGCAACCCAAGTAATGGCGAAAAAATTTTTGCAGCTCATATATCCGAAAATATTCAAAATACATAGAAAACTCCTAAAACTCAACAACAAAAAAGTAAATCAATTTAAAAATGGGCAAAGGACTTAAATAGACACGCCTCCAAAGATATACAAATGCCCAGTAAACACATGAAAAGTTGCTCAACATCATTAATCATTAGGGAAATACAAATCAAAACTACAATGAGATACTACCTCACACCCAGTGGTATGGCTACTAAAAAAAAAGAAACAGAAAATAATGTTGGTGAGGATGTGGAGAAGTTAAAACACTTATGCACTGTTGGTGGGAATGTAAAATGGTCCAGCCACTGTTTGTCGGTTCCTCAAAAACTTAAAATAGAATTATCGGCCGGGCGCGGTGGCTCAAGCCTGTAATCCCAGCACTTTGGGAGGCCGAGGCGGGTGGATCACGAGGTCAAGAGATCGAGACCATCCTGGTCAACATGGTGAAACCCCGTCTCTACTAATACAAAAAATTAGCTGGGCACGGTGGCGCGTGCCTGTAATCCCAGCTACTCAGGAGGCTGAGGCAGGAGAATTGCCTGAACCCAGGAGGCGGAGGTTGTGGTGAGCCGAGATCGCGCCATTGCACTCCAGTCTGGGTATCAAGAGCGAAACTCCGTCTCAAAAAAAAAAAAAAAAAAAAAAAAAAGGCCGGGCGCGGTGGCTCAAGCCTGTAATCCCAGCACTTTGGGAGGCCGAGGCGGGTGGATCACGAGGTCAAGAGATCGAGACCATCCTGGTCAACATGGTGAAACCCCGTCTCTACTAATACAAAAAAAATTAGCTGGGCATGGTGGCGCGTGCCTGTAATCCCAGCTACTCAGGAGGCTGAGGCAGGAGAATTGCCTGAACCCAGGAGGCGGAGGTTGCGGTGAGCCGAGATCACGCCATTGCACTCCAGCCTGGGTATCAAGAGCGAAACTCCGTCTCAAAAAAAAAAAAAAAAAAAAAAAAAAAAAAAAAAAATAGAATTATCATATTACAAGCAATTATAATTTTTGGTAAATACCCAAAAGAATTGAAAATTGAAAACCCATATTCATAGCAACATTATTCATAATTGCTAAAATGAAGAAGCAACTCAAGTGTCCACTGCCATATGAAGGGATAAGCAAAATGTGGTATATGCATATAATAAATACTATTCAGCCTTAAAAAAGAAGGAAACCTTCTGATATTTGCTACAAAATAGTTGAACCTTGAGGACATCACACAAAGTAGGAATAAGCAAGTCACAAAAGGATAAATATTGTATTACAACTCCACTTACATGAAGTACGTAGAGTAGTCACAATCATAGACAGTAGAATGGTAGGTGTCAGGGGTTGAGGGGAGAGGGAAATGGGGAGTTATTGTTTAATGTGTATAGAGTTTCAGTTTTTCACGATGAAAAGAGTTATGGAGATGGATGGCAGTAATGACTGCAGAATATTATTATGTATTTAATATCATTGAACTGTGCACTTAAAGGTGGTTAAGATGGTAAATTTTATGTGTATTTGAAAACAATTTTTTGAATTGGGAAAAAATAGGGGAGGGAATAGATGGGGTATAAGAAAGATAGCCAGTAGCACATTATGTAGGGGTCTATAAACTTTAACCTATAGGTTGAAACTGGCCCTTGCCCTGCCAAAGATTTAAGAATGATTTTTACAGTTTTAAAGGGTTGTTTTTTTAAAAAAAAGAAAAAAGGATCAGAAAATAATGTACAAGAAACCACATGTGCCCAGGTGTGGTAGCTCCTATCTGTAATCCCATGGATCACCTGAGGTCAGGAGTTTGAGACCCGCCTGGCCAACATGGTGAAACCCGGTCTCTACTAAGAACACAAAAATTATCCAGGCATGGTGGTATGCACCTGTAGTCCCAGCTACCTGGGAGGCTGAGGTGGAAAATTGCTTGAACCTGGGAGGCAGAGGCTGCAGTGAGCTGAGATTGTACCACTGCACTACAGCCTGAGTGACAGAGCGAGACTCTGTCTCAAAAAAAATAAACCACACATGACCTGTAAAGCCTAGAGTATTTAAATAAAATAACTATTTATTTATCTGGGTCCTTTACAGAAAAGGCTTGCCAACCCAAGGACCTCATAACTCCTAAGTTGCCTATTTACTAAAGCTTAATAACAGACTTGTACCAGGAAGGCTATTTGAAAGAAGGCATATGCCCTAAGTGCATGCAAACAAAAAAAAAAAAAGAAAGAAAAAGGCTGCCCGGGCCTGGTGGCTTGCACCTGTAATCCCAGCACTTTGGGAGGACGAGGTGGGCAGATCACCTGAGGTCAGGAGTTCAAGACTAGTCTGACCAACATGGAGAAACCCCGTCTTAAAAAAAAAAAAAAAAAAAAAAGGGCTAATCTGAAAATCTGAAAAGAAAAAAAAAAATCTCTTTACATAAAAATTATTGTAAATTTTTTTTACAATACACAAGATACAAGCAAAGTACCATTCTATTCATTGGTGATAAAGTAAATCTATTCTATGGCAAGGCTTGAAATATATGCGGATCATAAACATCAAGTTCAAGATAATGGTTAACTGTGGGCAGAGGAAAAGGGATGGAGTGGGGAAAGAGGGGACTCCAGCAATGATTGTTTTGTTTCTTAATCTGAATTATGAACACATATGTTTATTGCATTATTCTTAATAAGTTTTTCTAAGTCTGAAGTATTTTGTAACTAATATTTAAAAAAGAAACCAAATAAAGGCACACGGAAAAGGTAATATTGCCTGATTTTATTAAACAACCAAAATAATTTTAAAATTTGCACTTGTTATATGCACTGCAGTTTTAAATAAAAATCTTCAAAACAAGCAACTACTAACAGAAGGCCCAGATTACAGCTGGTAAGTGTCACTGGCCAGACTTAGGATTGCCAGCAAATCTCTCTTGCGCCTAGTTTAGAAAGGTTTACAGAAAAGTTGCAACAGCAACTGTTAACAACAGCCACAAAAACAGACACACAAAACACACATACTCAGTAAACTGTGGAGAGCCTCTAAAAAGTTGAATAAATCAATTCTAACTAAGCAACAGTTTCTAACTCATTTTAAAATTAAGAAGTTATTTGGAAACCAGTCAGGGGAGAGCCGAACACCCCTCCACATCCCCTTATCTCGAAAAATCCGTTAATTTGGTCTATGAATAAACAGGCAGATGAAAAGGAAAACTGCAGCACAATCAGAAATTTACACTAGCTTAAATTGCCTTGATCTTTTAAAAACAAACACTTTATAACTTAATTGTTTACATACAGAGATGTTTACTTGTTTAGTAGGGATGAAGAAAATACTGCATCTAGAATAAAGATAATAAGTGATTGATTGCTTTTTAGAGGTGATAATACCAACTTTGTAAGGGCTAAACCATCTGCAAAACAGGTATTCAGTCTTACTTCCAAACTGACAAACTACATGAAGTAGCATATAAAAGTGACACCTAAATCTTTATTGACTATAGTTTAAAATAAGAACGCACTTTTCAGTATGGAACAGTGATCAAACTAAACATCCTATTTTCTCCTGAAAATCAGACACACACAGCAACCGTGTGTCATTTTTATTGAACAGAACACGGACAACAAAGAAACTGGGACCCTCAGGAAATGCAAACAAAATCCCTCTCCCCAAACCGCGCAGGAGGGGGCCCAGCAGCAAAGCCCCGGCGCTCGGAATCCTGTCAGCCCTCTCCCTACCTGCATCTCACCACCACCTGGATGTTCTTCCCCTTCTCCTCTTTCTTCTTCGCAGACGAATTTGGCTGCGACGCCATGACGGTCCCCGCCAAAAAATCAACGCCTGGCCGCAGCCTTGGGCGCCGTGGGGCACGTAGGGGCTTGGCGGCAGACGGGAGCCTGAGTCTCCCTGGCCCGTGCTGGGCGCTGGAGTAGCCTGGAGGATTGACGCGCGGAGCTCGGCGTCCCCGCTCTCCACCCGGTACTCTGGCCGTGGCGTTGGTCCCGCACCAGCCGGTGCCACCAAATCACCAATCTCGTCTCCGCCCAAAGTCCCAGAAACCGAGAAACGCCTCGGCGCCTCAATTTGAAAAAGGGGTCGAGTAGCCAGACCAATGGCTGCGCGGGCGCGCAAGGCACCATGGGACGTAGTGTCCTCACCGGAGCCCCGCCCTCAGGGCGTGACCTCCAGTAACGTAAAGAGCTGGTCTGTCAGCTCGCTCCGGAACTCAGTAGTCCGGAGCTGAGACGCAGGAGAGGAGTGTGGAATTTCAGCGTACCGTGTCTCAACTTACGTGACGTCTCTGGCCCAAAATTCCCTCATCTGCGCAGAGGAAATACTAGTAACCATCTCAGAGGGTTACGGGGAGAATAAATGAGCTTATGCAATAAATAGATTGGAATATATGGTAAGCGCTCTCCATGATTATACTTATTAGAGAATTGTAAGAGGGCAATGGAAGCACCGAAGAGAAGCGAACCTCCTTCCTGGAGGCAGAGACCAAAATAGACTTTTTTTTTTTATTTAATAAAGTTTTATTTTTCCAAATGTACAGTTGGTTGGACCTATTCATGCATCTTCACCAGCAGCTGGAGCATCTCCACCCTTGGTATTTCTGGTGTAAATTACTTGAGCACTGTGCTTTGAAACCAGTTTGATAAGTCCTTTGCTAAGGAGTTCCTGAAGGGCTGCCCTGGCAAGGGAGCCTCGAGTCTTCAGTCTCTCGGAGACCACAGCTGGAGTTATAAGTTTATAGTTGGGAACTTCCTTACAGAGTTTGTCATAGGTAGCTTTGTCAAACAAGACTAAGTTATTGAGCTTGTCCCGAACTTTGCCTTTGGACCACTTCTTTTTGGCCTTGCCCCCGGTTTGTTCACTGGGTCTTTGTCTTTCTTGGCCGACTTTCCGGCGTCTTTCTTCTTCTTGTCGTCCTTGGGCGGCATTGCGAAGCTCGGAGAGCAACGGCGAACACTACAACCGCGCTAAGATGTCGGACAAAAAGGAAGCGCCACTCAAAAACCTTTTTTTTTTTTTTTTTTGAGACGGAGTCGGCCGGGCGTGGTGGCTCACGCCTGTAATCCAAGCACTTTGGAGGCCAAGGCGGGCGGATCACGTGAGGTCGGGAGTTCAAGACCAGCCTGACCAACATGGTGAAACTCCTTCAAAAAAAAAAAAATTAAAAGAAAGAGACGGAGTCTCGGCTCTTGTCACTCAGACTGGAGTGCAGTGGCGCGATCTCGGCTTACGGCAACCTCCGCCTCCCTCAGCCCCCAGGTAGGTGGGATTACAGATGCATGCCACCACGCCTGGCTATGTTGTATTTTTAGTAGAGATGTGGTTTCACCATGTTGACCAGGCTGGTCTCGAACTCCTGACCTCAGATGATCCCCACCCCCACCCCCATGTCCGCCTCGGCCTCCCAAAGTGCTGGGATTACAGGCATGAGCCACCCCGCCCGGCCCAGAATAGTCTTGAAGAATTATTAGTGTTGGGCTCAGTGGCTCACGCCTGTAATCTTAACATTTTAACAGGCCGAGGTAGGAGGATGCTTGAGGCCAGAAGTTTGAGACCAGACTGGGCGACATAGGGGGAACCCCACTACCACCGCCGCCAACACACATGCGTCTCAACAACAACAACAACAACAACAACAACAAAAATGGGGGAAAAAATAGCCTGGTGTGGTGCGTGCCTGTTCTCCCCACTACTCACGAGGCTGAGGCGGAAGGAACGCTGAACACAAGAGATCAAGGCTGCAGTGAGCCGGGATTATGCCACTAGATTATTCCAGCCTAGGCGACAGAGCAATAACCTTTCTCAAAAAAAAAAAGAAAAAGAGTAATTAGGAAGTGTTAAGAGATAACGCTACTACAGGTTCCAAATCGTGATGAAATGGACACTGAATGCCATTTGGAGGACTCTAATTCATCATCGATAAAGCGACTCCAAGCAAGAAAGCAGGGTCCGAGCAAATTTTAGAACGACTGCACTGATCGACTGACGCAGGCCGCCGGCACGCTCCGCCTTTCCGCGCGGCGCAGCGGGCGGTCGCGTCTCAAGGAGGCTGCGCAAAAGTCAGCTGCCGCGGCCTACGAATCCCAGTATGCAGCGCTCGCTGGGGCCTGCGCGCTCTCTGCCCACTCCCTCCTGCTGCAGGCGAACTCTTCAGCGTCTTAGCGGTTCCTGGCGTGACTCGACTGCTGTAGGTGTGGGACGCCCTACCAGGAAATACTGAAACAGAAGCCTATGCCGCAGTCGGTTCTTGCAACTGCGCTTCTGGGCCACACAACACATGGGAACCTATTAACTAACCGGTGCAGTGGAGAGCTCTTACGTCCTTTTTGTGTTCCTCCACTTACTAATGCCCTACATGCACCCCGCCCCAAGGAAATATCTACATCCACAGCTCCTTCCGCTGGTCATCTCTATTTTGCGTAGCCAGCTGTCTATTGATATCTCCTCTTAGGTGGCTCCCTGGCATTTCAAAATGGGACCTGTCCCAGACTGAACTCTTATCTTCTTACTCCACGCTAATCTTTCTTATCTAGACACTGGTACTAACCAGAACCTTTGATTCCTCCACGTGTAGTGGAGTGGTGTTGATTTTATCTCCTCTGCGATCACCCTAGTCCAAGGCTCTTATCTCTTACCTGTACCACTGTCATCCACCTCCTTAACAAGTCTCACTTCTGCTCTTTTCTCCTCCCTCCGACCCCTCTACTACATTTACTCAGCAAGGGAAATGTCTTTTAAGAAACAAGTAAGACCATGCTCTTCATCTGCTTTTTAATCTTACACTAGCTTCTTATTTGTATTTGGTATGAAATCCAAACTCTTTACCATGCCCTGTAGGGTCCTCATGATCTGGCCCTTGTCCATACCATCAACTAAAGGCACTTGCCAAAAATCTCATTACCATGCTTCAGAGCTCCTAGCTTTTTCCTGTGGCCGGGCCCTTGCCCTGAACTCTGTTTGGCTCTTTGCATGGCTTACCCATTCTCATTCTTCAGCTCTCAATGGAACTTTCTCTTTTAAAAAGAGCTTTCCTGACCACCCTAATAAAGCACATTCCTCATAATTTCCTTTTTCTTTTTCTTTTTTTTTGAGACAGAGTGTCGCTCTGTCCCCCATGCTGAAATGCAGTGGTGGGATCTCGGCTCACTGCAACCTCCGCCTCCTGGGTTCAAGGGATTCTTGTGCCTCAGCCTCCTGAGTAGGTAAGGTTACAGGCACCCCACTACGCCCAGCTAATTTTTTTGTATTTTTAGTAGACACTGGGTTTTAGAATGCTGGCCAGGCTGGTCTCAAACTCCTGACCTCAAGTAATCCGCCCTTCTCAGCCTCCCAAAGTGCTGGGCTTAGAGACGTGAGCCACTGTACCTAGCCTTCCTCTTACAATTTTCTATCTCAGAACCCTGTCTATTTTCTTCATAACACTACAGTCTGTAATTACATTGTTAATATATCGTGTGTCTCCATGGATAGAATGTAAGTTTCATTAGGGACCCAGTCTTTTTGTTCAGTATTATTTTCCCAGTGTCTTGAACAGAGTCTTACACAAAGTAAGGCTTTACTCAATAAATATACATTGAGGATCTGAAGGAAATTACTAAGCCTCTATCAGCCTTGGTTTCCTCATCTGTAAAATGGAGATAATAATTATTATTGTGAGGACTAAAATAACATATATAAAGTGCCTGGAATATAATAGGAAAAAAATCTTAATTTCTTCTTTTTTTTTTTGAGACAGAGTCTCACTCTGTTGCCCAGGCTGGAGTGCAGTGGCGTGATATTGGCTCACTGCAGCCTCCACCTCCTGGGTTCAGGCAATTCTTCTGCCTCAGCCTCCCAAGTGACTGGGACTACAGGTGCATGCCACCACGCCTGGCTAATTTTTTTTTTTTTATAGTAGAGACCGGGTTTCACCATCTTGGCCAGGCTGGTCTCGAACTCCTGACCTCATGATCCACTCACCTCAGCCTCCCAAAGTGCTGGGATTACAGGTGTGAGCCACTGTGCCTGGACTAATTTCTTCTTTTCTTTCATTTTGCTTTGGTTTTTTTGAGTCAGGGTCTCCCTGTCACCAAGGCTGGAGTACATTGCACCATCATGGCTCACTGAAGCCTGAACCTCCTGGGCCCAAGGGATCCTCCCATCTCAGCCTCCTGAGTAGCTGGGACTGTAGGCAGAAGCCACTACACCTGGCTAATTTTGTTTTCCTTTGATAGAGATGGGAGTCTCCCTTTGTTGCCCAGGCTGGTCTTGAACTCCTGGCCTCAAATAATTCTCCCACCTCAGCCTCCCAAAGTGCTGGTATTACAGGCGCTGAGCCTTTTTCCTTTCTCTTTAGTAAATATCCAAACAATATTTACATTAACAGTCAAATAGGTTGACACAAGAAATTCAAGAGTCTCCATTTGATAATAGATATAGCTACCATTTATCTAGGGTTTACAATGAGTCAAACTCCATGCTAAAGGCTTTGTGTGCATCATCTCATTTTATCTTCAGAAAAACTTTCTGAAATAAAACTTATTTTCCACTACTTTATCAGCAAACTGGCCAAATAAGTTTGTCTGTAATCATACAGCATATGACCATACTTTTTTTTTTTTTTTTTTTTTTTGAGATAGAATCTGGCTGTCACCCAGGCTGGAGTGTAATGGCCTGATCTTGGCTCACTGCAACCTCCGCCTCCTGGGTTTAAGCTGCCTCGGCCTCCCAAAAGCTGGGATTACAGGTGCCCACCACCACACCTGGCTAATTTTTCTATTTTTAGTAGAGATGGGGTTTCACCATCTTGGCCAGGTCCGCTGGTCTCGAACTCCTGACCACTTGATCCACTTGCCTTGCCCTCCTAAAGTGCTGGGGTTACAGGTGTGAGCCACAGTGCCCGGCCCCTACTTAAACTTTAATCATAGTGTAAGATTAAGTATTGGGGAAGGAACTTAGAATTCTTTCCTATTCTGGCCCAGCTCAGTGGCTCACGCTTGTAATCCCAGCACTTTGGGAGGCCAAGGCGGGTGGATCACCTGAGGTCAGGAGTTTGAAACCAGCCTGATCAACAAGGTGAAACCCCATCTCTACTAAAAACACAAAAATTAGCTGGGCATGGTGGCAGGTGCCTGTAATCCCAGCTATTCAGGAGGCTGAGACAGAAGTGCTTGAACCCAGGAGGTGGAGGTTGCAGTGAGCTGAGATCATGCCACTGCACTCCAGCCCAGGCAACAGAGCAAGACTCCATCTCAAAAAAAAAAAACAAAACTTTCTCATTCCAACACCCAAATTCTCTTAACTACTGTCTTTCGCACCGAATTTTTTTCATTTGCTAAATGCACATGAATCCACTTTTATTATACTCTTTTTGAAGTGCTTACTGTGGGCCTGGCAATGAATGCGCAGGCTGAATTATTGTACTTGCCCTCAGGGCTAAGTCTAATAGAGAGAGCCAGGGTCTTATGGCCATGTGTAAGTGTTGTGTTGCACTAAGCAGGTCCCTGAAATGTCATTTTACATTGCCTTTGTTGAGTTCAAACTACTCAGGCTAATAATCAACATTTCTCCGCTGAGCATGGTGGCTCACACCTGTAATCCCAGCACTTTAGGAGGGCAAAACGGGTGAATCACCTGACATCAGAGTTCAAGACCAGCCTGGCCAAGATGGCAAAACCCTGTCTCTACTAAAAATACAAAAATTAGCTGGGTGTGGTGGCACGTGCCTGTAATCCCAGCTACTCGGGAGGCTGAGGCAGGAGAATCGCTTGAACCCTGAAGCCAGAGGTTGCAGTGAGCCGAGATCACGCCATTGCACTCCAGCCTGGGCAACAGAGCCAGGCTCCATCTCAAAACAAACAAACAAAAATTAGCTGGGGCTGGGCAAGATAGCTAACACCTGTAACCCCAGCACTTCAGGAGGCCAAGGTGGATGAATCACGAGGTCAGGAGTTCGAGACCACCCTGGCCAACACAGTGAAACGCTGTCTCTACTAAAAATACAAAAATCAGCTAGGTGTGGTGGTGAGTGCCTGTAATCCCAGTTACTCGGGAGGCTGAGGCAAAGAGAATCGCTTGAAACAGGAGGCGGAGGTTACAGTGAGCCAAGATCATGGCACTGCACTCCAGCCTGAGCAACAGAGTGAGACTCCGTCTCAAAATAAATAAATACAATAAAAATTAAAAATAAAATAAGCTGGGCATGGTTGCTCATGCCTGTAATCCCAACACTTTGGGAGGCCAAGGTGGGCAGATCACAAGGTCTGGAGTTCAAGACCAGTCTGGCCAACATAGTGAAACCTGTCTTTACTAAAAATACAAAAGATTAGCCGGATGTGGTGGTGTGCACCTGTAGTCCCAGCTTCTTGGGAGGCTGAGGCAGCAGAATTGCAAGAACCCGGGAGGCGGAGGTTGCTGTGAGGCAAGATCGTGCCATTGCATTCCAGCCCGGTCAACAGTGTGAGACTCAGTCTCAAAAAGATAAATAAATAAATAATAGGCCGGGCGCAGTGGCTCACGCCTGTAATCCCAGCACTTTGGAAGGCCGAGGCGGGTGGATCACGAGGTCAAGAGATCGAGACCATCCTGGTCAACATGGTGAAACCCCGTCTCTACTAAAATACAAAAAATTAGCTGGGCATGGTGGTGCGTGCCTGTAATCCCAGCTACTCAGGAGGCTGAGGCAGGAGAATTGCCTGAACCCAGGAGGCGAAGGTTGAGGTGAGCCGAGATTGCGCCATTGCACTCCAGCCTGGGTAACAAGAGCGAAACTCCGTCTCAGAAAAAAATAAATAAATAAGTAAATAAATAAAAATAAAAATAAAAAATAAATAATAAAATAAAATTAATAATAAACAATAGATTAAGAGTGATATCTTAGTCATTTTTGTATACCACTTAGTAGCAAGCACAGTGCTTAGCAAATGCTTGCCAAATGCATATTTGCTGAATCTGATCAAATCTGTGGATGTAACTACCATTTACGGGAAATATAGGAAACAAACACCTTAAGTCACATTGTAAGAATACAGTCAGCAGGCCAGGTGTGGTGGCTCATGCCTGTAATCTCAGCACTTTGGGAGGCTGAGGTGGGTGAATCACTTGAGGTCAGAAGTTTGAGACTAGCCTGGGCAATATGGTGAAACCCTGTCTCTACTAAAAATACAAAAAAATTGATCAAGTGTGGCAGTGCATGCCTGTAACTCCTGCTACTCAGGAGGCTGAGGCAGGAAAATGGTTTGAACCCAGGAGATGGAGGTTGCAGTGAGCTGAGGTCACTCCATTGCACTCCAGCCTGGGCAACAAAAGCAAAACTCCGTTTTAAAAAAATAAAAATAAAAAAGAATACAGTCAGCAAAATTTAGAATGTTTGGAACAGGACAGGACAAATAACTCCTTTGACAAATAAATTGCAAAATAAAAAAGAGGTGGGAGAGGGTGGGCGTGGTGGCTGATACCTGTAATCCTAGCACTTTGGGAGGCCCAGGCGGGCAGATAACCTCTTAGGAGTTCAAGACCAGCCTGGCCAACATGGTAAAACCCCATCTCTACTAAAAAAATACAAAAATTAGCCAGGCATGGTGGCATATGCCTGTAATCCCAGCTACTCAGGAGGCTGAGACAGGAGAATTGCTTGAACCAAGGAGGCGAAGGTTGCAGTAAGCCAAGATCATGCCACTACACTCCAGCCTGGGTGACAGAGACAAGACTCTTGAAAAAAAAAAAAAGTGGAGAGAGAAATCTATGAATTGAAGAAGACTTAAAATTGACAAGCTTTAACAAGCTTTTTTATAAAATTTTATGTGAAATTGAAAAGGGCCAGAAAATCCAAGCCAATTCTTCTTTTTTTTATTTTTTGTTTTTCTTTTTTTTTTTGCCAATTCTTAAAGAAGAATCTGGGCCGGGCTTGGTGGCCCACGCCTGTAATCCAAGCACTTTGGAGGCCAAGGTGGGCAGATCACCTAAGGTTGGCAGCTCAAGACCAGCCTGACCAACATGGTGAAACCCTGTCTTAAAAAGAAAAAAAAAAAAGAAGAAGAAGAAGAATCTGGACCACATATGCTTCCAAATATTAAGAATTATTGGGCCGGGTGTGGTGGCTCACGTCTGTAATCCCAGCACTTTGGGAGGCCAGGGCAGGCAGATTACCTGAGGTCAGGAGTGCTTTCTTTTTTTTTCTTTTTTTGAGATGGAGTCTCGCTCTGTTGCCCGGGCTGGAGTGCAGTGGCATGATCTTGGCTCACTGCAACGTCCACCTCCCAGGTTCAAGCAATTCTCCTGCCTCAGCCTCCCAAGTAGCTGGGATTACAGGTATGCTCCACCACGCCTGGCTAATTTTTGGATTTTTAGTAGAGACGGGGTTTCACCATGTTAGCCAGGCTGGTCTCGAACTCCTGATCGTGTGATCTGCCCTCCTTGGCCTCCCAAAGTGCTGGGATTACAGGCGTGAGCCACTATGCCCAGCCAGAAGTGCTTTTGAGACCAGCCTGGCCAACATGGTGAAACCCTGTCTCTACCAAAAATACAAAAATTAGCCGGGCATGATGGCTCACCCCTGTAATCCCAGCTACTTGGGAGGCTGAGGCAGGAGAATCGCTTGAACTAGGGAGTCAGAGGTGGCAGTGAGCTGAGATCACACCCACTGCACTCCAGTCTGGCGACAGAGAGACTCAGTCTCAAAAAAAGTAATCCCAGCACTTTGGGAGGCTTGAGGTGGGAGGATCATCTGAGGTCAGTAGTCCAAGACCAGCCTGACCAATATTGTGAAACTCCGTCTCTACTGAAAAAAAAAAAAAAATTAGCCAGATGTGGTGGTGGACACCTGTAATTCCAGCTCTTCTGAGAGGCTGAGGCAGGAAAATCACTTGAACCTGGAAGGCAGAGGGTGCAGTGAGCTGAGATCATGCCACTGCATTCCAGCCTGGGCAACAGAGCCAGACTCTGTCTTAAAAAAAAAAAAAAAGAAAAGAAAGAGAGAAAATAAAGAATGTGAACAAACAAAAATCATACTAAAAAAATATGGATAAATCTCTCCAGATAGTAAAAGAAAGCCAGACCCAAAAGAAGATATACTGTATAAGTCCATTTATATTAAATTGTTAACCAGGCAAAACTAATTTAGCGTGTTAGAAGTCAGGTAGCCAGGCGCGGTGGCTCACGCCTGTAATCCTAACACTTTGGGAGGCTGAGGTGGGTGGATCACCTGAGGTCAGGAGTTCAAGACCAGCCTGGCCATCATGGTGAAACCCCATCTTTAAAAAAAATAAAAAAAGAAGTCAGGTTAGTGGTTACCATTGGTGTGACAGTGACTGAAAGAGAGAATAAGGGAGAGCTTCTGGGTGTGTTTACAGGGATGTGTTCAGTTTTTGAAAATTCACTGAGCTGTACAGTTATCACTTGTTTACTTTTCTGTTTGCAGTACTTCAATAAACTCTTCAAAAAAAGATAATCTTCAAAAGATACAAAACAAAATAAACATATTAATCAAATGAAGTGTTTTTTTTCTTGTTTGGATCCTGATTTGAACAAACCTATTGTAAAAAGAAAAATCTGAGGCAATCAGGATAAAGTGGGAATGCTGAGGAAAGTGGGAACACTGACTAGATATTTGATATTAAGTAATTATATTAATATTTTAGGTATGTTTGCACCTGCAGATTTTCTTTAAGTCCTTTGAGATACATACTGAAATATTAAGAGATGAAATATTAATAATATGATGCTCAGTATTTGGTTCAGATTGATTTAGTGGAGGTTGAGGGACTAGGAGGAAAAGATAGAACAATATTGGCCATGAACTGGTGATTACAGAAGCTAAATAATGAATGGATATCTGGAGTATTTATTTACTGACATTGGCTGTAGAATTCTAAAATCGTATTTTTCAAAATGTTTTTAGCCTAAATCACAGAATCTATGTTGACATTGTTGGGCTATAGAATTCTAAAATCATGTTTTGCCTGGAATAGTTGTATTATTTTCCTTGCTTTTGTGTATGTTTAAATTGTTCCATAATACAAAGTTTTTTTTGTTTTTTTTGTTTTTTAATGAGACCAAGTTTTGCTCTTGTCGCCCAGGCTGGAGTGCAATGGTGTGATCTTGGCTCACTGCAACCTCTGCCTCCCAGGTTCAAACAATTCTCCTGCCTCAGCCTCCCAAGTAGCTGGGATTACAGTCACCTGCCACCATGCTCGGCTCATTTTTTGTATTTTTAGTAGAGTCAGGGTTTCACCACATTGGCCAGGCTGGTCTCAAACTCCTGACCTTAGGTGAGCCACCCGCCTCGGCCTCCCAAAGTGCTGGGATTACAGGCATAAGCCACCATGCCCTGCCCAATAAAAAGTTTTCAAATGTGTGTTAGTTTTAAGTACAATACTATGGTAATAAAATACCTAAAAGCAACATGAATTTTTAATAATGTTTTATAGATAAGTGATTTATTAATTATAAATTTGTTTGTTAAGAGTTTTTCTAAATGACTCATCCTTGCTAGTCCTTAAAGGTAAATCTGAGTTACTTTATGTACAGTGCTTGAAATATTAATATAAAATCTACAATTCATATTTTCCACACACAGTTAAAACAACTCTTGATTTCTCCATTCAACAAATATTATGAGCCCAGGGATGCTTTCAGTGTTGAAGATACACCAGTGAAACGAGCAACCAGGTTTCTATTCTTGTGGTATTTACATGTTTTAGAGAGGGAGATAAAACAGTAAATTAGGCCGGGCACGGTGGCTCACGCCTGTAATCCCAGCACTTTGGGAGGCCAAGGCAGGCAGATCATGAGGTCAGGAGTTCGAGACCAGCCTAGCCAAATTGGTGAAACCCCATCTCTCCTAAAAATACAAAAATTAACTGGATGTGGTCGTGGGTACCTGTAATCCCAGCTACTAGGGAGGCTGAAGCAGGAGAATTGCTTGAACCCGGGAGGCGGAGGTTGCAGTGAGCCGAGATTGCGCCACTGCACTCCAGCCTGGGCAACAGTGCGAGACTATGTCTAAAAAAAAAAAAAAAGTAAATTAAGACACATAAAATGGCTGGGTCCGGTGGCTCATGCCTGTAATCCCAGCACTTTGGGAGGCTGAGTCAGGCGAATCACTTGAGGTTGGGAGTTCGAGACCAGCCTGACCAACATGGAGAAACCCTGTCTCTACTAAAAATACAAAATTAGCCGAGAGTGGTGGTGTATGCCTGTAATCCCAGTTATTTGGGGAGGCTGAGGCAGTAGAATCACTTGAACCCAGGAGGCGAGGTTGCAATGAGCTGAGTTGGCACCACTACACTCCAGCCCAGCAACAAGAGCGAAATTCTGTCTCACAAAAAAACAAACAAGACACATAAAATGAAGCCAGGTACGGGGTGGCTCACGCCTGTAATCCTAGCACTTTGGGAGGCTGAGTCAGGCGAATCACTTGAGGTTGGGAGTTCGAGACCAGCCTGACCAACATGGAGAAACCCTGTCTCTACTAAAAATATAAAATTAGCCGAGAGTGGTGGTGTATGCCTGTAATCCCAGTTATTTGGGGAGGCTGAGGCAGTAGAATCACTTGAACCCAGGAGGCGAGGTTGCAGTGAGCTGAGTTGGCACCACTACACTCCAGCCCGGCAACAAGAGCGAAATTCTGTCTCACAAAAAAACAAACAAGACACATAAAATGAAGCCAGGTACGGGGTGGCTCACGCCTGTAATCCCAGCACTTTGGGAGGCCAAGGTGGGCGGATCACCTGAGGTGGGAGTTCAAGACCAGCCTGACTAACATGGAGAAACCCCATCTCTACTAAAAATCAGAAAATTAGCCAGGTCTGGTGGCGAATGCCTGTAATCCCAGCTATTCAGGAACCTGAGGCAGGAGAATTGCTTGAACCCGGGAGGTGAAGGTTGTGCTGAGCTGAGATGGTGCCATTGCGCTCCAGCCTGGGCAACAAGAGTGAAACTGTCTCAAAAACAAAAAAAACAAAACAAATTTAAGTTGTGGCTTGAAAAGTAAGAAGGCGCAGCCTGGCCAGCATGGTGAAACCCTGTCTCTGTTAAAAATACAAAAATTAGCCGGTCACGGTGGTATGTGCCTATAGTCCCAGTTACTCAGGACGCTGAGGCAGGAGAATTGCTTGAACCCGGGAGGTAAAGGTTGTGCTGAGCTGAGATTGTGCCACTGCACTCCAGCCTGGGCAACAGAGTGAGACTCTGTCTCAAAAGTAAGGCAAGGTAAGGTAAAAGGTAAGGTAAGGTAAAAGGTAAGGTAAGATAAAGTAGAAGGAAAGAGAAAGAAAAGCAAAGCAGGAAGGCAGGGCATGGTGGCTCACACCTATAAAAAAGAAAAGAAAAGAAAGGAAAGAAGGAAGAAAGAAAGAAAAGAAAAGAAAGAAAAGAAGGAGCCAAAAATGAGATCAGGTGAGGGAAAAACTCCAGAGAGTGGAAACATCAATCATGAAGGTTTAAGACAAGAGAATCTGACATGTTTCAGGAACTGTCAGAAGGCCAGGGAACTGGAAACTTCTTTCTCTCTCCCAATTGATCTTTGCTACTGAGATTCTACTGCTTGAACGATGAAAGCTGTAACCCAAATCTGGATTTGGGGAAATGCTATATTTAGGCATTTTTGGACTGTTTTTAACAAGTTTATGAACAGTTAATAAATTGTATTTTTTCCTGTTTATAAGCACATGAAGATATACTTACTGTTGTTCTCTTTAGCATTCATACCCACAGACATACACAGTAACAGAATCTAACACTATCCTGGCAACTATGAAAATAGATGGCTAAGGCCAGGTGCAGTGGCTCACACCTGTAATCCCAGTACTTTGGGAGGCCAAGGCAGGGTGATCACAAGGTCAGGAGTTTGAGACCCACCTGGCCAACACAGTGAAACCCCATCTCTACTAAAAATACAAAAATTAGTTAGGTGTGGTGGTGGGTGCCTGTAATCCCAGCTACTCAGGAGGCTGAGGCAGGAGAATCGCTTGAACCCGGGAGTCGCAGGTTGTGGTGAGCCGAGATGGCGCCACTGCACTCCAGCCTGGGTAACAGAGCAAGACTCCACCTCAAAAAAAAAAAAAAAAAAAAAGACTAGTTTTGGCAACATAGTTAGGCCTCAACTCTATAAAAAAAAAATAAAAATAGCTGGGCCCAGTGGCTCACGCCTGTAATCCCAGCACTTTGGGAGGCCGAGGCAGGTGGATTGCCTGAGGTCAGAAGTTTGAGACCAAACTGGCCAACATAGAGAAACCCCATCTCTACTAAAAATAGAAAATTTGCTGGGCACGGTGGTATTTGCCTGTAGTCCAAAAATTAGCTGGGTGTGGTGGTGTGCGCCTCAGCTATCGCAAGGCTGAGGCAGGAGAATTGCTTGAATCCAGGAGGCAGAGGTTGCAGTGAGCCGAGATCAAGCCACTGCACTCCAGCCTGGCAAAAGAGCAAAACTCTGTCTCAAAAAACAAACAAACAAACAAACAAAAAAAACAGTTGTCTAGGTGGTTTACACCTTGTACTTGTTTAAGTGAGAGTGGGAAAGATTACATCCTACACCTTCATATTTCCCACTTTTTCTCATCATTCTGGGCTCTGCGTGAATATCACTTCCTCAGAGAGGCCTTTCCTCACCACCTTTTTCTTCTTCATATCTCATACTCACTTAACTTATTGTCTGTTTTTCCCACAAAGTTAGAAGGTAAGCTCCATCAAGACAAACTTTTGTCTCTTTTATCTGCTGCGGTATCCCCAGCACCTTTATAATACCTGGTATCTATAAGGCATTCAAAAAATATTTGTCAAGTCATAAATGAGATGAGCAAATCACAAGTTTTGGAATCAGACAGTCCTGGGTTCACATTACAACTCCACTCTTTTTGTCCAACTGTTTGCAAGTTACTTAACCTCTCTCTGCCACAGCTTCCTCTTATCTGGTAGGTGGGGAGATAACCATTTCACAGGATGATCATGAAGACTAATGAAGGATTGATGTGTAATGCCAGACAGAGTAGACCCTCAAAATTGTTACGTTTCTTTCCATCCACCTCCTCTTCATTGAGACTATAGTTATGAGACTATATTAATATTATTCTTTCTTATCCAGGACATCCACTCCAACTATCCACTCAACCAAATGTATCATGAAGCTAATGAAGTTTAAACTTCAGGACCGCTCACTTGCACAGGATCCAAACTGAAAGTGGTCGAGGGAAAGCCAGTTGTGATCTGGGAGCACTCTTATGTAAGCATTTTTAATAAACAGCCTAAAGAGATCTCAGAAAAAAAAAGGAGTCATAATCTCCACGTCTCGAGTATTTGTTGTGATTTATGTTCTCTCTATATTAATCTTGTTGTGATTGCTAATTTTGTATTTATAATTTGTACTTTGTCTCAAAGAGGTTCCCCAAATTGTACATGTTTCAAGTCCTCCAAGACTGAATCTACTCTTGGCTTAGCCCATTTTTAGATTCTATTATTGGAGCATAAATGTATTCATAAAGTCTGCATTAACATTCTCAGAGGAGCTGCTTCAAGGTGATTGACTACTCTGCATTGGGACTGGTAACTTAAAGGTTCTTGAAATCATGTACTTGCAAACACCACTAGGAGGCTTGCCATAATTTTTACGTTTTCATCCAAGGTTTGCCTTTAGGTGAAGTTGCATTGTTTAAAAGGTCGTTGGGTACCTCTTTGATAAAGCATCAACTCGATTAAGGAATCCTCCTACTGAATTCCCATTTAAAGCAATACTAGGACTCAGGACACTTTGGCTGCAGTCGTTGGTCTGCCAATCAGAAACCTAAAAGTACTTAAGCTGGGAAGTCACCATCCCTAATCGCACTCTTCCTTAAAGACTCCCTTTAGGTATAATGGAAAGTTAGATCCATAACAACTATTAGGTTGTTCGTGGGTGCAAAGCACCACAAAGTCACTGGGGAGAAAATTCTTTGTTTAAAAAGTAAAGACTGAAGCCGACTGACAGTAGTATTCCTAGTGCAGGGTACTAGTAAGAGTAGTAGTTTCTACTCTGAATTTGAAGCCTTGTTTTGCTGTGGCGCCCGTCCCATCTGCACCTTCTTCTTAAGCGAGGTGCTAGCTTCCCCAAGGATGGAAACGTCCCCCGGGTCCTGGCCTCTCTATCGCAGACTCCTGGGTCTGAATTCCCCCCACGCCGCACTCGAGCCGGACGGGTGCCCTTGCAGTTCATCTGTGCCTTCGCCCTTGACGCCTCCACCGCGCTCTAGAGGGAGCCCGCGGGCCGCGCGGCCGCGGCGACCACGAACCTCATTCCAATACCTGCAGGGTCGGGCAAGCTAGTCAGTGAGGGTGCCGGGAAAACATGGCCCCGTGTACCCTCATCATGAGCGGCCCCTCGCCCCCTCATAGCCAAACACACGTCGCCACCCTCACAGGTGCGACCGGTGGGACCTAGCTGGGACCCACCCCGCCTGGGAAAGCCTGGGTGCTTGGCTCCCAAAGCGCCCCGGCCAGACCCACGTCCCTCCAGCCTGCCAGCTCAGGCCTCGGCCAGCCGTCGCCACCGTCCTCGCCCCATCCGGCTCCAAGCAAAACCCGGAGCGGCTGTCTCTCCGCAGCTCCCGGGAGACGGCGCGGCGCTGCGGACAGAGCATGCGCAGTGCGCAGGGCCGGCTCGCAGCGCAAGCAGGAAGCGTTCGCGGTGATCCCGGCGACTGCGTTGGCTAATGCGGTACCGGCTAGCGTGGCTTCTGCACCCTGCGCTGCCCAGCACTTTCCGCTCGGTCTTCGGCGCCCGCCTGCCGCCCCCGGAGCGCCTCTGTGGGTAAGCGGAACGGAGCGCCCGGGCTCTCGGGCCCCTTGGGTCACGGTGGTTTGGCGCTCGGGTTGCAAAGTGGTGATTCAGCACTTAAAGCCGCCGCCGCCGCCCCTCATGCCGCCCGTCCCGCCGGCCTGGGGCCCGGACTGCAGTGCTGAGGCCGCCCCAGGGCCCGGAAGAGCGGCTCGCCAGGCGGGAGCCAGAGGCCTGGTCCACAGTCGGGGACGTCCCTCGGGCTGGTGAGGCGGCCGGGGCGGTGACCCGGGGCCACGGGGCGTGTGCCATTAGTGCGGGGGGCGCGGGGGCGGACAGAGTCGCCCGGCCTGCTGCCGGGATCCGCGTCGCGTCACTCTCCCGGAGTCCGCCTGTGAGGGGGCCGGGACTTTGAGCCGTGGGGTAAAGGACCCCGGCGACTTCGTGGGGACGGCTTCTCACCTTGCCCTCAGCCCTGCCCTTTCCTCCGGGCACTGGGTTTCCAGGACTGTGTGGAATGCCCGCCCTGGGATCTGTAAAAGTTTGTCTGCCTCCCGCCTTAGTGAGAAGAGACGTGTGGGGTTTCCTATCCGGGGAAATTTAGAAGCCGAAAGATACCTCGGGATGCTCTTCAGCATCTCCCTTGTTTTACATCGGAGACAACCGGGGTTCCGAGAGATGGTTTGATTTCCCTGCAATTGCCGAGACTGTGGCAAAACCAGGACTAGGACACAGGTTTTTTACCATCCGGTGGCGTGCACTCTCCACTTCACCGCTGATCTGCGTACGCTAGGGTTTTCAGGCTTGTAGTGAACGGTGAATACTTTTTACTACGAATGGAAGAGGATAGGCAGTATTATCTTGCTCTCCCTAAAAGCATTATTTGAACTTCTGGTTTTAATCAGTAATAGCCGGTACCTACTAAGTGCGGGGCACTGTGATCGACCATCTGTGTAAAGTGTGTGTCTGTCTTCCGAGGAACTTTGACTTGATTGGAGCGGATTGGGATCCCACGGGAAATGAGATAGCTAAAAAGGCTGTGTTGATGAGGGTCAGAAGATGGGTAGTATGGGTAGTGTGTGGGGGCAGAGATAGAAAAGTGGGGGTAGGCTGGCTTTGGAAGAATGGCAGAAAGGGTGGAGTGTGGGCTGGCGTGGGCGTAATCCAGCCTAGATATGCGAGGAGTTTGTGTTGGGGGAGCAGTGAGCCGATTAGTCTGGTTGAAGCTTTAGAGAATTTCCCTAGGGGAATTATGAGGACACAAGTCCTGTATTATAACAGTAGGATAATGTTGGCCTGGGCCTTGAATTTTAATTGGGATTTTCCCAGTGCGTAGTAGGTAGGGACCCATTAAGTTTTTGAGCTGGGAAGTTATCTGATGGAGCTGGGAGTTTAGAAAAGCAGTTTGGTGGCTGTGTGCAAGATGTCAGAGAGTGGAGAGTCCTGAGGCAGAGAAACCTGTTGGGACTTAGTCTTTACTGCCTGTATTAGAATGGTGGCAGTGGGGCACTAAGAAAAGCTAACACAAATGAAGATTCTATGGATCTTGTTCTCCTCTGTTTTCCACTACATCACAAAATCTCCTACAATGTGCAAAAAGACCCCTGAGCTGAGAAAATCAGGTGGTAAGCACAGGCAGGGTGCCTCCTTTTGTTCTCTTTTGGGTCAGTCTGCTTTTGTTCTGAATTCATTACTGATAGGCTAGGCTTAGCTTCATATTGTCTCCAGCATATAGAATTTGTGATTTTTAAAGAAAGCATCCATTTTAAGTTTTACATAACTAAGTGGTTTGTATGTTCTAGTTAAAATTGTATTTTCTCTGTAGTTATTAAGTCCAGTCGACCAACCAGAGTTTCAAGATACGTTTTTCTCAAAGATGGAAATCTGAGAGATTTAAAGCATAATGAATGAGATGAGCCAGCTAGAAAGCTCTACCCTAAAATGAGTGAGTGTGGCTTTTATGGAAAATACAGGTCCAACCAAAGGGATCAGGGCATAGTTTTAGGAAGGAAAGCACACTAACATCTGAAGCTACCACATATTCACATCTTAAGGAATGCAATCAGCCCTACTGTACATAGTAGGAAGATTTTTTTTTTTTTTTTTTTTTTTTTGAGACGGAGTCTCACTCTGTCACCCAGGCTGGAGTGCTATGGTGAGATCTCAGCTCACTGCAACCTCTGCCTCCTGGGTTCAAACGATTCTCCTGCCTCAGCCTCCTGAGTAGCTAGGATTACAGGTGTGCGCCACCACATCCTGCTAATTTTTAAAGTATTTTTAGTAGAGACGGGGGTTTCCCCATATTGGCCAGGCTGGTCTCGAACTCCCGACATCGTGATTCTGCTGCCTCGGCCTCCCAAAGCGCTGGGATTAGAGGCGGGAGCCACTGCAACCGGCCTTGGAAGAATGTCTTAACAGAGATAGCCACACAGCCATTTGCTAGAAGAGCTAGATTTAACCCATGTCTATCTGGCATTGGAGCCTGAGCTCTTAACTATTATACTGCATCGTCTGGTATTTGGGCTTTCATTTTCTGGTCTAACCTCTTGAGACAGAGATGGTCTTAAAGCATTTATATAAGATCGACCCATTTACCAAGTAACCTCATTGTTCTGTGTTCAGCCATATTTTATAAGTTGGGACTGTGTGGAATTATCTGAATTATTGGGGCACCTGAAGAAGGTAATAGCCCATTATTCCCTGGCAACAACTTGAGCCACCTGGGCATCAGTCATCTCACTTTGCAGGCAGCCCTACTTTGCCTTTCCTTGTTCCATAGGTTTAGGAAACAGTGGTATGCCAATTGGCACTATTAACATTCAAGCTTTTAAACTACTTTTAACCAGAAAAATGCCTTTTAGTAGTGTAAAAGGACAGGGTACCCCTGAGTTTCTTTAATTAATCTAATCCACACATTCTGCCTGTCTTGAAAGTTAGGGTTAGGGTGAGGTGCAGTGTCTCACGCCTGTAATCCCAGCACTTTGGGATTACAAAGGTGAGTGAATCATTTGAGGTCAGGAGTTAGAGACCAGCCTGGGCAACATGGTGAAACCCCATCTACTAAAAATACAAAAAAAAATTAGCTAGGTGTGGTGGTGGGCGCCTGTAATCCCAGGTACCGGGAGGCTGAAGCAAGAGAATCATTTGAACCCAGGAGGCTAAGGCAGGAGAATCGCTTGAACCTGGGAGGCAGAGGTTGCAGTGAGCTAGATCATGCCACTGCACTCCAGCCTGGGCAACAGAGCAAGACTCTGTCTCAAAAAAAAAAAAAAAGAGTTAGGATTGGGGACAGTTCCCTTGGGGTAGGGGAGGAAGAGTTCAGTATGTTTTCTTTTTTTAAAAATTTGAGACAGTTTCACTCTCGCCCAGGTTGGAGTGCAGCGGTGTGATTTCAGCTCACAGCAGCCTTCACTCTTGAGCTCAAGTGATCCTCCCACCTCAGCTAGCTGGGACTGCAGGCTCACGCCACCACGCCCAGCTAATTTTTGTATTTTTGGTAGAGACAGGGATTCGCCATGTTGCCCAGGCTGATCTCAGTCTCCTGGACTGAAGCAATCTGCCTGCCTTCCAAAGTGCTGGGGTTACAGGTGTGAGCCACTGTGCCAGGCCCAGTATATGTTTTCATAAACATTGGTTTCCTTTTTGTTTTTCTGTTGCTATTTTATATTTCCTGAACATGGAAGGAAAGGAAGCACTTTCCTTCCATAGGGGTAGATCCTCTAGATATATTAGATTGTGGAGCCTTCTCAGTTGGCTTGTCTTCAGTCTGCCCTCATTGTTCTCTGTTAGTTTAGACATTATTTGAATGTTTACTCTATAGTGATCACCAGACTGTGTCCAGTACTATGTAAATGCAAAGATAGCCATAAATCCTGTCCTCGAGGAGCTTTCAGTAATAAGCAGTAAACTGCTTTACCTCTGACCTTTTACTAGACACCTCCACTTTTTTTTTTTTTTTTGAGACGGAGTTTCGCTCTTGTTACCCAGGCTGGAGTGCAATGGCGTGATCTCTGCTCACCGCAACCTCCGCCTCCTGGGTTCAGGCAATTCTCCTGCCTCAGCCTCCTGAGTAGCCGGGATTACAGGCACGTACCACCATGCCCAGCTAATTTTTTGTATTTTTAGTAGAGACGGGGTTTCATCGTGTTGACCAGGATGGTCTCGATCTCTTGACCTCGTGATCCACCCGCCTTGGCCTCCCAAAGTGCTGGGATTACAGGCGTGAGCCACCGCGCCCGGCCGACACCTCCACTTTTATGTTTTGTTGCTTCTTTCAATTAATTTTGAAAACCAACTTAGTCTTTTTTATCACCATACAGATTACTTTTTTAAAAAGTGGGACTCACAAAATTATTTTATTCTTCTCAAATAACTGTTTTGTTTTTGTCTATTAAAAGTGTAACCGGGCTCAGTGGCTAACACTTATAATCCCAGCACTTTGGGAGGCCAAGGTGGGCAGATCACAAGGTCAGGAGATCAAAACCATCCTGGTCAAATGATGAAACCCTGTCTCTACTAACAATACAAAAATTAGCTGGACATGGTGACGCATGCCTGTAATCCCAGCTACTCTTTTAAAAAAAAAAAACAAACAAAACTTTTTTTTAAAGTTAGACTCACAAGCTGCTTTTTTTTTTTTTCCTGAGACAGTCTCACTCTGTCGCCAGGCTGGAATGCAGTGGTGCGATCTCGGCTCACTGCAACCTCTGCCTTCTGGGTTCAAGCAATTCTGCCTCAGCCTCCCAAGTAGCTGGGACTACAGGTCTGTGCCACCATGCCCAGCTAACTTTTGTATTTTTGGTAGAGATGGGGTTCACCAGGTTGGCCAGGATGGTCTTGATCTCTTCTTAGCCTCTGAAAGTGCTGAGATTACAGGCGTGAGCCACTGCATGTGGCCACAGGCTACTTTCCGTAGGGAAGGTATCACACTCTGCCTGACACATAGTAGGTACTCAGTACATATTGATTGCATAAGTTAATTAATTAATGGTCTTTCTTAAAGCCATTTTTCTCTGCAGAGTCCCTAGTTTTGCTATGTTGGTATTATCATTTTTTGTTTAGCTTGAAAATTAGAGTAATCTTTGAATCTTTTCCCCTCATTACCTATTCCCAAGACCCAATCCTCCTGAGTCTTTCATCCTAAAGACTCTGACTAAAGTTTCTTTCTTTCTTTTTTTAACCACCTATTCATGAGGATTTAGAGTAGGGACTAAAGTTTCTTGGAGTGATCTTGACCCTCATCACCATCCTAGTTCAGGCCATGATTATCTTCAGTAGCATCTTACATCAGTGAGATTATCTCACCTGAACAGATTTCAGAACTGACTTTTCCAGCCTTCTGTCTCCCTACTAGTTGATTCTTATCATCACTGTCAGAGTAATAAACCACTTTTCCCAAGCTGTTGTCTTGCCTAAATATCACCAGTGGTTCTGCGCTATTTCAAGATCAAGTTCAAACTTCTTGACCTAGCATGTAAGCATTCTGTTGGCTGGCCCTAGCCCAACTTTTCAGCCTAACTCTTCCCCAGTCAGACTTAAATCAGTTTGCTGTCTCCTTTCACGTGACCTATTCATTCCCAATTCCGAGATGTCCTTTCACTCTTTTCTTTGTATGACTAAATCACTTCTTCTTTTTAGGCCTTATTATACAGGTCACACAATTACTGTTCCTTTTTCTGAACTGAATAATTTTTAAAAACATTCTGAAACATCTATTTGATTTGATGTTTGATTAGATATTGCCTTTTTTTTTTTGAGACGGAGTTTCGCTCTTGTTACCCAGGCTGGAGGGCAATGGCACGATCTCGGCTCACTGCAACCTCCGCCTCCTGGGTTCAAGCAGTTCTCCTGCCTCAGCCTCCTGAGTAGCTGGGACTACAGGGGCGCACCACCATGCCCAGCTAATTTTTGTGTTTTTAGTAGAGACGGAGTTTCACCATGTTGACCAGGATGGTCTCGATCTCTTGACCTCTTGATCCACCCGCCTCGGCCTCCCAAAGTGCTGGGATTACAGGCGTGAGCCACCACGCCTGGCCGGCCTTTTATTTTCTTACTCTCTTATTTAATCTTGTACATGTCAGAGTATATAGGACAAAGAAAAACAAAATGAACACCTGTGTACTATCTACTTTAGGAAATAGAACATTTCCAGCAACTTCGAACCCGTCTGTGGTCACCTGCCCAATTGTAACTCTATTCCTCCCCTGTGGAGGTATTATTATTATTTTTTGAGATGGAGTCTGGCTCTATTGCCTAGGCTGGAGTGCAGTGCCACAATCTCACCTCCCTGCAACCTCTGCCTCCCAGGTTCAAGCGATTCTCCTGCTGCAGCCTCCCGAGTAGCTGGGACTACAGGCATGCGCCACCATACCTGGGTAATTTTTGTATTTTTAGTAGAGATGGGGTTTCACCATGTTGCCCAGGCTGGTCTCAAACCCCTGACCTCAGGTGATCACCCACCTCAGCCTCCCAAAGTGCTGGAATTACAGGCATGGGCCACTGCTCCTCGCTGTATTATTCTGTATTTAGACAACAATTTCCTTAGTTTCCTTTTTTTCTTTTAAAAAGAATTATCTCCTTCTTGAATTAATTTCCTTAGTTTTCTTTATAGCTTTATCACATTTGAATACATTCTTAAGCAGTATATTGTTTAGTTTTATTGTTTATTGTTTATTTATTTTATTTATTTTTGAGACAGAGTCTTGCTCTGTCACCAGGTTGGAGTGCAGCGGCGTGATCTTGGCTCACTGCAACCTCCACCTCCCAAGTTCAAGCAATTCTCTTGACTCAGCCTTCTGAGTAGCTGGGACTACAGGTGTGCGCCACCACGCCCAGCTAATTTTTGTATTTTTAGTAGAGATCGTGGTTTCACTTTATTTTCCAGGATGGTCTCTATCTCTTGACCTCCTGATCTGCCTGCCTCAGCCTCCCAAAGTGCTGAGTTTACAGGCGTGGGCCACCATGCCTTCACTATTGTTTATTTTAGTTTTATAGCTTTTGACCTTTATTATAAACTTTTCTTCTCTGAGTTCCTTTTTTTCATTTAACATTCACTTAGCATCATTCATAAAGATATAGGAGTTCACTGCTGAATGGCAGTCATATGCAGATATGCCCCTGGTATCATATTAATCATTGCAAAAATTCTTTAAGATAGGCCTGATCTATATTCTGACAACTCCTAAATGTATTTCTCTAGCCAGAACCTCTCCCTCAAATTTCAGGTTTAAGTAATAAACTTCCTACTCAACAATATGAGTCACACTGGTCTCCTTGCTTGACTTGCTCTTACCTCAGATCATTTGCACTGTTTTCTGTCTGCTGAGAACACTCTGCTACCAGTAAGATCGGGGAGAGCTTTGCAGAGAACATAGGATTTGAGCAAGTGTTTTTTTTTTTTTTTTGAGACGGAGTTTCACTCTTGTTACCCGGACTGGAGTACAATGGCGCAATCTCGGCTCACCGCAACCTCCGTCTCCTGGGTTCAAGCAATTCTCCTGCCTCAGCCTCCCGAGTAGCTGGGACTACAGGCGTGCGCCACCATGCCCAGCTAATTTTTTGTATTTTTAGTAGAGACGGGGTTTCACCATGTTGACCAGGATGGTCTCGATCTCTTGACCTCATGATCCACCTGTCCTGGCCTCCCAAAGTGCTGGGATTATAGGCATGAGCCACCGCGCCCGGCCCTGAGCAAGTGTTTTTGAAGGAAATACTGAATTTGGATGAACAAAGAAGGAAAGTTGAGAAAATATTTTATTCATTGGAGACAGGATCTCACTCTGTCACCCAGGTTGGAGTGCAGTTGCACGATTATAGCTCACTGCAGCCTTGAACTCCTGGGCTCAAGTGATCCTCTCACCTCAGCCTTCTGAGTAGCTAGGACTATAGACTTGTGCCACCATGCCTGGCTAATTTTTTAAATTTTTGTAGCTGGGCTCCGTGGCTCATGCCTATAATCCCAGCACTTTGGGAGGCTGAGGTAGGCAGATCATCTGAGGTCAAGAGTTTGAGACCAGCCTGGCCAACGTGTTGAAACCCCGTCTCTACTAAAAAAAAAATTAAAAATTATCTGGGCATAGTGGTGCACGCCTGTAATCCCAGCTACTCAGGAGGCTGAGATAGGAGAATCGCTTGAACCTAGGAGGCAGAGGATACAGTGAGTTAAGATCGTGCCATCCAGCCTGGGCAACAAGTATGAAACTCCATCTCAAAAAAAAATTTTTTTTTTTTGTAGAGGCAGGATCTTGCTATGTTGTTCATATTGGTCTCTAACTCCTGGCTTCAAGCAGTCCTCCTGCCTCTGCCTCCCAAAGTGCTGTGATTATAGGCATAAGCTACCACAACCAGAAGAGAAAATATTTTAGATAGAAGGAATGGTATTAGCAAAGGTTCAGAAGTAGCGAAATTTACAATATAAGCAAAGGAAAGTGACATTTTTGTCTTACTGGATGTAGAGAACCTCAGATACTTTTTGAGCAATAGAGTGACATATGAAAGCTGTGTTTTGGATAATTAATCTGACTGTTTTTTGTAAGCACAGTTTGAAATGCAGGCAGAGACTGATGAGGGATAAAGAAGGTAGTACAAATGACAAGGAAAGAAGAGTGTCTGCAGAAGACATGTTTACAAGAAGGATTCAGCAGGGTTGGCCAGGCGCAGTGGCTCACGCCTGTAAACCCAGCACTTTGGGAGGATGAGGCAGGCGGATCATGAGGTCAGGGGATCGAGACCATCTGGCTAACACGGTGAAACCCCTTCTCTACTAAAAATACAAAAAATTAGCTGGGCATGGTGGCTTCTGCCTGTAGTCACAGCTACTCAGAAGGCTGAGGCAGGAGAATTGCTTGAACCCTGGAGGCAGAGGTTGCAGTAAGCCAAGATCGTGCCACTGCAGTCCAGCCTGGGTGACAGAGTGAGACTCCAACTCAAGAAAAAAAAAGGATTCAGCAGGGTTTAGTTATTGATTGAATATAGGGATGATGGGGGAGTCAGAGAAGCCTGAGTGACTTTAAGTCTAGAATAGGAGGAGCCACCAGGGTAGGGAAAACTCTTGGAGAGATCCACCTCTGGGAAGAAGTTCAGCTAGATGAGATATTTGTCCTGCCTGGCAGGTGGCAGGTTTTCCAAAGGCATGCTAAGAGAACAAGTTGGTTGAGTATAGCAGTGGGGCACATTCTAGTAGGCATGTTTGGACTGGCTGTTACCCTCAGGTCCCGTAGGGTAGTGGACAGGACTGAGCAGTCCTTAAATAGCCAGAAAGGGAATGAAAATGTCTAGTTTGTAGATTGGTAGCTCTGGGGAAGAGTTCAGTTAAAAGATCAGAACCACATTGATGAGTACTGAGCTACTACTAGGGTTTCTTATTTTTCTGCTTAAGGATAGGAAGTGGATCCAGAACCTAGAACAAGTCTGACCTGTGCTGGGGTCTGAGTGGATTCAGCTGTAATGCTTTTGCTGCTGCTGATAATGTTAGCCATAAAAGGTTTAGAGCTAATATTTATTGAATGCCTATTATATGTCATGCTTTTTCAAGTGGGGGATAGCCATCCCCCTCAGGCATTTATTCTTTAGTTATTTTTAAATGCGCAATTAAATTATTATTGAGTGTAGTCACCCTGTTGTGCTATCAAATACTAGGTCTTTTTTTTTTTTTGGTACCCATTAACCATCCCCACCTGCCCTCAACCCTCCACTACCTTTCCCAGTCTCTGGTAACCATCCTTCTACTCTCTATCTCCATGAGTTAAATTGTTTTGATTTTTAGATCCTACAAATAAGTAAGAACATGTGATGTCTGTCTTTGTGTGCCTGGCTTATTTCGCTTAGCATAATAACCCGAAGTTTATGCATTTTATTAAGAGCTTTGCATATATTGTTTGTGTGTGTGTGTGTGAAAGAGAGAGAGAGAGACAGGGTTTCTCTCTGTCGCCCCAGGTGGAGTGCTCACGGCAGCCTCGATCTCTCTGAGCTCAGGTGATTCTCCTGTTACCTCAGCACTCCCCTGTTCCCTAGTAGCTGGGGCTAGTAGCTGGGACTCAGCACACTCCACCATACCCGGCTAATTTTTTTTTTTGTAGAGACAGGGTTTCATCAGACTGGTCTCAAAATCCTCTGTTCAAGTAAACCACCCACCTCAGCCTCCCAAAGTACTGGGATTACAGGCGTGAACCACTGCACCTGGCTATGTATGTTGTCTTGTTTAATGGCCCACAATAATTCTGTGGGAGAGTGGTGATGGTGGTGGTCTTTTTTTTTTCCTTTTGGATAAGGAGATTGAAGCTCAAAGAGGTTAACTTGCTCAGTGATACACAATAAGTGGCTTAGCGAGATGTGAATTCAGCTGGGCTCACTCAAGAACCTCAGGGGTGGCCGGGCGTGGTGGCTCATGCCTGTAATCCAAGCACTTTGGAGGCCAAGGCGGGTGGATCACCTGAGGTCGGGAGTTCAAGACCAGACTGACCAACACAGTGAAACCCCATCTTTAAAAAATAAATAAATAAATAAATAATGAACCTCAGGGGTTGGCCATGATGTTATCTTCTTCTTAGAGGTAGCATGGCATCTTTAGTAGACATGGGAAGTTAAAACAGATATTTGGAAAGAATATACATGGTAGTTGATGATACTGAGTCTGAAGTTATTATTGGATAATAATAATAGTAATATTATTGGATAAGAATATTATAATTAATAATTATTCTAATTATAATTAATAATAATAATTATTATTATTATTATAGCCAAGGGGAGATCTGCAGGAAGCATTTGAAATATGACTGGAACTTGGTAAGAAGGCCTGAGCTGATTTCCTAAATCTGAGCATAGAGTTGAAGATGCGGACATGGATGAATATAGGAAAAATAATCTATGTTTAGATGCAGTGGGGAAGGGGGTAGCTTTGACAATGCTCACATTTAGGGATAAGTAGGAAACATAGTTAGAGAGGTTGAGTATTAGAGAGGTCGAAGATGGTATTGGAAGTGGAATAGTCAGAAGTGTCTAGCCAAAGAGATTTGGGGGAGAATAGTCTCGAGAAGAGAACAAGTGCCATTTCATTGGAAATCTGCAAATAAAAAGAAGCCAAATTTCTTGGGGTCCTATAGAGTGATTTTGAAAAAAAAATGAGGTATTGAATTGGGAAAAATAAGATGATAACTGGGGAAGAGTAGACTTGAGAAAAAGCATGGGGAAAATAGGGACTGTGGTATGGGTGGCTGAAGGTAAGAAGCTAGTGGAAGAGAACAAGGCCTAAGAGATGGCCCCAAAAAAGAGAGAGGAGAGAGTGGATATGAAGTGTATTAATCTGTTTTGCCTTGCAATAAAGGAATACCTGAGGTTGGGAATTTATAAAGAAAAGAGGATTATTTGACGTATGGCTCTGCAGGCTGTATAAGAAGCATGGCATCAGCATCTGCTTCTGGTGAGGCCTCAGGAAGGTTTTGCACATGGCTGAAGGTGAAGGGGAGCCAGTGTGTCACATGGCAAGAGAGGGAGCAAGAGAGGTGCCAGGCTGTCTCAAACAGCCAACTCTTTTGTGAATGAGAACTGACTCATTACTGCCAGAATAGCACCAAGCCTTTCAAGAGAGTCCACTCCCATGACCAAAACACCTTCCACTAGGTCCACTTGAGGATCACATTTCAACATGAGATTTGGAGGGAGCAAACATCCAAACTATATTATGTGGGTACAAGTGAAGAGGCTAGCATTGGAAAAATGAAGATTTGCTCAAGATAAGTCTTGATTGAGAAAGAATAATAGCTTCTAAGGAATTAGAAAAGATAAGTGACCCTACTTTGGGCTTCTGTTTCCTCATTTGAAGGAAGAAGGGACCTTTCTGTTTCCTTTCTTTTTTTTTTTCTGTTTCCCCCCTTTTTTTTTTTTTTTAGACAGAGTTTCGCTCTTGTTGCCCAGGCTGGAGTGCAATGGCGCGATCTTGGCTCACCGCAACCTCTGCCTCCCCGGTTCAAGCAATTCTCCTGCCTCAGCCTCCCCAGTAGCTAGGACTACAGGTGCGTCCCACCACGCCCAGCTAATTTTTTTGTATTTTTAGTAGAGACAGGGTTTCACTATGTTGACCAGGATGGTCTCGATCTCTTGACCTCATGATCTGCCGGTCTTGGCTTCCCAAAGTGCTGAGTTTACAGGTGTGAGCCATTGTACTCAGTCCCAGATCTTTCTGTTTCTAAGTTCTGCCATCTTCCTGTATGCTCTTACGCCAGCAGCAGCTATTACACATACTGGATTTTTAGGAATGCTACCTACCAGGGTCCAATAAAAAGTATGGGGTCTCAAGTCAGTTAACATGATGACCCTTTGCCCAACTTTACAGGCTACTTTATCTTAGGACATAATGGAGTTATATTTGGACCAGGAACTCTGAAGGAACAAGAGTCTACTATAATGGTATCTCTGGCCCCTTGCACAGAGCTTGGCACATAGTAGGGGTTCATTAAGTGTTTGTTGGATGAATTTGTATAAAGATATGGGCTCGTGGAAGTTAGGAGCTGTAGTCATTAACATGAGTCAGTTTTTGATCACAATTTGCCATTTCCATACTCTTAGTCAGTGTAGCCAGTAACTAGTATTTGGTTATTTATTTTTATGAAGAAGTTAGAAGTTGGGATGTATCTTGAAGGTTTCTTGCAGTTCTGAATTGCTCATGGAAATTAAGTTGGTTTGAAAATGGACAGGACATAAGAGAGGACAATGTGGTAGATAAGACCTTTGTATACAAAGGCTTAATTCCAACTGGATTCTAGTCGTGGTTTTGCTATTGGCTGGCTGTATGGTTGTCGCTGCTGGACCAGATCATCTTTTTTTTTGAGATGGAATTTCACTCTGTCACCCAGGCTGTAGTACAGTGACGCCATCTTGGCTCACTGCAACCTCCACCTCCTGGGTTCAAATGATTCTCCTGTCTCAGACTCCTGAGGAACTGGGACTACAGGCGTGTCCCACCATGCCCTGCTAATTTTTGTATTTTTAGTAGAGAATGGGTTTTACCATATTGTCCAAGCTGGTCTTAAACTCCTGACCTCATGTGATCCATCTACCTTGGCTTCCCAAAGTGCTGGGATTAACAGGCATGAGCCACTGTACCCAGCCGTGAATTTTTTTGGTAGTAGTAATTATATAAATGTTTTATGGATTAAAGGGATGTATAATTAATAATACTCCTTTGATATCTCATCTGATACATAGTAATGTATATAATCAGTTTGTACTCTTAACAGTTTTTAGTTTCAAAATAGCTCTAGTGTCCTTTGTAGTATAGTAGCAAAGTCTCAGTAAAAGTGTTGACTGTTAGTTTATTAGATTAATTTATAAGGAAGTTAATATACTTCTTAAGGAACCTTTTGTCAAAAAAATGCATGTTTTTGCAGTAGTCACTGGATAAAAAATACCCAGTGATGCAATGACTAGCATAGTTGGCCCTGCAATTCATCAGTTATTTTTTTCCTTCTACCCATAAATGAAAATGGCTTGTGGGGCAGATCTGATACATAATTTACTTCTGAAGGAATGAGAATCTGAATTCAGGGCTTGCACTGGTGATTTTTTAAAGAAAACCTGACGTATCACATATACACAGTATACATAGTAGAGATGGGGTTTCACCACGTTTCGTTTTGTTTTTTTCTGAGACAGAGTTTCACTCTAGTTGCCCAGGCTGGAGTGCAATGGCATAGTCTTGGCTCACTGCAGCCTCTACCTCCCAGGTTCAGGCGATTCTCCTGTCTCAGCCTCCCAAGTAGTTGGGATTATAGGCGCCTGCCACCATGCCCGGCTGATTTTTGTACTTGTAGTAGGGACATGGTTTCACCATGGTGGCCAGGCTGTTCTCGAACTCCTGACCTCAGTAGCCAGGATTACAGGTGAAAGCCATCACACCCAAATATTTACATATTTCTGATTCTTCCCACTTGATCCCATGGTCCTATGGACATTTAGTACAGTTTCAGTTTCTTTCTTTCTCTCTTTTTTTTTTTTTTTTGAGATAGAGTCTTGCTCTATTGTACAGGCTGGAATGCAGTGGCACAGTCTCCGCTTACTGTAATCCATCTCCCATGTTCAAGCGATTTTCCTGCCTTAGCCTCCTGAGTAGCTGGGACTACTGATGTGTGCCACCATGCCCACTGATTTTTGTATTTTTTTAGTAGAGAGATGGGGTTTCTTCATGTTGGCCAGGCCGGTCTTGAACTCCTGACCTCAAGTTATCTGCCTGCCTCTGCTCCTAAAGTGCTGGGAATTCCAGGCATGAGTTACGGCACCCAACCTAGTACAGTTTCTTACATTATCAAATTTATTAGATCATCTACTGGTTCCATATTTTCTCCTTGGAGTCTATCCTTCATTTTCCTTCTTGACGTAGTTTGGACTAGTTTTCTCCAGGCTTGCTGAAGAATGATTGCCTGGACTTTCCCTTTGCTTCTCTCCTGTAATGGATACGTTTCCTGGTTCTCAAATTTTTTTCTTTCTTGGCTTGCTCCTTCATTCAGAGTAGTTATATATTGGAATAAGTTTACATGTAAAGACTATATGGGAGATAACTTTTTGCAGATCTTCTGATGATTTCCTAAACAGAAAAGTATGTATCTGGGTTCTAGTGTGAATAACTCTACACCTTTGTAGAATAAGACTACAAAAGTGAGACAGATGACCTGAATGGCTTCCATTCCTTCTGTCTAGCTCTAGAATTCTAGGGTTGTAAGGACTTGAGAGTTAAGTTATTTTACAGATTATCTAACATATGGTTAAAGCAGCAGATTTTCAAGGATATCCTTTGCAGGACTTTGACAAAAAAGACATACGGCTTCTTTTTTTACCCTCCTTTTAAAATTGAACCTTGTTTTTAATTGAACTTAAAGATTGCTATTTTTTTGAGATGGATTCTCGCTCAGCTGCACAGGCTGGAGTGCAGTGGTGGAATCTCGGCTCCCTGCAACCTCGGCCCCCTGGGTTCAAGCGATTCTCCCGCCTCAGCCTCCTGAGTAGCTGGAACTACAGGCATGCACCACCATGCTCAGCTAATTTTTGTATTTTTAGTAGAGATGGGGTTTCACCACGTTTCATTTTGTTTTTTTCTGAGACAGAGTTTCACTCTTGTTGCCCAGGCTGGAGTGCAATGGTATGGTCTTGGCTCACTGCAGCCTCTACCTTCCAGGTTCAAGTGATTCTCCTGTCTCAGCCTCCCAAGTAGTTGGGATTATAGGCACCTGCCACCACGCCTGGCTGATTTTTGTACTTTTAGTAGAGACATGGTTTCACCATGGTGGCCAGGCTGTTCTCGAACTCCTGACCTCAGTTGATCCATCCAGCTTGGTCTCGAAAAGTGCTGGGATTACAGGGGTGAGCCACCGTGGCTGGCCAGGATTTTACCATGTTGACCAGGCTAGTCTTGAACTCCTAACTTCAAGTGATCCACCTGCCTTGGTCTCCCAAAGTGCTGTGATAACAGATGTGAGCCACTGTGCCCAGCCAGCTTTTCTTTTTATGGAGGAAGTATGTTTGAAATTTTGCTTTTCAAACAAGAAATAATGAAAACAGTCACCCTATTTTCTTTCTTTGTTTTTCTTTCTTGAGTTGGTCCGAGTTTCTCCCTTCCCATCATTGGGCTGCTCTGTGGTTTCTGTGTTCTCTGCTGATGGCCAATATAGGCTAGGAGTGTTGGATAACATTCAGTCAAGGGTAAAATATTCTTGAGCTCAGCGTCTGTTCCAGGAAGATATCAGTTAAGATTGACACATGGGCCTGGCTAGGTGGCTCACGCCTGTAATCCCAGCACTTTGGGAGGCCAAGGCAAGTGGATCACTTGAGGTCGGGAGTTCGAGACCAGCCTGGGCAATATAGTGAAACCTCGTCTCTACTAAAAATACAAAAATTAGTGGGGGCGTGGTGGTGCGTGCTTGTAGTCCCAACTACTCAGGAGGCTGAGGCAGGAGAATCGCTTGAACCCAGAAGATAGAGGTCGCAGTGAGCCGAGATCGCACCATTGCACTCCAGTCTGGCAAGAGATCGAGACTTTGTCTCAAAAAAAAAAAATGATAATAATCTGCTGTCCAGTTGACAAAATGCCTTATTCTCTCTATGACTCTATCCCCTTAGGGAGCCAGTGTGATGCAGTGGAAAAGTCACTCTGACTTGGCACTTGTTTATTTTTATCATGAATTGGTTAGTTTGCATGGGTGTCTTTTTACTAGGCACTAGACTAGGTAGCTTCAGATAGATATTTTTAATCCTGGTTTTGGTTTCTGAACAACATTGACTTCTACAGGTGCATAGTTCCTTTTCCTTCCTTGTGCTAACATGTCAGTACCTCCTCATTTGGTGTTGCTTTTATTTTAGAGAGTATGACCTGCTATAAATCGGGTCACTGTAGACCAGTAGGTTGGGATGTAGCAGGTGGATATGTTTTGCAGTTGTTATTTTTTTATTTTTATTTTTTTTGAGACGGAGTTTCGCTCTTGTTACCCAGGCTGGAGTGCAATGGCGCTATCTCGGCTCACCGCAACCTCCGCCTCCTGGGTTCAGGCAATTCTCCTGCCTCAGCCTCCTGCGTATCTGGGATTACAGGCACGCGCCACCATGCCCAGCTAATTTTTTGTATTTTTAGTAGAGACGGGGTTTCACCATGTTGACCAGGATGGTCTCGATCTCTTGACCTCGTGATCCACCCGCCTCGGCCTCCCAAAGCGCTGGGATTACAGGCATGAGGCACCGCGCCCGGCCTGCAGTTGTTATTTTTAAAATGTGAATCAACACTTAGAAATTCTGAGAGTTCAGTACCTTTTGGGAAAACAGGTTGATCATCTAACAATGGGCCCACATTCCCGCGTGGCAGCAATTGGCTTGAGCTAGGGAAGATTTGTCTTTCAGAAAGGGCATGCATTCCTTCTTACAGCTTGCCTTGCTCATTTACATTACCTTTTTGGCCTTGTAAGCATTATGTTTGTGACCCTTTCTATACAGTAATTGGAGGAAATCAGTCTTTCTAGTTTTCAGACATACTGGAGGTTTTTGGTAATAATAAAAATGAAACAAAATACACACATAAATAGCTCTGAAAGTACAGAAATGATTGTGTAATTCTGGCTACCCTTTGCCTCATTTAAAGTTTATGAAGATTATCACATCGTCTTATTTGATCTTTATAGCAACTGTAGGAGATTGACAGAGAAATGAAGTCCCACAGCTTTTTTTTGAGACGGAGTCTCGCTCTGTTGCTCAGGCTGGAGTACAGTGGGTAGTGTCATCTCGGCTCACTGCCTCTGCCTCCCAGGTTCCAACAATTCTTCTGCCTCAGCCTCTCTAGTAGCTGGGACTACAGGTGCATGCCACCACACCCGGCTAATTTTTGTA
This sequence comes from Aotus nancymaae, assembly GCF_030222135.1. Classification (NCBI taxonomy): domain Eukaryota; kingdom Metazoa; phylum Chordata; class Mammalia; order Primates; family Aotidae; genus Aotus; species Aotus nancymaae. Next base: position 37,943,998 of record NW_026988421.1, read on the forward strand.
TTTTTAGTAAAGACAGGGTTTCACCGTGTTAGCCAGGATGGTCTCGATCTCCCGATCTCATGATCCATGTGTTTCAGCCTCCCAAAGTGCTGAGATTACAGGTGTGAGCCACTGCACCCTGCCATATTTGTAGCTTTATTTTGTTTATTTTTGTGGAGATAGAGTCTCACTATGTTGCCCAGGCTGCAGTCTGGTCTCAAACTCCTGGCCTCTTTTTTTTCTCTTTAAAGAGACAGGGTCTCATTTGTACCCTGCCTATTTCCTATTCTTTATTTTTATTTTCATTTTTTGTTCTCTTCTACCTGTCACTGACATGAAGCTCATATTTCCTATTCCTTTTTTTTTTTTTAATAGAGACAAGGTTTCACCATGTTGGCCAGGCTGGTCTTGAACTCCTGACCTCAGGCGATCCACCCGCCTCAGCCTCCCAAAGTGCTGGAATTACAGGCGTGAGCCACCGTGCCCGGCCAGTTATTCCTTTTTTTTTTTAATTTTTATTTTTTTTGAGATAAATCTCACTCTGTTGCCCAGGCTGCAGTGTAGTGGCACAGTCTCGGCTCACTGGAATGTCCATCTCCCAGGTTCAAGCGATTCTCCAGCCTCAGCCTCCTGATAGCTAGGATTATAGGTGTGCACCACCATGCCCAGCTAATTTTTGTATTTTTAGTAGAGATGATGTTTCAGCATATTGGCTGGGCTGGTCTCAAACTCCTGACCTTGAATGATCCACCCACCTCAGCCTTCCAACGTGCAGGATTATAGGCGTGAGCCACCACGCCCGGCCATATTTCCTTTTTTTTTTTTTTTTGGAGACGGAGTTTCGCTCTTGTTACCCAGGCTGGTGTGCAATGGCGCGATCTCGGCTCACCGCAACCTCCACCTCCTGGGTTCAGGCAATTCTCCTGCTCAGCCTCCTGAGTAGCTGGGATTACAGGCACACGCCACCATGCCCAGCTAATTTTTTGTATTTTTAGTAGAGACAGGGTTTCACCATGTTGACCAGGATGGTCTCGATGTCTTGACCTCGTGATCCCGCCTTGGCCTCCCAAAGTGCTGGGATCGTGAGCCACTGCACCCGGCCCATATTTCCTATTCTTGAGGTTAAAATCTAGATTCTAAAAATATTCAAACTAGTATTATATCTAGTTATCTGTCACCAAAGACACCTTTTCTCATGCTGTCCATCAGCAGTCAAGGCTATTGAAACCTCTTTGATTAGATCCCAAGAGTACCTCCCACCCCCACCCATGAACCAGAATGTCAATGCAGAGATACATACCTCTAAAACAAGAAAAATCATTTGAGAAAGGAAATATGCCTAGCTTGAGATTGGATAATACCCATCCTGACGCTAAAATACTTAATTTGCTATATTACATTATGGTTTTCCTCAGCAATTGGTAAGGTGGCTTCCAGATAGCTGGGAGGAGAACTTTGCTCCAGCTGGATCTTGGGCTGTGGAGATTCCTCTCCACAGATCTGAAATGAATTTCAGACCTGGTTGTTCTAGGGTTGGGCATTATCAGGTCTATCTTTTCCAGGAATTGTTGCTCTAAGATTGGCTGTTCGAGGTCCTCTTGCCCCTGGTTGTTTTTTCCAGGTTTGGTGGTCTACGCCGGAAGGTTTCCACGTATGTTCACCAGCCATCCCTGGCAGTAAGAAGAGTAGAGGCTTGGGTATTCTGTAGATGCTGCACCCTGAGTCACACTGTTGCTATTCTTTGGCCAGTTGTTTTTCTGCTGGCTCTTAAATTTTGAATTCTCTGGTTCTAGAACTAGGTCTTAACTTATCTGTAGCTAAGGTTCAGGATGTTGAAAAGTTCATGAATCAGCTTGAGCACACACAATTGAGTCTGAGAGATCATGATTCTGATCTTGTTTCTTGTTCTGGCCACTGTCTGTCTTGTTCGCTGTGCTCTTTTCCTGTTTTTGAGACAGAGTCTGGCTCTGTTGCCCAGGCTGGCGTGCAGTGGCGCCATCTTGGCTCACTACAACCTCTACCTCTTGGGCTCAAGCGATTCTCCTGCCTCAGTCTCCCGAGAAGCTGGGATTACAGGCATGCGCCACCATGCCCAGCTAATTTTTGTATTTTTAGTAGAGCTGGGGTTTCACCATGTTAGCCAGGATGGTCTCAATTTCCTGACCTCGTGATCTATGCAGCTTGGCCTCCCAAAGTGCTGGGATTACAGGCATGAGCCACTGCGCCTGGCTCTTTCTTTTCTTCTTTTTTTTTTTTTGAGACGGAGTCTCACTCTGTTGTCCAGGCTGGAGTGCAGTGGTGCGTTCTTGGCTGACTGCAACCTCTGACTCCCTCGTTCAAGTGATTCTCCTGCCTCAGCCTCCCGAGTGTCTGGGATTATAGGCACGTTCCACCAGGCCCAACTAATTTTTGTATTTTTAGTAGAGACAGGATTTCACCATGTTGGCCAGGATGGTCTCGATCTCCTGACCTCCTGATCCGCCTGCCTGGGCCTCCCAAAGTGCTGGGATTACAGGTGTGAGCCACCGCGCCCGGCCCTACTGTGTTCTTTTCTACAGAAGCAGACTGGTGGAAGAATCAGGGCTCTCCTGAATCAGCAGATCCATGTAGGAAGGAAGAGGAGAGAGTCTGAGTGGGGCACCTCCACAGATGACATTTCCAAGCATGCATAATTTTCTTTAGGCCTAAAAATCTCAGGCTTGGTGAGGAGTCCCTAGAATTGGATGACTCAGGGCAAAGCAGGATTTGGAAGGAAGCTGAATCCACACTCATGTTGTTGAGTAGGAGAAAGAAAAAAAAAAGAGCTAGACTCTAAGAAAGGTCGAGGTTTAAAGACTTAAGTATTTAAGTGAAAGATCTTGGAGAAATATGAAGATCTTCTGATGTAAAAGTATCAAAAAGCTGGAAAGAAGGGAGTTGCCTTTGCTGTAACAGCGACCCACCGGCCCAATCCAGCAAAAGCTCAACAGACTTTTGTATTGGGAAAAGTAATTCAGTGAAGATCACGTATATATGTAGTAATATGTATTATAAATAATGATTATACAAAGGAGTATATACTATTATATATAACATATTAACTATATATTATACAAAGAAATATATAATATATAATTGTTATGTAAATAATTGTATAAGTTATATAAATTATATACTAAATATATGTAACATATATTATATAAATATTATTTTGTTTTGATAGTAGCTTTATTGATACCATACAATTACCCATTGAAACTATACTAGCATGGCCAGGCATGGTGGCTCATGTCTGTAATCCCAGTACTTTGGGAGACTGAGGCAGGAGGATCACTTGAGTCCAGGAGTTGGAGACTAGTGTGGACCACACCATGGGACCGTATCTCCACACACAAAAAAATTAGCTGAGTGTGGAGGTGTATGCCTATAGTCCCAGCTATTCCAGAGGCTGAGGAGGGAGGATCGCTTGAGCCTGGGAGGTCAAGGCTGCAGTGAACCATGATTATACCATTGCATTCCAGCCTAGGTAACAGACCCTGTCTCAAAAAAAAAGAAGTATACCATTCATGGGTTTCACTGTATTCACAGAGTTGTGCTACCATCATCACAGTCATTTTAAGACATTTTCATTAAAAAAAAAAAAAAAAAAGACATTTTCATTACCTGAAAAAGAAACATACCCTTTGGCAGTTACTTTCTATTCCCCTCTTCCCTCAGCCCATGGCAACCACTTATCTTTCTGTGGATTTGCCTATTCTGGACCATGCATATAAATGGCATCAAACAATATGTGGTGTTTTGTGTCTGGCTTTCACTTAACATAATGTTTTCAGAGTTCATTCATGATGTAGTATGAGTCAGTACTTCATTCCTTTTTAGTCCTGATAGTATTCCATTGTATGGATATACCAGATTTTATTTACCATTCATTAGTTGATGGACATTTGGATAGTTTCCAGTCTTGAGATACAATGAATAATACTGCTTTGGGCATTCATGTACAAGTTTTCGTGTGGACACATATTTTCATTTCTCTTGGGGATTTACATAGGAGTGGAATTGCTAGGTCATATGCTAACTTTTGTGTTTAACGTTTTCAGGAACTACCAGGTTGTTTTTCAAAGCAGCTATACTATATTGTATTTCTACCAGCAGAGTATGAAAGTTCCAATTGCAGAGTATGAAAGTTCCAGTTTCTCTATATCCTTGCCAACACTTGCTATATGTGCTTTTGTTGCAAGCCATCCTAGTGGGTGTGAAGTGGTGTCTTACTGGAATTTTGATTTTCATTTTTCTGATGACCAGTGAGTATCTTTTCATGTGCTTCTTGGCCATTTATATATCTTCTTTGGAGAAATGTCTACTCAGATCCTTTTTCTCTTCGTTAATTGGGTTGTTTTTTATTATTAAAGTTGTAAGAGTTTTAAAAATATATTCTTTTTTTTTTTTTTTTTTTTTTTTTTTAAAGATGGGGTTTCACCATGATGGCCAGGCTGGTCTTGAACTCCTGACCTCAGGTGATCCACCCACCTTGGCCTCCCAAAGTGCTGGGATTACAGGCGTGAGCCACCACGCCCAGCTAAAAATATATTCTTAGGCTGGGCACAGTGGCTCACGCCTGTAATCCCAGCACTTTGGGAGGCTGAGGCAGGTGGACCACCTGAGGTCAGGAGTTTGAGACCAGCCTATCCAACATGGTGAAACTCCATCTCTACTAATAATACAAAAATTAGCTGGGTAGTGGCACATGCCTGTAATCCCAGTTACTTGGGAGGCTGAGGCAGAAGAATTGCCTGAACCGTTGAGGTGGAGGTTGCAGTGAGCCAAGATCATGCCACTGCCCTCCAGCCTGGGCGACAAGATTGAAACTCCATCTTCAAAAAATAAAAATAAATATTTTCTATACAAGTCCCTTATCAAGTATATGATTTACAAATGTTTTATCCCATTCTACAGGTTGTCTTTTCACTTTCTTGATGGTATTCTTTGAAGTACAAAGTGTTAAATTTTGTTGAAGTCTAATTTGTCTTTTTAAAAAACTGGTTGTGCTTTTGATGTGATATCTAAGAAGCCACAACCCAATCTAAGGTCACAAGAGTTGTATTATTTAGCTCTTACATAGAAGTCTTTGATCTATTTTGAATTAGTTTTTATATATGGTGTGAGGTAAGAGTCCAACTTCATCTTTTTGCATGTGGATATCCAATACCATTTGTTGAAAAGACTAATCTTTCTTCATTGAGTTGTTTTGGCATCCTTTATTTTTATTTTTATTTTTTTAAGATGGAGTCTCACTCTGTTGTACAGGCTGGAGTGCAGAGGCATGATCTTGGCTCACTGCAACCTCTAGGTTCAAGCAATTCTCATGTTTCAGCCTCCCTAGTAGCTGGAGTACAGGCAGAACTACAGTTGGAACACTACAGCTGGAACTACACTTGGAACACTACAGCTGGAACTACAGCTGGAACACCATACCCAGCTAATTTTTATATTTTTAGTAGAGATGGGGTTTCACCATGTTGGCCAGGCTAGTCTCAAACTCCTGGCATCAAGTGATCCACCTACCTTGGCCTCCCAAAGTGCTGGGATTACAGGTGTGAGCCACTGTGCCCGGCCAGCATCCTTTTCAAAAATCAATTGATCATAAAGGTGAGGGTTTATCTCTGAACTTCCTGTTCTGTTCCATTAATTTGTATGTTTATCCTGATGCCAGTCCAACACTATTGTTTTGAAGTCAGGCAGTGTAAGTCTTCCAGCATTGTTCGTCTTTTGCAAGACTGTTTTGACCATTCTGGGTCCTGTGCATTTCCAAACAAGTTTTAGGACCAATTTGTCAATTTCTGCAAAAAAGGACTCTAGGTGGGATGTTGATCTATTTGGGGATTACTGTTATCTTAAAAATACTGTCTTCCAACTCCTGAACATGGGAGTCTTTCCATTTAGAGTATAAGTTTTACATTTCTTTTGTTAAATTTATTCCTAAGTTTGTTTATTTTTTGAGGTGGAGTGTTGCTCAGGCTGGAGTGCAATGGCGAGATCTCAGCTCACTGCAACCTGCGGCTCCCAGGTTTAAGCGATTCTCCTGTCTCAGCCTCCCTAGTATCTGGGATTACAGGTGCCTGCCACCATGCTCAGCTAATTTTTGTATTTTTAGTGGAGACGGGATTTCACCATGTTGGTTAGGCTGGTCTCCCAACTCCTCACCTCAGGTGATCCACTCACCTTGGCCTCCCAAAATGTTAGGATTACAGGTGTGAGCCACTGCACCCAGTCAGTATTTTATTTTTTGATGCTATTGTAAATTATTTTTTTTCCTATTTTTAGTTTGTTCATTGCTACCATATAGAAATACAATTGATATTTTTTATTCAAGATCATGTCTTCTGCAAGTAGAGCTAATTTTACTTCTTTCTTTGTAATTTGTATGCTGCTTATTTCATTTTCTTGCCTAATTGGTCTGTTTAGAACCTCCAGTACAGTGTTGAATAGAAGTGGCAAGAGTGGAAATCCTTGTCATCTTCTTGATCTTAGGGTAAAAATATTATCTGTATGATGCTAGCAGTAACTTATTCATAGAATCCCTTTTTCAGGTTGAGGTAAATTCTCTTTTATTTCTAGTTTGATGAGTGTTTTTGTCATGAAAGAGATATACTGTATATTTGAAACAATCTTGTACTGAAAAGTTGTTATTGTATAGTACAGTACAAAGAATTTTTTTCCTGAACCAATTACAGTAATTTGACTATTGAATACCTTATCACCCCTAAATTCTTTAGTGTGATTTTCTATATAATCACAATACCATCAAAATCAGAAGATTATCATTGATGAATAGAAGTGAGAGTGGGCATCCTTGTCATGCTTCTTGTTCCTGATTATAGAGGAAAGGCTTTCAGCTTTTCACTATTGAATATGTTAGTTGTTGGCTTGTCTTCCGTGACCTTTATTGTATTGAAGTCCACAATGGAGGTTTTCCTTGTATACCTAATTTGTTCAGAGTTTTCTACCATGAAAGGCTGTTACATTTTGTCAAATTATTTTTCTGCATCTACTTTTTTTTTCTTTTTTCACAGATCCTGCATATGGCATCTGAAAGCTATCTTTAAGAGGGATTTTTTTTTTTTTTTTTGAGACAGAGTTTCGCCGTTGTTGCCCAGGCTGAAGTGCAATGGCGTGATTAATTTCACTGCAACCTCTGCCTCCCAGGTTCAAGCAATTCTCCTGCCTCAGCCTCCCGAGTAGTTGGGATTACAGGCGCCCACCACTGCACCTGGCTAATTTTTGTGTATTTAGTAGAGACGGGGTTTCACCATGTTGGCCAGGTTGACCTCAAGTGATCCACATGCCTCAGCCTCTCAAAGTGCTGGGATTACAGGCGTGAACCACCATGCTTGGCCACTGTATGTCTTTTCATGCTCTAATACCATACTGTTTTCATTACAGAGGTTTTCTGGTTTTTTTTGAGACAGAGTCTTGCTCTGTTGTCCAAGCTGGAGTGCGGTGGCTCAATATTCAGCTCACTACAGCCTCTGCCTTTTGGGTTTAAGCCATTCTTGTGCCTCAACCTCCCAAGTAGCTGGGACTACAGCTGTGCACCACCACACCCAGCTAATTTTTATTTTATTTTATTTAAAAATTTTTTTTTTATAAAGACGGGGTTTCACCATGTTGGTTGGGCTGGTCTTGAACTCCCAACCTCAGGTGATCCGCCCGCCTTGGCCTCCAAAGTCCTTGGATTACAGGTGTGAGCCACCACGCCTGGCCTTTTTTTTTTTTTCCCTCTAATTTTTATGTTTTTGTTTGTTTGTTTGTTTTGTTTTTGAGACGGAGTTTCGCTCTTGTTACCCAGGCTGGAGTGCAATGGCGCGATCTCGGCTCACCGCACCCTCTGCCTCCTGGGTTCAGGCAATTCTCCTGCCTCAGCCTCCTGAGTAGCTGGGATTACAGGCACGTGCCACCATGCCCAGCTAATTTTTTGTATTTTTAGTAGAGACGGGGTTTCACCATGTTGACCAGGATGGTCTCGATCTCTTGACCTCGTGATCCACCTGCCTCAGCCTCCCAAAGTGCTGGGATTACAGGCGTGAGCCACCGCGCCCGGCCCAATTTTTATGTTTTTAGTAGAGACAGTGTTTTGCCGTGTTGACCAGGCTGGTCTCGAATTCCTGACCTCAGGTGATCTACCTGCTTCGGCCTCCCAAAGTGCTGGGATTACAGGTGTGAGCCACTGTGCTTGGCCTTTCCTTCTATTCTTGTGTGTTTGTTTTTCCGTATAAACTTTTGTCTCCATAAAATAGCTTTTTGGTATTTTTTATTGGAGTTCTGCATTAATTTTTAAACTATAGTTGTCAGAGCTTTGGGAATCCTTGTCAATATCACCAACACTCATGGAGCTCAGAATTTTTGTTTTGTTTTGTTCATTTGGATAGGGAGAAGGTGTCACTGACATCCTCTTCCCTTCTTGAACCAGTCATTTAATTTTATGAATTAGATTTCCATAAGATTTCAGTGGAAGAAAGCATATTTCTTTTTGAAAAATTGTTTGAAAACTGTATCATAAAGTAGGCTCTACCTGAATACATGGTGGTATGTTATGGAATGCTGTGTGTGGCCTGGGTCTCAAAATTGCCTTTCTCAAGCCTGTTTCCTCAGCAGCAAAATGGGGACCATAATAGTATCTGCCTCATAGGTGTGTGGTGAGAATTCAGTGAGAAAATGCATGTAATGTATATATCCCTAGCATATAGTAACTGTTTAATAAATGTGGACTAACAATAATGTGACCATGACTAGAGAGAGGAGAATTATTTATTTCTGGATGGACAATTCAAAGTTGTAGACAGCTAGCTAGATGGGAGTTGGATGGGGTGACTTTTTTTTTTTTTTTTTTTTTTGCGTTGAAGTCTCGCTCTGTTGCTCAGGCTGGAGTGCGGTGGCTCAATCTCAGCTCACTTCAACCTCTGCCTCCCAGGCTCAAGCGATTCTCCTGCCTCAGCCTCCCGAGTAGCTGGGATTACTGGCATGCGCCATCACGCCCAGTTAATTTTTGCATTTTTAGTAGAGACAGGCTTTCGCTATGTTGGTCTGGCTGGTCTTGAACTCCTGACATTGTGATCCACCTGCCTTGGCCTCCCAAAGTGCTGGGATTATAGGCATGAGTCACTACGCCTGGCTGAGGGGGTCACTTTTCTTAAAGTCTATTTCTGTACACCTACTATGTACCCACAAAAATAAAAATAAAAATAAAATACAAAGTTTAGATCTAAATAAAGAAATAGAATAGCATCAGTGGTAAGAAAGAGTCAATCTAGGTTGTTAACTTTCTAAACTTACTGCAGTTATTATCCTATGTGTACAAAGAAACAAAGTGGAACCTAAAATTGACAATCAACATTGGGCCAAACCACATTAGATTAGCAAAGTGAAGAAGTAGGTGCTAGAATTAGGCTGTGGGTTCTGTTCCATTGTCTGCTTAAAGAGTTCACCCCACATTACAAACCATTTAAAAAATTATTTTGGAAATTGCCCCAGTTGTGAGCCAACAAACTAGTTCTTTTTGTTTGCTTCTTCCAAGACATAGTCTCACTCTGTCCCCCAGGCTGGAGTGCAGTGGCACGATCTCAGCTCACTGCAGCCTCCACCTCCAGGTTAAAGTGATTCTCTTTTTTTTCTTTCTTTCTTTCTTTTTTTTTTTTTTGAGACAGAGTCTCACTGTCGCCAAGCTGGGGTGCAGTGGCACAACATCAGCTCACTGCAACATCTGCCTCCCGGGTTCAAGCGATTTTCCTGCCTCAGCCTCCCGAGTAGCTGGGACTACAGTCACATGCCACCTGCCCAGCTAATTTTTGTATTTTTAGTAGAGATGGGGCTTCACCATGTTGGCCAGGATGGTCTCTATCTCTTGACCTCGTGATCCACCCGCCTCAGCCTCCCACAGTGCTGGGATTACAGGCATGAGCCACCACGCCTGGCCGTTAAAGTGATTCTCTTGCCTCAGCCTCCCAAGTAGCTGGAATTACAGGCACATGCCGCCATGCCTAGCTAATTTTTTTGTATTTTTAGTAGAGATAGGGTTTTGCCATGTTTCCCTGGCTTGTCTTGAACTCCTGACCTCAGGTGATCCACTCACCTTGGCTTCCCAGAGTGCTGGGATTACAGGTGTGAGCCACCATGCCCAGCCATTAAGGGAACCAAGTCGTCAGCAACAAGAGTAATTGGAAATGGAGTCCAGATTTTTTTCTCTATTAATTTGCTCTGTTATATTATGATGTAACCAATTTGAGTTAGCAGAAGATGTTCAGTTTGGGCTTATAAATTTAGTAAGCAGTGCCTAGTGCATTCAAGTACAGAAAGTTTATCTTTTCATAGATTCTTTCTGTACTCGATAGAAAATTACAAAGAATAAAAATTACTGAATAGTCTACTATCCATAGGTAACCATCTTCAACATTTCTATGATATTCCTCTAGAAATTTGTTGTCTCTATATGTAAGATAATCTTTTAACCTGATGAAGTGTTTAACAGCATGGTGGTTTTTTGTGTAAAGACTTGGGTTTTAATCCTAGCTCTTCTATTTTACATCTATGTGGTTTCAATCAAATAACTTTTCTGAGTTTTAATGTCCCCATCCAGGAAAGAATGGGAATAATAGGGTCTCTATAAGGGGTTCACTGAATATATATATATATGTTATATATTTATTCCCTAAAAAAGTATATGTGCTGTGCAAGATACTGACTATTCGGTAAGCGTCTGCTCTGACATACTAGCTTTGCTTCTTTCTAAGCTTAACCTCTTCACTTGTACACTAGATTCCTTACTAAGGACAAGGTTTCTATAAAGCTCCCCTCTCTCTTTTTCTTTCATTATCAGGTTTCCCCCCCTTCTTCATTTAAATCTTTTGTGGCTTAGATTTTTATTGATTGATTGATTGATAGATACATAGTTACCTAGATGGGAGTTTAATTATAGAAGCTTTCTGTACTTTAATGAGGCTGTCTCTTGGGTTTAAGTGGATAGAATTGGTTGCAGTGATTTTCATCCATTATTTTGGTGGTAATAAAGTCAGAACTATAAATTAGGGTCTTTCATCCTCAGCAATATTGATATTTTGGGTCAAATTCTTTTTTTTCTTTTTTTTTTTTTTTTTTGAGATATAGTCTCACTGTGTCGCCCAGGCTGGAGTGCAGTGGCACAATCTTGGCTTACTGCAACCTCCACCTCCCAGATTCAAGCGATGCTCTTGCCTCAGTCTCCTGAGTAGCTGGGATTACAGGTGTGTACCACCATGCCCAGCTAATTTTTGTATTTTTGTAGAGACAGGGTTTCAGCATGTTGGCCAAGCTGGTTTTGAATTCCTGACCTCAGGTGATCTGGCCTCCTCAGTGTCCCGAACTGCTGGGATTACAAGTGTTGGCCAAATAATTCTTTCTTGTGGGAGATATCCTGTGAGCATACGATACTTACTGGCATCCCTGGCCTTTACTCACTATATGCCATTATATATATATGAATATATATATTATTATATATATGAACCTTCAGTTCTGACAAAAAAATGCCTCTATTCATTGCCAGATGTCCTCAGTGGGAGTTGAGTGGGAATAGTCACCCATTGAGAACTACTTACTATAAACATTGACTCATCTATAGCAATTATAAAGGGATAATTATTTACCTGTTTTCCTAATAGTCTTGTAAAGTATAATCCTATTATCAGCCTGCCAAATGAATGTTTTTGACCTACAGAGATGACAAATAACATCTGGAATTCATTTAAGTATGTGTTAAGAATGCTGGTAATAACATGGTGGTTATGGAGGTGGTCTATTTGCACCTCACCTCCTAAGACCATAATGATGATGATTATAATAATGAGGTTACCATTTGTGGATGACTATTGTGTACCAGGCACTATGCCTTGGTGTAGTTTATATAGACATATTTTACAGGAGAAATCCTATGAAGATTGCCCAAGTGTGATGCAACTGTAGGTGCTCCTGTCAACTTAATGAGCCATGTATACATTTCATCTGACTCTTTTTTTTTTTGAGATGGAGTTTTGCTCTTGTTGCCTAGGCTGGAGTGCAAAGGTGTGATCTTGGCTCACTGCAACCTCTGCCTCCCGGGTTCAAGTGATTCTTCTGCCTCAGCTGCTTGAGTAGTTGGGATTACAGGCATGCACCACCACACCCGGCTAATTTTGTATTTTTAGTAGAGACAGGGTTTCTCCATGTTGGTTAGGCTGGTCTCAAACTCCTGATCTCAGGTGATCTGCCTGTCTCGGCCTCCCATAGTGCTGGGATTACAGGCGTGAGCCACTGCTCCAGGCCTCATCTGACTCTTGATTGTCAAAACTAGATGAGACCAAGGTGGGCACAATGGCACACATCCTACTTGGGAGGCCGAGGTGGGAGGATCGCTTGAGACTGGGTGTTCAAGTTCAGCCTGGGCAACATAGGGAGACCTGTTTTTAAAAACAGAAACATACTAGATAAGGCCAGAAAGTCTGGTTTGACCAGAATAGTCAAGTAGTATCCAGTATCTCAGGAGCAGAGAGATTATTTGGTAAAGGTGAGGGTATGTAACTACCGAACATGGGCTGGAAGTGGTTAGTAGAGTGCAGAAAATGAAGAAGCATACCAAGGCAAAGTACAGATCAGGTTTCCTGAGCCAGCATTCTCTGAATTGGGTAGATTCTCTTCTGTTAGAACTGGCATGTAAGTATGACTGGAACTGAACCCTCTATACAGAATAGAGGTTGAGCATTCCAAATCCGAAAAATTGAAAATCAGAAATGCTCCAAAATTTGAAATATTTTAAGCACCAACATGATGTTCAAAGTAGATGCTCTATTGGTAAGTGTAACGCAACTATTTAAAAATCCAGGAACATCTGAAATCTGTCACACTTCTGATCCCAACCACTTTTGATACGGGATATTTATGGTTTCATTTTTTTAGAGGGCTGTCTTGAGAGAATTAGTTATAGGTCGATAACTCTTCACAGCCTGTGATTTGAATTAATCTTTAGGAACAAGGCCAGGTGTGGTGGCTCACACCTGTAATCCCAACACTTTGGGAGGCCAAAGTGGGCAGATTGCTTGAGTCCAGGAGTTCGAGTTATCCTGGGAAATATGGTGAAGTCCTATTTCTATTTAAAAAAAAAAAAAAATTAGCCAGGCATGGTGGCGCATGCCTATAGTCCCAGCTACTCGAGAGGCTGAGTTGGGAGGATCACCTGAACCCCTGAAGTCGTGAGCTGTGATAGTGCCACTGCTCTCCAGCCTGGGCAATGGGAAGTGAGACCCTGCCTTTAAAAAAGAAGAAGAAGAAAAAAAAAAACCATGACAGATGTCTTTAAGCTGCCCTTCCTGTTCTGGGTTCATGAAGCATCTATTAGAAAGGTGATCCATATGTAGAAATGAAGAAATCTTAACTCTTTACGGTATTCTTTTAATTTTGTTTTAAAAATAATCTGTCTCATTCAAATCCTGAATTAGAAGTTGTTTGATATAAATACTGAAAATTGTTGAGGGAAGAATTTAAAGTTTAATCATTTTGCTTTTATCTGTCGTATACTTAGCTCTTTATTAGTTACTGGGAGTGTCAAGTTTTATTTTTAAATCCGAAGTCTAAAGTAAGTAATTACTGAAAGCTAGTTTTCTTTTTCTTTTTTTGAAATGGAGTCTCACTCTTGTTGCCCAGGCTGGAGTGCAATGGCACGATCTCGGCTTACCGCAATCTCTGTCTCCCAGGTTCAAGCGATTCTCCTACCTCAGCCTCCCTCCCCAGTAGCTGGGATTACAGGCATGCACCACCACACCCGGCTAATTTTGTATTTTTAGTAGAGACGGGGTTTCTCCATGTTGGGCAGGCTGGTCTCAAACTCCTGATCTCAGGTGATCTGCCTGCCTTGGCCTCCCAAAGTGCTGAGATTACAGGCCTGAGCTACCTTGCCTGGTCTAAAAGCTAGTTTTCAAGTCATATGTAATGAGCGAAGACCTGAGTTAAAAGATTTAGCATACTGAATTATCTTAGTTGATTCATGCTGTACTTACATGGGCCTCCTATTTCTTGTGGCCAAGATAACATCAACAAAAATAATTGTCTCAAGGCACACCTAAGAAGATTTAATTATCATGTTAATTGTACTACTGTTCCTTAGTGAGCCTTCTTAGTTTAGTACCTATTTTGTATGGGTAGCTACTTCCCAGTATTCAAGTGGTACTATTTCCAGGATGAGTTTTGGCAGTTGATATTTATAATATTGGTAATTCATGTATCTCCCCCTTTTATTTTTCTGTGTTTTATGATATTTTGAAAAGTTTTATTTTTAAAAGCTTTTTATTGAAAGATAATGTCAGTGTTCAACTTAATGCATCTTTACAAACTGAACATACCTGTATAACCCCCACATGACCTGGCACCTCAAAGCCCCCTTCATTCTCCTTTTTAGTCACTACTCCCACCCTCAGGGGTAATGACTATCCTGGAATGAAGGCATAGCCTGATTTTACTTGCTCTTCTGCTTTATATAAATGGAATTTCACAGTATTTACTCTTTTGTGTCTAGCTTCTTTCACTCAACCCTACATTAGTGAGATTCATGTTTATTTTGCTTTGTTCTATATTATTCCTTTTTATTGCTGTATATTTTCCATTATGTGAATGTACAATTATCATTTCACTGGTTTTTTTTTTTTAATGAATGAGAGGTTCTTTATGTTGCCCAAGTTGGCCTCCTCAAGCGCCAGGACAACTAGCCTGAGCCACGGCGGCTCCTCCATTTCACTGTTAATTGTCATCTGATCATTTCTAGTTTGGGCTGTTTTGAATTGTGTTGCTATGAACATATAAATGCATTTATTTGGGTTATTTATCTGTCACTAGCATTGTTAGGTAATACTGTAAGCTCTAGTGTATAGTGCCAGTTTTTGAAAATGGTTGTACCCATACCAAATTGCATTTCTATAGCAGTGTGTGAGAGTTTGTTAACTTCTCTAACATTTGATATTTGCCCTCTTTTTCATTTTAGCCATTCTGGTGAATAGGTAGTAGTATCTTAGAAAATCTTCTGTTGGGAAAATTAGTTGCAAATTTGGGACCTCTTGGGACTTTATTTTTTATTTTTTTATTTTTTAAATAAAGATGGGGTTTCACCACGTTGGTCAGGCTGGTCTTGAACTCCTGACCTCAGGTGATCTGCCCGCCTTGGCCTCCAAAGTGCTTGGATTACAGGCGTGAGCCACCACACCCAGCTGGAAATTTAATCTGTTACACCAACCTCATGCCACCACTGAAGCCTCAATGATATCTCTTCCTCCAGTTTAGTCCCTTTGCTTAAGGCAAGCATTATCTTCAATCTGCACTCAGAATTAGCAAATATTCCCAGAGAAGAAAATGGATGATTATCATCAGCTTACCTCAGAGGGTGCTTGCCTCTCTGGAATTCTAGTTTATCCAATTCTTGTTGTTTGTACAACTTTCCAACATCTTTGCAAATGTTATTTATACTTTAGTTGTTGAAGTTGACTTAGTTTGCTGTGAACTGCTATATCCTACCCAGAAATGGAAGTTGTCAGTAGGTTCTTGAGATTTTCTATATACACAATCATACTGCTTGAGAATCATGTTAATTTTTTTCTTCCTTCCTTTCCCATCTCTGTGTGTTTTCTTTCTTTTTCTTGGTTTATTTGGACTGATTAGAACTACCAATACAATGTTGTAATAGAAGAAGTGTTAGTGGCATCCTATTGGTGGGGGAGGGTGGGGAGATTGTTTACATTGTTTGTAACGTAAACTATTGAGTATACTATTAAGTATGATAGTTACCATAGTTTTTGTGATATTCTTTTTAAAATGAAGAAATCTAATTCTAGTTTGCTGACTTTGAAAAAATACATTCTGCACCTACCAGGATGATTATGATTTTCCTCTTTTTTTCTGTTCATGTGGCTTAATGTATACATTTAAAAAATAGTATACTTAAACCCATTCATGTCTACTGTAATAATTATTTTTACATTTCCTTTCGTACATGAGACAGTTCTGTACATATACTCTCTAGCTTTAAACTTGTTATACATTTAATCCTGTCAAGTATTGTTCTTAGCTAGGGGACTCCTTTGGTAGATTAGAAGCATTCTAGACTCTCCTTACTACCTCTGTTTTATATGCAGAGGAAGGATTAAAAAAACTGAAAACTTTCCTTGGAGCATTTATTTTGACCTTCTTTAATTTTTGTTGCCTGGTTTTTGTTATTTGGGATTGTAAGGGAAGAAGAATGGGGCCAGGGAAGGACTGTGAAGGTGACAAACAAGAGCTGGAGAATAAACTGGTATATGATTTCCTTCAGCACCACCTTCTGTTCCTCCCCTTCCCACGCTTCCTCTTTCTCTGTAGTTCCAGCTTTACCACAAATCAGCTTGCCCTTGGGCAAGTCACTTAACTACTGATTTTTTTTTTTTTTTTTTGATTATGCTTTAGTATGCAAGCACTGAGCTTTTGTTTCTCATTTGGAGTTGAAGAGGATGACTGTGAACAGCTATTATGACCCACCACTTAGGGAGAATGGAAAGATTAAATGAGCAGTTTATAAACCATATACCACTTTAAAAAAAATGAGAGTGATTGTTAGGATTAGATTTGTACAAGGGTATTCTATCTTACTTTTTTTTTTTTTTTTTGAGATGGAGTCTCGCTCTCAGCCAGTCTGGAGTGCAGTGGCGCGATCTCGGCTCACTGCAACCTCTGCCTCCTGGGTTCAAGCAATTCTCCTGCCTCAGCCTCCCAAGTAGCTGGGATTACAGGCATGTGCCACCATGCCTAGCTAATTTTTATATTTTTAGTAGAGAGGGGGTTCCGCCATGTTGGTCAGGCTGGTCTCAAACTCCTGACCTCAGGTGATCTGCCCACCTTGGCCTCCCAAAGTGCTGGGATTACAGGCGTGAACCACCATGCACCCTATATCTCACATTTTTTAACAGCCCTAAAAACTCCATGTGGAAGAAGGATACTTGTGAAACACCCTTGGTACCCAAACTACAACTGTAAGAAACTCTATAGTTACCTCTGTGGCACAAGGTCTAAAACAGAGGTTTTGTTCATTTGCTTAAACTTTATTATAACATTTCTATAAAGTGTTTTGTGTTAAGCTTGTCACTTTTGAAATGAACAACCGTTGACATGCATGCATCAAACTAAAACAACATTTGCAAAAGCACTTCTCTCTAAAATGATACTGCTTTAGAATTTCTTTAAAGTGCAACCATCCTACTTCATTTGAGGGTTTATTTGTTGATCATAAACTCCTTTCCAGAGGGCCAGGACACAGAGTGACAGTAGCTGATATTCTGCCTGGCACAAAGGCAAAACATGAGGGGTGAACAAGATTTAACTGATGTGACTTTATTTTGTACCCAACTTGATGATCTAGCTGGTGTATGAAGTGAGGTATACCTGCCCTTATAACTGAAGAGCTTTGGGTAGGTGGTTCCCTAAGATGTGTTGTTATTTTTTAGTTCATGTAACATTAATAGAACTTGGGATATATGGTCTTAAACATTAATATATTGAGGCCTCCGTGGGCTCATACCACCACTATTTTGTCATCCCTCTGCTTATTTACCTCTGCTTTCTGCAAGGAAGTGGGAATGTTCTGTGGTGTGGTTTGAATTCCAGGCCTTTTCTCTCTGGGCTCCTCCTCCACATGCATGAGTTCCAGAGGCCTTGATTTCTACCTATGGTTTTGAGAGTGGGTGGATGGATTCCGCAGAAGAGAGGTTTTGGTTTGTAATTCACCATTAACGTGATCACTCACCCATTCAGATATATAGGTCATTATTTCTAAATCAGGTCTGACTTTAAATTTGTAAGAGAGCCATGGAGGTGAGTAGAAAGCAAAAAGCAAAGTAAAATTTCCCAATCTGCTACTATATTGATTGTGAAACACTTTAAAGAGAGATGAGAAAGACCAAAAGGTTATCTGAATAAAAGATTCTTTGCATAGTAAAATTTACTCTTGGTATGGAATTTGGAAATGACCTTATATTTGGGGAATTGTTTTTGCAGACCTGAAATTTATGCCTTTACATGTCTTAGTCCATGATCTTTACCTGGAGTTCCTGTTGTAGTTCATTAGCACCACGCTTCTTGTTTTTCCACTACATTCCTCATGCTTTTTCCTCATTGTCAGACTTCACTCATGTATTCCCTTCTCCTTTGATTGATTGTCCCCTTGCCTTTTATTTGGTGTGCTTCTACTCTCCCATCCTAGACAGGGTAAGGTCCATCCCCTTTATTACTCCCATAGTGTCCCAGGGACAATTTTGTCACTACACTTAAAAGATAATGACCTGGGCTGGGTGTAGTGGCTCACACCTGTAATCCCAGCACTTTGGGAGGCCAAGGCAGCAGTCACTTGAGCCCAGGAGTTTGAAAGACCAGCCCGGACAACATGGCGAAACTCTGTCTAAAAAACAAAACAAAACAAAAAATTAGCTGGGCACAGTGGTGAGGCTGAGGTGGGAGGATTACCTGAGCCCGGGAGGGCGAGCCTACAGTGAACCGAGATCGTACCACTACACTCCAGCCTGGGTGACAGAGTGAAACCCTGTCTCAAAAACAAGAAAAACAAGATAATGACCTGTTTTCATATCTGACTTCATCACTAGTCTAGGTTCCTTCAAAACAAGGACTCTAGTGTACCCATCTTTGCATAGTGTGATGCCTGGACCTTAATAGACTTCCTTAAATGTTTGAATACGGAGGGGAGGCTGGACAGAGGACTGCGTGTTAAGAGCTGAGTTTGGTTATAACTTTTTGTTGTATGATCTTGGAAAACTGATTTATTAAACTCCTTGAGGTTCAGTTTCCTTGTATGTAAGATGAGGGGGATCTAGCCTACCTGGGGATCTTGTTAAAATGCAGATTATGGCTCAGTAGGTCTCTGGTAGGTTCTAATATTTTGAATTTTTTTTTAATTTTCTTTTTATCTCTTCTTTTTTTTTTTTGAAGGCAAGATTAGAGAACAAGATATTTTGCATTTTTAACAAGCTCCCAGGAGAAGCCAGTGTAGCCAGTCCATGAACTACAAAAGACTAGATAACATCTAGTGGCTCTTCCAGCTTTTGTCTTCTGTGATTATAGGCACTGTTTTAAATTCTGAACAAAATGACAGAATATGTGTTGTAATTACTAAATATCTCTCCAGTTTATCAGAGTGCTGAAAACAGACAATTCTGTGCCTTATGAAGTTACCAGTGTATAATGATGTCCCTAGAATTGAAAGTAATTTTATTGCTCCTAAAATTTTAACTTTAACAAGTTAAAAATATAAATGTCTGGGAAAGCATTTGAGTTAACACTAGCTTGTCATCTAAATTGTCAGTATGCTTGCTTATTGGAGAACATTTGCCATAAATAAAATTACTCTAGAAGGCTTTATGCTAATGATCTGAGGTAGATAGACAGGTGTATAAATGCAGAGACAGGCAAGCTGTTGATGAATTCATCATCAGAGGAGGAAGAGTTTCCAGTCATTGTCTTCACTTCTCCAGAAGGTAAGAATCAAATCATTGTAGGAAGTGTTGATAGATATGCTATAGGTAAACCCAGTCTTTGTATTGCATAGGAGTGCTGGGAATAGGTTTTGTTTGAAAATGTTGCTACTGTTTCTTTTGGGTTTTGCTTCCTTAAGAAGTCATGATACTTTATTAGGGAGTATTGTCACCTTGGAAATTTTTAGCTTTCCTTGATTCTTTGGTTTTTTTTGTTTGTATTTTTCTTTATTTTGTCTTTTGTGCTTTCCTTGATTCTTTGTACAAAAGTAGTTGGACTAATTTTTATGTGTGACTTACAGAATAAATCCATCTCTACTCTCAACCACGTCAGGAATATTAATCCAGCACAACTCAGCGTCCAAATAAGTTATATCCATGCCTGTGATGGACTCTGATCATTTGTAAATAGTTCTTACTGGGCTGGAACCTTCAATTTCTTGCTATTCTGTCTATCTACATCCTACTCTGTGTTTTATAATTTTAATATTTTTTGTCTAAAAAAATAAAAATCTGGACAAGGGAAGTTGAAACCTGGAAAAAAAATGCAGATAGTTGAGGTGTTTACATAGAGTTTTTAACTTCTCACACAGTAAGATAATTTATACTTCCAACGTGAGCTATATTTCGTTTCCCCTCTACAGTTGTGGTTTGGACAGAAGTTTTAGACAATCATCATCATCATCGTTATTACATTTTAATCATTTGTAATCCTTGGTTACCTAAGTCAAACTCACTGGGTCAAGCACCATAGAGGAAATTGACTATAACTATCACTAGTATATCAACCCTTGCCTGGGGTAAGTTCAAGCATTCTCTTTGGTACACACTGAGGTTCTTATTAATCCCCGTTTTAACACTACCTTTCCTTCTGGGGGTCTTAATGGAGACTGCTTTGTGGCTTATTTAGTGTTATGTTGCTGCTAGGGTGGGACTCATTTTAAAAAATAGCTTAATTTATATCGAACTCAATTTTTTTTAAACAAACTGTACACACTGAAGGCATTTGATGTAGACTAAACAGATTGTCCTTTGCCAAATATCTTAACAAGGACTGTTTTTTTGTTTTCTTTTGAGACGGAGTCTCACTCTGTTGCTCCCAGGCTGGAGTGCAGTGACATGATCTTGGCTCACTGCAGCTTCTGCCTTCTGTACCATTTTTTGTAATCTGCTGAAGAGCTGAATGCCAATTCAAGCGTTTCTCCTGCCTCAGTCTCCCAAGTAGCTGGGATTACAGGCACCCGCCACCACGCCTGGCTAATTTATAGTATTTTTAGTAGAGATGAGGTTTCACCATATTGACCAAGCTGTTCTTGAATTCCCGACCTTAGGTGATCTGCCCACTTCGGCCTCCCAAAATGCTAGGGTTACAGGCGTGAGTGACTGCGCCTGGCCTAGGACTGTTATCTGAGGTTCCTTGTACCCCTCTTTGGAGTCTTAAATAGACCATTTCCTGTCACCCTGAGAATTATTACTATTTTTCCACAAATATCATTTTTTAGACTTTGCACTCAGATATTTTCATCATTCTTTAACATTGAATTTTAACTGGCTTATGGCTAATGAGGTAGAAATAATTGTTAATAATGGTTTTTCACTTTCAAGTTGCTTTTGAATTTTCCAATAGTGACCTTATAGCCCCAATATGTTAATATCATATTTTATGCTTTGTTTTTCAAGAAATTGTTTTTACTATAAATAGGGCAAGACCATTAGCACTGTTTGTTGTAAAGTGCTATGTGATTTTAAAAACCAGTATTATACATTTAGTATGATATGTTGATCTGTAAAATTTCATATCTTCTCTCCTCTAAAGATCTATCAGCATTGTTAGAGAGGGCAAGAAAAAAAAAGATCTAGGGGAACTAGGAGACAGTCTTAATAGCAACAAACCCCTTTGGTTTATCAATTATTATGCAAATTAGAAGAATAATTATAGGTGATTTCAGAGAAGAAAGTATGATGGTGAAAGCAAACTAGATGTTTTTCCTCTCTCAATTTCTAGAGATTTTGACACAAAAAATATTTAAAATAATTGTATGCCTATTTCTTCCCCCTCTTATTTACCTTTAAATCTAGCTGTCAGTCTTTGAGGAACAGTCAGATCTATTTATTTTGTCTTGCAGGTAAGAAGCAAATGTGCTCTTAGAGGGTTATTTTTCCTCTGTAGTTTCAGATATGTTTTTGGCTTTACTCAATTATATACTGGCAGTATATTAACCTGCCAGTAGTAGCAGTTTCTTTCTTTTTTTTTTTTTTGGTCTATTAAGCAGTCTCCAGTACAGACAAAAGTAACATCTACCCTACTCTCAAAAAACATGCATACCCTGGACTCTGGAAAGTCCCTTCACTGCACTAATACCAACCAAAATCCCTACAGGATTCTGTGTACTGATAGTCCTTTCCCATCACTGTAATCTAGCCTTTCTAGAGAAGAAGGAAGACTGTCGGGGGGGCCGGGCGTGGTGGCTTATGCCTGGAATCCAAGCACTTTGGAGGCCAAGGCAGGCGGATCACCTGAGTTTGGGAGTTCAAGACCAGCCTGACCAACATGGTGAAACCCCGTCTTTAAAAAAAAAAAAAAAAAAAAAGACTGTTGGAGGAAGCCCTTTGTAAGACAGTTTTTCTGACATCTCTGTTAAGATTGCTAGACTTTTCCTGCTCTGGCATTCAGCTCTTCGGCAGATTACAAAAATTACTTAGGGTCCTTCCAACTTTTTGTTTGTTTGTTTTATGTCCTTGTTATTGCTACCGTCCTAGGACAGCATGGATCTCTTATTTTATATTAGGACTTCACAAGATTGTTCCTCACTGGGGGTTGTTCCCCATGTTTTGACCATGTGTATATCAGACCTGCGAGTTCCAGATCTACCCTATCTTTCAATATCATCAATTTCAGCAGTGTTTGGGCTGACCGAGTAATAGTTCTTACACAACATCTCACCTTACTCTAGCAGATACCTCTGAAATAGTGTGAAAGAAAACTCTTATTCTAGGCTGGGCAGAGTGACTCACACTTGTAATCCTAGCACATTGGGAGGCTGAGGTAGACAGATGGCTTGAGCTCAGGAGTTCAAGACTGTGTTGTAACATGTCGAAACCCCATCTCTACAAAATATACAAAAAATTAACCGGGTGTAGTGGTGCGTGCTTGTAGTCTCAGCTGCTTGGAGGGGCTGAGGTGGGAGGATGAGGTCCGCTTGAGGCCAGGAGGTTGAGATCTGCAGTGAGCCAAAATCACGCTACTGCATACAAGCTTGGGTGTCAAAGTAAGACCCTGTCTTGAAACAAAACAAAAACAAAAACTCTATTCTAGTTCTGCATACAGATTAACACATGGTCTAACCTACCATGTCTCAAATCCATATCCATGTGCTCTTTTAGATATAAAAATGGCTCCATGAAAACAATTTTGGTAGCATTTCTCTGAAAAAATGAGGGGTAAGAGGCAGGAAAGCAATGACTGCATCCTGTAGAGTGGCTATAAAAGGTTTCCTCCAGCATCAAAATCTGATGATGTATTTTATGGGTTTGCTTGATGTTATTCTTTGTCCTTAAAAAAAAAAGTTACAATCCAACAATTAATAATATTTTTCTTTTCAGTTTCCAAAAAAAGACTTACAGCAAAATGAATAATCCAGCCATCAAGAGAATAGGAAATCACATTACCAAGTCTCCTGAAGACAAGCGAGAATATCGAGGACTAGAGCTGGCCAATGGTATCAAAGTACTTCTTATCAGCGATCCCACCACGGATAAGTCATCTGCAGCACTTGATGTGCACATAGGTACAATTTAAAATTATGAATTAAGCTTTGTTTAGTTTCATTGACCTAATGTTGACATTTATTACAGAACTTTCCATACATGTCTAAATACTCAGTAGTTACTGGTTCCATGTACCTTATTTTACACCAGAACCCTCTTAAAGCTATTGGTAACCTACAGTTGACTCAGTCAAATAATCTTACATTTCCTAAGGACATCTTATTAGCTTCCCACCTAAGATGACCTAGCAGCAAAATTCATTCCTATCCTTTACAGGAACAGTTCTGATTTTTTCCACCTTGGTACATTTAATATCATATTTCTTTTTTTGGTGGGGGGAGGGGAAGGGGTCTGGCTCTGTCGCCAGGCTGGAGTGCAGTGGCGCGATCTTGGCTCACTGCGACCTCCACTTCCGGGTTCAAGTGATTCTCCTGCTTCAGCCTCCTGAGTAGCTGGAACTATAGGCGTACACTACCACCCCCGCTAATTTTTGTATTTTTAGTAGAGATGGGATTTTGCCATGTAGGCCAGGCTGGACTAGAACTCCTGACCTCAGGTGATCTGCCCACCTCGACCTCCTAAAGTGCTGGGATTACAGGTGTGAGCCACTGTGCCCTGCCGAGTTGTTTGTTATGTATGTGTACAGTTAGTGGAACAGTGTTTGTTTTTGTCCTCTTTGAAAAGCTTTTATTTAACTTAGTGGCATTTTAGAACTGAGGAAATAAGGTAATATTGAACAAATAATTACTCCCTACCATAATGCTTTGGACTACCAGAGTGCTTTGCAAATGTCATCTGATTTGTACTTACATGGCCCTCTAAGATGTCTATATATTGAAGCAATTGAGGCAGGACAGGTAAAGTATTGTGCTTAACATTTCACAGCTAGAGAGCTGGTAACCCTCAAACGCATGCTGTTAGCACTGTGCTGTAGGGTCTTCTGCAATGAAACCATGATGAGAAAATTTTAGCTCTTAAAACTGTGATTCCAGCTCTTTCTTCCTCTCTAGCACGTGGGGAAACTAATGTTCAGAGACACTAAGTAACCTGCCCAAGGTTACCAACTAATTAATGTCAAGAGCAGGCACTAGAAACCAGTCTTCTGACTTACCTTCCGACTTACAAGTCTTCTGATTTACCTTCTAAATAATACCATTTTGGGTAGCGTGTGCTTAACTTTCTGATTATATGGTTGAAGTTGTCATGCTAACAAGAACTACAAATCATCTCTGCTTACTAGCTTTCAACATAAAACAATGATTTATTATATGTGTTTTCTCTTTCAGGTTCATTGTCAGATCCTCCAAATATTGCTGGCTTAAGTCATTTTTGTGAACATATGCTTTTTTTGGGAACAAAGAAATATCCTAAAGAAAATGAATACAGCCAGTTTCTCAGTGAGCATGCAGGAAGTTCAAATGCCTTTACTAGTGGAGAGCATACCAATTACTATTTTGATGTTTCTCATGAACACCTAGAAGGTGCCCTAGACAGGTAATGCTGAATACCCTATGAATTATCCAACTTTGTGTACTTACCACATTAATAATAATTATTATTATTTCTACAGAGATGGCTTCATAGCTTTATAGTTTAACAAAAGGTGGCTGGGCATGGTGGCTCATGCCTGTAATCCCAGCACTTTGGGAGGCCGACGTGGGTCGATCACAAGGTCAGGAGATCGAGACCATCCTGGCCAACATGGTCAAACCCCATCTGTACTAAAAATACAAAAATTAGCTGGGCATGGTGGCGCATGGCTGTAATCCCAGCTACTCAGGAGGCTGAGGCAGGAGAATCGCTTGAACCAGGGAGTCGGAGGTTGCATTGAGCTGAGATTGTGTCACTGCATTTGCTCCAGCCTGGGCAACAGAGTGAGACTCCATCTCAAACAAAAAAAAAAAACCAACAAAAACAAACAAAAAATAACAACAACAACAACAACAAAATGTATTTTAACCAGTGTTTTTTCCTGTGTTTTCTGAAAAAGAAAAAATAAGTGATGTCATATATTTACTTTGTGGTAAAGGAATTATGATGGCATGACTTTAAATGAGCCTGCAGGGCTACAAAATATTTTATTGATGTATAGACTTCTCAGGAGACCTTTCTATTCTAACTGGTGTTACATATAAAGCATGTGATGAAGACTAACTTGTGGTAGTGTCACTGATCTCTTTTCAGACATACTTCTGTTTCAGAATGCTAAACATTAAATATTCTCTCCTCCCTCAGTTCCTTGCTTCTCAAGGATGCTTAGTAGATACAGAATGTTTTGACCTGCTGTTTCAACCCTGGGGATATTTCAAAAGTATTTGCTGGAGCAAGCTCCAGTAGGCCAATTTAATTTCTTGGTCTTTTTTTTTTTTTTTTTTTTTTTTGAGATGAAATCTCACTCTGTCACTAGGCTGGAGTGCAGTGGCACGATCTCGGCTCACCTGTCTTAGCCCCCTGAGTAGCTGGGACTATACAGGTGCACGCCACCATGCCCAGCTAATTTTTGTATTCTTAGTAGAGATGGGGTTTCACCATGTTGGCCAGGATGGTCTCGATCTCTTGACCTCGTGATCTGCCCACCTCAGCCTCCCAAAGTGCTGGGATTATAGGCTTGAGCCACCTTGGCCGGAGTACGTGCATGCGTGTGTGTGTGTGTGTGTGTGTGTGTGTGTGTGTATAACATTTTTTTGTTTTTGTTTTTTGAGACAGAGTTTCGCTCTTCCCAGGCGTGTGTGTGTGTGTGTGTGTGTGTGTGTATATAAAATTTTTTTTTCAATAAAAATCAATAAAGCAAAAAAAAAACCCCAAAAAAAACCCAAAAAACAAAAACAAACAAAAAAAACTTTTGTTTTCTTTTGAGACAGAGTTTCGCTCTTATTGCCCAGGCCCGTGTGTGTGTGTGTGTGTGTGTGTGTGTGTGCGCGCGCAAAATATTTTTTTTCTTTTGAGACAGAGTTTCTCTCTTGTTGCCCAGGCTGGAGTGCAGTGGCATGATTTCGGCTCACCTCACCTTGACCTATGCCGCCTGAGTTGAAGCGGTTCTCCTGCCTCAGCCTCCCAAGTAGCTGGGATTACAGACATGTACCATTACACCCAGCTGATTTTATGTTTTTAGTAGAGATGGGGTTTCACCATGTTGGTCAGGCTGGTCTCAAACTCCTGACCTCAGGTGATCCACCCACCTTAGCCTCCCAAAGTGCTGGGATTACAGGTGTGAGCCACCACGCCCAGCTTTGGTCAATTTTTTATACAGCTAACAATTTCTAATTTTTTTGTTACGTCAGTGATTTGATTCATTATTTGAAGTACAACTTATCCTTGGTGAATTTTTGTAGTTTTCTTTCTTTTTTTTTTTTGGAGATGGAGTCTCGCTCTTGTCACCCAGGCTGGAGTGCAGTGGCGTGATCTTGGCTCACTGCAACCTCTGTCTCCTGGGTTCAAGCAATTCTCCTGCCTCCGCCTCCTGAGTAGCCGGGATTACAGACACGCTCCACCACTGGCTAAGTTTTGTATTTTTTAATAAAGTTGAGGTTTTACCATGTTGGTCATCTGGTCTCGAACTCCTGACCTTGTGATCTGCCCACCTCAGCCTTCCAAAGTGCTGCGATTACAGGTGTGAGCCACCATGCCTGGCCCAAATTTTAATAGTTTCTGTGATGTCAAGGTGTAATTCAGCAACTTTTTGATGGATCTATAATGAAACTTGACTTTGTAGTTTTAGTCATTGTCAGCTTTATTTGCTTACTTTTAATAATAGTCATATTTTTGAATAAACATTATCAAGGCAAGGGCATAGGTTTACGATATGTGCTGGGTCAAAGTAGTCTGTTTCCTACTTATTCTATCTTATGTTTCAGTCTTTAGGCAGCAGCTTTGAGGGGTAATCATCTTTTATATATATTCCCAGAAGACTTCCATTAATGAGTTCTCTGGGATCATACACTGAATTTCATTTCCTGCTTTACAAATGCTTCAGCAGATGTTTATATAATAGATCTCTGTGTGATGGAGGATGTCTGTTACTTGGCCCACACTAAAAATCCACTTGTATAAGAGGATCATTTTAAAAACTTGATTATACTATGTCATAACATGGCTCTTTATCTGGGCCTATCCAGCTTTGGTATATAGCTATTAGACATTTTTCTCAGCCTGGAGATATTGAGGTAGGTAAAAGATGTTACATGTCCAGAAATTCTCTGTTTCCATACATCCTTGATTATAGACTCCAGATAGAGTTTTTTCTTGGATTGTTATGTGAAGAGTACTTAGCACAGTATCATATTCACTTATGCACTTAAAATAAATAGCATGTAATGATAACGGCTTCTGTGACAGCTGGGCTGTGAGGTGTAGTAACTGAGATGTTTATACACCCAAGAGTCCCTTAGGCCCACTGGATAAAGAAGTCCTGTCAGAGCCTCTGCTCTTAGCTTCATCTGAATCAAGTCTTATTCTATAAAATGGAATGTAAAGTTTCTTAAGAATTACTACAGGAATCATGAGTTAAATTCAACCTGATAGAGAAGAGTTAATTTATTAGCTGTAAGTATCTTAGTTAAACTTTGGTACTGTTATTAAAGAATAGCTTCAAGAAAGGCATAGTGGTTACTTATGTTAAAGTTACATTCCATGTTATTTGTTGAATCACTGCTTATTAAAAATTTATAGACTGTTTCTCTTATGAGTTCATGAAAGCCCATAATCATGGCTTAGACAAACTATGTCAAACCTCACATTTTTCACTGCATTGTTTTTTCCTACTAATTCAAGTTTTTCTATGTAAGAAGAAATATTCAAATTGAGCCTTTTAACAGTAGATCACTCATTTGTCCTAAGGTGCCTGAGTCTTAGTGAAATTGCACCTAAAACTGTAAATTTAAGATTTGCCTAGAAACTATGATCTGCCTTTTTCTTTCTTTCTCTTTCTTTCTTTTTTTTTTTTTTGAGAAGTAGCCACATATAAAAAGTTTTTATACACATGCCAAATTAAAAATTTTAAATAGATTGCTGCTGTCTCCACAATCTGCCTTTTTCGGTGTTAATTTTTAAATATTTTGCTAGTTTTTTATCATCTCTGGAGTAGATTGACTCCTCTGCATTTACCTCTGTTCAATATTGGATTTTTCTTCTGTTACATGGCACTTATTTTATATTCCTTTTTTCTTAGTAGCAATGGCAGTTTTGTTTCTGATTCTGTAGAATTTACATTTCCTACCTAATAAGTTTCAAAAATATTTTTAAAAGGCCATTCTTTTAAAATGACATCTTTCAAATTGTTAATTATGTTTCATACCCTTAGGTTTGCACAGTTTTTTCTATGCCCCTTGTTCGATGAAAGTTGCAAGGACAGAGAGGTGAATGCAGTTGATTCAGAACATGAGAAGAATGTGATGAACGATGCCTGGAGACTGTTTCAATTGGAAAAAGCTACAGGGAATCCTAAACACCCCTTCAGTAAATTTGGGACAGGTTTGTCAACAGTTGCTTTCCTTGACCTCATTTAAACCCATGGCCACTGCATGGTATTATATTTTATATATATATAAAATATATTTATGTGTTTATTTATGTGTACAACCCATGGCATATACAGTTTGTAGCGTATTTTACGCTTTAGGATAGATTTCAAAATTCCACATATCTACTTACATCCTGTTCAAATAGGGTTCTAAATGTTTTTATTTATTTATTTTTTTGAGATAGAGTCTGGAGTGCAGTGGAGCAATCTCAGCTTACTGCAACCTCCACCTCCCAGGTTCAAGTGATTCTCCTGCCTCCGCCTCCCGAGTAGTTTACAGGCACCCACCACCATGCGCAGCTAATTTTTGTATTTTTAGTAGTGATGGGTTTTCGCCATGTTGGTCAGACTGGTCTTGAACTCCTGACCTCAGGTGATCCACCTGCCTCAGCCTCCCAAAATGCTGGGATTACAGGTGTGAGCCCCACCACACCCTGGCCTAGGATTCTAAATGTTTAAGGAGCAGAGCAGTTAGAGTTGTGAATAGATATTAACCAGCATGCCAAATGGAGAAGATAATAGATTCTCTTGTTCTGAAGCTTACCTTCCAAAGTTCTTTTTTTTTTTTTTTTTGAGACAGAATTTCAGTCTTGTTGCCCAGGCTGGAGTGCAATGGTGCGATCTTGGCTCACCGCAACCTCTGCCTCCCGGGTTCAAGTGATTCTCCTGCCTCGGCCTCTCGAGTAGCTGAGATTACAGGCATGTGCCACCATGTCTGGCTAATTTTGTGTTTTTAGTAGAAATAGGGTTTCTCCATGTCAGGCTGGTCATGAACTCCTGACTTCAGGTGATCCACTGAGCCTCCCAAACTACTGGGATTATAGTTATAACCCACCATGCCTAGGCCAAAGTACTTTTTTTTGTAAAGGCTCACTGTAGGATTGTTGAATCCACTTGTCCTCATTGCGTCCACTTCTGTTAATCCAGATGTATAGTATCTGCTATGGGGATAGCTCTGTAGGAGATAGGACAGTGTAGAAGACACACAAGATCCCTGCTCTAAAAATGCTACAATTTCCTAGGGGGAGATAAGAAACGGGGATAACAGGGAGTAGAATAAGGTAAATGTGGAGACTCTTGACTTTATAATTGTACCTTTTTCTTTATTCAATTTTTTCATTAAAAGTACTTGTTTAAATATTTAAACAGTACAAAGGCATTTAAAGTAAAAATAAAAACAAACACAAAGGGTATCTTTTCTTTATCTATTCCTGCCAGTCCCACTCACCAGATGTAATCATTGTTAACAGATTGCTATACTTTTATCTTTTTCTTGCTTTTTTGTTTTTTCCTTTATTTTTATTTATTTATTTATTTATTTTATGATTGCTATACTTTTAAAATACTGTTTTTGGTATTATAAAAGTATACAGGAATGATAATAAGTTAGTGTGCTTAGAAATTGATGCTTAAAAATTAACTTCTTTATTATGAGAACATGCTTATTTTATAAATTAGTTTGGGAACTTCTTTTTTTTTTTTTCCCCTGAGACGGAGTTTCGCTCTTATTACCCAGGCTGGAGTGCAATGGCGTGATCTCGGCTCACCGCAACCTCCGCCTCCTGGGTTCAGGCAATTCTCCTGCCTCAGCCTCCTGAGTAGCTGGGATTACAGGCACGCACCACCATGCCCAGCTAATTTTTTTTTGTATTAGTAGAGACGGGGTTTCACCATGTTGACCAGGATGGTCTCGATCTCTTGACCTCGTGATCCACCCGCCTCGGCCTCCCAAAGTGCTGGGATTACAGGCTTGAGCCACCGCGCCCGGCCGGGAACTTCTTAAAACCATAAAGACAACTTAAAGTTTGGTTATTATACTAACATATCCAACAGCAGTTAGAGAAATTAACATAGCTTTACAGAATAAGGAGTTTTCAAAAAAATTATACTTTGAAGCAGTGATATTGTATTCTTTAGAACTGTAGTACTTGGCACTCAATATTAGCATCATTGCCAAGATGAATAGTGTGGTTCTTAGAATGTCTACATAAATGCTAATTTTTTGAAAAGTGATTTTTGTGGAGAGCGTCAGCATACATGATATGTCAATAAGGGAATGTGAGTTTTAAAAAACAAATTTCAGGCCAGTCATAGTGGCTCATGCCTGTAATTGCAACACTTTGGAAGGCCAAGGTGGGAGGATTTCTTGAGTTCAGGAGTTTGAGACCAGCCTGGACAACATAGTAAGACACTGTATCTACAATAAAATAAAATAATTAGCCAGGCATGGTGGTGTGTGCCTGTAGTCCCAGCTACTTGGGAGGCAGAGGATGGCTTGAACCAAGGAGGCTGACTGCAGTGAGCCACAGTTGAGCCACTGCACTCCAGCCTAAGAGACAGTGAGACCTTGTTAAAAAAAAAAAGTGTTGTTTTTTTTCCCCAAAATCATTACATTCAAATGATTATTTGTTCTTTAAACTAGTCCCTTTGGTATGTTAGATACTTATGCAAACAATGCTGCTATTGTGTAGAACATGTTGGAACTCCTCTTTGGGAATTGTCTTCTTTTAAATAGCTTCCCTGGTAACACGTTATAATCAGCATAATCAGAAAGCAGTTACACATTTTCCAGAAATAAATCCAGTGAATAAGGTGAGTAATGTCACTTCTGGTCACAAACAAGGAATATTTTTTCTTTTTCTTTTTTTTTTCTCTAGAGATGGAGTCTCACTATGTTGACCAGGCTGGTCTTGAACTCCTGGCCTCAAGTGATCTTTCTGTCTCAGCCTCCCAAAGTACTGGGATTACATGCATGAGCCACCATGCCTGGCCACAGGAACAATGTTAAATGTTCTACAGGAGGATTTCAGGAATGATGGGTAAAGAGATACATTGCATGGCCTATCTATATGGGTGAAGTTTCAGGGCATATTTCTTTTTATAGCCTGACAAAGCTAGGCAGTTAGCAAAGTACAAGGTAATATAAACAGCTGAGAAACAAGTGAGCCAGATTCAATACACAGTAAAGAAAACGTGATATAAGTAATGCAAATGTCAAGTTACCTTCTGATTTTAGAATTATAAAATTAAGTTGAATTTTATGGAGTAGAAGGTCTATGCATTTTTAAGGTTACAGGTACACTTGAAAATTTGGTGAAAGCTGGATGCTCTCATCCCAGATATTATGCATATATAAAACTTTGCAAAAGTGATCCTTGAAGTATAGGATCCTTGTCAGAAATTCATGCTAATTTACGTAGATTGCTTTGACCTCATATATTTTTGTGAATGTGGGCCACTTGTTCATCTTGGGTTTTTTTTTTTTTGAGACAGTCTTGCTTTGTCGCCCAGGCTGGAGTGCAGTATGGTGATCTTGGCTCACTGCAACCTCCACCTCTCAGGTTCAAGCTATTTTCCTGCCTCACCCCCTCAAGTAGCTATAGGTACCTGTATGTCCAGCTAATTTTTGCATTTTTGGTAGAGACAGGGTTTCACCATGTTAGCCAGGTTGGTCTCGAACTCCTGACCTCAAGTGATGCACCTCAGCCTCCCAAAGTTCTGGGATTACAGGCGTGAGCCACCACGCCTGGCCTCAACAAGGGATTATGATTTCAAATAATAATACCAGGAAAAGGTATGTATTTCTGAATGAATAAAAACCACACATTGTATTATCTATTTTAAGAAAACTTCACAGTAAGATGTTTGTCCTTTACAGTTATTTTTCATGCTTCAGAAATAGTATAGTGACTTTCAAACTCTTTTGTGTATAACTCATAGTAAGAAGCACTTTTTATTTAGCAATTCAGAGTACATATATGTGTTCGTGTAAGCAGCTGAAACAGTTTTGTCAAACATTATTTTACATCATGAGATGTAGTCTGGCACTTTCTGTTATATTCTGTTTTTTTCCTACAGAAACTCTGATCTGCTTATTTAATTACAGTATAATGGGTCCTGACCCACAGTTTTAGTAGTCCAAAGTGATAGACGATAGACTCAGAGCACTGGATAAAACACAGCACTCATCCATGAACAAAAATAAACCACCACAACAAAAACTTTTAAGCTGATTAAAAACTGTTGTCAAACATCGTGATTGATGGTGGTTTCAAAGGATTTCTGTTGAAAAAGCAAGGATACCCACTATCACTTTTATTTGGCTGTACTTATTTGTATTAATCATTGCAGTAAGTCAAGGGGGAAAATGTGATTATAGAGATGGAAAGGAAGTACAACAAAACCTATTTCCTTATTTCCATATGGTATGATTGCCTCCATAAAAAACTGAAAAAAATCTTCAGATCAGTCATTAAAAATAAGTCAACAAGGTTTCCAAAAAGAAGAGACACACTAAAATTGCTTTCTTGTATCAATAATCAATTACAGGAAAATGCTGGGGTAAAAATTATTTCATTCTCAATATTTAACAAAGCTGTAAAGTATTCAAAAATAAATCCAATAAAAGAGGTGCAAGAAATATATAATGGATATAAAAGAATGCCTACATGGGGAGGTGTATCATGTACATGAATGGTTAAACTCTGTATAACACATATGTAAATACTGCCCAAATGTCTCTAAATTCAATGCAATGCCAGTTGAAAGTCCTATAAATTTTTTTGAGAAATTTTATAATCTCATTATAAAATTAATAAGAGAGTAAAAGGCCAAGAATAGCTAAGATAATTTTGAAAAACAAGGAAACCAACTTCTACCAGGTACCAAGACTTATTATAAAGTGCTAGTTGTTATATTGGTAGAATTGATGCAGGGTTGCATGAAGATACCAGTAGAACAGATTATAGGCCACGTAAACATATCCACAAACATATGGAAACTTGATATAAGGCAGAGGTACATTACAATGAATGAGAATAATATAGTTCTTTCTCAGGACTTTATATGTAAACTTTCTGTAGACTACAGGCACGTGCCACTGAGCCTAGTTCTCTACCACTTTTGTTTGTTTGTTTTTGTAGCTATTATAAATGGGATTGCTTTCTTGATTTTTTTTTTTTTTTTTTCTCAGATTTTTCACTGTTGGCATTTAGAAATGCTACTGATTTTTGTATCCTGCAACTTTACTGAATCATTTATCAGTTCTAACACATGTTTTTGGTAGAGTCTTTAGGTTTTTCTAAATATAAGATTATGTTGTCTGCAAACAATGACAGTTTGACTTCTTTCTTTCCATGTTGGATGCCCTTTCTATCTTTCCCTTGTCTAATGGCTCTGGCTAGGACTTCCAGTATTATGCTGTATAAAGTGGTAAAAGTGGGCATGCTTGTCGTCTTCTGGATCTTTAAGCAAAGGCTTTTAGTTTTTCTCTGCTCCATAGGATGTTAGCTATGAGTTTGTCATATATGTCCTTTATTGTTTTAACATATGTTCCTTCTGTACCCAGTGTGTTGAGAATGTTTACCACGAAGGGATGTTGAATTTTATCAAATGCCTTTTTCGGCTTCTGTTGAAATGATCATATGGTGTTTGTCCTTGATTCTGTTATTGTGATGTATCATATTTTTCTTTTGTTTTGCTTTGAGACGGAGTCTCACTCTCTTGTCCAGGCTGGAGGGCAGTGGTGCGATCTTATTGCAACCTCCGCCTCCCGGGTTTGAGTGATTCTCCTGCCTCAGCCTCCCGAGTAGCTGGGATTACAGGCACATGCCTGGCTAATTTTTGGGTTTTTTTTTTTTTGAGATGGAGTCTTGCTCTATTGCCCAGACTGGAGTACAGTGGCTCTATTTTGGCTTTCTGCAACCTCTGGACCTCAGGTGATCCACCCGCCTTGGCCTCCCCAAGTGCTGGGATCACAGGCGTGAGCCACTGCTCCTGGCCTAATTTTTGTTATTTTTAGTAGAAACTGGGTTTTACTACATTGGCCAGGCTGGTCCCGAACTCCTGATCTCAAGTGCCTGCCTCAGCCTCCCGAAGTGTTGAGATTACAGGCGTGAGCCATCACACCTAGCCCTGTGATGTTTTGTGTTTATTGATTTGTACGCATCACACTTTCGCCCAGCTAGAGTACAGTGGTGCCATCTCGGCTCACTGCAACCTCCACCTTCTTCATTCAAGCAACTCTCCTGCCTTAGCCTCTCGAGAAGCTGGGATTACGGGTGCCCACCACCATGTCCAGCTAATTTTTTTTTTTTTGAGATGGAGTTTTGCTCTTTTTTTGCCCAGGCTGGAGTGCAATGGCACAATCTTGGCTCACTGCAACCTCTGCCTCCCAGGTTCAAGAGATTCTCCTGCCTCAGCCTCCCAAGTAGCGGGATTACAGGTGCCCGCCACCATGCCCAGCTAATTTATGAACGATATTTTTAATATGTTATTGAATTCAGTTGGTGTCCACTTCAGCTTTTTCTCTTCATTATTCACATATGCCTTTAGTATCATAGTACCTGATAAGTTGGAAGCCATTTTTCTGTCCTATTTTGTTTTTGTTTTTGTTTGCCTCTCCATGGAATTAAAGTAGGAACAGTTGAATATTTATAAGTAGATTTGGAATAGTAAGAGGAAAAACTTAGTTCTGGTTATTCCTTACTGATCTGTTTCTCCAAACATAACGCTATTGACACTGTGGGAGTAACTGGGTTTAGTCAGCTGGGAGGGAAATAAAAGAAGGAAGTCAAAGAGTGGGTGGGAGCAACAAAACAGGTACTCCTACATGTGTAGGTACAATGAAAGGCAAAATGGGAAGACACAGAGATACAGAGGGTAGAGCTGTATTTCAGGTGTGGGTGACTTTTATTTATTTATTTTTTTGATACTGAGTCTTACTCTGTTGCCCACGCTGGAGTACCATGGGTTGATCTTGGTTCACTGCAATCTCTGCCTCCTAAGTGGTTTTCATGTCTCAGCCACACAAGTTGCTGAGATAATAGGCACATTCCACAATGCCCAGCTTTTTTTTTTTTTTAGTAGAGACAGTATTTCACCATGTTGGCCAGGCTGGTCTTGAACCCCCGACCTCAGGTGATCTGCCCACCTTGGCCTCCGAAAGTGCTAGGATTATGCTGTGAGCCACTGTGCCCAGCCAGTGACATCTGTCTGTCTGCCTTTCCTTTCCTTTCCTCTTTCTTTTCTTTTTTTCCCTTCTTTTCTTTTTGACAGGGTTTTCCTCTGTCATTCAGGTTGGAGTACAGTGGCATGATCTTGGCTCACTGCAGCCTCCATCACCCCAGTTCAAAGAGTTCTCCTGCCTCAGCCTCTGAATTAGCTGGGATTACAGAAATACACCATCATACCTGGCTAGTTTTTGTATTTTTAGTAGAGACAGGGTTTCACCATCTTGCCCAGGCTGGTCTCAAACTCCTGAGCTCAAGTGATTCGCCTGACTCGACTGCTATTTACGCTAGTATGCTAATAACAGGTTCATAGGATTATAAATATAAATGAACCCATATTTTGTTTCTCTCAGTTGTCAAGTAATTTTTTAGTTCCCCTACATGTAAAATCCTCTAGAAAATGCAAAGAAGTGTAACCAGTATCATTACACTCAAGGTGCTGAAAGTTTAGTTGGGGAAGCAAGATTTCATTGAGTATAATCTTAGCTTCGATTTTCTAGGATCATCATCTCTTCTTTTTTTTCCCTCATTTTTCTTGCTAATTTTTATTGAGTCCTGTCCTAAGCACTTTATGTGGAGTATTTAATTTCTAATAATTCTCACAGTAACCCTAGTAGGTAGTGCTCTTACTATTTCCATCTTACATATGAGTAGATTAAGATTTAAAAGAAGATAATTAAATTGCCTGAGGTCCCTCAGCTTTTAAGTGCTGGAGCCAGGATCTGAGCCCAGATTTGGAGCTTTTAAATACTATTCTATTTTGCCTGTTTTAGTGGTACCCAGAATTTAATTCTTCAGAATCTCAGAGGAGCTGCAGTTTCAATTCTAAAGTATAAGTAAGATTTTCTTTAGCAGAAGGAAGAGCCATTCAAGGGCAGAAAGAAAAGGAACTAATATTTATCATGTGGGTACTAAGTGCTACACACTGGGTAGGTGTTCTGCTGCCAAATACCATCTCACTTAACCTTCACCGCGATACTGAAATTTTATCATCACCTTTGACAGATGCCAAAAGTGATACTGAGAGAATAATTTGACTAATATTTTAGTCTTGCAGAGAGTACAGAGAGGAGAGAGATAGGGTGGTAGTGGAACTATATCTATAGGTTATGGAATTCAATATCACGTCAGTCTGAACTCAAAGCCTGTATTTTTCATGATAATAATTAGGTTGACCCCTAATGCAAAACCGTGACATGAAGAAACCATGACATGTAAAACTATGGCATGAAGAAAAGACTAAGGAGTGAGCCTGACATCTTTTGGAGAACATGAGTTAGGATAGTTTGAATGTAACAAAGGATATTTTTGCATAGAGAAGTAGGAAGGAACAGAATAGAAAAATAGAACCAAATGAAATTGTGGAATATGAACCAGAGGGTAGTTCAGTGACTTGATTCTGGGGTGAAGATAATAACACACAAAATCAGACTCTAGTAAAAGTTCAATTACTTTTTTCTCTCTTCCCTCTCACCCTTATTTCCTCTCTCCTTTCCTTCACCTTTTTTATTGAATAATTTAAAACATACACAAAAGCATACAAAATACTATAATGACTCTATGTGTGCATCACCCTGTCCCTGACCAATTTTGTATGATCCACATTTCCATTCACCCTTTTGTATTATTTTGAAGATTCTAGATACCATTTTGCTCATAAATATTTCAGTATATATCTCTAGAAGATAATAATTCATTTTTAAAAACATAAAAATACCATTATTGTTAACCATTATCATCATCAAATATCCAGTTCGTGTTCAGATTTCTAGTGTTCTTATAAAAATCATAATTTTTAAAGTTTATTTGAATCAGAGTCCAAATAAGGTTCAAATATTAGTGATTGTTTGATATGTCTTTTATGATTATTTTAATTTTTGTAGAGACAGGATCTCACTGTGTTGCCCAGGCTGGTCTTGAAATCCTAGCTTCAAGAGATCCTCCCACCTTGACCACTCAAAGTACCAGGACCCCAAAGTGAGCTACCACACTAGCCTGATATGTCTTTTAAGTCTCTTTTTAGTTTATAGATTCATTCTTTATCTCTTCCTCTACTCCTTCCCTCACTCCCCTCCTATAATTTATTTATTGAAGAATCAGGTTTGTTTTATCGAACTTCTCATAGCCTAGATTTTTTTGTTTACTACACCTCTAACAGTGTAGTTTCACACATTCCTCTGTCTTCTGTATTTCCACAAATTAGCAGTTGGATATAGAGGCTTGATCAAATTTATGTTTGACTTTTTGACAAGACACTGTCATAGGTGGTGGTGTGTTTTTCCATTGGGCATACAGTGTCTGGTCATTTATTTATGATGTTGCAAACATTGATTCTCAGTGCATCACCTTCCTAATTTTGGTTCCTCTAATGTTAATTCTGTCATTCCATCTCTATTGATTAACTTGAGTACTGCTGTAAAATCTCCTTTTCTACTATTTGGCTAGTCAGTGGTACAGTTACCATAGGAATGGCAGAACAAATTCTTTTATTCCATTCCATTTATTTAACAATTTTCAAAATAATGAGCTGGTTAGTCAGCAGCCTTCAGTGGTGACTAATTTTATTTTAGTATCATATAAACTCATGGATATAAAAACATTTCATATATTTTAGTCCATGTAATCATTTATTGTTCCTTAAGCTTTTCCACAGATTTTGTTACTATCTTTTTTCCCCTTACTGAGATTTATCTCTATGAAAAACTAGAAACTTACTGAAAACAAGAGCTGGACCAATCAAGTGTAGGAGTACATTCTGATGGCATTTAAGAGGTTTTCACTTAAAATCCTCTCTTATAACTCGTATCTTACACTTGCATATACTTATTCAGCTGCAGAGGAATTGCCAGTTTAAATTTTGTGGGAAAATTCACATATATCAAAAGGCTTAGTCTCTCACTTCTAGCATTTTTAGAAGATTGTTATAGCAAGAAGAAAGGGTTTTATTTATTTTTTATTTTTCTTTTTTGAGATGGAGTCTCGCACTCTTGCCTGGGCTGGAGCGCAATGGTGCGATCTTGGCTCACTGCAACCTCTGTCTCCTGGGTTCACATGATTCTCCTGCCTCAGCCTCCCAAGTAGCTGGGATTACAGGCGCACGCCACCACACCTGGCTAATTTTTTGTATTTTTAACAGAGACGGGGTTTCACTGTGTTGGCCAGACTGGTCTCGAACTCCTGACCTCGTGATCCACCCAACCTCAGCCTCCCAAAGTGCTGGGATTACAGGCATGAGCCACCACACCCGGCCAAAAGGACTTTAAAAAAAAAGTTTATAATAATTGCAAGTAACTAGCTATGTTAGGTATGTTAGCCTAATTTTCAGGATCTTGGGTTTTCAGAGAACGTATAAAATTATCATGGGTTATAACTATCAGGTTGACCTTTCCCTGAGAACCATACTGTTGGAGACACCTCTGGTTTCTAAGACATTTCTAAAACTTCAAACTCATTCCTTCTCAAAGTAAGAAATATATTGCTGGCTTCAGAATTTTCCAGGAAAATAAATTTTATTCTCTTGAAAATCAGCATTGATATACATTAGTACTGAGTTCGTAAGCTTTAATATTCTAAACAGAACTTAAAATAGTTATTAAAATGAAAATATAAAGTAGCATTTAGTGGATTTTACAATTTACCAACCCCTTTTCACATCCATTATTACATTTCTTAGGCTTCACAAAACCCCATGTTAATATTGAGTAATTATTGTCTAACAGATGCTATGCTGAACCTTAACATGGATTATTTATTTATTTTTCTTGAGATGGAGTCTTGCTCTGTTGCCCAGACTGGAGTGCAGTGGCTTGATCTCAGCTCACTGCAACCTCCACCTCCCAGGTTCAAGCGATTCTCATGCCTCAGCCTCCCTGAGTACCTGGGCCTACAGGCGTGCAGCACCATGCCTGGCTAATTTTTGTATTTTTAGTAGAGATGGGGTTTTGCCATGTTGGCCAGACTTATCTTGAACTCCTGACCTCAGGTGATCTGTCCGCCTTGGCCTCCCAAAGTGCTGGGATTACAGGCGTGAGCCACTGGGCCCAGCAGATTATTTATATTTTAATTCTCACAGCAATCTATGAGGTTGGTTGTCTTATTATTCCCATTCATGAATAAGTAAACTGGGACTTAAGAGAGGTTAAGAAACTTGCCTGTGTCTCACAGCTAGGAAATGAAGGAGAGTCAGGGATTGAGCCCTTCCTTGCTCTTACCAACTGGACATGTATCCATATTATCCGTATTTTACAGATGAAATAAATGATCCCTTGGAGATATTTGGAGACCTTTCCAAGGTTGCTTAATTAGCACATGATGGAGTCAGGACAAGAATCCCTGAATTCCCAAATGCCAAGGCAGTGTTCTCTCCTAGCAGGCCTAGAGTGGAAGGGTCACAGTAGGTGAGCAACCCTGATCTTCCATTCACTGCTGGAGCTCACCTGGATGGCAACAGAGCCAGAAAGGTAGGATTCAACATTTTAGTACAAGTAGCAGCATTTTAATTTAACATAAATGACCCAGCTGAATGAGCACAAAATTAGGACAGTACGTGTCTAGAGACTGAACTGGTATTTGTTATCCCAGCCTTATTCACGTTGTTCTCCATACCTGGATTCTTAGGTGTTGCGGGGGCAGTCATCTGGACCATTTACTCAGCTCCTTCCTTACTTATCTAGCCACAATTTCTATTCTTTCCCTTGGGGAATACGTCTTTTTGTTTCGGGATACACTCAGAAGCCAAGAGTCCTTCCTACAATTGAATTGTAACAGCAGTGTTGTTTATTTTCTGTTATTTATTCAGTAAGTGTTATGTTAAGTACTTCACTTTTTTTACAGATTACTGATGTAGTGTAAGCAGTGGATTATTCATTTTCTTTGCTGTATTGTATTCCATTGTGGTCCTTTGGTGCATTTTAATATAGCATTTTCAGTATTTGCAAATGAGCTGTGCCCTACTGCGTTTGGGCATGCACCTTTATCTTTGTGTTTTAAAATGGACCTAAAGATAAAGGGACAGGATTAGAATGGTGAGATACTCAAGAACTTCAAAATCAAGGCAAATGAACCAGAGTTAGTCAACTCGAAATAAGTGTAAGTTCTAGATGGAGGCCAGGATTTTGGTCTTTGTAAACTTTGAGTTTGTGTGTGTGTTTTTAACCAGGATATTTACTAGATCATGAATAGGCAAGTCATGTTACATTTAGACTAAAAATCTGATTTCGATCTAACATTGTTGAAATAAAAATTTCTCCAAACTTGGGTATCGCAATGTGTCAGTCTTAGTTCACGTATTTTAGAAATCTGAGATTGGCAGTGTAAAGGACTAAGGAGCTTAAGCAAAAGTCCCTCTGGAACTGTGGCTCTTAGAATCTTCATTTAGTAGAAAAGAGAGGCACCATCAATACTCAGATTTCACCTTGATATGAGAGAACTTCAAACATTTCCAGCAGAAGAGTTTTTTTCCCCCTCAAGGAGTTAGGACTATGGGTATGCACCTAAGGGCACCTGGCCCCTTCAGGTAGAGTGAGAGAATGTCTCAGAACTTCTCTGGGCAGTAAAGCAGACCTGAAATTGGACAGGGTCTTATTATTATTTTCAGACGGAGTCTCACGCTGTCATCCAGGCTGGACTGCAGTGGCACGATCTTGGCTCACTGCAGTCTCTGCCTCCTGGTTTCAGGTGATTCTCATGCTCCAGCCTCTTGAGTAGCTGGGATATAGGCATGCCACCATGCCCATCTAATTTTTATATTTTTAGTAGAAACGTTTCACAATGTTTGCCAGGCTGGTCTTGAACTTCTAGCCTCAAGTGATGCACCTGTCTTGGCCTCCCAAACTACGGGGATTACAGGCGTGAGGCACTGTGCCCAGCTTGAACTGGTCTTTAGTGAGAAATGGAGAAGACTAATTAAGAACCTAGAACCAACTTGGGCAACATAGAGAGTCCCTGGTTCTACCAAAAAAAAAAAAAAAAAAACGCTGGATGGTCTGAGCTACTATGGAGGCTGAGGTAGAAGGATAACTTGACCTCAGGACATCAAGGCTGCAGTGAGCTGTGATTACACTACTGCAGTCTAGCCTGGGCAACAGATTAAGACCCTGTCTCAAACAAAAACAAAAACACCTGGAAACTTGGATGATAGGCTACTTCTAGTGAGTATCATGCATATGATTACTTTGTGACTAGGAAAAGGTTAATGAGTTAAGGTTAAGATTACTTGCTAGGCTGTTTCTTGCACACTCTCTTCAGTGGATCTGTTGATTCAAGCATTCTGGGACATGAATCTTGAGTCAGTGCTATGCAGCACTGCAAAGCTAAAGACTGAATTTGAGAGTGCCATCTGGTGGCTTTCTGTAGACATTTAGTTTCATGCAAAAAGGACTTTCCCAATGCCCATATATTAGATGCTATAAAAACACAAGAAAAAAAACTAAACCACATCAAGAACGTACTCTACCATAGTTTTATCTCTGCAGAAGAAAGACAGGCTCTCACTTAGTAGTGTAAATAGAAACAATATAAAAGTTGTTATGCCAAGATCTTAGGATATTTCCGGTCAAGCTACCATTTTGGAGAGACACCGATCATTGGAATTTCATCTCCCAGTCCCTAATTTGCAAGGCATTATTTAGAGAATTTGACTATTTGTTTTTTATTTGTATATTTTACCCTACTTGAATTAATTATAAAGATTTCGTGAGAGCTGTTAGTGGTACACTACGTACATCGCTGGAGAGTTATAAAAATAGCACTGCATCCTATTTTTGCCAGTCTAGATCACATCTATGAGAATTCACATCACAAATTTAATCCTTTGGCCCAAAATAGTAAATTTCTTTCCACAAGTAACTTGGCAATTTCCAAAAAAATCCCAGAGTGACTCTGTTCAATTAATTGTGGAGTACATAGGGAGTTGAAAATTAAAATAAGCATGAATGGAGGCCATGTGGATCTTATTTTATCTTTTAAGCACTTGTAATACCTACTATCTCATAGGGATTTTGAGAAATATATACATATATATGTATATAAATTTTTTTTTTTTGAAACAAAGTCTCACTCTGTCGCCCAGGCTGGAGTGCAGTGGTATGATCTTGGCTCATTTCAACCTCCACCTCCTGGTTCAAGTGATTCTCATGCCTCAACCTCCCAAGTAGCTGAGACTATAGGCGCCCGCCACCATGCCCAACTAATTTTGTATTTTTAATAGAGAGAGGGTTTCACCATGTTGGTCAGGCTGGTCTCAAATTCCTAACCTCAGGTGTTCAAGGCCTACCTTGGCCTCCCAAAGTGCTGGGGCTACAGGTGTGAGCCACTACACCCGGCCAAGAAGTATAATTTTTATGAGATGCTTTTAGTTCTGTAGGGAAGATTATAGTTTAAAACGGAGCTAGTTTGTACTCTGTTATCCTGTTTATTCGCTTGATATTCAAATAAATTTAACTTATTATGTGTAGTAGAACTCTGTTTTTAACGTTTATCTTATAGCAATATCAGTGATAATTAAAAAACTTTAAAGTCTGTTTTGTTTTTTCTAAGAAATGCCTTTTCTTCCCTTCCAGGTAACAAATATACTCTGGAGACTAGACCAAACCAAGAAGGCATTGATGTAAGACAAGAGCTACTGAAATTCCATTCTACTTACTATTCATCCAACTTAATGGCTATTTGTGTTTTAGGTCGAGGTAAGAACCCTTACAACTTTTTATAGAATTGGATAGTGTAAATTTTTTGTGTTGGCTTTTTCAAAGTATTAGAAGATGGATATAAGATAGAGCTGCCTCTTTGCTCAGAGTCTTTTGAAAATGATCTACTTGTTAGAGAATATGTAGATGGGGATTTTTATATCTAAATTGTGTTCCCAAAAGAAGTTTAAATGGAGTTTGGAAAAAAATACAAATTATTACAGTAATTGGTGCTCTACTTATATAAAAGCAAGGCAAGCCCAGCCTGGGCAACATAGTAAGACCATGTCTCTACCAAAAAAAAAAAAAATTTTTTTTTTTAATTAGCAGGATGTGGTAGTCTGCACCTATAGTCCTAGCTGCTAGGGAGGCTGAGGGAGGAAGATCGCTTGAACCCAGGAGTTAAAGGCTGCCATGGGCTGTGATCACACCACTGCACTCCAGCCTGGGTGGCAGAGAGAGATCCCATGTAGAAAACACAAAAAGGAAAAAGATTGGCAGATTCTCCGCAAAATCTACTTACACTAACTTACACCAGTCTCCACTTTTACCAGCCTGGGCAACATGGTGAAACCCCATCTCTACTAGAAATACAAAAATGAGGCTGGGCACAGTGGCTCACGCTTATAATCCCATCACTCTGGGAGGCCAAGTCGGGTGGATTACCTGAAGTCAGGAGTTTGAGAGCAGCCTGGCCAACATGGTGAAACCCCTTCTCTACTAAAAATACAAAAATTAGCCAGGTGTGGTGGCACACACCTGTAGTCCCAGCTACTCAGGAGGCTGAGGCTTGAGAATCACTTGAACCTGGGAGGTGGAGGATGCAGTGAGCAGAGATTGTGCTGCTTCACTCCAGCCTGGGGAACAGAGCAACACTCTGGGAAAAAAAAAAAAAAGAAGAAGTACTGAAGTGAGGCTGGGTGTGTTGGCTCACATCTGTAATCCCAGCACTTTAGGAGGCCAAGATGGGTGGATCATCTGAGGTCAGGAGTTTGAGACCAGCGTGACCAACATGGTGAAACCCTATCTCTAATAAAAATATAAAAATTAGTCATGTGTGGTGGCGCACACCTGTAGTCCTAGCTACTCAGGAGGCTGAGGTAGGGGAATCGCTTGAACCCAGGAGGCAGAGGTTGCAGTAAGCCAAGTCTGTGCCACTGCACTCCAGCCTAGGCAACAGAGTGAGACTCTGTCTCAAAAATAAATAAATAAATAAATAATAGCTGGGTGTAGTGGAGCACACCTG
The DNA here is from genome assembly GCF_030222135.1 of Aotus nancymaae. Lineage (NCBI taxonomy): Eukaryota > Metazoa > Chordata > Mammalia > Primates > Aotidae > Aotus > Aotus nancymaae. Next base: position 37,988,739 of record NW_026988421.1, read on the forward strand.
TAGTCCCAGCTACTCGAGATGCTGAAGCACAAGACTCACATGAGAATCATTTGAACCCGACAGACAGAGGTTACAATGAGCCTAGGTTGCACCACTGCATTCCAGCCTGGGTGACAGAGTGAGACCTTGTCTCCAAAAAAAAAAAAAAAGTCAATCACTTAGAAACTTCTAACATCTGACACTGGGCTTAGACTATCTATTTACAAGGTGAATATTATATTTTGTCTGCTAGTAGTTCAGTATATATGTCGGTAATCATAGTTTTCCAAATGCAATTAATTATTGTTTCTAATATTTGTTTTAATTTTATTATAATATTTGTGAAATAACATTGTGACTATTTGTGAATAATTGTTTAAAGTATAAAGAGATAGGTGTGAGCCATAATCATTTTCACATTTTCCTTTTAATGGTACTGAGACTTTTCAGGAGATCCTAAGATTTTAAGCACTCCCTGTTGTATCCTATGATTTGCTTAAGTTCTGTTTTCCTTGTCTGTTTTCTTGTAGAATCTTTAGATGAATTGACTAATCTGGTGGTAAAGTTATTTTCTGAAGTAGAGAACAAAAATGTCCCATTGCCAGAATTTCCTGAACACCCTTTCCAAGAAGAACATCTTAAAGTAAGTGCATAAATTTTGGTATTTTGTCTTAATTTATGAACATGATATATACCTAGTTTACTATTGAACAGGTGAAAATTTTTGGAGGTTTCATTATTTATGTAGTTTTTTTTTTTTTTAAACAGTCTCGCTTTGTCATCCAGGCTGGAGTACAGTGGTATGATCATGGCTCACTGAAGCCTCAACCTCCCTGGCTCAATTGATCCTCCCACCTCAGCCTTCTGAGTAGTTGGGACTATAAGCACACACTACCACACCTGGCTATTTTTAGTAGAGACAGGTTTCACCATGTTGTCTTGACTAATCTTGAACTCCTGATCTCAAGTGACCCATCTGCCTCAGCCTCCCAAAGTGCTGGGATTACAGGCATGAGCCACTGCACCCAGCCCCTATGTAGTTTTCTTTTTACTTCTGTTTTTGTTTTGTTTTTTTTTGACATGGAATTTCACTCTATCACCCAGGCTGGAGCGCATTGGTGCTATCTCAGCTCCCTGCAACCTCTGCCTCCCGGGTTCAAGCAATTCTCCAGTCTCACCCTCCTGAGTAGCTGGGACTACAGGTGCATGCCACTGTGCCCAGCTAATTTTTGTATTTTTAGTAGAGATGGGGTTTCACCTTGTTGGCCAGGCTGAGGTCAAACTCCTGACCTCAGGTGATCTGCCTGCCTGGGCCTCCCAAAGTGCTGGGATTTCGGGTGTGATCCACTGCACCCGGCCCCTTTGTGGTTTTAAATATTTGTCAGGATAACCAGATCAATCTCACATTTATTAGGATCATGAATCACCAAAAACATATCAATATGTTCTGGTCTTTACATGCTAAAAGTAGTTTTGGTATAACTGTAGTCTTAACATTGACTGTTGAAACTGTTACCCAGTACCTGAAGATAAGCATTCAAAGCCATTAATATTTAGCTGCATAATTCAGGGGGTAAAACATGGACTATATACCAATTGTAATGAAATTCCACTAAGAGAGTGCTGAGTCATTTTTTCTTTGTGGTCAGTGTATGATTTTCTGTTGCAGTTGATTTGCTCTTAAATTTGGGATTCTTCCACGAAAATCATGATTCTTCATAGTTTAGAAATATTTTCTTCAGTAGGAGTTGTATATAGCTAATCTGTGTGATTTGTTTTCTTCAGCAACTTTACAAAATAGTACCCATTAAAGACATTAGGAATCTCTATGTGACATTTCCCATACCTGACCTTCAGAAATACTACAAATCAAATCCTGGTCATTATCTTGGTCATCTCATTGGGCATGAAGGTCCTGGAAGTCTGTTATCAGAACTTAAATCAAAGGGTAAGTCTTCTGGGCAGCAGCTTCTGAACGTCCACCACATCTTTTCACTCTGGCTCTCATTTTCTTCTGAATATTATTCTATGAAGGAACATTCTTAGATGAGAGCATTTTGGGTTAGTGAGTGAGGTGGTGGTTGTTGGCATGCTCTTGTCTTTTTTTTTTCCCTTTTTTAGATAGAGACGGGGTTTTGCCATTTTGCCCAGGCTGGTCTGAAACTCCTGGTCTCAAGCGATCTGCCTGCCTTGGCCTCCCAGAGTACTGGGATTACAGGGTGAGCCACTATGCCCAGCCAGTAGGCTACTCTTGATTGGGAATTGATTTGAGGAATCTTCAGGAAAGCCCCCATTTCTGCAGCATCTGAAACTGCTTTTCTGAACTGATTTTTTCCCCCAATCTTTTTTGTAAGAGGTTCATTCTGATATCTTAGAAACATACAGTATAATTTTTTTAAAATTTTCTTATCTTGAAAGAAGCCACACATGCATTCAATCATGTTGATTTCCTTTGAATGTTGCAGGCTGGGTTAATACTCTTGTTGGTGGGCAGAAGGAAGGAGCCCGAGGTTTTATGTTTTTTATCATTAATGTGGACTTGACTGAGGAAGGATTGTGTAAGTATTGATTCACCTTTTTGCTTTTGAATGAAAATTTACTTTCTATGATGTTTTTTAACTTCTTCATGCTGTGAATCTGTTGTTTATGTTGAAAGATACAACATTTTAATTCATACAACTTATCCATTGTATTTTTCATATGTAAGTTGGCCTTTGTTTCATGGATGATTCTTCTCCCCCTTAACTGATCATTATGTTGCACTTGTTAAACGTGTACTTGGCTTTTTATTTGCTTATTTACTATCCCAACACCCTTTCTGTCACATATCCCTGAGCCCAGAGGGCCATGTGTGTGGGACACCTAAAACCAGTCTCAGGGAGGTGAGGACTCCATTTTCTAAGAGGGACCACCTTCCACTTACCTGACTTTACCTTAGGAGTGAGCTCACTGCTTTGAAGGATTCAAGGACTGAATGGTTTTTAAGTGTGCCCCTTTTTTCCAGTACATGTTGAAGATATAATTTTGCACATGTTTCAATACATTCAGAAGTTACGTGCAGAAGGACCTCAAGAATGGGTTTTCCAAGAGTGCAAGGTACTTTTGTTTCACCAAAATTTTTCTTAAGGAATCTATTTTTCAAGAACAAATACATGTGAATTAATTTAAATTTAAGGCCCAGTTAAACTTTTAAAGTTTTTTTCCTAATTGAACTCTAAAATTTTGCAATGTATAATAGTATTAGTTAAGGCTTAGTTATACTAGTCTAATTTGCTATTTGGGGCACAACTAAGGGGTAAGGCATCATGTAGCTCTTTTTAGGATGGAAAAAGGAAGAAATAAAATTGCTTTTCCATCCCTCAGAAGAAAACCAGCAGTTTCTTGAGCTGGAATCTGTCAGGGATTATGCTACTCCCTGCCTGAAGCTGCATGAGCTCTGTCATTTTCAGATCTTTAAATCTGTAGCAAACTCTCTAAGAAGTAATGAATTGCTTTATGTATGATTGTGTTATTAAAAGTGATTTTATTATGTATGTATGGGAAGAGCCTGGCTTTTTTTTTCTTTTGCATAAAACAAATGATGTTTGTCTTTCAAATTTTTAAAAGCCTTTTTAAAAAGGGTTTTTAAAAACATGTACTTTATATTTAAAGCCTATCAAGATTCTCAAACGTATTTTAGGATGAGAAACATCTTCTTTAACTAGATAAAAGTTTAAAGGTATAATCTCTCTGCTTCTGAAAATTATGATAATAACTCCTACTCTGTGTGCTGTTCTCTGAATGAGTCACCAAAATCATCTATGGTGGAATTGTTGAATCTCACAAGGTTCTTTCACACAGTTTTTCTAAATTCTTTGGCTATCAGTTTCGACAACTTAAGCTATAGAATCATATCCTGTATTCCTTATTTTCACCAAAAATTGTTAACGTATTTTGCTTTTGGTTTTAAGCCTAGGTTGATGGATTAAATTTTATACACATTAAGAAATTTTTAAAATATTCTATACATTTCTAAATCAAGCATAGCCATTTTTTCAGAAAGTCTGATAAAAGTTAAATATGGAGTAGAAAGTTTATAGTGCAAGTCAAACACTTAAAAAAAGTTTCTAAGTAAGGGTGGACATAACTAATTGGATTAACTTTCTGTTTTAGGACTTGAATGCTGTTGCTTTTAGGTTTAAAGACAAAGAGAGGCCACGGGGCTATACATCTAAGATTGCAGGAATATTGCATGTAAGTTTGTTGTCATTTTACTGTATGCATTGGTGTATAGAGTATTTCAGCAACCTTGCATATATTATTTTCAATAATAAGTTATTGAAATTGAAGCTGAAGTATAAAACTTTAAACTTTGTAGCAACAGGGCAAATCTAGAAGTCAAGATATGTTTAAATTCTTAATTTTCATCATCCTGAAATTTATTTTCCATAATATTTTTATTAAGTAGGCATTTTGCTTATTGGCTTTAAATATATTTCAGTTCTACAGCATGTCAAGTGCTACTATGTGAAAGCTATCAGTCACTTTTTAAAATTTCCATTGCTACCATCCTAGTCTCAGCTATCATTATTTCTTGCTTGGGCTACTATGATAATAGTCTTTGACCTGGGACCCCTGTTTTCCTCTTGGTCCCCACTGTAGTTTATTTTTCCAGCTTTGGTGATCTTTTGAAAACTAAAATCTTAATGTTTCACTCCTCTGTTTAAATTCCTTCAGTGGTTTCCCAACAGAATTGGCATAAAATGCAAAATTTTCCTTGGCTTACAAAGTGATGTGGCCCCAACCTATCTGGCCATCTTCCATACCACTGTCCAACCCACCTCTCCCATTTGCATTCCACTCCACCTGTACTGGCTCTCTAATTTTCAAGCATTAAGTTTATTCCTCCCTCTTAAGTTCTTTCCATTGCTATTTTCTCTACATGAAACACTCTTCTATCTGATCTTTGTCTGACTAGGTTCTTATCATTTGAGTCTCCACTCAGATTTCTTCTGCTCAGAGACCTTCTCTGACTTCCCAATCTAAAATAATGCCCCTGCCCTTTTTTTTTTTTTTATTGTTTTCGTAGCACCTGTCACTAAAATTACAATATTTGTTTATTGTCTGCCTCCCTCCCAATTAGAATGTCTGTGTACTTCTTGGAGGACAAAGGATTTAATGTGTCTTACCTATGTTTTATCCATAGTGCATGGAACAGTGCCTGGCACAGAGTAGATGTTCATTAACTATTTATTGAATGAATGAATCAGTCAGTGTGTCTCAGTATATTGGAAGTTGCTCTTACCAAGAAGCATCTTCTGCATTATTTTTCTACACTGGCCAAAAATATAAGCAGTTTTTTTCCGCAACAGCTTTCTAAATGTTTGTCTAATTTCTTTCATAGAAATTTAAGAGGAAATTCTGTTCATAAAAATTTATGTACTTTGTATTAAAAATCCTGTAGGTGTCAACATTTCACTATCAAATTTTCTTCATTAACAACTATTCAGTTTTTAACCAGAAATAGTCATGGTTTTCCCTGAAAGAAATGTGATTTTGCTCTATATAATGTAAGTATGTTTGGGATTAACAGTATATTTGGCAGAATCATCAAACAATATGAAACTGCTTAACAATGTGGTAGGAAAGAAAAAACGATTTAGGGCGACAGAAAATTTTTCCAGTGGAGTACAATTTAATTGAAGGGAGAAAGAGTGTACAGTAATGAATTCAATGTGTTACATATCTGCTTTAATCAATTAAACTCTTTAGTAGCCTTGTATATTTTATTTATTTATATTTTCCTTTTTAAAAGTATTATCCCCTAGAAGAGGTGCTAACAGCGGAATATTTACTGGAGGAATTTAGACCTGACTTAATAGAGATGGTTCTCGATAAACTCAGACCAGAAAATGTCCGGTGAGTCACCATACAGATTTTATTATTATACACTAAAATTTCAATAATAACTAGAATCAGAAAAATTTGAAATTGTGAATAAAATGCTTTTAAACATTTTATCAAGCATGATTACAAAAGTAGAGAATAGTATAATGAAGCAACACCAAGCCTCAACCATTAATACATGGCCAGTTTTTTAATCTATATCCATCCCTCTTCAGTCATCCTCCTTCCACCCTGGATTATTTTCAGGCAATATCTCTAAAAGATGAGGACGTTTTTAAAAACAAATATAAGGCTGGGCATGGTGGCTCATACCTGTAATCCCAGCACTTTGGGAGGCCGAGTTGGGCGGAACCCTTGAGGTTGGGAGTTTGAGACCAGCCTGACAAAGGAGAAACCCCATCTCTACAAAAAATACAAGATTAGCTGGGTGTGGTGGCACATGTCTGTAATCCCTCCCAGCTACTCAGGAGGCTGAGGCAGGAGAATCACTTGAACCCGGGAGGTGGAGTAGGTTGTGGTGAACCGAGATCACACCATTGCACTCCAGCCTGGGCAACCAAGTGCAAAACTCTGTCTCAAAACACAAACGAACAAATATATATAATTTTATTATCATAAATAAAATAGAATAATAAACTGTCTTAACCTGGCTTTATTCTAACTCAAACCCCCAAAGTATCAGCCCACCTATCTACCTCATATAAGCAAGTGAAAGCACCCTTTTTTGCTTAAGCCACAGTAAAGATTACAATCTCAGAATCCTCCTGATTGACCAGTGGTCAACCAGGAAATCAGAAGTTCAAATTCTTACAGTAGCAGAGGTATTCTTGCTAGAGGAAAATAGTCACTAAAGTGCTTATGAGCCACGACATGATAGTCCTCCCTTAAAACTGAATTTCATCTATGTTTTATAAAGTCAAATGATAGAACGAATATAATTGAATGACGCATTTTACATTTTTAATTTTTTTCCTCTGCTAGGGAAGTATTTTTGAAATTCTGGCAATTTGGTGATTGAGAAAATATGCTTTTTGGAACAGTTGTTTTATGAATAAAATCAACAATGTGATAGAACTTTTTGAAGAAAAAATCTTTTTGGGTTGGGCTCAGTGGCTCACACTTGTAATCCTGGAACTTTGAGAGGCTGAGGTGGGCTCATCACCTGAGGTCAGGAGTTCGAGACCAGCCTGACGAACATGGAGAAACCCCATCTCTACTAAAAATACAAAATTAACCGGGTGTGGTGGCGCATGCCTGTAATCCCAGCTACTCGGGAGGCTGAGGCAGGAGAATCACTTGAACTCGGGAGGAGGAGGTTGCAGTGAGCTGAGATTGTGCCATTGCACTTCCAGCCTGGGCAACAAGAACAAAACTCTTGTCTCAAAAAAAAAAATCTTTTTGACAGAACTATCCTATCAGAGTCTTTTCCTAGTTACCATTGTTTGAACTTTTTCAGACATATTATCAAAGATTCATTAGCTATAATTGCATATATATGACTTTGACTATACTGTTTGAGAACAATAATTAATGTCTTCTAATGTTCAGTGGGCTTGGCCTAGCTATTGTCACTTCTAGGTGGTTGATGATTGTCTTCTAGGAAATACTGTTAGCCAGATTTTACCTGATCTCATGCTAGGATTCAGTTAAATATTCTGTTTTTTGGGAAGCCAAGGCAGGAGGATCACTTGAGCCTAGGAGTTCAAGACCAGCCTGAGCAACATAGTGAGATCCCATCTCTATTTTTAAAAGTTTAAGTAATTTTTTATGTTATGATAGAGTGTTTGGGTGAGCACAGATAATTATCTAGCTTCAGAAACAATTTTTTACAGAGATAGCATCTCACTGTGTTACCCAGGATTATCTCAAACTCCTGGCCTCAAATAATCCAGCTCAGCCTCCCAAAGTGCTGGGATTACAGCCATGAGCCACTGTGCTCAGCCTAAAATTTCTTCTTTCCTTTTTTCTCTTTTTTTAAAAATTATTATTATTTTTTGATGAGCCTAGAATTTTAAAATTGGAATAAGACACCATGGTTTTGAGGTTTAAAAAATATATTAAGGGTCAAAATTTAGAAGTCTTTTTCAAGGAAAATAACATGAAATTACGTAGAAATTAAATATCTGGTTTGATGTACCCAGTCATAACAGGTTACAGTGTTTCCTACTCAATTTCTTACCAATATTTTAAGCCTCCAATTGTTGCCTAATCTTTAATTACTCAAGAATTATGATACAGAAAATCATGTTGAAAAATTAGAGGAAGTTACTGAAAGCTGTGAATTCATTAGAGATTGGTGAGTTGATCATTCTGCCTTTAACAGCAAATGCTGTTTTTCAACTCTAGATAATTTAACTACTGAGGAATTGAAAAATGAAGAAATCTTTCCTTTTCCATTCAGTGAACAACAGAGAAAATTGTAAATTAAATATTTGTATAACCTAATATTTTAAGTTATTTATGCCTAGTCTATTGGGGGATGGGGAGATACAGTTCATATAATATAAATGGTTTAAATTGATATATGCACCAATAACATGGTAGCATATGTAGAAAATCCTAAGGAATCTTCTTTCCCATGCAAAAATCTGGAACTAATAAGTGAATTCAGCACAGTCACAGGTGGCAAGGTCAATATACAAAAATTAAGTGCATTTCTATATATGGCAACAGAAAAATAGAAAATTAGAAGAAATATTGGCAGTGGCAACAAAAACATAACATTACTAGGAATGAGTTTAACCAAAGATAAGCAAGACCGCCACATAAAAAACTAAGAACAGTAGAAGAGAGCAAACAGTAGCCAAGAAAAATGAAAGAAGACCTAAATAAATGGAGAAGCATAGTATATTCATAAATTAGGAGACTTGATATTATTAATATGTTAGTTCTCTCCAATCTGATTCATAGACTCAATGTAATCATAACCAAAATCCTGGTAGGCTTTTTTTCTTTTTCTTCTTTTTCTTTATTTATTTAGAGACAGGGTCTTGCATTGTCACCCAGGCTGGCGTGTAGTGGTGGGATCATAGCTCACTGCAGCCTTGACCTCTTGGGCTTAAGCAATCCTCCTGCCTCAGCTTCCTGAGTATCTGGGACTACAGATGCAAGTCACTATGCCTGTTTAATTTTTTTTTTTTTTTTTTTTTTTTGAGATGGAGTTTTAGTCTTGTCACCCAGGCTGGAGTGCAATGGCGGGATCTCAGCTTACAGCAACCTCCACCTCCCAGGTTCAAGTGGTTCTCCTGCCTCAGCCTCTTGAGTAGCTGGGATTACGGGCACCTGCCACTATGCCTAACTAAGTTTTGTATTTTTAGTAGAGACGGGGTTTCAACATGTTGACCAGGCTGGTCTTGCCTGACCTCAGGTGGTCCGCCCACCTCAACCTCCCAAAGTGCTGGGACTACAGGTGTGAACCAGCATACCCGGCCTTTTTTTTTTTTCTGAGAAGGAGTCTTGCTCTGTTGCCCAGGCTGGAATGTAATGGTACAATCTCAGCTCACTGTACCCTCTGCCGCCCGCCTTCTGAGTAGCTGGGATTACAAGTGCGTACCACCAAGGCTAACTTCTGTATTTTTAGTAGAGATGAGGTATACCATGTTAGTCAGGCTGGTCTCAAACTCCTGACCTTGTGATCCACCTGCCTTCCAAAGTGCTGGGATTATAGGTGTTAGCCACCATGCCCAGCAGCCCCCCACTTTTTTTTTAAAGACAGAGTCTTGCTCTGTTGCCCAGACTGGAGTGCACTAGTGTGATCTTGGCTCACTGCAGCTTCCTCCTCCTGGGTTCAAGCAATTCTCATACCTCAGCCTCCCAAGTGGCTGGGATTACAGGGATGTGCCATCAATGCCCAGCTGATTTTTTTGTTTTTTGTAGAGATAGAGTCTCGTTATGTTGCCCAGATTAGTCTCAAACTCCTGAGCTCAAATGATCCTCCCACCTCAGCCTCCCAGAGTGCTGGGATTACAGGCATGTGCCACTACATCTTGCCATTTTGTTTCCTTTTATTTTTTTCTGAGACAGGGTCTCACTCTGTCGCCCAGGTTGGAGTGCAGTGGTGCAATCTGATCTCACTGCAACCTCTGTCTCCTGGGTGCAAGCGATTCTCTTGCCTCAGCCTCCCGAGTAGCTGGGATTACAGGTCCATGCTACCACATAGATATGGGGTTTCGCCATGTTGGCCAGACTTTTTCCTTTTTTTAGAAATTGGTAAACTGATTCCAAAATTTGTATAGACATAAAAAGGACCTAGATAAGTCAGAACACTCCTGAAAAACAAATCACCAAATGCAGGAGGAATTAAACCACTGGATTTGAGGACATTAGTATAAAGCTTCAGTAATTAAGACATGGTAGTATTGATATCATATAGTTAGACAAATCATTGGAACAGAACAGAGAGTCCAGAAATAGTTCCACATATACATGGTCAGTTGATTTTTTTTTTTGTGGTTAAACAACTTCTCTTTTCCCTCTCCCCTCTGATAGTCACCATTCTAACTTCTGTTTCTATGAGTTTAACTACTTTCAATACCTAATTTAAGTGGAATCATACAACATATCTTTCTGTGCCTGTTTTATTTCACTAACTATGTCTTCAAGGTTCATCCATGTTGTAGCATATAACAGGATTCCCTTTCTTTTTAAGGCTGAATAATGTTCCATTGTATATATGTACCGTATTTTCTTTATGCATTTATCTATCAATCAGTTGATTTTTTTTTTGACAAGAGCATCCACATAATTGAGAATGGGAAATCTTTTCAACAAATGGTGCTCTTCTACCAGCTGCATATCTATATGAAAAATAATGAAACTTGACCTTTACCTCACACCATTTATCCAATTTGAGGTAGATAGATCATAGACCTAAATATAAACACTAAATCTATAAAAGTTCCAGAAAAAATAGAAAAATGTCTTCAAAACCTGGAGATAAGCAAAGATTTCTTGGATAGTACATAAGAGCAGTAACCACTAACGAAAACATACTGGCCATGTGCAGTGGCTGATGCCTGTAATGCCAACAATTTGGGAGGCAAAGAGGGAGGATTGCTTGAGCTCAGGAGTTCGAGACCAGCCTGGGTAACATGGTGAAACCCCATCTCTAAAAAAAAATACACAAATTATCAGGGTATGGTGGTGCATACCTGTAGTCCCAGCTACTCAGGAGGCTGAGGCGGGAGGATTGCTTGACCCCAGGAGGTGGAGGTTGCGATGAGCTGTGATCATGTCACTGCATTCCAGCCTGGGCAACAGAGTGAGACCCTGTCTTAAAGAAAAAGGCCAGGCACAGTGACTGACCCCTGTAATCCTAGCACTTTGGGAGGCCAAAGTGGGTGGATCACTTGAGGTCAGTAGTTTGAGATCAGCCTGGTCAACATGGTGAAACCCCGTCTCTACTGTAATCTCAGCTACTTGGGAGTCTGAAGCAGGAGAATCAGTGAAACCTGGGGGTGGAGGTTGCAGTGAGCTGAGATCATGCCACTTTACTCCAGCCTGGGCAGAAGAACAAAACTCCATCTCAAAAAAAAAAAAAAATGAGAGAGAGAAAGAAAACACACTGATAAAATGGACTTCATCAAGATTAAAAACTGCTCATTAAGTGATATATGCTTTTACTTACGTAGTTAAAATACATGGAAGAAGAATACCCAGAACACACACTAATTTTTACTTTACTTGGCACACTAATTTTAATTTGCTTGCCTTATTTAGGTAAGAGAAACAGTTTAAATATTTGTATTTTCCTTAGTGTAGCTATATATTCTGGTAGGAAAAAATCAGCCTAAATCTGGTTGAATTTTATTGTATACCTTCTACAAATAAAACCTCTTATCAACATGAGAAAGAGCTATAGATTTACTAATAGAGGCCAGGCATAGTGACTCATGCCTGTAATCCCAGCACTTGGGGAGATTGAGGTGGAAAGATCATGAGGTCAGGAGTTCAAGACCAGCCTGGCCAACATACTGAAACCCCGTCTGTACTAAAAATACAAAAATTAGCTGGGCATGGTGGCGGGCGCCTGTAGTCTCAGCTGCTCGGGAGGCTGAGGCAGGAGAATCGCTTGAACCCAGGGAGGTGGAGGTTGCAGTGAGCCAAGATCATGCCATTACATTCCAGCCTGGGCAATAGAGTGAGACTCTGTCTCAAAAAAAACAAACAAAAAAAAGATTTACTAATAGAACTCACTAGACTATCTATTTCCCAGGTTCAAGCAATTCTCGTGCCTCAGCCTCCCGAGTAGCTGGGATTACATGCACCTGCCACGATGCCTGACTAATTTTTATTTTTTGTTTGCTTTGAGACAGAGTTTTTGGTCTTGTTGCCCAGGCTGGAGTGCAGTGGCACAATCTAGGCTCACCGCAATCTCCGCCTCTTGGGCTTACAGGCGTGAGCCACTGCTCCTGGCCTGTATTATTATTATTATTACTTTTTTCTAGTAGAGACAAGAGTTCACCATGTTGGCCAGGCTGGTCTCAAACTCCTGACCTCAAGTGATCACCTGCCTCAGCCTCCCTGAGTGCTAGGATTATAGATGTGAGCTACTGTGCCCGGTCTCAGAGACAATCTTTAAAATTCCTTATAGTGACTAGTTTTGTGTGGTTTTGTCACCTACTAGTCATGAGATCTTGGATAGATTACTTTTTTCTTCAATGTTTATTGAATAACTAATGTGAAACCTCAGAGTTCATAGTCTTGTAAGAAGGACTTGTGAAAAGTTAACTTTTTTTTTTTTTTTTTTGAGACAGAGTCTCACTCTGTTGCCAGGTGCCAGGCTGGAGTGCAGTGGTGCCTGGGTTCAAGCGATTCTCCTGCCTCAGCCTCCTGAGTAGCTGGGACTACAGGCGCACGCCACCACGCCCAGCTAATTTTTGTATTTTTAGTAGAGACGGGGTTTCACTATGTTAGCCAGGATGGTCTTGATCTCTTGACCTCGTGATCCACCCGCCTCAGCCTCCCAAAGTGCTGGGATTACAGGCGTGAGCCACTGTGCCCGGCCATGAAAAGTTAACTTTATAAAATGTCATTAATACTGGCTCTCATTTAATTTCCTTGAGCCCTGCTCATGTGCAAAATGGGAATAGTGCTTTATCTATATGATGTAAAATGATTTAGCAAAGTCGAAAAATGTTGTACAAACGCAAGCTAATGCTATATTAAGGTTATGCCATACAATAAAGATGTGCTTTTTTTTGTAAGGAAAACCATGATTTAAATTATAATTCTTGCTGTTCTAGAGCCAGTAATTGACCCAGCAACACTTTGTAGGAGTGCATTTGCTAGAGCATATGTTTTACTTTTGAAATTGCATATTTCTAAATTTGATATCTTCGGCAATTAGAGTTAAATACCTCTTTTTACTCTCACATTTAAAGAAAAAGCACTTTTCCTCTACAGGATTGGTCTCTGTGACTGTTACAATTGTAACTGCAGTAGGTCAGTGATGCATAGTGCAAAACAGCCTGGGATAGTATTGCCAGCTGCCAGGCCAGACTAGGGTGGCTCAAGGGTAAGATTACCTTCTTTAATATCCAGTGAGACAAGTTTAACATTCCATCAGATAGGGAAATAAACAGGAAACTCTTAAGAATGGAAGGAACCAACTGGGCACAGTGGCTCATGCCTGTAATCTCAGCACTTTGGGAGGCTGAGGCAGGTAGATCACGAGGTCAGGAGTTCGAGACCAGCCTGGCCAACATGGTGAAACCCCATCTCTACTAAAAATACAAAATTAGCCAGGTGTGGTGGCACGTGCCCATAGTCCCAGCTACTCGGGAAGCTGAGGCAAGAGAATCACTTGAACCTGGAGGCAGAGGTTGCAGTGAGCTGAGATCAAGCCACTGCACTTCAGCCTGCATGACAGAGCGAGACTCCGCTTCAAAAAAAAAAAAAAAAAAATGAAAGGAACCTTAGATAGAGGTCATTTAATCCAACTCCTGTTAGGTATACACTTGGCCCTCCATATCTGCGGAGGATTGGTTCCAAGATATCATGGATATCAAAATCTGACATGCTCCAGTCCCTTATATAAAATGGTGTAGCATGGTACCATGTATCTGTTCTGCATCCCAGCTAAGTAGTTGCCAGCTTCAGTGTAAATTCTTCCAAGGATGGAGAACTCATTAAATATCAAGGTAGCCAGTTTCATTTTTGCCAGTCCTAATTGTTAGAAAATTGTTTTGAGTGTTGAGACTTGATTACCTGTTCAAAGGTGTTTACCTATTATTATTCCATGATCATTGTCACCCACCTCCCCCGATGTTACCATTTGGTGCCTATTTTACCATATTAAATCTACAAAGACAGCTGTAGTCTTTGTCACATGCATTCCTTTGTTCATAAATAATTCCATTCATTTGGAAGAAGTTATTCTTGACTAATTCATGAAGGTACTAGCGATAACAGTCTTCCTGTCTAAATGTTTGACAGTCTGACAGTTAACTGTAGAATTTTGTCAGGGAATCGGTGCCTAATCCACGGGCTTATGGTGTTCAGGCTCCACTACTTTTTTCTTTTTGAAAGTTATAGCATTTGCCCGTCTCCATCTTCAGTCTTCTGCCTCATCTCGTGTTCTCCAGCATTTCTAAAAGATGACAGACAATACTTCTATTAGGATTTGGTAGTTGCCTAAGCATTAAAAATTGTGACTCATCTGTGTTTGAACATGTGATTTCTTTTCTTTTCTCTTTTTTTTTGAGACAGAGTCTTGCTATGTCGCCCAGGCTGGAGTGCAGTGGTGCAATCTTGGCTCACTGCAGCCTCTGCCTCCTGGGTTCAAGGGATTCTCCTTCCTCAGCCTCTCGAGTATCTGGCATTACAGGTACCCATCACCACGCCCAGCTAATTTTTGTATTTTTAGTAGAGATGGGGTTTCACCATATTGGCCAGGCTGGTCTTGAACTCCTGACCTCAAAGTGGTTCACCCAACCTCGCCTGAGATTACAGGTGTGAGCCACTGCACCTGGCCGGAGATGTGATGTCATACTTAGCTCACTCACCGATCTTCAACTTCTTTTTTCTGTGTATAGTTTAAAGACCCATGTTTCTTTCAAAGACAAGGTAAATAAGAGAGGAGTAGTCCTGCCATCTGTTAACATGAGATTAACTGATTACATTTTGCGATAGGTCATGTGTCCTATTAAATTATGAGTTTCTTCTAGATAGGAACTATATTTTGTTTTTCCCAGAATTTGACCTGGTAAGAACTCAATAAAAGTTGATTGAATTTTCTAAACTTTAAGCCTAATCTTTCTTGATTTTTTTTCTTACTTAAAGAAACACTTGCCTGGTGCAGTGGCACATGCCTATAGTCCCAGCTACTCGGGAGTCTGAGTTGGGAGGATGGCTTGAGCCCAGGAGTTCTAGGCTGTAATGTGCTATGTCGATCGGGTGTCCACACTAAGTTTGGCATCAATATGGTGACCTCCCAGGAGTGGGGGGCCACCAGGTTGCCTAAGGAGGGGTGAACCGGCCCAGGTTAGAGCAGGTCAACACTCCCATGCTGATCAGTAGTGGGATTGCTCTTGTGAATAGCCACTGCACTCCAGCCTGGGCAACATAGAGACACCCCATCTCTAAAAAAAAAAATGGCCAGGCAAGGTGGCTTACACCTGTAATCCCAGCACTTTGGGAGGCCAAGGTAGGTGGATCAGTTGGGGTCAGGAGTTTGAGACCAGCCTGGCCAATGTTATGAAACCGAGTCTCTACTAAAAATACAAAAAATACTGGGTGTGGTGGTGCTCACCTGTAGTCTCAGCTACTGAGGAGGCTGAGGCAGGAGAATCACTTGAACCCAGGAGGCGGAGGCTGCAGTGAGCCAAGATTGTGCCACAGCGCTCCAGCCTGGGCAACAGAATGAGACTGTGTCTAAAAAAAAAAAACACCCAAAAGTCTGGGAGTGGTGGCTCACGCCTGTAATCCCAGCACTTTGAGAGGCCAAGGCAGGCAGATCACAAAGTCATGAGTTTGAGACCAGACTGGCCAACATGGTGAAACCCGTATCTACTAAAAATACAAAAATTAGCCGGGCATGGTGGCGTGCACCTGTAATCCCAGCTACTCGGGAAACTGAGGTAGGAGAATCGCTTGAACCCAGGAGGCAGAGGTTGCAGTGAGCCGAGATCAAGCCACTGCACTCCAGCCTGAGCGACAGAGCAAGACTCTGTCTCAAAAAAGAAAAATTAAAAATTAATGAAACTGAAGTTTAGAGAGGCTAAATGGCTTTTGCCTAACTTAGAGCTGAGATTTTAGTAAGATTTCAAAGAAAGTGATTCAGAGTATCTGCCAGAATCCAAGTTTCTTATTGCCAGGTCTGTGCCCTTTCCACTATTTCTGTTTGAGTACATCACAAATACCTATGAAGCCTCTTCTCATTCTTTGGATGTCTTTTCCCTATTCTGTGTCAGTTATCATTTGTAAAAATCTCAGGAGAATTTATTCCTTGGGAACCATATTGCCTTTTAATGTCTGTAGTCAGGAGACCTTTTGTTTCCAGATGGGTTCCATCCAGCTACGTTCCTTCCACTGCTCTCGCCTGGCCTGTTCTCTCATTTCTAAGGATCACATCATTACTATATTCGCAGCCTTTTCCCCACCCTCTAGCCACATTAAAAAGAAAAAATTGGGCTGGGCATGATGGTTCATGCCTGTAATCCCAGCACTGTGGGAGGCCAAGGCAGGAGGATTGTTTGAGCCCAGGAGTTTGAGACCAGCCTGGACAACATGGTGAGACTTTGTCTCTACCAAAAAAAAAAAAAAAAATTAGCTGAGTATGGTGGTATGTGCCTGTAGTCCCAGCTATTTGAGAGGCTGAGGCAGGAGGATCACTTGAGCCCAGGAGTTCAAGGCTGCAGTAAGCTATGATCACACCACTATACTGCCTAATAGCAGAGTGAGATCTTGTCTTTAAAAAACAAAACAAAACAAAACAAAACAAAACAAAAACACTATTTTTTAGTATAATTAGATTTTCAGCGGATGGTCTAAAATGCTACATTTGTGTTAGTTTTTCTGAACTGTGCGGTTGTGTATACCATAGGTATGTGTACTTACTTAAATTATTGTGACTTTTGCTCATAATTCAAGTGCTCTTCCCTGTACTTTCACACTCTGTTCATAGATATCTATATGGGTGTGATGTGTGTATACTGTGTCTCTACTGTTACTTTCTTCCCTATCTTTATTACCTAATACATAACCTTTCATTGTGTATTTCAATCTTGAATTCCTTAATGATATACTAACTCTTGGTCTGCAAAGATAACTCATTTTGTTAGTCTGATATTTGATCTGTGCCTAGTCTGAGAAACTGTGCTTGTCTATTTCCTTATAATAACATTTTAAATGTTACCCATACACTTCACTTTGGTATACAGCTATCCAAATCCCTAAGGACTGTACTTGACAAGTCTGCTTTTTCTCTTTTTTTAACCTGAGTATTACTGCACAGCCTTCAGTCTCTGCTTTCTGTATCAGATAGTCATCCTCCAGAGCATCTGGCTTGGCAGCTTCCTTACTCTCTCTCTCAGAACTGAGTTTAAGGTTTTCTCGTTTCAGAACACAAGTCCACTCCACTCCAGCCTGGGTGTCAGAGTGAGACCGTGTCTCTAAAAAAAAACAAAAAAGAGAAAGAAATCAAACGTTTCATGGAAGAGTAGATGAGAATACCATCTACCAGATTCTTCTACATATATTTATTTTTCAGAAGTCTCCTTGAGAATCAATTCATTCATTCTTTGAGACAACAACAAAAGTGAAAACCTGAGTTCCTTGTCCTGAGTCTTCATAGGCTCTATCATGTATTGAACGTCCTTAAGAGACACCATACACCCTTCATGTAGCTATATGATTTTTGTAAACTCTATACACATACACCTCAAAAGGGATTCTTGAACTACCAACATGTATCACTTCCTTCTGGGTGTAATAATAGAACTCTTTAATCTGCCAAACCCTATGATTCCCCTGTATATTTCTGCAGAACATATTTCTTATTTAGCATGTTTTCTAGAACTGGTAGTGGTTCTAGAAATGGAAAATAGGCCAGATCAGGGACACCTACAGCTGGTGTAGTGGCAAATAGGCCAGATCAGGGACACCTACAGCTGGAAGCCTAGTCAGTCATACTGACAGACAGGTAAGTCAACTTGCTTTAGGATATCTACTCCAAAGCAGATAACAAGACTAAGTCCAATCATCCAGGTAGGGTATTTCGTCTAGAATGAATAAAACATAGATGGTAGTTCAGACTCCTGGATGTTGAAGTTGGGTAGGTCCAACAAGGGGCAGATATTTAGAACAGAGATTGGGATTCTGAAAATGGATGAGTATCATCAGAGGGGAGTTTTGATTGCAAGTACTAGGCTTTTAGCTGTGAGGCCAACATTCAGAGGCTAGAACCAAACCTCTGGGAGTATAGGTCAGAACAAGCAGGAACAGATATGGACCTAGTTATTTGAATTGGGAATTGGGACTTAGAGAAGTAGAACCAATAGCAGGACTGATTTTATGCCAAGTTGCCCAAGCTAATTGGCTAGAATTCCTTGATCCACAAGATTCAAAATAGGATTGGTCCCAGCCTCTGGTTAAGTCCACTGGTTGGGGGTGTAATGATTCCACCTTCAGTGATTAAAAGGCAGTAGACGCAGAATGTCCCTGATACTGCTGCACAGGGATGGCTTAGCATTTCACTGGTTCAGAACTTCTGTTCCTCTAGTCTTGTCATCTTTTGTTCACTTACCTTTTGACATCATTTTACCTCTGCCTTCCCTCTTTGAATATTTTCTTCCATCTGACTTCTCTCCTGGGCTCTTTCTACTGTCCTGTCCAAAAAAGCTTTTAGGCTGGGTGCGGTGGCTCATGCCTATAATCCCAGCACTTTGGGAGGCTGAGGTGGATAGATTACCTGAGGTCAGGAGTTCAAGACCAGCCTGGCCAACATGGGGAAATCCCGTCTCTACAAAAATTAGCTGGGTGTGGTGGCAGGCGCTTATAATCCCTGGTACTTGGGAAGCTGAGGCAGGAGAATTGCTTGAACCCAGGAGGTGGAGGTTACAGTGAGCCGATATGGTGCCACTGCACTCAAGCCTTGGTAACACAGCAAGGCTCTGGCCCCCCCCGCCAAAAAGAGCTTTTAATAAACCAGAAGGTAGACATTTTTTGGTCGCGTCCCTTTCTCCCCTAGCAGCAGGAAGTCCTGTGTATATTTGTAGTACGTATATTTGATGTTAGTCTCTGGCAGGAAAAAAACATAGAACACAAATGTAGCAAATAAAAATAAAAGCTTCCTGAGTGTGTGTGTCATGTTTTTAAAATCTCTGGATGAGCCAGCAGGTTTTCTTAGTCATTCCTGTTAATTCTGCACCTGAAGGGCCGGGCGCGGTGGCTCAAGCCTGTAATCCCAGCACTTTGGGAGGCCGAGGCGGGTGGATCACGAGGTCAAGAGATCGAGACCATCCTGGTCAACATGGTGAAACCCCGTCTCTACTAATACAAAAAATTAGCTGGGCACGGTGGCGCGTGCCTGTAATCCCAGCTACTCAGGAGGCTGAGGCAGGAGAATTGCCTGAACCCAGGAGGCGGAGATTGCGGTGAGCCGAGATCGCGCCATTGCGCTCCAGCCTGGGTATCAAGAGCGAAACTCCGTCTCAAAAAAAAAAAAAAAAAATTCTGCACCTGAGATATTCCTAGGAAGGAGTACTTTTTTTGCCTTTTTTTTTTTTTTTTTTTTTAAGAGATAGGGTTTTGATTTGTCACTCAGGCTGGAGTGCAGTGGCTGCAGCCTCAAATTCCTGGGCTCAAGCAATCCTCCCAGCTCAGCTTCCCAAGTAGCTGGGACCATAGGTGCGTGCCACCCCACCTGGTTAATTATTAAGTTTTTTTTTTTTTTTTGCTTAAACAACAGAAATTTATTTTCTCACAATTTCAGAGATGAGAGAATCCAAAGACAGACATCAGCCAGGTGGGTTTGATCCAATGCCTGTCTCCTTGCCTTGCAGACAGCCACTTTCTCACTGCGTCTTCAAGTGGTCTCTCCTCGTGCAGGCACATCCCTGCTGTCAATTATTAAGTTTTTTTTATAGAGATGGGTCCCGTTATTTTGTCCAGGTTGCTCTTGAACTCCTGGGCTCAAGCAGTCTTCCTGCCTCAACCTCCTAAAGTGCTGGGATTTCAGATGTGAGCCACCACATCCTCAACTTCTTTGCTTTTTTTAAGGACTATTTTTTAACTGACCTTGTTACATTTTTTTCCCCTAGCTACTCATCTTTTTAAATTTTAGTCAGTGGCATACCTAGAGGAATCTCTGCTGTTAGCACTTTTTCACACTAGAAATAATGGACTATAACTAAAGGATAACAGGGACTATGATCAGAAACCTTTATTCATATATTGCTTGTTTGAACTAAAGCCTTATAGGATTTGCTGTGTCTTAAGAGGCCCAGCACATTCTTGGATATTATTTATATTGTCACGAGTCAGGTTCTATAAATTTATATATACAATATAAGTTTACAGGGTTTTTTGTTCATTTTTTCTATCTCTAGGGTTGCAATAGTTTCTAAATCTTTTGAAGGAAAAACTGATCACACAGAAGAGTGGTATGGAACCCAGTACAAACAAGAAGCTATACCAGATGAAGTCATCAAGGTAGGGTTAACACATCTATGAATAAGCCTAATATGTGAGGAATCACAAGAACATAGCTCCCTAGATCCACCAACTAAGGCCCCAGAGTGTGGAAGACTGATGACCTAGTGTTGTCTGTACCATCCTAAGATAAATCAACAAGTAGATAAGGAGCTGGAGTTTAGTCTTTTGCATGAAGACATGGTACTCTAGCCACCTTTTCATGTATCTGTCAAACCACCAGGGTTGTGCCTTATGCCATCAAAGATAACTGAAGTGCAGGATACACAGGCACAGGAACCAGAAAAACAAGAAGAGATGGAAGTAGGGAGCATGAAAGACCAATGCATGGGCTCCAGAGAGCCTTCAATTTTGCTGTGAACACAGGCTGAGAGCAGGCTCTAGGATTCATACCATCTTCCACCTCAGGAGGTGCTATGTTTTATGCCTCACGTTGTATCACTGTTCTTTTTGTCAACATAGGGGAATTAGGATTTTCAGTACAGGTATGTTAAGACAGTATTTTGTCCCATTCATCAGTAGTCAAGATTTTGCTTGTGAATCTTAACTACTTATCGAGTACTTTTTCTTCTTCTCTTTTGGTTCTCATTGGCTATGTGCCTTTGAGATTGGGTCCCTTATTCCTGGGAAAATACCAGAAAACCTTACTCTGACTAGATTCTAGTTAAACTCGAGTAATGGACATTTAAAAAATGTACCTGTATAATGACATACTAAAAAAAGGAATTACTTTAAGAAAGAAAATCATCACTGATACTTCGCAGATCTCTGACATATTCATGATACAGAAGGAGATCATTGAAACTCTCTAGTGTTTGAAAATGTCCATCTCTCTAAACTGTGAGGAAAGCTGATCTTCCATGAATTAGTGCTGGGTCTGAAATAGTCCTAAAATAAGAAAGAACCCCCCGTTCACCAGACTCTGACCATAACAAACCTGCCCTGAATGGGAATTTTTTGTTGTTGTTTGTTTTGTTTTTTGAGATGTAGTCTTTCTCTGTCACCAGGCTGGAATACAGTGGTGCGATCTCAGCTTATTGCAACCTCCGCCTCCCGGATTCAAGCAATTCTCCTGCCTCAGCCTTTTGAGTAGCTGGGATTATAGGCATGTGCCACCACACCCAGCTAATTTTTGTATTTTTAGTAGAGACAGGGTTTCTCCACGTTGGCCTGGATGGTCTCGATCTCTTGACCTTGTGATCTGCCCACCTCGGCTTCCCAAAGTGCTCGGATTACAGGCGTGAGCTATCGTGCCTGGCCTGTAATCCCAGCTACTCAGGAGGCTGAGGCAGGAGAATTGCCTGAACCCAGGAGGTGGAGGTTGCGGTGAGCTGAGATCGCGCCATTGCACTCCAGCCTGGGTAACAAGAGCGAAACTCCGTCTCAAAAAAAAAAAAACAAAAAAAAAACATCTGTTTGGGAGCTTGGTAGTCAAATTACTTACTAAATGTTTTCTAGTCCTTACTCTTCAGCCATTCTGGGAACCAAAGATACCACTTAAGAAATATGGCCAATGTCTCCAGTGCCAAAAGACACAAATGCAGGAGCTGAGATAGAACTGTAAAATCTGGAAGGCTGTGCAACACCAGCTAGAGATCAAATTACTGAATCCAGAAATTCAGAATTGTTGGCAATTGGTTGCTTTTTTTTTTTTTTTTTTTTAAATATAGGTAGGGTCTTGATCTGTTGCCCAGGCTGGTTGCTTTTCTCTTTTTTTAAAAAATGAAAAGCCTTATAAATTAGGTTCAACAATCAATGGCCTGTTATCTGTCCTACTAGCTTTTGGAACTAAGACAGGGAACAGATCCAGCCTGCAGGTTGTGTGAATCCCAACCTAAATCTCAAATTTGTTTTTAACCTTGTGCTTGAACTGCTGGTTCACTTAAAAGTTCACATGGTCATCTCGGAGAGGTGTGGGCCAGGTCTTAAGAAGTACTGAAGGCCATGTGTGGTGGCTCACGCTTGTAATCCTGGCACTTTAGGAGGAGGCCTAAGTGGGTGGATTGTCTGAGATCAGGAGTTTGAGACCAGCCTGAGCAACATGGTGAAACCTGGTCTTTAATAAAATGCAGAAATTATCTGGTTTAAGTGGTGCACACCTGTAATCCCAGCTACCCAGGAGGCTGAGGCACGAGAATTGCTTGAACCTGGGAGGCAGAGGATGCAGTAAGCGGAGATCGTGCTGCCTCACTCCAGCCTGGGCAACTGAAGTGAGGCCAGGGGTGGCGGCTCACACCTGTAATCCTATCACTTTGGGAGGCCTAGGTGGGTGGATCAGTTGAGGCCAGGAGTTCAAGACCAGCCTGGCCAACATGGTGAAACCCCATCTCTACTAAAAATACAAAAATTAATTAGCCTTGTGTGGTGGTGCATGCCTGTAGTCCCAGCTACTTGGGAGGCTGAGGCACGAGAATCACTTGAACTGGGGAGGTAGAGGTTGCAGTGTGTTGAGATCATGTCACTGCATTCCAGCCTGGTGACAGAACAAGACTCTGTCTCAGGAAAAAAAGAGAGAAATATTGAAGTGAAAGATACCCCCTTTAGCCTTGCTTTCAGGCCATAAGTGGCTGTAACTTAGGATAGCTGAAAGTATGGCTCTTAAATAAATGACCTATTGTCTAGCAGTTGTGGGAATATATTCCTGTGCAGATTATTCTCCATTCTTTAAAGAGCTAGAGTAAACATGATCTACATATGGACCAGTCAGCTTTTCTGTGTTCCATAGTCTCAGATTGTTCCTCAGCTGGTCATTTTGGAGATGTGGAGAGGAAAGATAGATATATGAGTGCAAAATCTTTGCTAGTACTAGAAAGAACGACTCAAGTGTCATGAAAACCCATGAATAGATTTGGTAGTAGCGCCTTTATATGATGCAAAACAATGCAGTGTGACATTTGTCCACTTAATATTTGCCCTGATATTGAGCAAATATACTATTTTAAACTCTTAAATCAGACTTTTACTGCATTTTTATGTATGTTTCATTATTCATCCAGAAATGGCAAAATGCTGACCTGAATGGGAAATTTAAACTTCCAACAAAGAATGAATTCATTCCTACGAATTTTGAGATTTTACCATTAGAAAAAGAGGCGACACCATACCCTGCTCTTATTAAGGTAACGTGTTCGAATCAGTGATTTTAGATTTGGGGACAGACCTAATAATACATGGGGGACTAGAGAAATGATTTCTTACATTTGGTACTATGTTGATTTGGGAGGGGGCTCACATCCTAAGAGTTGACAAAGAAGCCACAGAAAGAATAACTACAAGAAATATTAGAAGGTTAAAAATATTAAAGCAAGCAAGCAAAACTACTAAACAATGTAGAATCTAGAGAATCGCTTTCTTTATGGGAGAAAAAAGTAAGTCTGGGCTGTAACCACAAGTCTGTGGAAAGGTCTTTGCCTCTTTTCCTTGTCTGCTGAAGATCCCATAAGGAAGTAGGCTTATGCTGCATCATGGACATTTAAGATAAGAAAGGATCTCTAAAGCCTGAAAGAGAGCGAGTCCAAGGGGAGCTGCTGGATTTCCTGCCCTTAAAAACAATTCATTATGCCATAGTGACTATATTAAGTGAATAGAATGGTAAACGAGTATGAAGGGCTGTTGAGAAGTAGGGTTCCCCTCCCTTTCTCACAATGTCCTTTTCATGCCATTATTTCAGAACTTGAGTAATGTAAAAAATCATATCAAATTACTACAGCACATTCTCCCTTCTATTTTCTTTTTATTTTTCTTTCTTTTTTTTTTTTTGAGATGAAGTCTTGCTCTATCACCCAGGCTGGAGTGCAGTGGCACAATCTCGGCTCACTGTAACCTCCACCTCCTGGGTTTAAGCAATTCTCCGCCTCAGCCTCCTGCGTAGCTGGGATTACAGGCATGTGCCACCACGCCCAGCTAATTTTTGTGTGTGTGTGTGTTTTTTTAGTGGAGATGAGGTTTCACCATCGTGGCCAGGCTGGTCTCAAACTTCTGACCTTGTGATCCTCTCATCTCGGCCTCCCAAAGTGCTGGGATTACAGGCATCAGCCACCGTGCCCAACTCATTATCCTTTCCAAACGTATTTCTTCTCCCTTCTAAACTATTTCTAAACTCATGACTGTAGGCACACATAAACATCTTTCTTTTTTTCTTCTTCAAATGGCCTAACATTTGGAAGAATTTAGATGAGTTCAATGAGATAACAATCAGTGTTTAGGAACATGAAAATTTGTCTTAAGCAACTAGATTATTAATGAGGCAGCCATTTTTTCTTTTTTTTTTTTGAAATGGAGTCTTGCTATTGTTTCCCAGGCTAGAGTGCAATGACGTGATCTTGGTTCATTATTATAACTTCTACCTCCTAGGTTCAAGCAATTCTCCTGCCTCAGTCTCCTGAGTAGCTGGGATTACAGGCACCACCACGCCTGGCTAATTTTTTATATTTTTAGTAGAGACGGGGTTTCTCCATGTTGGCCAGGCCAGTCTCGAACTCCTGACCTCAGGTGAACCACAGAGCCTGGTCTTACACACAGTTTCTGAGGCAGGCCAGGAATCCAGCAGTGGCGTAGTTGGCTAGTTCTGGCTCAGGGTCTCTTATGAGGTTATAGTCAAGCTGTTGGCCGAGGCTTTAGTCCTCTGAAGATTCAGCTGGGGCTGAAGGATTCTCTTCCAAGTTCAGTTATATGGTTGTTGGCTTGCCTTAGTTTTTCACCACATGGGCTTCTCTGTAGAGTTGCTTGACATGGCAGCAGGCTTCCCCAAAAGTGAATGATCCAGCAGGGAAAGTGAGTGATTAAGATGCAAGCCTGATGTCTTTTATAATGCAGTCTCAGAGGTGTACCATCAGTTCTGTCACATTTTGTTAGTAAGACAGACCAACCCTGGTCTAGTGTGGGAGGAGACCACCAAGGGTGTGAATCTCAGCAGGAAAGGATTATTGTGGGCTACTTTGTAGGCTGGCTGCCATACCCTTGCAAGGGACTTCTGCCTCTGTCTGCCTCCCAGTGTCCAGAAAGATGAGGACAGGACAGTTGGTATTGGCTTCTCTTATATGTCTCTTCCTTCACTGTACCCCCATCTCCCTGATATAGGGGAAACA
Source organism: Aotus nancymaae (assembly GCF_030222135.1). Taxonomy (NCBI): domain Eukaryota; kingdom Metazoa; phylum Chordata; class Mammalia; order Primates; family Aotidae; genus Aotus; species Aotus nancymaae. Next base: position 38,014,343 of record NW_026988421.1, read on the forward strand.
GAAGGCTGATTTCACTCTGCTAGAGGAGTCTGCAGTCTTTTGTCTCCAGCTTTCTACCTGCTGACTCTGAGTATGCTTCAAGGCCATGGGACAGCAGCTCCAGAACAAAACTCTATTGCCTCTGTCCTCCTCCTCTTGAGTGATTTGATTGAACATGTTTGCTGAATGCACCACTATTTCCCTAACCAGATTGTTTCTCCATCACAGGATACAGCCATGAGCAAACTCTGGTTCAAACAAGATGATAAGTTTTTTTTGCCGAAGGCTTGTCTCAACTTTGAATTTTTCAGGTAGGTAAGATGAATCTAGCTAGAAAGCTTCTTATAAAAATCAACAATTACATTTCCAAAAGTTGTCTGTTCTTCTTAAACATCCATGTCTAGAAATAAAAGGAATTAGAGTTATTTCATCTAGAAAAGGAGAGGCTGTAAATAAATAAATAAATAATAAAAAAGAAAAGGAGAGGTTGTTGCTTTTAAGAGGTATTTTAAAAACCGAAGTTGTTAATTCTTTCTTTTTTCCATTAATGAGTATACCCTTTAGCTGAAATGATTTACGTTAGCTATTGTTAGGACGACCTTCTTAGCCTTCAGGGTTTTGGATTCTGAGGAGGCTATAGATTTACCCAGAAGAAGACTCAGTGAAGAAAGAATAAAGAATTTGGGGTGTTTTTGTTGCTTTGGTTTTATATTCCTGGAACTTGTCTAGAAGAGGTAGTAGTTACTAAATGATCCTGAGTCCTGTTCTGTCCTTTGTCAGGAGCCCTTAAGTACTGCTTCCTCTATTTCTGGCTTGATTACTTAAAAATTACTAATAGAGAGAAGAAGTAAAATTTAGGAATAATGCTATTGCAGTAATTTCTCAGTGCATCTTCAATTCATCTGTGTCTTCCTTTACTTATTTGTGTGTTAATCACCCATTTCAGATTTTACTTTGTGAGTTTATAATTTTTATTTCTAAAATTCAGTGGTTTGTAAAATAAGCCTATCATAGTTTATTTATTCAGTAATGTTCTATACGATAATCAGCTTTTTCATTAATGTTTATTCAGTTCACTTGACATGAAATTAAAGGTAGATATGGTTTAAATGCTTTGGAAAAAGGGAAGAGAATCTGATTTTCCATCAACAAGTATATTGAGATTATAGGGATTATAAATATTTTGGTTTTATAGCATGAGATTCACAGATTATCTATAACTGTGCAGAGATTGTTTATTGTTTACACCAAACATGGGCTGTCAGGTTATGGCTTATTGTTGGTAAAGGGCATTACAAAGCTGCTTTTTTGATATTTGAGAGTGATATTTTTTAACATTCTAAGCAGCTTGTCACCACTTTCCCATTTGGCCTCTACGATGATGAATTTCTTTAGAATACCCTTTGAGAGACCATTTTACATTTTTATGTTCTCTGAACTGCCTAGCACATTTCCTAGAATTGAAAATGTCTGCCTTCCACACAAATCCCTCTCTCTGGTCTGTCTTCCTAGAGGTAACCACTATTCTGTTTCTTGTATGTTTTAATTGAAATTTTCATATGTGTGTCTATATCCTTTTCATCTTTTCAGAAGTAAGATTATATTATGTGTAGTTAGCTGTGGTTTTTTAAAACCCTGTGATCCATATTTAAGGGTACAGCATCTGGTTACAAAATAATACATTTTTTTTTTTCTTGTTTGACATGCAGGTCAACAAAATAATACATTTTTTAAATTAACATATGAACCAGAATTTAGGTATCCCAGTTGAATCCTTTTCTCTTTTAAAAGTTAGCTTGGGGTCCTCTCCACTTCACCACCATAGCTGCTGTGGATGCAGCTATTTTTGTTGTTTTTTGTTTGTTTGTTTGTATGTACGTTTGTTTTTAAGAGACAGAATCTTACTCTGTCAACCCAGAGCTGGAGTGCAGTTACTGCAGCCTCAAACTCTTGGGCTCATGTGAACCTCCCACCTCAGCCTCCTGAGTAGCTGGGACTACAGGTGCATGCCACCTCACCACACCGGATGCAGCATTTTAGGACATGCCTTGGAATTGTTTGCTGAGGCTGAGCCATAGTGCTTTGAGCCCCCAAACTTGGCTTTTCTAGCTTTTCACTTCCATCTAAGAAAGGTCCATAGTTGCCTGTGGGGCTGACCTCTGTCATAGCCTCTCTTTTGTTTTGATGATTTTGTTTTTGTGAATTGTGCCTTAAGTTTCTGAGCTGCTGTTTGCTCAAAGAAGGAAATTTGTCATCATGTATCATACTTTAAAAAATTAAATGTATGATGCTCGTTGTGGGATGGCAATATATGGCCTTTTTTTGTGTTCAGGAACACTTCTATACCTAATTCCCTTTTTTCAAAAAAAAAAAAAAAAAAAGGCAGAACATTTATTCAAATTTTCCAGTTGGAGAATATTGGAATAGCTGTCGAACTTTGTCTTTGATTTTAACTCTCTAAGTGACTACACATTTTATCCCTATTTTTGCTTTTTTATCAGCTTTGATAAAATTGTTGGCTTTTGCCTGGGTGCAATAGCTTGCACCTGTAATCCTAACATTTTGGGAGGCCAAGGCAGGAAGATTACTTGAGCCTAGGAGTTAAAGACCAGCCTGGACAACACAGTGAGACCTTGACTGTACGTTAAAAAAACAAAATGTTGGCTTTGTTATCAGTAATTGGTTATATTTACTGTGCTACAGATAGAGTGAAACTTTTAATTTGCTGCCAAACAAGCTAAGCAGGCACCTGCCTCAGGCCTTTAGCACTAGCTGTTTCTTCAGCCTGGGAAGTTCTTCACTCCACCCCTTAGATGTCCCTAGGGCTCACTCCCTTGCTTCCTTCAAGCCTGGGTCCAGATGTCACATTATAAGAGTGGCCTTGACTGGCCATCATATGTAAAGCAGCAGTCTTTCTTTCCTGCTGCCATCACCCCATCATTCCCTATTCACCTTACCCTGCTTAATTTTACCCCATAGCACTGTCACCAACTAACATGTCAGATTTAAATTTTTTATTTGTCCCCTCTAGCTAGATTATCAACTCTGAGATGAGAGACACTGCCTGATTTGTTCACTCTTTATTTTCAGTGCCTAGAGAAGAGCCTGGCACTGTAGTAAGTGTATATGTATTTATTGAATGAGTGAATCTTTTACTTGCTTTTGATAAAGGTAAGCAAGGTTGTATAGTCAAAGGAGGAGGTCATTTAACTTGCATTTGAATCCCAGCTCTGCTGCCACAAACTCAGGAGACCTGAAGAAAATTATGTTTCTTATCTGGGAAATGAAGTTTAGTCGATCACTGTGGTTGTTTAGTTCTTGTACTCTGTAATTCTTTCTTCTTTTTCATTGCTCCTTCTCATCTAAATATTTTTCACACCTGTAATCCTAGCACTTTGGGAGGCCAAGGTGGGCAGATCATGAGGTCAGGAGATCAAGACCATCCTGGCAAACATGGTGAAACCCCTTCTCTACTAAAAATAAAAAAATTAGCTGGGCATGGTGGCACGTGCCTGTAGTCCCAGCTACTCGGGAAGCTGAGGCAGGAGAATCACTTGAACACATGAGGCAGAGGTTGCAGTGAGCCGAGATTGCACCTTTGCACTCTAGCCTGGGCAACACAGTGAGACTCCGTCTCAAAAAAAAAAAAATTCTATTTATTTTTTTCCCCTAGTTTTGGCTGCCATTATATGATAGAAATTATCAATTATTTTACTGACAGTTCTCTAGCTTTACTGTTTTGAGGAAAATTCAGGGATAAGCTAACCTTTTCACAGGTCTCAATTTGTGTAATTTACCACAGACATATTTCCCAGTCTTTCACTCCTGTCCACCACTACTCCAAGGGTGTGACTTGATTGGAGAGAGATGGAGGACATGCAAATGCTGTATGTTTTCTGTTGGCCATGCTTCTCCCACTAGCCTAAGCCTAGGCATGCGTTTTGGCCCATTCCCACTCCTCGCATACGCTGCATTTCTTACTTGTCAGTTCTGCCACACCATCTGGGGTAGGCAGTTTCTCTCCTTATTCATTACCACCAGCACACACACACACACCATATTTCAGGCTTCTTTTTCAGACACGTTGTTTTTTTTCCTCATAAGAAGAAAGAGCCTCAAGAATTCAACCATATCCTCAGGAAATCATATTAACTGGTGTTCATTATCTTGATCCATCTCAAAAGGCCATATCACATTGAGAAGTAATAAAATCAGCTATTTTATTGTCAACATTTTCTTCCAGCCCATTTGCTTATGTGGACCCCTTGCACTGTAACATGGCCTATTTGTACCTTGAGCTCCTCAAAGACTCACTCAACGAGTATGCATATGCAGCAGAGCTAGCAGGCTTGAGCTATGATCTCCAAAATACCATCTATGGGATGTATGTAAGTACCCACGCCTTAGAGCCTTCCACTCATCAACATTTTTTATATTGATTTGATGGAAGCATTTTTTGATTCAGGTTATGAGTTTAATTTCTTTTTTTTTAAATCTTTATAGCTAATCATATTTTATTTAATTTTTAAGTTAGCTCTTATTCTAAGTATTTAACTACATACCATTCATATTGTGCAAATTTTCCTTGATCTTTTTTTTTTAACATCTTTCATCAGCATGTCATATTTTTCTACTCAAACAAAATTGGATCCTGATTTACGTTTAGATCCCACCCATTCTGTATTTGAAATCTTGGTCTTTGGCAAAGGAAAATAAAGTCTTCCTTCTTTTGTAAAACCTAAGGTTGGCGTATACTATTTCCCTAGAAATCCAGATCATGAGGCTGCATATCCATACTCTTCGGTCATGTTTCTTCATTTCCATGCCACTGCTTGAGGTATCAAAGCATTTCTTTTGTTTTTCTTTTTGTTAGTCGCTACATTTATGCTGATCCTCTCCATTGCAACATGACATACCTGTTTATCAGGTTATTGAAGGATGATTTAAAAGAGTATACATATGCAGCACGCCTCTCAGGTTTGAGCTATGGCATTGCATCAGGAATGAATGCAATACTTGTAAGTAACATGAAAACCAAAGAAAAGGCACCACCCCGTTTAAGCATTATATTGAGCTTGGGAAAACTATTAACTTCTGCATTTTTAAACAAGAAAGTTGATGGTGTTTTTCCTTGCACCTTTTTGATGATTGAAGAACTCAAATTAGTGTTAGTTCCACTAATGAATGATTTAATTAAGTTGAGTGCATCTTGTGAATGTGTATATGTGCTGCATTTATTTGCATGTTCTTCTGCTTGAGATGTTTAACATATTAATCCTGACAGCATGTTGTTTTTTCCATATAATTGAGTGTGTATTAACATCTGTAAGTAGAAGATATCTATAGTTACTGTTGTGGTGCTTGATTTTTACTTATAAATAGGCTCCCTTTATTTCTGCAGATAGCAGAAAATTTCTATGTTCAGATACACCTGACATTTTAATTTAACTTACTTTGTAGCATACACCATTACCTACTTTATGTGTTTTAAAATAAGCATTATTAAATATATCTAAGAAATAACTAGATCCTTTCTTTTGAATGTGTTTCCAAGCTTGCTTATATCTCAATTCCAAGTTAATATCCCTTTTATGGCACACATTCCTCTTCACTTTTCTTGAAAATACATTGCATATTTTAGTAAAAATGAAAATGATAGCATTTGGGGGTACTCCTTATTTAAATTCTAAGATTGTAAGAGTTTTAAATTTTATTTATTTTCCAGTGACTTTTTTTTCCTTCACATAAATATCTGGTAGCTTTTGTTGAATGTGTAAGAATGTATATTAATCTAAGCATTCTTAGAGTCCACAGAAATTTGAAGCTCAGAGATCATAATTAGCTCTAAATAGAAAAGTAATCATCTATTTTCTCTTTTTTTCTGTTGATTTTTAGTAGCATATTACCATCAAAACAAGTAATTTTTATTTATCACAAAATGGGTTTTCTGCTAATTGTCTGTTTAGTTCCTACAGTAGGAAACATGATGTGCTTGCCATGGCCAGTGGCCTTCCCTCCTGCTGAGGTTCTTGCCTGTCATCCTTCACAGCATACAGATTTTCATGGTATTCTAGCTGCAGTGTATCCCCTACTGCTTTGAGTGCCACCATGTGGAAATATGATAGGAATTCTTCATTCCCCACTTTTCAAAATATTAGGCATTTAGAGACAAAGTAAATTGTGCTAAATTAGCTGGGCACGGTGGCTCTCACCTGTAATCCCAGCACTTTGGGAGGCCAAGACAGGTGGATTGCTTTGAGCTCAGGAGTTCCAGACCAACCTCCTGGGCGACATGGCAAGACCCTGTCTCTACAAAACATTAGCCAGACATGGTGGTGTGTGCCTGTAGTCCAGCTACTCTGGAGGCTGAGGTGAGAGGATCACTTGAGCCCGGGCAGCAGAGTTTGCAGTGAGCCAAGATTGCACCACTGCACTGCAGCCTGGGCAGCAGAGCTAGACCCTGTCTCAAAAAAAAAAAAAAAAAAGTGCTAAGCCAAGATCCTGATGATACATACAGTGTATCTTTTTTACACATTTGTTTTGCCATTAGCTTTTAGAACACCAGCAAAACTTACCAAATATGCAAGTGGTTAGAATTGTAGATCCTGCCAGGCACAGTGGTTCATACTTATAATCCCAGCACTTTGGGAGGCTGAGGCAGGTGGATCACTTGAGTCAGGAGTTCAAGACCAGCCTGGCCAACATGGTGAAACCTCATCTACTAAAAATATAAAAATTAGCTTGGCATGGTGGCACACCTGTGGTCCCAGCTACTCAAGAGGCTGAGGCAGGAGAATTCCTTGAGCCTGGCAGGCGGAGGTTGCAGTGAGCCAAGATCACACCACCGCACTCCAGCCTGGGTGACAGAGACTTTTTTTTTTTGAGACTCTGTCTCAAAAAAAAAAAAAAATGTGGGTCCTAATTGGGCAACACTGAATGAGAAAGTGGCAAAATGCCATGTAATACAGAATCAGGGCTCCCTCATTTCTCCAAGATGACTTTTAAAATATTTAAACAATTTGGGGACAAAGATGGTTAAAGCTGGGTGTGGCAGCTCATGCTTGTAATTCCAGCACTTTGGAAGGCTGAGGTGGGTGGATCACCTGAGGTCAGGAGTTCGAGACCGTCTTGACAAACATGGTGAAACCCCATCTCCACTGAAAATACAGAATATTAGCCGGGTGTGGTGGCGTGCGCCTGTAATCCCAGCTACTCCAGAGGGTGAGGCAGGAGAACTGCTTGAAGTCAGGAGGTGGAGGTTGCAGTGAACCGAAATCGTGCCACTGCACTCCAGCCGGGCAACAAAAGCAAAACTGTCTCAAAAAAAAAATGGTTAATGTTACCTTCCAAAATGTTACATTATATTTATGATGTAACATTTATCTCTGGTTGTAGGATTTTCTACATGTTTAAAAATCAGGTTGTTTATTTAGAAGTTGTTTTGTGATATTTTTAGACTTTTAATACCCTGAATTCTTTCTGTAGCTTTCAGTGAAAGGTTACAATGACAAGCAGCCAATTTTACTAAAGAAGATTATTGAGAAAATGGCTACCTTTGAGATTGACGAAAAAAGATTTGAAATTATCAAAGAAGCAGTAAGTTTTCTGAAGTCTATTTTTTATTCATAACATAATATTGCTATATTATAAAAAGTTTTGATAATATAAAAAAAGTCAGGAGAAAAAGGAGCATTCATAACCTTGTTGCATTCATCTCACCCTGTCTTTGCAAAATCCTATACTCTAGCCAGAAAGAAAGCCTAGTAGACTCTGGTGGATACCTGACCTCTTCTCTGTGGGTTCCAAGAGCTAGGGCAGTTGCAGCTCTGAATTTCAAAGAGAAGCACTTAGTGGCTGTTAGGGCCTCCTTGAATGTTACATCCCAACCTCCAGTTCAGAGGAATACACAATTCAGCAGACTGAGGTCTGCCTTACCACAAGACCTTGTCACATTAGAGCACACTATTTGGGTTTGACATATCTTCCACTTAAATTCAATTCATGTTTAGCCCAGTAACGGAAGTAAGGGATGAACAGCTGCTTCTGAAGCTAAACTATGATCTTTTCATTGTATACCAAAAGAAACTGCCATCAGTTTTCAAATAAAGATCCCATACGGATACCTATCAATGTTGCTTGCTTACGGAGACTTTGGGGATAGCTTTATAGTGTAGAACCTAAAGATTCCAAAAGACATCCCTGAAAACTAGGGGAAACTTTCTGAGGGACAAAAGATATCCCATAGTGAAGGCACTTATAGTCCATGTCAGATGCTGAACAAATGTAAGCAGCAGCCTGGACAAAGAAAAAGCATGCACTTTTATGTAAGGATCAGAGAGGAATAAACCCCATTCTTAATTATATAACTTCAGAAAGGAGAAAGAAGTAAATCCTAGTAACACATCGTTTGAAATTTGATTATAACTGGACTTTTAAAATGATTTTTAAAAGATTTATAAAATTACTGAACTTGTGTCTCCCTTCACTAGTATATGCGATCTCTTAACAATTTCCGGGCTGAACAGCCTCACCAGCATGCCATGTACTACCTCCGCTTGCTGATGACAGAAGTGGCCTGGACTAAAGATGAGTTAAAAGAAGCTCTAGATGGTGAGACTCTTCTACTTAAAGCTTAATGCTTTCTTCATTTTTTTCCTAAATTCATTTTGGTTTATTCTGATATTTACTGTGTATACTTTTAAATAACTTATAGTTCTATTAAAGCTGGCTGTGCATATGTTTTATAAAAACAGTGGTGGGCAGGATGGCTATAGTTAACAGTAACATATACTTTCAAATAAGTAGAAGGAGGATATTGAACATTCCCAACACAAATGATAAATAAACTTGAGATGATGGATATGCTTAGTACTCTGATCTGATTACTATACATTATATGTATATATAACACTATTATATACTCTATCAATATCTATAATATAATTTAAAAATAAAATGGTGGCTTTGAAGTGGCTTTTAAATTTAGGCAGATTAGCCACATTTACTGTTTTCATTCTGGACCTGTGCCAGTTAATTATTACTATTTTTAGATTTCTGCAGAAGGACTGGGTACAATGGGTCATACCTGTAATCCTAGTACTTTGGGAGGTGGAGGCAGGAGGATCACTGAGCCTAGGAGTTTGAGACCAGCCTGGGCAATATAGTTGAGATTCTGTCTCTACAAAAAAATAATAAAATATTAGCTGGATGTGGTGGCGTACACCTGTGGTCCCACTTACTCAAGAGGCTGTGTGGCTAAAGGATTGTTTGTGCCTGGGAAGTTGAGGCTGCAGTGAGCCATGATTACGCCCACTGCACTCCAGCTTGGGTAACAGAACGAGAGTCCCCACCTCCAAAAAAAAAAAAAATCTGCAAACTAAACACTCTGACCCAAGTACTAACCTTGTTAATATTGAAGGGTTTTTTTTTTTTTTTAAAGACTGAGTCTTGCTGTGTTACCCAGGCTAGAGTGCAGTTGTGTGATCTCCACTCGTTGCAACCTCTGACTCCTGGGTTCAAGCAATTCTCCTGCCTCAGCCTCCCGAGTAGCTGGGGTTACAGGTGTGCACCACCACGTCTGACTAATATTTTGTATTTTTAGTAAGGACAGGGTTTCACCATGTTGGCCAGGCTGGTCTTGAACTCCTGACCTCAGGTGATCCACCTGCCTTGGCCTCCCAAACTGCTGGGATTATAGGGGTCATCGCGACTGGCCAAAATTGAAGTTTTAAGAAGAGAAAATGTTAGCCGAACTCCAACGTCTTAACACACAGAAATGTTCAGGCTTCCCCTCCCGCCAACCCCCTGCTTTAGCATCCTTAGATCAGTTCAGTTAAAAATTGGAAAATATGTAAAGCCTAAAGAGTCATCTTTTGGGCCGGGCGTGGTGGCTCACGCCTGTAATCCTAGCACTTTGGGAGGCCGAGGTGAGTGGATCACCTGAGGTCAGGAGTTCAAGACCAGCCTGGCCATCATGGAAAAACCCCATCTTTAAAAATAAATAAATAAATAAATAAAAAAGAGTCATCTTTTGGTTTTTTTCCTAGAATCTTAAATCTAATTTTCAAAGAGTTTGACTTGAAAATCTGAAATTCCCCAGCCTGGCCAACATGGTAAAACCCCATCTCTACTAAAAATACAAAAAATTGGCTGGGCATCGTGGTGGACGCCTATAATCCCAGCTACTTGGGAAGCTGAGGCAGGAGAATTGCTTGAACCTGGGAGATGGAGGTGGCAGTGAGCTAAGATCATGCCACTGCACTCCAGCCTGGTGACCGTGGGAGACTCCGTCTCAAAAAAAAAAAAAAAAAAAAAAAAGAGGGCCGGGCGCGGTGGCTCAAGCCTGTAATCCCAGCACTTTGGGAGGCCGAGGCGGGTGGATCACGAGGTCAAGAGATCGAGACCATCCTGGTCAACATAGTGAAACCCCGTCTCTACTAATACAAAAAATTAGCTGGGCACGGCAGCGCGTGCCTGTAATCCCAGCTACTCAGGAGGCTGAGGCAGGAGAATTGCCTGAACCCAGGAGGCGGAGGTTGCGGTGAGCCGAGATCGCGCCATTGCACTCCAGCCTGGGTATCAAGAGCGAAACTCCGTCTCAAAAAAAAAAAAAAAAAAAAAAAAAAAAGAAAATCTAAAATTCCTTGAGAGCAGTGATTATGCCTTTCTTCCATACCCCTTTACTTAGTATCTAGTATAATATTATACCCTCAGTGTGTATCTAATGAATGCCTATTGAATGCAAAGAAATTACTTACAAGATTTCTTTATTGGAAAAAATATAGTTTGGTATCACCCTTATTATTTTAAGATTTTTCACTTCTTAACATTACTTCACCAATTTAATCTTTCTTCTTACATGCTCAGCCATAAGCAATAAAATGCAATAAAAGGATTCTGGACTGGGCATGGTGGCTCATGCCTGTAATCCCAGCACTTGGGAGGCCAAGGCAGGTGGATCACGAGGTCAAGAGATCAAGACCATCCTGTCCAACATGGTGAAACTCTGACTCTAATAAAAATACAAAAATTAGCTGGGCGTGGTGGCATGTGCCTGTAGTCCCAGCTACTCAGGAGGCTGAAGCAGGAGAATTGCTTGAACCCAGGAAGTGGATGGAGGTTGCAGTCTTCCAGGATCACACCACTGCACTCCAGCCTGGTGACAGAGCAAGACTCTGTCTCAAAAAAAAAAAAAAAAAGAATTTTATTGAATGTTTTAATAATCTTTTATGACAAGTTCTTATACTTCTGTAACACTATGCTTTTGATGTCTTCAGTGACCCAAATCAAGAGCAAAGTACTGAAAGTCATTATTTGGTTGGTTGTCTCAGGCATTAGGTAGGAGGCTAGATTATAAAAATCCTTAACTAGAACAGGTGCATTTTTTTATCAGGACAGTTAATATGCTTTTTGCAAAATAATTATGGTCATATGCAATTAATAGCAAGAATTATATCTTTAAAAATACCACACAATTAATTTTAAATATTTTCAAAAATGAAACCTACTTTTATAATGATCAAAAATAAAGCAAAGGTTTGAGGTTTTTTTTCTCCCTTTGTTAGAATCTAGGTCAGATGGCATGTTAATTTTAAGCAGAATAAGCTCTATAATATCTCAGAGGCATATGAAGGCTTTCTAAAATGGGTTTTATAAAGAGAAAAGTCAGTATTTTTTTGGTTTAAATTTTCTGCTCAAGTAAATAATTATTCCATTTTGATATACATACTCCTACAGTAATAAAAAATGCCAAAATGGCTTAATTTGGAGACAACTCAGTGGGAGAGGCTTGCTCTTCAGTGACTCTAAATCATTCAGCTATTCAGGTGCCAGGATAGCAAGAACTTCAGGGTTCGGTGTGGTCCAGCAGCATTTACTGAGTGCCCACAGTGCACCCAGCCCAAGACTCCAGGTGTTTGAGATCAAAAAATGATCAAATAAACATGGCAATACCCCATCTCTACAAAAAATACAAAAATTAGCCAGGCATGGTAGTGCATGCCTGTAGTTCCAGCCCCTCAGGAGGCTAAGGCAGAAGAATTGCTTGAACCCAGGAGGTGGAGGTTGTGGCACTGCACTTCAGCCTGGGTGACAGAGCAAGACTCTGTCTCAAAAATAAATAAATAAATAAAAATTAAAAATGATCAATTAGGTGGGGGTTTCTTTGATAAAGGAGCTCCATTCTGGTGGTGAAGCATAAATGTAAATAGATCATTTTAATAGAGACAAGAGGGTAAGTATTGTGACAGAAAGCTGCAGAGAGTGCTGAGGGAGCCTAGTGAAGAGGACTCCTAAGGCAGTACAGTGGAGTAGAATGAAGATCTACTTTGGAATTAGACCAAGGATCAAACCCCAGCTCTGCAATTTACTAGCTTGATGACTTTGAACAACAAACTTAAATTTTCTTAACTTCATTTTCCTGCCTTTAAAGTGGGGATAATAGTACCTACTTTATAGTGTGAAAGATAACATCTGTAAAATCCCTGATCTGTGGTAAGCACTTGTTAATTCCCTTCCCATGTTTCTCTGTTTCTCTTTAAATGTCAATCACTGATTTTAGCATCCATTGGTAGATCTTGCATGTAGCAATTATTACTATGGTGTCCTAATAGAGGAGGGACAGCTCTTCCTTACAGAATGATTAAATCAATATATGTAAAAGAGCGAGGAAAGTAGAAACATTGCCATTAGAACTCCATAGTAATAATTGCTACAGGCGATATCCGCCAATGGATGCTAAAATTAGTGGGTCAAACTTAAAGAAAAATAAATTATTTGTATAATCTCATTTCTTTTTCCCAAAATAAATATTTAGTAATTACAGTGGGAAAAATAGGCATAGATGGGCAAGTGGGCTTTTCTGAATTGCATGTAGAGCATATGTGAGTTATTAGATTATAAACAAAAGAATAAAATGATACATTTACAATAAGGACATCTGGTAGACACCACCTTAGCCAAGTGATCAGTGTTAACTCACTAGTACTACAACATATCAACTTCATGAATCCCCAAATAGGATGCAGCGAGAAACGTGCATTAACTTTGTGGTATTCTTTCTAGTAATACATACATGAAATCTAATTGTGAGAAAACACTAGACAAACCCAAATGGGAGACTTCTATAAAATAACTGAACAGTACTCTTCAAAAGTCTTAAGGTCATGAAATATATGGAAAGGCTGAGAAACTGTCAGAGATTAGAAGGAGCTAAAGACATATGACAGCTTAATGTAATGGAGGGTTGTGGATCAGATCCTGGAATAAAATAAGGACAAAAATGGAAAAAATACAAATATAGTCTGTACATTAGTTAATAGTATTATACCAATGTTAATTTCTTAGTTTTGATGGGTTATGAAAGATGTTAACATTAGGGATAACTAGGTGAAGTGTGTATAGGGACTCTGTACTATTGTTGCAAGTCTTCTGTAAATCTCAAATTATCTCAAAAAAAAAAAAAAGAAAGAAAGAACCTCATAGGTAGAGCTCACTATGTCTTCCTGCACCTTTACAGATGTAACCCTTCCTCGCCTTAAGGCCTTCATACCTCAGCTCCTGTCACGGCTGCACATTGAAGCCCTTCTCCATGGAAACATAACAAAGCAGGTGGGTGGCTGAGGTTTTAGCAATCTTTTGTGGATCAATGCAAGATATTTTTTTCCTCTAGTCTTTCTCAAGATTGTTAACAAGCACAATGTGATAATAAACACATTAGAGTTTACTCAACCCTTTCTGCTCTTTGGAGGAAGGTAGAAGGCACAGGGAAAGTAGAATGATGGTAGTTAACTGAGGACCTACTTTCATGGCTGCCTCCTCTGCTGTTTCCTACCTTATGCAATCATAGGAAGAAATGGGAGTAATTATCCCTATTCTGTATAGGGTGGCATACTTGTATAGTGGATAAGAGCACATGCTGTACATCAGACAGCCTGGATTCAAATCCTAGCTTTGTTATATACTAGATCTGTAATCTTTTGAAAATGTCTTAACTCTGTGCTTATCTGTTTCCTTATCTGTAAAATTAGAGTTACAAGATATCACCTACATCATGTCTTGTAAGGATTAAATAGTACATGCTAAGTCCTTAGCACATGGAAAGCTCTACAAAATGTCCATGGCAGTCTATTTCAAGATCCCTCAGTCTTGGCCAGGTGCAGTGGCTCACACCTGTCATCTCAGAGCTTTGGAGACTGAGCGGGGAGAACTGCTTGAACCCAAGAATTCAAGACCAGCCTGGGCAACATAGTGAGACCTCATTTCTACAAAAAAAATTGAAAAATAGCCAGGCGTGGTAGTGCACGCCTATAGTCCTAGCTACTCTGAAGGCTGAGGCAGGAGTATCTCTTGAGGCTAGGAGGTTGAGGCTGCAGTGAGTTATGATTGTGCCTCTGCACTCCAGCCTGGGTGACAGAATGAAACCCTGTCTCAAAAAAAGAAAAGAAAAGATCCCTTGGTCTCTACCACTCTGCTATACCCCCTCCAGAACAATATGCCCGAGGTCAGATGCTAATAAGTGGCAGAAACAAGATTCTTACCAAGGTCAGTTTTATCTACAATAAAGCCTATGCTTGCCTCCCTTGCTTTTCTGTGACCCCAGGTGTCTGTAGTCAGGATCATTTCACTAGGGACCGTCTTTGGCAATGCCTTTTTTCCAGCATCAGCATCAGTGTTGATGATTGTCTGGGTGGCTGTTTCTTTCACCACTGCCAAATTGACTGTATTGCAAAATTACTATACTGACAAATTTAATTTTTATCCATTTGAATAGGATCAAATGTATTTAAGATTTTAAAATCCACTTTTATGATAAACAACGCAAGTTTATCTCACAAACAAGATATGTTTATGTTTTTGTAATGTTCTGGGTCATATCTTTTTCCGTAGGCTGCGTTAGGAATTATGCAGATGGTTGAAGACACCCTCATTGAGCATGCTCATACCAAACCTCTCCTTCCAAGTCAGCTGGTTCGGTATAGAGAAGTTCAGCTCCCTGACAGTAAGTAGAGATGTTGTAACTTTGGGGATGGACTACTTTGACATAACAGTGTGGGTGATTACAGGTGAGTTGAAATTTGGTATAGTTTTATGCCGAAGATCCACTGGGAACCTCTATTATTTATAGAATTATGATTAGAGATAGATAATTCTGCCAAAAAAATTTTTGGTAAGAGGGCCAAAGAAGTGATATGGAGGTAGGCAATAATTTTGAAGGGAATGATACTGGAATTGATGGATACTTGAATGAAGGGGAATAAGGAAGTAAAAATATCACAAAGCTATTGACTGTGAGGCATGAAATAAAATATATTTATAAAAATGGAAACTGGACTTAACAATATTTAATTGGAAGCCCGTAGGATTCTTTGGCAGAAATAGTTTTAGGAAACCCACAGGTGCAGATAACATGTAATCATAACAAGTATGTTTTTATAAGGGATTAACAAAGACTTTTATTGAATTTATATATTTCGGTTTACAATGTTGGGTTACTTTTACATTAACAGTGGTTTCTTCTGATAAAAACTCATTAAGCATTATTGTCAGTATTGCTCAAGACTGTGTAATAGAAGATGTATCAAGTGAAGGAAGAGCTTTTTTGGGGGCAAACTTGATTGTTGGCTGTTCCCTGTGCATGAACCATCTGTGCTGCCTTTTCCCCCAGCTATTTTATTCTCCCGAAATGGTGTTCTCCTTTCTCCCTTCTTCCTCATGGGCTAGTGCCTACATCCTGTTTCTCCTTCTAGGCCTATTTATAAGGTACTCATTCCACTAAGCTTTTTCTAAAATTCCCAGCTAGAAATAATCACATCTACCTCTGGACTTGGCAGCACAATTTTTCTGGATCTCCCTATTCAAGCTACTTAGCACTTCTACTCTTGTGTTGGGATTGAAGTGCATCTACTACTTCTCGTTAGACTGTACATTCCTTAAAGGCAAAGTCTGTGTCTGGTTCACTGAGTAGCTTCTAAAGCAACTAGAACATACTATTACTTCAGGATACCTTTGTTGAATGCTTAAAGATACGTTGAGCCTGCTCTGCTGTTCTGCATGACCAGTCATCACAGATCTGGTAACAGTTTATTTCCAACTTCTGCTAGTTTATTCCTCAGTCACTACAACCAGGGCAAGAATCAGGATATGCTGATTCCACTACAGCCAGGGCAAGAATCAGGAGATGCTGATTCCACTACTACCAGAGGAAGAATCAGGAGATGCTGATTCCACTACAACCAGAGGAAGAATCAGGAGATGCTGATTCCACTAAAACCAGAGAAGAATCAGGAGATGCTGATTCCACTACAACCAGAGAAGAATCAGGAGATGCTGATTCCACTACAACCAGAGGAAGAATCAGGAGATGCTGATTCCACTACAACCAGAGGAAGAATCAGGAGATGCTGATTCCACTACTACCAGAGGAAGAATCAGGAGATGCTGATTCCACTACAACCAGAGGAAGAATCAGGAGATGCTGTTTCCACTACTACCAGAGGAAGAATCAGGATATGCTGATTCCACTACAACCAGAGAAGAATCAGGATATGCTGATTCCACTACAACCAGAGAAGAATCAGGATATGCTGATTCCACTAAAACCAGAGAAGAATCAGGATATGCTGATTCCACTACAACCAGAGGAAGAATCAGGATATGCTGATTCCACTACAACCAGAGGAAGAATCAGGAGATGCTGATTCCACTAAAACCAGAGAAGAATCAGGAGATGCTGATTCCACTACAACCAGAGGAAGAATCAGGATATGCTGATTCCACTACAACCAGAGGAAGAATCAGGAGATGCTGATTCCACTACAACCAGAGGAAGAACTAGGAGATGCTGACTCCACTAAAACCAGAAAAGAATCAGGAGATGCTGATTCCACTACAACCAGAGAAGAATCAGGATATGCTGATTCCACTACAACCAGAGGAAGAATCAGGAGATGCTGATTCCACTAAAACCAGAGAAGAATCAGGATATGCTGATTGCACTACAACCAGGGCAAGAATCAGGATATGCTGATTCCATTGAGAGGAAGAAACAGGATATGCTGATTCCACTACAACCAGAGGAAGAATCAGGATATGCTGATTGCACTACACCTGGGGCAAGAATCAGGCAGGATATGCTGATTCCACTACAATTAGAGAAGGACTCAGGATATGCTGTGCAAGAGTCATAGCAGTTGACTTCAAAGTGAAGCTAGTCTAGAAACAATATTTCAAAGTCAAATTCATCTTTCATATGTCTTTTGACTCTACTTCCCTCTTTCTCTCTCCTTTCCTAAGATCTTATCTCTTTGGCCTCCTATGTACCCTCCCAAATTTTTCTGTGTTCAAAAATAGCTCAGTTCACATTTTATTCTCAGAATGCTAGGTAGTAGGAAATCATTCTGAATTAGCCAGCTGATCAGATATGAATACTTTAAATAGTTCTTCACTTAACTCTCCATAGAAAGGCATTTACTATCTAAAAAGAAAATACTCAGGCCAGGGTGGTGGCTCATGCCTATAATCCCAGCACTTTGGGAGGCCAAAGCAAAAAGATTGTTTGAAGCCAGGAATTTGAGACCAGCCTGGGCAATGTAGTAAGAACTTGTTTCTACAAAAAACTTAAAAAATTAGCTGGGCATGGTGGCGCACACCTGTAGCTACTTAGGAGGCTGAGGTGGGTCGATCGCTTGAGCCCAGGAGGTTGAGGCTGCAGTGAGCCATGATTGTGCCACTGTACTCCAGCCTAGGTGCCAGAGTGAGAGACTGTCTCAAGAGAAAAGGAAAAATTCCAGGCATTATAAAGGAGATGTTTTATTTATTTTTATTTTTATTATTTTTTGAGATGGATTCTCAGTCTGTCACTCAGGCTGGAGTACAGTGGCACGATCTCAGCTCACTGCAGCCAAGGAGATGTTTTAGAATATGTATGAAAAGGGCCAGGTGTGGCTACCTGGCCAGCATTTTGGGAGGCCAAGGTGGGCAGATCACCCGAGGTCAGGAGTTCAAGACTGGCCCGGCCAACGTAGCAAAACCCCCCATACCTACTAAAAATAGAAAAATTAGCTGGGTGTGGTGGCACATGCCTGTAGTCTCAGCTACTTGGGAGGCTGAGGCAGGAGAATTGCTTGAACCCAGTAGGCGGAGGTTGCAGTGAGCTGAGATGACACAACTGCAGTCCAGCCTGGGTGACAGAGCAAGACTTTGTCTCAAAAACAGAAAAAGTATGAAAAAGCTGGAAGGATGTGAGGTGAGTGAGAGAGGCTTACAGGCCACGTTCTTCTCTTTTTTTTTTTTTTTTTTTGTTTGAGACAAGGTCTCGCTCTCGCTCTGTATCTTGGGCTGGAGTGCAGTGGTCCAGTCACAGCTCACTGCAGCCTCAAATTCCTGGGGTCAAGTGATCCTCTCGCCTCAGCCTCCTAAGTAGCTGGGATTATAAATGTTCAGCCATGGCCCTGGCTCCCCTCCTTCTGATGAGAGGGAAGTTAGTGCTGCCAGTTATAATCAGAAAATTTGACTAATGGGTCAAATTTGGACAAAGTTAGAAAAGTGAAATTAATGATACACAATTCTAGGCTTCTCTACCTCCCTTTTCTATTAATGTCTAAATTATCATCCATAAGTGTGGGCAGACATAGCATTGACTTTATTAAACCCTAAATAAGTTTTTGAACTTGTTGCTGTCTTTTTGAAACTTCTAGGAGGATGGTTTGTTTATCAGCAAAGGAATGAAGTTCACAATAACTGTGGCATCGAGATATACTACCAAACAGACATGCAAAGCACCTCAGAGAATATGTTTCTGGAGCTCTTCTGTCAGATTATCTCGGAGCCTTGCTTCAACACCCTGCGCACCAAGGAGCAGTTGGGTGAGAGGAAAGTGGGGAAGTAGCAGGGTACTGTAGACTTTGATGAATTATCATTGTCCCTGTAAAGCATTTTCCACATGTAGAATCACCTAACACTGTGTATCAGGCATGCTCTACTTAGAGAGACTTGAGAAAACCTTATTACAGAGAATCCACTTCTAAAAGATAAGCAGTCACTATCTTATGGACATTAAAGTAATTCTTTACGAGATGGTACTGTATATTACATACATGTCAATAAAGAGGGCATCTTAGGTAAGGGGGGAAGAATACTAAGGACAAGCTTATGGGTAGCAAGATGAGAAACAAGCCATCCAGAGAAGCTTAGAATCACTAAAGCTTGAGTTCCCTGAGGATGGGTATTATCTCTCATTCATCTTTATACCCCAAGCCTGGGACATACAGAAGGCACTCAGTAAGTGTTTGCAGTTTTAGACACTGTTAAAAATCTTGAGGTCCTGGCAGGTTTGATCAATGAGGAAAGAAGTTCAAAGAAGTCCCAGTAATGACAGAAAGGAACCAGCAAAAAAAGATTTGGATGAGTCTCTCCAAGTATCCATCATTGTTTAAGTACCCATTGTGCTAGATGCTGGACAGGGAAAATGGATGCTATGGATGGTCCTTCCTTTCAAAGAGCTCACAGTCAAATCAGGATGGCAGACCTGTAAAGGAATAATTTTAGTACAGTGTGATAAATGTTACTCTAAGAGCTCAAACTTTTGGCCAGGTGTAGTGGCTCACACCTGTAATCCCAGCACTTTGGGAGGCCGAGGCGGGTGGATCATCTGAGGTCAGGAGTTCAAGACCAGACTGGCTAACATGGCAAGACCCCATCTCTACTGAAAATATAATAATTAGCT
Source organism: Aotus nancymaae (assembly GCF_030222135.1). Classification (NCBI taxonomy): domain Eukaryota; kingdom Metazoa; phylum Chordata; class Mammalia; order Primates; family Aotidae; genus Aotus; species Aotus nancymaae. The sequence goes on from NW_026988421.1 coordinate 38,034,045, forward strand.
GAGCGTGGTGGTGCCCACCTATAATCCCAGCTACTCAGGAGGTTGAGGCAGAGATCACTTGAACCTGGGAGGCAGAGTTTGCAGTGAGCCAAGATCACACCATTGCACTCCAGCTTGGGTGACAGAACAAGACTGCAACTCAAAAAAAAAAAAAAAAAAAAAGCTCAAACTATGAATGGCTATTTTGAAGCTGGAAACTTCCTTAGAAGTGAGACCCAGAGGTACCACAGCTGTTGGAGATGGTGGATCAGGGAAGGGCAGCCAAAGGAGATGAGCCAAGAGCTTGGTTTAGAAAAGGTGTTGAAGGGAAGTAGTGCATGGCCTCATGAGATGATGTGGAAGTATGACTTTTAGTTAGCTTGATCTCTAGAGAGTTGCATTCTGAATGAATTGGTTCAGGAATGGATTATGTAACAAGAAATACAGTAGGAGAGCCAGGTTCATATGAGGAACTTGGATGTTAAAGGAAACAGAGCTAGGACTGTGACTAAGGGATGAAAATGAGTCCAGCGTTTTATAGGACTAAGAGTAACTTTAGCATAGATTGAAGAGGAATAACTAGCAGAGAGTGAGGAGTCACAAGATGGGAGTTTGAATAAAGAATAGGATTTTTTCCTTAAAAGAAGTCATCTCCAACTTTGTAATTCTTCAGAGAGCTCTTCTGCTTTGTCTTTAGGAACTGAAACTATCTTAAGTGCTCATATTTCTTTAAGAGTTGAATAGTTTAAAACCTTAAAATAGATTTTATTTGCTCAGACAGGATAGTTTTTGAAGGATTAAAAATGACTCAGGTCTCAAATGCCAAGGTCCTGACTGGCTGATGTGTGTGTTTCAGGCTATATCGTCTTCAGCGGGCCACGTCGGGCCAATGGCATACAGGGCTTGCGATTCATCATCCAATCAGAAAAGCCACCTCATTACCTAGAAAGCAGAGTGGAAGCTTTCTTAATTGCCATGGAAAAGTCCATAGAGGACATGACAGAAGAGGCCTTCCAAAAACACATTCAAGCATTAGCAATTCGTCGACTAGACAAACCAAAGAAGCTATCTGCTGAGTGTGCTAAATATTGGGGAGAAATCATCTCCCAGCAATATAATTTTGACAGAGGTAAGGTAAAATTAGGGCTCCAACATTTATGGCATTCAAGTAACATTTGAGGACGTTAAGGCCATTCCACAAAATAGTATTCATTTTGTAGGTTATATTTTATTACTAATTTGGGGAGTTGGGGTGGGGAGATGGCTGGCACTTCTAAAGAACTATTACTTAATTGAATTCCAATTTCCTATTAGAAACCTTGTCTCTTTTTTTTTCTCTAAACCCAGACCTAGATCTACCCATATCTCACAATAAAGTATTAATAATAATTCATTTCCACCATTTTGTTTCATCAGTGTATCACAGATACCTAAGTATTTCCCATAATACTAAAAAAATGAGATAATACCAGATTAAACCCCTTTGAGGCAAATGTTGCCCTTGAGGCACAGGAGTTCAAACATTTGCCTGTAGGGATCGCCAAAGATTTTTCACTCCTTTCAGATTTGGGAAAGCTGTGATTCCTGAAGTCTCCTGTCTTATCAGCTTCCTTTCACCTTTCTTCTAGAGCATAGATTAACAATGGATTGTGCCAAGCTGTACTAGAAGTCAAGGGACTTGGGTCATGTTCTTATTCTGACATCAACAAGCTAAAGATCTTGGTCAAGTCACCTTTTTTGGACCTCAGTTTTCTTACCCATAATTTTTCTGTTTTGTTCTTTGAGACAGTATCTCGCTCTGTCAGCCAGGCTTGAGTGCAGTGTGTCATCATAGTTCACTGTAGCCTTGAACTCCTAGGCTCAAGTGATTCTCCTGCTTCAGCCATGTCCAGCCTACCTATAATTTTTCTAGCAGTTGGATTCATTATTAATGATAATAGTATCTCTCATTTATTGAGCATTTGCCATGTGCCTAGCATTGTGTTATTGTCACACATCTTTTTTTTTTTAAATTCTTACTGCAGCCCTATTAAGTAGTAATCTCCAGTTCCCAATGAGGAAACTGAGGCTCAGAAAAGTTGAAATGACTGGCCAAGATCCAAAAGCTCATAACCAGAGAGCTAGTATATGAATCCAGGCTGGCCTGGCTTCTGAGCCAAGGCTCTGTTACCCATTGCACTACATCCACTTTTTTTTTTTTTTTTGAGACAGCCTTGCTCTGTCACCCAGGCTAGAATACAGTGGTATGATCTTGTCTCACTGCAATCTCTGCTTCTCAGGTTCAGGTGATTCTTGTATCTCAGCCTCTCCCTAGTAGCTAGGACTACAGGCGCACTCCATTATACCTGGCTAATTTTTGTATTTTTAGTAGAGATGGGGTTTCACTGTGTTGGCCAGGCTAGGCTCGAACTTCTGGCCTCGGGTGATCTACCCACCCAGCTTCTCCAAAGTGCTGAGATTACAGGCATGAGCCACTACACCAAGCCAGCATCCACTTACTTTTACTTGAAATCAAAGCAAATGGTCATTTAAAAATGTGGATACTTGGCCAGACACGATGGCTTACGCCTATAATCCCCGCACTTTGGGAGGCTGAGGCAGGCAGATCACTTAAGGTCAGGAGTTCAAGACCAGCCTGGCCAACATGGCAAAACCCCATCTCTACTAGAAATACAAAAATTAGCCAGATGTGATGGCTTCTGCCTATAATCCTACCTACTCAGGAGGCTGAAGCAGGAGAATCACTTGAACCTGGGAGGTGGAGGTTGCAGTGAGCTGAGATTGAGCCACTGCACTCCAGCGTGAGCAACAGAGTGACAGACTCTGTCTTAATAAAATGTATATGGATACTTAAGAGTCTTGGAGTAAAGTATATTGTCACTTGGTATACTGTTCTGGGCTACTTCGTATGGAAATATTAGTAAAGTATTGTTTGATTACTTTTCAGATAACACTGAAGTTGCATATTTAAAGACACTTACCAAGGAAGATATCATCAAATTCTACAAGGTAAGTTAAATTCATATATTTAGATTTTGACTGACAAGAAAGTATTGTAGGGCTGGGTACAGTGGCCCACACCTGTAATCTCAGCACCTTGGGGGAGGCCAAGGTGGGAGGATCACTTGAGGTCAGGAGTTAAAGACCAGCCTGACCAACATGGTGAAAGTCCATTTAAACCAAACATACAAAAATTAGCCAGGGGTGGTGGTGCACACCTGTAATCCCAGCTACTCAGGAGGATGAGGCATGAGAATTGCTTGAACCTGGGAGGCAGAGATTGCAGTGAGTGGATTTCGTGCCACTGTAATGCCAGCCTAGAAGACTGAGTGAAGCTCTGCCTCAAAAAATGCAAAACAACCAAAAAAAAACATTGTATGTGCTATATTGTGTGTTGCTGCTTTGAAGCCATTCTGGCTGGATTTATGAAAGTGTTTTTTGTGGATTTAAGTATTTTTGACACAAACACAGCTGTTGGAGAAAATAAAGACAGTTTTTATTGAACCAAGTACTGTTTTCCTTTCCCTCTAAACCAAGTTTGCCAAACCTGCAGCCTGCAGGCCACATGCGGCCCTCATTATGAAATATTTTTGCCAATTTTTTTTAATTTTAGCTTATCAGCTTTTAATGTTATGTGTGGCCCAAGACAATTATTCTTCTTCCATTGTGGTCCAGGGAAGCCAAAAGATTGACCCATGCTCTAAACCAAAGACTGTGACAGCCCTTCCTGACTTCTAGATCTTTAAGCACCCTTTCAGTTTCTTCTCTCTGTTCTCCACCCTGCTCTGCAAAGAATATTGCTGAGCTTGTCTGGTGGGAAGGAGGAAAAAAGAAAACAGAAGAACTTGAGAATCAGATTATTTTCCAAACTCTGACAACTATAAACTGTCTTCACCCATTTAGGTGCCATAGTGGATCCTTTTTTAAATAAATGCTCACTCACCTTTGAATTGTGGTCAGAGATGTTATGAATTTTACATGCTTGTGCTCACTGAAGAAGTTTATCAAAAGAAAAGGGAGGTGCCACGTTAATGGAAGACAGTCTTCCCAGCACAGCTTTAAGAGGTTCACACCAGCAGGGTGCAGTGGCTCACGCCTGCAATCCCAGCACTTTGGGAGGCCAAGACGGGCAGATCATGAGGTCAGGAGTTTGAGACCAGCCTGGCCAACATAGTGAAACCCCATCTCTACTAAAAATACAAAAAAAAAAAAAAAGAAAAATTAGCCAGGCATAGTGGTGGGCACCTGTAATCCTGGCTACTCAGGAGGCTGAGGCAGGAGAATCACTTGAACCCAGGAGGCAGAGGTTGCAGCAAGCCGAGACTGTGCCACTGCACACTAGCCCGGGCAACAGTGAGAGACTCCGTCTCAAAAAGAAAAAGTTTCACACCATCTAAATCTTCCCCTCTATAATAAAATTCTGAGAAGGATAGCAAAATTTTCATTAAGTAGCTATAAATGTGTAATAAGTATGCTAAGTGCAAAAATTCAGAATTTATGCTGCAATAGAATTGTACCTAAAGTGTTACATATGTTCTTTGTAATATATTGGGGCCTCTAATTTGTGTAAAATACTTTTATGCCTGTTTTTCAAAATAAGGAGCAAAATTATACTCTGTGATTACCATAGTACCTTAGAATTGTCCCTTAGTATTGTAGCCATTTCTGGTTTGTATCTGTGATTAGGTAGTTTGGTCAGGAACTCAGTCCTGCCCTGTGCCCACATCCTTTTAGAGAGAGATTCTACTTTACAGTGTCTTTTTCTGGGGATATATTATAGCTGCCAGCACAGGAGTCAGTGCTTACAGTTCTCATTAGAATGACTTTGTGAAGTTAGTGGTACAAGGCCTGATCACATTTTCTCCTGTACTAGGGTTTCTAATGTTTACTTAATTCACCATTGCTAGTGCTGAGTGAGAGGGTAAGGAAAAAGTAACAGTTCTTACTGGATGGGTGCAGCAGATCACGAGGTCAGGAGTTTTGAGACCAATCTGGCCAACATGGTGAAACCCTGTCTCTACTGAAAAATAAATAAATAAATAAATAAATTAGCTGGGCATGGTGGTGCACACCTGTAATCCTAGCTACTCGCGAGGCCGAGGCAGGAGAATTGCTTGAACCCAGGAGGCGGAGGTTGCAGTGAGCCGAGATTGCACCATTGTACTTCAGTCTGGGCAACAAAGTGAGACTCCATCTCAAAAAAAAAAAAAAAAAAAAGCCGGGCACGGTGGCTCACACCTGTAATCCCAGCATTCAGGGAGGCCAAGGTAGGTGGATCACCTGAGGTCAGGAGTTTGAGACCAGCCTGGCCAACATGGTGAAACCCTGTCTCTAAAATAAATAAATAAATAAACAAACAAACAAACAAACAGTCCTTGACCCAAAGACGCTGATAGTTTCTGACAGGAAAGTAGTGATCTTGTGCCATCCATAAGTTGCTTACACCTCTCTCTGTAACTCTTCTGCAAAATTATATGGCTGTGTGCAAACGAGTATTAATAAAGCTGGTATCACCTTAACAATAAGAAAAGGAGACTATAGTTTCAGAATTGAGCAGCAAGTTTCAGCAGTGAGATTTGACCCATTTTGGCTATGAATATGGATGGCTGGACAAGTGACTTTCTTTACCTTATGGCTCCCTTTGCATTATGTAGAGGAAGACAGGAGTCTCATTTAAGTTACTCTTGCTCTTCTGCAGTAATAGCCTGTAGTCCCAGCTGCTAGGGAGGCTGAGGCTGGAAAATTGCTAGAGCCCAGGAGTTCAAGACCAGCCTGGGAAACATAGTGAGACCCTGTTTCAAAAAAAAAAAAAAAAAAAGAGTATTTATAACCAGGCTTAAGCTAAGTCTAGAACAGCATTTCCCTAGCTGTGTTCCATGGTATGCAAGATATTAATAGGGGTACCTAGGAAAAGGGTTTCATGACCATGCAAGTTTGGGAAACACTATTCCCATTCTCAGAGAATCACAGAACATGTTTGTGTTTTAAAAATTATAAGAAGTCCCACAGTAAAGACTTTAGCCTGCATTATTTAATTTTGACTTACAAAACATTTTCTAAACTGATTTCGCCATGCACCCTTTTTTATACAGAATACCTATAAGTACCTCATGGGACTGTAGTGTTCCTTAGAACATTATTAGAACATATTAATAGTTTCCAAGAAGGTGCAGTTGTTTGTTTTAGAAAAATGAGGATTGTCCACAGTTGGTGAAAAAATTGGGAACAATCTGAAACTGGAGAGGGTGTTCTGCTGTCTGCTGATGTGGGCCAACAAGGGAGTAATGAAGGTTTGGGTGAGAAGAGATGGAGATAGATCTTTGAAAGCAAACTTTTTACTCCAACAAGATAAAGTTCTTAGAGGAGGTCCTACTTGTTAATAGAGGCAGACCTGGGCTGAGCTCCTGGAAAGAGGCTGGAGAGGTCAGAGCAGGCCTGTGGGAGTCTCAGCTGCTTTGCCTGCTGGCGGAGAGTGGAGTGGGGAGCCATGGGCAGGTTTGCTGTGCAACATCAATAGGGCTTGCTGTGCGGTCACACAGGACCAGGCTTATTAGTAACTGCTCTATAATAACTGTTGAGTGGATTTGGCTTTGACTGATGATTCTCCCCTCTAAGGATATGAAATGTTACTTGTGGCTAAAGCATCAGAGGAACTTTGTCACACTTGTACCCCTTTAGAAAAGACAGTGAAAGTCTGCTGTTAGGGGAAAGGTTGGGACATACTTCCCCACAGGATCCACCTGCCAACCTAGCACTGCTGGCATTCATGGTAGTAATTAAGGGGAATCACTCCAAGCAGCATGGTGGAATTGAGAGAGCAAGCAGACTCGAGCTTCTGACACCATCACTCTGAACAGTGTGACTCATGTAATTCATGTAAGTCTCTGTGTCTTAAAGTAGGAATCATCATGATGCTTAGTTCACAGAGGATTGTGAGCTGACATAGGAGAGTGCCTGATATACAGCAGGACTCAGTAATTATTAGTTTCCTTTCTCTTCCGGTAGATGAGGAACCAGAGTTTACAAGCAGAATCTAAGAAGGTTCTTAGAGGAGCAGGTGTTGTGCTTTTCCCTAAGCTCAAGCCATTGTCTCTGTAGACCCTAAAGATCACCAAGTGCAGCCCTGCACATCCCATCCCAGTGAGTACTAGGCGAGGTTTTTAACCCTAGCTCAGGCACTTATTGGCTGTAGGAGTCTGAGCAGTTTTTTAATCTCCTTGGATTCAGTTTTCTCATCTGTAAAATTGGGTTAAGAATAATTCTTTCTTTAGAGTAAGAAAAGGAAAGGAAAAAAATAATTCTCACCTGCTTTGCTAAATCTTTGCAGAGCTTAAATAAAATAATGTAAGTGAGGGAAAAGAAAGGCAAATATTTTTTTTTTTTTTTTTTTTTTGAGACAGAGTCTCGCTGTCACCCAGGCTGGAGTGCAGGGGCGTGATCTCAGCTGATGGCATATGGCAACCTCTGCCTCCTGAGGTCAGGCGATCCTCCCACCTCAGCCTCCAAAGTATCTGGGATTACAAGCATGTGCCACCATACTTGGCTAATTTTTTTTTTTTTAAGATGGGGTTTCACCATGATGGCCAGGCTGGTCTTGAACTGTTGACCTCAGGTGATCCACCCACCTCGGCTTCCCAAAGTGCTAGGATTACAGGCGTGAGCCACCACACCCAGCTTTTTTTTTTTTTTTTTAATGTATCTTTATTAAAGACAGGGTTTCACTGTGTTGGCCAGGCTGGTGTCCAACTCTGACCTCAAGTGATCCACCTGCCTCAGCCTCCCAAAGTGCTGGGATTACAGGCATGAGCCACCGTACCTAGCCAGAAAGGGAAGCAACTTTTCTATACCTGACTGTGTGATAGCTGAGTCTTCATAGTCATCAGAGAGCACCTCACTGTAAGTTCTTTAGTGGAGCAAAATGGTGACCTCACTCTTCTTTCTGCCTAGGAAATGTTGGCAGTAGATGCCCCAAGGAGACATAAGGTGTCCGTCCATGTTCTTGCCAGGGAAATGGATTCTTGTAAGTATTGAATATTGCCTTTTTAAGTCTATTTTTAGGCTCATGTTAAGCCATCTGATGGTTGGCCTTTGTCATAACTACATGCCTTATAGAACACCAGAAAGTAAAAGATGTAGAGAACAGGAACTGGAGATAAGGTCTACAGATATAAGGGGAAAAGATAAAAGAGGTAGTGAAGGAGAGAACCAATACCAGGAGATAGAATGCTGAACTGGCCACAGCATCGCAGGAAAACACAGCTGCTTGCTGATGGGACATCTCCAAAGAGGCTGCAGGAACCACTGCATGTGGGGAGTATGGGTAAGCAAGTTAACTTCCCAGTCCTTCTCATTTTCTGGCTTTTACTGGCCAAAGTTTGTCCTGTGGCCATTAACTCCCCTGGCTTTCTGGGCAGTTTTACTGGGTCCTTCTGGGTGGCCAGAAAGTCAGATTAGACCTGGGCACTAAAACTGCTGTGGGCAAAGTTTTAGGACCTCAGGAATATCACGAGCCATCATTGGGTGGCTCCGGATAGAAGGCAGGACAAGTACTTAAGGCCTTCGGTAGCAGGCAATCTGGAGAGGATCTGAGAAGTACATGAACTGGGTCTGGTGCAGTTTTTTAATTAGCTGAGTCTAATTTAGATTTGTTTTTAGTTGTTCTTGTGTGCTAGTATCAGTAAGTACATTAAACGTTTTATTTTCTTACAGGTCCTGTTGTTGGAGAGTTCCCATGTCAAAATGATATAAATTTGTCACAAGCACCAGCCTTGCCACAAGTAAGAAACATAAATGTTACATTAGATTGTACTGACAGAGGACTTCCTTTTTAGAAGAAGCCTTTTTTGTGTGTTTGTTTTGTTTTGAAATGGAGTCTCACTGTCACCCAGGCTAGAGTGCAATGGTATGATCTCAGCTCACTGCAACCTCTGCCTCTTGGGTTCAAGCGATTATCCTGCCTCAGCCTCTTGAGTAGCTAGGATCACAAGCGCCTGCCACCACATCTGGCTAATTTTTGTATGTTTAATAGAGAGAGGGTTTCACCATGTTGGCCAGGATGGTCTCCAACTCCTGACCTCAAGTGGATCACCCACCTTGGCCTCCCAGAGTGCTGGGATTACAGGTGTTAAGCCACCGTGCCTAGCCAGAAGTAGCTTATTCATCAGGATACTGATGAACTAAAAGAAGTTTCAGGTCACCAGGTGTTGAACCTTCTACTTTAATTCTTCCTTGAACATCTAGTCACTCAGACTCTACCCTTGTCTGCCTTTGCCTCCTATTTGAACAGTTGTGTTACTCTGCAATGAATCAACTTTGGCCACATCTGTTCCCAGCACTGAATATTGGAGAGACCTCTTAGTCTTTTCCCATGTTACCTGCGTATTTTAATCATCTAGAAGGATTGGCATTCACTTGCAGGAGGAGGAAACTGACAGTGTAACTAGGCCCTTTCCGGGTGGGCACACCAGCCTCTGCTACTTTGCTGAAGCCTTGATGCTAAGCCTCGAAAGTCCTGGGTGAGCCAGCCCTTGTTTGCCTAGAAGAAAACCAGAAGCCTTCCTTCTGGTCCACAGCCCCAGTAAGGACACTTACCAAGAGGTTTTATAGACCAATTCATGACTTTCTGGGCCTACTGATCCAGAAGGAAGGTCAGCAGATCATGATACATGGGGTGTTAGGTAGAGGAGCCTCAGACCCCCCCAAAAAAAAAATTATATATATATAGAGAGAGAGAGAGTATAGAACTGAGGTGTGCTCCTAGCCTCGCCCAAAAAATTTGATGTCTTTATTCTGATGTTTAGGTTAAATACACTAAAAAGAAACTTTTTTCTTTGCAGCCTGAAGTGATTCAGAACATGACCGAATTCAAGCGTGGTCTGCCACTGTTTCCCCTTGTGAAACCACATATTAACTTCATGGCTGCAAAACTCTGAAGATTCCCAATGGGTGGGAAAGTACAAGTGGATGCATTCCTGAGTCTTCCAGAGCCTAGGAAAATAATCTTGGCCACTTTAATAGTTTCTGATTCACTGTTAGAGAAACAGAAAAAAAGTTGTCAAATGTCATTATGTAGAAATATTATAAATCCAAAGTAATTAAATTACAAAATCTTATAGATGTAGAATATTTTTAAAATACATGCCTCTTTAATATTTTAAAATTTTTCTTTTCATTACTGAAAATTTCCCTATATAACAGTGCTTAAAATGAATGATACTCCTATAGAATCTTCCTTCCCTAGTCTGTAAAATAGTCATTTGTCGGAAGAAAGTCAAAGCTCTTTTCTAAAAGCCTCCTAGGTTGACCATAGAAGGCTTCACAACATTTAGAAAGGTAATACCTTCTTAAAAATTGATCCTCAAATTTGCTTTCTACTTGATGGTTTCCTGTAAATCAGTGGAAAACATTACATTTGGCAGATGATGAACAAAGCAATGTAATCTTTTATTAGTGAAATTGCTGGTTATATAAGGCATGGTTTTAATCTTTTTATAAAATTTGAACATGTTTTTTATTCCAACTGGTAAAATGCTAGAAAACCCTACTTATCTACAATGCTAGAAATACACTTACATCAATTTTGTCCTAAACTGAATTTCTCAGGATTACTGTGGTTTCTTTCTGATTGATTGAGTTACACTGACCTTCATAGTTGGTTTGCAGTGTTCCGTCAGTTTTACTTTTTCTCATCAACATGTTGCTTTAACACAACATATTTATTTAACACGTACAAATGGGTCAACTTCAGATCCTACTGAGTGTGTGACATGCTTTTCCAACATCAGCTTTTTGTAACCACCTATATAACTTTTTATTACAGTGAAATTGCAGTCAGTATGTGAACCAAAATATCTTGCCCCTTTATGAATTTAAAAGGCAATCAAATACAAAGCCACTTTTTTGGAAATATAAAAAATAAAGCCTTGCATTCTTATATAGCAAGTCTTCATAAGACTGTAAAATCCCTTGTTGCTACCAGTCTAATCTTGCCTTAAGTGTTATTTTTTTGAATATATGAATATAAACATATAAACACAGATGATGACTGGAGTGGACTTTTAAAAAATATTTTTTTCATGAGATACTATTTTAGGTGAAATTGTTACTGTAGATTTAACAGCTGTTTTGAAATATTTACTGTTATTAAAACTTGCTTCAAGAGAAATTGTGAATATATTTCCACATACAAGCACTATTAACAGTAAGTGGCCCTGTCGTCCACTAACTCAGGCAAAGTAAAGAATGGCATTTTCAAATGGCATTTTACCTCCCTGTATGATATGATTTGTAGGACTTTCTTCTGTAGAGCCATATCTTTTCACATCTTAAGTTTTTACATTTGCCATTTTCCAAATCTCAATTTGGGGCAAGAACGATATAGTCACAATTATGGGGCTTTCAAAAGCGGGATCCCATTTCTACTGTCAGATCAATGTGGTGCTGTAACCATCTTTTTATCCCTACCTTCAAGAACTTCCTTGTATGAAGCCTGTCTTTGTCCATCGGAAGGTGTATGAAATCATCCCTTCCTTCCGGTTTTATGCATTTGTAGACTATGCAGCTTTTCATCAACCTGCAAGGATATAAGACAGATCTAAAATTAGGCCTGAGTGTTCTGATCCAACACTGTACTAGTAAATAAAAATCTACCTACCTTTTATGTGGAAAATTATGTACTACTGAGTAACTTTTAGCTCTTTTTAAAAAATAGGTGAAATTTGTCTTTTTTTATGAGAATGACACATGAAGAGATCTGAGAGCATCTCACGTAGTCTTCCATGAACGTGCAATTGTTTAGTATGCGCCAACGTTTTCCAATTTCCAGGTTGGATGTAGAGCTGCAGTTGGATCACTCAGGCATACTAATGGATCCATTTAGATGGGTCCAAGCTGCAGTCCATGAGCAATAACAGACTACCCCAGATACTGCAGTTTACTCAGTGCTTAGTACATGAGACTTGTGGAACTAAGTTATTAGTTACCTGAGGCTTCTTAAGAAAGTCGTCTTTTTGACCAGTTGATGTGAAAGAGGGAGCATGTGACACAGCCAGTATGGTGGAGTGCCAGGGTTATCCTGTTTACAATAAATCGCCTGAACTTAACCTCTGGAGTCTGCATTTGTATTATTTTTCCAGTTTTAGTGAAACAGTTCTCAGCCTACCTCTCAACATCCCAATTTGACCAGATTTCTTGCTTTCATTGTTCATAATGCAGAAAGCAGTGCATTCTAGTAACATTTTAAAAGGTGTTTCTGGGTAACAATGATTTTTGTCAAATAGAAGACTCAATTTCAGAACCTTAAGAATAGGTCACTTTTGTAAAACAGGAATCTTAGTATTTGAGATTCGACTCCTTGCTGTGAGTATTGTCACTGACTCCAAACCCAGGAAGATTTGTTTCTGGCCTTACAGGGATGAAAATGAAAAAGACAGAAAAACGATTTCTCTCTCCTCTACAATAAGTCCTTACATCTTGTTGCCACATCTCCAGTTACAGTTTAGGCAGATATCTTGTTCAATCTCTATCTTCTTGATCCCTGTCAAAGTACTTTTTCTACTCATGTAGTGGCCAGGTGGCTCAGACAGGCATTTCAAGAGGAAATCTGCTTGTTCCTCACTTTCCAGCCTCGGACAGTGGTCCAGCCACATAGTCAGCATTGTGCTCAGGGATGATGTGGCAGCCCCACACAGAGGCCAAGAGCAACTCCAGGTTTTATCAGTTGGGATAGTCTTCCCCTCGTTAATGATACATGGAGGGACTCGAGACTCAGTAGGTTCCCTTATTGTATTTTTTGTTTTGAGACGGAGCTAGAGTGCAGTGGCAAGATCTTGGCTTATGGCAGGCTCCACCTCCCGGGTTCCAGCGATTCTCCTGCCTCAGCCTCTGGAGTAGCTGGGATTATAGGTGCACACCACTGTGCCTGGCTAATTTTTTGTATTTTTAGTAGAGATAGGGTTTTGGCCATGTTGGCCAGGCTGATCTCAAACTTCTGACCTCTGGTGATCCACCTGCCTCAGCCTCCCAAAGTGCTGGCATTACAGACAGCCACTGTGCCCAGCCCACGTGTTTTTTTTTTTTAAGACAGGGTCTCTGTCACCCAGGCTGAAGTGCAGTGGTGTGATCCTAGCTCACTGCAGCCTCAAACTCCTGGGCTCAAGCAACCCTCTCAAGTAGCTAGGACTACAGATGTGTACCACCACACCAAGATTATTTTACTTTTTATTTTTTGTAGAGACATGGTCTCACTGTGTTGCCCAAGCTGGTCTTGAACTCCTGGCCTCAAGTGATCCTCCCGCCTCAGCCTCCAAAAAAAGCCTCCCATGATCATGCAGGAAGCAAATTCAAACCTCCACTCAGCTCTTTAGACTTTAGATCTCATTGTTCCATGTGGATTTCCTGTAATAATAGCTTCCAAACCAATTAATGTCCTTGTGAAACAAGTAGACAGTTGCTTTTACATGTGGATGTGACTTTACCTTTTTCCCATGTACCATCTTGATCTCTTAACCTTGCCTATTTTGGAGGGCATGAGACCAGATCTTACAGTCTTGCCCATTTCCCTTCACCAGGCTACTTTGAGACTAGTTATCACCACTGCCTGCAGAATCTCCCTCCCTTCCTTTTAGGGGTAATCCAGGCCTCAAACCAGTGTAAGCTCTCCTTCCTATTGCCCTGGAGTGATAGTGTCTGGGATCTTTCAAGAAGTTTGGAAGAGGCCAGGCAGGGAGGCTCACACCTAAATCCCAACATTTTGAGAGGCGATGGAGGTGGATCACTTGAGGTCAGGAGTTCAAGACCAGCCTGGCCAACATGGTGAAACCCCATCTCTACTAAAAATACAGAAATTAGCCAGGCGTGGTGGTGTGCGCCTGTAATCCCAGCTACTTAGGAGGCTGAGGCAGGAGAATCGCTTGAACCCAAGAGGCAGAGGTTGCAGTGAGCCAAGATCGCACCACTGCACTCCAGCCTGGGCGACAGTGACATTCTGCCTCAAAAAGAAAAAAAAATTGGGGCCGGGCACGGTGGCTCACGCCTGTAATCCCAGCACTTTGGGAGGCCGAGGCGGGTGGATCACAAGGTCAGGAGATCAAGACCATCCTGGTCAACATAGTGAAACCCCATCTCTACTAAAAATACAAAAAAAAAAAAAATTAGCTGGGCATGGTGGCGCGTGCCTGTAATCCCAGCTACTCAGGAGGCTGAGGCAGGAGAATTGCCTGAACCCAGGAGGCGGAGGTTGCGGTGAGCCAAGATCGCCCCATTGCACTCCAGCCTGGGTAACAAGAGCAAAACTCCGTCTCAAAAAAAAAAAAAAAATTTGGAAGAAGAGTAAGAGTCAAGTTCATCTGCGACACCACCACAGAGACAGCCACTGCTTGCATGGTGTTTCTCTGCAGTCTTCTTCCTGTGCATATAGGACGGGGTCATGTACTCAATGTTGTAACTCTTCCCCTCAGTAGCCTATCTATACTGAGCATTTTCCACATGGATGTTCTTGAAAAAAGTATGTCTTTTGTTGTTGTCACTGTCGGTTCTTTGGTATCATATTGTATTTGTTGTTTGTTTCTCGAATCCTCTGTGGGGGTTTTAGGGTGTTTTCAAGTTTTGATCTGTGATAAACTTCCTTGTGCAGAGTATGTGTGATTTTCTGATTATTCCCTTAAATTTCTGGATTATGGAATATATTTAACTTTATATATGGAAAAATGTTTAATGTACAGAAAAGTTGTTGAAATAGTACCATGAATTCCCATATACCCTTCACCCTGTATTCACCAATTTTTTCATATCCTATTCATTATCTCTCGTGTGTGTGTGCGCGCACATGCACATGTTTTGCCAAATCATTTGAAAGTTGCAGATGTTATGACTCCTTACCCCTAAATACTGCATCAAGTGTCTTCTAATAATAAGGTCAGTATGTGATAACGAACTTTCCCTCACTCAGTGGGAAGTCTGGCCTTTGTCGTCTTTCTCTTTGTTATAGACAATTATATACAGTAAATCAGACAACTTAGATGAGATGGACACATTCCTTCAAACACACAAATTGCCAAAATAGATGTGAAAAGTAGAAGATTTGAATATTCCCTTACCTATTAAAGAAATTGAATCATAATTGAAACCCTTCCTACAAAGAAAATTCCAGGTCCACATGGCTTCACTAATGAATTCTATTTAACATTTAAAGAAGGGATTATACCAATCTTACATAACATTTTAGAAAATAGGGAAGCCCTTCCCAACTCATATGAGGCTAGCATTACCCTTATACCAAAATCAAAGATATTTCAAGAAAAGAAAACCCCAAGCCCTTAAAAACAATCCCAAAAGTCCTTAATTGATTTTCAAATATTATACCAACCTTACATGATGACCAAGTGAATTTTTCCAGGAATTCAAGATAGATATATTATTTGGAAATCAAGCAGGGTGCCGTGGCTCATGCCTGTAATCCCAACACTTTGGGAAGCTGAGGCCAGGAGATCACCTGAGGTCAGGAGTTCAAGACCAGCCTGGCCAACATGGTAAAACCCAATCTCTACTAAAAATTCAAAAATTAGCTGGGCGTGATGGCACACACTGAAATCCCAAGTACCTGGGACGCTGACACAGGAGAATCACTTGAACTGGAGTGGAAAATTGGAAAATTGTTTAGTGGTATCTGCTAAAGTTGAACATAGTCATATGTCCTACGACCCTGAAATTTCACCTTTAGTTATGCCCACAGAAATAGATGCAGATGTGTACCAAAGACATGTTTTGGCATTTTGTTTGTTTGTTTGTTTTTTGAGATGGAGTCTCACTTTGTCGCCCAGGCTGGAGTGCAGTGGCAGGATCTTGGCTCACTGCAACCTCCGCCTCCTGGGTTCAAGCGATTCTCCTGCCTCAGTCTCCTGAGTAGCTAGCTGGGTCTATAGGCAGCACATGCTGACACACCCGGCTAATTTTTTGTATTTTAGTAGAGATGGGGTTTCACCATGTTGCCCAGGCTGGTCTTGAACTCCTGAGCTCAGGCAATCTGCCTATCTCGGCCTCCCAAAGTGCTGGGATTACAGTCGTGAGCCACAGTGCCTGGTCTGTTTTGTTTTGTTTTATTATTAATTATTATTTTTGAAAGGAAGTCTCACTCTGTCACCTAGGCTGGAGTGCTGTGGTGTGATCTCGGTTCACTGCACCCCCTGTCTCCCGGATTCAAGCGATTCTCCTGCCTCAGCATCCTGAGTAGCTGGGATTACAGGCGTGCACCACCATGCCTGGCTAATTTTTTGTATTTTTAGTAGAGATGGGGTTTCACTATGTTGGCCAGGCTGGTCTTGAACTCCTGACCTCAGGTGATTGCCCGCCTCAGCCTCCCAAAATGCTGGGATTATAGGTGTGAGCCACCGTGCCCAGACATGCCCAGCTGATTTTTTTTTTATAGAGACGGAGTCTTGCTATGTTGCCCAGGCTGGAGTGGAGTGGCTATTCACAGGCGCAATCCCACTACTGATCAGCACGGGAGTTTTGACCTGCTCCGTTTCCAACCTGGGCCTGTTCACCCCTCCTTAGGCAACCTGGTGGTCCTCCGCTCCCGGGAGGTCACCATATTGATGCCGAACTTAGTGTGGCCACCCGATCGGCATAGCGCACTACAGCCCAGAACTCCTGGGCTCAAGCAATCCTCCCACCTCAGCCTCCCGAGTAGCTGGGACTACAGGCACGTGCCACCATGCCTGGCGCCCAGCTGATTTTTTAATTTTTTGTAGAGACAGGCGTCTTGCTGTGTTGTCCAGTCTAATTTTGAACTCCAGGCCTCAAGTGATCTTGGGATTACAGGCGTGAGGCACCACTCCTGGCCTTTCAGCCATTTTTTGTGTTGCCAATCCTTAGATTTGTAGGAGTCCTGTATATTTTGGGTCTGAGCTCTTTCATTGCTTTTATTATTTATCACTCTTTGGCTTGCCTTTTCACTCTTAATGGTATATATTGTATATCTTTTCTAGTTTGTTTTCAGTGAGAGGATTCAGCACCATCTAGTCAACCATTGCCAGAAGCAGAACTTAGTCTCTTATTTTAATGACTAAATTTTATTCCAGGCTAGGCATGGTGGCTCACGCCTGTAATCCCAGCACTTTGGGAGGCCCAATTGGGCAGATCACCACCATGGTGAAACCCCATTTCTGCCAAAAATAGAAAATTAAGCTGGGCATCGTGGCATGCACCTGTAATCCCAGCTACTCAGGAGGCTGAGGGCAGGAGAATCACTTGAACCCAGCAGGCAAAAGGTTTCTGTGAGCTGAGATCACACCACTGCACTCCAGCCTGGGCAACAGAGGGAGACTCCATCTCTTTTTTTTTTTTTTTTTTTTAAAGACGGGGTTTCACCATATTGGTCAGGCTGGTCTTGAACTCCGGACCTCAGGTGATCCGCCCACCTCAGCCTCCCAAAGTGCTGGGATTACAGGCGTGAGCCACCTCGCCCAGCTGACTCCATCTCAAAAAAAAAAAAAAAAATTATTACAGTAATGTGTGCATCACATGATGAAGACTGAGCCATCCTCAGTGGGAATTAGTTTAAGAAACTTTTTTTTTTCTTTTTTTTAGACAGAGTCTCTGTCACCCAGGCTGGAGTGCAGTGGCACGATCTCAGCTCACTGCAACCTCCAGCTCTCAAGTTCAAGCAATTCTCCTGCCTCAGCCTCCCAAGTAGTTGGGACTATAGGCAGGCACCACCAAGCCTGCCTAATTTTTTTTTGTATTTTTAGTAGAGACAGGGTTTCACCATGTTGGCCAGGATGGTCTCCATCTCCTGATCTCATGATCTGCCTACCTCAGCCTCCTAGAGTGCTGGGATTACAGGTGTGAGCCATCGACCCCGGCCAAGAACTTTTTAAAACAATAGTGAGCTGAGAAAGACTGGCAAGGTAAGTTTTTGGTGTTTTTGTTTTTGTTTTTTTGTTTTTCACCATGTTGGCCAGAATGGTCTGGATCTCCTGACTTCCTGATCCATCTGCCTCAGCCTCCCAAAGTGCTGGGATTACAGGTGTGAGCCACCTCACCCATCCCTGAGGTAAATTAATAAATGAAAAGATTGGCTAGGGGAGGTGGCTCACGCCTGTAATCCCAGCATTTTGGGAGGCCAAAGCAGGTGGATCGCGACGTCAGGAGTTCGAGACCAGCCTGGCCAAGATGGTGAAACCCCGTCTCTTAAAAAAAAGAAAGAAAATTTAAAAAAAGAAAAGATGGAGGGAAAATCAAGATCTGGGTGGGCCCCTGAGGCCCTCCAGGCGAGTACTGGCATTCATGGGAAGAAGCAGAATTAAGTGAGGATATACGCAAAAAAGTAATTAGTAAACACATAAGATACCAAAATCAGGTGGAAACCACTTCAGTTTGGCCCAGGGACAAGTCTGATTGTGTGTGTGTGTGCATGTCTCTTTGCTTAGCACGTTTCTGCTTCATCATAGGGAGAGGTGCACAAGAAGCAATTTAAATTTAGATTTCTCATACTGGTAGCAACTCCTTGATGATTTCCTCTCTGCAAGTTGTAAAAAGACCTTTGGAAGATTATATAATTTACCTATAGAGATGACTCTTTTTACTTTATGGGAGTCTTATAGAAGGAATGGTTGTTCCAGTATTCATAACTGACTTAGAGTTTCTTCTAACTTACTGGTTTTTAACTCTGATTGCATATTATAATTGGCTACAGATCTTTTTTTTCCTGCCTCCTGTCCCCCAGATACGGATCTTAAATATGTATATACCGACTGAGCTGGTGGGGGTGGGGTAGAAAGGACTGGATATTGAATTGTTTGCAAGTACTCCTCGTGATCCTCATGTGTGGTAAGGCCAGAGAATTACTGCTGACATTGCAAAGATAAGGTTGTCCACGAGATGGAGATAAAGCACTTCTCAGGGAAACAGTCTCCACACACTCAAAACCCATTCTCTGACTTGGATGTGTACACCTACTCCAGTTTAGTTTCTTCGTTTTTTTGGGGGGACAGAGTTTCGCTCTTGTTGCCCAGGCTGGAGGGCAATGGCGCAATCTCAGCTCACTGCAACCTCCGCCTCCCGGGTTCAAGTGATTCTCCTGCCTCAGCCTCCTGAGTAGCTGGGATTACAGGCATGCACCACCACATCAGGCTAATTTTGTATTTTTAGTAATGACGAGGTTTCCCCATGTTGGTCAGGCTGGTCTTGAACTCCTGACCTTAGGTGACCCCAAGGTCATGGTGGTGAGTGCCTATAAGCTAAGGCAGGAGAACTGCTTGAACCTGGGAGGCTGAGGTTGCAGTGAGCCAAGATCGTGCCCCCATACTCCAGCCTGGAAAACCAAACAAGACTCCATCTCAAAAAAAAAAAAAAAATCAGCCAGGCATGGTGGTTCATGCCTGTAATCCCAGCACTTTGGGAGGCCAAGGTGGAGCTAGACTCTGTCTCAAAAAAAAAAAAAAAAAAAAAAAATCTCTTATTCACCCAATTACCTGAATTAGCATCTAGAAATATTTTCCATCCTTTTCCTAGTTCACTTTGATAAAATAGACCACATAAACTGACTCCAAAACTGAAAATAAGAAAGGAGCATAATGTTGTTCATATTTTATGGAGTGGAAAGTTTTGAAATGAGATCATTCTTGATTTATGTAGATAGAAATCAACATCAGCACAAGTAAATTAGCATAAGATGTGTTGCTCACAGGATTTTAGGAAACATGCAGATGCAATAATGTTTCGATTTATTCTTAAGTCTGAAGCATTTGATTGGCAGCTCCCACTCTCATTTCTCCCATCTCACTTGTCTAGCTCTGTCATAGAAGCTGTAAAAGCTACAAACTCCATCTCTCTGTTCCCTTGTAGGGAGAGATGGTCAATGAGATGTAAGTGAAATCACTAAGGAGGGCTTCCCTTCCTGAATAAAATGACCTCAGTACAAGAAATGTCTTTTTCGCTTGTCCCTCCACCCCCCACCTCTACTATCTTCCTGAGGACATGAAACTTGGGAATGGAGCAGCAATCACTGTCCATGAGATGACAAGTGTGAGGACAAAAGCAGGTGTAACTAAGGCAGGCAGACCTGACAGGTGAAAGGAGCCTGGGTCCCTCTTTGATGGCAACTATGGGCAGCTTCTATGCTGATGGGGGAGTGCCTATCCCTGCACTTGCTATGAGGGGAAAAGCCACTGTTGATCAGCCTTCCTGTTGTTCTCAGATATTGTTAGGACAGGACCACTTGGCAGATTTCCTGGTATTTATAATTAGACACTTAATGCATGCTGTAATTTATCCCTTACTGACTAATCACTGAGATGTTACTATATTGGCATACAGGCCATACTTATTTTAATTTTTTTGTTGGGGGAGACCGGAGGTTTTTTGTTTTTTGAGATGGAGTTTTGCTCTGTCGCCCAGGCTGGAGTGCAATGGTGCAATCTCGGCTCACTGCAACCTCCACCTCTTGGTATTGGCACAGTGGCTCATGCCTGTAAATCTAGCACTTTGGGAAGTTAAGGTGAAAGGACTGCTTGAGTCCAGGAGTTCGAGAACAGCCTGGGAAACATGGCGAGACCCTGTCTCTACATAAAAAATAATTATACCACTTTTTAAAAAAAGAACACCTACAACTTCAGGCCTCTTTCCTGCTGAGCAGATACCTATAAAGTTCTCCTTGCTAGCGTGCTTCATGATGCGGCAGAGATTCCTCACTATCCATTGCAGCAAATATGTCACTATGTTGGGGTGATCTGAGCCTCCATGATTCCTACTTTGTGGATGGTGTCTGGCGGCTGGAGATCTGCTGAATCTCATCAATGAACTTCACGGCTGCTGCTTTTCTAGTCAGGATGTCCGGGCCAACCTCACCTTACCCAGACTGGCCTTGACAATTGTCTCAAGGATCCTAGCTGCCAATAAGGGCCCCTCCTTGGCAGAGATGGCTGAAAGGCCCTGTGAAACTTACTGCTGGTCTTAGAGTCAGGGTGTCCCAGATCAGCTTAAATTTGGGAAAAGCTGGTGAGAAGCTTGATCCAAATCACCTGAATAGAAAATCACTTCCATAGTTCACCTGAAGAATTTATCTCTATAATGGAATCAAAACACAACGCTGGACAAAAATAAAAATAATCAAAAGCAACAAACAGAAAAGGAAATGCTGAGTTTTAAAAAAAAACTTAAAAATTAGAAAAATAAAAAGAACAAGAAGAACCAGTAACCTCAGCCAAGCCAGGGACTTATATACATGCTTGGAATTCCAAAGCAGCGGTTCCTCATGAGGTCACAGGAAGAACTAAGCCTAGTAACAAGGCTGAGGATAATCTAAGTGGTTTTCTCAGGTTTTGGTCTCAAGAACTCTTTATTCTTAAAGAAAATATACTGAGGACCCCAAAGAGCTTTTTTTATTGATGTGGGTTAAGTTATCAATATTTACCTTATTAGAAATTAAAACCTCTGGGATGCTTTAATAGCCTTTTCTAGTTTGAAAAGATAACAGGATGGGTGTGGTGGCTCACGCCTGTAATTCCAGCAGTTTGGGAGGCAAAGGTGGGCGGATCACCTGAGGTCAGGAGTTCCAGAAAAGGTATAAAAATGTTTGGCTTTTAAAGAGCCCACAATATCTGCACTTAATTTCATTTTTTTCTTTAAGTGATTGGTCTTAAAATGATGCCACAACTTAGCTGGCATTATGATAGCATACAAGTATGTTCTGTTATGTAAGACACAATAAGGTTCATTATTACCATCTATGGCACTGAGGGGAAGAGAGCTTTCATCATATTTTCTCATTTAAAGTTTTGCCTGCTTCATTTGCATAGACTCCCGTCTTCATGAGCTGCTATGTCAGTCTCAGTATCTTTCAATGTAGAGTTTGCAGCTGTGAGTTGAGAAAGCATATTTGCTAACTCTTTTTTAAATGAATAATCCACTGTGTTCCGTGTGCCTCTCATTTCATATAGGATAGATTTTCAAGTACTGGACCCATCACTGGCACCTCAGTAGGGAGAATCCAGATGCCCCTACATGGTTTTTAAAAATGCTTTATATACAGAAGAAAAATATACAGAAAAGAACACAAATCATCAGCCCACAGCTTGGTGACTATTCACAAATTGAACTCATCTATTTAACTAGTATACAGGTCAAGAAACAGGCCATTACAGCCCCCAAAGACCCCATACCCCTTTTCCAGTCACCTTCTCTGCAGTGATAACCACTATTCTGTATTTTGACAGTATAGATTCATTTTGCTTGTTTTTGAACTTTACATATATGGAATCACACATTATTGAACCCTTTGTGTCTGCTTCCTTTGCTCAATATTTTTGTGAAATCCATCCATATTGTTTATTCTTCTAAATGCTCATTGTGTGACTGTAACACAATTTGTTTGTTCATTTTACTGTTACTGGGCAGTTGGGTAGTTCTCAGTTTTCAGATGTTATAGTACTGCCATAAACATTCTTGTTCAGGTTTTGGGGAGACATATATATGGCTTTGTTGGATATATGTAAATATATTAAGAGTGTGGCTAACGAGGTGACTCATATTAGACCTCTTAGACCAGATGATATCAGCCTGACCTCCAGAGAGTGGGATGGGGGCTGGAGACTGAGTTCAACCACATGGACAATAAATCCATCCTTCATACTCTATGTAATGAAGCCCCAATAACTCTGAATGCTGAAGCTCAGTCGAGTGTCCCTGATCGGTAGTACTCTATATGTGTTGTCCAAATCAGGAAGGTAATGCATTCTGAGGACCCCAGAGGCTTCACATTTGGAACCCTCTCAGACTCTGCTCTATGTAGCTCTTTATTTGGCTAATTTTGATCTGTATCCTTTCCCTGAAATAAACTGTAACTATTAGTATAACAGCTTTCAAAGAGTTCTGTGATTCTTTTTAGTGAATTTTTTTATTTTTTTTAAAACAGGGTTTCACCATGTTGGTCAGGCTGGTCTTGAACTCCTGACCTCAGGTGATCCGCCTGCCTTGGCCTCCAAAGTGCTTGGATTATAGGTGTGAGCCACCACACCCGGCCGCTTTTTAGTGAATTTTTGGACCCGAAGGTCGTTTTGGAAACTTCCTGACCTTGGAGCTGGGTCAGAAGTGAGGGAAGTCCTAAAACCATGCCTACTAACCTTGTGGGACCCTACCTCCTTGCAGGTGGTATCAGAGGCTTGGGCAAACTTTGCAGTCTGGGAGACTGTGCTCTCAAACTTTGAAGTCTGGCTAACTTCAGGTAGTGTCAAGACAAATGGCATCCATTAGAACAATGCTGACTCTCCAAATGTGGCTTGGCAAGAGAAGGGATGGGAGGGCAGGGAATGAAAGACCTTTGATTCTGGATAACCATGGGGTCTGCCATGCAAAGAAACAAAAAGCAAAATATACAATTTCTAGTTACCTATAATAGCTCAAACAAAAGTAAGGGAGGCCAGACATGGTGGCTCATGCCTGTAATCCTAACACTTTGGGAGGCTGAGGCGGGTAGATCACCTGACATCAGGAGTTTAAGATTGGCCTGACCAACATAGTGAAACCCCATCTCTACTAAAAATACAAAATTAGCTGGGTGTGGTGGCAGGCGCCTGTAATCCCAGCTACTCAGGAGGCTGAAGCAGGAGAGTCACTTGAACCTGGGAGGCAGAGGTTGCAGTGAGCTGAGATCGTGCCACGGCACTCCAGCCTGGGCAACAGAGCGGAACTCCATCTCAAAAAAGAAAAAAAAAGTCTTAATGAAGCACTCTCAGAAGTTGGGTGAATGAATAGGACCCCCTACTGGTTCTCCAAACAAGGGCCCAAAACAAATCTGCTTTATCAGCCATAGTCTGGAAGAATGTGGAAAGCCTCAAGGCAAAGATAACAATTACAAACCTGAACTTTAATAACCTGGAGTGATGGTTCCAAATCTAATCAAGATAAGAACTAACAAACACCAGGTGCAGTGGCTCACACCTGTAATCCCAGCACTTTGGGAAGCGGATCACTTGAGGTCAGGAGTTCAAGACCAGCATGAGAATCGCTTGAACCCAGGAGGCGGAGGTTACAGTGAGGCGAGATTGCACCACTGCACTCCAGCCTGGGTGACAGAATGAGGATCCATCTAAAACAATAAACAAAAAGTATCTGACTCCCTTGGCCTGACCCCCTGCTATAGCCCCAAGGCCATATGCACATGATGGCTAAAATGGTCAGGGGGTAGCATTTCTGGGACTCCTTGACATGTAAGCCCTCATGCACTGTGATTCCGAAACTTACTGGTAAAGTCCTAATCAGGGCTATAGTTAAATTGGGAGGACACAGGAATATAGGGTTGATTAAAGTGAAAGTGAGTGAAAAGTAATACATCTGAACAGGCTTTATGTGAAGTGATTGTGTCTCATTTACCTGAAAAATTTTGTTTTTTTAAGACAGAGACTTGCTCTGTCACCTCCTCGGCTCGATCTCGGCTCACTGCAACCTCCACCTCCCAGGTTCAAGTGATTCTCCTACCTCAGCCTCCCGAGTAGCTGAGACTACAGGCACGTGCCATCATGCCCGGCTAATTTTCTGTATGTTTAGCAGAGACAGGGTTTCACCGTGTTAGCCAGGATGGTCTTGATCTCCTGACCTCGTGGGCTGCCTGCCTCTGTCTCCCAAAGTACTGGGATTACAGGTGTGAGCCACTGCACCTGGCCTTACCTGAATTTTTCCTTTTTTTTCTATTTTTTTTCTGTTTCCCCCCGACCCTTACCTGAATTTTTAATGGGAATGGATATTATATCTGACTAGAGAACACTTGCCCCACCTAGTATTGTAAAACAGAAGGCATGGAAACCTACCATTGTGCCCATATTGCTTGTATATCCAAATGAGAACCAATAAGACTGGAGGCACCCAGAGCCCATGCATGTTGTTACTTTCAAGCAGTATAGAGTAGAAGCAGAAGTGATGGTATGGACAAATTATCTGTACAATAGCTACGGGTGGAATACAGACTGGGATTTATGGCAAAAGCCTATGAGCATCAGCCAGTAATGACTACTGGGATTTTGGACAAGAACATTTCCATAATGACTAACTCGTTATTGGGCACATTTTATGTCCTTCCATCACAGGAGTAGTCAGACTACTACTACTTCAGACTACTCCTCCGACTGGAGGACATAAAGTAAGAGTGAAACCTCAAAAACCCATGATGTCTTAGGTGACACTGGCAAAAAGCTTTACTAGCGGAAGACAGGGCCCAGAAGTGTGCCATAATAAAATGGCAATGGTTTCTACAGGAACGTGTTACCAGGGATGTGCAAGAAGGTATTTGCAAGCAGGGAGCCTCTTTTTCCCTGCCTATTGTCACTTGGGGGATACCCTAATAACAGCTGTTGATTGACCAAAAAAGAACTACCTGGATGTAGCTCTTTTATGGATGGCAATTCTAAGGCAAATGGACCGCATCCTGTTTGGAAGATTGCCACACTGAAAAAAGTAGAAAGAACTCAGCTCCGTTGGCTGAACTGTATGCTGTCTGTTCAGGTTTTTACTGACTCAGGAGAGGTGCCAGTAGCCTGGTCAGATAGTCAGAGTGATATAGGAATTAAAAAATTACTTAGGCAGGCCGGGCACGGTGGCTCACATCTATAATCCCAGCACTTTGGAAGACCAAGGCGAGTGGATCACCTGAGGTCTGGAGTTTGAGACCAACCTGGCCTACATGGTGAAACCCCATCTCTACTAAAAATAAAAAAAAATTAGCCGGATGTGGTGGCAGGTGCCTGTAATCCCAGCTACTCGGGAGGCTGAGGCAGGAGTATTGCTTGAACCTGGGGCTGGGGGCGGGGCAGAGGTTGCACTGAGCCAAGATCTCGCCATTGCACTCCAGCCTGGGAAACAAGCATCTCAAAAAAAAAAAAAAAAAAAAATTAGGCAGATAGTGAGGGTACAGAAGTCATCAGTAAGGTTTTCCTTTTAATGAAAAGTGTTAGGGTCACAGCAAGGCAAGATTCTCCTCCCCGTTCTCCCCTGCTAAGCTGAGCTCATAACAAAAACAGCCTCAAGCCTTGTAAACAGGGCACCTAGGTTCCAGGATGTGGTCATACTCGGCTCTCAAACCCAGGATGCTGACCCAATTAAGCAGAATGTCAGCCCCTGAGAACTAAGATGTAGATTTTCTTCGAATAGCACCCAGCTACCTGCAAACCCCCTATATAACCCCTATAGTCTGTAAGCCAGGCTGCTGCCTTCACTGCTTGTGGTGAGGCAGCCAGCCTGGCAGGTTGAAATAAACTTGCTAAACCTGAGCCTGTGTCTGCCTCTCCATCCTTTCCATCAACCTTACATTTTGGTGCCGAAACCAGGACAGGAGTAGGTGCTGGCCGCTCTTTCTCTCTCTCTCTCCCTGCTCCCGCAGCTAGCACCCCATCCTGAACCACTTTCCAGAACCAGGAGGGAAATCCCAGACCTCCATTGCCAACTACGGTTATCTCCATCCAAATCATCGCCTCCCAGCTGGTAAGATGGATAGAGGTTTGCCTCCGTCCAGGTTCCTCGACTGTCTGTTTTCCGTCTAAAGTCCCAGTGCTGGGCCAAGGGCACTCTACCAGCCCAGGGGCCTCAGTCCTGTCATCTTGGGGATGCCTAATTCAACAGCAACTGTTCTGAATTCACTGTCTTAAGTAAAGGAAACTGTGTGGAGGATGCTCTCTCCTGTCTTCCTTCTCGGCAGCCTCCTCCTTTTCCAGCCTTTTACCACAGAGTCTGGCCAGTCCATTCCACCTAAAACTACCCCCTTAGGATGTCCAGAATCTGGACACCCTTGGTCTCCGATCTGAAGTCAGGCCTAAAATATTAATTTTCTGCTGTAATACGGCCTGGCCCCAATATAAATAAGATAATGGTTCTCAGTGGCCCGAAAATGGTACTTTCAATTTCAACATTCTCTGGGACCATGACAATTTCTGCCACTGCAGTGGTAAATGGTCTGAGGTTCCCTATGTTCAGGCTTTCTTTACCCTCTGCAACCACCCCTCTATCAGTCCTGCTCCACTTTCCAAATCCTCCTTGCTTGCTCAAAACCCAACTCAATCCCTCCCACAGCCCTGAAGGATGATGCATCCTCTTTCAACTTGGCTGACTTCCCTCCTTTCTGCCAATGCCCTGAGCCTCCGCCAGGACACCCTGAACCTCTGCCTTACCCCCAGCTCCAGTTCTCCCCTTGTACCCTTCCTAATCTCCTCCCACTTCTGACTCCTCTCCATCTCCACCCCACACCCGCTCTCAGACCCGGCATCCTCCTCAGCCAGCTCCCTTACTCCTCTTTCAAGAAGTGGCAGGGATGGAATGCATTGTCCACCTTCATGTCCCCTTCTCTCTATCCACTCTCTCCCAAATCAAAAAGCACCTCGGGTCCTTCTCCTCCAATCCAGACACTTACATCAAAGAATTTAAGTATCTTACCCAATCTTATGAACTCACTTGGCACGATCTCTATATATATTATCCTCTCTTCTACCTTCCTTCTGAAAGAGGAAGAAAGAGTGTGGCTCACAGCCCAGGCACATGCCAACTATCTTCATTGGCAAGATCCTAATAAGCCCATAGAAGCTGCCATGGTCCCCTGAGAAAAGCCAGCCTAGGAATACCGGCCCAGAGATCCAGGCCGAGCATCCTGTAACCATATAATACCTTCCTTATTGCAGGCCTTAACAAAGCTGCCCATAAGGCTGTGAATTTAAATTCAAAGAAATTTCCCAAAAGGCAGACAAAAATCCTTCTCAGTTTCTTTCTCGCCTTACAGAGGCCCTCCAAACATACACCCATGTTAATCCTGTGCTCAGTAAGCTACCATAGTTATTTTTTTTTTTAAAGATGGGGTCTCACTATGTTGCCCAGGCTGGAGTACAGTGGCTATTCACAGGCGTGATCCCACTAGTGATCAGCACAGGAGTTCTGACCTGCTCCATTTCCGATCTGGGCCAGTTCACCCCTCCTCCTTAGGCAACCTGGTGGTCCCCTGTCCCCAGGAAGTCACTATATTGATGCCAAACTTAGTGCGGACACCCAATCGGCATAGCGCACTACAGCCCAGAACTCCTGGACTCAAGCGATCCTCTAGCCTCAGTGTCCTGAGTAGCTGGGACTACAGGCACGCACCACCACGCCTGGCGCCACCATAGTTCTTAACACTCATTTTGTCTCCCAGTCTGCTCCAGACATCCAGCACAAACTTAAAAAGGCTGAAAATAGCCCTCAAACCCCACAACAAGACCTCCTTAACCTGGCCTTCAAAGCCTTCCATAACAGGAATAAACAAAGTAAAACAGACAAGACCCAAAGAGGTAGTGCTAAATACCAGCTTCTAGCAGCAGCTGTTCGCCAACCTAAACAGCTTGGCCATGGCACCCAGAGGCGCAAAACACCCGATAGCAGAGCACCTCTGGGGGCATGTTTCAAGTGCAGCAAGGAAGGCCACTTGGCACAGGCATGTCCCCAATCCACGGGTGCCAAAGAGCCCTTGCCCCATCTGCCAATGGGCCACTGGAAGTCTGACTGTCCTCTCAATGGGCAGACGGAAAAGCCTGTACCTCCAACCCTAACCCCTTCACCAAGACAAAAGGCGAAGAATCACTTGCACCCCCACAGCTCCTTGGCTTAGCCACTGAAGACTGACGGGGCCCAGGGCCCCCCGCCCCATCTGCCATCACTGTATCAGAGCCCAGGGTAACTCTGTCAGTAGCAGGTAAGCCAGTCTCTTTTTTAATCAGTACCAAGGCCACCCACTCGGCTTTACCTGCATTTTCAGGACCGACTCATCTCTCACAGGTCTCAGTTGTGGAGGCTGATGGACTTATCTCGTGCCCACACACCACCAAACCCCTCACTTGTTCCCTATCTAATACCATTTTCTCACATTCTTTCCTTATCATGCCTCGCTGTCCTACTCCCATTCTAGGCAGGAACCCCCATCACTAATGGTCCCCTTATTTACCAACTCCTCCAAGCTGCACACCTCCCAACTAAGGCAGGAGTTATATACTGCTGAGGACACCAAACAAAATCAGATAAAATCTCAAAAGGGGGCCGGACACGGTGGTTCATGCCTGTAATCCCAGCACTTTGGGAGGCCGAGGTGGGCGGATCACCTGAGGTCGGGAGATCGAGACCAAGCTGACCAACGTGGAGAAACCCCGTCTCTACTAAAAAATACAAAATTAGCCAGGCGTGGTGGTGGGCACCTGTAATCCCAGCTACTTGGGAGGCTAAGGCAGGAGAATCGCTTGAACCCAGGAGGTGGAGGCTGCAGTGAGCAGAGATTGTTCCACTGCACTCCAGCTGGGACAAGGCGAAACTCTGTCTCAAAAAAAAAAAAAAAGTCTCAAAAGGGAACAGAAAGGCCAACGAGGTAGCAAAAAGAGCCTCCCTTTCCTCTGCCCCTGCCCCTCTCCTTCTCATCACCCCCACAATCCAACCCTAGTATTCATCCACCGAAAAATCTTCACTGTTACAAGGAGCCTCCTTCCAAGGGAACTGGATACTTAAAAAAACTCATCCTCCCTCAAAAACAAACCAAGGAAATTCTAACAGCTTTTCACCATTCCTTCCATATCGGTGCACGCCCCTGTACCTTCTCCTTCGCCCTTACTTCTACCCCCCCACCTAATTACCACACTAAAAAACAACCTCAAGCTGTCGCGTATGCTCTGTCACTTCCTCTCAAGGGCCCTCTGCTCTCCTCCTATCCCTACATATCAGCTAAGAGGAACAGCCTCTCCCCTTAACATACCAAATTTTAAGTCTTCTCCTCTCTCCCCATTCCCACACGGAAAAAAAGGTCTTAACTCACCTATTCCTTGCTCATCTGCAAAGAGAGTTTGACTATCCATAGGACTCTATCAGCCACCTAGTCAACCCTCTGAAAGAGGCCACCTCCCCATACAACCCCGATCAACTCCTTCCCCCAGATACAGACTCCAATTCTTCCTCAAGTTCCTAACTCTTTCAATAGTCAGCCCCACTGCCTCTGCTCTCTCGAAGTCCCTTCTCACTCCTGCAAGACCCAAACAATCTCCAATCTCTCACTCCTTGTTATTCATTCCAACTCTACACTGGCTTCCAGTTTTAGGACCTGTTTTTCCGTTTCCTCTCCTGCCTACTAAGCCATCCCAATTTCTCAGCCCTGGGACCATATTCCCATTCGCTTCTCACACACCGTCCAAAAAGGCTCTGCCTTTGTAAACAGAGCCCTTACCCTCACTAGACACCATCCCACTGCCTTCACTAACAGAGCTACCAAACTTCTCTTCACATAAACTGCCAATTACGACCACGCAAAACTCCCTCACCCTGCCATCCAAAGTCCCATAACCCGCCACACCCCAAAACCTGGCCAAGCCCCCTTATGTGTCACCTCTTCCAACGAACACATACACGTAGGCACCATCCCTCCCTCTGCCTGGGGTTCCACTCAAACCAGTTCCCATCCCTCTTCCCATCCCTCACTCCAAGTAAATTTATTCCGCTTCCCCGAAGCTA
The DNA here is from genome assembly GCF_030222135.1 of Aotus nancymaae. NCBI lineage: Eukaryota > Metazoa > Chordata > Mammalia > Primates > Aotidae > Aotus > Aotus nancymaae. Next base: position 38,064,513 of record NW_026988421.1, read on the forward strand.
ACGGCCTCTTTACCCAGCCCCTCTGCAGTACCTCCTCTCCTGCCTCTCAAACATGGAAACCCCTTCCCCAGACAGGGGCTCTGAAAGGGGTCTGTCTCTCCCCTCCTCACTCTAGGTTACTAAAGCTGGACCGAGTCCCTCCAAACAACCTACACACTCCAACACCTGTTCTCAGCCCACTCGTCTGATTACATTAACACCATGAGCATCGTCCTCTGAGGATCCACAACCTACTTCTGTCTCCCTACCCACCACACAGGTACTGGCACCCTCGTCTACTTCACCCCAACATTAACCTTGTCACTCCGAACCAAGAACTCCCTGTCCCTGCCACACTACACGCCCGCCCAAAAAAGAACAATACAGTTCATTTCCTTATTAGTAGCCCTTAAAAGTCACAACTGGTGTCAGGTTAGAAGCAAGAAGCCTAAAAACCTCATTATCATATTTCCTGTCGCTCTCTCAAAACTTCCAATTGCTATTTAAAAAAAAAAAAAAAGCAAACTCTACCACTCACCTCCAAAACCCACTAGACCCTTTAACAACAGTCACCTTACAAAAACCGCAGAGGCCTAGACCTCTTCACTGCCGGAAAGAAAAAGTCTGTGCCTCTTTTTAAATAAACAATGCTGTTTCTACCTCAATAAATCTAGGTGAGTACAAAATTCTATCAAAAGGCTCAAAGACCAAACTCAGAAAATAAAATAAAAAACAATTCTTCTACCTGGCCCGGCCTTTGTCTCAGCTCCGGCCCGTGGCTGCGTCCCCTCCTCGGCTCTGCTGTAACTCTTCCTCCTCTTAGTCTTTGCCCCTCCCTCTTACACGTTTTCACCCAGTTTTTGCAGAATCCATTACAAGCTTTTACCCATGGCACAATACAAGACATGAGGGTGTTCCAGGTCTACCAACCTGCAAGCCAGGCTCACCCCAACCAGCGTCCCTACTCAGCATGAAGCAGCTAGAAACAAAGGGTGCCCTTCTCCGTTTCTTTTATATATATAACAAAAGGCTGGGATGTTAGGATCACAGCAAGGCGCCCATAGACCCCCTCCCCTTTCTCCCCCGCTAAGCCGAGCTCATAACAAAAACAGCCCTAGGTTCCAGGATGTGGTCCTACGGCTCTGGAACCCAGGATGCTGACCCAACGAAGCAGAACGTCAGCCCCTGAGAACCAAGATGCGGTTTTTCTTAGAATAGCACCTGGCCACCTGCAAACCCCCTATATAACCCAGTAGTCTGTAAGCCAGGCTGCTGCCTTCACTGCCTGTGGTGAAGTAGTCAAAAATAAAAAAACTGGCAGGTTGAAATAAACTTGCTAAACCTGACCCCGAGTCTGCCTCTCCATCCTTTCCGTCAACCTTACAAAAAGCAGCCCCAAATCATTTAGTTTTCTAACAAACAGCAGCCCGTAAAATCGAGCTGAAGACATAAACAAGCAAGCTAGAAACTTCTACAAGTGAATGCCAGCAATTGTGCCAATAGGAAAAAAACGCTACCTGGGACTAGGCATGATCAAAATGGTAGCTCCATCTTCTCTTTCCCAGTCGCCAGTACTGTAAGGAGCAGACAAGATGGCGCCGGCCACGGGGAAAGCTTATTTGCATAATAAGATTAGTGTGTGGGGGGGGGAACCAGCCTTCCCCACGTGCTATATAATTGGTTCCACACCTGGTGGAACCAATCTGTGGGCCCTATCCAAATCAGATGCTGCCTCCTCAAGTCCGCCTATAAAAATCTGCTGCGGTCTGACTGCTACCTTTCCCTATTTTGGTTTTTTTTCCTGCGAGATGGAGTCTGGTTCTGTGGCCCAGGCTGGAGTGCAGTGGTGGCATCTTGAGTCACTGCAACCTCACCCTCCCGGGTTCAAGCGATTCTCCTGCCTCAGTCTCCCGAGTAGCTGGGACTACAGGCGCCCACCACCACACCCAGCTGATTTTTGTATTTTCAGTAGAGATGGGGGTTTCACCATGTTGGCCAGGCTGGTCTCGAACTCCTGACCTCAAATGATCCACCCACCTGGGCCTCCCAAAGTGCTGGGATTACAGGCATGAGCCACCACCTCCGGCCACCTTTCCCTATTTTTAGACATCTGCCTCTCACAAGACAGCTGCTCTCCTCTCTCCTTTCTTCTGCCTTATTAAGCTTTCCCTCTGTAACCCACTCCATGTGTGTGTGTCCTCATTGTTAATCTCCTCGGCACTAGACGACCGCCCTCGGGTATTTACCCCAGACAATGATGCAGCTTCAAGAGGGCAATGGAAATTACCCTATTAAAGGGATGCTTAAAGGCACAGCCCCGTGGAAGTTACCACAAAAATAGAAGGGGTGGAAGGCGGGGCGCAGTGGCTCATGCCTGTAATCCCAGCATTTTGGGAGGCCAAGGTGGGCAGATCATGAGGTCAGGAGATTTGAGATCATCCTGGCTAACCTGGTGAAACTTCATCTCTACTAAAAATACAAAAAAAAAAAAAAATTAACCTGGCATGGTGGCATGCGCCTAGTAATCCCAGCTACTTGGGAGGCTGAGGCAGGAGAATCACTTGAACCCAGGAGGCAGAGGTTGCAGTGAGCCGAGATCGTGCCACTGCACTCCAGCCTGGGCTACAGAGAGAGACTCCATCTCAAAAAAACAAAACAAAAAAAAAACAAAAAAATTGAAGGGGTGCATTAAATTAGGACATATCAATGTCCATCAGAAGAACCCCCTTTCAGAATTGGAAGTTGCTTGGAGATGGCAAATGGATAACCTGCTGTGTTCACTTGAAATGCCCACCTTGATCCAGGAAACAAGTGGATACTGCAGCAATACAGAGATGGGCTGAATGTAGACATATTCTTTTACTCTCTGAAGTGCAAAATGCCAACAAAAGGCAGAGACTGCAGATGGCTATGGGGGCAGATTCCCCAGTGGAGAGGCATTGCACATAGCTGGCAAGTATTCCCTACAGGTTACATACAGATACTGATGGGAGTAGACACTCTGGTCCAGGTTTTGCATACCTGGTGATAGATGCGAATGCCCAAAATACTATAGAGGGACCAGAACAGAAAATATTGTGCCGGTTTGGACCATTGAGTCATTTCTTCAGACCAAGGAATACACTTTACAGCTCATAATGTCTGGCAATGAGCAAAGAGATACCCTCAAGAGTAATGGTTTGGTAGAGAATTGAAACAAGCAATTGCAATATTTTTTGTGGGCCAGACACAGTGGCTCACACCTGTAATCCTAGCACTTTGGGAGGCTGAGGTGAGCGGATCATGAAGTCAAGGGTTTGAGACCAGCCTGGCCAACATGGTGAAACCCCATCTCTACTAAACGTACAAAAATTAGCCAGGTGTGGTGGCATGCGCCTATAATCCCAGCTACTCGGGGGCTGAAGCAGGAGATTTGCTTGAACCTGGGAGGTGGAGGTTGCAGTGAGCTGAGATTGTGCCATTGCACTCCAGCCTGGGCAAGAGTGAAACTCCATCTCAAAAAAAAAAAAAGAAAATTTTTTTGTGTGTAAAATAGGAGGAAATTGGCCGAGTGCGGTGGCTCACGCTTGTAATCCTAGCACTTTGGGAGGCTGAGGCGGGCAAATCATAAGGTCAGGAGTTCAAGACCAGCCTGGCCAATATGGTGAAACCCCGTCTCTACTAAAAATACAAAAATTAGCTGGGCATGGTGGCATGTGCCTGTAATCACAGCTACTTGGGAGGCCGAGGCAGGAGAATTGCTAGAACCTGGACTTGGAAGGTGGAAGTTGCAGTGAGCCAAGGTCGTGCCACTGCACTCCAGCCTGGGCAACAGAGCGAGACTCGGTCTCCAAAAAAAAAAAAAAGGGGGGAGCAAATAAAGACAAGGGACAAGGGCTGGTTTATATACCTTTATAGTGCACGATTACACTCAACATTGGGGATACAGGAGGGTCCTCACCAGATATTTTATTCCACTTTTCTGTTTCTCTGAAGAACCCTGACTAACACAGATTTTGGTACTGAGAGTGGTTCTAGAGAAAGAATTTTTTTTTTTTTTGAGACGGAGTTTCGCTCTTGTTACCCAGGCTGAAGTGCAATGGCGCGATCTCGGCTCACCACAACCTCCGCCTCCTGGGTTCAGGCAATTCTCCTGCCTCAGCCTCCTGAGTAGCTGGGATTACAGGCACACACCACCATGCCCAGCTAATTTTTTGTATTTTTCAGTAGAGACAGGGTTTCACCATGTTGATCAGGATGGTCTCGATGTCTTGACCTCATGATCCACCCACCTCGGCCTCCCAAAGTGCTGGGATTACAGTAGAGAAAGAATTTTAAGGATGAGTTTTCTGAATGGTTCTGGGGTTTCTGGAATTGGCTCTCTAATCTGATTAAAGATGCAGATGATTTCCAGAAGAGAGCACAGATAGTCTGTGGTGTGATCTAGCAATGGAGATAGCAAAATATCATCATTGGATTATCCTCATCAGTCAATAATAAGAAGCAAGCAGCTAAGTGATTGTGTATATTTTACTTCCAAACATTCTTAGCAAACTATCAAATATAATGAGATAGCTGGTTGCTCTCAATGTTGCTGGACAAAGTAGTGAAAGAGGCTGGGCGCAGTGGCTCACTGCTGTAATCCCAGCACTCTAGGAGACTGACATGGGTGGATCACCTGAGGTCAGGAGTTGGAGGCCAGCCTGACCAACATGGTGAAACCCCGTCTCTACTAAAAGTACCAAAATTAGCTGGGAGTGGTGGCAGGTGCCTGTACTCCCAGCTACTGGGGAGGCTGAGACAGGAGAATGGCTTGAACCTGGGAGGTGGAGGTTGCAGTGAGCCAAGATCATGCCACTGCACTCCAGCCTGGTGACAGAGCAAGACTGTCTCAAAAAACAGACAACAACAAAACACAAAAACAGAAAAAGTTTCTTTGTGTGTTCTGAAGAAGACATCTCCTTTGGCCACAGGGCTGAGAGTGCTTAAAATCTAACCAAGAACTTCATCCTGATACTGGCTGAGTTGGACTTCCAGCCTTGCAGCATTTCTACTTTATTTATTATTATTGTTATTATTTTTGAGACAGAGTCTTGCTCTGACACCCAGGCTGGAGTGCAGTGGCACAAAACTGCCTCCTGAGTTAATCGATTCTTCTGCCTTAGCCTCCCGAGTAGCTGGGATTACAGGCGCCTGCCTCTACACCCAGCTAATTTTTATATTTTCAATAGAGACGAGGTTTCACCACGTTGCCCAGGCTTGTCTTGAACTCGTGGGCTCAAGTGATCCTCCTGCCTTGGCCTCCCAAAGAGCTGGGATTACAGGCATGAGCCACCGTGCCTGGCCTAAGCCACTGAGTTTTGAAGTGATTTATTATATTGCAGTAACTAACTGAAACATGAGGAGAACTTGGTCACAAAGTCCATCGAATCCTTAGAGAAGTTAGAAACATCTGAAGTTCTTAGTTCCAGGTCAGGCGCGGTGGCTCACACCTGTAATCCTAGCACTTTGGGAGGCCAAGGCAGGTGGATCACAAGGTCAATTGTTTGTGACCAGCCTGGCCAACATGGTGAAAACTGTCTCTACTAAAAATACAAAAATTAGCTGTATGTGGTGGTGGGCGCCTCTAATCCCAGCTACTCGGGAGCCTGAGGCAGGAGAATTGCTTGAACCCAGGAGCTGGAGATTGCAATGATCTGAGATCAGGCCACTACACTCCAAACTGGGTGACAGAGCAAGACTCCGTCTTGAAAACATAAAATAAAATAATAAAGTTCTTAGTTCCTCTGGTTTCTTCTCTGGATTCTTAATAGTCTTCTTCCCTGTATTCCTGACACCATCTCTCCCCCAGCTCCAAGGCCCCTGCCAGCCTTGAGATGAAGGTTCTGGGCTGTCTGTGCTCTGTGCTCCAGCTGTGTTCTTCCCAGCGCTGCCATTGCTCTCCTCTCACCTGCCCTTGCTGCAGGGAGGAGCCAGTCCTTACCATGCAACCTTATACCAAAGGCTTTGACTCAGCTGTCTGCTGGCTCTTGGGCTGTCATGAGGCCAGTTTCCCTTTTTCTTTCCCTTAGGGATAGGAGACAAGGGTGGCCCCTGGAGAGAATACCGGAGTTCCAGGAGCAGATGCTGAGGACAAAGGTAAGCCCTGATCTCACCCTCAGCCTGGGAACCTGAGCCATGCCTCTACTCTCTTTCTCAGGAGGCCTGCTAGATGGCCATGCTGCTCCAAGGGCCCAGGAAGCAGCCTGGGCCTCTGGAAGCTCAGATCCCAAATCCAACTTCCTCCTAGTACATTTCTGTCTCTCCCAGCCCTCTTGGGTCAAGGAACCACCATTGTTGCAGGATCTGCCCTGGCTTAAACCTGGAAGGTTTAAGAACTGCCGAACTGTTTTCGTTAGAGAGCTTTAAAGAGGAGCAGAAATGGATTGCACATTTTAATAGGATCACTGTGGCTGCGGAGTGAAAAAGAGACTGCGAGGGAGCCCAGGCAGAGCAGGAGGCCGGGCGGGAGGCGGAAGATGAGAGGGGTTTAGACCGTGGCTTGAGCCAGGCAGGAGCCTGCAGTGTGGTGAGTGGTGGTTGGATTCCAGACGTATATTGAGAGTAGAGCCAGCAGCATCTGCTGATGGATTAGATGTGAGAAGCAAAAGAAAAAGCGTCAAGATTTAGGGAGTGAGCAACTGGAAGGGTGGAGATTAGCTGAGGTGAGGACAACAAGCTGGGATGAGTGGGGGAAGATAAAGAGCTCAGGATGTTGGATTGGGAACCCAGGAATCAAAGCCCTAATACACATCTGCCACATGCTAATAACACTTACTGTTGTTGGAAATAGATGCTTGGCGCCACAAAGAAAAATTAGCACTGAGACACAGGATCTTTCAGCAATGCCATTTTTATTTCCTGGGTGGCAGGGCGTATCCTCACTAGCCATCGTGCCACGAGAGTACAATGAACGAAGGAAAACACACAAATGTATACCTTACACATTTGGGGTCATCCCTACTGCTGTGTCTGATCTCCGTTGGCTGGAACCAGACCTCACAATTTAAACTAAAACCTGATTGGCTAATAATTTAAAACTTTTCTAAACAAGTAAAAGCAATGGAGAGCTGGGACATGCCTGTGAGCATGTCCAGAACAGATATCTTAGTTAAAGTACAAGGTCATAAAATGTACTACGTGCCTGTAAGCATGGCATGTCTAACAGCTTCATAGGATAGTGCTTAACAAAGAGTTATCAGCACACTTACGATTTGTTCTTTAACAAGAAAGGAAACTTTAACAAGGAACTTTTCTACTTCCCACACTTACATAGGCCAGGCCCTCTTCCAAGCACTTTCCACACATGTCAGTGTCCTCGCGACAGCCCTACAAGGTAGATTTCATCATCCTCATTTCACAGAGAGGGAACAGGGAGGGTAAGGGATTTGCTGCACAGGGACACGGCAGCAGAGCGAGGCTGATGAAGCCCGGGCTCGTAAGCAGGCACAAAACTGCCTCCTGTTGTACATAGATCCACCGTAACTTGCTGAACTTCAGTTTCCTCCTCTGAAAATCGAGAGGTTGGGGTGCAGATCTCTAAGACCCGACACTGTAAATGTGCCCAGTGTAGGCTACGACTCTTTCTGGCTGAGGACATTTCGTGCCAGCCCTTAGCACGTGGGCTTTGAGAAACAGCTGCAGTGAAAAGCAGTACAAAGAAAATGCCCAATGACCCACATTCTCGTTTTGAGAATATTGTGATGTATTATGAATGGATCCTTCCAAAGTGTGGTTTGAACACCTACTTAAATAATAATTCATTCCTGGATATGAGACATTTTGAAGGATAGGCTCTAATGGAATAATATTATGAATTGTGAATTGGAACATTAAATTAAATATGATGTTACATTATTTTTTGTCACCTCCAGCTTTCTTCTTGGGGGAATAAATGAATTTCTATAGAAAGCAGAGCCTCCTGGGCCCTTCACATGGGTTTTTATGTGTCCATGTGTGTCATTCATGAGCCAATCTTTAGTAGGAATAGGAGGAGAAATAGAATCTCAGTGCAGGATCTTTTACTCCCGTATTCCTCCATAGCCTCCACAGGTGTTGTAATCTGTTCAGGCTACTACAACAAAAATACCGTAGACTGGGTGGTTTAAAACAACAAACATTTATTTATTTATTTAGAAACATGATCTCTGTCACCCAGGCTGGAGTACAGTGGCGCAATCATGGCTCACTGCAACCTCAACCTCCGTGGCTCAAGCGATTCTCCTACCTCAGCTTCCAGAGTAGGTGGGACTACAGGGGCGCACCACTATATCCTGCTTAAAAAAAAAACTTCTGTACAGGTGAGGTCTTGCCTTGTTGCCCCGGCTGGTCTTGAACTTCTGGGTTCAAGCATTTCTCCCACCTCAGCCTCCCAAAGTGCTGGGATTATAGGAATGAGCCACCATGCTTGGTTACCAAGAGGCTGGTAAGTCCAAGATCAAGGTGATTGTGATGTCTGCAGAGGGCCCGCTTTCTGGTGTGCAGGTGACCATCTTCTTGTTGCATTGAAGCAGCGTCATTGTCTGGGGTAAATACCCATGCTTTGTTGTCTCATGCCAAGGGAATCGAGGACACAGACACACAAGAAGTGAGTTTAAGAGCAGAGGTTTATTGGCCGGGCATGATAGCTCATGCCTCTAATTCCAGCCCTTTAGAGTCCAAGGTGAGTGGATCACTTGAGGTCAGGAGTTCAAGACCAGCCTGGCCAACATGGTGAAAACCTGTCTCTACAAAAATACAAAAACTACCCCAGTGTCATGATGTGTACCTGTGATCCCAGCTACTCAGGAGGCTGAGGCAGAAGAATTGCTTGAACCCAAAAGGTAGAGGTTGCAGTGAGCCAAGATCGAGCCCCTGCCCTCCAGCCTGGGTGACAGAGTGAGACTCCATCTCAAAAAAAAAAACAAAAAAACAAACAAAAAAACAAAACAAAACAAAAAACAGAGCAGAGATTTAATAGGAAAAAAAAAGGGAAAAGAGAATAGCTCTTTCTCCTACAGAGAAGGAGGGGTACCTGAGTGGGTCTTCTGGTTTTGTGGGTTTTGTGGTGAAATACACTGGGTTTTATAGACAAGCTTGAGGAGGCACTGTGTGATTTACATAGGGCCCAAGAGATTTGCATAGCAGGTAAGAAGCTGGCCATCCCACTCTAATCTTTTACTGTGCAGATGGGGTCTCTACCTGGCCAGCACCATGTTGTCTGTTCCTTACTGTACATATGGTTGACAAAGAAAAGGGAGGATGGAGCCGCCATGTTGAACATGCCTAGCCCCCAGGTGGCCTTTTCCTATTGGCACAGCTGCTGGCATTCACCCATCCAAGCTTCCAGCTTGCTTATCTATGTCTGCAGCTAAATTTTAAAGCCGGCTCTTTGCTAGAAAAGAAATTATTTTAAAGCTGCTTTTCATTAAAACGAAAACCTTACCAAGGACTTTCTTACTGTCACTATCTGCCTAAATAATTTCTGAACTCCTATATCAGTATCATCACATGGTGGAGAGCAGAGAGAGGAAGCCGGTTCTTGTGACTCTTCTCACAAGGGCACTAATCCCATTCATGAAGGTGTAACCACCCAGTGGGTTCACCTTGCCCGCTGCCTAGACACAGTAAATTTATCAAGACAGGGGAACTGCAATAGAGAAACAGAGTTTATGCAGAGCCGGCTGTGCAGGAGACTGGAGTTTTATTATTGTTGAAATCAGTCTCCCTGAGCATTCAAGGATCAGAGTTTTTAAGGACAACTTGGTGGGTGGGGGGAAGCCAGTGAGCCAGGAGTACTGATTGGTCAGCGATGAAATCACAGGGAGATGGAGCTGTCTTCTTGTGCTGAGTCAGTTCCTGGGTGGGGGGAGCCACAAGCTCAGACGAGCCAGTTTATCAATCTGGGCGGTGCCAGCTGATCCATCAAGTGCAGGGTCTGCAAAATATCACAAGCACTGATCTTACGAGAAGTTTAGGGAGAGTCAGAATCTTACAGCCTCCAGCTGCATAACTCCTAAACCATAATTTCTCATCCTGTGGCTGTTAGTCCTACAAAGGCAGTCTAGTCCCCAGGCGAGAAGGAGGTCTGCTAAGGAAAAGGGCTGTTAAGGTCTTTGTTTTAAACTATAAATTTAAGTTTCTCCCAAAATTAGTTCAGCCTATGCCCGGGAATGAACAAAGCTTGGAGGTTAGAAGCAAGGTGGAGTCGATTAAGTTAGATCTCTTCCACTGTCTGAGTCATAATTGTGCAAAGGTGGTTTCAAGGGCTCCACCCTCATGACCTAGTTACTTCCTAAAGCCTCCATCACTCTGAGGATCAGGAGTCCATCCTAAGAATTTTGGGGGACACAAAAGTTCAGTCCATAGCTGCAGGGAAGTAAGTGTTCTGAGTACTATTCTCTGGGCTGGGCAGACCTCTGTGTGAGTCACAGATCAACTACTTACCAGCCAAGAGGTAAGTTAACTTAACCTTGTTAAGACTGCAAGACTGTTACACAGTGACCTTTCAGGAAACTTTTCTCTTGTGATTTCTTCTTTAACCCATGGGTTATTTAAAAGTATATTGTTGTCTGTCTCTAAAGAGAAATTTAGGCTGGTTGCGTCTGTAATCCTAGCACTTTGGGAGGCCGATGTGGGCAGATCTCCTGATGTCAGGAGTTCGAGACCAGCCTGACTAACATGCAGAAACCTCGTCTCTACTAAAAATACAAAATTAACCGGGTATGGTGGCAAATGCCTGTAATTCCAGCCACTCAGGAGGCTGAGGCAGGAAAATCACTTGAACCCAGGAAGTGGAGGTTGCAGTGAGCTGAGATCGCACCATTGCACTCCAGCCTGGGCAACAGGAGCGAAACTCCGTCTCAAAAAAAATTTTTTTTTAATTATCTGGTGGCACATGCCTATAGTCCCAGCTACTTGGAGGCTGAGGCGGGAAGATTGCTTGAGCTCAGGAGGTTGAGGCTGCAGTAAGTCATGATCACCTCACTGCACTTCAGCTTGAGTGACCTCACTTGTCTTATGCATCTAAGAAGAATTGATTTTTCAGTTTCGTCAGCTTTTTACTTGCAGATTGGTGACTGCCAAGCTCCTTGAGTGCCAGACCAGAAACCTGACAGCCTCTGCTCAGCTTTTTATTCTTTTTTTTTTTTTGAGAAGGAATCTTTTTTTTTTTTTTTAAAGTTAAAAATTCCAATTTTTTATTCCTGGTACCACTACCACAATTTACAGGGCAATATACCTGATGTAATGAAAAGAAAAAGAAAAAGACAAAGCTACAACAGATGAAAGACCTCAGGAATGTACAGCTAATTGACACTAATCAATTGCATTAATCAATAGCTGCACGTTTTGCAAACTGTGGCTATGACAGTCCTGAACAAGAAGGGTTTCCTGTTTAAGCTGCAGTAACTTTTCTGACTGGATCATCGCTCCTTCCATGGCAGATTTTTATAGTTCCTCTAATGCATTTGGAACGACTGTCTCAAAGTAACCTGCAGCTTTCCTGACAACTCCTCGCTCTCTCTCCTGCTAAGAACTGTAGCCCTTTTCTGCTGCTTTTAGAACCTTCTGCTACCATATCCACCACTTCCGCCACCAGATCCATAACTACCGCCATAGGGACTGCCCGAGCTTCTTCCACCAAAACTGCCCCCTTTCATGGGTCCATAATTTGATTGCTATTGTCCACTATAATTTCCAAAATCATTATAGTTCCCACCACCACCATAGTTACCACCACGAAAATTTCCTCCTTCATTGTAACCACCATATCCTCCACCACCGCCACCATATCCACCACCTTGGTTTCCATATCCTGGTCCACCATCACCATAGCCCCCTCTACTACTATAACCAGGACCCCCACCATAGTTGCCACCATCACCAGGTCCATTATATCCACCATCACCTCCTCCATAACTACCTCTGCTGCCTCCACCTCCACCACCATAACCTCCTCTTCCACCAAAGTTTCCATCACGGCCAAAATTACCTCCACCACCTCCAAAGTTTCCTCCGCGACCCATAAAATTGCCAGATCCACCTCCACGGCCTCTCTGTGATCCAGCAGACTGCATCTCTTGTTTAGAAAGGGACTTTTTCACTTCACAATTATGCCCATTAATAGTGTGGTATTTCTGAACAACAATTTTATCAACTGTATCATGATCATCAAAAGTTACAAAAGCAAATCCTCTCTTTTTTCCACTCTGCCTGTCTTCCATAACTTCTATGGTTTCAATCTTGCCATACTTTTCAAAGTAGTCTCTCAAATTATACTCTTCCGTATCTTCTTTAATACCACCAACAAAACTTTTCTTCACTGTTAGATGGGCGCCAGGCTTTACAGAATCCTCTCTAGAAACAGCTCTCTTTGGTTCCACTACACGCCCATCAACCTTGTGTGGTCGAGCACACATTGCTGCATCCACCTCTTCAACACAAGAATAAGTCACAAAACCAAAGCCCCTGGAATGTTTGGTTTGGGGATCTCTCATTACCACACAATCTGTAAGTGTGCCCCATTTCTCAAAATGTTCTCTTAAACTATCATCTGTAGTTTCAAAGCTCAGACCACCAATAAACGGTTTTCTCAACTGCTCTGGTTCCCTTGGATCATGGCCCTCCATTTTGAGACCGGACTCGCCTCTTCCAACTCGAGTTCAATATCTTGCGAAGGAGTCTTGCACTGTTGACTGGTCTGGACTGCAGTGGTGTGATCTCAGCTCACTGCAACTTCCGCCCCCGGGTTCAAGCAATTCTCCTGCCTCACCCTCCCGAGTAGCTGGGATCACAGCCACCCGCCACCAAGAATGGCTAATTTTTGTATTTTTAGTAGAGAGAGGGTTTCACCATGTTGGTCAGGATGGTTTCAAACTCCTAACCTCAGGTGATCTGCCTGCCTCGGCCTCCCAAAGTGCTGGGGTTACAAGCATGAGCCACCGCACCTGGCCCAGCTTTTTATTCTTAGTACTGTTTTTAGTCTGACTTCTAAGAAACACCCCTGTGTCTTCATTGCTTAGTGGTCAGCCACTAATTAAGACAGAGGTTGAGCCCATGAGACCTCATCCTCCACTGCTGCGGCTAGGCGGGTGGGGGCAGGGCATCCTAGTTCTCTAGCCTACCTCTGCTTTCACATTTCTCCAGACCCACTTGTTTCTCCCTGCACATGTGCGTAGTTTCCCAATCAGCCAGACACGGGGAACAGGTGGAGAGCTTAGCTGGGCCTTCTCTTGCTCTATCATTTCCAGAATCTTCCTATTGAAATTCTGGCCGCTCACCTCATCTAGGGCCACAGGCTCAGGCTGGCAAAGCTGCAGGTTCCCATGTTCGTCTTCTGCGGAGCTTGTTGCTTTCACTGACACCAGTATCAAGCGTGACCTTTCCTCTCTGTTCCAAACCAAGTGTGCTCTCTCTCACAGCCAAGCTGTTTTTATAGTCCTAGCCAGCCCTGGTGCAGTGACTGCATCTGTCCAGCTTGGCAGGGAGCAGATGGAAGCAGGTCTTCTGAAAGAAGACTGCTGACTCCTCTTCTTTTTTTTTTTTTTGGGACAGAATCTCACTCTGTTGCCAGACTGGAGTGCAGTGGCGTGATCTTGGCTCACTGTAACCTCTGCCTCCTGAGTTCAAGTGATTCTCCTGCCTCAGCCTCCTGAGTAGCTGGGACTACAGATGTGCGCCACCACACCCAGCTAATTCTTGTATTTTTAGTAGAGACCGGGTTTCACCATGTTGGCCAGAATGGTCTCCATCTCTTGACCTCGTGATCCGCCCTCCTGGGCCTCCCAATGTGCTGGGATAACAGGCGTGAGCCACCGTGCCTGGCCTTCTTTTTTTTTTTCCAAAACAGAGTCTTACTCTGTTGCCCAGGTTGGAGTGCAGTGGTGTAATCACAGCTCACTCCTGCCTCAGCCTCCCAAGTAGCTGGGATTACAGGCACCTGCCACTACACCCAGCTAGTTTTTGTGTTTTAAGTAGATACACGGTTTCACCATGTTGGCCAGGCTGGTCTCGAACTCCTGACCTCAAGTGATCCACCTGCCTTGGCCTCCCAAAGTTCTGGGATTACAGGCATGAGCCGCCATGCCCAGCATGAATGCCTCTCAATGTATTGTTTGCCTTTGGTTGATCTCCAGGGGCCTCAAATTGTTTTTGATAATTTCGTTCTTATTTTCTGGGAGAGACGATTTGCCTACCTCTTCATAGTGCCATAGCTGGAAGTTACACATTGGCAAATTTTTAAAAAAAATTTTAAAATAATAAAAAACAAAGACAGGGTCTCAATATGTTACCCAGGTTGGTCTCAAACTCTAGGTTCAAGTAATCTTCCTGCCTCATCCTCCCAAGTGCTGGGATTTACAGGCATGAGCAACCACACCCAGCCCAAATTTTGTGTTTTAATACTAGCAGTTAAACTTCTCTCAAAAAGGCTTCACTTACTGGGTGCGGTGGCGCATGCCTGTAGTCCCAGCTACTCGGGAGGCTGAGGTGGGAGGATTGCTTGAGCCCAGGAGTTCTGGGCTGTATGCCCAGATCTGGTGTCCACACTAAGTTCAGCATCAATTATGGTGACTTCCTGGGAGCGGGGGACCACCAGGTTGCCTAAGGAGGGGTGAACTGGCCCAGGTCGGAAACGGAGCAGGTCAGAACTCCAGTGCTGATCAGTAGTGGGATCGTGCCTGTGAATAGCCACTGCGCTCCAGCCTGGGCAACATAGCAAGACTGTCTCTTAAAAAAAAACAAAAGGCTTCACTCCCACCAGCAGTATTTCATTTTTTTCACTGGCCAACACAGTGAAACCCTGTGTCTACTAAAAATACAAAAAATTAACCCAACATGGTGGCGGGTGCCTGTAACTCCAGCTACTTGGGAGGCTGAGGCAGGAGAATTGCTTGAACCTGGTAGACGGAGGTTGCAGTGAGCCAAGATCACTCCATTGCACCCTAACTTGGGTGACAGAGGAAGACTCTGTCTCAAACAACAACAAAAAAGTCTGAGCATGGTGGCTCACGGCTGTAACTCCAGCACTTTGGGAGGCAAAGGCAGGTGGAACACCTGAGGTTGGGAGTTCGAGACCAATCTGACCAACATGGAGAAACCCCATCTCTACTAAAACTACAAAATTAGCTGGGCGTGGTGGCACATGCCTATAATCCCAGCTACTTGGGAGGCTGAGGCAGGAGAATTGCTTGAATCCCGGAGGCGGAGGTTGCAGTGAGCTGAGATCACACCATTGCACTCCAGCCTGGGGAACAAGAGCGAAACTCTGTCTCGAAAGGAAGAAGGAAAGAAGGAAAAAAGGATGGAAAGAAGGAAAGAAAGAAAGAGAAAGCCAGGCTTAAAAGTAAAATTGCACGATTAGTACAAAGAATTCCTGTATACACTCTCCATAGCTTCCCCTAACGTGTTCATATTATAAATAACCACAGGACAATGATCAAAACAAGGAAATTAGCATTGACACAATACTATTCAGTAATCTACTGACCTTATTCAAATACTTCCAGTTATCTCACTAATGATCTTCCTCTGGTCCAGGATCAAATCCAAGATCATACATTACATTTAGTTTTCCAATTTCTTTGGTTTTCTCCAGTCTGGAAGACTTCTGCTGTCTTTTTTTTTTTCATTCATGATCTTGACATTTTTTGAAGAGCATTGTTCCGCAATTTATAGACGGTCTCTCATTTTGGGTTTGTGTTTCCTCGTGGTTAAATTCAGGCTCTGTGTGTGTGTGTGTATGTGTGTGTGTATGTGTGTGTATGTGTGTGTGTATGTGTGTGTGTGTGAGTTTTAGAGTCAGAGTCTCTCACGATGTCATCCAGGCTGAAATGCAGTGAGACTCTGTCTCAAAAAATACATAAATAAATAAAATAAAAATTTTTTGAAAAGCATCTTGAGAGATATTTAGAGATTGTAAATATCTGAGATTTGGATGAGGACTTAAAAAAAAAGAGATTGTAAATATCCTGTTTCTATCATGCATTTACCCGCTAATTTTAGCATCCACTGATGATCTTTTCCTTTACTCTGTTTGGGCTGCTCTAGCAAAATACCATAAATTGCATGGCTTATAAACAAAATTTATTTATCACAGTTCTGGAAGCTGGGAAGTTCAAGATCAGATTCAGTGTCTGGTTTATAGATGGCACCTTCTAGCTGTGTCCTCACGTGGCCTAGGGAGTAAGGCAGCTCTCTGGAGTTTCTTTCTTTTTTTTTGTTTTTTTGATACGGAGTTTTGCTCTTGTCACCCAGGCTGGGTGCAGTGGCATGATCACTGCAACCTCCACCTTCCAGGTTCAAGCGTTCTTCTGCCTCAGCCTCCCGAGTAGCTGGGATTACAGGTGCCCACCACCACACCTGGCTAATTTTTGAATTTTTAGTAGAAATGGGGGTTGGCCAGGTTGGTCTCAAACTCCCGACCTCAGGTGATCCACCTGCCTCAGCCTCCCAAAGTGTTGGTATTATAGGCGTGAGCCACTGAGCCTGGCCTGGGGTCTTTTTTGTAAGACCACTAATCTTCACCCTATGACCTAATCACCTCAAAAAGACCTCACCTTCTAATACCATCACATTGGTGATTAGGTTTCAAAGTATGAATTTTGGAGGGACACAAACATTCAGACCATAGCATTCTTTTTTTTTTTTTTTTGTGACAGTGTCTCACTCTGTCACCCATGCTGGAGTGCAGTGTTGCAATCTTGGCTCACTGCAACCTCTGCCTCCCAGGTTCAAGCCATTCTCATGCCTCAACATGCACACCACCACGCCCGGCTAATTTTTGTATTTTTAGTAGAGATGGGGTTTCATCATGTTAGCCGGGCTGGTCTTGAACTACTGACCTCAACTGATCCACCCACCTTGGCCTCCTAAAGTGCTGGGATTATAGGCATGAGCTACAGCACCTGGCATAAGAAATAATTAAAAGCTCTCTTGTAATCATTTTCCAGGAGAAAAATCAGATCAAACCAGGCCCCAGAATTCACCGTGCGCTTTCTCCCTCCTCTTGACTTTGAGCAACAATATTTTGAAAGGTCGGTGTAATATGATGCTTATGGTCTACTGACTGCACCATATGAGAGGGGCAACATTTGTCCAGAAAGGCGCAGATCATTTTCCTGGGCTCAGAGGCAACTCCCCCACTTCCAAATTTGATCAAAATTGCAGGTCTCCTGACAGTCATTCAAATACCATAATGTTGCCCTAACTCCCTTTTGCTTTCAAGCCTTCTCTAATGACTATTTTCAGGTGCCTAGCTCCGCTTGTCCTACAGTCTGATTTCACATACCTAAAAATAGTTTCCTTTTATGTTTTCTCCTAGCTTTTCAGAATTCCCCATTGGTCTCTCATCTGGGCTCTCGCCTTCTGCCTAATTACCTCTACCCTGGAATCTCTTCCAGGCAATTCTCTCTTCTCTCATAGTGCAAACGTTGACCCACTTCAATGCCCATGAACACCTTTTTCCTACTCTGGCCAGAGATACTCTCAAAACCACATGGAAGTGGTTACAGGCATTTTTGTCATGCTTCCCTAACCCCAAATGTACCTCCTACTCAGAGAAATGATGTCCGAGAATTACACCACTGGGGGTTATTCCCTTCAGCCCTAAAGGCCCTTTGACCTTTCTGTGTTTTGGTTACCGGTCTCATACTCCTGAAAGCACAAAGACCATGCCTCTAATCCAAGCGCTGTGGGAGGCTGAGGTGGGCGGATCATCTGAGGTCACGAGTTTGAGACCAGACTGACTAACATGGAGAAACCTCATCTCTACTGAAAAAAAAACATAAAATTAGCTGGGCGTGGTGGCGCATGCCTGTAATTCCAGCTACATGGGAAGCTGAGGGAGGAGAATTGCTTGAACCCAGGAAGCAGAGGTTTCGGTAAGCCAAGATCACGCCATTGCACTCCAGCCTGGGCAACAGGAGCGAAACTCTGTCTCAAAAAAAAAAAAGGTATGGCCACCCCACAGCACCATAGGAGGGAGTGAACCTTGAGCTCAGCCTGCTGATGGGTTCACACTGCCCCAACTCCTCAGAGAGAACAAGTATTATAAATGTCAGAAACAAGGTTGCAGTGAGCTCAATCATGGAAACCATGTAGCATAAATTAAAGAGATAAAGTAGCAGGGACAGAGTCAAAGTAGCCACATTGTTAGTGAGATTAAAAAAAAAATCGTGCTCTCCAGTAGTCCCAGCTACTCAGGAGGGTGAGGTGGGAGGATCACTTGAGCCCAGGAGTGAGTCTGCAGTGAGCTGAGATATCACCACTGCACTCCATCCTGGGTGACTGAGACTTCGTCTCCCCACTTCCCCTCCTCCCAAAATCTGTTAGCACTTTGGTGACACTCAGCCTTGGACACCTCTGCTTGTGATGTATCAGACTCTCTAGGCCCAAACAGGGTTTTTGGTTTTGTTTTCTTTTAGAGACAGGGTTTTACTCAGTCACCTGGGCTGGAGTGCAGTGGCACAATGGTACCTCACTACAGCTTCGAACTCCTGGGCTCAAGTGATCCTCCCACTTCAGCCTCTTGAGTAGCTAGGACTACAGGTGGTCACTACCACACTTGGCCAATTTAAAAAAAAAAAATTTTTTTTTGAGATGGAGGTTTGCTCTGTTGCCCAGGCTGGAGTGAAGTAGCGCAATCTCAGCTCACTGCAACCTTCACCTCCCAGGTTGAAACAATTCTCCTGCCTCAGCCTCCCGAGTAGCTGGGATTATAGGTGCCTGTCACTACATCTGGCTAATTTTTGTATATTTAGTAGAGACAGGGTTTCACCGTGTTCGACAGGCTGGTGTCAAACTCTTGACCTCGGGTGATCCCCGCCTCAGCCTCTCAAAGTGCTAGGATTACAGGGGAGAGCCACCATGCCTGGCCTTAAAATTTTCTTAGGGAAGAGTCTCACTATGTTGTGCAGCCTGGTCTAGAATTCCTGGTCTTGAGTGACCGTCCTGCCTTGGCCTCCCATCGTGTTGTGATTATAGGTATGAGACACTGTGCCTGGCCATCCAGCCATCTTCTTTATTCTTCTTCAGTCAAATGATCTTTTTTTTTTAAAGACAGACTCTTGCTCTGTTGCCCAAACTGGATTGCAGTGTGCTCAATCTCAGCTCACTGCAACCTCTGCCTTCCAGGTTCAAGCAATTCTCCTGTCTTAGCCTCCTGAGTAACTGAGACTACAGGCACTTGCCACTATGCCTGCTAAATTTTTTTTTTTTTTTTTTTTTTTTTTACTTTTTTGTATTTTTAGTAGAGACAGGATTTCACCATGTTGGTCAGACTGGTCTTGAATTCCAGACCTCAGATGATCCACCTCAGCATCCCAAAGTGCTGGGATTACGGGAATAAGCCACCGTACGCGGCTGGTAACTGATTTTTCATCCTTGGTAACTGATTATTTGAAAACAGCGTCCAGCTGGGCATGGTAGCTCATGCCTGTAATCTCAACACTTTGGGAGGCTGAGGCAGGAGGATCACAAGGTCAGGAGTTCGAGACCAGCCTGGTCAGAGACCAGCCTGGTCAATATGGTGAAACACCGTCTCTACTAAAAATACAAAAATTAGCTGGGCATGGTGGTAGGCGCCTGTAATCCCAGCTACTCAGGAGGCTGAGGCAGGAGAATTGCTTGAACCCAGGAGGCAGAGGTTACAGTGAGCCAAAGATCACACCATTGTACTCTAGCTTAGACTACAGAGTGAGACTCCGACTCAAAAAAATAAATAAAAAAAAAGAACGAATACTAACAGGAAAACAAAAGCAGTAGCAGATGTCCCTGGCATGGGCTTCAGAGCCATAAGCATGCCATAGCAGAGGGATTTTCAAGCTGTCGTCCACGAACTCTCAGTTCTATCTGAGTTCTTATATTTTGAGATAGGGTATTGCTCTGTCACCCAGGCTGGAATGCAATGGTGTGAACATGGCTCACTGCAGCTCCAACTCCTGGGCTCAACTCATCCTTCCACCTCAGTCTCCTGAGTAGCTAGGACTACAGGCATTACAGGAATGTACCAACGTGCCTGGCTATTTTTTTTTTTTTTTTTTTTTTTTTGAGATGGAGTTTTGCTCTTGTTGCCCAGACTGGAGTGCAATGGCCTGATCTCAGCTGATTGCAACCTCTGCCTCCCAGGCTCAAGCGATTATCTTGCCTCAGCCACCCGCGTAGCTGAGACTACAGGCGCCCACCACCATGTCTGGCTAATTTTTTGTATTTTTAGTAGAGACAGGGTTTCACCTTATTGGCCAGGCTGGTCTCGAACTCCTGCCCTCAGGTGATCCACCCACCTCGGCCTCCCAAAGTGCTGGGATTACAGGTGTGAGCCACCGCGCCTGGCATGCCTGGCTAATTTTTATATTTTTTGTAGAGACAGGGTCTCACTATGTTGCTCAGGGTGGTCTTGAACTCCTGGCTTCAAGTGATCCTGCTGCCTTGACCTCCCAAAGTGCTGGGACTACAAACATGAGCCACTGTGTCTGCCCTGAATTTTATTTTTTTTTTACACAGAAACCAACCACATCAGCATACCTACGGTATGGGACTTTGCAGTCGGTGCTTTTATCATGCTTTCCCCTTGATTCTGATTGGCAGCCAGGTTGTGAAGCAGTAGCCCCAATCATAATGACAATTCAGCACCAAGGATAGCGGTCCACATGCCCCACTCCTCTGACAGATGGTGTGTGGTCTAGGCTAGGCCCATGAAGGAGGGGCCTGAGTGGAAAGAGGCAGGACTCCTGGAGGGGGGAAAATTTCCAAAGGGGGCCTTCCCTGTAAAACCTCTTGTCACCCTGTCAAGGCAATGCTGGATGAAGGAAAATGAAGCTGCCTTTCTTTGTCATTCCACTGTTCATGGCTGCCTTTTCCCATTCGGGATCCTTTGTGCTGGCAAAGCCAGGTGCTTCCTTTGTCCCCAGCACCTGGATACAAGGCCTTGCAAAACTTTCATCTTCATCATCCCCTTAAAATAGCAGTAAATCTATAGCTGGTTCCTGGGAAAGAGGCAGCACTGAGAAAAAGGGATGCAGCTGCTAGCTTCACATCCCACCATTGTTCAAAAAGTTGTGTAAGAGGGGAGAAAAGGGTTTTAATATTCAGCAGTTGAAAGAGATCTAGGATTTTACAGCTGAGTTCTTTCTCAGATCTTCAAGATGTCAGCAACCCTTAAGAAATTCAACCTAGGTGAAAAAAACCTGTCCGAACGCTAACAGGAATTGTCTGTGCACACACCATGGGCTGCCAGGAGGCAGTGTGGTGGGAGACTAGCCTGTTCTGGAATCCCAGGGAGTGCCTTTTATGGGGTATCCTAGCGTCCACTTCTCTTCCTGAAACCACCTGTGCAGAATTACATATAATGAGAAAAACCTACATGACTGACTCCATCTTGCTTCTAACCTCACAGGCTAAATTATTTTTTGTTTTTGTTTTTTGTTTATTGTATCATAGAGGCCAAGAAAACAATGAGAGGAATTTAGTTTATAGTTAAATTTTGAGGATCCAGGCACAGTGGCTCACACCTGTAATCCCAGCACTTTGGGAGGTGGAGGTAAGCAGATTGCCTGAGGTCAGGAGCTCAAGACTACCCTGGCCAACATGGAGAAAACCCATCTCTAATAAAAATACAAATATAGTCAGGTGTAATGATGCACACCTGTAGTCCCAGCTACTTGGGAGGCTGAGGCACAAGAATCACTTGAACCCAGGAGGCAGAGGTTACAGTGAGAGGAGATCTCCCCACTGCACTTCAGCCTGGGTCACAGAGCAAGACTTCATCTCAAAAAAAAAAAGGCCAGGCGTGGTGGCTCCCAGTACTTTAGGAAGCTGAGGCAGGTGGATCATGAGGTTGGGAGTTCAAGACCAGCCTGGCCAAGATGGTAAAACTCCGTCTCTACTACAAACTACAAAAATTATCCGGGCGCAGTGGTGTGCACCTGTAATCCCAGCTACTCGGGAGGCTGAGGCAGGAGAATTGCTTGAACCCAGGCAGCAGAGGTTACAGTGAGCCAAGATCGCGCCACTGCACTCCAACCTGGGCGACAGAGTGAGACTCTATCTCAAAAAACAAAACAAGGCTGGGCACGGTGGCTCACGTCTGTAATCCTAGCACTTTTGGGAGGCCGAGGCGGGTGGATCACAAGGTCAAGAGATCGAGACCATCCTGGCCAACATGGTGAAACCCCGTCTGTACTAAAAATACAAAAATTAGCTGGGCGTGGTGGCACGTGCCTGTAGTCCCAGCTACTTGGGAGACTGAGGTAGAAGAATTGCTTGAACCCGGGAGTCGGAGGTTGCAGTGAGCCGAGATTGTGCCACTGCACTCCAGCCTGGCACCTGGCGACAGAGCAAGACTGTCTCAAAAAGCAAAACAAAACAACAAACAAAAAAAAAACTTTGAGGCAAGGGAAACCGATGTCCCTCCTTGTTCAGAGATTGAAGTCACATTCATAAGCCAAGGTTAGAATTATGGTAGAGGATTGGACTTTGCTAAAGAATAGGCAGAATTCAATTCAACCTGCCGTTGCTTAGCGTGTTTTCCTGTAAGTTGCCGACTTCCCCAGAGTCACATAACTGGCTGTTGCAAGATTTATAACTTCCCCAACTACTCCTATAGATAATATCACTATTGTGAAACCTGAAGAACTGGTCTTTGAGATCTTTTTCAGATTTCACATTTTGGCAGACCAAGACATGCCACCTTGTCCTGACAGCCCCACCCCAACCCTTGCCCCCACCTCCTTAGAACTGACTCAGCTACGTGAAGACAGTTTTAGATGCCCCTGTGAGTTCATCCCCAGCCAATCAATTGTTCCCGTTCCCCAGCCCCCTGCCCACCAAAGTACTCTTAAAAAAATCCTGGCCTCCGAATTCTCAGGGAGACAGGTTTGAGAAATTTCTCCCTGTTCTTCTCATTTTGGCTGCCCTGCAATTATTAAATTCTTCATTTGCTGCAACACCTGCTGTTCTTATTGGTTTGGGGCAAGGTGGGGGGCAATGAGCAGAAAGAACCTGTCAGACTGTGACACTTCTAGAAGCAGCACCATAAATTTCCTGTTGAGGAATCGACATCTCCTTCCTCATGGGAAGTTGATCAGGCATGAAGTGTTCCTAGGGGCTCGTCAGAGTGTGTCCCAAATTGTAACATGCACAGATCTGAGGGAGCTATTAAGATGCAGGCTCTGAACCCGGGTGTGGTGGCTCACGCCTGTAAGAGGCCAAGGCGGGCGGATCACCTGAGGTCGGGAGTTCAAGATCAGCCTGACCAACATGGGGAAACCCCGTTTAAAAAAAAAAAAAAAAGATGCAGGCTCTGGCCGGGGTGTGGTGGCTCATGCCTATAATCCCAGCACTTTGGGACTGAGGCGGGCAGATCACTTGAAGTCGGGAGTTTGAGACCAGCCTGGACAACATGGTAAAACCCCGTCTCTACTAAAAATTCAAAAATTAGCCGGGAGCAGTGGTGCACACCTGAAGTCCCAGCTACTTGGGAGGCTGAGGCACTAGAAATGCTTGAACCCAGGAGGCGGAGGTTGCAGTGAGCCAAGAAGGCGCCATAGCACTCCAGCCTGGGCAAGACCTTGTCTCAAAAAAAAAAAAAAAAAAAAGATGCAGGTTGTGACTCAGTAAGTCCAGGGTGGAGCCTGAGATTCTTCTTCTTTTTTTTTTTTTTTTGAGACAGAGTTTTGCTCTTGTCCAGCCTGCAGTGCAATGGCCCAATCTTGGCTCACTGCACCCTTCGCCTTTGAGGTTCAAGCAATTCTCCTGCCTCAGCCTTCCAAGTAGCTGGGATTACAGGCATGCGTCACCACACCCTGCTAATTTTGTATTTTTAGTAGAGATGGGGTTTCTCCACGTTGGTCAGACTGGTCTGGAACTCCCAACCTCAGGTGATCTGCCCACCTCAGCCTCCCAAAGTGCTGGGATTACAGGTGTGAGCCACTGCACCTGGCCGAGATTCTGCACTTCTAACAAGTTCCCAGGTGATGACGATGCTGCTGGCTGGCGTGTCTATTCTCAAGCACTTGGCAGTTGGACACTTCCTCCCTGGAACTGGAATCTAAGTAGAGTGTTGAAAAAACTGGCAGAGCCCAGACCAGATTTTCCTGCTCTTTGACTGGTTCCTGTCTTTGTCCCCTGTGCACCTGTGGAATCCTGCCCGTTTCTGGTCCAGGCTGTCTAGCCACCCCTCCCACTCTGTGATCTCCTAACAGCCTTGCCTAAGCCCTCTCCTCTTCACTTCAGTCAGTCTGTCTTGGTTTCTGAGGATGCAAACCAGAAGCCCTAAAGGTTTCTGAGCCTTAGTTTCCCAAGCTATAAAAGCGAGACAGTCATCTATAGTGGAGATTCATGACATTAAATGATATCCATGATATTAAAGTGAGCAAGGCCGGCGCAATGGCTCACACCTGTATTCCAGCACTTTGGGAGGCTGGATGGCTTGAGGTCAGGAGGTCAGGTGGCGGGTATATGGCTTGAGATCAGGCGTTCGAGACCAGCCTGGCCAACATGGCAAAACCTCATCTCTACCAAAAATACAAAAATTAGCCAGGTCTGGTTGCATGCACCTGTAGTCCCAGATACTTGGGAAGCTGAGGCAGGAGAATCACTTGAATCACTTGAATTTGGGAGGCAGAAGTTGCAGTGAGCCAAGATTGCACCACTATACTCCAGCCTGGGCAACAGAGTAAGACTCTGTCTCAAAAAAATAAAAAATAAAATCAAAGTGAGCAAGACGGGGGCCCGCCCTGAGGTGCTGCCAGTTCCTACAGAGTCCTAAATTAATTTGCTAGAGTGACTCACAGAACCCTCCTTGCCCCACCCTTCCTCAAGCCTCTGCTTATGACTGGGTAAAATGTTGGGACACAAGAGCAAATGAAGCTATTAAAACTTTCAGCTAAGAGATTGATTTTTCTAATTACCACTTAATGTCTTCCCTTCTGGGCCTTGGAAGGCCTGTTCTCTGTTATTTAAGATACAAATTGTTTGGATTTTCTAATGCAACTAGCTTAATGTAAAATTCTTTACATACTAAAATAAATTTTCCTTAACTAACCTGTCTAGTGAAATAATTGGCTATAAGTGGTAATGATATCATTACTCTTAACTAATTACTGCTCTCTGAATTTACCCTGTTTTTGCTTTCTTGAGAAGTGATGTTTATTATAATAATGATTATTAATCTTATTGATACTAATAAATATTAAGAACCAATATTTAATGAGTACTTAGATGTTCTAGGCAATGACCTAAGCATTTTACATACTCTAGGTCATTTAATTCTTAAAATACATCCCATGATATAAGAACTGTTATGATTCACACTTTACTGATCGGGAAACTGAGGTACAAAGGAGGTCTCGTAACTTGCCCCCAAGATTATAGAGTGGTGAAGTTGGAGCTGGTATTTTCAACCCAGGCAGTTTAACTTGAGTCCATTCTGATGACCACGATACTAGACTTGAGGAATGCTTGCACAAGTGTGTAAGGTACTATAAGAGGCCAGGTGCAGTAGCTTACAGCACTTTGGGAGGTCAAGGCAGGCAAATCACTTGAGCCCAGGAGTTCAAGACCAGACTGGGCAACATGGTGAGATCCCTGTCTCTATTAAAAAAAAATATATATATATATATTTTTTAAAAAGGTAATATAGGCTGAGGCTGGGTGTGGTGGCTCACATTTGTAACTCCAGCACTTTGGGAGGCCAAGGTGGGTGGATCACCTGAGGTCAGGAGTTTGAGATCAGCCTGGCCAACATGGCGAAACCCTGTCTCTACTAAAAATACAAAAAAATTAACCAGGCCTGGTGGTGGACACCTGTAATCCCAGCTATTCAAGAGGCTGAGGCAGGAGAATTTCTTGAACCTGGGAGGCAGAGGTCACAGTTAGCCGAGATCGTGCCACTGCACTCCAGCCTGGGCAACAAAAGTGAAACTCTGTTTCAAAAAAAAAGGTACTATAGGCTGGGCATGGTGGCTCAAGCCTATAATCTATAATCCCAGTACTTTGGGAGGCCCAGGCAGGTGGATTACTTGAGGCCAGGAGTGTGAGACCAGCCTGGGCAACATGGTGAAACCCCATCTTCACTAAAAATACAAAACTTAGCTGGGCGTGGTAGCGGGTACCTGTAATCCCAGCTACTCGGGAGGCTGAGGTACAAGAATCTTTTGAACCTGGAAGGCAGAGGTTGCAGTGAGCCGAGATCATGCCACTGCACTCCAGTCTGGGCAACAAAGTGAGACTGTCTCAAAAAGAAAAGGTATTATAAAAGGGTGATCACTGTAATGTTATTTGTAAGAGAAAAGAGAGAGAAAAAAAGGAAACAGCCAAAATGAATTTGTTAACAGTACCTGATATACCCCACAGCTATCAAATGGAAGACAGAGCTACGTGAGCAGGTGTGGAAAGAAGCCCACGATAGATTGTTGGTGAAAAAGAGTCTGTTACAGGATAATACATACAGTATGGGCCCATTTGTGTTTATTTTTATTTTTATTTTTTTAATTTAGAAAGAAAGAAAGAAAAAAAAGAATGAAGAAGAGGAAGAAAAAGGAAGAGAGAGAGAGAGAGAATGGGAGTATTGCTTTCTTGCCCAGGCTAGAATGCAGTTTAGTAATAGGTATTGAAAACCTCTTTTATACCAATAATTATACTTAATGATGTAGACAGGAAGGAATAAGGGAAGAAAATAACAAACAAGCAGCCAACCAATATTTCATTTAAACCTATGAAATGCTATGCGATTACTGAGGAGTGATTTACTTCCAATTATGTAGTCGCTTTTGGAATAGGTGTGAGGTGGTAATGTATGTTTTGTGTATTTGAAGTGGAGAGTTCTATAAATGTTTATTAAGTTTACTTGTTTCAGGTCTGAGTTCAAGTCCTGGATGTCCTTGTTAATTTTCTGTCTCGTTGATCTATAAAATTGTTAGCTCTTCTTGTTACATTGATCCTTTTGCCATTATGTAATGTCCTTCTTTGCCTCTTTTGATCCTTTTGCCATTATGTAATGTCCTTCTTTGCCTCTTTTGATCTTTGTTGCTTTAAAGTCTACTTTATCAGAAGTGAGAATTGCATCTCCTGCTTTTTGTTTATTTGTTTATTTTTACTCTCTGGTTGGTTGATAAATCTTCCTCCTTCTCTTTGTTTTGAGTCTTTGTGTATCGTTGCATGTGAGATGGGTCTGGATGCAGCATAGCAATGGGTTTTGGCTTTTTATCCAATTAGAATATATATAACTTTAATACTAGCATTTGATGCTAGCTGGCTGTTTTGCCCATTAGTTAGTGTAAAATTTTCATTGTGTTAATGCTCTTTGCTTTTTGATATATTTTTGGAAAGGCTGATATTGGTTGTTCCTTTATATGTATAGTGCTTCTTTCAGAAGCTCTTGTAAAGCAGGCCTGGTGGTGGTGAAGTCTCTAAGTACTTGTTTGTTCACAAAAGATTTAATTTTTCCTTCGCTCATAAAGCTTAGTTTGGCTGGATATGAAATTCTAGGTTGAAAGTTCTTTTCTTTAAGGATGTTAAATTTTGGTCCCCACTCTTTTCTGGCTTGTAGGGTTTCTGCTGAGAGATCTGCTGTAAGTCTGATAAGTTTCCCTTTATGGGTAATCTGACCTTTCTCTCTGGCTGCCCTTAGTATTTTCTCCTTCATTTCAACCCTAATGAATCTGACGATTATGTGCCTTGGGGTTGGTCTTCTTGAAGAATATCTTTGTGGTGTTCTGTGTATTACGTGGAGTTGAATATTACCCAGAGTTGAATATTACCCTGCCTTGCTAGGTTGGGAAAGTTTTCCTGAATGATATCCTGAAGAGTATTTTCCAACTTGGATTCATTCTCTTCGTCACATTCAGGTACACCTATCAAACGTAAATTAGGTCTTTTCACATAGTCCCATATTTCCTGGAGACTTTGCTCATTCCTTTTTATCCTTTTTTCTCCAATCTTGTCTTCTCGTTTCATTTCACTGAGCTGGTCCTCGACTTCTGATATCCTTTCTTCTGCTTGATCAATTCAACTGTTTAAACTTGTGCATGCTTCGCGAAGTTCTCGTGTTGTGTTTTTCAGCTCCATCAATTCACTTATATTCCTCTCTAAATTGTCCATTCTCATTAGCATTTCATCAAACCTTTTTTCACGGTTCTTAGTTTCTTTGCATTGGGTTAGAACAAGTTCTTTTAATTCACAGAAATTTCTTATCACCCACGTTTTGAAACCTGCTTCTGTTATTGGAACACACTCGTAATCTATTAAGCCTTGTTCTGTTACTGATGAGGAATTGCAATCCCCTGTAGAGGGAGAGGCATTCTGATTTTGAGTATTCTCTGCCTTTTTACGCTGGTTTTTTCCCTTCATTATATATTTATCCGTCTGTCGTCTTTGTAATTACCGACTTTCTAACTAGGTCTCTAAGCAGACGTCCAACTTGTTGGTTCCCAGCGCCGAAATCTGAGCAATCCACTGCGCCGGCCAAAATAGCGGTGTTAAGATTGATGGTGCTTTTCTGCCCGGGGATCTCCGGACTCTGCACCAAGATCTGCCGTGCTAAGGCGCCAGCAAAACCGCCGCGCCGGCCACAAGAGTCGCCCTGGCGACCCGTGGGGCTCCTCCGCTGGGAATCTCTTGGTCAGTGAGTAACAAATATTCGTCTGAAAGTGTGGCGTCCTCTCGTTCTCTGTGCTTTCAGTGGGAACTATGAGCCCGAGTTGCTAGTGATCAGCCATCTTGGATCTCTCTCCCTCAATTTGTGTTTAAAACAAACCACAACAACCAAAAAGCCATATAGATGTCACATTGGCCTGCTTCTATGTAGAAAAAGGTCTGGAAAGGAAGGTATACACCAAATTGACTCTAAGAACAGAATGTGGAAGGGGAAGATTTTCACTTTAAATTTTGATATGCTTCTGTGATACTGTGAAATATATATTTGGTCTTTGCAGGTTTCCTGGCATACAACTCCTAAAATGCTTGGAATCTTCAAAGTGATGCATATCTTTTTATATGCTAATGAGTTGACTGATGGCTGGCAGCCTCTAGGTAGCGAAGTTGCTCCCCAGAAAGATTAAGGCAGGATTAGTGGGTTGGAACTTTCAGCCCCACCTCCCAACCTTTGGTGAGAGAAGGAGGGCTGAAGATTGAGTTGATTATCAATGGCCAATGACTTAATCAATGACACCTGTGTAATGAAGTCTCCGTAAGAACTCAAAAGGACTGGATTCAGAGAACTTCTGGGAGGCTGAACGTGCGGAGGTTCCCAGAGAGAACCTCCCCATCCCCCATACCTTGCTCTACACATCCCTTCATCTATATCCTTTGAAATATCCTCTTTGTGTTGTTTTCTTTGATTTTTTGAGATGGAGTTTCACTCTTGTTGCCCAGGCTGGAGTGCAATGGCACAATCTCAGCTCACTGCAACCTCTGCCTCCTGGGTTCAAGCGATTCTCCTGCCTCAGCCTCCCGAGTGAGTGGGATTACAGGCATGCGCTACCACATTCAGCTAATTTTGTATTTTTAGTAGAGACAGGGTTTCACCATGTTGGCCAGGCTGGTTTCAAACTCCTGACCTCAGGTGATCCACCTGCTTCAGCCTCTCAAAGCGCTGGGATCACAGGCATAAGTCACCATGCCCAGGCTGTGATATCCTTTATAATAAACCAGTAAACATACTTAAGTGTTCTCTGCGAGTTCTGCGAGCCACTCTAGCAAATTAACAGAACCCAAGGAAGTGGGCTGGTGGCTGAGAAACACAGGCAAAATAACTCCGGGGTGGGGTTGCAATCTGCATCAGAAGTGGAGCTGGTTTGGTGGAACTGAGTCCTCCGCCTGTATGATCTGATGCTATTGAGATGGAGCGGGGACCCCTCCCCACCAACACACACTTAGGGGCTTGTTGAGCACCTCACCCCAAGCATGGAAATAAAGAAAAATCTTGAGTTCCTTTAAGGGAATTTCCAGGCACCTAGTTAGCCCTGAGAAGTAAATAAGCGACTTGATAAGCAAGAATATAATAGTAGCCTAAAACAATAGCCAAGGACACTAGAATTATAGGACATTTGGTTCCCGGTAGAAACTAAAGATAATATCTTAACATATGTCTCTGAGTTGTTTTTGAGAAACCTGGACCCCCACCAAATGCATCAGCTAGCAGGCAGATGTCAGATAATGGGGAGCTAAGGACTGAATTCTGACCACTGTTCTTTGTCTTAAATTTATTCCTGAGGGGTCTAGAGGGAGTCATACCTATGAGCCAGAGTTAACATTCTTTTCTGCTGACCCCAATTTTTATTTTTTTGAGACAGTGGCTCACTGTCACTCAGGGTGAAGTGGCACGATCTCAGTTCACTGCAACTTCCACCTCCCAGACTCAAGTGATCCTCTCACCTCAGCCTACTAAGTAACTGGAACCACAGGTGCATGCCACCATGCCGGGCTAATTTTTTGGATTTTTGGTAGAGATGGGGTTTTGCCGTGTTGCCCAGGTTGATCTTGTACTCCTGAGCTCAGGTGATTCACTTGTGTTGGCCTCCCAAAATGCTGGAATTACAGGCATGAGCCACTGCGCCCAGCATGACTCCCAATTATTAAATGAAGCTTCTCTTCTGTAACTAATTGCGAATCAGAAAATCTTTGAATCTACCTATGATCTGTAAGCTCATGCTGCAAGCTATCCCATGCTTTCAGGCCAAAACCAATGTGTAGCCTTCATGTATTGATTTATTATTTTATCTGTAACTTCTGCTTTCTTAAAATTAACCCCTGCTAGCCTGGTACAGTGGTTCACACCTGTAGTTCCAGCACTTTGGGAGGCTGAGGCGGATGAATCACCTGAAGTCAGGAGTTCAAGACCAGCCTGGCCAAACAGTGAAATCCTGTCTCTACTAGAAATACAAAAATTAGCTGGGCATGGTGGTGCACGCCTGTAGTCCCAGATACTCAGGAGGCTAAGGCAGGAGAATTGCTCGAACCTCGGAGGTGGAGATTGCGCCACTGCACTCCAGCCTGGGCAACAGAGTTAGACACCATCTCGAGGCGGGAGGCGGGTGAGAGGTAGACCCCAATATAATAATAGCTGGAGACTTCAATCCCCTGCTTTCAGCATTGGCTAGATCTCCCAAACAGAAAATGAAGAAACATCAGACTCAATCTGCACTATAGGTCAAATAGACCTAATAGATATCTACAGAACATTCTCATCTAGCAGCTGAATATACGTCCTTTCCCTCAGCACATGGATCATTCTCAAAGACATACTATATGTTACATCACAGTTTTGTTTTTGTTTTTGTTTTGAGACAGTCTTGCTCTGGCACCCAGGTTGGAGTACAGTGGCATGATCTTGGCTCACTGCAACCTCTGCCTCCTGAGCTCAAGTGATTCTCCCATCCCAGTCTCCTGAGTAGCTGGAACTACAGGCATGTGCTACCACTCCTGGGTAATATTTGTATTTTTTTGTAGAGATGGGGTTTTGCCAGGTTGCCCAGGCTGGTCTTGAACTCCTCGGCTCAAGCAATCTGCCTGCCTCGGCCTCCCAAACTGTGGAGATTACAGGTATGAGCCACTGCCCCTGGCCCTTTAGGTTCAGGGATACATGTGCAGGTTTGTTATATAAGTAAATTTTGTGTTGTGGGCATTTAGTGTACAGATTATTTTGTCCTGCAGGCCATAAGCATAGTCCCCAATGGGCAGTTTTTTGATCCTCACCCTCCTCCCACCTTCCACCCTCAAGTAGGCCCCAGTGTCTGTTGGACCCTTCTTTGTGTCCATATGTACTCAATGTTTCGCTCCACTTCAAGTAAAAACATGTGGTATTTAGTTTTCTGTTCCTATGTCAGTTTGTTAGGATTATATACTCCAGCTCCATCCATGGTGCTGCAAAGAACATGATCTCATTCCCTTTTTAAGGCTGCATAGTATTCCATTGTGTATATGTACCACTTTTTTTTTTTTTTTTTTTTTGAGACAGAGTTTCGCTCTTGTTACTCAGGCTGGAGTGCAATGGCGCGACCTTGGCTCACTGCAACCTCCGCCTCCTGGGTTCAAGCAATTCTCCTGCCTCAGCATCCCAAGTAACTGGGACTACAGGCACGTGCCACCACGCCCAGCTATTTTTTTTGCATTTTTAGTAGAGACGGGGTTTCACCATGTTGACCAGTATGGTCTCGATCTCTTAACCTTGTGATCCACCCGCCTCAGCCTCCCAAAGTGCTGGGATTATAGGCGTGAACCACCGTGCCCGGCTATGTACCACATTTTTAAAAGTTCAGTCTACAGTTGATGGGCATTTAGGTTGATTCCATATCTTTGCTATTGTGAACAGTGTGGCAATGAACATATGTGTGTGTATGTCCTTATGGTAGAATGACTCATATTCCTTTGGGTATATACCCAGTAATGGGATTGCTAGGTAGAATGGCAATTCCATTTTAAGTTGTTTGAGAAATTACCAAACTGCTTTCCACAATGGCTGAACTAATTTTCATTCCCACCAGCAGTGTATAAGTGTTCCCTTTTCTCCACAGTCTTGCCAGCATGTTATTTTTTGACTTTTTAACAGTGACCATTCTGACTGGTGTGAGAGGGTATCTTATTGAGGTTTTGATTTGCATTTCTCTAATGACTAGTGATGTTGTGCATTTTTTCATATGCTTGATTGGCCATGCATATGTCTTTTTTTGAAAAGTGTGTGTTTGCATCTTTTGCCCTTTTTTCTGAGACAGGATCTCACTGTCTCTTAGGCTGGAGTGCAGTGGTGCAATCTCAGCTCACCACAGTCTCAGCTTCCTGGGCTCAAGTGATCCTCCCACCTCAGCCTCCCGAGTAGAGGACTACTTAGGGACTACAGGTGTGTGCCATCATGCCCAGCTAATTTTTTTGGGCATTTTTTGTAGAGATGGGGTTTCACCATGTTGCCCCAATTTTTTGCCCACTTTTTGATGGGGTTGTTTGGTTTTTGCTTGTAAATTTGTTTCAGTTCTTTATAGGTTCTGGATACTAGACCTTTGTTGGATACATAGTTTGCAAACATTTTCTCCCATTCTGTAGGTTTATCTGACAAAACACATCTTAAAGCATTAAAAAAAGTTGATTTTTTAAATGAAATAGTATCAATCATCTCCCCTGATCACAAAAGGATAAAACAAAATCAATAAGAAGAATTTTGGAAACTATGCAAACATAAGAAAATTAAACAATATGCTCCTGCATAACCAGTGGGTCAAGGAAGAAATTAAGAAGAAAATTGAAAAATTTCCAACGGCGTGGTTTCTCGTGCCCGTAACCCCAGCACTTTGAGAGGCCGAGGTGATGGATCACCTGAGGTTGGGAGTTTGAGACCAGCCTGACCAATATGAAGAAACCCTGTCTCTATTAAAAATTAGCCAGGCGTGGTGGCACGCACCTGTAATCACAGCTGCTCAGAAGCGCCATTGCGCTCCAGCCTGGGCAACGAGCAAAACTCCATCTCAAGAAGAAAAGAAAAGAAAAATTTCTTAAAACAAATGATAATGGAAATATGACATACTAAAACCTATAGGATACCGTGAAAGTAATACTAAGAGGGAAGTTTATAGCTATAAGTGCCTGTATCAAAAAATAAGGGCTGGGCGCAATGGTTCACGTTTGTAATCCCAGCACTTTGGGAGGCTGAGGCAGGCAGATCCCCTGAGATCAGGAGTTTGAGACCAGCCTGGACAACACGGTGAGACTCTGTCTCAACTAAAAATGCAAAAGTTAGCCGGGTGTGGTGGTGCATGTCTGTAATCACAGCTACTTGGGAGGCTGAGGCAAGATAATTGCTTGAACCTGGAAGGTGGAGGTTACAGTGAGCTGAGATGGTGCCACTGCACTCCAGCCTGGGTGACAGAGTGAGACTCCATCTCAAAAAAACACCAAAAAACAAAAAATACAAAAGTTAGTTGGGTGTGATGGTACACGCCTGTAGTCCCAGCTACTTGGAAGGCTACTTGGGAGGGAGAATTGATTGTGTCCAGGAGGTCGCGGATGCAGTGAGCCATGTTCATGCCTCTGCACTCCAGCCTGGGCAACAAAATGAGACTCTGTCTCAAAAAAGAAAAAAAATAAAATAAAATAAAAACTTTTGCCAGGCACGGTGGCTCACACCTGTAATACCAACACTTTGGGAGGCCGAGGCGGGTGGATCACGAGGTCAGGAGATTGAGACCATCCTGGCCAACATGGTGAAACCCCGTGTTAAAAAAAAAAAATTAGATTACATTTTTTTTCTTTATTTTAGAGACGGAGTCTTGCTCCATCTTCCAGGCTAGAGTGCAGTGGCGTGATCTCGGCTGACTGCAACCTTTGCCTCCCGGGTTCAAGCAGTTCTCCTGCCCCAGCCTCCTCAGTAGCTAGGATTACCGACTAGTTTTAGCTTAGACCACCTGACTAGTTTTTTTGTATTTTTGGTAGAGATGCGGTTTTACCTTGTTGATCAGGCTGTTTTCGAACCCCTGACCTCGTGATCTGCCCGCTTTGGCCTCCCAAAGTGCTGGGATTACAACTGTAAGCCACCACACCTGGCCTAAACATTTTTTTTTTTTAATGAGACGAGTTTCCCTCTGTCACCCACGCTGGAGTGCAGTGGCCGATCTCGGCTCACTGCAACCTCTGCCTTCTGGGTTCGAGGGATTCTCCTGACTCAGCCTATTCGATTAGCTGGGATTACAGGCACGCACCACCATGCCCAGCTAATTTTTGTTGTTGTTTTGTTTTTTTGTTGAGAAGGAGTCACACTCTGTCGCCCAGGCTGGAATGCAATGGTGCGATCTGGGCTCACTGCAACCTCTGCCTCCGAGTTCAAGTAATTCTCCTGCCTCAGCCCCCCTAGTAGCTGGGATTACAGGTAACTGCCACCACACCCGGCTAATTTTTGTATTTTTAGTAGCGATGGGGTTTCACCATGTTGGTCAGGCTGGTCTCGAATGCCTAACCTTGTGATCCACATGCCTTGGCCTCCCAAAGTGCTGGGATTACAGGTGTGAGCCACTGCGCCCAGCCAAAGACAATTATTTTTATTCTAAGAGCGATAAACCACTGAAAGGATGTAAAGTTTTCATAGTGTCACTCTGTCAACAGTGTTAGAAAATAATTTATTTGGAAGGGGTCAAGAATGAAGGACTGGGAGAAAAAAATTATTCCAGTAGACCTCCACAGAGAAGGTGAGGGAAGAGGATCAGCAGGCTTCTAATCAACCAAACACAATTGCTTTGCCGGGAACATCAGCGAAGTGGGGAACCAAAGGGAAAGTATCTGTCAAAAGTGACGAAGTGCTGTGCCCTAAGAAGAAGGCAGACTATGATAACCCCAGACCTCAGGAGAAGATACCAATCTCTCCCTTACCCTCTAAACTGCCACCTGTTAATCTGATTCACCGGGACATTGTGTGGGCCTGGTTCAGCAATTAAAGCTGAGCACCAGAGGCCAGAACCTGGATGCATATAAGCGCCTGTGTGCCTTTGCTTACCCAAACCAAAAGGATTTCCCTAGCACAGCAGAAGAGGCCAAAATCCAGAAATCATTGTGAAATAAATTAAAGGTGGAAAAATGGAAAGTGTGCCTGCAGAGTTCTGGGACATAGACTCCTCAAGTGGCCCTTCCCCCTGCAGAGCGGTTGCCTGCTCTGGAAGGGCCCACTGCTCTCCTTAATACAGTTGTGGTGACAACTTCTGCCCCAGAGGCTGTGCTGGCCTCCTGGGTGAGAATTTCAGCCAGGGCAAGGACACCAGAGGCAGTGGAATCTCCACAAGAAGCCAGTGGTGTCAGGTGGTGCGTGGTGCATGGGAAAAGTCTCCCTGCAGACACAGATGGTTGGGTGCACCTGCAGTTTCATGCCAGTCAAGCCTGGGTTCCAGAAAAGAAAAGGAAGAAGGGAGAGTGAGTGCGTTTATCTTGCTTCCTGCCTCCAGTTTTCCACCCCCGCACCTTGAAGACAATATGTTGTGCCCCAAATGTGTTCACAGGAACAAGGTCTTAATAAAAAGCCTCCAGTGGGAATAGAATATCAGGAAAAGGGCCATATCTATGGTAATTAATAGCAGAAAGGCTGGATAGTCGGATTCCATGGTGCTGCTGACAGGTGAACTTGGTCCTCTTCACACCTGCTTAAGGGTCATGCAGACTGCTGGGGTGGCAGATCTTAGCCTAAGAACCCTAGCAGTGCCTGTTGCTTTGTGAGTAGATATGATAGACTCTTGCATTTAAAAAAGGAAAAACATTTCACAAGTTACCATAAATTGTAGTTAATATGTAGAAAAACTAATTCATACAACCTTTCTAAAATAGAAAAGACTTCAACAGCTGTTTTGGTTTGTTCTGTTTTATTTTATTTTTTTTTTGAGACAGTATCTCACTCTGTTCCCCAGGCTGGCATGCAGTGGTGCGATCTCAGTTCACTGCAATCTCCACCTCCTGGGCTCAAGTCATTCTCCTGCCTCAGCCTCCTGGGTAGCTGGGATTACAGGTGCCTGCCACCATACCCAGCTATTTTTTTATTTTTAGTAGAGAAGGGGTTTCACTTTGTTGGCCAGGCTGGTTTCAAACTCCTGACCTCGAGTGATCCACCCACCTCGGCCTCCCAAAGTGCTGGGATTACACGCATGAGCCACTGTGCCTGCTTTCAGCAGCTCTTTTAAGTGAGAACTTCTTCAGCTGAGCATTGGAAGGAGTTGAGTAAAACAGTAGTTTGCTCCTGTGCTCAATTTTTCCTCCTCTGGACACTGACGACTTTAGGAGCTGCTTCATTCCAATTGCAATTTTATAAAACATTTCAAAGGCCGGGCGCGGTGGCTCACGCCTGTAATTCCAGCACTTTGGGAGGCCGAGGCGGGTGGATCATGTGGTCAAAAGATCGAGACCATCCTGGTCAACATGGTGAAACCCTTTCTCTACTAAAAATACAAAAATTAGCTGGGCATGGTGGCACACGCCTGTAGTCCCAGCTACTCAGGAGGCTGAGGCAGGAGAATTGCTTGAAACCAGGAGGTGGAGGATGCGGTGAGCCGAGATCGTGCCATTGCACTCCAGCCAGGGCAACAAGAGCGAAACTCCTTCTCAAAAAATAAAAAAATAAAAAAAATAATAAAAAAACTTCAAATAAATAACCTAATGATGCATGTTAAAGAACTGGAAAAGCAAGAGCAAACCAAATGCAAAGTTAGAGATAAATGAAATTGAAATGAACAAAACAGTACAAAATATCAACAAAACAAAAGTTGCTTTTTTGAAAAGAGGAGGACAAAACTTTAGCCAGGCTAACTAAGAAAAAAAGAGAGAAGACAGCTAAATAAAAACAGAGATGAAAAGGAGACAGTACAATTGATACTGCAAAAATTCAAAGGATCATTAGTGGCTAGGATGAGCAACTATATGCCAATAAATTGGAAAATCTAGAAGAAATAGATAAATTCCTAGATGCATATAACCTACCAAGATTGAACCATGAAGAAATCCAAAACCTGAATGGACCAATAATAAGTAATGAGATTGAAGACATAAAAAGGCTTCCAGCAAAGAAAAGCCCAGGACTGGAAGGCTTCACAGCTAAATTCTACTAAAATATTTAAAAAGAACTAATACCAGTCCTAGTCAAACTATTCTGAAAAACAGAGGAGGAGGGAATTCTTCTAAATTTATTCTATGCAGTCAGTATTACCCTGATACCAAAACCAAACAAAGACACATCAAAAAAAAGAAAACGGGGCCGGGCACAGTGGTTCATGCCTGTAATCCCAGCACTTTGGGAGGCCAAGGCGGGTGGATCATGAGGTCAAGAGATTGAGACCATCCTCGTCAACATGGTGAAACCCCGTCTCTACTAAAAATACAAAAAATTAGTTGGGCATGGTGGTGTGTGCCTGTAATCCCAGCTACTCAGGAGGCTGAGGCAGGAGAATTGCCTGAACCCAGGAGGCGGAGGTTGCGGTGAGCCGAGATTGCACCATTGCACTCCAGCCTGGGTAACAAGAGCAAAACTCCGTCTCAGGAAAAAAAAAAAAGAGAAGAAAACGATAGGCCAATATCACTGATAAATATTGATGTAAAAATTCTCAACAAAATACTAGCAAACTGAATTCAACAACACTTTAAAAAGATTATTCATCATGACCAAGTGGGATTTGTTGTCCTAGGAATGCAAAAAGTTTCAACATATGAAAATCAATCAATGTGATACATCATATCGATAGATTAAAGGACAAATACCATACGATCATTTCAATTGATGCTGAAAAAGCATGTGATAAAGTTCAACATCACTTCATGATAAAAACTCTCAAAAAACTGACTATAGAAGGGACATACCTGAGCCGGGCGCGGTGGCTCACGCCTGTAATCCCAGCACTTTGGGAGGCCGAGGCAGGTGGATCACGAGGTCAAGAGATCGAGACCATCCTGGTCAACGTGGTGAAACCCCGTCTCTACTAAAAATACAAAAAATTAGCCGGGCATGGTGGCGCATGCCTGTAATCCCAGCTACTCAGGAGGCTGAGGTAGGAGAATTGCCTGAACCCAGGAGGCGGAGGTTGCGGTGAGCCCAGATGGCGCCATTGCACTCCAGCCTGGGTAACAAGAGCGAAACTCCGTCTCAAAAAAAAAAAAAAAAAAAAAAAAGAAGGGACATACCTGAACACAGTAAGAGTCAGGTATGACAGACCCATAGCTAGTACCATACTGAATGGGAAAAACCGAAAGCCTTTCCTTTAAGATCTGGAACATGACAAGGATGTCCACTTTCACCACTGTTACTCAACAAAGATACAGAAGTCCTACCTAGAGCAATCAAGATGTGAAGGAATCCAAACTGGAAAGGAAGAAGTCAAATTATCCTTGTTTGCAGATGATATGATTTTTTTTTTATTTGCAGTAATTGGCAACAAGATAGGATATTATATTTGGAAAAACTTAAAGACTCCATAAGAAAACTATTAGACTGATAAATTCAGTAAAATTGCAGGATACAAAATCAACATACAAATATCAGTAGCATTTCTATATGGCAACAGTGAACAAACTGAAAAAGAATTCAAGAAAGTAATCCCATTAACAATAGCTATGAATACAATTAAATACCTAGGAGTTAATTTACCAAAGAAGTGAAAGATCTCTGCAGTGAAAACTATAAAACACTGGCTGAGTATGGTGGTGCGTGCCTGTAGGCTCAACTACTTGGGGGGCTGAGGTGGGAGGATCACTTGAGCCCAGGAGGCAGAGGTTGAAGTGAGCCATGATTGCACCACTGCACTCCAGCCTGGGAAACAGAATGAGACTCTGTCTAAAAAAAAAAAGCAAACATTAGAGAAACTAGTGTATTGGATTGGGCAAAGATCTCTGAGTAATACCTCACAAGCACAGGTAACCAAAGTGAAAATGGACAAATGGGATCACATCAAATTAAAAAGCTTCTCCACAGCAAAAGATAAAATCAATAAAGAGACAACCTACAAAATGAGAGAAAATATTCGCAAATTACTCATCTGACAAGGGATTAAAAACCAGAATATAGGCTGGGCGCAGTGGCTCATCCCTCTAATCCCAGCATTTTGGGAGTCCAAGATGGGTGGATCACTTGAGGTCAGGGGTTTGAGACTAGCCTGGCCAACATGCAAAACCTCATCTCTATTGAATATACAAAAATTAGCCGGCTGTGGTGGCGCACGCCTGTAATTGCAGCTACTCGGGAGGCTGATGAACCTGGGAGGCAGAGGTTGCAGTGAGCT
The DNA here is from genome assembly GCF_030222135.1 of Aotus nancymaae. Lineage (NCBI taxonomy): Eukaryota > Metazoa > Chordata > Mammalia > Primates > Aotidae > Aotus > Aotus nancymaae. Next base: position 38,104,205 of record NW_026988421.1, read on the forward strand.
GAGATCATGCTACTGCACTCTAGCTTAGGCAACGGAGTGAAGACTCTGTCCAAAAAGAAAAAAAAACATAAAAAAAGAAAGAAAAAACCGGAATATATAAGGAATTCAAACAACTCTATAGGAAAAAATCTAATAATCTGATTTAAAAATGGGCAAAATATCTGAAGACATTTCTTGAAAGAAGACATACAAATGGTGAACAGATATATGAAAAGGTGCTCGACATCACAATGATCAAAGAAATGCAAATCAAAGCTATGAGATATCACCTCACCCCGGTTAAAATGGCTTTTATTCAAAAGACAGGCAATGACAAATGCTGGTGAGTATGTGGAGAAGAAAGAAATCTCATACAATGTTGATGGGAATGTAAATTAGTACAACTGCTATGCAGACAGTTTGGAATCTTCTCAAACAAAAAAAAACTAAAAATAGAACTACCATACAACATAGCAATACCATTCCTAGGTACATACTCACAAGAAAGAAAATCATTATATCGAAGAGATACCTGCACTCCCATATTTATAGCAGTACCATTCAAAATAGCCAAGATTTGGAAGCAACCTAAGTGTTCATTAACAGATAAATGGATAAAGGAAATGTGGTACTTATGGCTGGGTGTGGTGGCTCACGCCTGTAATCCCAGTACTTTGGGAGGCCAAGGCGGGCAGATCACGAGGTCAGGAGATCAAGACCATCCTGGCCAACTTGGTGAAACCCCATCTCTACTAAAAATACCAAAATCAGGCTGGGTGCGGTGGCTCATGCCTGTAATCCCAGAACTTTGGGAGGCTGAGATGGGTGGATCACCTGAGGTCGGGAGTTTGAAACCAGCCTGACCAACATGGAGAAACCCTGTCTCTACTAAAAATACAAAATTAGCCTGGCGTGGTGGTTCATGCCTTTAATCCCAGCTACTAGGGAGGCTGAGGCAGGAGAATCACTTGAACCCAGGAGGTGGAGGTTGCGGTGAGCCGAGATTGCGCCATTGCACTCTAGCCTGGGCGACAGAGCAAGACTCTGTCTCAAAAAAAAAAAACAAAACAAAACAAAAAAAAAAACAAAATCGGCTGGGCATGGTGGCGCACATGTGTAGTCCCAGCTACTCAGGAGGCTGAGGCAGGAGAATAGCTTGAACCTGGGAGGCGGTGGTGACAGTGAGCCAAGATCTCATCATGGCACTCTAGCTGGGCGACAGAGTGAGACTCTGTCTTAAATAAATAAACAAAGAAACAAATAAATAAATATGGTACTTATACACAGTGGAGTACTATTCAGCCATAAATAGAAGATCCTGTCATTTGCAACAACACAGATAAAACTGGAGGTCATTATGTTAAGCAAATTTATAAGCCAGGCAAAGAAAGATAAGCTTTGCATGTTTTTACTTGTGGGAGCTAAAAATTAAAACAATTGAACTTATGGAGATACAGAGTAGAAAGATGGCTACCAGAGGCTCGGAAGGGTAGTGGAGGGAGTGTGGGGGTAAGTGGGGATGGTTAATGGCCACAAAAAATAGAATAAATAAGACCTAGTATTTGGTAGCACAACAGGGTGACTATAATCAATAATTGTACATTAAAAAATAGTGAAGAATATCACTGGATTGGTTTGTAACACAAATAAATGATAAATGCTTGCTGTGATGAATACACCATTTACCCTGACATGATTATGATGCATTGCACAACTATATCAAAATATCTCATGTAAGCCATAAATATGTATACTTATGTACCCACAAATACTAATAAAATTTAAAAAACAATATTGAGAAATAATTCATTTCCATAAAGTTCACGCTTTAATTGAAGTGTAAAATTCAGAGGTTTTAGTGTATTCATAGAATTGCACAACCAATACTACTAATTTCAGAACATTTTCAACATCCCCAGAAGAAACTCTGTACCCATTAGCAGTCATTCCCCTTTTCCCTTCACTTCAGCTCCTGGCAACTACTAATTTGTCTCCTGGATTTGCAAGGAGGCACTGTCACACTTTGCTGCCCTTTTATGTCCTTATGTTTATTTTGGATTTTGCATATAGATGGAACCATATCTGTGGTCTTTTGTGTCTGGTTTCTTTCACTTAAGATGTTTTCAAGGCTCATTTATGTTGCAGCATGTATCAGGACTTCCTTTTTATGGGTGAATAATATTCCATTGTATAGGTAAGCCATGTTTTGTTTATCCATTTATCAGTTGATGCACCTTTGTACTGTTCCCACCTTGTGGCTATTGTGAATAGTACTGCTATGAGCTTCACATATAATTGTGCATGTGTATACATATTTCAACTTGCAAAAACTTATTTAAAAAAATGTACTTCATTACTTACTCATGTCATGTTGCCGAGGTCCTGTTGAATATCTGTAGTGTGGGCTTCTGGAAATGTAAAATTATACAAACGAGTGTGTGGCCAAGTGGTCAGGGTTCTAATGATGGAAATAGTAAAATGTCCACACAATTGTGGTCTTTCCTTTTGAATCAGACAATGGTGGGTTTGAATTTGTTTGAGGAAAAAAAATCCTCTTTCATTTTCCTATTTGACTTTAGCAGGTATTGAGTCCATGGGCTTTGAGGTGGCAACATTTTTCAAAAGTTGAAACCGAAGCCCTACTATTGTTCAATAAATTTTTATCCAGATGTGAAGGAGCTCACTGAGGTGAAGATGACATTGCTGAAAGATTTCTATTATAGCGTGCACTCTTCACTGGAAGACAGTGATTGGCTTAAACATTAAGCCCTTCAACCACAGCATGCCGATTCCTGACATTCACACTGGTCTGTGAGCTACCAAGTGGATCCCAGTGAATAAATTGATTCCTCTGCATGAATGAACCATAAGGGTAGCAAAGTGTGACAGTGCCTCATTTTCTCTTAGGTGATTTTTATTAAAGGTGTCCTAGTGGCTCCCAGAAAACAAGCTAGTGCGCAGGTACTCATTTGCTGTTTATGCTGGTTCCAGGTTCAAGATGAAAAACTGGCCGGGCGCGGTGGCTCACGCCTATAATCCCAGCACTTTGGGAGGCCGACGCGGGTGGATCACGAGATCAAGAGATCGAGACCATACTGGTCAACATGGTGAAACCCCGTCTCTACTAAAAATACAAAAAAATTAGCTGGTCGTGGTGGCACGCGCCTGTAGCCCCAGCTACTTGGGAGGATGAGGTTGTGATGAGCCGAGATTGCGCCATTGCACTCTAGCCTGGGTAATAAGAGTGAAACTCCGTCTCAAAAAAAAGGAAAAAAAAAAAGATGAAAAACTAATATTCTGAAGGGGTCAGGTCGATGCTGTTCATTCTTAGGTAATCTTGCTGATTAATGTTGTACTATTCATAATTACCTAACTTAAAGTGGTTTTGTATCTTTTCCTTTTTTTTTTTTTTGAGACAGGGTCTCACTGTGTTGCCCAGGTTGGTCTTGAACTCCTGGGCTCCAGCGATCCTCCTTCCTCGGCCTGCTGAAGTTCTAAGATTATAGGCAGTTTTATGCCTTTTCAAAGTTGCTTTGTTGCCAGAAAAAAAAAAAGTGGCAAAAAAGGGGTAACTATATTTAAATTTTTAGAAACTCAAGAGACAAAAAGAACTAGGATCTTTTGTTGTAGGATTGAAGAAAAAAAAACTAGGATCAAGATAAATATTATGATCTTAAAAAGGAATGTTTTCCCAAGTTCATAAAACGTTCAGTCATGCTCCTACCATGTGCGAGTGGTGTTCTAGTGTGGGGAGTAGTAAACAAAGGTAAACTAAACAAAACAAAAAACATTTTACTCTTACGGATCTTACATTTTTTTGAGATGGAGTCTCGCATTGTTGCCCATGCTGTAGTGCAGTGGCGCGATCTTGGCTTACTGCAGTCTCTGCCTCCTGGGTTCAAGCAATTCTCCTGCCTTAGCCTCACAAGTAGCTGGGACTACAGGTGTGTGCCACCACGCCCAGCTAATTTTTTTGTATTTTTAGTAGAGACGGGGTTTCGCCATGTTGGCCAGGATAGTCTCGATCTCCTGACCTCGTGATCCACCTGCCTCGGCCTCCCAAAGTGCTGGGATTACAGGTGTTAGCCACTGTGCCCGGCCAGATCTTACACTTTTATGACAGTAACATCATACTAAGTAAGATCTGTTATGCACTTTAGGACTCTAATCTCAAAGCAGGCTTAATCACTATTTAAAACCCCAGGACTGAGCACAGTATCTAGCCACATATATAGGTCAACAAATATCTACTAGAGTTCTGTATGTTGTTGACATACAGTAACTTTGGCCTGGCTGTTTCCAGAAAAATGCTTAAATCCACTTGGGATTGAGCAGAATGATGGTCTAGTCTCTGTTGCTTGTCCACAAGGCTTCTGTAGGTATTCAGATGCAAACCCCTTCTTTATTCCCCTTGCTCAGGATCCTTGCTTCAAGAAGGCAATTAAACAAGACATTCCATCACTCTTACCACTTCTAATGGGCATGTTGGGTGGCAGGTAGCACAGAAACAGCAACCTTGATTCCAGCGGACTAAAAAAGGCTATAGTCAAATGGATAGACTTAGTTTCCCTATATATCAAACTGTCCTAGAATGTTACCTTAATCCTCACAATAACCCAGGAGATAGACTTTATAATCTTCATTTTACTGATAAGGAAACTGGTTTGAGAGGTAAAGTGACTTGCCCTACAGCTAATCAAGCGACAGCTAGCATATGCATCCAGGACTGTTCAATTCTATACCTTTTCTCCTCTTAGCGTCTCTCAGATTGGGTAATGAAATTACTTAGAACCAATATAAAAGATTCTAATCTTCTACTTCAGAAACTTGGGTTTTTTTTTTTTTTTTTTTGAGACTGAGTCTCATTCTGTCACCCATGCTGGAGGGCAGTGGTGTGATCTCAGCTCATTGCAACCTCCGTCCCCCGGGTTCAAGCAATTCTCTGCCTCATACTCCTGAGTACCCGGGATTGCAAGCGCCTGCCACCATGCCTGGCTAATTTTTGTATTTTCAGTAGAGATAGGGTTTCACCATCTTGGCCAGGCTGGTCTTGAACTCCTGACCTTGTGATCCATCTGCCTTGGCCTCCCAAAGTCCTGAGATTACAGGCATGAGCCACCGAGCCCAGCTGAAACTTAAGTTCTTAATATCTCAGAAGCATAAGAGACAACAGTGAGGGGGAAAAAAAAGTCTCGGAAGCAGTTTGTGTTCCCAGGTCACTTGAATACACTTTAAGGTATAATGGCATGAGACCACCCATAGATCTTGTCTAGTTGCTTATCTAATTATATTCAGTCCAAGAGGCTTTGAGGGGATATATATTTTAGATAGAACATACTTAGAATTTAGGCTAGCCTGCTTAGAAAATTAAGACAAATTCCTCTATACAGATTTTTAGAAATTACTTTTACTTAAACTAAATTATAATTTAAAAAAATGTTGCTAATTCCATAGGAGCATGGGATATAAAAAACAAATCAAAAAAAGAATGTATGCACAGAATGTTTTGAGATTTAACAGACAAAGTACACCTAGAGAACATAAAAATTCTTTATTTAACCTAATCCAGCCAGTATTGAGATAGTTTGTATATTAAAAACAAGACATTTAAAAAACGGAAGAGTTAGCAAGGCAGTGACTAATTAAGTCACTAAGTTTAATTTTATATTCTTCACAGTCATTTCATAATCATGTAATGATAAACAATATTTTCAGCCACTTTGAATGGAGATGAGTTAACTTTTGAAAAGAATAGAATTCTACTAATCATTGAATTTTATAAAAGAGGCTTAAAACATTTAAGTTTCTAGAAATAACACAGTAAAGTAATAAGAAAATAAACTGGAAAATAAAATATACCCACCCATCCCCAAAATCTGTATCATCTCTTTAATTTGTCCCCTAATGCTTTTCTTTTACCTCTTCATTCACTTTTCCTAGAGTACAAACAGATTACTTAGCAATTAAGAAAAAACTACTGCTCTGTAGGGGCCATTTTGAGCCTAAAGTGCCTTGTTCCTTTAATCTCAGTTAATCCTAGAAAGTCTTCTGAGATAAATATTACTTGCATTTTAAAGATTAAGAAAACTGCAGCTGGGAGAAAGTCAAGACTGTTAGCCAAAATCATACATACAGTTATCCGTGACTTGAACCCAGGTCAATCCAACTTTAAGTCTGCCTATGCTCTTCTGTTACTTCATGGTCAGCTAGGTCACCTTCATGGAAAGACTGGCACGTGGTATTTCTTGAGCTATTAATAAGGCTCTTTAGGTTTAAAAGTGTCCAATCCCAGGGCTAGAGGTCATTCTGGTCCTCAGGCACTTGCAGTTCCCTCCCCACAACCCTAAAAACCCCCTCCCCTCCTGCCCCAAAAGGATTAGAGTTGTTGTTCCCCAGCCTTCATTAGCCCTGATCCCTATAAACCCAAACAGCTACTCCCCAAATCAAGGGCATTAAAGTGGCAAATTGGGAACTGTGTGCTTGCATAACTTTAGTAAAGGCTACCTAAAAACTGTTCTAAATAACAAAATTATGTAAGATATGTCCATTTAATACATCTTTTCACATTGAAAAATGAAAAGCCAATGTTTTATAATTACAGCCATATAAGTTTTTAAAATATATAATCATAGATTTTATATTTCCCCTTCAGTACTGTAGTCGTTTTTTTTTTTTTGTAGTCATGTTCTTAATAAGGCTGGCTCACTGTTAGTCAAATCTTCTCTTCCTCTCCAAATACAACTTTGAATGTTCACCATTCGAATAAACATCATGTAACTCAAAATTAAGACATTCATATTATAGAAAAGTATCAGTCTTTAATTGCTAAAGTTAACATATTATTGCAAACTAACATAGCTCAATCTATATTTGCTACACTCCTAAAGTGGCCACTTACCGATAAGAGGAAACATTTACTATTGTCATGCATTAGATGCTGTGAACAAGAAAATAAATAGGGTTTTGAAAATATCTCTTAAAAATGTAATGAAAATAGGCCGGGCGCAGTGGCTCAAGCCTATAATCCCAGCGCTTTGGGAGGCCGAGGCGGGTAGATCACGAGGTCAAGAGATCGAGACCATCCTGGTCAACAAGGTGAAACCCCGCCTCTACTAAAAATACAAAAATTAGCTGGGCATGGTGGTGCACGCCTGTAGTCCCAGCTACTTGGGAGGTTGAGGCAGGAGAATTGCTTGAACCCAGGAGGCAGAGGCTGTGGTGAGCCGAGATTGCGCCACTGCACTCCAGCCTGGGTAACAAGAGTGAAACTCCGTCTCAAAAAAAAAAAAAAAAAAAAAAAAGTAATGAAAATAACCATTCAGGTTGCTGAACAACATTAAAATGGCGAATCTATTGAAAATGGCTTAAATAATTGCTTTTGAAAAATGAACACAAAACTAGTGAAACAGTGATTAAGGTGCTAGCCTCATCAATATGACAAGCAATTAAAATCTAAAAACATTAGTATTGGTTTTCTATAATAAACTTAAGCCAAAACAATGAACTCAATATTTACTCAAGACTTCTTGTTTTCATACTTTTCTCCTCATTAATATAAAAACACAGAGCTCAAGGCTTGACCTTGGTTTATTCACTGCTGGTTTTCTATCCGCTGAAACGAGACTGTCAACTCTGTAAGAGCTTGGACCAAGTCTGTCTTGTTCACCACTATATCCCACAGCTCTCTGCACAGTGCCTGGGAAATAGAAGGTGATCAACGATATCTCAATAACTGAATCAGTGAAAGAGGAAAGAAAAATATTTGTTGCAAATCATTCTCTACTCAAACTACAGTAAACTGAGAGCTCTAATTTCTAGAAATATGGATTTAAAAAACTTACTCCAAAGATGAAAGGACCTGATGACTGACACACACCCCCACTTACACACACACCCCAAGACTCCATGAGTCAAAATTACTTCATGAAGTATGAGATGTCAACATTATATAAATAAAATTTAATAGTGAAAAAGTGATCTGGAAGCCCTGTGAATTTTTACCCTACACATTTTAGAGGACATCACATGGGTTAAAGAAAACACCACAAAATCTCATTTGTTCAGATAATCGTTTGAATGTTTACATACATTTTTGGTTATTTATTTATAACTAATTTAATTTACATTTCCTCATATTAACATAGCCTCTTATTTAGTATGTAATCAAATTATGTCAGTGAGAAAAATCCTTATAGTACCTTCATTGAGTTGCTGATTCTAAGAAAACACTAGACATGAACATGTACAAAAGAGGCATTTGAATAAAACAGCATGTCCATTTTTTTAATATTTGCACAGTTTGATCTTTACATTTCTGTCTGGAGAAAATATGAACAAAACCCAGGTTTACCATGCTAAGATAACAGTTCATATGACTGCCATAAAAGTAGTACATACAAACAATGAAAACAAATCACATCCTTAGGTTCCGTGATTACCGAGATGATTTCCCTTGCCCTAAGTGCTTTATTATATTTCTTAAAAAATATAGGAGCAGCAGCTTATCACAAGTCTTCACAAGTGCATTAATGATGGAATCAAAACAACACAACAGATTCATAAGAATGAAAGGACTGCAGGACAACCAGAAGTCACAGTTTTATGCTTCTTCTTGTTCTGGATAATTTAGAATTTTGCGGTGTGCCTGTCGTAAATATTGCTGCTGTTTGAAGTAAACTTTAAATGCTCCTTTTATGGCAACAAAAGCAATTCCACCCTAAAATAAAAGGAAAATTAGCTTTTTTATAATGCAGATTTACAGAAACACAATAATAAAAAGAATTTTATTTAGATCACAAAAGACGTAGGTTTTGACGCTAAACTAATTCAGATGACGCAAATGAAATAGTTTTCCTTTTCTACTAGGAGATGAGACAGGGAGAGAGAGACTACACGCCGTTACTATAGGAAACAGAGGACAGAGATGCGTTTTCCATAATCCTTTCTGACTAGTCTTTCTTCCATGTAGTTCTACATATACTTTGATATACAAAGAAGAATGCTAAGGCACTATGTGCACACTGCCACCAGAGGGGAGAAGTGGGAATAACAACAGTAGCTAACAACATGAGTGCTTACTATATGCTAAGACTTATATAATCCTCACAATAATCCTGAGGTGGCTATCATTACCATCACCATATTACAGGAAGAAGAAGTCCAGACATTTGATTTAGATTTCATAGCAAGGCAATTTCTGTGATGGGATTTAAACCAGGCGGTCTGACCCTAGAGCAAAAGCTCTTCACTATAATCCCATTGGCAAGAGGGACAGGTGTGATGATTCATGCATGTGCCAGGAGAGAAATCACCTACAATATAGTTCCAAAAGGCCTGAACTGCTGCAGTGGTTCCTCCTCTTTTTATTTCCACTCAAGCTATTGAATGATAGTGAGGCTGAAATAGAGTCTTAATGCATAGGAGCCACAGACTGAATATTTACACAGTTCCCCATCTTTTAAAAATAAATACAGTTCTCTTTTGCAAGGTAATATAAATAATACAAAAGCCATCTTACCAAGATTGTCCTTTGTAAATTGGAGTTAACACTACTGAACATCAATTTACCAACTATTGTCGCAATAGTAGGAAAGACAAGGGCTCCACACAAGATTCGAGTAGCAGAGACATGATCTGCTAAAGGATTAGCCTCAGCTGGAATTCGAGGAACAGGACAACCAATCCCTAGAGGAAAAAAGTGCAGTGCATTAGTGCTAATAAATCAGAAGAGCTAGAATATCTTCAAACATTGCTAAAAAGGCATGTTATGGTTCTTCTATAAGATCAATTTGGTATGCACTTTACAACCACAATTCAGGGCCTTACCTGGAAATATACTATTTAAAATTTGTAGTTTATTTGAGTATTTGCGCCATAGTCTAAGCACATAGTCCTCCCAGCGAATCATCTTGCCTAATATCAGCATGACAGGAATAGTAGGAAGTCCAATTAAAAGGAATAAAGGATCAGCTCGCTCCATAACGTCTAGACCTTCTTTATGACCAACAACCTGTGAAACAGATAGGATGTTAGAATTATTTCTTTTTCAAATGAAGTGTTGCATGATAAGCTCTGTTTTTTAAATAGAAAATGCTTAATTTCAAAAGAATACAGAAAAAGAAGTTTTAAAAATAAGCTGGAAAGCTATCAGTCCTGATTTATTTATACGAAATGTCTTATTCAAGGGAAAAACAAAAGTTCCCAAGCCATTTCTTTTTTGTTGTTGTTGTTGTTGTTTTTTTTTGAGCTCTAGAGCAGCCAAGTTCCCAAGCCATTTCATATCATACAGGAATAAAAAAGATTTTAAAATGGCTGACTCAGACTGATTACATTACAATAGAGGGGCAGGAACCTCTGTTGTGGCTTCTATTCCTTTATTTGATTTGGTTAGACTGGGCTGTGGAACTGGGACATAATTCTAGGTCCTATTTGTGTTCAAGAAGAACATTTGTTTTCCATATCTTTCTTCTTGGAGATTAAGCATAGCCAGCCAAGGGGTAGGACTGGCCTTCAGCAGATGGCTTGAAAGCTCATTTCTCTTTGGCTCTTTCTTCACTTAGTGGTATGTAAGTAAGATGGGGTGTGGTGTCTCTGGATGGCTATGAGTCTACTCTACATACCTAACTCTCCTTAAGTGCACTTCCAAGGTCTAGAAATGAGGGACTGTAGTAGGAAGTCCAGTTTTGGTTACAGTCCCAGGCATTTTTCCCAATCCAGGAACTCTAGGGTACCTATCTATGAGGGTAAAAGAAGCTAATAAAATCCTTTCCTTACCCTATCCAAGTTTTGGGGCTATTTCTCAATTGGTTTAGGTACCAGAAGGCAAGAAGTACAAAATTGGCATTTGTGAATTTCTGCCCTTCCCCTCTCTCCAAAATCCTTTTCACTTCCAGATCAATCTTGGCCTTAAATTTATCACTTTTTTTTTTCTGTTTGTTTCTTGAGATGACGTCTCGCTCTGTTGCCCAGACTGGAATCCAGTGGTGTGATCTCGGCTGACTGCAACCTCCAACTGCTGGGTTCAAGTGATTCTCCTGCCTCAGCCTCCTGAGTAGCTGAGATTACACATGCATGCCACCATGCCCAGCTAATTTTTGGTTTTTGATAGAGATGGGGTTTCACCGTGTTGGTCAGGCTGGTCTCAAACTCCTGGGCTTAGGTGATCTGCCCACCTCGGCCTCCCAAAGTGCTGGGATTACAGTGCGAGCCACCATGCCTGGCCAAAAATGTTTTATAGAAATGTGGAGAAGACCAAATTTGAGCTATGAATATACTTCATATTTTCACTTGGTTAATTTATTGAACTAAGATGTAATATTAAAGGGCAGGAGGCCAGCCTCTTCCTAATGGTCAATTATGTCATCGAATTTGATATTCTTCTGTGTCTCCAGGTAGAACTTAACAACTTCCTATCTTGCACGTGGAAGATGATCCTTTTGAGTTGTCCTAAAGTGAAATGGTCTGGTTCATGGCCAGCAAAAGTTGGCTGGCCCAGACGGTTTTACCTATAGATTTTCCAGTAAATTTATTTATTTATGTATTATGTATTAATTAATTAATTAATTAACTTAAATTTGAGACAGAGTTTCACTCTTGTTGCCCCAGCTGGAGTGCAATGGCGTGATCTCAGCTCACTGCAACCTCTGCCTCCCGGCTTCAAGTGATTCTCCTGCCTCAGCCTCCCGAGTAGCTGGGATTATAGCTATGGGCATGCACCACCATGCCCAGCTGATTTTTTGTATTTTTAGTAGAAATGGGGTTTCACCATGTTAGCCAGACTGGTCTCAAACTCCTGACCTCAGATGATCCACCTGCTTCGGCCTCCCAAAGTGCTGGGATTACAGGTGTGAGTCACTGCACCTGGCCAAGAAATTGCTTTAAAGAAAAAAAGGGTCATGCTATGTTGTCTAGGTTGGCTTTGTACTCCTGGGCTCAAGCAATCTTCCCACCTGACTCTCCTGAGTAGCTGGAACTACAAATGCATGCCACCATGTCCGGCTAGGAAATTATATTTTTATATCATTTCAATATAATGATCATTTTAAAGTTATAAGTAAATATGATTAAATATTCTCAAAGTGTTACCAAATAAATTCAGAACATTTGAAAAAATATTTTGTTGTGTTATGCATCCTTTTTTTGGGTTTAAAAATGTAAAGGGGCCGGGCACAGTGGCTCATGCCTATAATCCTAGCACTTTGGGAGGCTAAGGCAGGGGGATCACAAGGTCAGGAGATCGAGATCATCTTGGCCAACATGGTGAGACCCCATCTCTACTAAAAATACAAAACTTAGCTTGGTGTGGTGGCATATGCCAGAAATCCCAGCTACTCAGGAGGCTGAGGCAGAAGAATCGCCTGAACTAGTGAGTCAGAGGTTGCAGTGAGCTTAGATCACACCACTGCACTCCAGCCTGGCGACTGAGTGAGACTGTCTCAAAAATAAATAAATAAATAAATAAATAAACAAACAAATAAAGGAGAGTGAATATTCAGGTATAGACCAGAGCAAGAGGAAGTTTGTTCCTCATGAGTAGTAGCAAAAACCTTATAAGGTGTTTAAGAATAAGGAAACAAAAAGGAAGTAGAGGTTGAACACTGTGACTCACACTTGTAATCCCAGCACTTTGGGAGGCTGAGGTGGGTGGATCATCTGAGGTCAGGAGTTTGAGACCAGCCTGGCCAATGTGGTGAAACCCTGTCTCTACTAAAAATACCAAAAATTAGCTGGGTGTGGTGGTGGGTGCCTGTAATCCCAGTTACTTGGGAGGCTGAGGCAGGAGAATTGCTTGAACCTGGGAGGTGGAGGTTGCAGTGAGCTAAGCTTGCACCAGCCTGAGCAACAAGAGTGAAACTCCATCTCAAAAAAAAAACGAAATAGGGCAAAGAGCAAAGGCCCAGTAGCTCACTTTTTACAACTAAAATGAAGAGATAACTTGCTTGTGCTCAAGCAAGTTAGAAGTGGGATGAGGCTCATCATTGACACATACATTCATTCAACTGAATACTTTTTAGCTGGGGCTAAAATGGCAGGTTAAGCAGATGTCTTTTGGAAGTCAGAGAAAATCAAATCAAACAAGTGTACAAATATATATACTGTGAAGAAATAAGGTAGTATAACAACTGCAGTACAGCACCTGATAAAATAGTCATACTCAGGGGCAATAAATGAAAGGTGAATAAGCAACAGGCCTGATTTAATTTTGCCCATTACAAAGTCAGTCAACCTGTGTGTAATCATATACATTCTGCTTTCTTGTCCCAAGATTTAAAAACATTATTTTTAAGACTTCAATTTTGGAGTGAGTGCCAGGAATTATATAGAATGTCTAAGAATTTGTTATCTATATATGAAATAAAGGCCTGGCTGGGCACAGTGGCTCACATCTGTAATCCAAGAACTTTGGGAGGCTGAGGTGGGTGGGTGGCTTGAGTCCAGGAGTTCGAGACTGGCCTGGGCAACATGGTGAAATCCTGTCTCTATAAAAAATATAAAAATTAGCAGGGCATGGTGGCATGTGAATATAGTCCCAGCTGCTCAGGAGGCTGAAGTGGGAGGATCACGTGAGCCCAGGGAGGTTGAGGATGCAGCAAGCTGTGACTACGCCACTGCACTCCAGCATGGGTAACAGAGTGAGACCCTGTCTCAAAAAAAAACAAAGCAAAACAACAACAACAAAAAACAAATCTACAGAATTGTAGGTTTAGAGAAAAAGGATTTTTTGTTTTTTCCCACAGAAGGGCTAAAAGCTAGATCTTTATGTCTAGGTAGGCCTGTAGTTCACTGCTGCTGAAAGGCTAAGAGTTTTAACAAGGTCTGAGCCTTCAAAGCACTATTAGAATCCTACATTAATTAGTTAATGAGGATTAACTAATTAATCCTAATGAGATGATGAAACAGTGATGAAATAACATTTTTTTAAAAATTTGAGACGGGGTTTCACCATGTTGGTCAGGCTGGAACTCCTGACCTCAGGTGATCCACCCGTCTTGGCCTCCCAAAGTGCTGGGATTACAAGCATGAACCACCACACCCAGCCAATAAGTTTTTTTTTTTTAACTCAAAATTAAGGATAAGTAAGTACTGTAATTAAGAATGGGCAATGCTAATGGGGGTTGTCTTTACACTAGAAGTAAAAGTGGGAACTAGGCTAAATATTAAGGTTCCACTGTTCCAGGATAAAAATGTTCCAGCTGCCTCTGGGACCAGGCTTCACTTAAAGAGCCAAGGGACACGACTCCTAATGCTGCTTCTTTGCTCTGTGGCACTGGACATGAAAACTCTCTAAACCAGTAAACTAGGAATAATTTATAATAATAACAATAATCTAAACAAAAATTGCTGCAAGGATTAAATGCATCAGTATTTAAAAAGTGTTGAATCCACTGCTGGGAAAAAAAAATCAACTACTGTGTTTTATTTTCAATAAAAATGCAAGAGGAAGGTCCTATTCAAGTTCCCCACAACTAAAAGGTATTGATTCTACAACAGGACTATGGAGAAGGAAAGGAAATAAATGGGAAAAGAACAGTGGTCTGATCCCTTAATTTGGTTTACTTGTACTCCAGAGTTGTTAAGGAACCAAAGAAAAACAGTCAAGTGTTAAAAGGCAAACCCTAAATACTACACTGATGGTGTGGAGGGGCACATTATCTATCATTTGTGCTCAGAAAGGTAAAAGTCATCTTCCCAATACTCTTAAATCACACAACACCTACCTACCCACTCTCATAGCTAGTCTCACTTCTGGGCTAAAAAAAAAAAAAAATCTTTTCAAGTGAGACAGTATATGTGAAGGTTATTTCTAAATGGTAATATATAATGTATGTGGTACTATAGTTTTTCTTCCTTGCTTGTATCATTCATTCTACCAATCTAAATTAATTCCTTTAAGGGTTAGCTGAAGACTTTTCTCATAATTTCAAATCAAATGAGCTTTCACTTTTACTGAATTAAAATATTGTTTATATAGTCTTCTGCCCTCTTCACATTTATTTATCTAACTTGTAACTGTTCTCTGGTGGTTTCATTTATGAACGTCTTCTCTTGGACATATCCCTTGATGCTGGGGATCAGAGTGCTCAATTTATTCCATTTTTTTTTTTTTGAGACAGAGTCTTGCTCTGTCGCCAGGCACCAGGCTGGAGCGCGGTGGCGCAATTTCAGCTCACTGCAATTTCCGTCTCCCAGGTTCAAGCATTTCTCCTGTCTGAGCCTCCCGAGTAGCTGGGACTACAGGCATGCGCCACCACGCCCAGCTAATTTTTGCATTTTAGTAGAGACAGGGTTTCACCATATTGGCCAGGATAGTCTTGATCTCTTGACCTCTTAATTCTCCCGCCTCAGCCTCCCAAAGTGCTGGGATTACAGGCGTGAGCCACCATGCCCGGCCTATTCATGTTTTATAAGACCCTTGCTAAGTGTTAACAAATCACACCAATATGCTTCAAAATGCCAAAATGTAGCTGGTAGTAGTTTTTAGAGGATACAATGGGCACTTTAACAAGTGCCCTATTCATTATTTATCAAAATTCTTTCTTTTTCTTTTAACATTGTGCCACCCTAAAAGCCTTTCTTAAAAAGAGCCATCTCACTTCCTATGGTCAATAAACTCTTAAGAAAATAACTCAATCTCATTTGCAAGATATAATCTATATAATGTATTTGTACATTAAATAATGTATAATCTGCTCTAAGTTTCTATGTCTTTCTCAGTCTTAGTAAATCATCCTGAACCTCCCTCCTCAGGTGATGTACTAACACTCATTATTTGAACTGATCACATAGAAGACATAAAGATGGGCTGGGCGAAGTGGCTCACGCCTGTAATCCCAGCACTTTGGGAGGCTGAGGTGGGTGGATCAACTGAAGTCAGGAGTTCAAGACCAGCCTAACATCGTGAAACCCTGTCTGTACTAGAAATACAAAAATTAGCCGGGCGTAGTGGTGGGTGCCTGTAATCCCAGCTACTCGGGAGGCTGAGGCAGAATCCCTTGAACCCGGGAGGCGGAGGTTTCAGTGAGCCGAAATCACATCACCACACTCCAGTCTGGGTGACAGATTGAGACCCTGTTTCCAAAAAAAAAAAAAAAACACAAAGATGGCCAGGTGTGGTGGCTTACGCCTGTAATCCTAGCACTTTGGGAGGCAGAGGCAGGCAGATCACCTAAGGTCAGGAGTTCAAGACCAGCTTGACCAACAAGATGAAACCTTGTCTCTACTAAAAATACAAAATTAGCTGGGCATGGTGGTGCATGCCTGTAATCCTAGCTACTCAGGAGGCCGAGGCATGAGAATTGCTTAAACCCGGGAGGCGGAGGTTGCACTGAGCTGAGATTGCATCACTGCACTCCAGCCTGGGCAACAAAGAGCGAAACACCATCTCAAAAACAAAAAACCAAACCAAATCAAAAAATCCAAAGATTTATGAAACCCTTTAATGTGTTAGTTTCTGTGTAGATGCTGTAAAGGGAATACAGAAGCACAAAATGGACTCTGCTTTCAAGGAAATTACCTCCTAACAGGAAAAGGCCTAAAAACAAAACAAGTTAAATAGATAATCTATGTAAGAAATGTTACTTCATCAGTGCAGGATTAGCTGCCATTTGAGGAATAAAAATGTCATGAATGCAGACGAAGAAGGAATCACAGTAGGTAGGAGTTGCCTGTAAATTCTATGGAGGAAAACTAGTTAAGCCTGGAAGGAGGGTTTAGATTGGATAAGTACACAGAAGACTGGAAGGGCAGGTATTAGGTAGGGAGGGTGACATAAGCCAAAGGACAGAGGTAAAACTAAACAGCATAAGAATGTTGTTCACTACTACAGAGTTACTTGGGAAACACTTAACCAATCCAGATGCTGCTCTTGAAGACTACTACTTAAGGCAATGGAGATGTTAAGCTAAGGAGTAAGATTATGAAAGTATTATTTTAAGAGGATTCATTTCGAAGGATGGATTGATAGAAGAACATGAAGTCAGATAAACCAAGAACCTTCCTTAGCCATTCAGGTATGATGAAGTGACAGGAAGTCAGATGGTAAAGATTGTGGAAAGGAAGCCACAGATGTAAGACATATCAAAATGGAAAAACTGCTTGGATTTGGTCAGTGGACTGAATAGAGGGCTATAAAATGGAAAGACTTGGCCAGGCGTGGAGGCTCATGCTTATGATCCCAGCACTTTGGGAAGCTGAGGTGGGAGGATCACTTGAAGCCAGGAGGTTGAGACCAGTCTGCACAACATAGCAAAACCCCATCTCTACAAAAAACATAAAAATTAGCTGGGCATAGTGGTGTGTGCCTGTAGTCCTAGCTACTTGGGAGGTTGAGGAAGGAGAATTGCTTCAGCCCAGGAGTCAGGCTGCAGTGAGCCTTGACTGTGCCCTGTGCCACTGTACTCCTGCCTTGGTGACAAAGTAAGACTTTGTTTTGTGGGGGGTTAGGGAGGGGTGGGTGGGTGCAGAGGGGAGTGTTGAGAGGGGTTGAGAGTCAAATGTAATTCTAAAAATGTAGGATGAGTTGGGTACAGTGGCTCACACCTACAACCCCAGCACTTTGGGACATTTTGGGAGGCTGAGGCGGGAGGATCACTTGAGCCTAGGAGTTTGAGACCAGCCTCGGCAACACAGTGAAACCCCCCCATCCCTAGAAAAAAGTAGCTCAGCATAGTGGCACACACCTGTAGCCCCAGCTACTAGGGAGGCTGAGGTGGACGAATCATTGAGCCCAGGAAGTTGAGGCTGCAGTGAGCCATGACTGTGCCACTGCATGCGAACCTAGGCTATAGAGAGCAAGACCCTGTCCAACCCCACCCCCTAAAAAATTAGGATGTAAACTACAGATGGGAAAATAGAAACTGAAACAAAGGAATTATGATGGAGAATAAATTTAAGTGTCAAATGGAAGAAATGACATGACAAGTTTGATTTCAATAATTTTGAGTGTGAAGTCACAAGAGGTCATTCACAGAGAAGGGTCAAGCTGCAACTGCAGCACTGGATTTGAGAAAAGAATAGGACAAAAGACCTGAACACAAAAAGAACTAAGCTGATAGCTGGAAATCTTCAAGAAGAAGGTATAAAAAGATGAGTCAAGAGCTTGGGACTAAATTTTGAAATTTATGCCTCTCTAATCTTCAGCAGTAGTTATTGATTACAGCACTGTTTTTATTTTTATTTTGACCACTTATCCTCAAGTTCTATGTAGCATTTTTTTTTTTGAGATGGAGTCTTGCTCTGTTGCCCAGGCTGGAGTGCAGTGGTGTGATCTAGGCACACTGCAACCTCTGCCTCCTGGATTCAAGCAATTCTCCTGCCTCAGCCTCCTGAGTAGCTGGGACTACAGCCACGTGACACCACGCCTGGATAATTTTTATATTTTTAGTAGAGATGGGGTTTCACCATGTTTGCCAGGCTGGTCTTGAACTCCTGACTTCAGGTGATCCACCTGGCTTGGCCTCCCAAAGTGCTGGGATCGCAAGCTATATAGCCCTGTTTTAATAGCAAAACACTGGACTAACTAAATGTCTATCCACAAGAGACTGGTTGGTTAGTAAATGGCTGTTATTCTATAGACAGAATGTTATGCAGATTTCTGCATGCTTATATGAAATGATCTCCAAGCTTCACTATGAAAAAAGGGAGATACAGATAAAATACTTCTTTTTGTGCAAAGAAAAAGTAGGGGAAAGAACATATTTAGAAAGAACATGAGAATGTTATTTCTCATTCAAAATAATACACTTTTAAACATTTAACAAAAAATGTCTTAATACATCTTCACACCAAGTAATATCACTGAATAGGTAAAATAGTGAACCTGCATCACTGTCACTGCTCCATAAGTCACAGCTGTCCAATAGATAGAGCCGACCATTATTCCTGCTGCAGCAAATGGACAGGCTTTTGAGATCAGTCTATCTGCAAGATCCAAGACGTAAACAACTGGACCTATAACACAAAGAAAACAAGTAAAGGTTCAACACAGGGTGGATTTTTAAAATTACTTGTTTGATATTTTCTATAGATCTAAGATACCTTTCTCCCCACCACCACAAGAGATAAGGTCTCATTTTGTCACCCAGGCTACAGTGCAGTGGCATGATCATAGCTCATTATAGCCTTGAACTTCTGAGTTCAAGTGATCCTCTTGCCTTGGTCTCCCACAGTGTTGGGATTACAGGCATGAGCCACTGCACCCAGCCTAAAATACTGTCATGAAGTTGGATGTTTTGATGCTTTAGAAGTAACTGTTATAAATTTGATGGGAACCCCGACTAGAATAGTTTAGAATTTCTCAGTCATTTGCACGAATAGCTAAATATCACTTTATAAATTTTCGGAAATAGCCTTCTCAATTTTTTATATCTATTAATGAATCTAAAATTAGAGTCTCAAATACAGTTGCTTCTTATAAAGGAAACAGTCCTCTCACTTTCATCTCTTAATCAAACTAGCCAAGGTAGAATGAAATGGTCATTTCAGCTTGCTTTTTCCAACGAATTCCTGGCAACAATTAGATTCTCTCGTATTTGGTAAGAACATAATTTCTCTGACTTCACTCACTGCATACCTTGATATGGTATATAAAGGTAACCAGGACCATTTTCTTTTATTTATATAAAGTCAATTTATCTCTTTTTCATTTTCAATATGCTATATTTAGTTATTATTCTCAAATTTCTTTTTATGATTATGAAGCCAGTTTTCATGGCATTCCAACAGCTGTATGTGCCAATTATGCTTCTATTATTATATGCTTACTCTGAAATCTGACTACTATTTCCTTCTGGAAGTTATTTGGAAAAGAAACATTTAAAAATATTCTTTCCTCCTCACTCCCAAAGACAGTCTTGCTCTGTCCCCCAGGCTAGAGTACAGTGGCACTATCTGGACTCACTGCAACTTCCGCCTCCCAAGTTCAAGCGATTCTCCTGCCTCAGCCTCCTGAATAGCTGGGACTACAGGTGCATGCTGCCATGCCTGGCTAAGTTTTTGTATTTTAGTAGAGACATGGTTTCACCATACTGCCCAGGCTGGTATCAAACTCCTAAGCTCAGGCAATTAACCCGCTTTGGCCTCCCAAAGTGCTAGGATTACAGATGTGAGCCAACGTGCCTGGCTCCAACATTTGGAGGTATTCTGACCACTACTAAGCCCAATATAACTTAGCTCCAGATTTTTCCAGAAGAGTGGAAGGGTCTCATGCCTGATTTAAAGTAAAGCAAAATATAACTGAATATCTAACTTCATTTTTTTGAGTTGGGAGTCTTGTTGTGTTGCCCAGCCTGGAGTGCAACGGTGCGATCTCAGCTCACTGCAACCTCCGCCTCCTGGGCTCAAGTGATCCTCCTGCCTCAGCCTCCCAGGTAGCTGGGATTACAGGCACGTGCCACCACACCTGGCTAATTTTTGTGTTTTTAGTAGAGATGAGGTTTCATCATGTTGGCCAGGCTGGTCTTGAACTCCTGACCTCAGGTGATCTGCCCACTCCGGCCTCCCAAAGTGCTGGGATTACAGGCATGAACCACCTCACCCAGCCCTAAGTTTTTTTAATTTAATTTTTAATTTTTGTTTTTTTGAGACAGAGTTTTTTTTTGTCACCCAGACTGGAGTGTGGTGGTGAAATCTCAGCACACTGCAAACTCTGCCTCCTGGGTTCAAGTGATTTTCCTGCCTCAGACTCCTAAATAGCTGAGATTACAGGTGTGAGCCATCAAAGGAATATGAAAACTTCTTAGAAATGTGTAAGAATTGTTACCTACCTTTTAGGAGCTTATAATCTAAAGGTCAATGCTATATACAAAAATAGTTTATTTTCACTATGCAAAGAAATTAACATAGGAATCTAATGATAAAATAATTAAACATGTAAGAACAAAGCATCCATCTATGGAGCCTCTGATCAAGACTCCCTGCTGATCACTGGAGCCAATAATATCATTACATCATTGTATGAAAACAGACTATATATACATTGTAAAGTAGAGAGAACATTAGGGGAGATGTTAAAGGACCTGTGATTTATAATACATATAGCATGTTTACTTATTATTGTCAAGCTCTAACTTACATAACATTTAAAACAATGATAAGGTATCTTTTGGAACCAAAGAGATGAAATAAGTCTAATTCAGTGCATACCAACTCTACATCTTCTAATAAATAGTTAGTATTTCTTGAGTGTCTACATGAGACTGTGAGCTGTGCCACAGGCATTATATGCATCATTATTTGACCACAGAATATACTGCTTAATTCTCAAAACATACAGATTTGCTGGGTTAAGTCTATAACTCCCTCAGAAAGCACAATAAAAGTCATCTTAGTCACCAAAGAGCCCTCAAATGCTGGTACTAGAAGTTAGACCATAGGTATATATAAAACCTCAGCACTTCAACTTTCATATCCTTGATTGATAATTCGATTTTTTTTCTTTTTTGAGATAGGGTCTTACTCTGTTGTTCACACTAGAGTACAGTGGCATGATCACGGCTCACTGCAGCCTTGACTTCCCTAGCTCAAGTGATCCTCCCGCTTCAGCCCCCCAAATAGCTGAGACCACAGATACACACCACCATGTTCAGTTAATTTTATTTATTTAAAATTTTTTGTTGTAGAGACAGGGTCTCCCTGTGTTGCCCAGGCTGGTCTGGAACTCCTAGGCTCAAGCAATCCTCCCACTTCAGTCCCCTAAAGTGCTACGATGACAGGCATGAGCCACCATGCCCGGCCTGGTAATTTTTTAATCAGAAAACTGAAGCTATAAGAGAACATTTAATGACTCTCTCCAGCACAAATACCCATCAACCAATATTCCACCTATCTGAAGTCAATCCCCTCACTTACATGCTAGATGATCCTAACCCCTCACCAACTCAAGGCCACAGCTCCAGCAATTTTTTCTCACTCTTCTACATAATTTCCCCTTACTCTTTACTGGATCCTCATCAAACAAACTTGCTATTATTTCTGTGTTAAAAAAAAAGTAAAAACAAATTCTTTTCTTGAGACTTTTTGCCCCACTGCTTCATTTCATTGCTCCCTTTGCAACAAAATTACTTAGAATTGTTTCTCTCCTTAGTTTTGAACCCACTCCTCCAAAACTGCTTATCAAGGTCACTAACAACCTCCATTTAACCAAATCTAATCAATTTTCCTCTTCTTTGGCCTATCTAGAACTGTTTTAAGACAGAGTCTCGCTCTGTCACCCAGGCTGGAGTGCAATGGCGTGATCTTGGTTTACTGCAACCTTTGCCTCGTGGGCTCAAGCAATCCTCTGCTTCAGCCTCTCAAGTAGCTGGGACTACTGGTGTGCACCGCCACACCTTGCTAATTTTTGTATTTTTTGCAGAGATGAGGTCTTGCTATGTTGCCTAGGCTGGTCTCAAACTCTTAGGCTCAAGTGATCTGCCCACCTCAGCCTTCCAAAGTGCTGGACTTACTAGGAGTAAGCCACTGAGCCAAGCTTAGAAAACATCTCTGGTTTTTCTTTCTATCTCACTACTCACTTTTCAGTCTCCTTTGCTGGTTCTTCCTCTTTTTTTTTCTTTTTAGAGATGGGAGTCTCACTATATTGCCCAGGCTGGCTTCAAACTCCTGGCTGAAGTGATCCTCCCATCTAAGCTTCTTGAGTAACTGGGACTACAGGTGTGTGCTGCTATGCCCCTTCCTCTTCTTCCTGACTTCAATGAAGCCCACGCTGTGAACCCCTACTTCGTCACATTCCCCATTTGATTACCTCACCATATTTTTCTTTTTCCCAAAGCACTTATCACTTAACATACACTAATTCACATATTAATTATGCTTCCACATACTATAACAGAGGTTGGGAAACTAGGGCTTGTATGCCAAACTCAGACAGCTGCCTGTTTTTGTAAATAAAGTTTTATTGGAACATGGGCACATGCAAAGTCTAAAATATTTACTATCTGGTTCATTACAGAAAGGTTTGCTGACTCTTGCATTATAAAATAAGCTCCAGACTGGGTGTAGTGGCTTGCGCCGGTAATCTCAGCATTTTGTGAGACCAAGGTGGCTGGATCACCTGAGGTCAGGAGTTTGAGACCAGCCTGGCTAACATGGTGAAATCCCGTTTCTACTAAAAGTGCAAAAAATTAGCCGGGCATAATGGTGCGTGTCTATAATCCCAGCTACTCGGGAGGCTGAAAGGCAGGAGAATCGCTTGAACCCAAGAGGTGGAGGTTGCAGTGAGCCGAGATCACGCCATTGCACTACAGCCTGGGCAACAAGAGCAAAACTCCGTCTCAAACAAAAAAAAAAAAGAAGAAAAAGAAAAAAGGAAAAAAGTAAGCTCCAAAGGGAAAATAATCTTTGTTTTGATCACTGATCTATCCCAAGTTCCTACTACTCTCAGTATTTGTTGAACTGAATGCTCTTGTACTTGGAACTACCTACTGATGGAGTAAAGCAATATATTCCTAAAAAAAAATTCAAATATTTGAATGAAAGCAGAATTCCTAAAATATAACCCATCACTATTACTTTTATCTATCATGAACAGTGACAACCTACAGATATTTAAATTATTTTTCTTGTTTTTTCTTGGAAGATCTCAGAAGGTTCTAACAAGCTCAGTTTTCTTTCTGAATCACTGGATATGAAGCCTTTTGTATTAGAAAAAAAATGTTCATATTTCTTCTTTTGGAAATTTTCTACTCACCTCCTGTTTTATAGGCAAAAGATATACCAGATAAAATGGAGACACAGGTTGCATTTTATAGCACCTAATTCTAGTTTTTCTGACAAAATTCTGTCTTGGCTTTTGTCTTAAGTTTACTTTGTCTAAATCTCTTAAGGCTTTTCCAGACAAACTAGTCTAAAATTAGCTTAATATTTAAAAGAAAGGATAAATGCCTACTGTTAAGCATAGCATTAGAATAATAAATTGCCACCCAAGGGAGATATTTCTGAGAGCTAAAGATTATCTGGCAAGCTATTTGATGAGTAAGAACAATCACTGAAAGCTTCTGGATGACAGTCCCTAACTCATACTCTTCCAAAGAAGCAGCTTATGTGCTACTATCTCATGACTTGGGGTCAGGGGTCATACATTTATGAAAAAAGCAACATTACTAGATTCTTATTACTGTCAGACTACAGCACAAAAAGTTATGAGAAGTAGAAAAAGGGAAGACAGCAGCCTTTGAACACCTCAATTCTGGTGGAGAGGAAGAACTATAATAAATGTATCTTACAACTTAAATATATAAAGGCATTAGAAAGTTTCAATATTTTCAAAAGGCATTGTTGAATTTTTAATGCCTCAGTGGGTCTCACCACTTATGTTTCCAATAGCACTGTATTTACACAAGGGATGGCAACTGAAGAAGCTTTGTATAAGTTTTGAAAATCTATTAATTTAAAGGGCACCAGAGAAGCTTGCAATTAACAGGGAAACTATTGTTAATTCTTTTGTATAATAAAGAGGCTTTTGTAAAGAGAACCACTACACCCTAATATTCTGAGTAAATTCCAGTTTTCATGTTTCAGACCTGAATGACATCAAAAAGTGAGCTGAGAACTATTGGGGAAAGTCCATGTCTACTAAAAAAAAGAAGTAATCAGTTGTGTCTGGAAGACATAGCAAACAAAAGTAGATTTTTGCTGTCACTGTAATATAAATTAAAATTTGTATTTTGGCTGCTAAAAGTACACCTGGGAAGCTCAGATGTCAATTATTGAAGGGCAGGTAGGTAACACTTAATGTTCAACATTTGCTGGCATTGTTTATAATAATACCCAGAACTCCCAGAGCCTGGTCAAGTGAAGCCATTGGAGTGGAGAAGAAACAAATCTGTAACTGGTTATGATCAATTAGTTGTAAATACCAATACACTTGAACTGGCAGAGAAACTAATTCTATACTTTGTTGTGCCAAAGTTTCTAACACAGAACATGATTTAATGAGCGGATGTAGGTGCTTTACAAGATAACTGGTATAAGTTCCTAAGAAGACAAGTTCCTCTTGTTAAGTGGCCAATAATTTATAAAAGAGATTCTTCCATCTGCTTCCAGCAAAGAATAAAAATTAAAAAAAAGAAAAAAAAAAAAGAAAAGAGATTCAATAAGCAAGACAGACTGCTCACAGAAGCCACTCAAGTTCCCAGGTTTTTTCTGTTTGCTTTTTGCTTTGCATTGAACTGACTGTGACCTAGACCAAACTCAAATGTCAACTTTCTTTGTTTCGAGACAGAGTCCTGCTCTGTCGTCCAGGCAGGAGTGCAGCGGCACGATGGCAGCTCACTGCCATCTCTGCTTCCCATGTTCAAGTGATCCTCCCACCTCAGCCTCCCAAGTAGCTAGGACTACAGGCACATGCCACCATACCCAGGTAATTTTTGTATTTTTAGTAGAGACGAGGTTTTGCCATGTCACCCAGGCTGGTCTACAACTTCTGGCCTCAAATGATCCACCTGCCTTGGCCTCCCAAAGTGATGGGATTACATGCATGAGGCACTGCGCCTGGCCCCCAAATGCCAACCTTCTAAAGCTAAGACACCAACCCTATTTTCAGAGCCATCCAGAAGTGCAGATTTTTGAGGCCACTGACAGTTTAACAATATAAACTTTTATCCTTGCTCCGAGTCTTTTTGTTGCACGCCTGGAATGTCCTGACCCTACTTTGATTAAGTCTGTATAAAAACCCAACTTCTCAGCAAAGACTAACCTAACTTGATGGAGGCTAATTACCCCACCCTGTCCATGTCCCATGAGCCTTCCTTTACATACTACCCACAAAATACACTTACCCCTTTGCTTGTGCATAATGTTAGTACTTTATGTTCTTGTTCAATGTTTGTTCAGTTGTCTCAATATCCTTTATGTCTGTCCATGTCAGCATCATCTTAGACTGAAAACTCCCAGGGGGCAGGGGCCATGTCTGTTTAACTCGTTTTGTACAGTGCCTAGGATAGAACCATGTACAGATAGGTGCTTAAAAAATGCTTTCTAATGATGATTGGCATCACTCTCAAGGACCCTCTAAGGCCACAGCTATCTCAGCACATGGTACTTGGCAGTATCGGGCACTTCAGCCTGTTCTACAAGGCACCGCAATATAATAGCACAGGACCTAGCCACAGTACTCTGTGGCAAGTACTTGACTCAATCTGTTTTAAACAGACACTTTAAGGAAAAAAAAAAATTAATTATATGGTCCCAAGCCAACAAATGTGAATTTTATTGCAAGTAATACAACAAACTTGATTAAAAGTATGTGGGAATCCTAATGGGATAGTAAAGAGTTTTACCTCTTTCTCTAGCATTTCCCACTGTTTCAAATACTACACTTTGGAGGCTAGGTCCAAGAGCCCCAGACTAGCTTACATAAGTTTCATCTTTGATTGACTACTCTGCTGATAGGTTCAGATTTTACCATCTCTTTGTAAGAACAAACATCCTGCAAACTTAGGCTGTAAGTTACTTTGCTTAACAACAAAAGGTTAATCATTAGATTGCAAAGAAGGGATATGTTCTTGGACAATATTTTTAGATAACTAAGTTAATTATATATATAGTAGAAATGGTATCTTGGTATGTTGCCCAGGCTGGTCTCAAACTCTTGGCTTCAAGGGATTCTCCTGCCTTGGCCTCCCAAAGCGCTGGGATCATAGGCATGAGACTCATGCGTGGTCCAAAATAATAGTATCTGACCAAAAAAAAAAAAAAAAAACCCCACAAACAAACCAACTAACCCAAACAACCCCTGAAGAATAAAAGGTTTAAGGTCAAAGCAGATGAGCGATTATATCTATTACATAACTATATATGCCATATCTATGTATTTATATACTGTATTTCTATTATTAGTCACTGAAGATCACCACAGTAGTTCCTTATGATTACATAATTTGTGCCAAGGGAAAATTTAAATTTATATTCATAAAAGAATAGCCTGCAGAGTACTTGTGAGCTATAAAGTCAACTACTAAGTACTTATTAAGCACCTATTATAAATACATTTTACTATGTATTAAAATAAATGTAAATTATATTTAACACACTCACTGCTGCCCCCAACAAGTCTACAGTCTAGTTAGGGACAAGCAATATACACAAAACAACTGAAAACCTTTAAGGCAAAATTAATAAATATATGATAATATGGTACAGACTATATAGATAAATATTAAGAAAATTTTAGGTAAGGATTATAGAGGGGGTAAGGATACAACGTTTTAAACAAAATTTTTTTTTTTTTTAAATAAATGAATCTCGACCTAAACTTGAAGTCTCTGATGTGAAAAGAAGGCCAATTCCAAGTGAAGAACAAAAAGCACAACTGAATCCAGGCAAAACCAAGCAGGGCATGCTAAGAAGAGCCTTCTAATTGGAAGTGAAAGACTTTGTTTAAAAAAAAAAATCACCACCACCACCATCACCACCCAATCATACTTAATTAACAAATAACAACAGCTGACAGCACTAATTATGCACATACCACATATATACCAGTTAACTATGTAACACATTGTCTTTTTTCTCTTTAAACATATATATGTTTTCACATTTTTCATGATGAGAATATAATTATTCTCATTAATAAGAAAAACTGTATTTCAGAAAAGCACAATGAGTTACAAAATTCAGGTAACCATTACCCTGAGGAAGGCAACCTGACATTACCACTGAATTTTCTTCTTCCCTGTGTATGAGGAAGTTGTATATTAGGCAGCAACAAAACAAGGTGGGTAAGGATTAGGTTGAGTCTTCTGTGTGAATTTAGACAAAGTACCATCTCTAGGCCTGAATTTCTGCATCTGTACAATGAAGGTATTATGTATAACAGTTTTTGTAAAAATTAAAATAATTCATATGAAGCTCTTAGTACTTAATGTTATATAGTAACAAATCTGTGTTAGCTATTATTTCTTTCAGTTCTAAACTGTATGGACACCCCAAAATGGCAAACAATATTAAACATGATAGGACAGTGGAGTGGAAGGCATAATCAAAGGCTAGAGATGTCTGAGAAAAAACCTGTGGTATATAGCTCTGGAATAAAAATAAGACAATTTTAGGAAATCCTCAGGTGAGAAATAAAGAATAGATGCCCTTTTCCTCAAAGATCTAGGACAAAAAGCAAAGGAAGGAGTAAATGGAGCCAAGAAATCTGGAAATATAAAGGGAGAATGAAGACATCAGACTTAAGGAATTTAGATTCTGTAAAGGGCAGTTACTCCCCCTTCCTTTTAAAGAAAGATTGTATAGTTATGTTTTGGACCTGTAATTCAGCTAACTGTATTCATATACAGTATGTACCCAGAAAGCCTAACACTGTTGAAAGATACTTTTTTTTTTTTTAGAAAGAAAGAAAAAAAAGAAGAGGAAGAAAAAGGAAGAGAGAGAGAGAGAATGGGAGTATTGCTTTCTTGCCCAGGCTGGAATGCAATTTAGTAATGGGTATTGAAAACCACTTTTATACCAATAATTATACTTAATGATATAGACAGGAAGGAATAAGGGAAGAAAATAACAAACAAGCAGCCAACCAATATTTCATTTAAACCTATGAAATGCTATGCGATTACTGAGGAGTGATTTACTTCCAATTATGTAGTCACTTTTGGAATAGGTGTGAGGTGGTAATGTATGTTTTGTGTATTTGAAGTGCAGAGTTCTATAAATGTTTATTAAGTTTACTTGTTCCGGGTCTGAGTTCAAGTCCTGGATGTCCTTGTTAATTTTCTGTCTGGTTGATCTATAGAATCGTTAGCTCTTCTTGTTACATTGATCCTTTTGCCATTATGTAATGTCCTTCTTTGCCTCTTTTGATCTTTGTTGCTTTAAAGTCTACTTTATCAGAGGCGAGAATTGCATCTCCTGCTTTTTGTTTGTTTATTTTTACTCTCTGTTTGGTTGGTAAATCTTCCTCCTTCTCTGTTTTGAGTCTTTGTGTATTGTTGCATGTGATGTAACATAACGATGGGTTTTGGCTTCTTATCCAATTAGAATATATATAAGTTTAATACTGCCATTTGATGCTAGCTGGCTGTTTTGCCCATTAGTTGGTGTACATTTTTCATTGTGTTAATGCTCTTTGCTTTTTGATATATTTTTGGAAAGGCTGATATTGGTTGTTCCTTTATATGTATAGTGCTTCTTTCAGAAGCTCTTGTAAAGCAGGCCTGGTGGTGGTGAAGTCTCTAAGTACTTGTTTGTTCACAAAAGATTTAATTTTTCCTTCGCTCATAAAGCTTAGTTTGGCTGGATATGAAATTCTGGGTTGAAAGTTCTTTTCTTTAAGGATATTAAATATTGGTCCCCACTCTTTTCTGGCTTGCAGGGTTTCTGCTCAGAGATCTGCTGTAAGTCTGATAAGTTTCCCTTTATGGGTAACCTGACCTTTCTCTCTGGCTACCCTTAGTATTTTCTCCTTCATTTCAACCCTAATAAATCTGGCAATTATGTGCCTTGGGGTTGGTCTTCTTGAAGAATATCTTTGTGGTGTTCTCTGTATTACCTGGAGTTGAATATTACCCTGCCTTGCTAGGTTGGGAAAGTTTTCCTGAATGATATCCTGAAGAGTATTTTCCAACTTGGATTCATTCTCTTCGTCACATTCAGGTACACCTATCAAACGTAAATTAGCTCTTTTCACATAGTCCCATATTTCCTGGAGACTTTGCTCATTCCTTTTTATCCTTTTTTCTCCAATCTTGTCTTCTCATTTCATTTCACTGAGCTGGTCCTCGACTTCTGATATCCTTTCTTCTGCTTGATCAATTCGACTGTTTAAACTTGTGCATACTTCACGAAGTTCTCGTGTTGTTTTTCATCTCCATCAATTCACTTATATTCCTCTCTAAATTGTCCATTCTCGTTAGCATTTCGTCAAACCTTTTTTCAAGGTTCTTAGTTTCTTTGCATTGGGTTAGAACAAGTTCTTTTAATTCACAGAAGTTTCTTATCACCCACGTTTTGAAACCTGCTTCTGTTATTGGAACACACTCGTTCTCCATTAAGCCTTGTTCCGTTACTGATGAGGAATTGCGATCCCCTGTAGAGGGAGAGGTATTCTGATTTTGAGTATTCTCTGGCTTTTTAGGCTGGTTTCTTCTCTTCATTATATATTTATCCCTCTGTCGTCTTTGTAATTACCGACTTTCTAACTAGGACTCTGAGCGGACGTCCAACTTTTGATTCCCAGCGCTGAAATCTGAGCAATCCACTGCGCCGGCCAAAACAGCGGCGTTAAGATTGATGGTGCTTTTCTGCCCGGGAATCTCCGGACTCTGCACCAAGAACTGCCGCGCTAAGGTGCCAGCAAAACCGCCACGCCGGCCACAAGAGTCGCTCTGGTGACCCGTGGGGCTCCTCCACTGGGAATCTCCTGGTCCGTGAGCAACAAATATTTGTCTGAAAGTGTGGCGTCCTCTTGTTCTCTGCACTTTCACTGGGAGCTACGTGCCCGAGCTGCTAGTGATCAGCCATCTTGGATCAGTTTTCCGAAAGATACTTCTTAAAATTAACAAGACCAAATGTAACCCAGCAGTAAACACAACAAACTCTTACTCTGAAGGAATCCTAGTCATTTGCCTCATAAGAAGGTATACCGGTATACCAATGAGGGCTACAAAAGAATAAATGAGTTCTCTAACTATAAACTTGGACAAAAATTATTCAAAGACTAAAATACTATGGAATAGGACTTAGGTTTTAAAATTTTTCTTTATTTTGATCATACATAGGAACTTATATATAAAGCAAAGTAAAAAGAAACATTTCTCTGAAGACTAAGTGTAAATATTACTAGAAACTTTTATTAATATGGAGAGAGTACTTGAGTTCTTAAGTCCCTATTTGTTTTTCAGGTAGTGAAATAAGCCAGTGATATATTTATGAGCAGGCAGAAAAGAAATAGGTTTGAGTTCATGTGGGTGACAAAAGGCTGTGTGGCTAGAGGAAAAATAATGCTAGAAAAATAATCCCTTGGACTGTATCAGTCAAAAATGTAAAATCCCCATAAAATTGAAACCATGCAGTTTTAAGTTTGGGGAAAATATATGTCTTATTCTATAGTACCCTTTTACAATCTAAGTATTCTAAATTTAAAATGGTTTAGCCACCTCACTGATAAAGAAATGTGTATTAAAACTACAATAAGCTATCTTTTCTTACTTAACAGACTGGATAAAATCTTAGTTTGCTAATACATCCTACTGGCAAAGCATGAGGAAATAGGCACACTCACATATTGCAGGTGGATACACAAATTGTTCAGTGCCTGTAGAAGGAAATTTGGCAATATCCAGCAAAATTCTATGTGCAATTTCCCCTCTGACTCAGCAATCTCTATTCTAAGCCAATAAATGGAGAAAGAAAGAATAACTATGCTTTGTATTACTTAATGAAACAACAGATCTAGAGGCAATGAATGACAAATTATCAATCTCTGCTAAGATCATTAGGTGAAAATGAATAGGAAACTTTACTGAATGGATCAGGCTGATAACACCTTTACCCACTGATCAGTCTTATAAAAAGAAAGACATTGAGTGTCTTGTGATGTGATTCAATAAGCACATAAACTATCAAACATATATATTTGGTTACAGGAATATCTGATTGTGTGTGTGTGTGTGTGTGTGTGTATATATATGGCAACCTCATTGAGAAGATCTAAATATCCATTTACATAAAATGCAGGGGATAGGGCAACATATGAAACAGTCAAGTGTTTGTAGTGAATGACCATAACAAAACCCAGGAAATGAGAAATTCTATCATAACAAAAAAAAAAAGGGAAAATGTCTAATATAACTCTAATCAGAGTTCTACAAGATAAGAATGGAAAGAATGAGGAGAAGCACATCTGAAGAGATAAAAGCCAAGACTTTTCAAGAATAACCACTTAGGTAGAGAAATAGAGCATAAAACTTAAAGGAAAAAGTAGGACAAACAGAATGCACAAAATTTGATAATAAAAATCCAACTCTATCAGTATCACAATAAATGTAAAAAAGAACCCAAAAGAATTAAAAATAAAAGGATGAGAAGAGATAAACAGGGCAAGTCAATACCACCATTGAAAAAGCTGGCATAAAAGGGCAAAAAAAAAAAAAAAAGTAACTTTACAGTGGAGAAAAATGGCAAACCCTACATCAGCCAAATAATCAAGGTCATTATCACCAGTAATGATTCATGTAGGTGTTATGTACCTTTGATATGATGCAATGAAAATGACACTTTGCCTCTGTGGTCTTCTTTCCTAAAACTCATAACTCCAAGAGACAATGAGAAAACACCAGACAAATACCAACTGAGGGAATTCTACAAAATACCTGATCAGTACTCCTCAAAACTGTCAAGGTAATCGAAAACAAAGAAATCTGAGAAACCATCATAGTCAAGAGGAGTATAAGGAGACATGAATAAATATACGGTGGTATCTTGGATGAGATTCTGGAACAGAATCAAGACATGTGAATAAAGTATGGACTAATTGATATTGGTTCACTAATTATAACAAATGCACTATACTAATGTAAGATGTTAATAACGGATGAAGCTGAATGTGTGACATACGGGAACTCTCTGTATTATCTTTGCAATTAGTCTGTAAATAAAAAATTGTTTTAAAATAAAATTGATTGCTACTCAGGAGGATGGCTTGGGCCCAGAAATTTGAGGCCAGTCTGGGCAACATAGTGAGATTCTGTCTCAAAAAAAAATTTTTTTAATTAAAAAAATCTGGTGTATTGATTTACGGTAGCTTTGAAGGTAAAAAAGAAAAAAAGAAAAAAGATAAAAAAACCGGTGTAGGTATGTTATGTCTATCATTTATTATCGTGTCTATATTGTACACAATTTTAAGACAAAAAGGTATTTACGGATAAAACAGTCACTAGAGATAAAAGGTTCAACTCACCAGAATATTTTATTGCTAAACCTGAATGGTTAGGTAAATAAGGGATGGCTTATAAGTCTTTATTCCTCATACGAAATTAGGATATATTCCTTTTCCACAAATGAAATATTTCATAATAAAATAGAAAAAAAATACCTGAGTGAGTATTCTGCTGAGCTTTGATCAATGCTAAGACAGCAGATATAATTAGTTCTGTATATTGATAGCAGCATGTTGGCAAAGGCAATGGGGAAGCAGGCGCTCCAATACACTGTTGGGAGATTAAATGGCTGTAATCTCTACAAAAGCCAATTATAGGATATCTATTATGTTATAAATGCACATACCTTTGACCCAGTAATTCTATTTCTAGTCATTTATCTTACAGATGTATTTGCACACATGCATAAAATTATTTCCCAAAGTTGTTTATAAAAGTACTGTCTGTAAAAGATTGGAAATAAGCCAATATGTCCATCAATGGAAGAATGATTAATTATATAAGTAATCATTTATGTATGTATACAGCTGTTTTTGTAAAAAGCTCTTTATCCAGGCTACTTTTAATAGAAAAAAAAAAGCTCTCTATACATGAATACAAAATAGTATCTACAATATACTGCTAAGAAAAAAAAAGTTTAGAATAGGTTCTATAGTATGTTAGTCTAGAATACTCAATACATAACCTAATTGTGCTGGACATTCTTTCTGCCTCTCCAGGTTTACTCATTATTATTTCTTCATCCTGCTTTGTGTATTTGGTGACCGATCAAACAAACTGCATCTTTCAGGCAACCTTGCCCTCTAGCTCATGTGTTCAAATGACAGGAGAGACCAGAATATCAAAGAATGGTAAAAGTGTTAAAGTTTTTTCTCTTATTCCCTCACTGCAAATAGTTGCATTCTTCTGTGAAAGATCACAGGTCTTATTAAGGAGCTCCCTCCCTCTGCTACAGCTCTTGTTAACAGCTCCCTCCCCTTGTACTATCAGATCTAAAAGTGGTAACAGTTTTCTATGGTTGCCAATCCCTGAGTACTTCTCTATCCCTTGTCGTTCCTTTAACTCTCATGTTTGTAGATTTTGTGTTAAGTGTAGGGAGAGAGGGAGAGGAGAAGAAGGAAAGACAGAGAGAGAGAAGAAAGAGAGAAACAAACTGCAATGAAATACCAGAAATTTATAACAATAGTTATAATTTATAACCAAGTAAGAAAACTTACTTGGCACCACGGCTGGCAGACATGGTAGAAAGACTTTTCATTAAATATCCTACTGTATCTCATGTCTTTGAATTTTTGACCACGTCAATGCCTTACCTGGGGGAAAAACATAAACTTAAACATCAAATGAATTAAAAAAAAAAAAACTGCTGCCGGGCGCGGTGGCTCAAGCCTGTAATCTCAGCACTTTGGGAGGCCGAGGCGGGTGGATCACGAGGTCAAGAGATCGAGACCATCCTTGTCAACATGGTGAAACCCCGTCTCTACTAATACAAAAAATTAGCTGGGCATGGTGGCGCGTGCCTGTAATCCCAGCTACTGAGGAGGCTGAGGCAGGAGAATTGCCTGAACCCAGGAGGCGGAGGTTGAGGTGAGCTGAGATCGCGCCATTGCACTCCAGCCTGGGTAACGAGCGAAACTCCGTCTCAAAAAAAGAAAAAAAACTGCTTATTGTAGTTGCTCTATCTTCTCTTTGATGTATTTGCTATTCCTTTCCATTTTCAGCAAAGCAAATATCACGAGAAAGAAAAGAGAATAGGCAATTTGTTAGTGCAAGCACCTAGCTATCATTTTGCTTCTTGGCTATACATTTCTCTTTTAATTCTATTGGTACCAACTCATAAAATTTTTGTTACTTATACATCATTTGTGTAATTTATTAACAGTATCTCAAATTAATTCAAATTCACATTATCCCTATTAGTTCTGATGGTACTTGAAACTACTTATCCATATGTGGCCTGGTAGCTGACTCATTGAGTGACAGTAACAAGAAATTTGGCAATGTAAAATTCTGGCTCCTTGCTTTATTTGCTGGAAGCCCATGGGCTTCCATTACATAAATCTGCTGAGTCTACTTCTTATCTATAATATGAGGACAATATCTATTATGCAGAGCTTTTGAGAGGTTTAAATAATATAGGCAAAGTGATCAACATAGCGCCTAGAATAAAAGAGAGAATGGAAGAATAGGCAAATAATAGGGGCCTATTAGCAAATGATAGCTATTGATATTACCATTGATATTAATAAAATATTGTAAAATAAAATAGTTACAACTATTAATTTTATATCCTAGATTCTCTAGGAAGGTTTCTCCCAGGAACCGGTCCTATTCATCCCTAGTAAACATCTTTCCCTTCTAAGCTTTTACACTCCACTTAACATTTGACAACTACTTTTTGAGGATGGTTACTGGTAAACTTCTACACAAGAAGTTTCAATTACTGTCCAGTTATGAGAGCAACAATAAAATAAGAGCAGCCAGGCACAGTGGCTCATGCTTGTAATCCGAGCACTTTGGAAGTCCAAGGTGGGTGGATCACTGGATATCAGGAGTTTGAGACCAGCCTGGCC
Source organism: Aotus nancymaae (assembly GCF_030222135.1). Taxonomy (NCBI): domain Eukaryota; kingdom Metazoa; phylum Chordata; class Mammalia; order Primates; family Aotidae; genus Aotus; species Aotus nancymaae. The sequence continues at coordinate 38,139,630 of NW_026988421.1, forward strand.
AATATGGTAAAATCTCATCTCTACTAAAAATACAAAAAATTAGCCAGGTATGGTGGTGCACACCATAATCCCAGTTACTTGGGAAGCTGAGGCAGGAGAACTGCTTGAACCCGGGAGGCGGAGGTTGCAGTAAGCTGAGATTGTGCAGCTGCACTCCAGCCTGGGTGACACAGCAAGACTCCATCTCAAATAAGTAAATAAATAAAAAAATAAAAATAAAAAGCAAAACTGACAAAAATTTAACTTGAAAACTTAGAATTTACTCTTAATGAGATTTAAGAGAGTTGAAGTGGCTATAGGAATATCAGTCAAGAGAATTTTACGACAAAATTTGCTATCAAACAAAAAAGGATATTTTATAATGGTAAAGAGACAATCCAACAGAAAGACGTAACAATTACAAATATACACAGTTAACAGAGCCCCAAAATAAATTAAGCAAAGATGTATGGAACTGGAGTAACAGACAATTTAACAATAATTGGAGACTTCTATGCCTCTCTCTCTCTCTCTTTCTAAGACACAGGGTTTCACTCTGTTGCCTAGGCTGGAGTGCAGTGGTGCAATAACAGCTCACTGCAGTCTCAAACTCTTGGGGGGCTCAGGCAATCCTCCTGCTTCAGCCTCCTGAGCTAGCTGAGACCACAGGCATGTGCTACCATGTCTGGTTAAAGTTCAACAGCAGAATACATGTTTTTCTCAAGTGCACATGGAATATTCTCCAAGATAAACCTATGTTAGGCCATTAAAAAAGTCTTAATATATTTAAGAAATCAGACAAAGTACACGCTCTGATCACAATAAAATAAAATCAACAATAGAAGGACATCTGGGAAATTCACAAATATGTGAAAATTAAAAACCACAGTTTAAATAATCGGTGAGTCAAAGAAATCACAAGAAAAATTAAAAAATATTTTGAGATAAATGAAAACCCAACAAAAATTACGATATACAGCTAAAGCAGTGCTTAAAGGAAAATTTATAGTTGTAAATGTCTACATTAGAAAAGAAGAAAGATTAAGAAAATGAGAAGAAAAGTAAGGAGAAAGGCCAAGACATCTGACAAAGAACTGTTACCCAAAATATCCAAAGAACTCTTAAAGATAAACAATAAAAAAACTATCCCTCTGATTTTAAAAATGAGCAAAAGACTTGTACATCTCATCAAAGATGATATATAGATGGCATATAAACATATGAAAAGATGTTTCACAGGCCGGGCGTGGTGGCTCATGCCTGTAATCCAAGCACTTTGGAGGCCAAGGCAGGCGGATCACCTGAGGTCGGGAGTTCAAGACCAGCCTTACCAACATGGTGAAACCCCATCTTTAAAAAAAAAAAAAAAAAAAAAGATGTTTCACATATCACTAGAAAATTGCAAATTAAAATGATATACCACTATACATTTATCAGAATGCACCCCCCAACCCCCCCCAAAAAAAACACTGGCAAGGATATGGAGCAACAGGAACTCTCATCCATTGCTGGTGAAAATGCAAAATGGTACATGGTACAGCCACTTTGGAAGACAGTTTCAAGGCTTCTTACAAAAGTAAACATACTTGTATCATACAATCCAGCAATCATGCTCCTTGGTATTTACCCCAGTGAATTAAAAATTTATGTCCACACAAAGTCCTGCACAAGGATGTATATAGCTTTATTCATAACAGCCAAAACTTGGAAGCAACCAAGATGTCTTTCAGTAGGTGAATGAATAAACTGTGGGACATCCAGACAATGGAACAGTATTCAGTACTAAAATAAAATTATCTATCAAGCTACAAAGAGACATAGAGGAAATTTAAATGCAGTTACTAAGTGCAAGACAATCTGAAAATGCTACATACTGTATGAGTCCAACTATATGACACTGTGGAAAAGGAAAAACTATGGAGAAAGAGATATATGGTGGCCAGGGACTCAGGGAAGGGAAGGATGAACATACAGAGCATAGAGGATATTTAGGGCAGTGAAACTATTCTGTATAATACTATAATGGTGGATACATGTCATTATACAGTTGTCAAAACCCAGAATGTATACCACCAAGAGTAAACCCTAATGTAAACTATGGACACCTTGGGTGGTAATGATGTGTCAACATAAGTTCATTGATTGTAAATGTATCACTCTGGTGCAAGATGTTGACAGTGGGGAAAGTAGTGAGCATTCTGTGTGTGGTCAGAGGTGGAGGCTGGCATACGGAAACTCTGTACTTTCTGCTCAATTTTACTGTGAATCTAAAAACACTCGAAAAAGTACAATCTATTTAAAAATAACAAAAACAAGCTGGGCACGGTGGCTCACGCCTGTAATCCCAGCACCTTGGGAGGCTGAAGCAGGTGGATCACCTGAGGTCAGGAGTTCGAGACCAGCCTGACCAACATGGTGAAACCCTGTCTCTAAAAAAACAGAAAGAGAAGCTGGGTGCAGTGGCATGCACCTGCAGTCCCAGCTAATCAGGATGCTGAGGCAGGAAGATCACTTGAACCCATGAGTTTAAGGCTGCAGTGTACTATGATTGCATCTGTTAACAGCCACTGCACTCTAGCCTGAGCAACATGGCAAGACCCTGAAAAAGAATAAAGAAGGGGCCAGGTACGGTGGCTCATGCCTATAATCCAAGCACTTTGGGAGGCTGACCGGGGCAGATCACAAGGTCAAGAGATCAAGACCATCCTGGCCAACAAGGTAAAAGCCCATCTCTACTAAAAACACAAAAATTAGCTGGGTGTGGTGGGGCACGCCTGTAGTCCCAGCTACTTGGGAGGCTGAGGCAGGAGAATCTCTCTCTTTTTTTTTTTTTTTTTTTTTTTAGTACAGACTTATATGCTTTTGTATGCTTCGTGGTAAATTTCCCAGATATATGTGTATATATATATATTTTTATAACTCATTTAACCCCCACAACTATCCAGTGAAATGGGTGCTATAATTTTTCCAATTTCCCAGATGTAGAAAGAGAAATACGGAGAAGTTAAGTAACTTGACCAAGGTTACACAGCTAGTAAACGGCAGAGATGGGATTTATACCCAGGCAGTCTGGCTCCAGAGTGCATATTGGAAGACAACATTATTCACTCCATGGGGAAGAGGTCAGAGGTCAGGAAAGGGTTCAGCAGGAACACCACCTGGGTCAGGTTTTGAAGTGTGAATAGGAGTGCCGTGTGGAAGTGGAGGAGTAGGGCTTTGTAGATTTAACAACCTCCAATCTGGGCACCCATCTGTCAGTGCAAAAGCATTTCCCTGAAGGGCAAATGTAAGGCAATTGACAGCACTCCAGATGCTAACCAACTCAGCTTAGACAGGGTGAATGCTGGGTCCAGTTTCAGCCTGAGTCACCCACTGGTGGGGCAGGTCACACACACCCGAGGCAGGAGAATCTCTTAAACCCGGGAGATAGAGGCTGCAGTGAGCTGAGATTGCTGCAGTGAGCTGAGATCGCGCCACTGCACTCTAGCCTGGTGACAGAGCGAGATTCTGTCTCAAAAAAAAACTTGAGCTCAGGAGTATGAGACCAGCTTGGACAACATGGCAAAACCCTATCTCTATAAAATACAAAAACTAGGTGGGTGTGGTGATGAGCACCTGCAGTCTCTGCTACTTGGGAGGCTGAGGTGGGAGCATCACTTGAGCCCAGGAGGTCAAGGCTTGCAGTGAGCTGAGATTGTAACACTGCACCCCCCAGCATGTGACAGAGTAAGACCCTGTCTAAAAAAAAAAAAAAAAAAAAAAAAAGACAGATCTGAGGTCATCAAATTAATCTTCTACCTTAAGGAACAAGAAGGAGAAAAGTAAACTAAACTCAAACCAAGCAGAAGGAAGGAAGGACATAAAGATTAGAGTGGATAAAAATGAAACAGAGAGTAGAAGAAAAGAAAAAAAACCCTGAAAAATCATTAGCTAGACTGACCAGAAAAAAATGAAAAGATTCCAATGACTAAAATCAAGAATTAAGGAAGGGGCATTATTATCAATCTTAGAGAAATGAAAAGGATTAAAAAATACTATAAATAACTGTATGTCAACAAATGAGATAATATACATGAAATGAACAAATTCATAAGATATATCAAAGCTAATTCAAAAAGAAATAGAAAATCTGAATAGACCTATAAGTAATGACACTGAATTAGTAATCAAAAAATTTCCCATGAAGAAAAACCCTGGACCAAATGGCTTCACTGCTCCCAAACATTTAAAACACCAATCCTTCACAAACTCTTCCAAAAATATAAAGGAGGGATCACTTCCCAACTTAACCTATGAGCCAGTATGATTCCAGTACCAAAACCAAAGATATCACAAAAAAACTACAGACCAATATCCATTATAAGTACAGACACAAAAGTTCCCAACAAAGTACTAGCAAACATGACCAAGTGGAATTTATCCGAGGAACCCCAGGCCGGTCTAATATGAAAATCAACTAATGTAATATACCATAATATAATACAGAACAATAGCCACATGATTATCAATAGACACAGAAATAGCATTTGACAAAACCCAACACTTTTTCATGACAAAAGCCCTCAAAAAATTAGAAATAGAAGGAACATCCTCAAACTGATAAAGGCCATCTCTGAAAAACCCAGTTAACATACGCTCACGTGTTACTCAATGACGGGGATCCACACACAGGGATAAGTGTGTCGTTAGGCCATTTTGTGGTTTTGTGAATATCAGAGTCGATATGGTATAGCCTATTTACACACCTAGGCTATATGGCATATAGCATACTGCTCCTAGCCTACAAACCTGTACAGCATGTTACTGCACTGAATACTGTAGGTAATTATAATAAAATGGTAAGTATTTGTGTTCCTAAACATAGGAAAGGTACAACAAATGTATGGTATAAAAGATAAAAGATGGTATACCTGTACAGAACACTTACCATGAATGGAGCTTGAAAGGCTGGAAGTCTGGAAGTTGCTCTGGGTGAGTCAGTGAATGGGTGAAGAGTGAATGTGAAGGCCTAAGAGACTACTATATACTATTTTTTTTTTTTTTTGAGACAGAGTCTCGTTCTGTTGCCTAGGCTGGAGTGCAGTCGCACAGTCTCAGCTCCTTGCAACCTCTGTCTCCCAGGTTCAAGTGATTGCCCTGCCTCAGCCTCCCAAGTAGCTGAAACTACAGCCGTGAGTCAACACATGTGGTTAATTTTTGTATTTTTAGTAGAAACGGGGTTTCACTGTGTTAGCCAGGATGGTCTCGATCTCCTGACCTTCTGATCTGCCTGCCTTGGCCTCCCAAAGTGCTGGGATTACAGGCATGAGCCACTGCGCCCAGCCAGTCTTTTCACCAATAACTGTAGCTGTAGTGCACTGTACTTGGATGTTTTGGTCAATAACGACCACAGTGGTGGTCCCCATAAGATTGTAATCGAGCTAAAAAATTCCCATCACCTGGTGACATTGTAGCTGTGGTAACATAGTAATGCAATGCATTATTTACCTGGTTGTGGTGACGAAGCTGTAAACAAATCTACTGTACTGGCAGTCATATAAAAGTGTAACCTAAGGTCACATGCACACAATTGTTCACTGCAGCACTGTTTGTAATAGCAAAGACTTGGAACCAACCCAAATGCCCATCGATGATAGACTGGACAGGGAAAATGTGACACAAATACACCATGGAATACTATGCAGCCATAAAAAACAATGTGTTTGTGTCCTTTGTAGGGACACGGATGAACCTGGAAACCATCATTCTCAGCAAACTGACACAAGAACAGAAAATCAAACACCGCATTTTCTCACTCATAGGCGGGTGTTGAACAGTGAGAACATATGGACACGGGGAGGGAAGCATCACACACTGGGGTCTGTCGGGGGGAAATAGGGGAGGGACAGTGGGGGGTGGGGAGTTGGGGAGAGATAGCATGGGGAGAAATGCCAGATATAGGTGATGGGGAGGAAGGCAGCAAAACACACTGCCATGTGTGTACCTATGCAACAATCTTGCATGTTCTTCATATGTACCCCAAAACATAAAATGCAATTAAAAAAAAAGTGTAACCTGTAACAATTATGTGCAGTATATCATACTTGGCAATAAATGACTATGCTACTGGTTTATGTACCTACTGTACTCTATCATTACTTAAAAAAACTTTTTTTTAAATTTAGCGACAGGGTCTCACTGTATCACCCAGGCTGGAGTGCAGTGTCATGATCATAGCTCATTGTAACCTTGAACTCCTGGGCTCAGGTGATCTTCCTGCTTCATCCTCCCAAACAGCTGGGACTACAGGTGCATGCTACCAAAGCTGGCTATTTTTTGTAGAGACACTGTCTTGCTTTGTTGCTCAGGCTGGTTTCTCTCTTCTGACTTATAGTGACCTTCCTGCCTTGGCCTCCCAAAGTGCTAGGATTACAGGCATGATCCACCATGCCCAACCACTTCTTATTATTTCAGAGTATACTACTTCTACTTAAAAAAAAAAGTATCTGTAAAACAGCCTCAGGCAAATCCTAATGCCCAGAAGAAGGCATTATTCTCATAGGAGATAGCAGCTTCATGTTTGTTTTTGCCCCTGAAGATCTAGTAGGACAAGATGTAGAGATGGAATACAGTGACATTAATTGATGATTAATAATTAATATTAATTGATGATATCACCTGAGTCTGTGTAGGCCTAGACTAATGTGTGTATCTGTTTCTTAGTTTTTAACAAAAAAGTTTAAAAATAAAAATGTTTTTTAAAAAAATATAAAAGCTTATAGAAAAAGGATAATAAAGTTTTGCACAGCTGTATAATATGTGTTTTAAGCTTAGTGTTAATACAAAAGAGTCTAAGTTAAAAAAAAAAATCTCTCTCTCTCTCCTAGCTGGGACCTCAGTGCATTATCACCATACCTGGCTTTTTTTTGGTATTTTTTGCAGAGATTGGGATTTGCCATATTGCCCGGGCTGGTCTTGAACTCCTGGGCTCAAGTAACCGCCTGCCTCATTCTCCCAAAGTGCTGGGATTACAGTTGTGAGTTCCTAGGCTTTTTTTTTTTTTGAGACAGGATCTCACTCCAATTACCCAGGCTGGAGTGCAGTGGCATTATCTTGGTTCACAGAAACCTCTGCCTTTCAGGTTCAAGTGATTCTAGTGCCGAAGCCTCCCAAGTAGCTGGGACTACAGGTGTGCTCTTACACACGGCTAGTTTTTTGTATTTTTAGTAGACATGGGGTTTTGCCACATTGCCAAGGCTGGTTTTTAACTCTGAGACTCAAGCAATCTGCCTGCCTCAGCCTCCCAAAGTGCTGGGATTACAGGTGCAAGCCACTGCTCCCAGCCAGGGAGGTCTACTTTTATCATTTCTATTTAACACTGTACAAGAGGTTATAGCCAGGGCAACTGGGCAAGAAAATGAAATAAAAGCATTCAGATTGGGCCAGGCATGGTGGATCACACCTGTAATCCCAGAACTTTGGGAGCCTGAGGTGGGTGGATCACCTGAGGTCAGGAGTTCGAGACCAGCTTGGTCAACATGGTGAAACCCCGTCTCTACTTAAAATACAAAAATCAGCTGGGCTTGGTGGCACATGCCTGTAATCCCAGCTACTGGAGAGGCTGAGGCAGAAGAATTGACAGAACCCAGGAGGCAGAGATTGAAGTGAACTGAGATTGCCCCACCGCACTACAGTCTAGGTGACAGAGTGAGACTCCATTTCAATTAAAATAATAATAATAATAATAAAATAAAACATTCAGATTGGGAAAGAAGGAGTAAAACTATCTCTGTTGGCTGGGCAGAGTGACTCATGCCTGTAATCCCAGCACTATGGGAGGCTGAGGGAGGCGGATCATGAGGTCAGGAGTTCGAGACCAGCCTGGCCAATATGGTGAAACCTTGTCTCTACTAAAAATATAAAAATTAGCCGGGCTTGGTGGCACGCATCTGTAGTCCAGCTACTTGGGAGACTGAGACAGAAGAATCTCTTGAACCTGGGAGGCAGAGGTTGCAGTGAGCCAAGATTGTGCCACTGCATTCCAGCCTGGGTGACACAGTGAGACTCCATCCAAAAAAAAAAAAATCTCTGTTCGCCAATGACATGATCTTATATTAGAATATCCTAAGGAATCCACCAAAAATCAGAATTAAGGAAGTTCAGCAAGGTCACAGGATACAAGGTCAAGTTACAAAAATCAATTGTTGCTGATTCTCTTCCAAGAGAAAAAAAAACTAAACCTATAGAGTTAAGAAAACAATTCTATTTACACAATAGTATCAAAAACAAACAAAATATTTAGAAACAAATTTAACAAAAGAAGTCCAAGACCTCCTAAAAACTACAAAACAATGTTGAAAGAAGTTAAAGAAAATAAATCTTGTCTGGGGGCGGTGGCTCACACCTGTAATCCCAGCACATTGGGAGGCCAAGATAGGCATATTACTTGGGGTCAGAATTTCGAAACCAGCTTGGCCAACATGGTGAAAACCCATTTCTACAAAAAATACAAAAATTAGCCGGGTGTGGTGCGCATGTCTATAATCTCAGCTACTCAGGAGGCTGAGGCAGGAGAATTGACCCAGGAGGCAGAGGTTGCAGTGAGCCGAGTTCACACCACTGCACTCCAGCCTAGGCAACAGAGCAAGATCCATCTCAAAAAGAAAAAAAATAAGTAAAAGAAAATAAGTCTAGTGTGAATCAGTCCGTGAGAGTTAAGATCTCTCTACCTTTTTAGAGATGCTCTCTTCTGAATTCTTCTGCCTAAACAAGGTTATTACCAAGTCTCAGAGTTTATGGACAGCTTTTATTTATAAAACAAACTTTTTTCAGTTGGTACTCCTTTCATGTTTTAAAGCAATGCTTTTAAAATTTAATGTGCATAGAAATCACTCACTGATCTCATTAAAATGCAGATTTCAGCTGGGCATGGTGGTTCTTGCCTACATTCTCAGTACTTTGGAAGGCCAAGGGGGTCTGAGAGGGGGATCCACTTGAGGCCAGGAAGTTCGAGACTGTGCAACATAGTGATTCCCCTTCTCTAAAAAGAAAAAAAAAATTAGCTGGGTATGGTGATACGTGCCTGTAATCTCATCTACTTGGGAGCCTATGATCATGCTGCTGTACTCCAGTATAGGCAACAAAGCAAAACACTGTCTTTAAAAAAAAAAAAAAAAAAAAAAAAAAGCAGAATTCTATTCAGTAAAATGGAGGTGGAGTAAAGGTGTGTTTTGCATTCCTGATTACTCCCAGACAATGCTAATGTTGCTGGTCCTCAGATCGTATTTTGAGTAGCAAGGTTTTAAGTAGATGCATACATACAACTAGCCTAACTCATTAGAAAAAAGCAAACGGTAACATGGTGGCAAAAAGGGAGAAGGATAAAACTCTGATGAATCCTCTTAAGTTTTTCACAACTGAGCACAATAAGTAATTCCCTATTAACAATGAAGAACACACACTTTTACTACCTCTTCATTCCTGCCATGACTAAGTACCAGAAAAGATACAGAACTGGCCAGCTGGCCAGCCAGATTGGGACTAAATCCATTTGAAAAGTTAAAAAAATAACACAAAATCTGCTGCACAGAGATCATCCCACGGAATATTAACCATCACCACCTTTCCCTCTCTGTATCCTGTGTCTTTTATTCCTTCTTCTAGTCAGTGTTTATCAAATGTGTTTGGGGACCAATGGCAAGTCCCTGGCGATCTATTAACTGGTCTATAGACAGTTTGAGAAAAAAGTGATGAAAGTTTTGATTAAAACCTTTCACGAATTTGAGAAGATTATGACTTTCACAGAAATCCTTTTAGGTTCTTTAATGCTGTTATACTGTAAGCACCACCCAAGCTTTACACAAGGGCAAGTTAAGAAAAGACTATCCTAATAAAATGAAAAGGAAAAGGCTAACATAATTCCACAACCTGTGAACTGTTTACATTGGTTAAATACATATTTTGTTGTTCATATCATACTGTGTTAAATCTCAAATTTAGGGAAATGAATCAATAGTTCAAAAGAGTTAAAGGAAAAAATTGAAGAGTAAAACTGAAAAATAAAAATACATTTAACTCAGAATGCCATAAACGATAACAGTATGATTTTATAGTGAAGACTGATCTTAGAATGGGCTGTGACTGGTGAACTAGGAGTGATTACTCTGTACTAGGAGACATCCTTGTTCCCACTGTACTGTGATACATTATTAAATAGGGATAAGAAGCCACTGACATGTTCACATCATTTTCAACCACTCCAGTAAACCAAGCAAAGCCTCCACTATGAATTCTGTCATTAAAACAGCAAAATAATAGTCAAAGGTACTTCAACGTTTTTTAACAAAATAGGTTTAACTACTGTCAGCTGCAAAATTAATGACAAACATGCTCAGATGGAAACAAAACAATCTACTGGCAAAATTCTATCATCAGATGACACTACTGGACATTATGTGCTATGTGTGTTATACAGAGAGGAAGAACGATTACTATCACGGATATATGCTCTTAAGCATTTTGTTTTATGGCTGCATGAAGCCACTAGTGTACAGAGTATGAATCAACTCTTAGCATATACAACTGTAATATGTTAATCAAGAAATACAAGCAACTTTTTAAAAGTTTTTAGAAGAAGATACTTTCTTTTAACCAATAATTATTTTTGAACCTTGACTTGAAAAGTTGTGCTGGAATCAGCATGGCTAGAGCACTAGCTTTGTGTGCAGCAATGAAGAGCCCACCACCTGAAAGCCAATTCACACATGGCTTCATTTACAGACAACAGCTGGCTTGAGTCATTGTTAGTAACTGCATGGAAAATTGTGAATATAATTAAAATTGCAGCCCTTGAGCAGATACCTTCAGTATGTTAAGAATGCAGAAGCAGGCTGGGCACACGGTGGCTCATGCCTATAATCCTAGCACTTTGGGAGGTCAAGGTGGGTGGACTGCTTGAGCCCAGGAGTTTTGAGACCAGCCTGGACAACATGGCAAAACCCCATCTCTATTTGGGGAAAAAAAAAAAAAGAGGAAAGCAGCAGCAAATAAAGACTCTGTTTTTCTGTTTTGTCAAGAGGAAATATGCTAATAATACCTACTCGAAGGATACACTGTTATTTTTTTTTTTCTTTTCTCTTTTTGAGATAGTCTTGCTCTGTTGCCCAGGCTGGAGTATAACAGTGTGATCTTAGCTCACAGCAACTTCTGCCTCCCAGGTTCACACAACTCTCTTGCCTCAGTCTCCAAAGTAGGGATTACAGGCTCCTGCCACCACGTCTGGCTAATTTTTGTATATTCAGTAGAGACAGAGTTTCACTATGTTGGCCAAGCTGGTCTCGAACTCCTGATCTCAGGTGATCCGCCTGCCTCGGCCTCCCAAAGTATTGGGATTACAGGTGTGAGCCACTGTGCTCAGCAGATATTCATTTTTTTATAACACTGATGATGTCATTAAAACATATCTATGATTTTAAGTGGCTAACTCAAGTGCCATACCTCTATGAGAGACAGTATAGTGACTAGCTTGAACATATCATTTGAGGGTAAAATTATAATTCTTTTTTTTTTTTAAGATAGGGTTTCACTCTGTCGCCTAGGCTAGAGGGCAGTGGCGCAATCATAGCTCACTGCAGCCTTGAACTCCTGGGCTCAAGTGATCCCCCCACCTCAGCCTCCCAAGTAGCTAGGACTTATAGGTGTGCTCCATCATACTTGGCTAATTCTTTTTTTTTGTAGAGACATGGTTTTGCTATGTTGCCCAGGCTGGTCTTGAACTCCTAACCTCAAGCAATCTACCCACCTCAGCCTCAAAAGTGCGGGAATTACAGATGTGAGCTACCATGACTGGCTACAATTCTTTTTTGTTGTTGTTGAGACAGGGTCTCACTCTGTCTCCCAAGCTGGAGTATAGTGGTGCAATCACAGCTCACTGCGGCCTCCACCTCAAAGACTCAGGGAATCTTCCCACCTCAGCCTTCTGAGTAGCTGGGCCTACAGGCATGTGCTACCACGCCCAGCTTTTTTTTTTTTTTTTTTTTTTTGGTAGAGATGGAGTTTCACCATATTGCCCAGGCTAGTCTCAAGCAATCTACTCACCCCAGCTTCCCAAAGTGTTGAGATTATAGGTGTGAGCCACTGTGCCAGTCATAATTCTTAGTAACAAAATATGCAGACTAAATCATGATACAAATGGATTAACCAAAGAATTTTGCTCTTTTCTAACAACTAGGTAGACGAAGTAATATTCAATTACTGCACTAAACCTGAAAACACAGTTCCTAGAACTGAATTCAACCAAAAGGACAGATCTACACATTGCCATCTCCCAAATTAAAATGTTCAGCTTTCCTGTTGAATGCCATGCATTTGTCAACTTGATGTAGTTTTCAGTGAGAATTCTTGTGATAATTTTTGTGTCCATTTGAGTATCTAAAACATCTAAAAGAAATACCATATACTTGTTGATTTTCCCAAATCTATAATTCAAAGATGGGGCCATCTAATTAACAAAACTGAGAGCAAGAAAACAAATAGATTAAATAGGAAGCCTTAACTTGGACTTTGAGCCTTTCACCACATTAATGGTGGTGAAATTAATGCGGTGAAAGACTGTAGCAATCATTGCTTTTTCTGATAGTAGTTTAAAAAGACTGCTTTGATCTTAGAATAAAAATGTTTTGGATTATTCTTTTGTGTTTATCTAAAATCAGTGGTATGCATTGAAGACTCATCACGTGGTCCATAAATTCCAAATGTTTGAAAACACTACTTTCTCTACTACACTACTTTCCTTTCATAGGAAGCGATCATTTTTTCCTGTGCATGTTAGAGAAAAACAGACAACCATGGAAATTTTGTTTGCCCTTACTAATCTTCTCACATTAGAAAAGCATTTCATTATCTGCATTTATGTTGCTTCATTTTCAGAAACATTAGTCTGATTTCAGTATGAACAGCACTTATAAAAAACAATGTATCAGGCCGGGCGCAGTGGCTCACGCCTGTAATCCCAGCACTTTGGGAGACAGAGACGGCGGAACACGAGGTCAGGAGATAGAGACCATCCTGGCCAACATGGTAAAACCCGTCTCTAAAAACAAAGAAAAAAACAAAAACAAAACTAATGTATCTAATAATTATTTCCAATTTTTCCTGAATTCCTCTGCCCCCAAAGCCATTCTTTCCTTATGACTTTCCCAGAACCCAAGCTGCTTTCCTATACCTCTTGGTTACAGCCAAGGGTTATAAAAAAATGTTTAACAACTGGCATGGTATAAATACCAAGCCAAGAGATTGACACCAATTTGTAACTGTATGGCTGTAATGGAATAGGCTCACTCAACCTTAGCCTTAGTTATACTGCTGCTAAAGAATCAGTCTTACACTTTTAAAGAAGCAGTCTGCTATACTTTTTTTCTCATGCTAGGCCTGTTCTCCAAAATCTTTGGTTATTTCTTACCTGCCACTTCATAGAAAAGGGACAGCAGTATTCATGAAAGAAAGCACACATATTGGATTCCAAAGATGAGTTTAACTTCATATCTTATTAAATCTTTAATGTCTCTACTTTTATTACTTAACAGGAAGAATTAAGAAGTATTAGCATATACTACTGCTTTCTTTCTCTTACACCAACTGTCTCCAGAGAATTAAGCTAAGTCAGCTTTTTATTATAGCTTTGTTATTCAATTATATCCACACAAGTATGCAAGTTCTCTATCAAATAAAGACAGTATACAGACAAATGGATAAATCTGAGGATATATTAAGGATACTGTAAACTGTTAGTAAAACAAATAAATGTCTCTGACATTCAGAGAGGAAACAAGAGAAAGAGAATATAGAAATTCACACACACACACCCCCACAAAACCAAACTGGTGGGTCATTTTAAAATAAACTTGAGACCATAAAGCTACGTAAATATATCTGTGTTGCTTTTAAAGATATTCTTACCCAACTTTGGAAAAACTATTAGGTATTCAGCATTGCACTGAGGACATGCCACTCTGGCTGTACTGTTTCCTCTTTGCTTTTCATCCACCCAGCGTTGTAGACAGGCCTGGTGAACCCATTTTGTAGATCCTCTGCACCTGCATGGTCTCACCCATTCAGCTGTTCTATCATCTTCATCAGTAGCAAAACAAACCCAGCAACTTCTGTAAATTAAAAGACAAAATGACAACATTTATCTATAGGACTCCAGCCTCCTCCATACTGCAGCTCTTACTTAACGGGATAAGCCTACTATGTTGTATTACATAATCTCTGTACTGTATTAAAAGGCTATGGAGACAAAACAACCAACACATTCCCACTAGAGCAGTTTCTACCTTTTCTGTTTTTTCTTGTCTTCCTCTACAGAATTTTATGTTTTCTGAATTTTGTTTTTATGTAATCTCTTCTATCTTTTCACTAATTCTTTACCTTCTCTAATGAACCAGAGTGACCTCAAGCTGCTTTTGTTTTATAAGACCTAATAATTCTTTCAGGAATAGTAAGCACAGTAATATTTTAGATTCAGTGTTCTCCCCAGTTCAACAACACCAATCTCTTGAGCTTGAAAAAACAAAGTATTACACAAGTGATTTTACATATGGTCTCATTCCATTTTCAGCTGAGGGAAAAAAAAACAACCATTTCTCTTTCTGGTAAAGTATAAATATATGAGAAAAAATACTACATTTTCAAAAAAGCACAAAGGAGATAAAGATATCAAGATTTTTTTTTTAGGATAGCAATATGATAAATTTGGGTGTATATGTTTGAAATTTGAAATCTACAAGTATCAACTCTGGGATGCTTATATTAATAAAAATAAAATTCTATCGAGATGGGTAATTTTAAAACATTTTCCCACTTTGCTTTTAAGGGTACTTCATGAAGTCTAATTTTTTTTTATGGAATAAGGTTGCAATTCCTCAGTTTTTCTCCCAATTAACACAAGTTTTGACATAGATTTCCATTAGGGCAAATACAGTTCAATTCAATGAGACCATTCTCTCCTTCCCTCCATTAAAATATATACTAGTGGAAACAATTGCTAATTAAAGCATGTTACCTACTGTGCACTTTTCACTTAATTGGATAAGTGGTTTCTATCAGAACAACTAGCTTAACTATGCTCAGTGGGAAAGACTATATAGTCAGGTGTTATAGATGGGTGAGGTCTCCAGTCCTTGTGGAACAACATGAATTTCAATTGTGTGATCCAATTAAAAATTTTCAATTCTAACAGGAAAAAAGTTGAACTAAATCCATGGCAACGATATTTAAAATTGTGGTTTTATTCACACAGCTTGAAAATTCAGTCAGGTTTTATAAGTTCTAAGCAAATTAGGACGCAGGTAGCATTTGTTTAGCATTCTGACCCTTCTGACCCACTTTAGCTAAGCTGTCTGGGCATTCACAGTCTTATGATTGTCCAAAAATACCCTTTTTTTTTTTTTTTGAGATGGAGTCTCACTCTGTTACCTAGGCTGGAGTGCAATGGTGCGATTTCGGCTCACTGCAACCTCTGCCTGCTGGGTTCAAGCAATTCTCTGCCTCAGCCTCCCGAGCAGCTGTGGTTACAGGTGTCCACCACCACGCCTGGCTAATTTTTGTATTTTTAGTAGAGATGGGATTTCACCATCTTGGCCAGGCTGATCTTGAACTCCTGACCTCATGATTCACCCGCCTCGGCCTCCCAAAGAATATCTTCTTCTTTTTTTAAAAAAATTTATCATTATAAAATATACATAAAATCTACTACTTTAGTCATTTTTTAGGTTTATAATTCAGTGGCAGTAAGTATATTCATACTGTTGTGCAACCACCAAGACTACCCATGGTAGGACTGGGTTTTAATCCATGATTTTTGCACAAAACTTCAATTGCTAAGTATACTAGCACATAGACTGGTTGAGATGTTGCTAGTATATATTTTTCCCTACAACTTAGGTAACTTTGTGGACATATTTGTACATATCTACAAAATGGAATATATCATTTTAGCAACAAAATATTGGCAGAATATCTAGACTTTTTATTCTCATGCTTTATTTCAACACATATGTGCTAAGTATGGCTATGCTGGCATAACTAATCAGTATTAAGGTGAATCAAATTTTAAATTAATTCAATTTCAGTCATTAGAAAAATAAAATACATTTACTCATACAACCTTAGTACTAGGTTGAATCAACTGAAATAGTCTAAATTAATCTGTTTTTGACCTAGAGAAATGATAGGTCAAATTTCATATTTTAATCTAATAAGAATACTTGCATAGCTATTATATTCCTCATAAATTCTAAATAAGGTTTATTTTCCCCCAACATTTTATTATGAAAAATTTCAAACTTTCCAAAAAATGCCAAAAACTGTTCAGTGAATACCTATACAACCCACATTTAGATCCTATAATTCTTATCATTTTGCTATCTTTCCTTTCTCACACACCCATTCACCTTTTTTTTTGCTGCATTTCAAAGTTGCAGGCATCAGTATATTTCAGCCTTAAATACTTGTACGGCTTTACTTTTTAGAACTTAAAGCATACACTTTCAGATTTTTTCTAATTAATTTCACAACTATGGTAAATGAGATAGTTGAATGATGATTTATAGTGGGAACTTATCAGGAGTTAGGCTTTCAGTTGAAATAGCAATGTCAGATGTGTGTGAACCAGAGCAACTCCATCTTGAATAGGAGCTGAATAAAGTGAGGCTGAAACCTACTGGGCTGCATTCCCAGATGGTTAAGGCATTCTAAGTCACAAGCTGAGATATGAGGTCAGCACAAAAGAGAGGTCATAAAGATATTGCTGATAAAACAGATTTCATTAAGGAAGTCAGCTAAAACCCACCAAAACCAAGATGGCCACAAGTGACCTCTGGTCATCCTCACTGCTACACTCCCACCAGCGCCATGACAGTTTACAAGTGCCATAGCAATGTCAGGAAGTTACCTTACATGGTCTAGAAAGGGGAAGCATAAATAATCTACTCCTTGTTTAGCATATCTTCAAGAAATAACCGTAAAAATGGGCAACTAGCAGCCTAGAGTCTTGCTCTGTCACCCAGGCTGGAGTGCAGTGGTGCCATCTTGGCTCACTGCATCTCTGCCTCCTGGTTCAAGTGATTTTCGTGCATCAACCTCCCAAGTAGTGGAATTACAGGGTGCCCACCACCATGCCCAACTTATTTTTGTATTTTTAGTAGAGATGGGGTTTCACCATGTTGGCCAGGCTGGTCTTGAACTCCTGACCTCAAGTGATCTGCCCACCTCAGGCTCCCAAAATGGTGGGATTACAGGCATGACCCACTGTGCCCAGTCACACACAGCTAATTAAAAAAATTTTTCTTTTCTTTTTTCCTTTTTTGCAGATGGGATCTCCTTATGTTGCCTAGGCTAGTCTCAAACTCCTGGGCTCAAGTAATCCTCCTGCTTCAGCCTCCCAAAGTTTTGGGATTACAGGCATGAGCCACTGTGCCTGGTCAAAAATGTTACGTTATAAATAACTTATTAACTGGCCAGGAGCGGTGGCTCATGCTTATAATCCCAGCACTTTGGGAGGCTGAGGTGGGTGGATCATCTGGGGTCTTGGAGTTCGAGACCAGCCTGGCCAACAAGGTGAAACCCCATCTCTACCCAAAGTACAAAAACTTAGCTGGGTGTGGTGGCAGGCATCTATAATACCAGCTATTCGGGAGACTGAGGCAGGAGAATCGCTTGAACTCGCGGCGGTGGAGGTTGCAGTGAGCTGAGATCGTGCTATTGCACTCCAGCCTAGGCAACAAGAGCAAAACTTCCCCTTAAAAAAAAAAAAGAAAAAAAAGAATTTAACTGATTTATGATCTTACTAGGTATTTAAATTTAACCCATCTAGTACGGAAAGAATACTAATCTAGGCCGGGCGCGTTGGCTCACGCCTATAATCCCAGCACTTTGGGAGGCTGAGGCAGGTGGATCACGAGGTCAAGAGATCGAGACCATCCTGGTCAACAAGGTGAAACCCCGCCTCTACTAAAAATACAAAAATTAGCTGGGCATGGTGGTGCGGGCCTGTAATCCCAGCTACTCGGGAGGCTGAGGCAGGAGAATTGCTTGAACCCAGGAGGCGGAGGTTGCGGTGAGCTGAGATCGCGCCATTGCACTCCAGTCTGGGTAACAACAGTGAAACTCTGCCTCAAAAAAAAAAAAAAAAAAAAAAAAAAAAGAATACCAGTCTGTGAAATGAGGGCTGAGCAAAGAGGAAATTAAAGCATGTAAAAATGGTCACACAAATGTCTTTAGGCCAATATCAGCATATAAGATAGTGCAATTAGTCTTAAGAGCTGAAAAAAAGGAGATGAGGGCACGCACACGATAAATGCTCTCTTTCCTTATTTTTATTATGAGATGGGTCTGGCTATGTTGTCCAGGCTGGAGTCCAGCGAAACTCCTGGGCTCAGGTGATCCTTCTGCCCCAGTTTCCTGATTACCCAGAACTGCAGGCATACAGTCTAGCTTCCTGCCTCCACACTGCCACCACCTTTTTTTGTGATTGAGTCTTGTTCTGTCACCCAGGTTGGAGTGCAGTGGTGCAATCCTGACTCACTGCAACCTCTGCCTCCTGGGTTCACACGATTCTCCTGCCTCAGACTCCCTCAGCCTCCCAAGTAACTGGGACTACAGGCATCCACCACCATGCCCAGCTAATTTTTGTATTTTTAGTAGAGATGGGGTTTTACCATGTTGGCCAGGTTGGTCTTCAACTCCTGATCTCAAGTGATCCACTTGCCTCGGCCTCCCAAAGTGCTGAGATTACAGGCATGAGCCACCGTACCTGTCTCCCACCCCCTTTTTTAAACCTCTGATAGACTGACCAGGAACATCACCTGAGAAGGTCTTATAATTATGCTTTCCCTTTTTGCTTCTCCATACCCTACACCTCTCACTCTATATGATTAATCTATTTCAACTATTTATTCCCCAATTCTCCTTTTAAGACGGAGAAGAACTATTTGAAAATGATGCATTTACAATTTCTCAAGATCTCAGAACGGAGGGGAAACTAGAAATTTGATGTTTAATGTATATACAAGTCCTCCTACTATCTAGGAGCAAACAGTATCCCACGCTTTCTATGGAAAATCATTCTTCCCTCCAACATCAGCCATGTATGTAGTTTAGGCAGCTAATACTGTAACCAACCCCAGAAACCCTTAGATTGGCCACTGTAACCCATCCTCCAGACTACATCATTGGGAGGCTGGGTCCCTAAAGCTGGTCTAGTGAACCCTCAGAATTTTTGCTGGGAAAAGTGGTACACAGACTTTTTCTCTTCTGCTGGGCTTAGAGGCAGAGAATGTGAGGCTATTGCTGCCAGGAGAGTCACCAACTAAGTGGAGCCTTCATAATCCAGAGGAAGTGAAGGTGGAAACTGGCGGCATTGTTTGAGACATGGATCAAGCTGTGCTGTGCCTAAAGCTAAATATATTCTTAAACTGTTAACTCACATAAACCAGTAGATTTCTGGGGTTTTTTTGGCTTAACCAATTTGCATCATCATACAAGTCATGTGCAACCAAAATGATCTTGATACTGTGTTGGGTACTAAGAGATGGCCTCAGTACAATCACAGAATGTAAACTCTAAAGAGTTTTTATTATTTTTGAGACAGGGTCTCACTCTATTGCTCAGGCAAGAGTGCAGTGGCACAATCATGGTTCACTGCAGCCTAGCCTCCTGGGCTCCCGTGATCCTCCCAACTCAGCCTCCTGAGTAGATGGGACTAGTTTTTGGTTTTGTCTTTTGAAATTGAAAATAGCCAGTTAATTATTAGCCAAAACCAAAACACTCAAAATCCACACCCAAGGAAAGAGGAAGCTGTAATTTCTCACCAAACTAAGAGTTTCTCCTTAAGTATTTTTTTCCTCTTGTTTTCTCCAATCCTCTCAGAACTCAGTCCTCAGTGTGATGCATAAGCATCACCTGAGAACTTATTAGAAATGCAAATTTTTACACCCTGCCCCAGACCAACAGAATTAGAAACGCTGGTGGTACCCAGCACTTTGTTTCAATAAGCCCTTCAGATGATAATGATCCTGAAAATTTGAAAACTTCTGCTCTAGCCAGTCTTTTCCTTTTTTCTGATTTCCCCTTTGCAAATATTCTTAACTCACCATAACATAGAAATGAAATTCCATTTTATGCTCACTCTAAACATTTGGTTTTTAATTTTAAATAATACGTAACATGCTTAAGGTATTTTTCCCTAAGGAAACAAGGTTAAATTAATTTGGGGAAAAAGATAATGTGAATTCAGGATATTCTAGCTGGTTAAAGAACCCGGGCTTTGGAACCAGACTGTGTGGGTTCAAACCCCTGCTAACTACACAGGTTTAATGATAGAATCTCTTTCACAGAGGTATTGCAAAACAGGGGTTCTTAATCTGGAGGCTTGTGAAAAATTTAGGAGATGGGGATTGGTAAATATGGATGAGGGGAGAAAAACCATTACATGTTTATTTTTGCTAAGCTCTAAATAAAATCTACCTTTTCTTCAATAATGAATGCAAGCAAACCACAGTAATATTAGCATAGCAGTATAGCAATTAGAAATTAGTATAGGAACCAGAAATTTTTATATTACTTTACAGCTGTGCAGATCCCAAAATAACATTTAGCTCATTGTAATTTGAAATTAGTTATCAGGTCAACCGATAAATCTTATATTTTAATGTGTTAAAGCTCATAATACTATATTAGACTTTTAATATTTTGATAGCTATACTTCAATATAATTGGTTTCATTTCTAATGCTCTGTATTTTGTTTCATTCTTTCAAAAACACTCTGAGAAGGAACCTATAGACTTAACCAGGCCACCAAAGGAGTGTTAGCATAAAAAATGTTTTATGTTAAGGTCCCCTACTGTAAAAGATTAAACATGATCAAGAGACTGCTTAAGAATTGCCTGGCACATATATAACCTCCATGTAACTACCAGCAATAACAACACTGACAATGATGATAGTGATGGTGTCAGCTTTCCATTTATGCCTAAAACTTACGGATGCAGTTTTCTTACCATTATCACATAAAGCAATTCTGCTTGGCACCCTGGCATTCAGTGGAAAATGTTCTGGATTCCTCGTTATTCCCCAATTTTTCAATAGGCCACATCATTACTTAAGATTCATTTAAACCCTTTCAATTCATTTTCTTTCACCCTTATTATCCTTCTGCTAGCTTTTCTAAATGCCACCTACTTGCTGATGTATATATATGTATTCTGACACCCTCCCATTCACCAGAGAGATCTGGGAAGTATCATGATTGGTTCAGGGATCAAAGAACAAATCACTATCATTATGTGAAGACAAGAAAAGAGAACTAAATTAGACAAATCTAAGGACTATGACTTATTCCTAAGAATAGATGTAGAGTCTTACAGGTATTGGTAATACAATTCCATGTGATTTTAAAACTATGATGGTTTTTGCCAGTTATAAAGAGTAAACAGCAAAATTTATAAACAATTTAAGAAATATACATGACAAAGTTGCCCTAAATCTAGTATTATTCAAGATCTCCTCCTAAATCCACTTGAGTACCTAATAAGTACATTCGTTATCTGATGCCACAAGGAACTACATGTAAGGAACTTACAGTCTAGTTAATAAACAAACATGCACATGAGCATCACCAAAAAACCACCATACCAAGCATTAAGTGCCAAGAAAAGGTGTTAGTAACCTTAATACAGAAATGTGATGAGAGACCACAGGATGAAACAGCTGAGGTTTCAATAAAAGAGAACTACAGATGAGAATTCAAGTTAGATATGAAAGAAAAGGTTATCTGAAGTAAGAAAAACAGCATAAGCAAGCTTAGAGATGGAAATGAACATAGTTCATGGACCAATGTGGTTGGAGTAGAAAAATTCTATTAAGATGAAACTAGGTATTACAAACCAGTTGGGAAAGGATGAATAACAAAGACAATCTCCCTTCATAGGGTTCATTTGTGACTAATTTATAGTCTATCTGATCAAACAAGTTAATTATTTTTAAAGTATGTAGAAAAAAGTGAGAGGGCTTTATCAGTAAGACAGTTTCTTACTGGCACTAAATTAAGCAAGATAGGTACAGTATCTTAAAAAACAGCTGGTAGTAAAGCCTTTCTTTGCAGACTCAAATTGTAGGTGTTTATTTTGGAATCTTAGGAAGTTCTGGGAAATTAGACTCCTGCCTGAGAAATCACTGTGATGAAAACTGGGGTGCAGCAGAATAGAAAAATTTGAGAACATAGAACCCAAGTGTGGAATAAGCTTTAAATTGCTGCTGTTGTATTACATGTGGTGCCATAATAGTGTATTTACATGACTGTTCTAAGGAAAGAGAACAAGCACTCAATTCAGAACAAATTTGAAGATTCATACTCTGGTTAACATAAGGAAGGTTCTATTTGACAGTGAAAACAACTACATGTTGCTTATTTTGTCTCAGGATTAAAAATGTTGCACCCAAGAATTCTGAAACAGAAAGCACACCATCAAGGAGACTAATACATCGTTTATCCAAGTGGAATGGAAGTTAAAGCACCCGGATTTATCAAAAACATAACCATAGTCGTGACACATTACCAAAAAAAAAAGGGTGAAGAGAAATACAGTCAGCCCTCCATCTAAGGGTTCTGCATCTGTTGATTCAACCAATTTTGGGCAAAATACATTTGGAAAAAAATTGCATCTGTACTGAACATGTATGGACTTTTCCTTATTTCATAAACAATACAGTATAATAACTATTTGCATAATATTTATACCATATTAGGTTTTATTGACTTTTTTTTTTTTTTTGAGACGGAGTCTTCTTGCTCGTCCCCCAGGCTGGAGTGCAATGGTGTGGTCTCAGCTCAATGCAATCTCCGCCTCCTGGGTTCAAGCAATCCTCCTGCCTCTGCCTCCCAAGTAGCTGGGATTACAGGCACCTGCCACCATGCCCAACTAATTTTTTTTGTATTTTTTGTAGAGACAGGGTTTCACCATGTTGGCCAGGCTGGTCTCAAACTCCTGACCTCAGATGAGCCACCTACCTCAGTCTCCCCAAGTGCTGGGATTATAAGTGTAAGCCACTGCACCAGCCTGTATTAGGTATTATACATCACCTAGAAAGAATGTTAAGTATACAGGAGGATGTGCATAGGTTATATGCAAAAACTACACCATTTTATATCAGGGATTTGAGCATCCACAGAGTTTGGCATCCTTGGGAGGTCCCAGAACCAATTCCCCATGAATACTGAGGAATCATTTATTGAGTATAGTATATTCATGCTGTGTCTTTTGATGTTCGTAAACTCTGAAAGCATAATTATTCCCATCTTAAACAAGAACCAAAAGCCCAGAAAGGTTAAGTGATCTGGCCAAGGCCACACAGTAAGCAGAGAGGCATGGATGCAACCTGGGGCATGACTCCAAATCATCAGCTTTTTTCATTGCACCATGCTGCCCAATTATAGTGTATACAGATAAAAATTTACATTTACATTTCCTAGAAAATTACAGCCAGTACAAAAAGGCATGTGTTTCATTTTACTGTAGTATTTTAAAGCAGCCATAAGGAGCTCCCTCCAGAGATGCAAATCCCTTTCAGTTTACTGCAATGGGCCACATAAATATTTTCATCTGCTGGGCGCGGTGGCTCACGCCTGTAATCCTAGCACTTTGGGAGGCCCAGCTGGGTGGATCATCTGAGGTCAGGAGTTCAAGACCAGCCTGGCCATCAGGGTGAAACCTCATCTTAAAAAAAAATATATATATATATAAAATATATATATATATATTTTTCATCTATGTGAACTACAGCACTTAAGAATTAGGAGGCAGATCAGGTGCAGTGGCTCATGTCTGTAATCCCAGCACTTTGGGAGGCTGAGGTGGGAGGACTGCTTGAGGCCAGGAGTTCATAAAACCCTGTCTCTACTAAAAATACAAAAAATTAGCTGGGCATGATGGCATACTCCTGTAATCCCAGCTACTTGGGAGGCTGAGGTATGAGAATTACTTAAACCTGAGTGGCCGGGCGCGGTGGCTCAAGCCTGTAATCCCAGCACTTTGGGAGGCCGAGGCGGGTGGATCATGAGGTCAAGAGATCGAGACCATCCTGGTCAACATGGTGAAACCCCGTCTCTACTAATACAAAAAATTAGCTAGGCATGGTGGCGCGTGCCTGTAATCCCAGCTACTCAGGAGGCTGAGGCAGTAGAATTGCCTGAATCCAGGAGGCGGAGGTTGCGGTGAGCCGAGATCGCGCCATTGCACTCCAGCCTGGGTAACGAGCGAAACTCCGTCTCAAAAAAAAAAAAAACCTGAGTGGTGGAGGCTGCAGTGAGCCAAGGTCCCTTGTGGGAAGAAAATAGGTTAGGAGATACAGGCACAGTTATTGTTCTCAATAAACTTCCAGATGAACATGTGTGGTGGCGGTAAGGGTATGTGTTTGTGGGAAGCTCTGAGACATGGGACAATCACATTCAAAAATTTACAGTATAATGTGATACTCTAATAAATGCATAAAGGTTCTACTGAAACACAGAAAGGAGTTATTAACTCTGTTGGGAGCTGTGCAAGGCTTCACTGTGATATTTCAGCAGAATTCAATATGAGTAAGACTTGGCCAGGTGTTAGGCGGGAGGAAGGCACCTAAAGCAAAAATAAAGAGATGAAAGACCAGGATACGTTCAGGGGACAATGAAGAGGAGTGCAGGAGAGGATGGTTAAGATAGGCTGGGGCTGGATTATGGCAACAGATCAAAGTATATTACCCTGTTGGAAGTTGTCATTTTATCCTTTTAGGTGACACAGAGACTGGCAGATTTTCAAGTATGGAAACGGTATGATAATTGTGCCTTGGTTAATTCAAGTGCCACTCTGCAGGCCAAACTGGACCAAGCGAAAAATTAAAGCTAGTAAAAGGAAAATCAACAATATGTGATGAACAAGTAGATGTGGAAGGAAAGAAGAAAGCAAAAAATTTTAAAAAGGCCAGGCAAGGTAGCTCATGCTTGTAGTCCCAAACACTTTGGGAGGCCAAGGTAGGAGGACCGGTGGAGGATAGGAGTTTGAGATTAGCCTGGGCAACATAGTGAGACTCATCATTACCTCTGTGACCAAAAAAAAAGTAAAAAAAAATTAGCTGGGCACAGTGGCTTGCGCTGTGCTCCTAGCTACTTGGGAGGCTTTATTCTGGGAGTGCAAGACCTTGTCTCTTTAAAAAAAAAACAAACAAAACAAGAAAAACTTAAGTTTTGGCCAGGTACAGTGGCTCATGCCCGTAATCCCAGCACTTTGGGAGGCTGAGGCAGGAAAGTCACTTGAGCCCAAGAGTTTGAGACCAGCCTGGGCAACATGGCGAAAGCCTGTCTCCACTAAAAATACAAAAATTAGTTGGGTATGGTAGTGCACCTGTAGTCCCAGCTAGTCTGGAGGTTGAGGTGGGAGGATGTTTTGAGCCAGGGGTGGGGGATGGAGGTTGCAAGTGATGAGATCAGCCACTGTACTCCAGCCTGGGCGACAGAGCCAGACCCTGTCTCAAAAACAAACAAATAAAATTTGTTTTATAGCTGGTGGACAAGAAGAATGGTAGTATCAGAAACCAAAAATTGAGAAGTCAAGATAAGCAGCTTAGTTTTAGATTGACTGGCAATACCATGTACACACAAATAGAAATGTCCACAGGGCAGGTAGAAATTAGGTGCTAAAGGAAATGAGGAAAAGAGGTCAGGAATAAAGACAGATCTGGGAGTCATTTGAATAAAGAAGAAAAAGAATGAGTGAGTATAGTTTTTCAGAATAGTAAATGACAAGAATTGAACCATACATAAAAATTGAAGGAAGAAAAAGGTAATGTGATACTTAAGGATAAAAAGTCCTCAAGAAAATGTCATTGTATTTACTAATTAAGAGAATATTGGCAATGTTTAGTATGCCTTTTTTTTGTTTGTTTTTAAGACAGAGTCTCGCTCTGTTGCTCTGGCTGCAGTGCAGTGGCACAATCTCAGCTCACTGCAACCTTTGCCTCCCAGGTTCAAGCGATTCTTTTGCCTCAGCCTCCCGAGTAGTTGAGATTACAGGTGCACGCCACTATGCCCTACTAATTTTTGTAAAGATGGAGTTTCACCATGTTGGCAGGCTGATCTTGAATTCCTGACCTCAGGTGATTGGTGTACCTTGGCCTTCCAAAGTGCTGGGATTACAGATTTGAGCCACTGCACACAGCCCTTCAGTATACTTTCAGTAGAGCTAATGGCAAGAAAGGGGAATTAAAGTAAAATTATAAGGAGAAATAATAAAGAGAAAATAAGAACCTAAATGTCATAAACGAGACTGGATTAAAAAAGAAAAAAGGCTCACACTTGTAATCCCAGCACTTTGGGAGGCTGAGCGAGGCAGGCGGGTCAAAGGTCAGGAGTTCGACACCAGTCTGGTCAACATAATAAAACCCCGTCTCTACTAAAAATACAAAAATTAGCTGGGTGTGGTGGCACGTGCCTGTAGTCCCAGCTACTTGGGAGGCTAAGGTGGGAGAACTGCTTGAACCCGGGAGGTGGAGAGGTTGCCATGAGCCAAGACCACGCCACTGCACTCCAGCCTTGGTGACAGAGTGAGACGCTGTCTCAAAAAAAAAAAAGAAAAGAAAAAGAAAAGAAGTTGAAGGCTGGGTGTGGTGACACACACCTGTAGTTCTAGCACCTTGGGAGGCCAGGGCGAGAAGATCGCTTGAGCCCAGGAATTTGAGACCAGCCTGGGCAACATGGTTGCCACAAAAAGTACAAAAATATCAGTCAGTGTGGTGGTGCACACCAGTAGTCCCAGCTACTGTGGAAGCTGAAGTGGGAGGATCACTTGAGCCTGGGAGGTCAAGGCTGTAGTGAGCCATGATTGTGCTACTCCACTCCTGACACCTTGATCATGTTGGGGTCACCACCTGAGATCACTGATCACAAACTGCAGAGGTCTGTCCTGCAGACCCTGACTCAACACCAGATGAATAAAATACACTCACACACACCAGAATACAGTGAATCTGAGTGGGCTAGGGATGGCTGTCAGCTGCTTTTAGAGGGTGATTGCAGCTAACTGACCACCACTTGCTGCTGCTCCTCCTCACATTTATTCAGATAGATTTAATAACAGAGGTTCTAAGTCAACATACTCGTGGATAATTAACTTGGTTAAAACAGTGGTTTTAAGATGATAAAAGGTCTTGGTTCTGGAGCTCAGAGTAAACACCATTAACCGGTAACTCCCCTTCAACCTCCCCGAGAGGACCATCCAGCACAAGTTTACTTGAGTAAACAGAGTAGAGACAAAGGGATGTGGGGTAAACAGACTTAACTGGGGAAGCTTTATTATCCTAATCTTACCCTATGACTTAAAGTTCTAAGGTAAAGAACTGGCTGCCTTCAGCCTGTTCCATTAAAATCTTTCGGCCTTCCAAAAGGTTTGAAACTATAATCTTGTAACTTTCCCCAGTATTTCCCTAATATTTTGCCAGCCACCCCAAGTGAATCCCAACACACTCTAGCCTAAGCAATGGAGTAAGACCCTGTATCAAAAAAATAAAAGTGGTCTATCAATATACTTTTATATATAAAGGCATTTAACCAAGAAGGATGAAAGAATACAAACCCATTTTATGATAATGGAGTGGGGATGAGAAGATATACCATTGGGGACAGTGGTCAAAGGAGATTTTCATTTTATCTGTAATGTTTCCATTTTTTACACATATAGCTGGAAGCAAATATAACTAATTGATGATGGTTTTTAATTCTGGACATTGGTTTATAATTGTCAAAATGGTGATGTGATTGAGGTCAACTGACAAAGAGAATGTGAAATTGTTTACACAGCATGCTCCTATCAGAATATACCTTCTGTGGTTTCCAAAGGGGTATACATCTGTGGATAACACTCTCACAGAGGCAGAATTCTAATTCACTTTACCATTGCAGGAGGGGGTTAGAGGAATAGACCATTCTCTCTGCTCTTTCTCCCATCTGACCATTCTGGGGACATTCTGGCTACATTCCTTGCCCATTCACTAGATGCAAGTAAGTAATGCAAAACCAGAAGCATTTCTCAGTAAGTCCAGGCTTCAAATCAGAGGTCCATTCCTGCAGTCTGTTATATTCTTTGAACTGTTTTCTGAAAATTCAATCTTAACTTTGAGAAGTTTTAGAGAAAAATAAGAAAGGTGGTGGTGAAAGAGAAAGTGATACATAACTTCTTACTAAAGAACTGAAGCAATGAAAGTTAGAAGACCTAACTAAGGTTAGGCTTATGAGTGGTTATAATTTCAGGGAAATGGTATTTGTGATGCTGAAACATTCATGACACTAGAAAAATCACCCCCCCTTTCCAGCATTCTTGTTTACCCACAATAATTTAAAAGATTCAAGACCGGCGTGGTGACTCACATCTGTAATCCCAGCACTTTGGAAGGCCGAGGCAGGCAGATCATCTGAGGTTGGGAGTTCCAGCCTGACCAACATGGAGAAACCTGTCTTTACTAAAAATACAAAAAGTTGGTCTACGGCCAAAGGTTAAAAAAAAAAAAAAAAAAAAAAAAGGTCTACGGCCAAAGAAAAAAAAAATACAAAAAGTTAGCCGGGTGTGGTGGCACATGCCTGTAATCCCAGCTACTCGGGAGGCTGAGGCAGGAGAATGGCTTGAACCCAGGATGCAGAGGTTGCAGTGAGCCGAGATCAAGCCACTACACTCAAGCCTGGGCAACAAGTGCAAAACTGTTTCAAAAAAAAAAAAAAAAAGTTCAAATAGTAAATTTATATAAAACACTTAAACAGTTTATAAAAACAAAAGGCAATCAAAAGTATATCCATATATATACTTTCCACCTACAAATACTACAGTAATTAAATTTATCAATATAAATAATAGCTTAAGTGAGTTATTTGCAAAAGACAAGGGAATTCAACTTCAGCTATTAGGAAATTGCCACTAGTTGGCCAAGTTCAGTGGCTCATGCCTTTAATCCAGGTACTTTGGGAGGCCGAGGTTGGTGGACTGCTTGAGGCAAGGAGTTCGACACTAGCCTGGCCAACATGGTGAAACTCTGTCTCTAAAATTAGCCATGTGCGGTGGTGTACGCCTATAGTCCCAGCTACTCAGGAGACTGAGGGAGAAGAATTGCTTGAACCTGGGAGGCACAGGTTGCAGTGAGCCAAGAGATTGTACCACTGCATTCCAGCCTAGGTGACAGGGTGAGACTTCGTCTCAAAAAAAAAAAAACTTGCCACTAGTTTAAAAATCCTGAAAGATTAAGTGGTATAAATTGAATATACCATTCATGTTACCATCGAAAGAGTCCTTGACAGTTTAGGCAACACAAACACCACTGGAATTAAAGCTCCATAAGGGCTTTTTTTAAATGTTCAATTCACCACTATATACCAAGGGCCTAGAATGGTACTGGGCATATGTAGACACTCAGTATTTGTTAAATAAATTCAATAAATATAAATGTTTAATAATTGATTCATTGTAAAATAACACCTTTTTTTTTTAAAGACAGGGTCTTGCTCTGTTACCTGGGCTAGAGTACCCAGCAGTGCAAACATGGCTCACTGCAGCCACGACCCCCAAGGAATCTTTCCACCTCAGCTTCCTATTTGGGACCACAGGCATGTGACACCATACCTGGCCTAATTTTTAAATTTTCTGTAGAGACTGAGTCTCGCCATGTTGCCCAGGCTGGTCTCCAACTCCTGGACTCAAGCAATCCTCTCATCTCAGTCTCCCAAAGTGCTGGGATTACAGGCGTAAGCCACTGTGCCTGGCCTAAATAAAATACATAACCTAACCTAAAAGGAACAGAACAATATGTTACACATATTTCCTTAGTCTTTACAAAGATAAAACCTGCATTAAATAAATACACACATGAACAATTATCTGAGCTAAATTCTGTTCCTCAAAGATTGGCACCAAAAACCAGGTTAGGGAGAAGCCAAATTCATGAAAAGATTTCTGGGTCCTAATAGGCTGACAAATCTTAGTCTCTTGGGCCTGTCGATACTCCTTCAAGTGAACCATGTTGAGTATCTTTGTGTTCAACTTGCAGTAGGGCCAGCCCAGATGAAGCAAATTGTAAACATAAAGTAGATGGGGGAAAAATGGCCAAACTGGTTTACGTTAGTCTTAAGTGCCTTCTATTGGGCTAACACAGAGTGTTTTGTTGTTTTATAGAGATTAAGTTTTCATTTACTGTAACCCTGTGAAGTAGGATATTCCCATTTTATAAATGATGACATACATAGTGTCAGAATGTAAGTTCAAAGTCACATAGCTAGTAAGTGGCAGAATTCAAATTTCATGCTTTCTTCTATCTCTGAAGCCCAAGCTTTACTCACTATACCCTACTATCTTTTACCATGAAAGATATCACTGCCTTAGGACTTAGGGCAGTCATTTTCAGCCATATCTGAAACATTTAAAAAGCTTTATAGATGTCCAGGATCTACCCTACAGAAATTTTTGATCTTATTAGTCTTAGACAGGATCCAGCATCCATGCATATTTTGAAATGCTCCCCAGGTAATTCTAACATGGAAGTAGGCTACCAACTACTAATCCAGACAATAAAGGTCTTTGACAGTCATGTTAAAAATCTACCTTAAGGTATGTCAAAAAGAGAACAAAGATGAGAGTAAGCCAGTGTCATAGTCACCTGCTTCAGTAAATGGCAGCCAAAACCTTCACATTTCTGTTGAGAAGTTTTAAATGCCTCACTAGTATTTTTTTTTTTTTTTGAGACGTAGTTTCACTTTGTCGTCCAGGCTAGAGTGCAGTGGCGCGATCTTGGCTCACTGCAACCTCCGTCTCTCAGGTTCAAGCAATTCTCATGCCTCAGCTTCCCAAGAGTTGGAACTACAAGCACGCGCCACTATGCCTGACTAATTTTTGTATTTTTTTAGTAGTGACAGGGTTTCACCATGTAGGCTAGGCTGATCTCGAATTCCTGACCTCAAGTGATCTGCCTCGGCCTCCCAAAGTGCTGGGGTTACAGGGGTGAGCCACCGTGCCAGACCTCACTCTTTGGCTTCTTACTTTTAGGGAAATCTCCAAAGAGCATATGAAAAGCTAGGTTAGCTGTTGGACATAAGAGCATTTCTAGGCCAGGCGCGGTGGCTCACGCCTGACATCCCAGCACTTTCTGAGGCTGAGGCAGGGGGATCACTTGAGCCCAGGAGTTTGAGACCAGCATGGGCAGCATGGCAAAACTCCGGCTTTATAAAAATACAAAAAATTAGCTGGGCGTGGTGGCATGTGCTTGTAGTCCCTGGCTACTAGAGAGGCTGAGGTGGGAGGATCACCTGAGCCCAGGAGCCGGGGGCTGCAATAAGCTGAGACCACGCCACTGCCACTGTATTCCAGCCTGGGTTACAGAGACCCTGTCTCAAAAAAAGAAAAAAAGTCACTATGTAAAAATGAAAGCAAGAGGTCCTCAGAGGAAAAAAATAATTACAAAATACCCTGCATCAGAACAGGGTCTCAACAGTTTAGAATTGGCAGTGGCAGGTGGTCTCCTCTACGAATAATTTAATTTGCCACAATTTGCCAATTTACAATGAAAGGAATACCTGGTAAATTATCAGACCCCTAGACAACTGGGGAAACTGACAAATAAGTTTGTGCATTAGTTCACAACAAATACTTAATTACCTACTGAGTACCAGGCTCTATTCTGGGATTTGAGATAAACAATAAGTTTCTGCCTTGCAAGAGCTTGTAAACCACACACATATATAATGGCAGAATGTTGACCTGAAACAAGGACTGGATGAATCACCAGTTATCCCAACTGAAAAAAATCAGTGACATAATTTCTATCAATTGAGACGGCTCAAAATTCTAAGCTCCAAAAAAACGTCTGTCACCCTGGAAGGATATGTACATTTGGGTCATTTGTGTTCTGAGTGTGGCAGAACCAAACAGCATTTAATTAGATATAAACTCAATTAAGGGAGGCCCTTCATTTAACACCTTATAGTTGGAATTTTACTTAGTACAAAGAGTTGGTACCACCTGCTGAAATGGGTGGCAAGTGATGCCTATTGAGAGTTGTAAGCAACCACAAACATCATGAATTAGCTTGCACAACTTGCTATGCCAGGAAGTAAGACTTGGCTGGGGGAAATGTGGATCTAGAGTCTCCAAAAACTCAGGGTAGAACCCACGGACTAGAATTTCATCAGCAGAGGGCGGTGCAGCTGACTTCACAAAGAGTATCATCGACCGGGGCCCCCCAACAATGGGCAACTGACTCCGGTACTAGCTGAAATGTCTTCAATGAACTCAACGATCGTCAAGTACGCTAAGTGTTCAGCGTTGGACTCATTTGGCAGTTTTCCATAACCTCTACTCTGGACTGACCGTTAAAGCTCCCTTGCGGATACTCTGACCTTACAGTTCGGAGGTGGGGACGGGATGAGGGGGTGCGGGGACAGGGAAAGGGGGGAGAATGAAATCAGCCAATCAGACTTTCTAAAAGAATGCTTATCGTTGGTTCTTAGAGACTTACAATTATAAGAGGGTCATTCCCCTGAAAGATAATTCGGTTCTTCTTGCCACTGACATCGCTGACAAACACTTTACAAGTTGTGAGGGGGAGGGGAAGAGGGTAAGAAAAAGAAACTAATCTTGTGGGTTAACGTAAGTCCCTCTCACATCAAAACGGGGTTCCAAAGAAACCAGACGCCACTCCTTGGCCAAGTTTCACCCAAATTCTACGACCCAGGCCGCTCGCTCTGTCCGCCCCCAAGTCTAGACTGAAAACTTTCTGCGCCTTTCACAGCCCCCTGGCCGTGGAACCCCTCTCGGCACGCCGGGCTCTGCTCACCAAGAGCCTTGAGAGCGGGCGCGGGCAGTGCGAGAGCGAGGGTCCGCGGCTCCCCGTCCCCCACACAGCGGCCCGTACCTGTCCAGCATCTGCTGTAGGGCTTGATCCGGCATCTTCCGCGGAGCCGGCGCACTCGACCCTCCCCAGTAGACCTGCTCAGGGCCAGGCCCAGGGACAATAGCACTGAGAGGCGGTAGAGTAGGCCTCAGTCCCGCGGCAGTCGCGAACCCGCCACCCAGCTTCCCGGGGCAGCTCGGCTAGCCAGGCGACGGCTGTGCGGAGGCTGCGGGCGTTCGGGGTAGGCGGCAGAGAGCAAGGAGGAGGAGCCTGAGGCGGGGAGGCGGCGATCGCGGCCCGGGTTCCTGCCCGTCGGCCCGAGGTTCCGGTCCATGGACCGCGGGCGCCAGGCTGCTGCCGGCGGAGGAGCTACCTTTGTGAGGTAAGAGTCTCCGCCTCCGTGCGCGCCGGGGTCACGACGTAGGGCGGCCCAGAGCAGCCTGGGAGATGTAGTCCTCGGACCGTCCCCGCTAGAGGCTGCACAGCCCGCGCGGACCAACGCCTCCGCGCCCGCCGCCGTTTGGCCGGCGCCCTCCCGTTTCCTTCCTCCTGGGGGAGAAAATGTCCTTCGGGCGGCTTTCCAGGAAGCAGCAGGATGCGCCGCTCCACTGTCAGTAGCAACAAGGTCAGCCTTCCCTGCCTGTTTCTTTTCGCCTCCGCTCTTGCCCTCAGGTGGGACCGAGCCAGGTGAGGGGAGGGGGCTGAAGGGCCATTTCTCATCAGGGTCCTCAGCCCCGGCCGTGGCGTCGGGGCGGGCAGTGGCGGAGGTGGTGGTGGTAGAAACTCCTTTCGAAGCCCCCGGCGCTGGCGCCAGCCTCTCCTGCGGCAGAGCCCATTTTGGAGGAATTACACCACCCCCTCAAGGGGTCGGCTGCTTGGGTGCGTGAGGTTTTTCTTGAGGGGGCGGGCAAGTCGGGACTGCCTGGACCAGACGGCTTCCACCCGAGTCTCTCACTGTGTGTTTGGGGCTGGGGAGTGGGGGAAGAAAAGATGATTCTCTCCCTCGCCAGAAACCTTCTCAAATGAGCCTGGGCTTTCAAGGGCTCGCCGACAGTCTCCAAATGGAACACGTTGGTGAATAAACGGCTCTTGCTTACTCAGCTGTGGGTTGTCAGGGATGTTTGTTTCTCTCTCTGCTGCTGGTCACTGTTAACCGTTTCTGGTCGCGTTGACACCTTCAAGCAGGTGGATTGGGAGTGGCAGGGTGGGGGAAATCAAATCAGTCACTCGTAGGGTCAGCTTCTGACGTTCGAGGGATAGCTTTGGCGGGAGGAAAGAGCTGTTGACTCAAACGAATGCGTTTTTTGGACGACCTGTGGCGTTTTCTCTAGGGCTATGATTGGTAGGACGTCTGGTAGTTTTCCCTTGATTATGTCTAATTTCTGCTGCAAGATGTTTGATTTTTTTAAAAAATGAAAATGTGTCTTTAAAGTCTTTTTTAAATGTAGAATTTTACAATCAACTTTTCATTATCTGTTCAAAATTTGCAAAATATATTTGAACTAGAGTGTTCATTACTGGGAAAAAACAACCACCCCCCAAAAATGTGACCAGAAGTTTATTTGGCCTACAATTTTTGAAAAATGCTTTTGAGAAACAGCACCCCACTCAACACACACAAACACTCCTCCTAGGGAAAGAAAATGAGTAATCAGGGTATCTAAAAATCAGGGTGTCTAAATATATATATAGTTTTGTAGAGACGCGGTTTCGCCATGTTGCCCAGGCTGGTCTTGAACTCCTGGGCTCAAGCGAACCGCCCACATTGGTCTCCCAAAGTGTTGGGAGTACAGGCGTGAGTCACCGCACATGGTTGATGTGTAATATTTTGTTAATTTAGTTTGAGAGATGGCTCTGTCGCCCAGGCTGGAGTGCAGTGGCTCGATCATGGCTCACTACAATCTTCACCTTCCGGGTTCAAAGGATCGTCCTGCTTCAGCTTCCCAAGTAGCTGGGACTACAGGTGTGTGCACCACGCCCAGCTAATTTTTGTATTTTTTAGTAGAGACGGGGTTTTACTATATGTTGGCCAGGCTGGTCTAGAACTCCTGACTTCAGATGATCAGCCCATCTCGGCCTCCCAAAGTGCTGGGATTATAGGCTTGAGCCACCGCGCCCGGCCTATTTTATTTTTTTGAGACAGAGTCTCCCTTTGTTTTCCAGGCTGGAGTGCAGTGGCATGATTTCGGCACACTGCAATCTCTGCCTTCTGGGTTGAAGCTATTCTCGTGCCTCAGCCTCCCAAGTAGCTAGGATTACAGGCTCGCACCACCATGCCCGGCTAACTTTTGTATTTTTCCTAGAGACAGGGTTTCACCATGTTGACCAGGCTGATCTTGAACTTCTGATCTCAGGTGATCCGGCTGCCTTGGCCTCCCAAAGGGCTAGGATCATAGATGTGAGCCACTGCGCCCAGCCCAGTGTCTTAACATTTTAAATTATTATTTTTTGCTCCTGGTGTTATATCAGTCTAACCTTATCATGTACTTATATCTTAAGCAATTGTCAGCCATAGGAGTTGGATATATACTTCCTGCTTAAAAACAGAATTTTATCCCAGCATATGGATGAAGTAGATTAGTACAGACTCCAAGATTCTAAGATCTTATCCAATGTTAGAATTTCTATTTCAACTGAAATTGGAAAATATGATACCTTTTGTTGATAGCAAAGACATATGCACATGGACCTTATTATACCAACAAATGGATTTTATGTTTGCATTTTTATGAAAAAGCCTCCTGGCTGTGTCAAAAACCCTCTGAAGTACAAAAAAATCCTGTTACTCATCTAAAGGGTGATTAGCACATGACCCAGTAATTCCACTTCGAGGTATTTTCAAGAGAAATGAAAACATATGTCTACACAAAATCTTGTTTGTGAATGTTTATGCAGCATTATTCTTTTTTTTTTTTTTTTTTGAGACAGGGTCTTATTTTGTCATCCAGGCTGGAGTGCAGTGGCGCCAGCTCACTGCATCCTTAACCTCAGGGGTTCAAGCCATCCCCCTACCTCAGCACCCCCAAAGTAGCTAGGTCTACAGGGGCGCACCACCATGCCTGGGTTTAAAAAAATTTTTTTTGTAGAGTTGGCATTTTGCCATGTTGCCCAGGTTGGTCTTGAACTCGTGAGCACAAGACATCCTCCCACCTAAGCCTCCCAAAGTGCTAGGATTATAAGCTTGAGCCATGGTACCCAGCCTACAGCATTTTTCTTGATAGCCAAAAAGTGGAAACCCAAATATCCACCAACTGATAAGTGGATAAACCACGTGTGGTATATCATACAATAGAATATTATTAGGGGAAAGGAATAAAGTTATGATATATGCTATAACATGAAAGAACCTTGAAAACACTATGCCAAGTGAGAGGAGCCAGTCACAAAGACCACATACTGTATGATTCTATGTGCATAAAATGTCAAGAATAGGCACATCCATAGAGACAAAAAGTATATTAGTGAATGCATAGGGCTGAAGGGGTTGGGGAGAAATGGGGAGTGACTACTACTGAGTATGAGTTTCCTTATTGCGGGGATGAAAATGTTCTAGAATTAGATAGTGGTTTGGTTATACAATTTTGTTAATTATATCACAAATAAGATACAATTAGATTACGATAATAGTGGCAAAACTCTGTAAATATACTCAAAAAACCAATTATACACTTAAAATGGATGAATTTTAATGTTGCGTAAATTACATCTCAGTAAAGCTTTTAAAAGAGCAATTATCGGCGGGGCACAGTGGCTCACGCCTGTAATCCCAGCACTTTGGGAGGCCAAGGTGGGTGTATCATGAGGTCAGGAGTTCAAGACTCAGCTTGACCAAGATGGTGAAACACTGTCTCTACAAAAAATACAGAAATTAGCCGGGTGTGGTGGTAGACGCCTGTAATTCCAGCTACTTGGGAGACTGAGGCAGAGAATTGCTTGAACCTGGGAGGCAGAGGTTGCAGTGAGTCAAGATCAAGTCGATATACTCCAGCCTGGGCGACAGAGCAAGACTCTGTCACAAAAAAAAAAAAAAAAAAAAGAAAAAAAAAAAGCAATTAGCTTTGTATAAAATATTCATGAGGATATCTAAAAAGAAACAGATAACTGATAATTCTTTATTATCAAACTTGTTTTTTATTAGTATCAGCAAAAATAGTGATTGATAAAACTGAGGAAATAAATTCTAACATTTGAAATGGGTGACACATATAGTCTGAATTTCGATATTGTTTGTCAACTTTGTTTTTTTGTGGCTCTTATATTTTCTAATAAGACTCAGAATAATTGGAATTATAACATATTCTCTGATTTTGAAGGAAAAAAGTCTTAATTATTTAGAGATTAGTCTGACCAAAACCACATTGAAATGCACTCCTGCATTTATATATGGTTAAAAGTGTATAAAAGTTTATAATAGTGGTGCATACCTATAATCCCAGCTGATACTCAGGAGGCTGAGTCAGGAGAATTGCTTGAACCTGACTCAGAATTGCAGTGAACTGAGATTGTGCCACTGCACTCCAGCCTGGCGACAGAAAGAGACTCTGTCTCAAAAAAAAAAAAAAAGTCTATGATAAATGATATTCAGCCAAGAGAGTAACTAAACAGCATGACTACAGCCAAAAACATTTCTTTTCCTCAGAGATATATTTTGAAATAGAAATTAACCTACTGAAAATATTTAAAGATTCCTAAAGTAACTAGGACAAATGTACAGTTCTAAAGAGTTATGGAATATTTTAATAATTCTATAATGGATTTAGAGGTACCTGAGTATGAACTTCTCTAAATATGTCAAAAAATTTAGAATAATATATCACTCTAATGTTCTTCCATCACACTTGTTTTGAACTGTCTACCAAAAAGGGTCCTGGAGTATTCCCTAGAGAAATGGTATAATATTTTTAGGACCCTCTAAGGAGAACTGTCAATTGCCAAATTTGGTGATAAACTGCAGGCTGAGCCCTCATTCCAAGCTACAAAAAGTTTTTTTTTTCATTAATTCCTTCAGCAGGTGTTTCCAGAAAATATATGCGTAGGTACGCTAGTAGCAAATTAAACTATACCTACCTTTTTTTTTTTTTTTTTTTTTTAAGATAGAGTCTTGCTCTGCTTGCTGCCCAGGCTGGAGTGCAGTGGTACCATCTCAGCTCACTGACTGCAACCTCCGACTCCCAGGTTCAAGTGATTGTCATGCCTCAGTCACCAGAGTAGGTGGGATCACAGGCATGTACCACCATGCCTGGCTAATTTTTGTATTTTTAATAGTGATGAGGTTTCTCCATGTTGGCCAGGCTGGTCTCGAACTCCTGGCCTCAAGTGATCTGTCTGCCTTGGCCTCTCAAAGTACTGGGATTATAGGCATGAGATACTATATCTGCCCTATAGCTGACCTATAGCTACCTTTCAGAGACATACACTCTATATACCTAAAAATGTTTGTATTTAGAAAAATAAAAGCAAATAAAATGGTATAATAATGAAATATTATATAATGATGACATGGCATGATAGCATTTGAGGAAGTGTCAAATAAATGGCATAGAAGTATACAGTGATGTAGAAGTTCCACAGGAAATTGTTGTGGACTGGTGTGTTAAAGAGAGCTTTGTAAAACCGATCTAGGCTTTACTTTGTAGCAAGAGGAGTAATTATGTAGGTGAAAGAGGTAGAGAAGAATCTTGGATATGGGTAAGGATGAAAGGATGTAAAGAAAGAAGTTATTCTTTATAACTTGAACTATAGATCTCTAGTATGTAAATGGAAAATATGAAGGGCTGGTGCTATGGTTTGAATATGTCCCTCAGTGTTCATGTGTTAGAAACTTAAATTCTAAGGCGGGGTGCAGTGGCTCATGCCTGTAATTCCAGCACTTTGGGAGGCCGAGGCGGACGGATCACTTGAGATCAGGAGTTCAAGACCAGCCTGGCCAATATGGTGAAACCCCATCTCTACTAAAAATACAAAAATTAGCCGGGCATGGTGGTGTGTGTGCCTGTAATCCCAGCTACTCTGGAGGCTGAGGCAGGAGAATTGCTTGAATCCAGGAGGTAGAGGTTGCAGTGAGCTGAGATCATGCCACTACACTCCAGCCTAGGCAACCGAGTGAGACTCTGTCTCAAAAAAAAAAAAAAAAGAGAGAGAGAGAGAAAGAAACTTAAACTCTAATGCAGCAGTCTTGAGAGGTGGAATATTTAAGAGGTGATGAGGTCATGAGGACTCTGCCCTCATGAATGGATTAATATAGTTATCAAGGGAGTGAGTTCATTATCTTGAGAGTGAGTTTGTTATAAAAGTGAGTTCGGTCTTCTCTTGGTCTCTGTCTCTCACTTTGACCATGTGATTCCTTCTGCTGTATTACGGTGTGGCAGGAAGGCTCTCACTGGTTTTGGCCCCTTGGTCTTGGACTTCCCAGCCTCCAGAACTGTGAACCAAGTAAATTCCTTTTCTTTATAAATTACCTATTCTCAGGTGTTCTGTTATAGCAGCATAAAATGGACCAAGACAACTGGATAAATAGGGAGAATAGTTTAAAAACCTTGCAGAATTAATTCATTTAACAAATATTGAATGTTTGTGACAGGCACTAAGCTAGGCATTGAAGATACAATGATGAGCAAAAACAGGCAGTCTTTACCTTTTTTGTGGGGTTTATAGTTTATCATGGGAAGGATTATCACATAAATAAATTTATCAAATTGCAAATGTGGTACATAGTATTATCAGAGATTATAACTAGGATTTGGCTTAGACCAGGAGGTCATGGAAAGTTTCTCTGAGGAAGTGTGTTATACCGAGGCCTGAAGAAGAACAGGCATTAACTAGATAAAGGGAAGAGGGAAGAACATTCCAGGGCAAAGAACAGCGTGTGCAAATACTTTGTGAAGGAAATTATGAATAGAAGAAACTGAAACAAAAAGAAGATCTTGGGGCAAGAAAAAACCAAAAATATCAGTAAGTGACAGACTATGAAGCAAAGAGCTTTGTAGGCCAGTTTAGGGAATTTTGCCGTATTCTAGGAGAGGAGGAAGCTGCTTGTGGGGAGGGTTTAGGCATAAGAAATAAACCGCATTCTGGGCTGAGCACAGTGACTCATGCCTGTAATCCCAGCACTTTGGGAGGCTGATGTGGGTGGATCATCCTAGGTCAGGAGTTCAAGACCAGCATGATCAACATGGTGAAACCCCATCTCTTCTAAAAATAGAAAAAAAAAATAGCTGGGTGTGGTGGCACATGCCTGTAATCCCAGCTACTTGGGAGGTTGAGGCAGGAGAATTGCTTGAACCCGGGAGGCAGAGGTGCAGTGAGCCGAGATTGTGCCACTGCACTCCAGCGTGGACGACAGAGTGAGAACCTGTCTCAAAAAAAGAAAGAAAGAAAGAAAGAAAGAAAGAAAGAAATAGACCCCATTCTGTAGGAATTGGAAAGTTAACTTGTAGTGGTTCCTGAACCTGCTATAGGTCAGATTAACTGCCCTGGAAATTTTAATCTGTGTCTTGCAGTGGTGCCTAATTGGCTGTCTTTTTAACAAGTTCTCTAAATGATTATTAATGTTAGAGAATCTCTGCAAAGATAACATAGATTTGAGTCTTACCATTGATAGTCAGAAGCTTGGCAATTTGGGCAGGTTACAGAATGTCTTTTAGTCATATTCCTCATCTCTGGGGTGGTGGCGGTAGGGGCAGGGAGAGAATTAAAGAACCTACCTGTTTGAATTCCTGGGAGGAACACATGAGAAAATTCCTTTAAATTCTTCAGTACAAGGCCAGACATGTGGTTAAGAGCTCTTAATAATTATTACTGAAAGTTCTTCAGTAAAAATGAGGGTGATTTAGGGATTTTTTTTTTTTTTTTTTTTTTTGAGACAGAGTTTTGCTCTTGTTGCCCAGGCTGGAGTGCAATGGTGTGATCTTGGCTCACTGCAAACTCCGCCTCCCAGGTTCAAGCGATTCTCCTGCCTCAGCCTCCCAAGTAGTTGGGATTACAGGCATGCGCCACCATGCCAAGCTAATTTTTTGTATTTTTGGTAGAGACAGGGTTTCTCCATGTTGGTCAGGCTGGTCTCAAACTCCCGACATCAGGTGATCTGCCCACCTTGGCCTCCCAAAGTGCGGGATTACAGATGTGAGCCACCGTGCCCAGCTGGTTTAGGGGATTTTTTTTTGAGACTGCATCTCACTCTGTAGCCCACACTGGAGTGCAGTGGTGCAATCACGGCTGCGGCCTTGTCCACTGGCTCAGGTGATCCTCCCACTTCAGGCTCCTGAGTAGCTAGGACTACAGGCACATGCCACCATGCCCAGATAATTTTGTGTATTTTTTGTAGAGACAGGGTTTCGCCATGTTGCCCAAACTGATCTTGAATTCCTCAGCTGAAGTGATCCACCTGCCTTGGCCTCCGAAAGTGCTAGGATTACAGGCATGAACCACTGTGCCTGGCTGATTTAGGAAATTAATCTTGAAGTGGTATGTATGATGGGTTAGAAACAGAAATAAGTTAGGCCTCAGCTAGGTCTCAGTAACTTGACCGTGGTCTATAAGCATTTTCAGAAATTTGCTTTAACATGGCTATTAGTTTTTGACAATCCTTAGATAGGTTAAGTAGTTGAAGTATATAATATCCCTGTTACTCTCTAAGGGACGTTAGGAGGAGGCTTCAGTCCCCAGAATATGTTTTACTGGTTTAACATCTACAGGATTACTTTGAATTGACTTTGTTTTCTTCATTCTAGACAGAGGCTTCACTTGCTACTTACAGAGGACTGTCTAAAACCTGTCTTCATTTGCTACCCAGAGAATAGAATCTTATCTGCATATATTCACTGTAATGGGGTAGATATTTACAAAAGATAATTTCACAAATCATCGTCATCTACCAATTTTGCTTTCTCCTC
This sequence comes from Aotus nancymaae, assembly GCF_030222135.1. Classification (NCBI taxonomy): domain Eukaryota; kingdom Metazoa; phylum Chordata; class Mammalia; order Primates; family Aotidae; genus Aotus; species Aotus nancymaae. Next base: position 38,181,429 of record NW_026988421.1, read on the forward strand.
ACAAATATGATAGAAGAGCCATTAATTTTCATTATCCTTGCTTAAATTCCTTTCTCTGGCTTTATGTATCCTTCAGCTATGCAGTGGTCATGAGTAGAGGAACTTTCTGTAGCTTGTTCCTGGAGTATCAATTTTATAAGAAAATGTATATATAAAGAATTATTTTCCTTTTTAAACAAACATGGATTTCATAGAGCAGCAGTTCTCAAGGTATGGCCTTGCAGACCCCAGGGTTCTCTGAGACCCTTTCCATGGAACATGTGAAGTCAAGACTATTTCATAATAGTAGTAAAACATTATTTGCATTTTTCACGGTATTAGCATTTACACTGATGGGACCAGCAACAGTAGATAAAACTCTGCACCTTAGCACCATTCAAGGCATTGGCACTAAATGTTACTAATGATCATAAAGTTTTCATTACCATGTGCATGCAAAATCAAAACAAAACAAAAAACTAGTTTCATTTAATGTCCATGATTAAACAGTAGAAGGTACTCATTAATCTTGACTTTTAGATACACATATTTTTAATAATCTGTATGATAAAATGGGACATATGCATACTTCTGTATCCAAAGTATGATAGTAGGTACAGTTAAGATGCAAACTGAACTGGTTGCTTTTTTTGTGGCACATATTTTTACCTGAAAGAGAGATTGACAATCAAAATTTAAAATATTTGTGCTACGAAGGATACCATATCAGTGAAATAACAACCCACAGAATGGGAGAAAATTTTTAGAAATCCTGTATCTGAAAAGAGACTTATATTTAGAATTTATAAAAATTTATTACAGCTCAACGATTTTAAAAATGCTAGCGTGGTGGCTTACGCATCACTTTGGGAGGCAAGATGGGAGAATCACTTGAGGCAAGGAGTTCAAAACCAGCCTGGGCAACATAGAGAGACCCTGTCTCTACCAAACACCCTGCCCAAAAACCAAAACAGCAACAAAAAAAAAAACCAAAATAAAAACAGACAAAGAGGCCAGGTATGGTAATTCATGCCTGTAATCCTAGCACTTTGGGAGGCCCAGATGGATGGATCACAAGATCAGGAGTTTGAGACCAGCCTGGCCAATATGAAACCTCGTCTCTACTAAAAATAGAAAAATTAGCCAGGCGTGGTGGCGTGCACCGGTAGTCCCAGCTACTCAGGAGACTGAGACAGGAGAATTGCTGGAACCTCGGATGCAGAGGTTGCAGTGAGCCTAGATCGAACCACTGCACTCCAGCCTGGGCAACAGAGCGAGACTCCATCTCAAAAAAAAAAAAAGAAAAAATGGACAAAGAACCTAAAAAGACATTTCTTCCTCAAGAAATTCTTTGAAAAAAAAAAAAATGTATTTTTGGGTCCTTTGTCTGTTTTTAAATTGGGGAAAAAGAAATTAGAAAAGACATTCCTCCCAAGATAAACAAATAGTAAGCACATGAAAAGATGCTCACTATTGCCGGTGTGATGGCTCACGCCTGTAATCCCAACACTTTAGGAAGCTGAGGCGGGTGGATCACCTGAGGTCAGGAGTTCAAGACCAGACTGACCAACATGGTGAAATGCCATATCTACTAATAATATAAAAATTAGCCAGATGTGGCAGCACACACCTGTAATCCCAACTACTTAGGAGGCTGAGGCAGGAGAATTGCTTGAACCCAGGAGGCAGAGGTTGCAGTGAGCCGAGATCGCACCACTGCACTCCAACCTGGGCAGCAAGAACGAAACTCCATCTCCAAAAAAAAAAAAAAAAGATCAAATGCTCACCATCATTTGTCTGTATATACATAGATCAGGGATATATATATATATATATATATATATATATATATATATGTATGTATGTATTTTTTTTTTTGGCGATCTTAGCTAACTGAAACCATTGCCTCCTCAGCCTCCCAAGTGGCTGGGACTACAGGCATGTACCACAATACCTGGCTATTTTATACGTTTTTTGTAGAGACAGGGGTTTGCTACATTACCCAGACTGGTCTTGAACTCCTGGGCTCAAGTGTTCTACCTACCTCAGCCTCCCAAGGTATATATATGAGTATGAGTCACTATGCCTGGTCACTTATATAAGTCACTATGACTTATAGGTATGAGTCACTATGCCTGGCCAGGGATTTTTAAAGCCTGAAATCCTTGGACCCTTAGGGATCTAGTTTTTTTCTTTCTCTCTCTCTCTCTTTTTTTTTTTCTTTGAGACAGAGTTTCACTTTCGTTGCCCAGGCTGGAGTGCAATGGCACTATCTCGGCTCACCACAACCTCCGCTTCCTGGGTTCAAGCGATTCTTCTGCCTCAGCCTCCCAAGTAGCTGGGATTACAGGCATGCACCATCACGCTTGGCAAATTTTGTATTTTTAGCAGATATGGGGTTTCTCCACGTTGGTCAGGCTGGTCTTGGACTCCCAACCTCAGGTGATCCGCCTGCCTCAGCCTCCCAAACTGCTGGGATTATAGGTGTGAGCTACAGTCTGTCTGTCTGTCTGTCTGTCTGTCTGTCTGTCTGTCTGTCTGTCTCTCTCTCTCTCTCTCTCTCTCTGTCTTTCTCTCTCTCTCTGTCTTTCTTTCTTTTTTTGAGATGGGGTCTCACTCTGTTATCCAGGTTGGAGTGCAGTGGCACAATCTTGGCTCACTGGAGCCTTTGCCTCCAAGGTTCAAGTGATTCTCATGCCTCAGCCTCTCCAGTAAGCTGGGTTTACAGGCATGTGCCACGACGCCTAGCTAATGTTTGTATTTTTAGTAGAGACAGGGTTTCACCATGTTGTCCAGGCTAGTCTTGAACCTCTGGCCTCAAGAGTTACCCTCACCTTGGCCTCCCAAAGTGCTGCGATTAAAGGTGTGAGCCATCGCACCCAGCCCCAGCTAATGTTTTGTATTTTTTTGATAGAGATGGGATTTCGCCATGTGGCCCAGGCTGGTCTTGAATTCCTGGGCTCAAACAATCAAGCGATCCACCCATCCCAGTCTCCCTAGTTTTTATTTTTATTGGTACCTTTGCCTGTTTTTCTGCTCTTTGTTTTTTTTCCCTCCTGGCAATGTTCTTTACCCCAAATTAATTAATAGCTATTGCTCTTAAAACTTAGACTTTAAAAGTTTGCTATTACCCTGAACCTCTGTTTATCTCAAGGCTTTATAGAAATTAGTAGTGCCCCCTGCTCACAATGGCAGATCTGCTGTTGGAAGGAATAAAGATGGCAATGAACCTGAAGTATGAAGTGCTATAGACAGACATACACGGGAGTACAGTGAAAGAAAAATGAAAGTGGATTATCAAAGGGGGAAGATAGAGCTTTAGAAAAACGCAGACTACAGCCATTGTGAGTTAGCCAGAACTCAAACAAATAGGAAGATAATTTACTGAAAAATAAGAAAAATCAAACAACATTTTGGAAATGTGTCAGAAAGAAGTATTAAACATTTTTGGCTCTGAGGCAAAAGACAGGTGTTCACTGATCTGTTATTTCCAATTGCAGCTTGCTTGTAAGAGGAAGAGAAAAAGACCACTCAACTAGGAATAGAAGGGAACTTCCTTAACTTGATAAAGTGCATCTACAAATAAATAAATCATAGTCAACATCATGCCTGATGGTGAAAGACTGCATGCTTTCCCTATATGATCAGGAGCAAGGCAAGAATGTATCCTCTTACAACCTGTATTCAACATTGTACTGGAGGTTCTAGCCAGGTCAGTTAGCCAAGAAAAAGAAATAAAAGGCATCCACATTGGAAAGGAAGTTGTAAAACTATCTCTATTTGTAGATGAAATGATCTTGTGTTTAGAAAATTCCAAGAATCAAAAAATAAAAACACCTGTTAAGACAAATAAATGAGTTCAGGGAAGTTGTAGGATATAAGCTCAATGTGGAAAAATGTACTGTGTTTTGTAAATTAGCAATGAACAATCCAGATATGAAAGTAAAACAATTTGATTTATAAAGGCATCATCATATTAAAAGAATCAGATGTTTAGGAATAAATTTAACAAAAGAAGTGCAAAACATGAAAACTAAAAGACATTGTAAGAAATTAGAAATATAATTAGAATCTCATGTTTATTAGAAGATTTAATGTTTTTAAGATGGCAGTACTCTTCAGACTGATCTATAGATTCAGTGTAATCTCTATCAAAATTCCATCTGACTTCTTTGTAGAAAATGACAATGTAATCCTAAAATTTGTATGGACATCCAGGTGACCGAGAATAGCCAAAATATATATATATTTTTTTTAAAGACAGTCTTGCTCTGTCCCTCAGGCTGGAGTGCAGTGGCACAATCTCAATTCACTATAACCTCCACCTCCCAGGTTCAAGTGATTCTCCTGCCTCAGCCTCCTGAGTAGCTGGAACTACAGGTGCCTGCCACCATGCCTGGCTAATTTTTATATTTTTAGTAGAGGTGGGGTTTCACCATGTTGGCCAGGCTGGTCTCGAACTCCTGACCTCAAATGATCTACCCACCTTGACCTCCCAAAGTGCTGGGATGACAGGCATGAGCCACTGTGCCCAGCCACCGTAAGAATCTTGAAAAAGAAGAACAAAGTTTGAGGACTCACATGTCCTGATTTTTTTTTTTTTTTTATGACGGGGTTTCACCATGTTGGTCAGGCTGGTCTTTAACTCCCGACCTCAGGTGATCCGCCCGCCTTGGCCTCCAAAGTGCTTGGATTACAGGGATGAGCCACCAAGCCTGGCCATGTCCTGATTTTAAAACTTACTACCAAGCTACAATAATCTAGACAGTATGGTGGTGTCAGAAGAACAGACATTTAGTTCAATGGAACAGAATCAAGAGTCTAGAAGTAAGCCCTTTTATAGTCAATAGATTTTTGACAAGGATGCCAAAACAATCTAATGTAGGAAAGAATAATATTTCTAACAAAGCTGGCACAGCTAGATACCTACTTGTAAAGGATTGATGTTGCATCTCGGCTGGGTACAGTGGCTCACTCCTGTAATCCCAGCACTTTGGGAGGCCAAGGCAGGCAGATCACTTGAGGTCAGGAGTCCAAGATCAGCCTGGCCAACATGGTGAAACCCCCGTCTCTTAAAAAAAAAAAAAAAAAAAAAATCAGCACACCTGGAGCATAAATTATAAAAAAAAAAAAAAAAAAAGATGTTGCATCCCTACCTCACATCAGAAACAAAAATTAATTCAAAATGGATGAAAGACCAAAATGTAAGATCTGACATTATATAACTCTTAGACATTAGTCTACATGACCGGGGATTAGACTGTGTTTTCTTTTCTTTGAGACAGAGTTTCAGTCTTGTATCCCAGGCTGGAGTGCAATGGTGTGATCTCAGCCCACTGCAACCTCTGCCACCCGAGCTCAAGCGATTCTCCTGCCTTGGCCTCCCAAGTAACTGGGATTACTGGCATGTACCACCATGCCTGGCTAATTTTGTATTTTTAATAGAGACAGGGTTTTTCCATGTTGGTCAGGATGGTCTCAACCTCCCGACCTCAAATGATCCACCCACCTTGGCCTCCCAAAGTGCTGGGATTACAGGTGTGAGCCACTGCACTGAGCCCAACTGTCTTTTCTTAGATTAATAACAAAAAGCATAAGCAACAAAAGAAAGAACAGATAAATTGGACTTAGAACTTTTTTGTTGGCTGGGCGTGGTGGCTCACGCCTGTAATCCAGGCAGTTTGGAGGCCAAGGCGGGCAGATCACCTGAGGTCAGGAGTTCAAGACCAGCCTGACCAACATGGTAAAACCCTGTCTTTAAAAAAAAAAAGAACTGTTTTATTGGAAAAGATAATGTTAAGAAAGTGAAACGACATCTCACAGATGGGAGCAAATGTTTGGAAATCATATCTGAAAGGGAATATATAAAAAAATCTCTGCAACTCAATAATATAGAGATAATTAAAGGATCTAAATAGGCATTTCTCCAAAGAAGATATATAAATGGCCAATAAGCATGTGAAAAGATGCTCACCATCATTAATCAGAGAAATGCAAATCAAAACCAAAATGAGATACCACTTCACTCTCACTAGGATGAGTAGCCATCATAGGATAACATAATAACAAGAATTGGCAAGAACGTGAAGAAATTAGAACTCTCATGTACTACTGGTGGGAAGGTAAAATGGTGCAGCTGCTTTGGAAAACAGTCTGGTATATTCTCAAAATATTAAACATAGAGTTATTATATCGCCCAACAATTCTATCCCCAGGTATATACCCGAGGTATGAAAACATATGTCTACACATAAACACTTGTACATGAATGTTTTTACTTTTTCTTATTTTACAAGAAAACCAAAGAAGCCATATGAATGTTAATAGCAGCATTATTCATAATAGCCAAAAAGTGGAAACAACCCAAGTGTCCATCAACTGATGAATGGATAAAATGTGGAATGTCTATACAATGGAATATTTGATAATGAAAAAGAATGAAATACTGATACATGCTATAACATGGATGAACCTGGATGAACCTTGAAAACATTTTGCTATGTGACAGGAGACAGTCACAAAATATCATATATCCTATCATGCCTAGGCAAATCTACAAATAGAGTAGATTAATGGTTGCTTAGGGCTAGGGAAGTTGTAGATTTGGGGTTGACAACTAAGGCATGTTGGGGTTTCTTTTTGGGCTGATGAAAATGTTCTAAAATTGAATTTACTAGAAGCCACTGAATTGTACAATTTAAGTGGGTAAATTATAGTTCCGTAAAGCTGTTATAACACCAGATACAATCTTAAAATCTGTTAGACTTACTACTCAATAATTTATGACATACCCATATAACATGAGATAGCTGAGCTAGTAAACAAATGAGATATTTCTATATAGGCCAGTAATGAAAAGTTGCCCAGGATGTAGTATCCATCATTTAGGATTTTTTTTTTTTTTTTTGAGACAGAGTTTCACTCTTTTTACCCAGGCTGGAGTGCAATGGCACGATCTTGGCTCACTGCAACCTCTGCCTCCTGGGTTCAGGCAATTCCCCTGCCTCGGCTCCTGAGTAGCTGGGATTACAGGCACGCGCCACCATGCCCAGCTAATTTTTTGTATTTTTAGTAGAGACGGGATTTCACCATGTTGACCAGGATGGTCTCGATCTCTTGACCTTGTGATCCCCCCGTCTCGGCCTCCCAAAGTGCTAGGATTACAGGCGTGAGCCACCGCGCCCAGCCCGGATTTTTTTTTGTTTCACAGAAATCAACTCCAGCTAATTGAGTCCTGACTTGGGATCATTTGGTAATGTCTGGAGACATTTTGATTATTACACTAAGGGATGTTACAGGCGTCTCATGGGTAGAGACCAAGGATACTGCTAAACATACTATAGTGCACAGGACAGCCAATCAAAACGAATAATTATGTAGCCTAAAATATCAATAGTGCTGAGGTTGAGAAACCCAGAGCTAACTTAAGCAAAAAGGAAATTCATTGGAAGGACATGGGTGACCTCAGAGGATTGAAGGTAAGGCAGGAGAATCTAGCTGGAAGGAGTCAAGTAGTGGCCATCCCACAGAATCTTGGTAGCAGGAACATTCCATACTCTAGTGGGTTCAGCACTGTTTTTATTCTGCTCACAGTTCAAAATCTAAGGGGGTAACATCTCATCAATCTTCCTTGCCATTTAGTTAAGTGAGGACAGTATACCTTAAACAAAGGCAACTTTTCAGAAGGAACTACATTTATTTTATTATTGTTATTATTATTATTTTGAGATGGAGTCTCACTCTGTCGCCCAGGCTGGAGTGCAGTGGCTGATCTCAGCTTACTGCAATCTCCGCCTTAAAGGGATCCTCATGTCTCAGCCTCCCTTAGTAGTTGGGATTACAGGCATGCACCACCACACCCAGCTAATTTTTTTGTTTTTTTGTTTTGTTTTGTTTTGTTTGAGATGGAGTCTTGCTCTGTCACCCAGACTGAAGTGCAATGGCACGATCTTGGCTCACCACAACCTCCGCCTCCCCTCCCGGGTTCAAGCGATTCTCCTGCCTCAGCCTCACTAGTAGCTGGGATTACAGGTGTGTGCCACCACACCCAGCTAATTTTTGTATTTTTACTAGAGATGGGGGTCTTGCTATGTTGGCCAGGCTGGTCTCGAACTCCTGACCTCAAATGATCCTCCTGCTTTAGCCTCCCAAAGTGCTGGGATTACAGGTGTGAGCCATTGTGCCCAGCCCTGGAACTATATTTATTATCAAATACTTATTGAACATATACTCATATTCCAGGTACTATTTAGGTGATGAGGTTAGCATAGGACAAAATACAAAAAATACCCATGTAGAGCTTGTATTCATATGATGCTAAATTGGGGCAAATCTTTAAATAATAAGGTGGACAAGATATTAACCAAGGCGAAGTATATATAGATAAATAAAATATTAAGAGCAGCCCTATGTGAGGCAGTTTTTGAGATGCTATAACTAGGAGGAGATTGACATTTGAAAAAGATGACAACTGCACTCAGGGAACACTTGTTTGGCATCTACTTACTGAACATCTACAATGGGCATGTGTTGGGCCTTTTACATACATTATCTCAGATCATGACAACAACCCTTTGAGATTGGTGGATATGTCTCTCATTTCATAGATGAGAAAATTGAACATTGGAAAAATGAAATCATAGCAAGTAAGTGGTATAGCTGACATTTTAATCAGCTGACTTCAGAAAGTGTCAGAGTAGGTGAATTGTTAACAGTAAAAGTGATTTATTACAGGAGCAATCACAGGACTACCAATGATTAATTTCTGAAGAATTTTACAGATAGGTACCCTAGGAACTCAGAGATGGTAAAAGAAGTTGCTGCATGTTAGAGTGGTCTGGGCAGACATCCTAGTGGAAGACTGGTTTAAACTGCATCTTAAAGGAGAAGTATTTGTAAAAGAGCAAGGAAGAGTGTCAGTCTTCCCTGAATGTCTACTTGGGACTAGCTTGGGCATCATAGCTCCATGTAACAGGTGAGGAAACAGAGGCCTTTCCTTACCCTCACCCTCTGCCAGGAATAGGCAATTAATGGGTATTAATTTTTGGCAATCTGATAGGTGGGAAGTGAAATTTTATAGTCAAATGTTTACCTCCATTTTATGACATCTGGATTTTAAATCTTGGGTAAGATGAATCAATTGGTAGAAGAGAAAGTGTACATGATAAACTGATAGACCGACACACACCTTTTTTAGAGAATGAGTATTCAGCATAAGTAGTTTTCCTCTACTTAGGGAGTTTTATACCTAATTTTGGACCTTATTAAGCTAAGATCTTGGTAAATCTGAAGACAATTGACCATTCAATTAATCATTTATTCAACATCATTTATTGCGCTTCAACTATATACCAGATATTGTAGGAGATACTGGGGATACAAAAATGTTAATAATAAACTTTTTATTATCAATAGTTATATAGTTGTTATACAGTTTAACAGAAGAGACAAGTATGCAGTCACATGTTTAGAATATATGGATCTAGACAAAGGACCTAGATGGGAAAAAAAAAATAATAAAGTGTAATATATGAAAATCAGAGCCAATATATTTACACACTTTCAGAGTCCTGAGAGTTCTCCTGGAGTCATCCTTCTGTCTTACCACACCCCCTTACCCACCAGTCAGTCACCAGGTCTGCTTTATCTCCTAAATATCTCTCAAATCCACCTATTGTTTTCATTTTCCTTTCCTTTATCCTCATCCAGTTGACCAGCATCTGTTACCTTGGACTACTTAGCAGTCTTATATTTGGCCTCCCCACATTCACTTTCACCTCTTTCTGAATAATTTGGCAATTGGCCTCTCCAGTCCACTCTGATCCATTGACTACCCAATAAAATGACCTTTTAAGTAATGAACACCTGATCATGTTACTCACCTGATTAAAATCTTTCTGTGACCTGTTTAAATCCTGGTGAGCTAGTAGAATGCATAAATTTAACAATTTTTGAGAGAAGGGAAACAATCCATAAATTGATCTTTGCTAGAATCTAAGCTTCATGAAGGCAAGGATGAGTCTATACCTGTTTTGTCCTCTACTCTATCTCCAGTGCCTAGCACAGAGCCTGGCCCATGGAGAGTGTTCACTAAATATTTAGTGAAATAAATAAAAGACACTTCTAAGTGTCTTTGGAAGGCTAAGATGGGCAGATCACTTGAGCTCAGGAGTTTGAGATCAGCCTGGGCAACCTGGCAAAACCCTATCTCTACAAAAAAAACATAAATTAGCTCGGCATAATTCATTCTAAGGCTAGAATGAACTCTGTACTGTTGAATTGGAATTGAAGATATCGGTAGACACTCTTGAATTTATAGATAGATACCCAGATAGAGCTATGTGCCTATATATGGTTTTTACCTCTCTCTGTTGAGAGGACATTAAGCAGTGACACCTTAGAACCAATAAATATGTATAGTGTTATCTTCAATAAAGGAAAACAGAGATCTTTGGAGAAATTTGCTGATTTCAGACTGTGGCAGGAAAGTTACCTGAGCCTGGAACATCTGTGGTGCCAGAAAAGGAATTGCTTAAGAAATGATGAGATAGAATAGAATAATGAAAAAAAGTGATTAGAGTCTGTCCAAAGTTAGTGAGTTATCTCAATTGATTGTTCACAGGCAGTTACAGATCAAACACCTTGTTCTACTCTTTCTCTCTCTCTCACTACCACACTTAACTGGTCTTAAAAAAAATGATGGGGCGATGCTTAAACAACCCAGGAGCAACCTGAAGGGACACCAATGACCAAGTCAGATGTTTTGAGCAATGAAATAATAATAGTAATGGATTATAATCCATAGAATAAATATGAATCCATTATGAACCCATATAATAAATATAAATATGAATTATATCTACTGATATAAATAATTTCTGTCTTCTGATCTGATGTAAACAAATGAATAAATTAGAGGAAGAGGAAAAACCCTTCCTTATAGTAGCATTTCAATTCATGTAGAAGGTTGATAAAAATTTGAAATCACCATTTGCAAACACCACAACAATAAATGATGCAAGTAGGAATTATTAATGGATGCTAAAATTAGTGGGTGAATGTTAACAGGATATTCACATAGAAAGTATCTCCCCAAAGATATTTAAGTAAAAAAGGCAATATAACAGCTGTTTTACAGTGGCAAAATCTGGTAGACACTATCTTAACCAAGTAATCAAAGTTAAATCACCACAGTGGGTCAAATCCACACCATGTTCCTTCTGATATGATGCTCTAAGAAGGACACAACATCACTTCTGTGGTATTATTGCAAAAAAAAAAAAAAAAAATGTATGACCTGAGTTTGATCATGAGGAAACATCAGATAAACCAAAAATTGAGGGGCATTCTAGCTAATAACTGGCCAATGCTCTTCGAAACTGTCAAGGTCATGAAAGACAAATACTGAGGAACTGGCCCAGATTAAAAGAGACTGCAGAGACTTGACAAGTAAATGGAATATGTGATCCTGAATTGGATTATTGAGTGGGACAATAGTGGGTCAATTGGTAAAATAAGCTCATGATAATAGTATTGAATCAATTTTAATTTCCTGATTTTGATAATTATACAGTGATAATATTAGATGTTGACATTTGGAGAATATGGGGCAAAAAGTGAAGGGGAATACATTTTTGTAATTCTGAAATTATTTCAAAATGAAAAAGTTTTTGTTTGTTTGTTTGTTTGCCCAGGCTGGAATACAGTGGTGGGATCTTGGTTCACTGCAACTTTTGCCTCCCGGGTTCAAATGATTCTCCTGCCTCAGCCTCCCGAGTGATTGCAACTACAGGCACCCACCACCATACCTGGCTAATTTTTGTATTTTTAGCAAAGACGAGTTTCACCATGTTGACCAGGTTGGTCTCAAACTCCTGACCTGAGGTGATCTGCCCACCTGGGCCACCCAAAGTGCTGGGATTACAGGTGTGAACCACCATGTCTGGCCGCAAGTTTTTTAAAAAGTAAAACAGGGTCAGACCCAGTGGTGCACGCCTAGAATCCCAGTACTTTGGAGGGCTGAGATGGGCAGATCGCTTGAGCTCAGGAGTTTGAGATCAGCCTGGGCAACCTGGCGAAACCCTATCTCTACAAAAAAAAAACAACATAAATTAGCTGGGCATGGTGGTGCATACTGGCAGTTCCAGCTACTTGGGAGGCTGTGGTGGAAGGATTCCTTGAGCCTGGGAGGGTGAGGCTGCAGTGAGCCCAGATCACACCACTGCACTCCAGCCTTGGCAACAGAGTGAGACCTTATGTCAAAAAAAAAAAAAAAAAGTAATATAAAACCTCACTTTTAATGGCCTTGGATTGCCCTTACTTACCTACTGGCTTTTTTTCCTCTTCTACCCACTCCTGTTTCCCAGTTGAACTCTGAGCTCTGAGCTCTAGCACCTGCTTGCCGACATTCTTTATGGTTTCATGAATGTACCACCTCCTTCTCCTTCAGATCCTAATGGTCGGAAGAAGCATGTATTCCCTTTGCATGGAATGTACTTCCTTTGTACTTTATCCTTTCATTCTTTAAGGCTGATATTACTCCAGAAAACCCTTTCTGACCCCCTAAACCAGGGGTTTCATATGTCTGCTACTTTTTCATAGTATTTTAATCACAACTGCCATGAAATTATTTGTCACAGAATTGAAGTCTCTCTTATTCACTTGAAATTAATGTTCATAAGAGATGGAGGAATTGTGTCTTCTTGCTGAGTATTATTTCCCTAGTACCTGCATAGGCTTTCAGTGACTGAGGAATTAATTCGAGGCATGCCATGAGCATCCTCTTACCTCCCCCTAACCCCCATAACAACTTGATAAAACTGGAGACAGGAGAATTTTAAGTTTGAGAAGATGAAGGTGGGGACCAGAATTGGTGACAGTGACAGAAAAGGATAGATGAATCCTATTCTATCCTATACTAGAAGGAGTCCTAGGATTTGATAAAGGAGAAGGAATAATAAAAAATAACTCAGGTTTGGCCAGATGCAGTGGCTCACGCCTATAATCCCAGCACTTTGGGAGGCTGAAGTGGGCAGATCACCTGAGGTGAGGAGTTCAAGACCAGCTTGGCCAACATAGAGAATCCCTGTCACCACTAAAAATACAAAAATCAGCTGGGCACAGTGGTGCGTGCCTGTAATCCCAGCTATTCAGGAGGCTGAGGCAGGAGAATTGCTTGAACCCGGGAGGTGGAGTTTGTGGTGAGCCAAGAGCGTGCCATTGTACTGCAGACTGGACAACAGAGCAGGACCTGGCCTCAAAAAAACAAAACCAAAAACTCAGGTATAATCATCAGCTGGGTCAAGGTGCACAGTTGAAATGACACTTGAGTCACTTTTCCAGCAGCATGTATAAAAAAGTGTTCCCAAATATTCGACTATGAAGACTTTGTTTATTTTTTTAAAAATACTCTATATCCATGGTGAAATGCTATATTCCATGGTAAAAACTAGTATTTAAAAAATATGCATTGGTATGCTAATTAGCATATTTGGTATACTAAAACTTCCTATAGTATTTAATAAAAATACTATTTGTCCATGGTAAAACAGTTTGGGCCATGATCATTGACACTGTGGTGTTCCAGCCCAAATCCCATCCTCATGGGTGTTGTACTTATCCCTCAGCTGCTGAGAATTTTAGCTGTTGATATCTTGAAGCCTTTTTTCCCTGGGTGTGCCTTAGGATATAGAAAACTGACTTAGCCAAGGTTATGCTCCTAGGAGCCCATAGCCAGTGACCGGGTGATGCAGAGTACAAAGATCCAGCGTCCTTGCTCATTTGAGGATGTGACTGAGGGATCATTTCAGCTCCAGAGCTCATCACAGGATCAACTGAGGACTTAATTGCAACTATAGTAGGGGTCAGTGTCTCCCTCTGACTAATCCTGACTTCCCCATTTCATTGCAAGTGTATTTGCCAATTGTGTCTTCCCGAAATAACTTTCTTGCATGCACATCTTGGTCTCATAGTGTTGAGTTCCTTGGAAACAAGGAACTCAACCTATGAAACTCCCCAGTTAATCTCCCCACCCCTAATGGTTGCCATCATGGAAACCTCTTTCTGTGTCTGTTATTTTTTGTTCCGCCACTCTTCCCCCAAATTTTATCTTAACAAATATACAAAAATGTACCCAAATTAAAGGTACACTTGGGCCAGGCACGGTGGATCACGCCTGTAATCCCAGCACTTTGGGAGGCAGAGGCAGGCGGATCGGTTGAAGTCAGGAGTTTGAGACCAGCCTGATGAACATGGTAAAACCCTGTCTCTACTAAAAATATAAAAAGATCTTAGCTGGGTGTGGTGGCACATGCCTGTAATCCCAGCTACTCGGGAAGCTGAGGCAGGAGAATCGCTTGAACCTGGGACGTGGAGGTTGCGGTGAGCCGAGACCATGCCATTGCACTGCAGCCTGGGCAACAAGAGCAAAACTCCATTTCAAAAAAAAAAAAGTATACTCGGCCGGGCGCGGTGGCTCAAGCCTGTAATCCCAGCACTTTGGGAGGCCGAGGCGGGTGGATCACGAGGTCAAGAGATCGAGACCATCCTGGTCAACATAGTGAAACCCCGTCTCTACTAATACAAAAAATTAGCTGGGCACGGCGGCGCGTGCCTGTAATCCCAGCTACTCAGGAGGCTGAGGCAGGAGAATTGCCTGAACCCAGGAGGCGGAGGTTGCGGTGAGCCGAGATCGCGCCATTGCACTCCAGCCTGGGTAACAAGAGCGAAACTCCGTCTCAAAAAAAAAAAAAAAAAAAAAAAAAAAAAAGTATACTCAATGAATTGTCGAAAATGTTCAATAGTGTTTTTTTTTTTTTTTTTTGACAAGGGTTCTTGCTGTCTTGCTCTTTCACCAGACTGGAGTGCAGTGGCAGGATCTCAGCTCACTGCAACCTCCGTCTTCCGAATTCAAGCCATTCCCCTGCCTCAGCCTCCTGAGTAGCTGGGTCTACAAGCGTGTGCCACCACACCCAGCTAATTTTTTGTCTTTTAGTAGAGACGGGGTTTCACCATGGCCAGGATGGTCTCAATCTCCTGACCTCATGATCCGCCCACCTCAGCCTCTCAAAGTGCTGGGATTACAGGCGTGAGCCACTGTGCCTGGCCTCAAAAGTGTTTTTTCAACAAAAGAACAAGAAACTGAGTTCAAGTTGTGTGAGATGAACTATGTTTACAACTCCCTCATGATGAAAACTGAGAGAGAAGGGTGTGTTGCCAAGTAAAGTTGGAAGTTTCTCAGATTTTAAAAGAGAGGTTTTCTTTTGGTTGACTACAGTACACTCCGAAATTAGAGGAACGTTTTATTTTATTTATTTACTAGGTATGGAGTCTTGCTATGTTGCCCACTCTGGTCTTGAACTCTTGGGCTTAAGTAATCTTCCTGCAGTGTTGGGATTACAGGCATGAGCCACATCACCTGGCCTAGATGAACATTTTAAGTATACTTTATCATGCGTTCAGGTGAAGAAGGGAAAGTAATGAATATCAGGAACAGGTGATATACACAGAAAAACTGTGAATCATTTCACTAGGAAGAGAGGGAAAGATATCTATGAAAAGTTCAAATATCTATAAATAAAAAGTCAAAATATTGCAAAAATTTTTAAATTTTATTAACCAAGATTTTCCTATGCATCAAACTTAATAAAATTTATAGGTCGGCCGGGTGTGATGGCTCACACCTGTAATCCCGGCACTTTGGGAGGCTGAGGTGGGTAGATCATGAGGTCAGGAGATCGAGACCATCCTGGCCAACCTGGTAAAACCTTGTCTCTACTAAAAATACAAAAATTAGCTGGGCTTGGTGTTGCATGCTTGTAGTCCCAGCTACTTGGGAGGCTGAGTCAGGAGAATCGCTTGAACATGGGAGGCAGAAGTTGCAATGACCTGAGATTGTGCCACTGCACTCCAGCCTGGCAACAGAGTGAGATTCCGTCTAAAAAAAAAATACACACACACACACACACACACACACACACACCCTTACATATATAAAATTTATAGGTCAACACAAGTTCTTTTGATTTTTAAAGAAAATTTCAAGAATCCTTCCGTGATTTTGTTAATGAGTAATAAGCACGGCTTTCATTGAAGGTGTTCAGCTCGCTTCCTGTTCAGTTCTTTCCATCTCTACCACCATCATCACACTCGTCCTTACTTGTCTGGATGATATAATAACCAATCTCCTAATCTGTTTTTCTACTCTTAATTTTTCCACAGTTTGTTCTTCACACAGAGCCAAGGTGACCTTTAAAGCATAAATCAGATCATGTCATAGCCCTGCTTAAAACTCTGCAGGGGATTCCCATCACACCTAAAAAAAAAAATCTTAACTTAGCCTAAAAGGTTTCCTTTATGATCTGGCTGCTGACTGCCTTTCACACCTCATCTTGTATTGCTTTCCTTCTGGTGTACTTACTCTCTAGCCGGAACATACAATAGATTGTATGTTCCTCTAAAGCAGGAGTCAGAAAACTAAGGCAGAGGTCAAATTTTTCTGGAGACCTATTTTTATACTGCCAGAACTAAGAATGGTTTTTATATTTTTAAAGAGTTGTAAAACAACAAGAACAAAAAGGAAGACTATGCAACAAGAGACTTTCTGTGACTTAACAAAAGTTAAAATATTTATTGTGTGGTGCTACAGAAAAATTTGCCAACCCTAGCTTGAAAGCCTTACTCCTGCGTTAGGATTTTCACATTAGCTGTTCTCTCTGCATCCTCTACCACCAGCCATATGGATGGCTCCTTCTTTAAATTTAAGTTTCATCTAGTCAAGGAGGCCTTTAGTGACCATCTAATCTAAACATTCTACCAGATCTGTCAGTCACATCACCCTTTTGTTCTTTCTGGTGCTTAAACCCATCATACACACACACACACACACACACACACACTCACATTTATTTAATTTTACTTTTTGAGACAGAGTCTCACTCTGTCACCCAGGCTGGATGCAGTGGTGCGATCTCGGCTCACTGCAACCTTTGCCTCCTGAGTTCAAGCGATTATCCTGCCTCAATCTCCCTAGTAACTAGGATTATAGGCGCATGCCACCACACCTGGCTAATTTTGTATTTTTAGTAGAGATGGGATTTCACTATGTTGGCCAGGCTGGTCTTGAACTCCTAACCTCAGTTGATCTGCCCGCCTCGGCCTCCCAAAGTGCTGGGATTATAGGCATGAGACACCACGCCTGGCCCCATCTGATATTCTTTTAAATTTTGTTTTTAGCAAACCTCCTTCTCCCCTTTGTAGGATGAGCTTGTCTTTTTGGTTTGCTGCTCTTGAGTATTCTTGATCATACATGTAGATGGAAGGAGGAATAGTAAGTGTTGGGAGCCCACCATATAATAGGTGCTCAGTAAATGTATTGAATGAATGAATTTGAAGATTATTTCTGCATATGAAGTTTAGGGGTTGTGCTTTCTTCTTTGTTCTAAGAAGACCAACAGTGCAAACTGCAATGACTTTAGAAAGAAGTCTCTTTAGAAAGGAGAGGCAAAACAATACCTTTTCCTTAAGAGAACAGACAAACTTCTCTTTTCCTCCTTCTGTCTCTTCCTGGGAAAGGCCAGGGATGTTTAGAGTGGGATGTTTCAAAGGAATGCTTTATGGGCTGTCTTAAGTCTGTTTTCTGTTGCTTATGACAGAATACTGGAACGTGAGTAATTTATAAAGAAAATAAATTTATTTCTTACAGTTATGTAGGCTGAGAAGTCTAAGCTTGAAGTGCTGTATCTGCCACATCTGTTGAGGGCCTTCTTGCTGGTGGAGACTGCAGAGTCCTGAGGCTGTGTAGGGCATCATATGTCGAGGACACTAAGCTCAGGTTTCTCTTCCTCTTCTTGTAAAGCCAACAGTCCCACTTCCATCATAACCCATTAATTCATTAACTCATTAATCAATGAATGGATTAATCCATTCATGAAGGGAGAGGCCACATAATCTAGTTACCTCTTCAAGGCTTTACCTCTCAATACTGCCACATTGGAGATTAAATTTCAACATGCGTTTTTTATTTTTTATTTTTATTTTTCTAAGACAGGGTTTCACCATGTTGGCAGGCTGGTCTTGAACTCCTGACCTCAGGCGATCTGCCTGCCTCTGCCTCCCAAAGTGCTGAGATTACAGGCATGAGCCACCATGCCTGGCCTCAACATGAGTTTTGGAGGAGACAAACATTCAAACCATAGCAAGCGTTTCTATTTGAAAAAAAAAAACAAAAAAACACACAACTATTTTTTCCTTTTGTCTTTTTCTTGGGAGAGACATTTTTCACAAGGCTAAGACTAATTGAAATCTCTCACTAAGATGCTCTGAGGCTTTTGGATGAAGAGTTTAGGTGGAGGCTTCTGCCTGGGAGATGGGTTTAACTGTGGAACGCTAAGAGGAGCTAGGTTTGGTCTAAAAAAAGAAGCTGAGAACAGTCTGAATAGGGGTTGTTCTAGGTAATGAGGTCTTGGAGAGAAAGGTAAAAGGCCCAACAACCACAAGTCTTGGATTTTTCTGAAATTTATTTTAAATTGTCAGACCACATGTTTTGACTTTTATTTATTTATTTTTCTCTGAGGCGGAGTCTTGCTCTGTTGCCCAGGCTGGAGTAAAGTGTCACGATCTCGGCTTACTGCAACCTCCTTCCCGGGTTCAAGTGATTCTCCTGTTTCAGCCTCCTGAGTAGCTGGGACCATAGGTGTGCGCCACTGCACACGGCTAATTTTTGTATTTCTAGTGGAGATGGGGTTTCACCATGTTGGCCAGGCTGGTCTTGAACTCTTGGCCTCAAGTAATCTGCCCGCCTGGACCTCCTAAAGTGCTGGGATTACAGGCATGAGCCACCACGCCTGGCTATTTATTTTTTTGAGATGGAGTCTTGCTCTAGAATGCAGTGGCTCGATCTCAGCTTACTGCAACCTCCGTCTACTGGGTTCAAGCAATTCTACTGCCTCAGCTTCCTAAGTAGCTGGGATTACATGCATGCTCCACCATGCCTGGCTATATTTTGTATTTTTAGTAGAGACAGGGTTTCACTATGTTGGCCAGGCTGGTCTCTTAACTCCTGACCTCAAATGATCCACCTGCCTCAGACTCCCAAAGTGCTGGGATTATAGGCGTGAGCCACCTTCCTCATTGTTTTTTTTTTTTTTTTTTTTGAGACAGAGTCTCACTCTGTCACCCAGGCTGGAGTGCAGTGGCAAGATCTTGGCTCATTGCAACCTCTGCCTGCTGGGTTCCAGTGATTCTCGTGCCTCAGCCTCCTGAGTAGCTGGGATTACAGGCTTGCGCCACCATGCCCGGCTAAGCCTGAATTTTGATTGAGAAAAAATATGTTCACCAAAGGAAGAAGCATCTGAAGGCAGAGGCCTGATTGTAAAGAAAATGTAGGCACTGAAGTTATTCCTAGTTATGCCTGGGTGTGGCAGTTGGTGAGGGATAAGAGTTAAGCCTTGGAAAATGAGCTATAAATATAAGCTCTAAATAGACATGGGCTTATACACCTACTAGTTATGTCACCTTGGGCAAATTACTTATCATTTCTTTCTTTCTTTTTTTTTTTGAGATGGAGTCTTGTTCTGTTGCCCAGGCTGGAGTGCAGTGGTATGATCTCAGCTTACTGCAACCTCTGCCTCCCAGGTTCAAGCAAGTCTCCCACCTCAGCCTCCCGAGTAGCTGGGATTACAGGCCTGTACCACCACGCCCAGCTACTTTTTGTACTTTTGTATTTTTTTTTTTTTTTTTGAGAGGGAGTCTTGCCCTGTCCCCCATGTTAGAGTGCAATGGCACGATCTTGGCTCACTGCAACCCCTGCCTCCCAGGTTCAAACAATTCTCCTCCTTCAGCCTCCTGAGTAGCTGGGATTATAGGCACCTGCCACCACGCCCAGCTAATTTTTGTGTTTTTAGTAGAGACGGGGTTTCACCATGTTGGCCAGGCTGGTCTCGAACTCCTGACCTCATGATCTGCCCACCTTGGCCTTCCCAAAGTGCTGGGATTTCAGGCTTGAGCCACTGCACCTGGCCTAATTTTTGTATTTTTAGTAGAGGCGCAGTTTCACCATGTTAGCCAAGATGGTCTTGATCTCTTGACCTTGTGATCTGCCCGCCTCAGCCTCCCAAAGTGCTGGGATTACAGGCATGAGCCATCGCAGCTAGCCTAGTTTACTGAATTTTCAAAGTGAACACATCTGTATAACAGCACCCAGTTCAACACAGAGTGAGTATGTCACCAGCATCACTGAAGTCCCCTTTTATGTTCCCTAGAAATCATTATTTCCCTGTAAAGGTAATTACTATGTTGACTTCTAATACCATAAATTAGTTTTATTATAACTTTAAGTTGGAGGTTGGAGTGAGCGGTCATCACACTACCTCACTCCAGCCTAGGCAACAGAGTGAGACCCTGTCTCAAAAAAAAAGAAACAAACTTTAAGTGGAATCACTTTAAGGGGAAACATATAGTATATAGTATATACTTTTTTGCATCAGACATTTCACTCAGCATTGCATTCATGCAATTTATGTATGTGGTTCTATATAGTTGGAGTCAGGCCAGGCACAGTAGCTCATGCATGTAATCCTAGCACTTTGGGAGGCCGAGGTGGGAGGATCACTTGAGCTCAGGAATTCGAGATGAGCCTGGGCAACATGGCAAAACCCTCATCTTTACAAAAACATACAAAAATTAGCCAGGCATGGTGGCAGGCACCTGTAGTGCAAGCTACAAAAAATAAAAATAAAAATCTTGGCATCTATTATCTTTGCCTCATCATATTCCATTATATGAGTCTATCACAAATTTATCCATTTTATTATAGATGGATGTTTGGGTTGTTTTCAGGTTTGGCTGTTACGAATAATGCTGCTTTGAACATATCTTTTGGTGAACATGTCTGCATTTCTATGGGTGTATATCTAGAGGCTAAATTGCTGGGTCATAAGGTTTGTGAATGTTTAGCTTTAATAGATACTGCTAAATGATTTTGCAATATGGTTGTATAGTTATACTAAATTATGCTTTTACTAGCAGTGTATGAAAAATGGGTTGCTTAAAAAAGGGGGAGTTGCTCCACATCCTTGCTAATGCTTGGTATTGTCTGCCTTTTCCAGTTTTAGCCATTCCGGTTTTATTCTGCTTTTTTTGTTGTTGTTGTTGATTAGTGAGATAGAGCACCTTTTCAGATGTTTTTTGGTCATTTGAATATCTTTTGGTGAAGTATTTTGCCTGTTCTTGAGGGAATATTTACTCTTATTGATTTATTTATTTGTAGGAGTTCTTTATATATTCTGGTTAAAGTCTTTTGTTGAAAAAAATCTATATATATATAGATAGAGCATATTTTCTCCCATTTTGAGTTTTTATTCTAATACTGTCTTACTTATGGTTACTGGTTTTGTGACCTTTTTTTCTTTTTTAAGATGGAGTGTTGCTCAGTCACACAGGCTGGAGTGCAGTGGCATGATCTTGACTCACTGCAACCTCTGCTTCCTAGTTTCAAGCTATTCTCATGCCTCAGTCTCCCTAGTAACTGGGAATACAGGCACCCACCACCACATCTGGCCTTTTTTCTTTCTATTGGTGTCCCGTTCCAGGATGTGACCTGTTTAAGAAACTGTTGCTTAACCTAACATTGTGAAGATATTCTCCTAGATTTTCTTTTAAGGGCTTTATTGATTATATTTTACAATTAGGGCTACAGTCCATTTGGAATTTATTTTTGTTTAGGTTGTTGTAAGGGTAAAGGTCTCTTTTTTGACATATGGATGTTCAGTTGACTCCAATACCCTTTATTGAAAAGACAGTCTTTTCATTACTGCAGTATTACTGTTTTTGGAATTCTGGGGATCATACATAGATCCACCTATTTCTAGACTTTTAATTTTGTTCTGTTTGTCTATTTGTTTATCCTGTTCCAATAACCACACATTATATGAGTCTTAATATCTGATAGTGTAAGTCCTTTAGGTTTTAATAATTTATTTATTTATATTTTAATATATACGGGTCTTAACATATATATTAAGATATATATCTATATATATATTAAGATATGTATCTATATATATATTAAGATATATGTCTATATATCTTAATATATACAGGTCTTTTTTTTCTTTCTTTCTTTTTTTTTTTTTTGAGGAGGGGAGAGAAAAGGAGAGCCTAGGTGCCCTCCTCTCCCCTCCCCCCGGCAGCTATATACAGGTCTTAATATCTGATAGTGTAAGTCTTCTAGGTTTGTTTGTTGCCACCTAGATTACCTTGGCACTTTTGGCCTTTTGTATATACATTTAATTTTTAATTCAACAAATACTTACTGAATTCCTATTTCTTACATGGGAGGCACAGTGATAAGTGTTGCAAATACAGCTCTCTATCAGTAAGATAAGATAAGCTTGGTTCTTTCTTTATAGTTGGGAAAGCCACTCATATAGGATGAGAAGAGGGCCTGGGATAGAGTCTGGAGGAACTCAGTATTTAAAGTCAGTTAGCAAAAAAGACAGAGACAGCACATACAATTCCACATGTTAGAAAACCAAGAAAGGACAGCATAAAGGAAGGAGGAAAGGGGAAGGTACAGTCATGTGTTGCTTAACAACAAAGCGGATACTTTCTGAGAAATGCATCGTTAGGCAATTTTGTTGTTGTGTCAGTTGTCATGTATAGGGCACTTACCATGAATTGAGCTTGCAGGAAGGGAAGTTGTTCTGGTGTGAGTCAGTGAGTGAGCAGTGAATGAACGTGAAGGCGTAGGATTTTACTATATATTACTGTAGACTTTATAAACATAGACACTTAGGCTACACTAAATTTATAAAAATAACTTTTCTTCGATAATAAATTGACCCCTGCTCCAAGAAAATTGACCTTAGCTTATTGCAATCTTTTAACTTGTTAAACTTTTTATTTTTTTGAAAAATTTAAAAAATTATGACAATCCTAGATGGGATAGCCTACTGTACACATAAGCTATATAGTACACCCTTTTGCTCCTAGCCTACAAACCCATTCAGCATGTTACCCTACAGAATGCGGTAGGCAGTTGTAACACAATGATAAGTATTTGTATATCTAAACTTCAGAAGGGCACAGTAAAAATACAGAATAGGCTGGGCACGGTGGTTCATGCCTGTAATCCTAGCACTTTGGGAGGCTGAAGCAGGTGGATTGCCTGAGCTCAAGAGTTCAAGACCAGGCTGGGCGTGGTGGCTCTCGCCTGAAATCTCAGCTGTTTGGGAGGCCAAGGCAGGTGGATCACCTGAAGTCAGGAGTTTAAGACCAGCCTGGCTAACATGGTGAAACCCTGTCTTAAAAAAAAAAAAAAAAAAAAGTAAAAGGAAAAAAAAGAAAAAAAAAATAGAGTTCAAGACCAGCTGGGGCAACATGGCGAAACTCTGTCTCTGCTAAAAATACAAAAATAATTAGCCATATTTGGTGGCAGGCACCTGTGGTCCCAGCTACTCAGGAGGCTAAGGCACGAAAATTGCTTGAACCTGGGAGGCAGAGGTTGCAGTGAGCTGAGATTGTGCCACTGCACTCCAGCCTGGGCAACAGAGTGAGATTCTGTCTCAAAAAAACAAACAAACATAAAAACAGTATAAAAGATTTAAAAAATGGTACACATATGTAGGGCATTTACCATGAATTGAGCTTGTAGGAAGGGAAGTTGTTCTGGTGTGAGTCAGTGAGTGAGCAGTGAATGAACGTGAAGGCGTAGGATTTTGCTATATACTACTGTAGACTTTATATATTGACACTTAGGCTACACTAAATTTATAAAAATAACTTTTCTTTGATAATAAATTGACCCCTGCTCCAAGAAAATTGACCTTAGCTTATTGCAATCTTTTAAGTTTTTAAACTTTTTAATGTTTTAAAAGATTGGACTCTTGTAATTACAGCTTAAAATACAAATACATTGTATAGCTGTACAATATATATATATTTATATTTATATTTGAGACAGAGTCTCACTCTGTCGTCCAGGCTGGAGTACAGTGGTGCAATCTCGGCTCACTGCAACCCCTGCTTCCCGAGTTCAAGTGATTCTCCTGCTTCTGCCTCCTGAGTAGCTGGGACTACAGGTACCTGGCACCACGCCCAGCTAATTTATTTGTATTTTTAGTAGAGACAGGGTTTCACCATGTTGACCAGGCTGGTCTTGACTTCCTGACCTCAAGTGATCTCCCTGCCTCGGCCTCCTAAAGTGCTGGGAATACAGGCATGAGCCACCTCACCTGGCCCAAAAATATTTTTTATACCCTTATTCTATAAACTTTTATGAACTCTTACAATTCCTAATTATTTTTATTTTTTTATTTTTTATTTTTATTATTGAGACAGAGTCTCACTCTGTTGCCCAGGCTAGAGTGCAATGGCATGATCTTGGCTCACTGTAACCTCCACCTCCCAAGTTCAACTGATGCTCCTGTCTCAGCCTCTTGAGTAGCTGGGATTACAGGCATGCATCACCTTTCTACTAAAGAGTACACTGTAAAATAATGGTAAAAAGTAAATACATGAACCCAGTAACAGTCATTTATTGTAATTACCAAGTATTTGGTACTGTACATAATTGTATGTGCTGTAATTTTATACAACTGGCAGCAGAGTGGCTTTGTTTACACCAGTATTACCACAAATAAATGAGTAATGCATTTGCACTATGACACTGACAGCTACAATGTGAGGAGGTGATTGGAATTTTTCAGCTTCATTATAGTCTTTGGGACCACCATTATATATGTAGTTTGACTGAAATATTGTTAATGCTATTTATAACTGTATATCCAGAAAGTGGTCAGTTATGTCAATGTTGCTGCAAGGTCAAGCAAGATAGACTGACAAGCATCTATTGGACTTAGCTCAGATTGTCTGTTGCAACCTTGGAGAAACAGTTTCTATGGAGGGGTGGGGTATGTGTCTGTTATTTCATGATGATAATCAAATAGTCTACTCTTTTCTTGTCTGAACATCATAAGAGCCAAAGTGGTTTTCTGTTTTATACCACTCCCCTTCTCATCCTTGCAGCTGAGGGAAAATTCATTTCCCTCTAAATGGATTTAATATTTCTAAATGAATTTAATACTTACTTGAACTTGGCTGCTTTAAATAATAAAAAAAAAACTTTGCTTTATTCATCCATCCATTTATCCATATACTCAGCAAGCATGTATAGTATACCTACCAACTACCAGGACATAGCATTGTGCTAGGGATGTAAGTAGGGAAGGAAAAAAGGAAGGAAGCTCAAAATGATATATATGACCCATATACAGTTGTCCCTTCTTATCTGTGAGTTCCGTCTCCACATATCTTTTGATTCAACCAACCACAGATCAAAAACATTTGGGAAAAAAGTGAATGGTTGCGTTTGTACTGAACATGTAAAGACTTTTTTCTTGTCATTATTCCCTAAACAATATAGTATAACAACTATTTACATAGCACTTACATTGTATTAGGTATTATAAGTAACCTAGAGATGATTTAAAGTATATAGGAGGATATGCATAGGTTATATGCAAATACTATGCCATTTTATATGAGGGACTTACTTGAGCATCCATGGATTTTATTATTTGGTGGGGTGGGGTTTGGAACTAAGCCCGCAAGATACCGAGGAATAACTATAGATCTCAGTGAGTTAACTCTGAAGTATTTTTATAGCCTTTAATGGCTACTTGAAAGGGGTTTATGCTGTGAGGCAGAGGTTGAATGAGCTAAGATCATGCCACTGCACTCCAGCCTAGGAGACAGAGCAAGACTCTTTCTCAAAAAAAAAAAAGAAAAAGAAAAAAAAAGTGGGCCGATGGTTTATGGTGAAGTTCTGTGATTTGAAGACAAAATTTCAGAAAGTGCCTCTTTTTTTGGCTGGGTGCAGTGGCTCACACCTGTAATCCTAGCCTTTGGAAGGCCGAGGCAGGCAGATCTCTTGAGGTCAGTAGTTCGAGACCAGCCTGGCCAACAAGGTGAAACTCCATCACTACTTAAGGTATAAAAATTAGCCTGTAATCCCAGCACTTTGGGAGGCCAAGGCAGGCAGATTACCTGAGGTCAGGAGTTCGAGACCAGCCTGACCAACATGGAGAAACCCTGTCTCTTTGAAAAATACAGAATTAGCCAGGCGTGATGGTACATGCCTGTGATCCCAGCTACTCGGGAGGCTGAGGCAGGAGAATTGCTTGAACCTGGGAGACGGAGGGTATGGTGAGCCAAGATTGTGCCACTGTATTCCAGACTGGACAATAAGAGCGAAACTCTGTCTCAAAATAAAATATATAAATAAAATAAAATCAAAATAAAAATTAGCTGGGCCTGGTGGTGCGTGCCTGTAGTCCCAGCTACTCAAGAGGCTGAGGCAGGAGAATTGCATGAATCTGGGAGGCAGAGGTTGCAGTGAGCCAGAGGTTGCAGTGAGCCAAGATTGTGCCACTGCACTCCAACTTGGGCGACAGAGTGAGACTCTGTCTCAAAAAAAAAAAAAGGTACCTCTTTTATGGTTAAGTGAAAAACATTTCAGTAGAAAAGGGCTTTGTCAAAAAAAAAAGTTTAACGAAAAGGGCTTTGTCCTTGTTGAGGGTTTGCTTATAATTTTTTCTTTGCTTCATGTGTATTTATACCTTGGTTTTAATGCTTGAGTAATTTTCTTTTTACATTTGAGGCTCATTTTAGGAAAAAAAAGAGCAGAGATTAGTTTATTTTTCAATACAGTACAATCCCTTTAAGTATGGGCAGTGTTAATTACGATTTAACAAGGGTTAGAGCCAAAGTTTATTTTTCTCTGTTGTGCATATTATTAGTAGGCCTGCACTTGGAGTCAGGTGAATTAATAAAGCCTAGAGAAATCATTTCAAGGTCATAACTTTGAAAGGAATAACTTAAAAATTTCCACATTACTGATTAAAAGTTGATATCCTAATTTCAAATAATTTTAAAAATCTGTTTTTTTCTGTTTCTGAGACAGAGTCTTGCTCTGTTGCCAGGCTGGAGTGCAGTGGTGCGATCTTGGCTCACTGCAACCTTCGCCTTCTGGGTTCAAGAGATTCTCCTTCCTCAGCCTCTGAGTAGCTGGGACTACAATCACTCACCACCACAGCCAGCTAATTTTTGTATTTTTATAGTAGAGATGGGATTTTGCCATGTTGGTCAGGTTGGTCTTGGTCGATCTTTTGACCTTGTGATCCGCCCACCTCGGCCTCCCAAAGTGCTGGGATTACAGGCATGAAAAAAATCTATCTCTTTCTTTTTATTTATTTATTTATTTTTTCAGAGACGGGGTTTCACCATGTTGACCAGGCAGATCTCAAACTCCTGATCTCAAGTGATCCACCTGCCTCAGCCTCCCAAAGTGCTGGGATTACAGGTGTGAGCCACCGTGCCCGGCCTCAAAAATCTATTTCTTAAAGTTGTAAGGATGTCATGAAGGATTTATTTTATTTTAGTTAGAGTACTTGAAAATGTGGCAAAAGTTTGGTAGGAAAGTCTTCAGGATAAAATTAACCTTGAGTTGATCCTTGCAAATTCTAGAATGCAAATGGTGAGTACAGCAGCTTCGCAAAAGTGGAGCTTTCTTTAGGAGGATAGAGGAAGAGAAAAAATGGGAAATAGAAGCTAAGGTCACAGTAGGAATAAGTAAGCAGTTATTTAACGTAGATCTTTTGGTGGATTCATTCAAAATGATTCTTTTCTTGAAGACTTAGGCTAGAATCTTAGGGGGTCAAAAAATAGATTTTCGACCGGGTGTGGTGGCTCATGCCTGTAATCCCAGCACTTTGGGAGGCTAAAGTGGGCGGATCACGAAGTCAGGAGTTCCAGACCAGCCTGACCAACATGGTGAAACCCCATCTCTAGTAAAAATACAAAAATTAGCTGGGCATGATGGCACGCATCTGTGATACCAGGTACTCAGGAGTCTGAGACAGGAGAATGGCTTGAACCTGGGAGGTGGAGGTTGCAGTGACCTGAGATTGCACCCCTCAGTCCAGCCTGGGCGACAAAGCGAGACTTTGTCTCAAAAAAAAAAAAATGATTATTTTCTTAAATTATTAGTTTTTTTTTTTTTTTAAGACGGGGTTTCAGGAAAGAAAAAAAAAATCACCACCTCCTGGGATCAAGAAAGAAAAAAAAAAAGAAAGAAAAAGAAAGAAAGAAAAAAAAAGACGGGGTTTCACCCTGTTGGTCAGGTTGGTCTTGAACTCCCGATCTCACCTGATCCACACGCCTTGGCCTCCAAAGTGCTTGGATTACAGGCATGAGCCACCACGCCTGGCCTGTTTTGTTTTGTTTTTTAAGAAATAACTAGAAACAAAGATTTCAATATGCTACAAATCAGTGGTTTATCGTAATACTTCAGTTCTGATTGGTGAAGAAGGGAAATAGAAAATTAAGACAATTTTAAATGATGCTTAACATTTTCAGTTACAAGTTCAATCAGCATAGTCAACAACTGACATTTATTCCTAACCCTTTGGGTGAGTGGCACTGAACCAAATGCCACAAGAAATATCTTCTGCCTACAAGAACAAACTGGTTCTTGAACTATTGCTCTTAGAAGCTATAGATAATAACAGTTGATTTTTTATATGTTGTGAGATTCCAGCCTTGGAATCATGAGGTTATAGGAAAAACCACACTAAAAAAAAAGTTTTTAATAGAAACTGGGCGGGGCAGCCGGGCGCGGTGGCTCACGCCTGTAATCCCAGCACTTTGGGAGGCCGAGGCGGGTGGATCACCTGAGGTCAGGAGTTCTAGACCTGTCTGACCAATATGGTGAAACTTCATCTTTTTAAAAATAAAAAGAAAAAAAAGAAAAGAAACTGGGCAGGGCTTAAGGGCTCACAGCTGTAATCCTAGCACTTTGGGAGGCCGAGGCGGGTGGATTACCAGGTCAGGAGATGGAGACCATCCTGGTTAACACAGTGAAACCCCGTCTCTACTAAAAATACAAAGAATTAACTGGGTGTGGTGACAATGTTCCTGTAGTCCCAGCTACTTGGGAGGCTAAGGCAGGATAATCGCTTGAACCTGAGAGGCGGAGGTTACAGTGAGCTGAGATCACACCACTGTACTCCAGCCTGGGCAACAGGGCAAGACTCCGTCTCAAGAAAAAAAAAAAAGAAGAAGAAACTGTATCTACTCTTGTCTTGAAGAAAAAAGTCATTGTCTTATGCAGTGAAATACTACACATATACAATTATTTTTAAATGTTTCACCAAATATTTTAGAATGAATTGAATTTTACTTGGGTATGAATAATGCAAGGTAAACTTTTATTATTTATTTATTATTATTATTTTTTGAGACGGAGTCTTGCCCTGTCACCCAGGCTGGAATGCAGTGGCACGATTTCGGCTCACTGTGACCTCAGCCTCCTGGGTTTAAGCGATTCTCCTGCCTCAGTCTCCTGGAGGGTGCCACCACTCCTGGCTAGTTTTCTGTATCTTTAGTAGAGACAGGGTTTCACCACGTTGGCCAGGCTGGTCTGGAACTCCTGACCTTGCGATCCGCCCACCTCGACCTCCCAAAGTGCTGAGATTACAGGTGTGAGCCACCACACCTGGCATAAACTTTTATTTTGACACATAAAAATAAAGAAATGAGTTGATTCAGAGCTTAACAGGTACAATTTTAAAATAAGTGATTTGTTCCTGCATTGAAAACTAAAATACAAAGAAATCTGGTGGATATCAAAAATTTGTGACTAAAATCTATTTTCACCTGACCTCCAGGGTTAATAACACATTTAATATTAAGGTGTTTTTTTATTCTATATTAGAAGTGATTCTTTTATGCCATCTCTGCTGAAAAATTAAAAAAAAATTTTTAAGTGTTTAAGTATGGTTAGATTTCAAGTATCTAACATTCTCTAGTAGTTACCCCTCCCTTGCCTGTTCCTCTCCACCCCAGTCTCTTTCTAGTAGGATTCCTATTGCTGGCTACCCAGTCATTAACATTCTAACCATTTAAGGTAGCTCTGCTTGGTTTATTTATTCTGAGTACTACAATTCAGTTTCCCTTTATCCTGGCTTCCTATGGCAAGTTGACAAACCAGTTTATTTTTCTCCCTTTTATTTCAACAACTCATGATTTAGATTGGTTAGGAGAATCTATTATAATCAGGACACAACCTTTTCCCCCTCAGAATCTGTATTTGTGAGACTTCCTCCTTTCCTGGCCGAACGTGCTGAAGTCAGACCGAGTACCTTGTGAAGGACTTCAGCCCCCACAGTTCCCTGTTTGCGCATGCCCTTTCTTCTTACAGTTGTCAAAGTGCTTTTGCCAGAGCGGTCACATAATCAACCTGAAAGAAGAAAATAAATACTGTATACTTTTAAATTTTATCGATTCTTAAAAACTGGACACTCAAAGGTAACTGCTACTAAGATTTTGTTACTTGAAATTGGGTTATTGCATGTAAAAGAGTATCTATTGTGTGTGGTGGGGGAGGGGAAGAAGGTATCTATTTCTCACTTCGCTGTAAATAAGCAAAAACAAAACTGAAAAAACCCAAAAACCAAGAAACAACCCCAAGAACACAAAACAAACTATACAGGCAGTTGCTGAGAGACACTGCATATTACCTTTGTAAATATTATCTTAATCTATTGCTTACCTTTTGTTTGAAAGGGTCTTATTTATTAAAGGTGTGTCTTGACCTTGACAGAGTGAATTTATGCAGAAAGTGAAATTTACCTTTTTAAGGATTGTTGAGAAGAGAAATAGGTGTTCCTGGTGTAAAATTTTTAAAATTCAATGAATATATTAATATTGATTAAAGCTATTATAAAATGTTCTGAGTCCAGCTTACTTTTTGGCTTTTTTGCTGAGGTACAGCATTAATTTTTCCACGAAGAGCATGTAGTTTAAACTGAAGGCATTAACAACAAGCCTTGAGTCAAGCAATTGGAAAAGCAGAGTGATATTAAAATTATAATCAAATGCCTATTTCAGCCATGATGATATGGCTATTATAGAGACAATTCTAGCTCACTGGAAGTGACTCAAATCCCAGATTATAATGGTTTACTGCAGCACTGTTTAAACCAAGTATGAAAATGTCTCTTTCTATGACCATCTTTGGCACCAATAGAACTTTGTGCTGTCAAAATCCAAGCTTCATTTGCCTCTTTGTATTGTATTTTACAATATTGATCAAAGCTATTGTTTTAGACCAAGGGAACTGAGGAACATAAAAGCAATCTCTTAAACAGATTTGGTAGTAGCTGACAATCTGTGTTGTATATTATACTGAGTTGGGTTTTTTCCCTGGGAGAGGGTGAAGGGAGGAATGGCAGGGGGATGAGGAATAGAAGGGAGAGTGAAGTGGCTGTGAATTTTCATACACAAAATAGTGGTGAGCTAAAGGCCCTTCATATTTTGTGTATGAAACTTTGAAATAAAGGATATTAATGAACCATT
Source organism: Aotus nancymaae (assembly GCF_030222135.1). NCBI lineage: Eukaryota > Metazoa > Chordata > Mammalia > Primates > Aotidae > Aotus > Aotus nancymaae. Next base: position 38,212,821 of record NW_026988421.1, read on the forward strand.
TTAATGATAGTCTTTAATAAAATAACTACTTTTAATCCCATTTCTTGTCTGATAATTTTGCATAATAGTTAATATTTTCATTATCTGATACACTGATTTTAACAATAGTTATTATCATGAGGATGTCAATGTATCTGAATGCCTTCTCACAAGTATCCTGAGAAAGATTCCTCTAGAAATATCTGGGTTAATTAAGTAACTGCATACATTTATTAATAACTTTGTTGCAATTGTACTGAATCATCATCTAAAAATAATTATATGTTTGGTCATATACTCCTTTAACATTTCAAAAATATTTGTTTTCAAGGTCTCAGCACCGTGATATTCATATATTTAAAGCAATTAACATGTTATAAGGACCAGCTAACTACATGTATGGCAATCTCCAGGCTTTGAATGATTAGTAATTTTCATCCTTGAATAAGAAAACAGGCTGTTATGGTAGAGGTGACTATAGCCCTTCTATGTGAAATGGAAAATACCATACACTCCTTATATGGCTAAATGAAGCAGTGATGGAAATGCACTATAATTACAATGTATAAGAATTTGGGACTTTGTACTCTCTATTTTTAACACTTTTGCTAGCATATGGTAATTAAGGGTCTTCAAACCATAGTGTTTCGCTGCTAATACTAGTGATAAGAGAATGGCTTCTAAATTTGCCAAAGTCTTGTGACCAAGACAGCAGCAGGAGGATTCAAAATTGAAAATCTGGCAACCCCAGAATTATCTTGACTGTCTACTTAAATCGCCGAGGGATTTTTTTAAAGCCCCACCCCCACCCTATCTCACAGGCGCTCACTCGCTGGGGCGCACTCTCTCTCTGACCTTAAATCCAACCAGAAGCATTTCTTCACTCTGCAGAGAAATTCTTAGGCTCCTGTTGAGACCTGAAGCACTGAGATGCCAAGAAATCTCTTGTGCGGCAGAATTGGAGACAAGAAAATTGAGGAATAAGCAGTAAAACCATAATCCTTAGAGAAACAAGAAGCAGGCAGTTCCAAACGTTTCAGTAGGTTTTTACCTCTTTAAAAACGTTTTTTCTTTTTTTAACTGTCTCCTAACAAAATGGAGTAGCTGCAGCTACTGGGAGGCCAGAGAATGATTGTGCAGCTGAGTCCTTCTAACAAATGCCAAGGATTTCCTCCCTCGTGGTTCACTGCAGCTAAATGAAACAATTATCAACGCAAGAAGGCAGTTTGCTAATCAAGAGGGCTAATACTGCCTTTTTTTTTTTTTTTTAAGTGTTCGAGCTGGGGAAGGGAGAAGTAAGGGTCCTGTGTGTGATGTCTTTTTAACCTTGCTGAAGGACGCAGCAGTATTTATTGACGTATGCAAATAACTGGGGGAGGGTGGTGCTTGGGAAAAAACAGGAACCAGAATCAGTTTCTCATTGCAGGGCGAACGCGCTGAGTTCCGGTGAAGGGAAAAGAGACGTGGCGAAATTGCTGTCTTTCTGTCTTATAATTACATCTCTCACTAATACAGAAAAGGAACCAAGACATCTAAAAGGGTGAAGACGCTCTCACAGTATTTTTACAGACCTTGCTCGGCACCTTCCCTACCCCCACCCAACAGCCCGACCTGTTCTTCTAAATGGGAGATTATGGATTTGCATTGCAATTGGCTAGTAGCGGTGGCGATGGATTTTCGCAAGTAAAACACCCGCCCGTTTCAGCGAGGGACATTAATGATCACATTGATAATAACGCGTCTCTCTTTTTTCCCATTTCAGCTGCGCAAACCATGCAGGATGATTTACTGATGGACAAAAGCAAAACCCAGCCCCAGCCCCAGCAACAGCAGCGGCAGCAGCAGCAGCAGCAGCAGCAACAGCAGCCGCCGCCGCCGCCGCAGCAGCAGCAGCAGCCTGAGTCCAGCATATCCGAAGCCCCGTCCACGCCCCTCTCCTCAGAGACCCCCAAGCCGGAGGAAAACAGCGCAGTGCCGGCCCTCAGCCCAGCCGCTGCCCCGCAGGCCCCCAACGGCCCGGACAAGATGCAGATGGAATCACCGCTCCTGCCAGGCTTGAGTTTCCATCAGCCCCCTCAGCAGCCGCCGCCGCCGCCGCCGCCTCAGGAGCCTGCGGCGCCGGGCGCGTCGCTGTCGCCGTCCTTCGGCAGCACCTGGTCCACGGGCACCACGAACGCGGTGGAGGACAGCTTCTTCCAGGGGATCACCCCAGTCAACGGGACCATGCTCTTCCAGAACTTCCCGCACCATGTCAACCCAGTCTTCGGAGGCACTTTCTCCCCGCAGATCGGCCTGGCGCAGACCCAGCACCACCAGCAGCCGCCGCCGCCGGCGCCTCAGCCGGCACAGCCAGCGCAGCCCCCGCAGGCGCAGCCCCCGCAGCAGCGCCGCTCGCCCGCCAGCCCCAACCAGGCGCCCTACGCGCAGAGGAGTGCCGCCGCGGCTTACGGCCACCAGCCCATCATGACCAGCAAGCCGTCCTCGTCTTCGGCGGTTGCAGCCGCTGCTGCAGCAGCCGCCGCCTCGTCGGCCTCCTCCAGCTGGAACACGCACCAAAGTGTGAACGCAGCCTGGAGCGCACCGTCTAACCCCTGGGGCGGCCTGCAGGCGGGCCGGGACCCTCGCCGGGCGGTCGGTGTGGGCGTTGGTGTGGGTGTCGGGGTGCCTTCCCCGCTCAACCCCATCTCGCCGCTCAAAAAGCCCTTCTCCAGCAACGTGATCGCGCCGCCCAAGTTCCCTCGTGCGGCGCCGCTCACCTCCAAGTCCTGGATGGAGGATAACGCTTTCCGGACCGATAATGGTAACAATCTGTTGCCATTTCAGGTAATACTCTGATGCACCTGCACACTCCTTCCCCTGCCCCGCTCCTTTTGCCCCTTCTCTGACTTTTAATCGTCAACCCGCTTTTATTTTAAAAGGGCGGCAATGTCCAGCTCCTCTGCCCCCTTTCGAAGCCTCCATTTCTCTGGGGCTGTTGCATTCTCGGGGGATGAGATTGGGAGAACATTGTGATTGCTGGAGGAATCGTATTCGTCCCTTCAGGATAGAAAACACTTTTTCTTTTACTTTATTTTCTCCTTCTTGGTGTTTGTACCTCTTATTTCGACTTTGTTTGACAGTAAAGCTGCAAGTGTATGGCAAGGTGCCGGCATAGTCCCAGAATGAGTAGGCTGAGACTCCTATCATTTTGAGTAGCTACACATTGCAGGTTATGCAATCCTGAGCTCGGGGTGCCGCCTGCAAGCCGTCCACACCCAAACCACCTTGGCTTTAATCTTAAAGAGGTTAACAACCCTTGAGTGGTGCTATTTCAGATGGTTGCATATGCTCAATTAAACTAATGTGAACACATGTGTTTATGTCTCGCTAAGGTGCTAGAATCATTAATAACAATCAGCATATTGCCCCTGCTGGGAAAATCATGAGTGTGAGATTCCAATAAACACCCGAAACTGTGTAAGCGAAGTAGGTGGAAGAGTGGAAATTCTAAGGGCAGTCCTTTCCATGTTACCTACAAGAAGGATTTTTTTTTTTCCAGAGGTAAGAGACAATAGGACATGACCTTCAGAGCCATATTGCAATGGAGTCTATTTGCTAGCTAGCACTGAAATATTTAAAGCTGTAGTGTCCTTCACCAGTTGGGTTAAGAAGACAATACAGATCAATTACATCATTTGAAACTGGGCAAAGTGAAAGTCTTGCAACTTTAATGAAAAATGAGTCTTGTGTCTTGGTGTTAAATGCCAATGAAAAACCCAGGAAGTGCCCCAGACAAAAAGGTTGAAATGAAGAGTGTCCTTATTTCTGTTCTTGCTTTCTGATCCAGTCCACAGCCATAGCAGTTGGCAGTGTCCCGGGCATCTTGGGTTGGAAAGGCGTAGTATGGGTGTGTGTTCACCGGTGGCTTTTGCTCCTAGGCAAACACTTATCCTTCACTTAGAAGTTGATTTGGCTGTAAGCTTCTAGGCTCAGTTAAAGAAAGAAAAAGGGGAGAGGGGAAGGCCTCCGACAAGACCCAATTTGGATGGTCAAGGAAATGAAGCAGAAATCTTTTGAGGAGTGCTAAAAGATGGGAGAACCGACTATTTGACAGAGGTATAGTGTCAGGTACAGTTGCAGCCTTCATCTCTACATTTCAGATGTTTCGAGTGGCTCCCATTCATGAAGAAGAGATGAGGTTATTGAGAAGAACATGACTTTCTAGGCTAGAGTAATGATTTTTAACTTTTGACAGTTCAAGGGAGTCCCTGAAACTTCTAAATTGTGTATATGAAAGTTTTTAACGAGAGAGGATCTTCACAAGGAATTTTCACAAGGATCCTTCAGGAATGGAAGATTTTAATATTAAGGTATATTTCTTCCTATTCTAAAGTTTGCTTATTTTAATAAAATGAAGAGGTGTTGCAAGATGGGATTAGTTTCATAGAGAAAAGGAGGAATTTACTTTCTGGAATTTATGTGCTTATTTTTGGAGGTGGTAGAGCAGGGAAGCTACATTTGGTAGGAGAGGAGAGGCCCTTTTTTTTTTTTTTTTTTTTTTTAACATTCCCTCTCTTTATTCTCATACTCCCTACCGGAGTTCAGTCTTACAGGATAACCTAAAATCTTACAGGGAGTTTTGGGAGCTGATAATGTAGATAGATCTTGTTATCTTTCTCTAGAAGATGACTCTGAATACAACTAGCTATTGGTGAATTATCTACTGGAATGAGGATTAGGGGAGATTAAATCCACATCGTTTCCTCAAACCTGATATTGACAAGTAGTATAGGGACTGCCATTGTTACTCAGCAAACCATTCACCAATGATGCTTGTAAGAGCCAAATGGACTGGATTCAGTTCGGTCTCTTCTCTTTCCATCCCTGGTGATGCTATTGGATAGGCAAAAATGGCCAAAAGATTTGTAGGAGGACAGATTTGATTAGAAATTGAGTATTATTTATTTGGCTTCAGGAAAAATTACATATACATTATGTCTTATTTCTTTTTCATAAAATGGAGCTTAGGATTTTGAAGCAATTTTAGGATCAGAGGAGGAACTTGGTTGTGTTGTGGCCGGAATATTATCAGACTTGGTTTGTGTTGGTAACTGTATCAAGTTTGTCTAAGAAACAAAGAACACGTGAGTCTTGTGTGCAGAATTTTGTGTATGTGCATTTATTGAAATAGTTTTTCTAAAAAAGGAAGAAAATATCTTAAGTAGTTCTGATGACTTTTTCAAAATATTCTGGCAAATGTAATTTTATTTAAATCAAAGTTTATTTCATAGAATACCAACTTTATTTTTTAACAGACTTTTTGAGCTATTAATAAAAGAGACTTTCTATAGTGATCTACTCTAATGTATGTTAAAATTTTTAAAGAAACCCATTCTGTCCTACACTGCTTCTTTTTTTGCCAGTTTCTACCAACACAATAGATTTTGAGGAGCTTTACTTACATGGTTTATATTGTAAAAGCAATCAGTGTATTTGAATGTGGTTTTACAAACTATAATACTTTCTTGTTCTAATAAAGCTGATTGGTTTCCTTGGGTTTTGGTGGCTGCTTTCTTAGGGATTATTTGTATCTAAAAGTCACTTCATTTCTATAGATAAGGAAGCTGAAATCCTGAGAGGTAGAATAACTGAATTCAGGTCCTACAGCTCTGGCTAATTTTGTTGTATGTGTCCTTAGTGTCCATGTAGTGCAAGTGCTGTCAGATAGAATTCATTTTAAGTAAGATTCTCTTTGGACTTCATGCAAAGGGACTTAGTGAAGTTTTCTATTAGGCTGATGCATCTTGGTGATGTAGCCATAAAAGTAATGGCAAAACCATTACTTATGCACCAATTTAATAAAAGGACTAGAGCTGAGATACTTTGTTTTTTGTTGAAAATTTGGATTTAAATAGCATTGTTGTCCAGAGGAGTTTAGGAGGGACTTTTGAGAACACCTGTTCTAGACCACCGTGCTCATATTACAGAGGATGAAATCAAAGTCTTTCAACGTGTGAAGTTACTTACCCAGGTTCAGGTTAATAATTTCTGTCAGAAGCAGGTTTTGACAGCAGATTGCCTGGATTCACATCTCCACTTTGCCAGTTATTGGCTTTGTAATCATGAGCAAATTATATAAACATGCTGCCTCTCAAGTTCTTCACCTCTAAAATGGGAATAATAATAGTTTCTTGCTTCATATGAGTTAAAATGTAAAACTAAATATAAAGTGTTTAGCACAGTGCCTGGCTCATAGTAAAGTTTCCTGTAAATGTAGGGAAATGACCAGAGGCTCTGCATGATCTTGTCATAGTATGGATTACTGATTTTTTTTTTCTTGAGTTGGTATCTTACCCTATCGCCTAGGCTGGAGTGCAGTAGTATGATCTTGGCTCACTGCACCCTCTACCTCCTGGGTTCAGGTGATTCTTCTGCCTCAGCTTCCTGAGTAGCTGGGATTACAGGCACCTGCCATGACACTTGGCTAATTTTTATATTTTTAGTAGAGATGGAATTTTGCCATATTGGCCAGGCTGGTCTTGAATTCCTGACCTCAGAGGATGTGCCGCCTTGGCCTACCAAAGTGGATTACCAATTTTTCATACAGTGCATTCTAAATATCCCCAAACTTCGGTGTAATACCATTTGCTCTTTTTTCCTATCTGATGGTACCCTCATGATCCAGAGCCTTTGGTCGTTGTAGTAATGTGATGATCCAGCATTTACCTATGGGCCAGACCCTGTGCTAAGCACTTTACATGTAGTTTCTCACTGGAACTCCTTTGAGATAGGAACTCCTTTGACATAGAAGGACTATTTTTATCCTTGTTTTGTTTGTTTGTTTTTAGAGACAGAGTCTCGCTCTGTCACCTAGACCGGAGTGCAGTGCTGCGATCTCGGCTCACTGCAACCCTCTGACTCCTGTGTTCAAGTGATTCTCTTGCCTCAGCCTCCTGAGTAGCTGGGATTACAGTGCGCCACCATGCCCAGCTAATTTTTGTATTTTTAGTAGAGACAGGGTTTCACCATGTTGGTCAGGCTGATCTTGAACTCCTGACCTTGTGATCCGCCTACCTTTGCCTCTCAAAGGGATTACAGGCGTGAGCCATGGCGCCTGGCTTATTATCCTTGTCATATTGACAAATAAATTGTCGTTCAGTGCATTGACAGTATTTGCTTAAGATCACAGTCACTGATTGGCAAAGTTGCCTCCAGAGCCCATGGCTCCTGTTCCCTTGACTATACTACCTCTAAGACATCACTTAACAGTGCAGCGTTGATGTAGGAAACTGGACTGAATCTGTAGTTGACCTTATGAGATACACTGGAAGTTGTATTTTTATTTTATTATTATGTTTTTTGAGACAGAGTCTTGCTCTGTCACCCAGGCTGGAGTGCAGTGGCACAATCGCGGCTCACTGCAACCTCTGCCTCCCAGGTTCAAGTAATTCTCTTGCCTTAGCCTCCTAAGTAGCTAGGATTACAGACGTGCAGCAACATGCCCAGCTAACTAATTTTTGTATTTTTAGTAGAGACGGGGTTTCGCCATGTTGGCCAGACTGGTCTCGAACTCCTGACCTTGTGATCTGCCCACCTCAGCCTCCCAAAGTTCTGGGATTACAGGTGTGAGCCACCGCGCCTGGCGTGGAAGTTGTGTTTTTAAAAAAATTTTGTATTTGTAGAAATGGAGGAAGAAAAAAATACAGTAACTGTAAATATACCACCATGAAGATTCAACAGTTATGATTTTTTGTTTATTTACTTTATATATCTTTGAATATTATAGTAATATTTTAGACACTCTGCTCATTTTACAGAGGATGAAATCAAAGTCCCAACATGGAAAATGACTTACCCAGGTTCAGGTTGATAATTTGTCACAGAAGCAGGCTTTAGCAGCAGATTGCCTGGATTCAAATTTAATTTGGAAAAAAATTCAAATTATTCCATGCTTTCTGTCTGTCTCTCTCCCTTTATCCCTATCCATTTTTTTTTTTTTTTTGAGAGTCTCAGTCTTGCCCAAGCTGGAGTGAAGTGGTGCGATCTTGGCTCGCTACAACCTCCACCTCCTGGATTCAAGTGATTCTCCTTCAGCTTCCTGAGTAACTGGGACTACAGGCACACGCCACCATTCCTGGCTAATTTTTATATTTTTAGTAAAGATGGGGTTTCACTATGTTGGCAGGCTGGTCTTGGACTCCTGACCTCATAATCTGCCCACCTTGGCCTCCCAAAGTGCAGGGATTACGGGCGTGAACCACCGGCTTTGCCTATCCTTTTCTTTTTCCTTCTACTCCCAAGTTAAAGGTAGTTGTGGGAAGTTTTATATTTTATGACATGTCTAGTTAAATATAACTTAATATTAATTTTGCTGGTGGGTTATCAATAACAGGAAATTCCTTACATGAATTCATGAGAATATAAATGATATTAAAAAACAAAACGAATATGCCTACTCATATTTTTAGGAAATATCAGTATTTTTCAAGTAGTTTGTGTTCCTTTTTCTTTTCTTTTGACAGACTCTTGCTCTGTCACCCAGTCTGGAGTGCAGTGGGATGATCTTGGCTCACTGGACCCTCTGCCTTCCCTGTTCAACAAAGTCTCATACCTTAACCTCCTGAGTAGCTGGGATTACAGGTGTGCACCACCATGCTCCATTAGTTTTTGTATTTTTAGTAGAGATGTGGTTTCACCATAATGGCCATGTTTGGTTTGAACTCCTGACCTTGAGTTATCTGCCAGCCTTGACCTCCCAAAGTGCTGGGATTATAGGCGTGAGCCACTGCACCTGGCCCCTCTTTATTTCTAAGGCCATCTTTTCTGGAGGTAATATAAATTGTCTTGTTTATGATTCCTTTTGAATAAGGATAGTATGACCTAGATTTAAGACTCTTCTCTAGTTGGTTTCTTAACTACTGTTCCAGTGAAAAACCATTTTAAGGTCCGTTCAACCCCACAAACTGTTTCAGAACCTGTTATGACATAGTCAATATGAATGCCAGCAAAACCACATTATCTATTTTCCATTTAAAAGAGGGGTTGGTTAGGAAATATTAGGTTTTTGCGCTACTAGAAATGTTAATAATATAAAACTATATACTTCAAAATTGCATGTTGAAAAGTGGTTAACTTTGTTTAAACTCTTTATGACCTCATTGTGAGTTAGTACAAAAGAACCCTCTTAGAAATCTAATTTATATATCCTCTGACAAAGACACAAATTTCTACTTACAGAGCTTTCTCCATTGGTTAGCCTATTTTGATTATTTTAAGGGTGTGAGGTGTAATACTTGTCCAGTTGGAACTGGTTTTCATTGCTAAGTTGATTTTTTTATAGTATTTTGATCCACAGGTATCAAAAGATCATACTTTGTTGGCCAGGCACGCCTCTAATCCCAGCACTTTGAGTGGCTGAGATGGGTGTATCACCTGAGGTCAGAAGTTTGAGACCAACCTGGCCAACATGGTGAAACCCTGTCTCTACCAAAAAAGTACAAAATATAAAAATTACCTGGGCGTGGTGGTGGGTGCCTATTATCCCAGCTACTTGAGAGATTGAGGCAGGAAAATTGCTTGAACCTGGGAGGCAGAAGCTGCAGTGATCTGAGATTGCGCTATTGCCCTCCAGCCTGGATGACAAAAGTGAAATTCCATCTCAAAAAATATATATATATGTGCTTTGTTTACTGCAATACAAATTAGATGGGGGGAGCGTACAGTAGTGGACAACCCATGAAGCTTGGAGTAAGGAAGACACTGGTTAAAGCCTTAACTCTGTCACTAGTGATGGGGTTAAGTCACTTATCCATTGATTCTTTTTCCAAATATGTGAAAATGGAGGGAGGGAGTGGAGGGGAGAGAGTGGATGGAAGGGAAAATGAGGAGGTGGGAGGGGAGAGGGAGCCTAACTTCAGGGTTTGCTTTGTGAGAGAATGTGTACAAAGTGTTCTGAAAATTAGATACTGTTATAGGAATACTGTTACGGCTCTTGGATCCCTGCCTAACTTCTGTAATCGTAGTCAGAATTAGAGTTTAAAAGAGGAAATAGGGCCGGGCGCGGTGGCTCAAGCCTGTAATCCCAGCACTTTGGGAGGCCGAGGCAGGTGGATCACGAGGTCAAGAGATCGAGACCATCCTGGTCAACATGGTGAAACCCCGTCTCTACTAAAAATACAAAAAATTAGCTGGGCATAGTGGCGCGTGCCTGTAATCCCAGCTACTCAGGAGGCTGAGGCAGGAGAATTGCCTGAACCCAGGAGGCGGAGGTTGTGGTGAGCCGACATCACGCCATTGCACTCCAGCCTGGGTAACAAGAGTGAAACTCCATCTCAAAAATAAATAAATAAATAAATAAAAATAAATAAAAGAGGAAATATTGTTGATGTTCTGTAGTCCAAAGTTAAACATTAGCTGATGGCATATAGAGGAGAGGGGCTAGAAAGAGGCATGGAAGAACATCAAAAGGCACTTTGTATGTTAGGGTGACTGCCTATTCTAGAAGGCTAGTCGTGGTGATCTGAAGACTAGGGGTATATATAGACTTATGTCACACTAATACTGGAGATGTGTTACTATCTGTTTGTGCTTATGACTGACTCACCAATGTAAGTGTAGGGGTTTTCCTGGATCTATGAACATTTTAAGTGGTGATAGGAGAAATGCTTAAACTCTTAATATTCTGACTGCTATAAGGGTTGGGTTGATTTTGATGGTTCTGGAGATATCAAGGGTCTAATCTGAAGCTCCTTACCACCTTTTCCCTGGAGGCCATACCTGACTCTCTGTAGGGGCCAGTGTGGTTGTCAGAAATAGAATTCAAGATGGAGCTTCAAGTTTTGATCTTGAGAGTTGAGGTAATATAGCTATATCTTATAGGAGGCTTTCCTGGGGAGGTTGCTGTACTTGCAGTAGAAACCAGCCTCACAAGGAATTTTCTACAGCTGGTTTTTATACTTTGTGGGTAGTTTCTTCTGTGAGGGTTCAAATGCTGCATTTCACCTGTTATACTTACTTCAGTTCTGCTACATTTAGTTTTCACACCCTTTAGTGTTCTTTATGGTTCTGGGCGTTTAAACTTCTTAATGTGAAACCATTCTGATATTTGCATTTTGTTAACTTGAAATAGAAAAGTACTAGTGAATTAAAGTACTACTGTAATTTAGCATCTTGGAATAAAGCCTACTTTTCTCTCCTAAGAAGCACTATTATATAATTCTCAGAAATAATAAATATTATTATATAAATGCTTGTTGGCAGGACTCAGAGGAGAGAGACAGAAATGGTCACAAAACAGCCTTTATGTTATTTGAAGTGATCATAGAATTAATACACACAAAGGGAAGGAAACATTGTGTACTGATTATGTATGCATAGGACTATTGTGTGGCCAAATAGCTTCATTCCTCAAGCATTCAAACTCATTTCAAGGTCAAGATCAAAAACAAGTAACCCCCTGTCTGCAGTAACTCAGTGCAACTAATTAAATGATCAATGTCATCAAGTCAATCAGTGCCTAGAAGTGCCTGACACTTAGTAGGTATTCATTAAATGAATGAATGAACATTTAAACCAAGTTCTAATTTTGTCCTTTATCTTTACAATGTGATATATTTAACATTTTTGCAACAGAGTCTCCATTCTAGTATTTTTATTTATTTTTTTGAGATTGAGTTTCGCTCTAGTTGCTCAGGCTGGAGTGCAATAGTGCGATCTTGACGCTACAACCTCTGCCTCCTGGGTTCAAGCAATTCTCCTGCCTCAGCCTCTCCAGTAGCTGGGATTACAGGCATGTGCCACCACGCCCAGGTAATTTATTATTTTTTTTGGAAGAGACAGGGTTTCTCCATGTTGGTCAGGCTGGTCTTGACCAGATCACCTCCTGACCTCAGGTAATCTGCCCTCCTTGGCCTTCCTAAGTGCTGGGATTACAGGCATGAGCCATCGCACTCAGCCCATTCTAGCCCATTCTGGTATTTCTGTACAAGATATCGATAGAATATGGAAACATAGGTGAATATACATAATATTATAAAGGACATCTTCAATGTGTAAAAATATAAAATATTGTGCTTTCCAGACCTTGTGGACACCCCATAGTTGTGGCCTGTGACTTCATATATGTAGGTTTGGTATGCCAAGAAGTAAGCAGAGTTCTTGCTTTGACATCAAAAGTTTATGACCGCCAATAAATGGAAACACTAGCTTATATCTTAAGAGTTAGATTTTTCTTTATGTCTTCATCGTTGATCAACTCATTCTTTTGGAGTTAATTTATCTTGTTATGATGATTTGGTTTGTTTCTAACTTGTCATGTCAAGTTGTTAACAATAGAACGGACTAGAATGAGAGTCAGGATAACTCTGACAATAACACTTAGAAATATTAAGGAGAAGACTGGGTGTGGTGGCTGATGACTGTATTTGCAGCACCTTTGGAGACTGAGGTGGAAGGATTGCTTGAGGCCCAGCTTGGGCAGCATAGTGAGACCCTGTCTCTATAAAAAAATTTTTTTAAATTAGCTGGGCGTGGTGTCACATGCCTGAGTCCTAGCTACTCAGGAGGCCGAGGCAGGAGGATTACTTGAGCCCAGGAGTTTGAGGTTATAGTAAGCCATGATTGTGCCACTGCACTCCAGCCTAGGTGATGGAGTGAGACACTGTCTCTAAAAAAAAAAAATTAATTAAGGAGGGAATTTTCTGGTTTGTTGGACAAAGAACAGGTTATAGTGGGCCCATTCAGGCAGTCATTAATTCCAGGCATGTGAGATTGGAAAGCAGAGATGTAAAGGGCAAATAATTTTCCATCTTAAAGATGGTAGGGTTTGGGGGCTGATTAGGGATGAGAGGGAATATTTCAGAGGAAACATCTTAGTGATCTGACAATCTAACCCCCTACTCAAACTCCAGGAGTCCTAGTTCTTAGGTTTCACATAAGCAGCAATTAAAGGAGGCAGGAGGTAAATGTACCCAGAAGCTCCTCTCTTTTGCAATGTGGAGTGGAAAATTTCTTTTTCTTTTTTGGATCAGAGAAATAAAACCTAGATATGCAGAGAATTAAAATAGTGAAGACCAGTAAAGTTTATGAGTTTATGGGGGAAAGGCTGAGAGATTATGTTTGGATCATTTATTATAAATCTGTTTCTGTGTTTGCATTTGATTTTATGGGTAGACTATTCAACTCTTTGCCACATCATTGTTTAAAGCAATTGTAGGCTGGGTACAGTGGCTCACGCCTATAATCTCAGCAATTTGGGAGGTTGAAGCAGGCAGATCACCTGAGGTCAGGAGTTTGAGACCAGGCTGGCCAACATGGTGAACCCCATCTCTACTAAAAATACAAAAAATTAGCCGAGCGCGGTGGTGCATGCCTGTAATCCTAGCTACTCAGAGGCTGAGGCAGGAGAATCACTTGAACCTGGGAGGCGGATGCTGCAGTGAGCCGAGATCGTGCCACTGCTCTCCATCCTGGGCAACAGTGAGTCTCCATCTTAAAAAAAGAAAAAAACCAAAATAAATAAAAGCAGTTGTAACCAGTAGTAGAATCCTGAGGTCAGATAAACAGTTAAGAAGGATAGATTAGGTAGCATTTTTGTTAACCATATAACTGTTAAGGAATCTCTGATCAAAGGGATGGGATTTACATTATTAAGTTTCTTTTGGCATCTGTGTTCAAAATCATAATCCATGTGCTCCAGCTTTTGGGTGTTATATTATTTTAATGTCCTTCTCTAAACAGATACTACTAACACAAATATAGGGGACCAGAATGCCAGCACTGGCATCACCCTTTCCACCTAAATTATTTTATGTAATCCTTACACGTTCTTGTGAATTAGGGATTATTATCCTACGTGAGACTCAAAAGAATATTACCTAACTGGTAAAGTAATAGAGCAGGAATGGAAACTTAAACCTTTTGACTCCATGTCCAGTTCTTCCATTCTGCTATACCTGCCTGCCTCTGATGTCGCCACTGACCATCTTTCAATATGCCTTTTTCTTTTTTGTCTTTGCTTTTTGAAATTGCTTTTCTAATTGGCTAGCTGTCTAAAAAAGTAAGAACCCTCCTCCGCTCTCCCAACCTCAGACCACAGAGGTAACCAAGAGGGGAGGGCAGCCTCCAAGACCTTTTGTTTTGCAATCACACAAACACAGCACGCAAGAGGAGACCTTATTAGTTTTCATTTTATAAAAATGCGACAAAGTACCCATATTGTGCAACAACCTTGCTTTTCTTTCTTTCTTTCTTTTTTTTTTTTTTTTTGAGGTGGAGTTTCACTCTTGTTGCCCAGGCTGGAGTGCAATGGCACGATCTCAGCTCACTGCAACCTCTGCCTCCTGGGTTCAACCAATTCTCCTACCTTATCCTCCCGAGTCGCTGGGATTACAGGCATATGCCACCATGCCCAGCTAATTTTGTATTTTTAGTAGAGGTGGGGTTTCACCGTGTCAGGCAGGTCTCCAACTCCTGTCCTCAGGTAATCCACCTGCCTGGGCCTCTCAGAGTGCTGGGATTACAGGCATGAGCCACCATGCCCAACCCAACCTTGCTTTTCAAATGAACAAACTATTATTTCTCCTTCCCTTCTGTGCATATGCCATATACGTATTTTGACAAAATTGGGGCTCAGTCTGTCGGGAGGTGCTGCAGTTCTGAGGGAGGAGAAAGGGGGAGATCTGGGCTCACTCCCGACTCCCTGCTCCCTCCATCCTTTCCTTCTCCTTTGGGGCCCTTGATCCCCAGGCCCCTTCTCCTGGCTCCCGGCCTCTCCTGTGGGTCTCCTCCCTAAGGTCTACTCTGCCCAGGTCAGCCCCTGCTCTCTCCCACCCCTCCCTCAATATGCCTTTGATGTTCTATTATTTCCCTACATCTCCTCTAATTCCTCTTATCCCACATTGTCTTTATAGTATTCATCACTGTCTCTAATGAGCTGGTTTATTTCGTTTTGTTCTTTCACACTAGAATGTAGGCTCCACAAGGGCAAGGACCTTTTTTCACTGAAGTGTCTCCAGGGGCTGTGACAGTACCTGGGATATTTTGAGACATGGTAAATATTTGTTGAGTGTGTTAATGATTTACATTTACAAATGATTGATTAGGCATTTATTGGTCATTTGCATGTAGCTCCCAATGTGAGTATTTAAAACTTCTACCTGGTTTCTACCAGGTGTAGGGCGGGTAGGAATTAAAGTTGAACGATACATTTCCTGTCCTCAGACAACTCCCTGACAAACATGTGCTAAAATATAGAATGATAAGGTCTAAAACAAGTGTGTATTGTGTGCAACAAAGAGAGTTTGTACTTGAATCAGACAAAGCAATGATTAAATTTGTGGGTAGTTGGGAAGCCTCCAGGAAAGTCTTCAATAGTTTAAGATATTTTCAGAGTTTTTCTGATTTTGAAAGTAATACCTGTTAACTATTTAAAACCTTGAGAGGGAAAAACACAGAGAAAACCCCAATTACCCATAATTCTATTGCCCAGATATAAATACTCTGAATGTTTTGGTGTATTTTCTGTTAATTATCTCTTTTTTGTGTGTATGTAATGTTATTTACATAGTGGAGATCATTCTGCTTATGCAGTTTTACAATTTTATAGCCATATTTTTTAACATTTCATTTAATTAAATTCACAAACATTTTGATAATTGCATAATATTCCATTATGGGAATCCATGATAACTTACCAAAATGTTTTCATATTTGGGGAATTTAGATTGTTTTCTTTTTTTTTCTTTTCTTTTTTTTTTTTTTTAGAGATGGAGTCTTGCATTGTTGCCCAGACTGGACTCCAGCTGGGCTCAAGAGATCCTCCCACTTCAGCCTTTTAAGTAGCTGGAATTATAGGCATGTGCTACCATACTCAGCTGTTTTCAGTTTTTGAATATTGACCATAATTCTGTCATGAACATCTTTGGGCATCACAATACTTTATTTAGAGGTGACAGGCAGATCAGAAAATGGGGTGGGGCTTGTGTGTGTGTGTGTGTGTGTGTATATATATAAATTTTAGAAGTGAGGTGGTCTTGCTCTGTCACTCAAGCCACAATTCAGTGGCATGATCATAGCTCACTGCAACCTCAGACTCCTGGACTTAAGTGATCCTCCTGCCTCAGCCTCCCTGGTAGGTAGGACTACAGATGCATACCACCATGCCCAGCTAATTTTTAAATTCTTTGTAGAGACAGGATTTTGAACTGCTGGGCTCAAGCAGTCCTTTCACTTCAGCCTCCTAAAGTGTTGGGATTACAGGCATGAGCCACCATGCTCAGCCAGGGTGGTGGTTGTTTTCAGCAGAGGGAGTAGCTTGTATACAGGCAAGAAACAACATGGTATCCTGAGAGCAAGAGATTTAGGGTAGGGGTTAGGCAAGTGAGAGATGAGGCTGGAGAAGTAAATAGGTGCCACCAGATCACAAAGAGCATTCTAGCATTCTGTGTCTTTCAACTTTGTTGAGTGAGGATGTCAAAGGATTTTTCGACTTTCTCAAGTGAGGACACTGAAGGATTATTAAGCTGAGAAACATAGTTATTGTAAGGCTTTTTTTTTTTTTTTTTTTTTTTTGAGATGGAGTTTTGCTTTGTAGCCCAGCCTGGAGTACAGTGGCGCAATCTCAGCTCACTACCCGCTCTGCCTCCCGGGTCCTGGTTCAAGCAATTCTCCTACCTCAGCCTCCCAAGTAGCTGGGATTACAGGCACAAGCCACCATCCCCAGCTAATTTTTGTATTTTTTAGTAGAGACAGGGTTTCACCATGTTGGCCAGTCTGGTCTTGAACTCCTGACCTTGAGATCTGCCCGCCTCGGCCTCCCAAAGTGCTGGGATTACAGGCGTGAGCCACCACGCCCGGTCTTGTAAGGCTTTTTTAAGTTGATGACTGAAGTAATCACTATCTTTATTTCAGAATGATTACTCTAGGATAATCCTTGTCAGAAACCAAACTCAGGAAACAAGTTAACATGTGAGAACCTAAAGTGATTAAAAGGAAGGGACAGATTTAAGAAATTACCAGGGCTGGTGTGGTGGCTCACACCTGTATTCCCAGCACTTTGGGAGACCGTGGTGGGCAGATCACTTGAGGTCAGGAGTTCGAGACCAGCTTGGCCAACATGGTAAAACCCCATCTCTACTAAAAATACAAAAATTAGGCCAGGCGCAGTGACTCACGCCTATAATCCCAGCACTTTGGGAGGCTGAGGCAGGTGGACCATGAGGTCAGGAGTTTGAGACCAGCCTGGCCAACATGGTGAAAACTTGTCTCTACTAAAAATACAAAAATTAGCCAGGTGTGGTGGCGGGTGCCTGTAATCTCAGCTACTTCAGAGGCTTAGTTAGGAGAATTGCTTGAACCCAGGAGGTAGAGGTTGCAGTGAGCTGAGATCGTGCCATTTCACTCCAGCCTGGGCGACAGAGCAAGACTTTGACTCAAAAAACAAAAAACAAAAGTTAGCCAGGCGTGTGGTAGGTGCTTGTAATCCCAGCTACCTGGGAGGCTGAGGCAGAATTGCTTGAACCCGGGAGGCAGAGATTGCAGTGAACCAAGATAGTGCCACTGCACACTCCAGCCTGGGTGACCAAGCAAGACTCTGTCTCAAAAAAAAAAAGAAAGAAATAGGAGGTCAACTGGAAGGACTTGGTGATTACTTGCATGTAGGAAAATAAAGAAGAAGGAGGAGTCTAGAATGACTGCCAGGTTTTTGGTTTAGGCAGCTGGGGAAAATGATTTAGAGGTGGAAATAGTTAATAGGGGCAGATTGGAATTTTCATGACTCATAAATCAAGTGGATTTTAGAGTGGAGGAATTTCAGAAAGGAAAGCCTTGTGTTGGGTATATTTGAACAAGTGATTTGACAGCTTTAACCCACCCATACTTTTGTGTGATTCTTAATGTGTGGGAAGGAAAACCTTATTAGGATAGATTACTTTGTGGACTACTTATTAGAACACTACATCTTAGAGAAGAAACAAATACCATTGTAAGTCAAGAGCTTTTTCTGACTCTAGCCTTATTTTCCTAAATTGCACCCTGAGAATTAGAGTATGTGTTAGTTGATTAGTCATCTTGTTTGTGGGTTATAGCCTGGCATTGCGGAGAACAGTAAGGAATTCCAACCAATCAGTCATGTGGGAGGATCATAGGCAATAAAAGAAACCCACCATCCTTTATTATTTAAATTGAATAAACTCGCTGAGAAATCAGTGGATGTTATTAGCCAATCTGAGATATCATTAATAAGGTCTTAGCAAAGTTGAAATTAGAGCTTTTGGAATTTAGTTCTGCTGTTCTAATACAGAGCTTGGTTTTCTAAATGGGTATAAAGATAACGAAATGCTTTGCAGCTTGGGGTGTGTAGAGTCATAGGTTGATGAGCTTTGAGGTGGAGTTGGGGAAAAGGGTACAGGAGCCACCAGAACTGCATTTTATGTGTCCCTCTGTATTTCCAGGGAGAGAGGTGAACTGTAACATTCGTTAAATTTTCAAAGGGGTTCATAACTTAAAAATGGTTAAGAGTTATAGGAGTAAAAGCACTGCTACATGGCACCCAATGCAAAGTTTCAGGATTTTAAAACATAGACTCTGGCCGGGTGTGGTGGCTCATGCCTGTAATCCCAGCACTTTGGAAATCTGAGGTGGGTGGATTACGTGAGATACGGAGCTCGAGACCAGCCTGGCCAACATGGTGAAACCCTGTCTCTACTAAAAATACAACAATTAGCTGGGCGTGGTGTTGTATGTCTGTAATCCCAGTTATTCGGGAGGCTGTGGCAGGAGAATTGCTTGAAGAATTTCGGAGGTCGCTGTGAGCTGAGATTGTACCACTGCACTCCAGCCTGGGTGACAGAGCCAGACTCCATCTCAAACAAATAAACAAACAAAAAATGTAGACATCTCTTAAAATTTCCCTTTTTCTCTCTTCAGAGCTCAGAGAATTCCTGCTGAACTTTGATAACTTTTTGAATAAATGAAAACTAATTGCTTTCTTGATCTAGCTTTTTCTAAATTCAAATCTAGCAAATTCAAATGACTTTTTGTCAAAATTATTTTGGCATTCATTTCATTGGTTTACGTATATTTAAGTCACATAATTACAGTAATACTGTCATTAAAAAGGTTTAGAGCTGGGTGCAGTGGCTCATACCTGTAATTCCAGAACTTTGGGAGGCTGAGGTGGGTGGATTTATTGAGTTCAGTTGTTCTCTACCAGCCTGGGCAACATAGCAAGATCCCATCTCTACTAAAAATGAAAAACAAACAAACAAAAGAAGTTTGGAGACAAACCTGTACCATCTCTAGGTAAGCTTGCAATTCATCTTGTGGACATAAATTTATGGGCTTATTGGTCACGGGTGTTGAATGTGCTGTAGATATTTGTTACAGGGAAGATAAAACTCAGAGGTTAATCTGGAAAGTCAGTTAAGTGAATGTCTTCGACTGGGTAATTTATAAATAATAGAAATCTTAATACTTCTCACAATTCTAGAGGCTAGCAAGTCCAAGGTAAAGGCCCTAGCCTATTCGTTGTCTGATAAAGTCTTGTTCTCTGCTTCATGAATGATGCCTCTTTTTGTGTCCTCACGTGGCAGAAGGGGCAAACACACACCCTTCAATCAATCTGTCTCCTCTCTCCCTCTCCCTCTTTTAAGAGATGGTATCTCATTGTGCCGCCCAGTCTGGACTTGAACTCCTGGGCTCAAGCTATCCTTCTGCCTCAGCCTTCTATGTAGCTGGGACTACAGGCCAATCATCTTTTTTTTTCTTTCTTTCTTTTTATTTTTTTAATTTTTTTAACAAAAGCTCTAATCCCATTAATGAAGGCAGAGCCTTCATGACTTAATTACTTCCCTGAAGGCCCCACCTCTTAATACTATCACATTGGGGATTAAATTTCAACATGTGCATTTTGGATATACCATATGCAGACCACAGCAGAAAGCTTCAGCTATAATAGATGCTTCTTCTTCTTCTTCTTATTATTATTATTTTTGTTGAGGCAGAGTTTCACTCTTGTTGCCCAGAATGGAGTGCAGTGGTGCAGTTTCAGCTCACTGCAACCTCTACCTCCCGGGTTCAAGTGATTCTCCTGCCTCAGCCTCCCAAGTAGCTGGGATTAAAGAAAGGCATGGCACACCTGGTTAGTTTTGTATTTTTAGTAGAGATGGGGTTTCACCATGTTGATCAGGCTGGTCTCAAACTTGTGACCTCAGGTGATCTACCTGCCTCAGCCCCCCAGTGTGCTGATATTACAGCTGTGAGCTACCAGGCCAGTATTCACCATTCTTGATGCCATTAAGGACATGCATAATTAAAGAAAGAAAGTCAAAATATCAACAAAACAGGAGTTTGAAAGAAAGTAATTCCAGTGGATGACTTTGAGAGGCTTAAGACTTCAGTAGGGGGGGTAACTGTAGATGTGGTAAAAAAAACAAGAGAACTAGAATTAGAAGTAGAACCTGAAGATGTGACTGAATTGCTGTAGTCTCATGATAAAACCTGAATGGATGAGGAGTTGCTTCTTATGGATGAACAAATAAAGTTTTTATTGTTGTTGTTGTTTTTGAGGCAGAGTCTAACTCTGTCACCCAATAGTCTGGAGTGCAGTGGCACCATCTTGACTCCCTGCAACCTCTGCCTCTCAGGTTCAAGTGATTCTCCTGCCTCGGCCTCCCAAGTAGCTGGGATTACAGGCATGTGCCAACACACCCATCTCAAAAAAAAAACAAATCAGTCTCCCAGCCAGCCCCAAATCTTCTAAAATGTTAAATTTTAATGCCTAGGAAAGTAGAATTTAAAACTCCATTCACTGTATTTTTTGTATTTTTAGAAGAGATGGGGTTTTGCCATGTTGGCCAGGCTGGTGTCAAACTCCTGACCTCAGGTGATCTGCCCACCTCAGCCTCCCAAAGTGTTGAGATTACAGGCGTGAGCCACTGTGCCTGGCCTGGAGATTGATTTTATAATATTTTGATCTAGAATTTCTCAACACTCCAAAGACATGAGCTCATCAGAAGGTAATAAAATTATTATTTATTGTGATCCGCCCACCTTGGCCTCCCAAAGTGCTGGGATTACAGGTGTGAGCCACTGCGCCCGGCCAGTAATAAAATCATTTAGTTAACATTTTAGAGTTTATTGCCTGTTTTCTACTTATTTGCCATTGTAGATGATTCTATTTTACCTATCAGCTCTGGTGTGATCTAGAATATGAAATGTTAGTCCAGAGTAGCTATTTTAAGGTAGGTGAATCATGCAGGTATAACACAAAATTTTCATTTTAAGATGTAACAGGATATCAGATATTCTGATTTAGGCTGAGATTCATTATATGTGAAAAGTAGAAAACAACTTTTAGGAAATTATAGCTTAAGATCAAAAATTTAAGGCCTGCAGTGAGGATTAAAGGCAGAAAAATCTCTTGATAGTGACTATATTCCTTCACATTATGAGATAATGGAAGGTTGAAGCAGACAAGGGGGTTGAGGTGACATATTCTGTTAGTGGGACATAAATAATAGACAATGTATTGGATACTGAGACATCAAAGGACATTGAAAGACAGTGAAGATTTCAGCAAAGATGACAAAGCTGGGTAAAAGGAATGCTTCAGCTTTTGTTACAATAGTTAAATATTTTAAAAGGCAGCCATTTTATACATCCAAGAAGTTAAGCAGTTGCCCATTTTATATACCAGTTTTATGCAAGCAAGCCATAGGCAAGCAAGCTGACATTAGGAATTTATATTAAGAAGTTTCTTCTAGGGGGTGTCATAAGCAAGTTCAAAACCCAATCTTTTAATCTTTTGCAGCATGATCATAATATTCATGATGCCCTGAAGACACTTCATGTTTGTTCTAAACCATCAAAGAAAGTATGTTCAGCATAATTTGCATTGCATATATTATTAATAATCTGGACTGATAACTTTTTACAATAGTCAGTATTATAAAAAGATAAACTGTATAGAAGAGGTAAGCACCATAGGTCTGTGTTCGCCTGAGCCTTGGGAAGTTGAGGCTGCAGTGAGCTGTGATCACACCACTACACTCCAGCCTGGGCGGCAGATTGAGACCCTGTCTGAAAAGAAAAAAAGAAAAGGGGGGGAAGTGGAACTGCTGTGGTCAGGCCCTGGAGTGAATGAGAGCACCTCTTCATGCTATCACCCTACAACAATCTCTTGTTCTTACTCCATAGGATTCACAAAGGGTCTTTGTTCAACATTTTATGTTGGCCTGCTGTGGGTAGTTCAGTTGTGGGTACGCTGGAGAACAGTATCTATGCTTGTAATGGTTTTCATTAAAACACAGACCGATGTCTTCATTTTTTATGTACTTAGGCATACACATATACACATATATCTATGCATCCTGTAAAGATCAAGTAGGAGACATTTTCAGTAAACCATGTAATGTCAAAGTCCTATCAGTGATCTAAAAGTCAAAATTTCTCTTTGATTTTGTTTTGGGTTTTTTTTTGTTGTTGTTGATATTGTTTTAAGACGGAGTCTCCCTCTGTTGCCCAGCCTGGAGTGCAGTGGCGCGATCTTGGGTTACTGTAACCTCCGCCTCCTGGGTTCAAGGTTGATTCTCCTGCCTCAACCTCCCGAGTAGCTGGGATTGCAGGTGCACACCACCATGCCTAGCTAATTTTTGTGTTTTTAGTAGAGATGGGGTTTCACTATGTTGGTCAGACTGGTCTCGAACTCTTGACCTCGTCATCCTCCTGCCTTGGTCTGCCAAAGTGCTGGGATTACAGGCGTGAGCCACTGGCCCAGCCTTGTTGTTGTTGTTTTTTGAGACAGGGTATCACTGTCACCCAGGCTGGAGAGTAGTGGTGTGCAATCATGGCTCACTGAAGCCTTGACTTCCTGGAATCAGGAGATCCTCCCACCTCAACCTCCCGAGTAGCTGGGACTATAGGTGCGGACCACCACACACAGATAATTTTTTTGTAATTTTTGTAGAAATGGGGTTTTGCTATGTTGGCCAGGCTGGTCTTGAATTCCTAGGCTCAAACTGTCTGACTGCCTCAGCCTCCCAAAGTGCTGGAATTACAGACCCAGCCTCTTTGATTTTGGAATACTGTTTTGTCAGTGGTCATTTATGATCATTTGTTGTTAATATGAATTTAATTTGATTTCTGAAGTACCCATTAATGGTAGAGAGAGACTTGAGAAGCATGCTGGAAATTAAAGGAAAGCTGCCAAAGTTGCAGAATTTATTGTGAATCATCATGTTGATAAATCAATGAAATATATTAATATTCAGTTGCCACCATAGTGGTTTTTGTCATCAGTGCATGGCTCTCAAGTTGGGATTTTTACTCTGTGTGTGTGTGTGTGTATGTGTATGTGTGTATTTATATATATTTTTTGTTTGTTTGTTTTAGAATCTCGCTTTGTCACCAGGCTGGAGTGCAGTGGCACGATCTCGGCTCACTGTAACCTCTGCCTCCCAGGTTCAAGTGATTCTCCTGCCTCAGCCTCCTGAGTAGCTAGGACTACAGGCGCGTGCCACCACGTCCAGCTAATTTTTGTATTTTTAGTAAAGACGGGATTTCACCAAGTTGGCCAGGATGGTCTTGATCACTTGACCTTGTGATCCGCCCCCCTCAGCCTCCCAAAGTGCTGAGATTACAGGCATGAGCCACCATTCCTGGCCACCAAAATATATTTTTGTTAAATGATTTTTATTCTGATGTTTTAGTTGAGGTTTTATAGGATTTGGAGAGTATCTGATATCTTTGTTTATTAAAAGAAAAAATCGGCTGGGCATGGAGGCCGAAGCAGGCGGATCACAAGGTCAGGAGTTCGAGAGCAGCCTGGCCAATATGGCAAAACTGTCTCTACTAAAAGTACAAAAAAAATTAGACGTCCTGGCGCACTCCTGTAATCCCAGCTACTCAGGAGGCTGAGGCAGGAGAATCACTTGAACCCAGGAGATTGCAGTGAGCTGAGATCATGCCACTGCATTCCAGTCTGGGCAACAGAGCAAGACTTTGTCTCAAAAAAAAAAAAAAAATA
The DNA here is from genome assembly GCF_030222135.1 of Aotus nancymaae. Lineage (NCBI taxonomy): Eukaryota > Metazoa > Chordata > Mammalia > Primates > Aotidae > Aotus > Aotus nancymaae. Next base: position 38,236,801 of record NW_026988421.1, read on the forward strand.
GAGTGATGTCTTAGTCCATTTGTGCTGCTATAACAAAATACCACAGACTGGGTAATTATAAAGAACAGAAATTTATTTCCTCACAGTTTTGGAGGCTGGGAAGTCCAGAATCAAAGTTGCCAGTGGGTTTGTTGTCTGGTAAGGGCTGCTGTCAGCTTCCAAGATGGTGCCTTGAAGCATTCTCCAAAGAATATGCTGTGTCTTAACATGACAGAGGGAGAGAAGGTCAAAAAGGATCTAAGCTGTTTCCCTCTAGCCCTTTTTTTTTTTTTTTTTTGAGACGGAGTTTCGCTCTTGATACCCAGGCTGGAGCGCAATGGCGCGATCTCGGCTCACCGCAATCTCCGCCTCCTGGGTTCAGGCAATTCTCCTGCCTCAGCCTCCTGAGTAGCTGGGATTACAGGCACGCGCCACCGTGCCCAGCTAATTTTTTTTTTTTGTATTAGTAGAGACGGGGTTTCACCATGTTGACCAGGTTGGTCTCAATCTCTTGACCTCGTGATCCACCCGCCTCGGCCTCCCAAAGTGCTGGGATTACAGGCTTGAGCCACCGCGCCCGGCCCCCTCTAGCCCTTTTATAAGGCACTAATCTATGCATGAGGGTAGAGCCCTCATGACTTAATCACTTCTCAAAAGGCCCCCCCATCTCTTAGTATCACCACAATGGAGATTAAGTTCAAGACATGAATTTTGAGGGACATTCAGACCATAGCAGGTGGGATGGGTGACTATTTGGGAGAAAATGAAAATGGTTGTGTATTGCTTGAGATTATATGTTCGCATTGGTAGAAAGTTGAAAGTTGAGTTGTATGTATAGTTTTCTATTTGGTGATTTGGGGGATAAATTTGGCTTTTTATAAGTATGACCTTTAGTTCTATATTTCTGGAGTTTAAATCTGACCATCAATTGCAGTCAGAATGGCAGGGTGTAATTAACTGTGTATTCACAGGGAGATTTGGTGGCCTTCAACTAATTTGCTACATTATAATCAGCTCTAGACTAGGAGAGTTACCCTAGTTGTTGGGCTTTAACATAGTGTTCTAATGAGTCCTGAGACTGTTGGAAAAGTAGTGGAGATGGCCATGTTTGTTTTGTGTTTCACCTAAAATCTACTGCTTTAAAGACCCAGTCAGGAGTTAGGTGTCAAATCATAAGTATCATAAGTTTCTACAGAGTTAAAAAATTTAGGACATGTTTATAGCCTGTTCCTAAGATTCAAGCTTCCATGAAGTTGATATATTATGCCTGTTGTTTCTACGTTAATCTTATGTTCTCCTACTCTATCATCCCAGGAACTGAAATAAGATAGATTGCTATAAGCATGGATTTTAATTTTGGTAATTTAAATCACTAGACAGAACAACTTATTTATAAATTGCCCTTTTCAAAACAATCTTCATTGTTTCTGTTTGTTAAACTTAATAAATCGCCAACACAACTTATTTTATTTTACAATTCTTATTCATTGACTTTTGTTAAAGCCCCATGTAAAGATCACTAGGGAAATCTGTTAAACATTATATAAAACTGAGTTTCGTAAACTTGCTGAGCAAGCACTACCTTGACAGCCTCAGGAGTGTCTTAGAAGGAAGAGTGTCTTAGTATGGGAGACATTAGGATACTTAATAAGGTTTTGGGTCCTGGGGTTACTCATAAGGTGGTTTTAGGGCAAAAGTAAACAAGATTTGGGTAGGGATTAGTAAAATTTGTGAACTGGCCTAGTTGCTGAAATAGTCATTAGTCTTAACTTTGGAATGCAGGAATTTAAGCAGAGTTACCATGAAATCTGTGGCAGTGCTGTCTGAAGAAACATACTGCAAGCTACATAGATAATTTTAAGTTTTCTAGTAGCACATTTGAAAAGTAAAAAGAAACAGGTGAAATTAATTTTTAAATTTTATTTATTTTTTCTAGAGATAGGGTCCTGCTATGTTGCCCTGGCTGGTCTTGAACTTCTGGCTTCAAGTGATCCTCTCACCTTGGCCTCCCAAAGTACTGGGATTATAGGCACCATGCTTGGCTGAAATTAATTTTAATAATATGTTTATTTAACCTCTATATATGAAATGTTATTTCAACATGTGATCAATATAAAAATTATTAATGAGATGTTTTACTTTTTTTTTTTTTTTAAATTTCCAAGTTTTAACTCTGGCACTTGCAAAGTTTTACTTTTTTTGGTACAAAGTCTTTGAAATCAATTGTGTACTTCACAAATCCAACACATCTCAATTTATTCTAACAACATTTCAGGTGCTCAATAGCCACATGTGATTAGTGGCTACCGTATTGAACAATGAAGATATATTGTTTTAGTCTGGGCAAGGTGGTTCACACCTGTAATCCCAGCACTTTGGGAAGCTGAGGTGGGTGGATCACCTGAGGTCAGGAGTTTGAGACCAGGCTGGCCAATATGGTGAAACCCTGTCTCTACTAAAAATACAACAATTAGCTGAGCATAGTGGCATGTGCCTGTAATCCCAGCTACTCGGGAGGCTGAGGCAGGAGAATTACTTGAAGCTGGGAGGTGGAGGTTGCAGTGAGCCAAGGTTGCACCACTGCACTCCAGCCTGGGCAACAAGAGCAAACCTCCATCTCAAAAAAAAAAAAAAAAGATGTATTGTCTTAGAATGTATGTATTTGATCCAGATGCAGTGGCTTATGCTTGAAGTCCTGGCACTTTGGGAAGCCGAAGTGGGAGATTGCTTGAGGTCAGGAGTTCGAAACCAGCCTGACCAACATAGGGAAACCTTGTCTTTACTAAAAATACAAAAATATAATTAACTGGGTGTGGTGGCAGCCTCCTGTAATCCCATCTACTCGGGAGGCTGAGGCAGGAGAATCACTTGAACTTGGGAGGCGGAGTTTGCAGTGATCCAGGATCGTGCCACTGCACTACAGCCTGGGCAACAGAGCGAGACTCCGTCACAAACAAATAAAAAGAACATATATGTTTGAATGAGCTGTAGTTTAAAACAATTTGAGCTCGGATAGTTTGTGTTCCATGTCATGATTTGGCACAGTTTATGACTGAGTCATAGTTTCTGTTTCTTTGTGGTTTCTGTTTCACTTCTCACTTTCATGCATAAATCTGTGATCTTCCATTAGCATGCCGTTATTAATACACATATACAGAGGTATAATCTATTATTTACAAAGAGAATTTAAGAGTTTTCTTGGATACTTGATAAATTATCTACCAGACTAAGCCTTCACTTCCTGTAGGTAGTCTGTTTCGTCAAATTTTCTAAACATTGTCCCAAAGTGACTGAATGCTTATAGTTTACTACCACTGTTTTTATTTTATGTGGTGCTTTCTTTACAGTTGACAAAATATTTTACATATATTCTCATTTATTATCATAAGATATTTCTTGGTACTTTCTTTGAGCTTTCATGTTTATAGCTTCGTTTTTTATTTATTGATTTATTTTTTGAGATGGAGTCTCATTCTGTTGCCCAGGCTGGAGTGCAGTGACGTGATCTTGGCTCATTGCAACCTCTGCCTGTATTTGTATATGTACTGGGCTCAAGTGATTCTCCTGCCTCAGCCTCCCGAGTAGCTGGGATTACAGGTGCATGCCACCACGCTTGGCTAATTTTTGGATTTTTAGTAGAGACAGGGTTTCATCATGTTGACCAGGCTGGTCTCAAACTCCTGACCTGAAGTGATCTGCCCACTATGGCCTCCCAAAGTACTGAGATTACAGGCATGAGCCACTGCACCCTGCCATGTTTATAGCTTTAAATGAAATTGTTTTTACATAGTATAGATGTTATCAACAAAATTATAGCGTTATTCAAATGAAGAGTAGTTTTTAAAGTCCTATGTTCATTGGAATTTAATTATACCCTCAGTTTTTCCAAGAGACAACAGATTGTTCAATAGTTTGTTACCCTTTGAAGGGGTATATGTGTGTGTATGTTTAATATTTTTCTTCCTTTCTTTTGGTTTCCAACAACTTTCCTATCCTCGAATATTTCAAAATAATTGCTATCAATTAAAAAAAATTTTAAAGACGGGGTTTCTCCTTATTGATCAGGCTGGTCTCGAACTCCTGACCTCAGGTGATTCACCCGCCTCAGCCTCACAAAGTGCTGGGATTACAGGTGTGAGCCACCATGCCTGGCCTGCTATCAATTTTTTATATACATTCAGTCCCACTTAGTTGAATGCAATTTATTTGTCACTTTGTTTTTTCACAGTTTCATAGTTTGCTGCCTGTAAATCATGCCTGATTTTACTTTGGTTCATTATTACTTCTTCATGAAAACAGAATTGAGGTTCCTTCTACTTCCATATACCATAGTTTATGACCACCTTCTTTTGTGTCTTTATAGCATCCAGGTAAGATAGGTATTAGTATTATACACATTTCTCTTATGAGGAAACTCATACACAGGGAGATTAAATAACTTACTCAATTCCATTGAAATTTGCATGCTTTCAGTGTGCTGTGATTTACATCTTTTTACCTTTATCTGCAGAGCAGCAGAGTGTTATAATTCTGGCTACTACTGGGCATCCCAATGAAAGACTGATTATTTTGGGTATATAATTATATAAATAGTGAGTCCTATCTGCTTTTTCCTTTTTACTTCTTCCTGGCTTCTCTATCCTTTTTCCTTCCTGAAATTGTACCTTGAAATTCCACTTTTTTTTTGAGATGGAATCTAGCTCTGCTGCCCAGGCTGGAGTGCAGTGGCGTGATCTCTGCTCACTGCAACCTCTGCCTCCTGGGTTCAAATGATTCTCCTGCCTCAACCTCTCAAGTAGCTGGGGTTACAGGCATGCACCTCCACACCCAGCTAATTTTGTATTTTTAGTAGAGACAGGGTTTCACCATGCTGATCACGCTGGTCTCGAACTCCTGACCTCAGGTGATCATCCCACCTCAGCCTCCCAAAGTGTTGGGATTATGGGCGTGAGCCACTGTGCCCAGGCAGCTTTATTACTTTCAAATGTTAGTGATAACAAAAGTTTTCCAAGTGTGCTTGAGGGCTGTTTCACTCTTTCTTCACTTATTCCACATGTTTATTCTGAACTTTAATATGCCAAGAATTAAAGATAAAAAGATTAAATGAGGCATAGTCTCTGACTACAAGAAGCTAGTGATCTAGTTAACAGATAATTATTATATAATCAGGTAAATGCAATGCTAGAGCCATATGCTAGGAATTATGGGAGAACAAACAAAGGAGGAAGCAACAAAGCTCTCAGGCTGGCAGTGGCTCACGCCCTGTAATCCCAGCACTTTGGGAGGCTGAGGTGGATGAATCACTTGAGGTCAGGAGTTCAAGACCAGCCTGGCCAACGTGGTGAAACCCTGTCTCTATTGAAAATACAAAAAATTAGCCAGGTGTGATGGTGCACGCCTCTTGTCTCAGCTACTTGGGAGGCTGAGGCATGAGAATGACTTGAACCTGGGAACTGGAGGTTGCAGTGAGTTGAGATCCCCTGACTGCACTCCAGCCTGGGCAACAGAGTGAGACTCTCTTTAAAAAAAAAAACAAAAAAACAGCTTTCAGAAAAGGGAGGCCAGATGCACTTGGTTAACTTCCTTAAAAGCTGGAAAGACCAGGGGATGGGCGTGGTGGCTCACACTTGTAATCCCAGCACTTTGGGCGGTCCATGCAGGCAGATCACGAGGTCAGGAGTTCAAGACCAGCCTGTTCATTATGGTGAATCCCCATTTCTACTAAAAAATACAAAAATTACCTGGGCATGGTGGCGCATGCCTATAGTCCCAGCTACTTGGGAGGCTGAGGCAGGAGAATCGCTTGAACGCATGCATCGGCCTGAGATTCCACTTTTGGAGGAGGTGGAGGTTGCAATGAGCCGAGATTGTGCCACTGCACTCCAGCGACAGTGAGACTCTGTCTCTAAATAAATAAATAGGAAAGACCCAAGAAGAGAGTCCTCAAAGGACATATAGGTTATAGGCTGCAAATAGGTAAGATTTATTTGTAAGTTATTTCTACAGAAATACTTACCTGATTCTTGAAAACTATTAACATTAAGGATGTAGCTTGGTAAACCCTTTCTCCAGGACAGCATCTGGTTAATTTGTGTATTAATATGCAGAATTTCAAAATAACATTCTACCACAGAGGAGTCTGACTTTAAGGACTTTTAAAATGTGTAGCCTTAAATCTTTTCCTTGGTATTCAACTTAGGGGATTTGTAGGGAAATATGACCATTATCTTTTGAGCTACACAAGGAAATATTCACTCTCTAGCATACTCAGGATGCAAAATGTCTAATTTCCTCTTATTACTTTTTATTTATAGAGTACTTACAGCTCATAAAGTGTTTTCACACACATCTTTGCTCATCAGAACCTCACTAAGGTATTGTTTTGAGCCTTGCTTAGCATGTCCTGTCCCACTTCAACATATCCCAGGTCCTTTATCCTCTTGATAAGCAACAGTAGGACTATCAAAAACTTTTGGAAGTAAATAATGGCAGAACAATAATGACCAGTATTGGCTATGTGCCCAATACTGTTTTAAGTACTTAACATGTTTTATCTTGTTTTTTCCTCACAAAAGCCTATAGAAGTAAGTACTATTATTATCCCATTTTACAAATGAGAAAACTGAGGCACAAAGATATCACATACAAAGTATCCGAGTCCAAATTCAAGCCCAGGCAATTCAGAGCCTTAAAACTGTTTGGTCTTTCTGTCTCTAGGTTGAGAATTATTCCTAATTAACAATTTTCTTTTCTGCTATTGTCTTACCATTATCTCATCCTTCTACTCAGCCTAGTATGTGGTGTGTGTATGTATGCAAAAGAGAAATGGACTGGGCACAGTGGTGCATGCCTGTAATTCCAGCAGTTTGGTTAGCCAGTGGGGTTGCTTGAGCCCAGGAGTTTGAGACCAGCCTGAGCAACATGGCAAAACCCTGACTCTACAAAAAATACAAAAATTAGCAGGGCATGGTGGCATGTGTCTGTGATCCCAGCTACACAGGAGGCTGAGATAGGAGGATCACTTGAGCCTGGAAGGTCCAGACTATTAGTGAGCTGAGATTGTCCACTGTACTCCAGCCTGGATGACAGAGTAAGACCTTGTCTCAAAAAAAAAAAAAGGAAAAAAGAAATGTACCTTTTCATATTGTTTCTTATTCATTAAGCTGAATTCCACAGTAACAAAGGAAAACAAAAGCACGACTAATTCCAAAGCATTTTTTCAGTCTATAATTTTAAATCCCTCTCCCAGACCTATTAAAGGATTCAAAAAATCTGTTTTACTTACTTCAATTTATTTCCCTATTTTGGGGAAACAGTTTACTTAAGTGAAAAGCTTGAATAATTTACTTAGAAAAGTAATTAAAGTATGACCTCCTTTTAAGTATAGCTATCTGAAGGTTATTAAATGGACTCATTTTACAAAAATTAATTATATTCCCCAAGTGTCATAGAAACATTTATTGCCTAAAAAGTAAGATATGAATGTAAATATATAAACATAAATACAGGTTTAAGAATTTTAAAACAATTAAAAAAATAGCCACGCATTGTGGCATGTGCCTTAATTGCTAATATTTGAGAGGATGAGGTGGGAGAATCTCTTGAACCCAGGATGTGGAGGCTACAGTGAGTCGTGATTGAGCCACTGTACTCCACCTGAGTGACAAAGTGAGACCCTGTCTCAAAAAAAAAAAGGGAAAAAGAGTACATATGTATTATTTTCTTTCTGGACCCAACTATCACCAGAATATATTAAGACTTTCTGAGGCTGGGTGTAGTAACTTGCCTGTAATCCTGGCACTTTGGGAGGCTGAGGAGGGTGGATCAACTGAGGTAAGAGTTTGAGACCAGCCTGACCAACATGCTGAAACCCCGTTTATACTAAAAATACAAAAATTAGCCGGGCGTGGTGGCATGCGCCTGTAATCCCAGCTACTCTGGAGGCTGAGGCAGGAGAATCGCTTGAACCCTAAAGGTGGAGTTTGCAGTGAGCCAAGATCTTGAGCAACAAGAACAAAACTCTCTCTCAAAAAAAAAAATTACTGCATTTTACTTTATGACATTTAAGTACCTTAAAGTATCATTATTAGAATGATACAGTCTTTATTTTAAGCAAAATTTTTTAGCCTTCTAAATACCAAATACTTTAATAAATTTAGATGCTTTGCATTTTAGATGCTTATTAACCTGTTCATCTCTTAAATGAGGTATATAAGATTAAAGACTTTCTTTTCTTTTTTTTTTTTTTTTTTTTTTTTTTTTTGAGCAGACAACCAAGGATCATCAGACATGGAGGAAGGCCTTTAACTTGAAAACTAAAGACCAAAATAAACAAGCAGGAAAGAGGAGGGGAAAAAAAAAAAACTTAGACAAACAGGGACTTGGTAGGAAGAATCTTAAAAAAACACACACAAAGATGCTTAATCATTTATGTCCTCAGAGAGATTAAAAAAGATGATGCACAACTGAAAGAGCTCTTAATGTCCAAAGCTGGCAAAATTTGAGCAATACAAAAAAAAAGACTTTCTTTTCTTTCTGGAATGCTTACATAATAAGCATTACCCTTCTTCAAGGATACTTGATTTGTATTAAGAACTGAATTTAGGCTGGGTGCAGTGGCTAACACCTGTAATCCCAGCACTTTGGGAGACCGAGGCAGGCGGATCACTTGAGGTCAGGAGTTCAAGACCAGCCAGGCCAATGTGGTGAAATCCCATCTCTACTAAAAATATGAAAATTAGCATGGCATGGTGGCATGTGCCTGTAATCCTAGCTATTGGGGAGGCTGAGGCAGGAGAATCGCTTGAACTCGGGAGGCGAAGATTTCAGTAAGCTAAGATTGCGCCATTGCACTCCAGCCTGGGTGACAGAGCCAGTCTCTGTCTCAAAAACAAAACAAAACAAAAAAGAAAAACTGAATTTAATAATTCAGTTTCCTCATCTGTAAAAAAGATACTGAAATGTCTACTTCATAGGACAGTTATACAAATTAAATGAGATAGTCCTCAGTACAGTTCCTGGCACATATTAATTATCTATTATATAATAGCTATGACTTAATCAGTTCTACAAAGCTTGTTATGAAAAACAATATACATATCCATTTTCTTCTCCCCAGAGGCAGATTGGCAGCTTTTGAAAAATAAACCAGGATTACTTTGTCAGGGATAGGTTTAGCACAAAAGCAGTTTGGGCATCAGCCTGTTTAAATTAAAAAATGATGCCGGGCGCGGTGGCTCACACCTGTAATCCCAGCACTTTGGGAGGCTGAGGCGGGTGGATCACGAGGTCAAGAGATCGAGACCATCCTGGTTAACGTGGTGAAACCCCATCTCTACTAAAAATACAAAAAAAAATTAGCTGGGCATGGTGGCGCGTGCCTGTATGGCTACTCAGGAGGCTGAGGCAGGAGAATTGCCTGAACCCAGGAGACAGAGGTTGCGGTGAGCCGAGATCACGCCATTGCACTCCAGCCTGGGTAACAAGAGTGAAACTCCGTCTCAAAAAAATAAATAAATAAATAAAATAAATTAAATTAAAAAATGATAAAAGCTTTAAAAGTAGTTAAGACAGCCGGCTGTGGTGGTGGGTACCTGTAATCCTAGCTATTCGGGAGGCTAAGGCAGAGAATTGCTTGAACCTGGGAGGTGGAGGTTGCAGTGAGCCAAGATCACACCACTTCACTCCAGCCTGGGCAACAGAGCAAGACTTAATCTCAAAAAAAAAAAAAAAAAAAAAAGTGGTTAAGACAGTTTTGGCTTTTGAATATAATATTCTATTATTATATTTGTTTTGGTCATTTAATCCAGTTTTATTTATCTCATTTTAATTTAAGTCTCTTTTTATCTGGAATTAGAGTTGTACAATAAACTTGCGATACAAGGGTTTTTTTTGTTTTTGTTTTATCCTTTTCCTTCCACTAGAAGAGAGGAGTTTGGAAACTATGAAATAGGTAATGAGCTTCTGTTTCTCTGGTTCCAGACCATGAGCTTGGAGTGAATTTCTTTGGTACTTACCAGGTTCCCTGTTTTAAAATATATGCACATGTACATTGATGACCTCTCCAGTGGTGGTCAGAGAGTGACAATGAAGAGCTATAATCTGTAGCTCTTAATCTGTGTGTACACTGGGCAGGGCATCATCTGTTGGTTTTTAAAAGGGGGAGGAGCCCTAGAAAGCCGCTAGCCTAAATTGACACAGCTGTTGATTTATTGCTTTCATTGCCATAGGATGATTTGCATAAAAGCTGCTGCTTAGTTCCTAAATTCAAGGATCAAGGGGATAACGGCGGGGGGGAGGGGCCACAGCAGAAGCGTTCACATCGCGGCCCCTGTCAGATTCTGGTGAATCTGCGAATTCTGCTGTATGTCTCCTTACCCAACCACCCAAGTCAAACAGCAATTGAAATTAGCAGCAGGGCAGGCTTATAGTTATCTTTTATGGCTCGGTGATGCTTCTAGGGAGATGCCGTAGCACATCATTCTTAAAATGTGCCTTGGTCATAAATGGGATGAGCTGGGACTCTGAAGAACACAGTAAATCACTGTAAGACAGGAATCCATGGGATTAAAAAAGCAACTCATCAGAAATAGAGACAGAAGTTCCTGTTTGTGTGGGTAACATGGTTAATAATTGCTTATAGGTTTCTGGAGAAATATTAAAGACATCTTTAGAAATGTAAATGATGCATGTTGTGATGATAGATGGCATTAGTTATTTGACTGGCAGTAGAGTTGCCTTGGGAGTTTTACTACTGTCTGGTTTAGGTTTAATTCCTGGGATTCTTCAGTGGCTCCTGAATGGAGCAGCTGAAGTTAAGACTTTGCCTTCCTTGAGCTCAAAAAATTTCTTTGGGCCCGGTGCGGTGGCTCATGTCTGTAATCCCAGCACTTTGGGAGGCTGAGGTGGGTAAATCACCTGAGTTCAGGAGTTCAAGACCAGCCTGGCCAACATGATGAAATTCCATCTCTACTAAAAACACAAAAATTAGTTGGCCGTGGTGGCAGGCACCTGTAATCCCAGCTATATCTCTAAATAAATAAATAAATAAATAAATAAATATGGTCTCTTATGTCTTATACCTAAAGTTAGATGGTTTACAGGAATTGTCATAGTTCTGTTAAAGTCTTAGAAATGCCTTTTAAAAATGATAGCTTAAAAAACAAATAAACATAAAAAGATAAGAAAAAAAATAGCTTTATTGAGATATAATTCACATATCATGAAGTTCACTCTTTTAAAATATACAATGTAGTGGTTTTTAGTATAATTACAAAATTGTGTGCCAATCATTACAATCTAATTTTAGAACATTTTTATCACCCCCAAAAGAAAAAGACCCATACCCACTAGAAGTCAATCTGCATTTCGACCTGATTTCTCCGACTTTAACCAATGACCAATCTACTTTCTGTCTCTATAAATAATGTGTCTGTTCTGGACATTTCATATAAATGGAATCATATGATATGTGATTTTTTTGTGATTGTCTTCTTTCACTTACAATGTTTTTAAGGTTCATCCATTTTGTAGAATGTATCAGTACTTCATTTATTTTTTTTAATTTTATATTTTTAATTTTATAATTTATAATTTTTGTGGGTGCATACTAGGTATATTTAGAGTACTTTATTTATTTTTACTGCTGAATGTTATTCATTATATGGATGTGCCCAAATTTGTTTATCCATTTACCAGTTGATAGGCATTTGGGTACTTTACAGTTTGGGAAAATTATAAATAACGTTGTTTTACAAAGTTGTTATAAACATCAGTGTATATGGATCCTAGGGTTTTTGTGTGGCCATGTGTTTTTATTTATCTTGGGTAAATACCTGGGAGTGGGACTGCTAGGTTGTGTGCTTAAGTGTATGTTTAACTTTATAAGAAACAGCCAAACTGTTTTTCCAAACTGGCTGTGCCATTTTGCATTCCTACTAGGAATTTTTTTTTTTTTTTTTTTTTTTTTTAATGTTTCCTAGAGTGGAAAATTTATTCAGATAATGTTTGAGAATTCATATATGCCACAACAGGATAAAACCCGAAAGGTAGAAATCTCACACTTTTCCTTATACCTCCCTCCCCTACTGCCCAACCAGATTCCAGACGTTTTATCACTGTCATTACCATTTCTACTCAATGGAGGCCCCTAGGCACTAATCACACTGACAAGTGCATGGTGACATAATGCACCACAACTTTTCCACAAAAAGCTGTAGTCTCTCTCTGGCTATATTGGCGATTCTCCAGTTACTTCAATATTTTAAAGGCTGCAGCAGCATGCAAAAGAATTCCATTAAAAAAAAGGTAAGAAAGGTCTCCAGGAGATGGTGAGTTTTATTTTGTCTTGTCTGGATAGAGGTTTGATTTGCTCTCGAATGTTCCAGGGTGGAGAGAAATTAGGAGAAAGTGCAGGATGTTGAGGTCCATTCGGCATAATCTTCTCCCTCGTTTTCATCTTCACCATCAACGGACAGAGCAGCATACTTGCTCGCAGAACTGAACATGGAAGCTGGATTTTCCTCAGGTTTCTTTGGCTCAGGTGCAGATCTGGAGTCTTGATCCTTTTTGCCATCTTTCCGATCTGACTCCTTCCAGTGGTCTTTGTTCACTCCGTCTCCTGGACCACGGCTAGAGTTCCCAGTTTGGCATTTTGGGACGTTCATCCCATCTATTTTATTTTCATCTGCTTGAGCTTTCCTGGCTGGTCCTTCCTCAGATAGTTGAGCTGGAGCCACTTTGCCCCCACCACTTGTAGGGGACTGCTGCTCTGTGTCTGAGCTCTGAGATCGAGCAGGAGGGTTAGAACTTCGCTTCATCCAAGCATTCTCCTTTGGTGGAGGGGCTGGCATTACCTTTAGGGGCTGATCAGGTTTGGGAGGTTTAGAAGTTGGAGAGTGACAATCTTTCTCCTTACTGGGTGTTTCATTTTCTAGAGACTTCTCACTCTCTCTCCTTCGTGTATCCTGGTCTGACTTACTTCTGCCAGATATGGCGGAGGTCCCAGTCTGCGACGACTCACTTCCTGTCCTCGACCGTTCCCGTTCCTGAGTTTCTTCACTCGGCCAGCTTGGGTGTCTCTCCCAAGGCCGTCTTTCTAGTTTTGGCTCATCCAGCTGACGCTGCAACTTCTCTTGTTCCTTCTGTAGCCGTTCTTCTACTTCTCTTTCTCTAGCAGCTGTGTCAACGGGTTTTGCCCCTCCAAAGATAGAAGCAGCTCGACTGGACTGGGAGGTACTAGCAGAGGAATCATCTTCCTTAGGAGTACTCCGAGGCTTTAGATTCAGTTTGGGTCTTTGGGGCGGACCTCTATCATCACGCCTATAATCATCCTGAGAGTAATCATCTCTGGAGCTCCATGACCGATCATCCTGTCTGTCATACCGGTCTTCATAGCGGTCCCCGCCTCCTCTGTAGTCATCATCCCTGCGGTATCCACTGCCAAATGCTCTTCTGCCACTGCCTATCCGGGAGTCATAGCCTCTATCATAGTCTCTGCTGCCTCCGTCATCATAGCGATCCCGGCCGCCATATCGATCCATATCCCGGCGAGGGCCATCCCAGTACCCATCCCGATACCCATCACGATACCGGTCTGAATCATAACAATCTTGATACTTGTCTCCAAAGCTATCATCACCTCTTCTAGGTGGGTAGTCATCAAAGCTGTCTGTGGCAGGACAAGCCCTCCAGTCTGTATCTGTTTTGTCAGAATTCCGATTTCTATCACGGCCAAAAGAATGATCGTCCCTGTCTTTATCCTGTGCTTGATCAGCAACGTCCACTCGAATTCTCCTGTTACCTAGAGACTCTTCATTGAGACTCAGGGCACTACGCAGGGAATCCAGGTCCTCAAATTCAGCATAACCAAAACCTTTCAACCTCTCTGGATTGCTGGGTTCACGTGGTAAGCGCACTGCACTGATATTTAATCCTCTGAAGAATTCCTTAATTGACTCTTCTGTCACATCATAGGGTAGGTTCCCTAGAAAAGCAGTGTAGGGTGGCGATTTGGGAAGACGGCTCCGGTCGATATTGGGTTCCCGAGCAGCCCGTGGAGCAGTGGGAAGGATGGAACGGTCAATTGGAGGCGCCCTATACACATTGTCATCATTACTGTGCCAAGTTGTTGAAACATCTCCTTCCAGGTCAAGTTGTTGAAACATCTCCTTCCAGGTCATCCGTTTCATCAGCCCAGCTGACTGGTTTGGAAACATAGGTGCTTCCTCCACCAGTCCCCCCATCCTCAGCCAGAAAGTCTGTAAGGGAGATAGTCTTCCCCTTCTTCTTCTTTTTTGCTGAGGCCGCCATGTTGGGAGAGGGAACGAGAACGCAAAGGGGTCCTACTAGGAATTTATGAGAATTCTGGTTGTTCTGCATCTTAGCATTTGGAGTTGTCAGAGTGTGTGTTTGTTTGTTTATTCATTCTAGTAAATGAATAGTTCTTTCTTAAAGTAAAATTCTTGCAAGGTGAATTCATCAAAAGAACAATTTAAATGTGAAGTAAGCATTTACTGAATGTCTGTTGTGCTAGGCCCTCTGCTAGATAATGGGAATACAGAGAAATAAGATACATTTCCGCTCCCATGAGATTTAACAGTTTATTGAGGGTGACAGGCATGTAAAGAAGTAATTAGGATATCTTAGTTCTAATTACCTGGAATCAGTCTAGGATGGGGAAGGAGTGTCTAACTAAACCTGGAAGCGGTCAGTGTTGTAGAAGGATTTTGCATTTCTAATCAGTAAAAAGAAAAGAATATGGGGAGCTATATATACTTTTGCATAAAGTTCTAAGATAGGTTTTGATAGCAAAGTTTAAACTCCCCCTTTATTGTTATACCTAGTAAACTGCTTGAGATAATATTCTGCTAGCTACCAACCCAATGATTTGGGGTAATATCAGCTAATTACTTTCAGAAGTCACATATACACACTAACCAGGGAAAGGGACAACTTTAAATTTTGTAGTTTTTTCATGCCTGCTTTTCTGACCATCATAGTCACTGCTTTCCCTTTCTGTGTCCTTCCTGGGTCTGCCTCATTTCTGCCTTTTCCCTAGCACACTGCTAAGCTGTATAATCACTCCTTTCTATTTTATTTTTAATTTTTTCTTTTAGCTAGACACCACTGATTGGAAAATAACTCCTTTTTAAATTGCATATATACCTAACTATAAACTGTTTACCACTATCAGCAATGGCAGCAGGAGGCATTTGAACTTTTTATACAATCAACCACTCTAGCATTTACCCTCCTGAATCCAGCCTCAAAATATAGGGTCGTATCAGGTAATTCCTCCAGCCTCAAAATACAGGGTCGTATCAGGTAATTCCAAGAGCCATGTTTCTCTGTATATGATATAGTGGGCCTCTTATCTGACCTGCCTGGCTAAAACAAAAAGAGCTGTGAAGAAACATTAGGAATAGGGAGAACATGAGGAGACTCGGCAAAAATGTGCTTCAAGTTGAGTCATGCTTATCTAATTTTTGAGCATCCTTCAGAGCAGGTGATACTATCCTTGTTTTTTTTTTTTTTTTTAAAATCTCTCCAGAACCTTAGCTTGGTTTCCTGTTACACAGCAAGTAAAAACACAACCTGATAAAAAGGTTTAAGTAAGTGGAATTAGTCATCCTCCAGAAGAAAAAGATGGGGAATCCATAATTTCTCTGTATGCCCTAATCTTATACCAGGCTATTTTGAGGGTTCTTGAGAATTTATTGCATGGAAGACCTAACAACAATTTTAAAGAATTAAAATTCACAGTAGATGCTTATTAATTTTTCCCCAGGATAGAAAAGGGAGAAAAATTTCAACTTCATAAGGGCTTTAGGTTAGATATAAGGAGGATTTGCTTGCCATTGAGTGACTGAAGGAGAATAGAGAATTAAGTTTTCCAGAGGACTGCAAATATAATAGTCTCATTTGGAATGGTTAAAATATACTATCGACTGAAGAGAGTGAGTGGAGATGTTGGCTTTATTTATTATTATTTATTTATTATTTATCTAATTATTTTAAAAATTCTGTGTGTATTCAGAGAAAAAGAGGTTCATATATTATGTAATGAGTATCATTTAAAAATAGGTAAGGCATATTCGTTGCTCTTAAACTGTTTATAGTGTAGACAGAGACCTGAGATTTTTCCCAATAACATATACTGAGTAGAAAATAAGAGCAGTAGGATGGAAGTTTAGAAGTGAGATAGTCCTTTCTTTTCTTTTTTTCTTTTTTTAGCGGGGGATGGAGTTTCACTTTTGTTGCCCAAGCTGGAGTGCAATGGCTCGATCTTGGCTCACTGTAACCTTCGCCTCCTGAGTTCAAGCTATTCTCCTGCCTCAGCCTCCCGAGTAGCTGAGATTACAAGGATGTGCCACCATGCCTGGCTAATTTTGTATGTTTAGTAGAGACAATGTTTATCCATGTTGGTCAGGCTAGTCTTGAACTCCTGATCTCAGGTGATCCATCTGCCCTGGCCTCCCAAAGTACTGGGATTACAGGGTGAGCCACTGCACCTGGCCGGTTAGTCCTTTCTTATGCGTTAGATGCATTTAACTTTGGAATGTTTTATCTGTATATATGTTACAGTCATGTGATAAATAGAAAACCCTTCCTTAGGAATTCCTCTTAAAGGTTTTTCTATATTATTCTATGACCACATTTATTCTTTCCTAGCTCTGTCAAACATCTGCTCTCCTTTTGATTTTTGGTCCTCTCTGTGTCCCTTTCTTCCCAACTAAACCCCCCTTGTTCATGGGCCACACTGCAGCTAGTCAGTGTGAAGTGTTAGAACATTACCGGCATGGACTCCAGAGTCACTGACCTGACTTTATGTCCTGATTTCTGATCAGCTCTGTGACTGAGCAGTTACATAAACCTTTGTGAGCCTCAGTTTTTTTCCCTCAGTGAAATGGAGGTAATGCCTACCCTGCAGGGTTGTGATGAGGAAAGAGATAGAACTTTAAAGCATTTAGTCCAGTGCCTAGCACACAGAAGGCAACATGGTTAACTTTATCATTTGGTTCCAGAGCTGCTTTTATCCACAGATACTGTTGGCCCTTGCAGCCTTCCACTTTGTATCTCTAGGAGAGGAAATGTCTGGGTTTAAGCCAGAAAGGGTAGCAAGGGGTTCTGGATTCCTCTTCCAAGAAAAGGGCAGGTGAATGGGATAGGGCTGTTACAGGTGGGCCTGGGGTTGTCTAGAGATAGATCAAACTACTTCTTGAGGTTAATTAGTTGGCAGTTGAGCATAGGTGATTGACCAAGGGCAAGTGAGGGTCAGGTTGCTTGTGCTGCCGGTAGGGATCAAAGAAGCCTCTCTCTGGATTGTGACAGATTAAGTTAAAGGGGGTGTTTGTAAAAAGAATTTAAGGCTAGAGGGAATAGGAGGAAGTCAGGGAAGCAGTACAATAAGAGTCTTTAAGAGTACAGTCTGAATTTGTCTGGATTTGAATCCTGGCTCTGCCACTCACCAGCCCTGTAACCTTGAGCCAGTTACTTATTCTGTCCAAGACTTAATTGTTTGATTTATAAAATGGGACAAAAGCTGGGAGATAATGCACATAGCATACTTAGAACAGTGACAGGCACATATTAAATACTTGATAAATTTATTAATATAAATCCAGTTCTCAAGAAAGAGAACTAATGCAGTGGAGATAAGCTGTTCTGTGTACAACTAACTGACAACATCTTCATTGGTTATTATCAAAGAAAAAGAGTCAATAATGGGCTGCATTATTTATAGATGTTCTAATACTTCTTGGTGTGTTTGCTTGTTAAAACAAATAATGATGTTTTCCTGTTGCTGTATTTTGGGAAACAAAACTTATGAAAAAAGACCTAACAGGTTAGTTGCCACTTGTAACTTTTGTCATTGAATGACAAATTATGGCCTAGTTTTCTGTATACATAATTTATGTTGATGAATTTCGCTAGATTTTTCTGTTTTTTTCCATCCTTTTTGTTCCGTTTCTTGCAGGCTTCCTGGTTAATCAGTTATTTCAGCAATGTTTACTACTTGTAAAACAAAAAGGATGAATGGTATGCAGCAAATATAAGTTGATGAGGCATGGATGGAATTAATTTTAATGAGAACTCTCAGAGGCCTGAAATTTGTTTAATTAAGAAGCCTGTGCAAATTGTTATGCCTTTCACATGTCATATGTTTTCATCTGTTGAGCATTAGTGAACCCTGTTAGGTTAGCATCTGTTGAGCATTAGTGAACCATGTTAGGTTAGCATCTGTGAACTGGTAGGTTTAAAAATTTTTGTTTCAGTACTCTTGAGGTGGCATCACAGAAGTCTGTTTGTATTCTCCCTAATATTACAGTAGCCACCATGGTACAGATGCTTATACATTGTGTTATTTAGTACTGATGAAACCATGAAGAGAGAATTATTCCTTTTTTTTTTTTTTTTTTTTTTGAGACAGCGTCTCACTCTGTCACCCAGGCTGGAGTGCAATGGTGTGATCTAGGCTCGCTGCAACCTCTGCCTCCCAGGTTCAAGTGATGCTCCTGCCTCAGCCTCCCGAGTAGCTGGGATTACAGGCGCCTGCCATCATGCCCGGCTAATTTTTTTTGTATTTTTATAGAAGTGGGGTTTCATCATGTTGGCCAGGCTGATCTTGAACTCCTGACCTCAAGTGATCTGCCCACCTTTGCCACCCAAAATGCTGGGATTACAGGCATGAGCCACTGCACCTGGAAAATTATCCCATTTTCTAGATTAAGATAACCAAGGCTTAGAAACATATTCAAAGTGAAGTGCCAGTAAGTGGGAGAGCCAGAATTTGAAAATCGGATTTTGATTTTAAAATTTGTGCTTTTAAAAACTAGGCTACCAGCTGCTTCTCTAACATACAGTAAATCAGAAGACTGCAAAACTGACCCTCTGCAAGATGGCCAGGCTTGTTTATTGCCGGCTGCTCACACTAATCTCTGCCCTCACTTTACTGTCCAATTTTACTGAACAGAATCATGGGTGTAAAGGGTTAACTTGAAGAATCATCCAGTTTAGTAGGTCTAGCCAGTCATAAGAATTTATTTTGTTTTAAATTATGATTAAATAGGTTTGAGCTGGAGCCCAGGAATCTGTGTTTTAATTGGCTCTGCATGTGATTTTTAACAATCTGACAGGTTTGGGAACCATTTCAATTTAGTTACACGAATCCCCCCTCCCAATATCCTCTTTAATTTTCCTGACAGGTAGTCATCCAATGTCTGATATCCATTTGTGATAGGCACTCACTGTCACATTGCCAGGAATGTGCAGTTAGTTGCAATGCTATTTTTCTATAGAAGTAACCATGGATTTGATTAATTTCTTTGGTCAGATTTTTATACTCCTTAGGTTTTAGCATTAAGGGCTCTTGAATCTTCTCTGAACCTTGCTATCTTCATGAATAAAATGGATATGTTGTTATCTACCCTGAGGGGTTATCAGTAATTAAATGAAAAAATAAACTGTCCTGTCTGGAAAGATTCTTGAATGCCTTCAAATTTAGTTCCCTTACCGTGTCAGTCTGTTCTGAAACACTCTCATGTCTTCAGAGTTCCAGTTAGAAGTGTGGATAATGATAGAGCGCTCCTAGATAATTTATTTTGGGATTGTTAGTGCCAGAAATATGTTATCATTTTGCCTTCTCATCAGCATACTTCTTTACCTCTGGCTTTTTCTTTCAGCAAAGTATATGATAGACACCTCTTCTGGGTACAGATAAGGCTGCATTTCTGGAAATTTGCTTTACTCCTTAGAGTTTCCACTAATAACTTGAACCCAAAGCAAAACAAATGATTTGCAGGAAGACTTCAAAGCTAAAAGAAAAGACTTTCAGAGACCAAAGTAGAGAACCAAAGAATTATTCTATGTCTCTTTCCTATCCAAGGGGAGAGATAGGTAATGGGTGAATGTTGTCCATAGAAAAGGATAAATGATCAAATGCAAGGCTGGATAAGACTGCTCAAGACCCTGAAAATAATCTCTTATCACTGTAGTTTGATTTGGTTTGGTTGTTGAGATGTATGCTGTCTAGCTTTTCTTTCTTTCTTTCTTTCTTTTTTTTTTTGAGATGGAGTCTTACTCTGTCGCCCAGGCTGGTGTGTGGTGGTGTGAACTCAGCTCACCACAATCTCTGCCTCCAAGGTTCAAGCGATTCTCCTGCCTCAGCCTCCCCAGTAGCTGGGATTACAAGCGCCTGCCACCACACCTGGCTAATTTTTGTATTTTTAGTAGAGACAAGGTTTCACCATGTTGGCCAGGCTGGTCTTGAACTCCTGACCTCAGATGATCCATCCGCCTCGGCCTCCCAAAGTTCTGGGATTACAAACGTGAGCCACCATGCCCAGCCATCTTACTTTTCTTAACCAAAGCAAACTTGATCTGTTCTATAGTATTAACTCAGAATATGAGCTGTGTTTCCCTTGAGGCTCAGATACTAAGAAGAGTTTGTAGGTAATAGTCTCCTGCAGACTTGAGTGAAATATGGTGAAATAATTATTTTTTTCTTCACTAAGTTTGTGTTAGATTTCTAGTTTCAAAATGTTTTTGAATATAACATCTTGATAATACTACTTTGGGTTAAAGTTTCTTCATGTGAGTGCTTTTTAACAGGTAATTTTAGTACTTTGGACACTTAAAAATTTTTTTTTTCTTTTTGCCATTATCTTCTTGAATACAACGTTGAACATGTTTTTATTTTTAAAAAGTGTATCTAATATATGCAACTTACTGGTCAGAACTGTTAAAGATATCCAATACATTTTCATTGAAATTATAATTGCCCTTTGATTTTTCAGGAAAATGATTCCATTTGAGTTCTTAATTGTGGTCTTTATCGTTTGTGCCCAGGAGTTCCAGACCAGCCTGGGCAAATAGTGAGACCCCAGCTCTACAAAAAAATTTTTTTTTTAAATTAGCTGGGCATGGTGGCATGTGTCCTAGCTACTAGGAATGTTGAGGTGGGAGGATTGCTTGAGTTCAGGAGGTCAGGGCTGAGATGAGCCATGATAGTACCACTGTACTTCAACCTGGACAACAGAGCAATCCCCCTTGTCTCAAGAAAAAAAAATTGTGGTCTTCCTGTAGGGGGGAAACATCTCTGTTCATTTGACAATAGAGGTAGTGGGTGGAGGGTAGAGAGCAAAGCCAATTCACTTGACTCTCCTTTTAAATTTATTATTTTAGTTCATTGGCGAGAAAGTCGCTCTGAAGTATTGGGGTATTACGTTATAGAGTATTCGGGAAAATGATACAATTTAATTAATTATGGAAACTTGTATTAAACTTAATGTTGCCAAATCATTTTTTTTTTTTTTTTGAGATGAAGTCTTGCTCTGTCGCTGCAGCTAGAGTACAGCGGCGCAATCTCGGCTCACTGCAACCTCTGCCTTCCAGGTTCAAGCGATTCTTCTGCCCCAGCCTCCAGAGTAGCTGGGATTACAGTTGCTCACTACCACACCTGGCTAATTTTTGTATTTTTAGTAGAGGCAAGGTTTCACCATGTTGGCAAGGCTGGTCTTGAACTCCTGACCTCAAGTGATCTGCCCGCCTTGGCCTCCCAAAGTACTGGGATTACAGGCATAACGAGCCATTATTCTTAATGAAAAGAGCAATATGAGTGCAGTGGCTTACATCTATAATCCCAGCACTTTCGGAGGCCAAGGCAGGAGAATTGCTTGAGCTCAGGTGTTCAAGACCAGCCTGGAAAACACAGCGAGACCCCCATTTCTACAAAGCCAATCAATAAACAAATAAAAAGAAGGACTGTATGCTATTACAGCCATCTATAACTTTCATTCATGTCATCAATCTGCAGCAGGAAGCAAATGATATGGTGTTAATTTTATGAAGTAATTTAATGTATTTTCTTTTTTTGTGTTTTTATTTTTAGGACCGGAGTAGGCCTTATGACACTTTTAACTTGCACTCGTTGGAGAACTCCTTAATGGATATGATAAGGACTGATCATGAGCCTCTGAAAGGTAAACACTACCCTCCCAGTGGCCCACCAATGAGTTTCGCTGATATAATGTGGAGGAATCATTTTGCAGGTTAGGAATATTCATATGTCCATTTCTTGCTTGGTGTTTTAAGCAAAAATCAGCTTTTTAATAATTTTGATTTTTCTTGTTTGTTTTTTGTTTGCTTGTTTTTGTTTTGCTTCTGTAAAGCATTGTGGAATGTATTTAAAGTTGATTTTTTTCTTTAATCTGGGTTCAGCTACCTATGATAATCAAGGTGGTTATAATCAGTCATGTCTGGCAGGAACATGAATTGGATAGCCGAGGTCAGTCACATCCTGAGTTATAGCATGAGACCAGCAGCCAGATTTTCTGGACTGTGTGCATTTGGAATCCTCAACTGAAACTGGATAATTCGTTTAAGTCCATGTATATATACTGCAAGGAACTGTCAGAGTTAGTAAACCAATCTCCAAAGATTGCTTCAGAAAACTTCATATAAAGGACTTCTATTTTATTAAAGCATAATCACCTTTCTAGTATAGGAAGTATCACTACCCAGGCTTAGGGGCAGCCAGTGACCCTTTGCATTCTCTGAGGCTAAAATACAAGAAAAAAACATCTTAAAGTGTATAAATGTTTTGGGTTAAATATAAGGCAGAAAATCTCAAAGTTAGCAATATTAGGACTTCCTGTTTTTAGAGCTTATGTAAATTCAGGACTGATGCTGGTGTTGAATTAATAATTACAGATCTTTTTATGGATTATAGGACTTTTTAGAGACCTTATGATATTTTTAAATACTGTAATGAAAATTACCTATGGAAATATCTATTATACTTGGGTTAAGATCTAAATTTCTAAAAACTGTGAAGAGGTAGCCATAGGGATGCCCGTCTTCTATGAACCATGTCTTTCAAAATCGTGAGGAATGTGATCCCCTCTGGTTCTCTCTAGGCCCATATTATAGTGTGAATGACTGTGAACACCGGAAGCTTATTTCCTTGAGCCACACCAGGAATCTCTTTATCATTTTCTTGTCACACTTACAGTTTTCTTCTGCTTTCCTCATTTTCCAGTGAAAAGAAAGTAGTTAATAAGTTATAAAGAAAAGGGATTTGGGGGAAAGCTAGTTTTTTTTTTTTTTTCTTTTGAGATGGGGTTTCACTCTTTCGCTCTTGTTGCCCAGGCTAGAGTGCAATGGCATGATCTTGGCTCACTGCAACCTCTGCCTGTTGGGTTCAACCAATTCTCCTGCCTCAGCCTCCCAAGTAGCTGGGATTACAGGCATGCACCGCCACACCTGGCTAATTTTGTATTTTTAGTAGAGGTGGGGTTTCTCCATGTTGGTCAGGCTGGTCTCAAACTCCCAACCTCAGGTGATCCACCTCAGCCTCCCAAAGTGCTGGGATTACAAGATGAGCCACTGTGCCCAGCTGGTAAGCTAGATTATAAGGCCTTCAGACATAGGAAAAAAAATTTTATTTATGCTTTGTTATATTTAGTCACTGTTACCACATCTTTCTTCAGTTAAAAAATTAGGTACATGGTAATTTAAAGCATCTTTCACTTAGAAGTAAGAATAGTGTTAAGAAAAAACCAACAATATTCACAGACTGTTTTGTGTTTTCAATATCTTTTAAGGGTCCATTTGTCTTCCTTCTTTACCGTAAGAAGGAAGCTATAAGCCTCTTCTAATTATCCTAAAATATCCAACTCCTGTTCTTTATGAATATCTTTATGTTTATCTTGGTCTGTATTCTTTTGTTCTTTCAATAAAAGATTATGAAAGGATCTTAGATTATAGTCTATAATTTTCCAGAGTTTTTAAATATTGGTTAAGCGGAACTATTGTGCCCTATTGAGTGTAGCACTGGCAAAGTTTAAGGAGAGTACCTGACTGTGAGGTAATGTAAATACCATATTCCATTTATGATGAGCTTTTTTATTGCATGTTCAACTACCTCTGCATAGTTTTCTTCATTGTACTTGTGAATATGAGGTTTCATCTATAGAAACAAGCTGCACACAGATGATATGTCCCAGTAAGTTGGAAGGCACTTAGTATGTATTTTTTTTATAGCTTCAACATGGTTGCAACTTCACAGTTCATCGTATCACCCACAGTGATTTTCTGTGAATGGACTACTTTCCAGTGGTCAGTGACATTGCTGTATCACTGTCCTTTGGTTAGGGTGTTTGAGCTTTTTGCTTCCCTTTTTCAGCTGGGAGACTTTTAGATCTATCTGATTTATGGTACCAAGTGTTTAATCACTGTTACCTCTACTAACAATTATGATACTTGCGTTTTTTGTTGTTTTTTTTCTGAGACAGAGTCTCGCTCTGTTGGCCAGGCTGGAGTGCAGTGGCACAATCTTGTCTCACTGAAACCTCTGCCTCCTGGGTGCAAATGATTCTTGTGCCTCAGCCTCCCGAGCAGCTGGGATAACAGGCACCCGCCACCTTGCCCAGCTAGTTTTTGCATGTTTAATAGAGATGGGATTTCATCATGTGGGCCAGGCTGTTCTTAGACTCTTGACCTCAAGTGATTTGCTCACCGTGGCCTCCCAAAGTGCCAGAATTACAGGTGTGAGCCACCGTGCCCAGCTGATAATTGCATTTTAAGGAAAATATTTTAAATAATTTTTTACTTTAAAAAGTGGAGAAAATTATAAAAACAAAAAGATAACTAAAAGATGAAGATTGCAATGGTTTGTTCTTTGTCTGATTCCCATATAATAAACATTGTCCATGCTTCTGTCAGATCTTTGTAATTTATTGGTAGGCCTTGACTTTAGACTTTTAGGTTGTTTCCAGTTTTGCCTCCATTATAGGTAATGCTGCCGTGGATGAGTTCTTGCACATAGCTTTTCCTTAAGGTAAATTCATAGTGAGAGTCTTTGGGTCAAAATGTATAAACATTTAGGTGGATTGAGCTTTAAAAGAAGGATGGTAGGCTAGAGGAACTACCATGTGGCTTCTGTATGAGTCTGTCCAGAAGCACTTCCCTTTATACCATCTTGTTTTCCTTCATGCTTTCAATATCCTTTATTCGTACTTGAACATGGGGACACTGTTTTGAGGGCCTCAAAACTCAAGTACAGAGTAATGTTTTTATTTTGTTGTTGTCATTTGTTTATTTGTTTTGAGACAAAGTCTCACTTGTCGCCTAGGCTGGAGTGCAATGGCACAATCGCTGCTCACTGCAACCTCCACCTCTTGGATTCAGGTGATTCTTTTGCCTCAGCCTCCCGAGTAGCTGGAATTACAGGCACCTGCTACCAAGCCCAGCTAATTTTTGTATTTTTAGTAGATACGGGGTTTTACCATGTTGGCCAGACTACTGGTCTCAAATGCCTAATCTCAGGCAATCCACCTGCCTCAGCTTCCCAAAGTACTGGGATTACAGGCATGAGCACCGCACCCGGTCCCAGAGTAACTGGTTTTTGTTTTCCCTTTTGCTTCAGAAAAAAAATACATTTTTACTCATTAAGAAATCCAGGTGAGGTGCAGTGGCTCACGCCTGTAATCTCAGTACTTTGGGAGGCCGAGACAGGTGGGTCAGGCGTTCAAGATCAGCCTGACCAACATGGTGAAACACTGTCTCTACTAAAAATACAAAAACTAGTCGGGCGTGGTAGCACGTTCCTGTAATCCCTGCTACTCAGGAGACTGAGGCAGGAGAATCGCTTGAACCTGGGAGGCAGAGGTTCCAGTGAGCTGAGATCACACCACTGCACTCCATCCTGGGTGACAGAGTGAGACTCCATCTCAAGCAAAACAAAACAAAACAAAACAGAGAAATTCAAGTAGTACATGAAAGGACAAAAAGGAAAGTTAAAAAAAATCACCAGAGACTCTCTACCTAGAGGTAAAAAAGGTTATTATTTTTATTAACATCCTTCAAGATATTTTATATTCTCCATATAGCAGATGACATTTCAACTCAGCCTTTCTGACTTTGCAGTCAGTGAAACCTGAGTGTGAATTCTGTCTCTGCCTCTGGCTGTCTGTTAATCTGGATAAATTACCCTCTTCAAAGCCTCAATGTCTTTATTGTTAAAATAAATTACCTACTTCATAGAGTGAGTTTGAAGATCAAATAAAGTCCCTGGCACTAGAAACTGCTCAAAACAAAACAAAGAAACTCAAATAGTACGTAAAAGGACAAAAAGGAAAGTTTATAAAAAAAAATCACCAGAGATTGTCTACCTAGAGGTAACAGGTTATTATTTTTATTAACATCCTTCCAGATATTTTATATTCTTCATACAGGAGGTGAAATTTCAACTCAGCCTTTCTGACTGAGTTGCAGTCAGTGAAACCTGGGTGTGAGTTCTGGCTCTGTGAATTCAAAGCTGAATTCTGGCTCTGTGAATTTTTTGCTGGAAGTAGTCATGGTATCCTTACAATATTGACTTCTTTCCAACAATACTGCAGCTAAATGTTGAAATCTTTCAGATACAAGGTGTCAAAATTTTATATTTTTCATAAATAAGTAGTGATTATTTAAGGATAAATGTCTTATCATTTTCAAAACTACTTAAAGGAGAAAGGAAAATAATTTTTTGGTTATTTTGGCTTTCCAAAATTGTATATCTGAATGACATAAAAAATATAAAATAGGATATCCAATTTATGGAGAATAAAGTATTTCAAGATGTACTTAAAGAACATGGTAAAAATATGTTCACAATTATATTTTATCTTAGAAATGTATTTAGTAAAAAATCCCTTTACTCAACTGTCCCGATTCAAGGGAAAAAAAGGATTAGTGTGGGAGATGACAGAATAGGAGGTTTAGGAGATAATGAGACTTCTGTTTTAGTAAAGTAAATAAGGTTTAATAATTTTTCAGTCATGTATTCAGTTGACCAGCCTTGAAAATATTTTTTTTGTAGGAAAATTTGTAGGAAATTTTAAAAGGTTCCCTATGTCATCCCCCATGATAAAAATTATATAGAAGAAAAGCTGAATTGAACTTTCTTCACAGCACACTGAAAAATACCTTCTACAGCATTAATCAGATCACAAAATGAGTATTTAAATAAAAATTGGATTAATTTATTTTTTATTTTTATTTTCGAGAGATGGAGTCTTGCTCTGTCACCCAGGCTGGAGTGTAGTGGCGTGATCCCAGCTCACTGCAACCTCTGCCTCCCGGGTTCAAGCAATTCTCCTGCCTCAGTCTCCCGAGTAGCTAGGATTACAGGCATGCGCCACCATGCCCGGCTACTTTTTGTATGTTTTAGTAGAGACGGGGTTTCACCATGCTGGCCAGGCTGGTCTTGAACTTCTGACCTCATGATTCGCCTGCCTCGGCCTCCCAAAATGCTGGGATTATAGGCGTGAGCCACTGTGCCCGCCTGGACTAATTTATTTTTCTTTTTTTTCTTTATTCTTTTTTAATTTTTTCTTTTTGTTTTATTTTTTAATTTTTTAATTTTTTTCTTTTTTCTTTTTTTATTTTTTTGCTTTTTAAAGATACCAAACTACAGTGCTTGAGTATAACAGAATAACATAATCGTCTCCTGAGTGTGTGTGGTTTTTTTTTTACTATGTCTTATACTTTTCCTTTTGTTTGAGAGAGTGCCTCAAAGATGAGAAAGGGGACATTTGAAGAGGGTAATGCTCTAATGACAACTTCTCTTATTTTTATTTATTTATTATTTTGAGACAAGATCTTGCTCTGTCACCCAGGCTGGAGTGCAGTGGCATGATCTTGGCTCACTGCAACCTTGACCTCCCAGGCTCAAGCGATCCTTCTGCCTCAGCCCCACTCAGTAGTTGGGACTAGAGGCATGGCTACCATGCCTGGCTGATTTTTTCTGTTTGCTGTAGAAACGGGGTTTCGCCATGTTACCCAGGCTGGTCTTGAACTCCTGAGCTCAAGCAATTCTCCCACCTCAGCCTCCCAAAGTGCTGAGTTTATAGACATGAACCACTGGCTCTGGCCCTGTTCCTTATTTCTTTTCTAAGCACAGAAATCCATGGGTTGGCAGATAGAGTAGGAGGAAGCAATTGTTCTCTGTTCTCATTTTTAGTGGATTGAAGGAAAATCCAACTCTCTTCACAACTGTGAGATTAAGGGGATTAAAGGTGTTGAGAGAGGTGGGTGTGGTAAGAGATAAGGAAAAAGATTCATCCCTATTACCCTCCTTACAGCTGTTTCTTGACTTTCTACCTGTGATGAGGGTTCACCAAGCTCCTATGGAACTACTCTGAAAACTCATGGTCATTAGCTTTGATTAATCATATTCTCCCAACTCTAGAAGGATCATAAGGAAATAACAACTATAGTACATTGAGCAGAGAAGTAAGATCCTATACCCTAACTGGGGAAGCCCAGTATAGACAACATCTTGGCAAAAACAGGGAGGAGTTACTTTTTCTTCATACTATGCAGTTTCCCTCTTACAGCAGAAAACTAACCATTCATGGAACTGAGATTTGAAAAATGAAAAGAACAGGTGTCAGTTGAGAACTGATATTGAAAGATTTGCTCTTCAAAGGTATACTGAGAGTGTCTGGAACAGATAGGTTATCTGTCAGTAATAGTGCTTTAAAGCATTTAAATCGACAAACTTGGAAGAGAGAATACCATCCCTTTGGTGTTATAGAGGCATTTTTCTTTATTCGTCATAATTTAAATTTAGTATTATAGAGCCTTTCACAAAATTTATCCCCTCTTATGGAATTTTGAGGTCTTCTTATTTTAGAAAAATATGCCTTCATTACGTTTTGTTTGCTTGTTTGTTTCAGAAAAATATACTGTCTATTTACTTCTGTAGCTTGAATTATTGCTCAGTTCTGTTTTTCTGTTATCTCCCTTTAGCCTATATCAGTTTATCTTGTTTGAAAGTTAGCAGATTACACAAACTGTTATGGAGCAGGCTCTAAGTCAGCAAGAAGTGATGGTTCTTGTTTTGTACATTCTTGAGGGGCAGGAACAGTAAAGTAGAAATTAAGTGATTTGTGTAAGTACCTCCCATTAATTTGTGTAATCATCCTTTAAGCATAACATTTAAATCAATGAGTTTTTAGCAGCCAGGCTCGATGGCTTACACCTGTAATCCCAGCACTTTGAGGGGCTGAGGCAGGCAGATCACTTGAGGTCAGGAATTCAAGAGCAGCCTGGTCAACATGGTAAAACCTTGTGTCTATTAAAAATACAAAAATTAGCCAGGCGTGGTGGTGGGTGCCTGTAATCCCAGCTACTTGGGAGGCTGAGGCAGGAGAATTACTTGAACCTGGGAGGTGGAGGTTGCTTTGAGCCAAGCTTGTGCCGCTGCACTCCAGCCTGGGTGACAAAGCAAGACTCCATCTCAACAACAACAAAAAGTCACCTGAATTTTAAAAGACAAAGATGATGGTGATGATGATGATTATTATTTTGAGACAGGGTCTCGCCGTGTAACCCAGGCTGGAGTGCAGTGGCATGATCTCAGCTCACTGCATTCTTCACCTCCCAGCTGAAACTCTCCTCCACCTCAGCCTTGTGAGTAGCTGGGACTGTAGGTGCATGCCACCACACCCACCTAGTTTTTAAAAGTTTTTTGGAGAGAGGGTTTCGCCATGTTGCCCAGGCTGGGTCTCTAACTCCTAAGCTCAAGCCATCCGCCTGCCTTGGCCTCCCAAAGTGCCGGGATTACAGGCGTGAACCACTGCATGCCAGGCTGGGAATTGTGATTTAATTGTTCTGGAGTGCAGCCTTGGTTGAGGAAACAGAGACACAAAATATTTAACAACTTGCCAAAAATTATTCACTACTAGTATGTGGAGAAACTAGGATTTGACCTCACGTCTAAGCTCACAGCTTTTGCCTATTGGTTATTTGGAACATATTTAGAATATTATAATATCAATGTTTTATCGTTTCCTTAAAAGAGTTTTAAAAAACAGTTTACTGTATTTTTTGCATATCACAGTATTGCAATTTTAAGATACTTTTCTAAAAGAACGTCTCTCTAACTTTATAGAGAATGTTAGTGGAAATAAATCCCAGTAGAATATGCATTTTACCTGTAAGTCTTTCTGAAACATGGCACTAACATTCTGTTATATGAAGCTTTCTGAAGTACTTGCGTTTTTAGAGCAAAAGGAATGATTAGAGGAAGGTATGGCAGTTGTTCCCTATCTCATAACATATTGTAGAAGTAAAGAGATGACTTTCATAATTAATTATGAATTAATACAAATTTCACTTTATGTTTGGACTCTCAAAAGCATGAGTTTAGTTGGATTTTGAAACTTTGAATTGTGATAGATGTAGTTTTTTTTTATAGTGTTTTAAATGTGAATGTGAATTGAGATTATGAGACTGTGATTTTGACAGACTGAATAACTATATGTAACCCTATTCTCCAACCTCTCCCTTCATCCCCTCTCACCCCTATTTATCAGATACTGTGCAGTGGGGAAAGTGGGACACAGTCTCAGATTTCCACAGCATCATTTAACTCAGTAAAACCAAGTATGCCTTCCAGTTTTTGAAACCTTATATTTTACACTATACTTAAAACATAGCTAGCTGACAAGAACAATTTAAAAATAGCAGACCATGGACAGGTGACAAAATGTCACACTGGCAGCACCAGAGTGCATTATACAAAAATCACCAGATGTCACACACTTGATTCTATTTTCACAGCTGATTAAACAACAGTATTTGTTGGACAAAAGTAAGAGAAAAGAAATGGCCTCATCTGAATTTGGAATCAGTTTTTCTTTTGTTGTTATATATTTTCTTTTTCCTTCAGAATTCCTTAATAACTGTAAAACTTAAGATATACAATATATTACGTTTAAAAATTATGATATAATTTCAATTTTGGGAAAGAAATCTTTACACATACACATTACCTAAACTGGAAGAGTGTAAATCAGAATGTTAGCAATGCTTAATCTTTGGTGATCTTGTTTTCTCCTTTTTTTTTTTTTTTAAGACAAAGTTTCGCTCTTGTTGCCCAGGCTGGAGTGCAGTGGTGCGATCTCAGCTTACCGCAACCTCCACCTCCTGTGTTCAAGAGATTCTTCTGCCTCAATCTCCTGAGTAGCTGGGACTACAGGCATGCACCACCATGCCTGGTTAATTTTGTATTTTTAGTAGAGATAGGGTTTCTCTGTGTTGGTCAGGCTGGTCTCAAACTCCCAACCTCAGGTGGTCTGCCTCCCAAAGTGCTGGGATTACAGGTGTGAGCCACTATGCTTGGCCTGTTTTCTCCATTTTTCTGCATTGTTTAATTTTTCTCTATTGAAAATATATTGCATTTAATAATCTAAAAATTACTTTTGGAGGAGGCAAAGAAACTGACTTAAAGATGCTGTGAGTGATTTTACTTTAAAAATTGCATTATTAGTTGGGGGAAAAATTAGATTATATTTAGATAATTGATTCTGATGGATATGGCCTTCTTGATCCAGAGTTTCTTTTTTTTTTTTGAGATGGAGTCTTGCTCTGTTGCCAGGCTGGAGTGCAGTGGCGTGATCTCAGCTCACTGCAACCTCTGCCTCCTGGGTTCAAGCGATTCTCCTGCCTCAGCCTCTCGAGTAGCTGGGACTACAGGGTGCCACCATACCCGGCTAATTTTTTTGTATTTTAGTAGAGATAGGGTTTCACCGTGTTGGCCAGGCTGATCTCGAACTTCGGACCTCAGGTGATCTGTCTACCTCGGCCTCCCAAAATGCTGGGATTATAAGAAACTCTGTCTCAAAAAAAAAGTGCTGGGATTACAGGCATACCCTATCACTACTAAAAATACAAAATTAGCTGGGCACGGTGGCTCATGCCTGTAATCCCAGCACTTTGGGAGGCTGAGGCAAGTGGATTATGAGGTCAGGAGATTGAGACCATCCTGGCTAACATGGTGAAACCCTGTGTCTACTACAAAACAAAAAATTAGCCAGGTGTGGTGGCATGCACCTTCAATCCCAGCTACTCAGGAGGCTGAGGCAGAAGAATCGCTTGAACCCGGGAGGCAGAGGTTGCAGTGAGCTGAGATCACACCTTTGCACTCCAGCCTGGTGACAGAGCAAGACTCCGTCTCAAAACAAAGAAGAAAATGTTTTGTTGCTAACTTTCATCCAGAGACTTGTTGAAGTCAGAGGCCAAAGAATTAGGGAGAATAGGCCAGGCCTGGTGGCTCACACTTGTAATCCCAGTACTTTGGGAGGCTGAGGTGGGTGGATCACCTGAGATCAGGAGTTGGAGACCAGACTTGCCAACATGGTGAAACCCTGTCTCTACTAAAAATATGAAATTAGCTGGGCATGGTGACGCATGCCTGTAGTCCCAGATACCCGGGAGGCTGAGGCAGGAGAATCACTGAAACCCAGGTGGTGGAGGTTGCGGTGAGCCGAAATCGCGCCACTACACCCCAGCCTGGGCGACAGAGCAAGAATCCGTTAAAAAAAAAAAAAAAGAATTAGGGAGAATACCAGGAAAGGTAACAAGCATTCTGCTTTTCATCAATTAATGATACTTTCAATCTGCAAAACACTGCCTAAGGCTCTTGTTTTACTGCATCATAAGAAAGTTTAGGTTGGAAGTAATCAGTGTAAGATAGAGAAGAATAATTTGAAAACTGCCAAGCTTCCTTTAATTTCATCTTTCCAAGCTGAAAAGTTGTAGGAGCTCATGGAAAGGATCAAAAAGGATCCATGTAGGTGTGTTTAACTTCTGGAGGACAAAAGGGATACCCTTTATGTTTGGGAAGCTAAGTAGTTACAGGAACATGTAAAAACTTTATTTGATGTAGTGGTTGTAAACTGCATAATTCTTTACCGTAAATGGTTGTAGACACAGAAAAGAAGTCGAATAAGGATCAGCTAAATTTGAGTTTGCATGATTTCATTGATAACCCTTTATTATTATTCTAGGAATGTTTAGGGAATATTGCTAATTTTTTAGACACTACACCCTTCTCTAAATATCCCTTGGTTAAAGTTTGAAAAGATCCTCCATATATGCGATTTCCTTAAATTCTGATGGGCAGTGATTTTCAAACCTAGTGGGCTTTTGGATAGACTTTCCAGTGACTGGCTAGTTACTATTATATTTGAATACCCCGGAAAAGGATGAAAGCTGGTTTAGAGTAAATCACATCTAGTTTTCATGGTTATTAGTATTTGGTGATAATGAATCCAAATAAGGTCTTGATTATCCAAAAATGATGGCGAGAACATTGAGATAGCTAATTGAAATGAGAATATACATTCTCCCTACTGAATCAAAGCCTTGTTCTGGTGACAAATTTTCCTATTATAGGTTCTGATCAAGGTGGTGGTAGGAGATAGCACTCGTTGCAGACTATACTTTTCAGAGACTCTAAAATGACTTAGGAACTGGAAAAACGTAAGACACATAGAGCGATTATATATAGATACATCAAATGTGTCTTTTTTTTCTTTTCTACCAAATGTATCTTTTACCAATGGGGTAGTTTTTGAAATTCCTGATAATTAGCTTCTAGTAAATATGAAAAGGTTTATGAAATCTATAAAAAATAAAATAGGCGATTCTCTTAGATGATTCTTTACTCATATGGCTTTCTAATAGAAAACATAATCTAGTCTAAGAAAAGAATTTTGCTTATATTATAAATGCTAGCAAAATAGTTTCCACAAAACTAGAGAGAGATGAAACATTTTTCTCCTAATAAGGAGGTTTGAAATAATAAAAACTAAAAATTGTTATTGAAAGCTCTATAATGCTTCATGATGAGGTTAGAACAATTTCATCAGAATCCATCAAATTCTGATGGATTGTCCCATTTATGGATGTATTTAAGGTTTTCCCATTCTTAAATACATACATACATACCAATACAAGTGACATTTCACTTGTGAGGGTTTTGTTTTTCCCTGCCTTTTTAAATTTTTTGTTTTGAGATGGAGTCTGCCTCCGAAAGTGCTGGGATTATAGGCATGAGCCACTGTGCCCAGCCCTTCTTGCCTCTTAATATGAAATGACCTTTTACAAATTATTGTAGCCTGGGGATCCTTAAGAAATCAGGCTAGTCCTGTCTAGGTGAAACTTCATTTATTTAAGAATTTATTTATTTAAGAATTTAAGCAATTTATTTATTTAAGAAAATTTATTTATTTAAGAAACTTCATTTATTTAAGAATTCTCCCTTTTTATTGAAGGCTAATGCTCTGTTTTGTCCACTGTGATGCTTTCCTTTTGGGCAAAAAGAACTTAATAATGCTATTTGTTTCCAGTTGCCCATAATGGAGTTTACTATCAAATGATGACTGACCCTTTTGCAATTATGTAATATAAAATGGTATATGTTGTAAAAATCAATTATTTTAACATTATCTCTAGCTTTTTCTGTAGTACAGCTTTCTCCCCGAAATACTGTTGACATTTATTTAAACAATGGTAGTGAAATAAGATTAACATTTTTCGAGAATTTCATGATAACTCCAATGAACATTAAAACCTTGCAGAGCCAAGTTTATAGATATTACCTTTACACACAAGCATTGTTTCAATAACTATTTTGTTGAAGGAGTTTGCTTAAGAAAGCTTTCTAAGTACATTTTTTTTCCATATAAGATTCTTTCTAATTTTTCTTTTGATATGTCTACCTCCTTGTCCCAAATAATTAATGAAAAAAAATACCAAATGTCTGCATCTTCCATTCTTGCCCCTAGGGGCCATTAGTTGAAGCATCTGATTCTGATATCTTATAGACCAGGGGTTGGCAAACTTTGTGAGGTGCTAATGAGTAACTATTTTAGGCTTTATGGGCCGCATGGTCTCTGTCACATATTATTCTTTGTTTTATTTTTGGTTTGGTTGTGTTTATAAGTCTTTCTTTTCTTTCTTTCTTTCTTTCTTTTTTTTTGAGACAGAGTTTCACTCTTGTTGCCCAGGCTGGAGTGCCTAGGCAACAACCTCCGCCTCCTAGGTTCAAGAGATTCTCCTGCCTCAGCCTCCTGAATAGCTGGGATTACAGGCATGCACTACCATGCCCAGCTAATTTTGTATTTTTAGTAGAGATGGGGTTTCTCTGTATTGGTCAGGCTGGTCTTGAACTCCTGACCTCATGTGATCTACCTGCCTCGGTCTCCCAAAGTGCTGGGATTACAGGTGTGAGCCACCGTGCCCAGCCCACAAGCTGTTCTAAATGTAAAAATAATACTTAGCTCAGAGGGATACCAAAACAGGAAGCCAGCCAGTGTCAGCAGAAGTTTGCAACTCCTTTTATAGGCTTAAGGATGAACATATGGAGATTAGCATTATATTCTAGGTCATATAACTAGTTAGTGGTGGAGACAGCCACCAGAAGTCTAGATTTTTAAGCCAATCATTTTTCCCTGTTCTATCTCTTATATACATTTTACCCTCTTCCTCTGGTTGCCATTCTGATTATTATATTGCATTTTTGAGCCAGTATGAAACCTCTTTTTATTCTCTCTAAGCTTCAAATTTATATGCTTTTTTTTTTTTTTTTTTGAGATGGAGTTTCGCTCTTGTTACCCAGGCTGGAGTGCAATGGTGCGATCTCAGCTCACTGCAACCTCCACCTCCTGGGTTCAAGCAATTCTCCTGCCTCAGCCTCCCAAGTAGCTGGGACTACAGGCGCACGCCACCATGCCCAGCTAGTTTTTGTATTTTAGTAGAGACGAGGGGTTCACCATGTTGACCAGGATGGTCTTGATCTCTTGACCTCGTGATCCACCCGCCACGGCCTCCCAAAGTGCTGGGATTATAGGCGTGAGCCACCACACCCAGCCTATATGCTTTTTCAAATCTATATTTTTTTTGCTGCTTGAATGGAAGGACAGTATAAATGTTTGTTTAAATAAAATGCTTAATCCAAGGAGTTGATATGTTTAAATTGGAATGCAATAGATGTGTTAAGTCTCAGACTATTATAACAGAAGCTTTTGTTTAGTTTTGTTTTATTTGTTGTTGAAACTTTGGCTTTGTTTTAAGACTTTTCATGTGTATGTTTTATGACTTAATTTTAAAAACTGTTGTAACTGCTTTGGCCTTTTATAGCGTTGTTATAGATTAATCTGTTCTAGGTTTTTGTAATGTTCATATTTTAAGATGTATTTGAAATCATTACATTAAGCATTCTTTGTGCTTAACATTATTTTATTTTTTAGGACGCATGGGGATAAATTTCCATCATCCAGGAACAGATAATATTATGGCACTTAACAGTAAGTCTTCATATGAAATATTCTATAAAATTAGCAGTCAAGTTTGCAGCATGTTGTTTCTACATTCTTGATTGTTTGTTACATTTTAACCTTCTGCTGAATGCAGTATAGACCATTATTCTGTATTAGTGGTTCTCAAAGCGTGGTCCCTGGACCAGCAGCATCAGCATTGATTGGGAGCGTATTAACACCTCAGACCCCATGACAGGGCTATTGAATCAGAAACTTAAGGATGTGGCCCAGAGGTCTGTATTTTAACAAGCCTGTGTGTGATTGTGATTCAGGCTAGTTTGAAAATTGCTGCTTCAAACCAGGGTTGGCAAACTATAGCTCTGCAAGCTAAATCTGTTTTTGTAATGAAGTTTTATTGGAATATAGCCACACCCATTCATTTATGGATTATCTATGACTACTTTTGTGCTACAAAGGCAGAGCCCACAAAGCCCAAACTATTTACCATCTGACCCTTTACAGAAAATGTTTGCCAACTCCTGCGCTATACCATTGGGTTGGAGGAATGAAGGGGGTAGGTGAAGGAAGAGAGGAAGTGGGGTAGAGAATGTACTGTGAATGAATAAATCAACTTATTTATACATAACTCAGAATTTTTTCATTGTGGTAGATAGCCAGGTATTTCAAGCTTGACATCCAGGGGTCTCCCATTAATGGAATTTTCATGGTATATATGTCAGCAGCTTCACAGGTTTGAAACAGTTTTGTTAGTATAATTGTTGGATCAGGTTCTAAAGCAGCAAAAACTTATTGACCAGAAGGTCATTATATTAATTAACACCAGAAGAAATATCTGGCTGGCATCAGCTCTCCTTCCTAGTGTTGACGGATCAGATAGCTTTGCTGAAGTACAGTCTCTAAATGGAAATTGTTCATTTTCAAAAGGACCTATATAAGCCATTGAATCTTTTAAGTTTAATTTAACTTTAAATTTAAGTTTTCTTCTCTAGTAAATGAGTGATATCAGATTGTCCCTTCTCATCCTCCCAGATATACAAGCTGACTCTCAATACACATGGCAAATATACTGGGTAAATCTAAAGTTGTGTACAATGTTATTTCTTTCCCTCTTGCTTGAGTAGGTATGTTGAATGTCATTGGAATCCTTTAAAACAGGTTTTATGTAATCTCGAAAATATATATTTCACATCTTGATTCTGACATGGAACCAGTGAGTACTGCTGAGAACCACTGGCAGTGCTTGATGATGCAGATCCTAAGCCTTTCCATGCATATTCTTTTCTAGATTGCTAGTATCCCTTCCTTTGAGTGGGAGGGAGGGCAGGGGTCTTAGGGACAATAAAATTTCCAAAATATCTACCTCTAATTTTTTAACTTCTAAATGAAAGGTCACCTTAAATTTAGATTATGCTTCTTTGGTTAGAGTCACAGAGGGAGCACACACACACAAAAATAGATTATGCTGCCTCTAGTTATTTTTCTAGTGGGATGAGAATTAATAAACATGCTTAACTTGCTGAACTTGAGCAGTAATTAATTGTGAAAAGGCTTCAGTTAGATTATAAAGGCTTCAGTTAGATTTAAAGTTGAATGCAAAAGAAAAGAACAGTATGGTAGTGTGTCTCCCAAAGGAATGAGTGTTTATCTC
Organism: Aotus nancymaae; assembly: GCF_030222135.1. Lineage (NCBI taxonomy): Eukaryota > Metazoa > Chordata > Mammalia > Primates > Aotidae > Aotus > Aotus nancymaae. The sequence continues at coordinate 38,274,541 of NW_026988421.1, forward strand.
AAAAAAGACCTAATTGACATGATGTGAATCCTCTTCTGCAAGAGGGAGAGGATATAATATGCAATTTTCTGTGAAAAAAATGGAGCTAAAAGACATTTTTCTTTTTAAAAACTTTTTATTCTCTTTGGTTTTTCTTTAATTCTCTGCTTTAAAATCCAAGATTTCATTTATGCTCTTTCCATTTTGTCCATGTTGTGTAAATCCCACTTTTAGCTTCAATTTCTCCAATCCTTGAGAGAAGGGGACTCATTAGGTGATCTTAATGATTGTTCTCAGCATGAAGATACTGTTACTCTGTGATTTTTTTTTTAAGTGCCAAAAGGGTCATTTTGCTGATATCTATAACAAATGTTAATGAGTTACACATAGTTGCAACAGATATCAGAGTGCATCAGTCTTTGAATGTCTCTGTGGTTGCTGCCCAAGGTCAAAGAACCTTGTCTTCTCAAAATAAATCATACAAACAACCAGAGTTTGACATTTACATTACATACTGTCAGTTTTCTTTCAAAGTTGACTCCAGCTTGAGATGATCAGAACAAAAATGGGTACTTGTGGGACCTGCAGGCTTCGACAAATTTGGCTGGATAAATCTTTTTTCCCTTTTGTATAGTTGATCCTAGCCCATCTGGTAACTTACATATGTAGCATATGCCCAAACACAAACACACCTATGTATTATTTTTGTCTTCCTTTTTAAAATATATATTTATTTTTTATATTTTGTAGAGATAAAGTCTTGCTATGTTGCCCAGGCTGGTCTTGAACTCTTTGCCTCAAGTGATCCACCCACCTTGACTTCCCAAAGTGCTGGGATTAGAGGCGAGAACCACCACACTTGGTCTTTCTTTTTATGCCTACCATTTGTTGGCCTAACACTTTTTGTCCTGTGACTGGTCTATCTTTCTTCCTTTCTCTTAGTCTTCATGTAGGAGTAATTGAGATGGCTGGACACGGTGGCTCACGCCTGTAATCCCAGCACTTTGGGAGGCCTGGGCGGGCAGATTGCTTGAGGTCAGGAGTTGGAGACAAGCCTGGTGAACATGGTGAAACCCCATCTCTACTAAAAATAGAAAAATTAGCCGGTTGTGGTGGTGCATGCCTGTGATTACAGCTACTCAGGAGGCTGAGGCAGGAGAATTGCTTGAACCCAGGAGGCGGAGGTTGTAGTGAGCCGAGATTACGCCACTGCACTCCAGCCTGTGTGACAGAGTGAGACTCCATCTTAAAAAAAAAAAAAAGGAATAATTGAGAAAGTTGAGAAGAGGTAACAAATCACTGAAACATTGTTAATTCAGAATTTCTGATTATTGGAAGAGACTAGGTTACAGTTGAGCTGTATTTTCAGAAAAGAAGGGATTGGCTAAGAAAATTAAAGCAAATTGAGGCAGTTTAAATTTTTTTTTCAAAAAGAATTGTGAGTCAGTTTTAGTTCTTTCTTTCTTACCGTTTTTTGCTATGTGAAATTTGTGCTTCCTGGGTCTCTATGGAAAGCTTCCATTCACTATGTTTTCCAAAAATCTTCCATCCTTTTTTTACTTTTTTGATCTCACCAAAACCTTTCTCCTAAAGATATGGTCTCAGTTCTCCTGACTTTATGGGAAAGACAGATGTCATATCTTACTTCTCAGTACTACTTTCCAGCTTGAATTCCCATTTTTTGGTGCTCCTAGTACATGCCCTCCAGTTATACTTTCCTCTGAGAATCACTGCTCCTGATGTCATCTAGAAGACAGAAAATGTAACTTGGAAGAGAAAGATAGGTTACTACTATGGAAAACAAATAGGAGTTACCAGTAAACCCTCAGACATTTAGGGTGTGGAAAAATCAGCAAGGTTTGTTTAAAGCCAATGAGTCTACTGATTTTTCCTGTTCAAGACCATGAATTTATTAATAGTAAGAATTGGCAGGCCAGCCTTTGTGGAGGAACCTAAGAGGCACATTCCAAATTTCGGCCTTTCTCAAAATATTAGGTCCTCGAGTATTATAGAATATAGAAGGGGAGTTATGGGGAAGAAACTGTAATCCATCAGTAAGACCTGCCACTTTTCCAGTGTTTCCAAAATAGTTAGTTCTGAAGCAATATGCCCCTTCTACTTAATCAGGTAATATATTTTTTCCTAACTCTTTAATACTTCTGCTCATTATATTTTAATCTTCCTTACTTTTAAATGAAAAACACTTGGCATTTGCATAATATATTTTAATTTTCCCTACTGGAGAAGGAAAGCTGCTAAGAGTTCTTCTAGCTACATATGTAGTAGTAGTTCTACTGGCCATATTTTTCTAATACTAATAGTAGCTTGTGTTTTCTTTTTTACATTCTAGGTCAGGGGTGTTCAATCTTTTGGCTTCCCTGGGCCACATTGGAAGAAGATTGTCTTGGGCCACAAATAAAATACACTGACACTAATGATAGCTGATGAACTTTAAAAAAATCACACAAAAAAAATCTCCTAATATTTGAAGAAAGTTTACAAATTTGTGTTGGGCTGCATTCAAAGCCGTCCTGGGCTGCATGTAGCCTGCAGGATGCAGGTTCAACAAGTTTGTTCTAGGTGTAGAGTTGGTTTAGCATTTGTGGACTTGTGTAGGATTGATGCCTGACTTGGTGACTTCCTCTATTATGTTGATCCTTAGAAAAGGATATTGGTGCCTCCATGATTCATCACATTAACCAAATTTATGGCCAAATTAATGTTCAAAATCAGCATGCCTGGTCTTTACGCCATTTGACTTGTCAGTTCCTCTTTTTCCAAGTAGAAAATGGGCTTGGGAAAACAGATAAATATTGGAATGTTGCTTAATAGGTACAAAAGTAGAAACTTGGGAAAGTGTTTCTTAAAGAATGGTATCATTCAGTTCTAGGAAGTTATCTTCAAAGCAGACTGGAAGGTGTGTGAAAATTGATGCAGCAATGAATTAGCAAAGCCAAAAGCATTGTCTCGAGTTAGGTAGATCTGATTCCCTGTTTACAAGCTATGTGGCCTTGGGACCACATTCTTAACTCCTCTTTGCCTCTGATTTATTTACCTGTAAAATGGAGATAGCAATTAGTAAAGTGGTTTTATATATATATATAAGCTATATATATATATAGCTTAGCATAGTGTCTGATTTGTGGATAATGCTTATATGAGCTGCTATTGTGAATGCTTGCAACAGCCTTATTGTTACCTTTAAAGATCTTTCTTTCTGTGCATGTTAGTTTCTAAAATATAAGTTTATCTCACATAGGTTACATTTAGGTAGATACTTCCTGATAGAATTTAAGACAGCATACCTGTAAGTCATTTGGTTACATTTATTTATTTAGGAGACAAAGTTTCACTCTGTTGTCCAGGCTGGAGTGCAGTGGTATGATCTTGGTTCAGTGCAACCTCTGCCTCCCGGGCTCAAGCGATTCTCCTAAATCAGCCTCCTGAGTAGCTGAGACTACAGGCACATGCCACCATGCCTGGCTAATGTTTTGTATTTTTAGTAGAGATGGAGTTTTGCCATGTTGCCCAGGCTGGACTCAAACTCCTGAGCTCAGGCAGCTCACCTGCCTCAATCTCCCAAAGTGCTAGATAATAGGCATGAGCCACTACACCTGGCCACATTTAGATAGGTGTTTTCCTGATGGAATTTAAGATAGCATACCTGTAAGTCATCACATAAGCTAATGTAGCTGTATTGGCATGTGGTTTCATTTGTTTTTGTGCAAATCTTTTTCTCTGGATGAAATACTTTCTATCTATCTATTGACTTTGGAACATGCAAACATGCACCATCTTTGGATCCTACAGGCCTTTCCCAGTTATTAAATATCTTGTAATGTTGGCACTTTAAAAAGTGTCACACACTGCTGTTTGGAATATATTAATAAAATGATATAGCCACACTGGAAAACAATTTGACAGTTTCTTGCAAAGTTAAACATACAACTATCATATAATGCAGGAGTTCTCCTGGAAATTTACTGAAGAGGAAAAATGAAAATGTATGTCCACACAAAGACATATATGTGAATATTCAAAGCAGCATTGTTCTTAATAGCCAAGAATTGTAAATAAACCAATGTCCCTCAACTGAAGAATGGATAAACAGATCATGGTACATCCATACGATGGAATACTATTTGACAAATGAATAGGAATGAACCATTAATACTTGTGGCAACATAAATGACTGTCAAAATAATTATGCTAAGTTAAAAAGCTAGACAAAATAATACATAATAGATGATCCTATTAATATAAAATTCTAGAAAATGTAAACTAATTTACTGTGACAAAATACAACAGCTTCAAGAAGGAATTTTTGTAGTAATGTTGTCTTCTCTTTTGAGAGGACCAAGTGAAGGGTTAGATCTTGAAGAAGTCATATGTAATGATGGCATCTAGTTGAGCAAGTTTCTGAATCTCTTTAAACCTTTGTTTGAACGTTGATAAGTGGGTAGTTATGATATTCACTCTATCTCATTGTTTTTGTGAGATTCAGATGAAGTAAGGCACAGGTACAAATAAGATATTTATTATTACTGCTACATTTGGGCAGTGAGGAGTATAGTCTTACTCAGAGAAGATACTGCCAGGGAGTTGGAATTTCTTTTTTTTTTTTTAAGATAGTAGCTTTGTAATATAACAGAGATTCAATATTGTTTAAAAGTTTTCATGTCATTTCTTTTCTGAGATCTTTGAGGTTGTAATTAGAGTCTGTCCAAGTTAGAAGGAGATAAGAACTCTGAAGTACCACTTCCCCTCTGACAAGGAAGGATGATTGTTTACCCTCACTCTTCCATATCAAAGTATATAACTTTGCAAAATTGAAGATTTCTGGAATAAAACCTAGGTAGTTTGAAGTCTTAAACTTTTGATATCTTTCTTTCTTTTTCTTTTTTTTTTCACTCTGTAACCCAGGCTGGAGTGCAGTGGCGTAATGTCGGGTCACTGCAACCTCCGCCTCCTGCGTCCCAGTTCAAGCAATTCTCCTGCCTCAGCCTCTCAAGTAGCTGGGATTACAGGAACACGCTACCCTGCCCAGCTAATTTTTGTATTTTTAGTAGAGCTGGGTTTCACCATGTTGACCAGGCTGGTCTTGAACTCCTGACCTCATGACCCCCTGCCTTGGCCTCCCAAAGTGCTGAGATTTAGGGGTGAGCCACCATGCCTGGCTTCTTTTTTTTTTTCTATAGCTCATGAATTGGTATATAAAAATGTTGATATCTTAAGCCAAAAAAAGACACCTCTTCAGAAGCTCTGAGGTAGTTGATTGTTAAACAATGTATACATAGCGATATACCAGGAAACTTGGAACTTTAGGTTATTCTGTCTTCCACATTTTTCCTCTTATTAATGCCTTGAAAATATTTTTTTTAATTTTTTTTTTTTTTTTAATAGAGATGGGGTTTCACCATGTTGGCAGGCTGGTCTTGAACTCCTGACCTCAGGTGATCCACGCACCTTGGCCTCCCAAAGTGCTGGGATTACAGGCATAAGCCACTGCACCTGACTGCCTTGAAAATATTTTAGAAGGTTTCGCTTGTGTTTCTATTTGAGCTGAGGGCTGCCAGTGCATTTGTTGAATCAAAAGAGGCAATGTGAAAGGGCATTGACATGAACATTTGTGTTGGGCAGAGACTTCTCTGTGGCTGGCAGAGCCTCCTCTTCCCCCTCCCTTTATCCTCTGCTGGGAGTGAACTCCTTAGGGAGAGGCTCAGCTGAGAGGAAGTGGCAGAGAGGGAGCTGAGCACATGATGCTAGAATTCCAAATGGAATTTTCCAAAATTTGAATAACGCATTGTTATTTCTGTTCACCGTGAGTGGATGTCAGTAAATAATTTATTGGTAACATAAAAAAGTGTTGTAAAGGAATTATCTTGAGATTCTCAGATTAAAGACATTTTGTCTGGAATTTTGAACTTTTTGAAGACAAAATTCAGTCTTTCTGTTTCTATCTGAACAGGTTTAGAAGCAAAACTAATATATAGTTGTGCTATGAACACATTGTAAAGGATGGCTAATTTAAAAATGAAAAAATTGGAGGGATAAGTAAACTTTCATGACTTACAGGTACTCAGATTTCAAACCATTCTAGTTGGATTCTGCACATGAACATGGTTAAGGGACCTAAGAGATTGTTTTGTTTTGACCTTCTAATTTTACAGATTAGGAAGCTGAGATTCAAAAGCCTATGGGAATTGGCCCTGGTGATATGGAACCAGGAGCAGAACCAGCTGCTTCTTGGTTGAGGGCGGTAACTTTTGCTTTAGATACTTAATTGTTAAGAGTGGTTACACCATCATCATCATTATTATTACTACTGCTACTACTACTATTACCTTAACACAACCATGCAAATTCAGTGTCTTTGGGAAAATAGTTTTTCTATTATTATTAGTCACCTTGTTTATGCTTTGAATCCTTAGTAAACTCTCTTTTCCTGAAAAATAGAATAGTAAACCTTGTTTACATGACCTGATATTGAATATTGTCAATATGTGAAGTCTGAAATGTTCTTCACTGACTTTATTGTATTTTGGAAGAAGTTCTTTGTATTGACAGTATTGGGTTGTTCTAACCCAATAATGAAGATACAGAAAACTGAAAATTTACTTACTTTTCCCTGTGGACTTCCCTGTTTTCTCCAATTGTGTAGGCAGTGGAAACTGAACTTCACATTTATAGCACTCACCCCACTTGTAATTAACTATTTAGTGTTGGTGTTTTTCTTTAATGTGTATGCTTCAAGAGGGCAGAGACTAGCTTTTATTCACAGTTGGTCCCTAGCTTCAAGTACAATGCCTGGCCTGTTGAATAGGCACTCAATATGGGTGATCAGAAGAGAGGGAAGGAGGGTGGGAAGATATCTCAGTGTGACTGTGAAAAGCACAGTGTAGCAGTCTTAGAGAATATCCAGTCCACCTTAATTTCTTCCTAAAAGATGTGCTTTAATCCTTCCTTTTGAAAGATGGTTGTAATACATATGGATCTAGCAGTGCACAGTTTATGAAGTGGTCTCATAGACCTCTGCGCTTTTTTAATGCTTACTATGGTTTGCCAGAACATGGAAAAAATCCACTTTTCTTGAGCACCAATTTTACCCCAGGACTATTCTCTTATTTGAACAAAACATGGCCGTATGATAGAGTAGTGTGTTTCAGCTTTTAGGTTCAGGGGGTACATGTGCAGGTTCGTTACATGGGTAAATTGCATGTCAGCAAGTTGATAATGTTATACAGCCAGCAAATAGGTGTATAAGGCTTAGACACACAGATTATTCTGCCAACCACTCCCTAATCCAGTGTGATTTTTACTCTTTTGGATTTTCCCAAAAGGTAACTTGGGTTTCATTTAATGAATGAAACCTATTCTATTTCCTTTATGACAAATAAATAATACTTTATTGATTGTGGAGAGTCAGTATACTTCCATGATCAGTTTTACTTTCAGAACATAGTTCCCCTCAATAGCAGCAGGAATTTTAAGCACACTTTCACTCAGGGCTCTAGTATATGCAGAATGAAGTCTGAACACAGGAAGTACAAATCGTTCCTAGGTAAACTTAAGTAGATGAAACTTTGCCTTCTTTTCTTTATTACCCTCCACACACATACACTTTTGTTATCTAAAGTTTATTTTTTCAGCTGAATATAGTGGAAACAGTGCAGTTTAGTGTAGGGAGACAGACAGATCTGAGGTGTTTTTTGTTTGTTTGTTTTTTTGAGATGGTATTTTACTCTTGTTGCCCAGGCTGGAGGGCAATGGCGCAATCTCCGCTCACCACAACCTCTGCCTCCTGGGTTCAAGCGATTTTCTTGCCTCAGCCTCCCAAGTAGTTGGAATTACAGGCATGTGCCACTGTGCCTGGCTAATTTTGTATTTTTAGTAGAGATGGGGTTTCTCCATGTTGATCAGGCTGGTCTCAAACTCCCGACCTCAGGTGATCCGCCTGCCTCGGCCTCCCAAATTGCTGGGATTACAGGCATGAGCCACCGCATCTGGCCAGATCTGAGTTTAAACCCTGAATCCATCACTTACTTGCTGTGTGACCTTGTGGCAAGTTACCTGTGTCTTTTATTTTTTATTTTTTGGCTTTTTAAATTTTTTGTAGAAACAAGGTCTTGTTATATTGCCCAGGTTGGTGTTGAACTCCTAGGCTCAAAGGATCCTCCTGCCTTTGCCTCTCAAAGTGCTGGGATTACAGGTATGAGCTACTGCACTGAGCCTTTGTCTTTTATTTTAAATGGACTCTTTAACCTCTCTTTACAAATGATAAGGTTAAGTGTGTAGCGCTCCTACTACCAAATCTGGCAAGAAATACACACCAAGGTCGGGTACAGTGGCTCACACCTGTACTTCCCAGCACTTTGGGAGGTTGAGGTGGGTGGATCACCTGAGGTCAGGAGTTCAAGACCAGCCTGGCCACCATGGTGAAACCTCATCTCTAGTAAAAATACAAAAATTATGATTATGAAGTTGAAGTCATAAAAGAAAAGACAAAAAAGAAACTAAAAAATAAAAAATACAAAAATTAATCAGGCACGGTGGTGCATGCCTGTAATCCCAGCTAGTTGGGAGGCTGAGGCAGGAGAATTGCTTGAACCCAGGAGGCGAAGGTTGCAGTGAGCCAGGATCACGCCACTATGCTCCAGTCTGGGCAATAGAATGAGACTCTGTCTGGAAGGAAAAAAAAGAAGTACACGTCAAACAAATGTTAGTCTTTGTTTCTTCCCTATTCTACCTCCTCTTCCTTTGTTTCCTTTTGGGTTTGCACTAATTCTCAATCCCAGCTATACAATCAAAACAGGAGCCAAAATAGAAAACACCCATGTCTGGGCCCTATTCAGAGATTGTAATTTCATTGGTCTAGGGTGACATCTGGTTGGGGTTTGAGGGTGGGCAAGGTGTATGGGAAGAACCAGAATTAGATGTGTGTCTATCTTTATTTGAGGATGAAAGAATCAAGTAGTATAGGGATTATGCTCTGCATATCCTAGTATTCTTTCTTTTCCCTCAAGACTTTGTCTGCTTTTATTTTTCCCTGAAGTTTTCCCAAGTTCAGGTCAGAAGAGGAAGGTATTTTTGAAGGGTTAGGGCAGGGCTGATGTGAATGAGCAGCTTCTCCATGCTACTGTAGCCCTTCCCAAATTCCCAGGTCAATTCCTTTATGTAACTTTCTTCTCTGAAGGAACTCTCCTTCCCACATGAATGGAGCCTTGTTGATAGAGAGGAGACAACACTACCAAGAGGTCCAGGCTTTGGTTCAGCTTAGGCTCCTGAACACACCAACACCTATTTTGTTCATCTTCTCTTCTCTCTGTGTCATTCTTTATATTATTTGGGAATTCAGAAATGTAGAACTAGCAAGTGTTGGCTGTTCTGAACAGTGTAGGAATTGAGTCTTTATGTAAAATTATAGAAATCTCATGAGATTTTTGGCATAGTGGTTCAGAGAAAGATGGTGTGTCAAAAACAGATGCCAGACGTTTGAGTGTGTACCACCGTAGTAAGCAATTTCAGAGCTGATTGGACAGCTCCGTCAGTATAAAATACAAAATACTCTGTTATATGATCATAATCCTTAGAACTTTCTTTTCGTTCTTTTTCTTCCTCCTTCCTTCCCTCTGTTTCTCCCTCCTTCCCTTCCTTTCATTCTCCATCTTTCTCTTTCTTTCTTCCTTCTTTTCTCTCTCTTTCTTTCATCCGTTATTGTTTCATTAAGCAATATGCTACTGAAATAAAAGTAAGGTGGTAATTAATTACTCTTAGTGGAATGCTATCAGGCCACAAGTATGACGTGCATAAACATCACCCGATGTAAGTGGGTATGGATGCCCACTCTCTCCAGTAAGGTATAGTAGTATTATGCAGAGGGATTCTTTACCTAGGTTTGTTTCCAGAGACATCTTGTCTGATATTTATGTTTTCAATTATTTTTTTCTGTTTTGATGAGGAATTTAGGAAATGAACTTGGAAATTCTAGAGTGATTACTTTGATAACATCTTATATATTGAGAAGTCGTATTAGTAACTTATATGTTAAATGTAATTCAGAAAGTAAATTAGTACTAAGTATGTGGGGACACTGAAAGCTGGTATAGTAAAGCCTTGAGCTTGCATTTTATACAAATGGGAAGAATAATAATAGACAGAAATGGACAGTGGGGACTAGGGGTTTCCTAGGGAGAGTGGAGACTAGATGTCAAAATATGCAGGTATCAAGATTTTTATACTCTCTGAATAGGTGCTTACTTGTAGTGAATTACTGGAAGAGTAGGTTGGATTCGGATTACTGGAATGTATGGGTCTGCTCTGTGGAATAGTCAGAATGAGGATCTGAAAGATGGTTGCGGCCAAATGATGAAGGGCTTTGGATGCTTCATGAGAAGCTTGGACACTCTAGTATTGTCTTATTGGAAATTAGATTTATCCAAAGGAGAATATTCAGGCTGATATGGAATATAGAAAATGATTTCTTATGAAGAATATTGAATTCACTGTAAAAAAGAGAAAACCAAAAGGAGCTAAAGTAATGGGCCCCAAATAAAAGTGGGATTAGGCTGGAGTCTGTGGGTAAGAATAACAGACAGGTGGGTGTAAAAAAGAACTTTGTGGGGGGGCGGGCAAAAAAAAAAAAGAACTTTGTAACCAACAAAAATGGTCCTACCATGGAGTATAGATCTTTGATTTTCTAGTTGTGTTCTATCAAATGCCAACATCCAAGGAGGCACCTTAAGTGCCACTGTGGGAGGATACCCAACATTTGGGGCCACGGGTCCTTGCCATGCTTGAACTTGAATAGCCTTGCTTTAATACATTGTCTTTATTGGAGGAGAAAGGGCTCTGCTACTGTATTAGTCCATTGTCACACTGCTATAAAGAACTGCCTGAGGCCAGGTGTGGTGGCTCACGCCTGTAATCCCAGCACTTTGGGAGGCCAGGGTAGGTGGATCACCTGAGGTCAGGAGTTCAAGACCAGTCTGGCCAATATGGTGAAACCCCTTCTCTACTAAAAATACAAAAATTCTTGCTTATAGTCATTATTGGAAATGATATATTTAAGTAAAATTTTAAAAAATACAAAAATTCACTGGGCATGGTGGCGGGCACCTGTAATCCCAGCTACTTGGGAGACTGGGACAGGGGAATCACTTGAACCCGGGAGGCAGAGGTTGTGGCGAGCTGAGATTGTGCCGTCGCAATCCAGCCCAGGCAACAAGAGCAAAACTCCATCTCAAAAAAAAGAACTGCCTGAGACTAATTTATAAAGGAAAGAGGTTTAATTGACTCACAGTTCTGCATGGCTGAGGAGGCCTCAGGAACTTATGATCTTGGCAGAAGGGGAAGCAAAAACATACTTCTTCACATGGCAGCAGGAGAGAGAAGTGCCAATCAAAGTAGGGAAAGCCACTTGTAAAACCATCAGATCTTGCGAGAACTCACTTCACTATCACGAGAACAGCAGCATAGGGGTAATTGCTCCCATGATTTAGTTACCTCCGACTGACACATGGGGACTCTGGGAACTACAATTCAAGATGAGATTTGGGTGGGGACACAGCCAAACCATATCACCTATTTAGAAAAAAGTTTGAAACACACACACTAGAAATAGGATGAAGAGGCTTGAAGCAAACCTCCTTATTCTTTTATCCCATACTTTTTACCTCATACTATCTTTATTAAGGTATTCTAGCAGAACCGGGTAAAACAGCTTTCTATTAGTTACAGAAATAATTCCTGTTTTGCTTAAGATACCTGTGGGTTTCTCTGTAAGATATTGAAAGCAGTGAAACAGAATGTTGCAGAAGTTTAGTTGCTTAGAATGCAGGATATAGTTTCTTATGTTCCTAATAACAACTTAATTTTCTGACCAATCCACAAAAATATCTATAGGCATATATCATTTTATTGTGCTTCACTTTATCATGTTTCATGGAATTGTGTTTTTTACAAATTGCAAATTTGTGTCAATAGTTGTGCTGTTTTTCTAATAGCATATGCTCACTTTTTGTCTGTATATCACATTTTGTTAATTCTCACAATATTTCAACCTTTTTCATTATTACTATATCTGTTATGGTGATTTGTGATTAGTGATCTTTTTTTTAAATTTATTTATTTATTATTATTATTTTTTTAAAGATGGGGTTTCACCATGATGGCCAGGCTGGTCTTGAACTCCTGACCTCAGGTGATCCACCCACCTCGGCCTTCCAAAATGCTAGGATTACAGGCGTGAGCCACCACGCCTGGCCAGTTAGTGATCTTTGATGTTATTATTTTATTTATTTATTTTTTGAAACGGAGTCTTACTCTGTCTGCCCAGGCTGGAGTGCAATGGTGCAATCTCTGCTTACTGCAACCTCTGCCTACCAGGTTCAAGCAATTCTCTTGTCTCAGCCTCCTAAGTAGCTGGGACTACAGGTGTACACCCCCCACACCTGGCTAATTTTTGTATTTTTTAGTAGAGACAGGGTTTCACTATGTTGGCCAGAATGGTCTCAAACTCCTGATCTCAGGTGATCCACCCGCCTTGGCGTCCCAAAGTGCTGGGATTACAGGTGGGAGCCACTGCACCTGGCTTGATGTACTTGGGATGTACTTGATGCTACTTGGGATGCCATGAACTGCGCTTGAAGGAGATACAAACTTAATTGATAAATGTGTTCTGTCTGCCCCACCAGCTGGCCATCCTACTGTCTCTCTCTCTCTCCTCAGGCCTTCCCATTTTCTGAGACACAACATTGAAATTAGGCCAATCAATAACCCTAAAATGGCCTCTAAGTATTCAAGTGAAAGGAAGAGTCGCACATCTCTCACTTTAGGTAAATAACTAAATATGGTTAAGCTTAGTGAGGAAGGCGTGTTGAAAGCTGAGACAGGTTGAAAGCTAGCCCTCCTGTGCCAGTTAACCAAGTTGTGAATGCAAATGGAAAAGTTTCTGAAGGAAATTAAAAGTGTTATTCCAGTAAACACACTAATGGTAAGAAAGCGAAGTAGTCTTATTGCTGCTATGGAGAAAGTCTGAATAAAAGATCAAACCAGCCCCAACATTCTCTTATGCCAAAGCCTAATTCAGATCAAGGCCCTAATTCTTGTCTATTCTATGAAGGCTAAAAGAGGTTAGGAAGCTGTAGAAGAAAAGCTAGAACCTGACAAATGTTGATTCATGAGGTTTAAGGGAAAAAGCCATCTCTATAACATAAAAGTGCAAGGTGAAGCAGCAAGTGCTGATGGATAAGCTGCAGCAAGTAACTTACCCAGATTTAATTAAGATAGTTGGTGAAGGTGACTACCCTAAACAGCAGATTTTCTGTATAGGCGAGACAGCCTTCTATTGGAAGAAGATTCCATCTAGGGCTTTCATAGCAAGAGAGAAGTCAATGTGTGACTTCAAAGGATAAGCTGACTGTCTTGTTAGGGGCTAATACAGCTGGTGACTGAGTTTAAGCCAATGCTTATTGACCATTCTGAAAATCCTAAGGCCCTTAAGAATTATACTAAATCTACTTTGCCTGTTCTCCATAAATGGAACAATACAGCCTGTAGGATAACACATCTGTTTAACAGCATGGTTTACGGAATATTTAAAAACCACTGTTGAGACCTACTGCTCAGAAAAAAATATTCCTTTCAAAATATTACTGTTCATTGACAGTGCACCTGAAGGATATGTACCAGAGATTAATGTTGTTTTCATGACTGCTAACACATCCATTCTGCAGCCTGTGGATCAAGTTATAATTTATACTTTCAAGCCATCTTGTTTAAGAAATACATTTTGGGCTGGGCACGGTGGCTCACGCCTGTAATCCCAACACTTTGGAAGGCCGAGGCAAGGCAGATCACAAGGTCAGGAGTTCGAGGCCAGCCTGACCAATATGGACTCCACCTTAAGAAACCACTTTCTGGCTGGTGGACCAAACCCTGTCTCTACTAAAAATACAAACATTTAGCCGGGTGTGGTGGTGCATTCCTGTAATCTCTGCTACTCGGGAGGCTGAGGCAGGAGAACTGCTTGAGCCTGGGAGGTGGAGGTTATGGTGAGCTGAGATTGTGCCACTGCACTCCAGCCTTGGCAACAAGAGTGAAACTCCATCTCAAAAAAAAAAAAGAAAAAAAGAAAGAAAGAAGTACATTTTGTAGGCCAGGTGTGGTGGCTCACGCCTGTAATCCCAATACTTTGGGAGGCTGAGGCTGGCAAATCACTTGAGGTCGGAAGTTTGAGATCAGCCTGGTAAACATGGTGAAACCCCATCCCTAGTAAAAATACAGATATTAGCTGGGCATGGTGGTGCACACCTGTAATCCCAGCTACTTGGGAGGCTGAGGCAGAAAAATCACTTGAACCTGGGAGGCGAAAGTTGCAGTGAGCTGAGATCAGGCCACTGCACTCCAGCCTGGACAACAAAGTGAGACTCTGTCTCAAAAAAAAAGAAAAAAGAAAACGAAATACATTTTGTAAAGCAATAGTTGCCATAGATTGTGCTTCCTCTGATGAACTTGGGCAGAGTCTAAAACCTTATAGACAGGATTCTTTATTTTAGATGCCACTTAGAAATTTTGTGATTCATGGGAGGAGGTCAGAATATCAACATTAAAAGGAATTTGAAGAAGTCTGTTCCATTCCTCATGGACAGTTTTGAGGGGTTCAAAACATCAGTAGAGAAAGTCACTGCAGATACAGTGTAAATAGCAAGAGACCTAGAAGTGGAGTCTAAAGATGTGACGGAGTTGTTATAATCTCACGATGAAATGTGATGGATAAAAAATTGCTTCTTACTTACAAGCAAAGAAAGTGGTTTCCTTTTTTCTTTTCTTTTCTTTTTTTTTTGAGACAGAGTTTTGCTCTTGTTGCCCAGGCTGGAGTGCAGTGGTGCAATCTTGGCTCATTGCAACCTCTGCCTCCCAGGTTCAAGCAATTCTCCTGCGTCAGCCTCCTGAGTAACTGGGATTACAGGCACATGCCACCATGCCCAACTAATTTTTTGTATTTTTAGTAGAGACAGGGTTTCGTCATGTTGGCCAGGCTGGTCTCAAACTCCTGAGCTCAGGTGATCCACCTGCCTCAGCCTTCCAAAGTGTAGGGTTTACAGGCATGAGCCACCACACCTGGCCAGAAAGTGGTTTCTTAAGGTGGAGTCTACTTGATAAAGATGCTGTGAATATTGTTGAAATGACAGCAAAGGATTTACAATATTACATACATTTAGTTGATAAAGATGTTGCAGGGTTTGAAAAGATTGAATCCAGTTTTGAAAGATATTCTATTATGGGTAAAATGCTGTCAAACATTGCATGTTATAGAGAAATCTTTCGTGAAAAGAGTCAGTCGATGTGGCGAACTTCACTGATCTTTTTATTTTATTTTTATTTTTATTTATTTATTTATTTTTTGAGACAGTTTCGCTCTTGTTACCCAGGCTGGAGTGCAATGGCGCGATCTCGGCTCACCGCAACTTCCGCCTCCTGGGTTCAGGCAATTCTCCTGCCTCGGCCTCCTGAGTAGGTGGGATTACAGGCACACGCCACCGTGCCCAGCTAATTTTTTGTATTTTTAGTAGAGACGGAGTTTCACCATGTTAACCAGGATGGTCTCGATCTCTTGACCTCGTGATCCACCTGCCTCGGCCTCCCAAAGTGCTGGGATTACAGGCGTGAGCCACCGCACCCGGCTGATCTCTTTTTTTAAAATATTGCCTCAGCCACCCCAGCCTTTAGCAACCACTGCTCTGATCAGTTAGCAGCAATCCACATGGAGGGAAGGCCTTCCACCAGCAAAAGAAGAAAAGAAAAAAGTGACAACTCGCTGAATTCTTAGATGATCATTAAGATTTTTAGTAATAAAGTAATTTTTATTTTTATTTTTTAATTTTTTTTGAAACAGAGTCCTGCTGTGTCATCCAGACTGGAGTGCAGTAGCATGATCATGGCTCACCGTAGCATTGAGATCCTGGCCTCAAACAGTCCTCCTACCTCAGCCTCTTAAGTAGCTGGGGTTACAGGTGTGAGCCACTGTGCTGGGCAACAATAAAGTCTTTTTTAAATTAAGGGATATACATTTTTTTTTTTTTAAGATGGAGTCTTGCTCTGTCTCCCAGGCTGGAGTGCAGTGGCACGATCTCAGCTCACTGAAAGCTCCACTTCCCAGGTTCAAGCAATTCTTGTGCTTCAGCCTCCTAAGTAGCTGGGTCTACAGGTGCCAGCCACTGTGCCTGTCTAAGTTCTTTGCATTTTTAGTAGAGACAGGGTTTCACCATTTTGGTCAGACTGGTCTCAAACTCCTGACCTCATGAGATCCACCCGCCTCAGCCTCCCAAAGTGCTATGATTACAGATGTGAGCCACCGCACCCAGCCTACATTGTTTGTTTTAAGATGTAATGCTAGTGTGCACTTAATAGACTGCAGTATAATGTAAACATAACTTTTTACACACTAGGAAATAAAAAATTGTGTGACTCGCTTTACTGTGATGTTTGCTTTATGACAGTTGTTTGGAGCCCAGAGCCTGTAATATCTCTGAGGTATCTCTGTATTTTAATTCATAAAATAACAGTTATAAGTGTAATAATTAGTAGAAAACAATAATGTGTTAGGAATAATGAAATAAAAGAAAATTGGAGTGGGAAGTTTATTAAATTTTGGATTGTGTTTCTGAAAAACAGGATAATGGAAGTTGTGGAAATTCTGAAGAGAATTTCTCTGTACTTTCAAGGTCTTTACAGATTTGAAATACTGATTGTTCAATCTTAGTGGATAAGAGTGAGAGTTTTTCAAATGTTTACCAACTGGTGAATGGATGAATTGTGGTATGTCCATTCTATGAAATGCTACTCAGCAGTAAAAAGAAACAAAACACTTATGCATATAACAACTTGGATTAATCTCAAAAACATGCTAAGTGAAGGAAGTCAAACATATTGGTTTCATTAATATGA
This sequence comes from Aotus nancymaae, assembly GCF_030222135.1. Lineage (NCBI taxonomy): Eukaryota > Metazoa > Chordata > Mammalia > Primates > Aotidae > Aotus > Aotus nancymaae. The sequence continues at coordinate 38,291,467 of NW_026988421.1, forward strand.
AATCATAGAAAAGGCAAACAAAACTATGGTAAGAAGGGAGATCAGTGCTTGCCAGGAGCCATGGGTTACGGGAAAAAAGCAAAAGCACACAAAGAAATCTTCAAAGGTGTTGAACTGTCCTATCTTGATTATAATGATGGTGGTTATATGTCTGTATATAATTATCAAAATTAATCAGATTGTATACTTGAAGTAGATAAATTTTATTGACTGTAAATAATATCTTGACTTAAAGTAGGTGCTTTAGAGCCAGACTAAACCTGGGTTCAATCCCAGCTCTGCTGCTTAGTAGCTGCATAACTCTGGGCCAGTCATCTTCTCTGGCCCTGGGTTTGCCCATCTGGAAATGTATATAATGATAGCTGCCTTGGGAATTAGAAGACATATTAAGTACTTAGCATATGCCTGGAATATGATAAATTAGCAGTAGATTATTACGTTATTTTACTTTATGATATTTTCCTTTATAAAATATCTCAGTAATGCTACTATTTTGCTTATCAGTCATTAGTATTACTTTTTAGGTTTGCAAATATAAGGGAAAGAAGATTTTTCTGAGAAGAATGTGAAAGAGTGAAAGAGAAGGGAAGGAAGGAGTTTTAAGACATCCAAATACTTAATATGTGTAAAGCAAAATAAAAATAAAAACACTTAATGTAAATGTAGCAGATGAAAATATATCCTTTCCCTTCAAGCATCTTTTTTTTTTTTATTGCGTTTTAGGTTTTGGGGTACATGTGAAGAACATGCAAGATTGTTGCTTAGGTGCATACATGGCAGTGTGATTTGCCACCTTCCTCCCCTTTACCCAAGCATCTTTTTTACCTGCTGCTTTCATGTTGTTCATGGAGAAATTGACCTTTTCAATTATAACTTGCCTAGTTTGAGAAATGCTATCAAACATTGGGTTAAAAGTATCTTATCTGCCATTATAAGACAAAAATATAGGAGGAGGATTTAGAGACAAACCCTATAACTCCTGCTGTTTAAGAATTTACAGTCTAACGAGGAAAAGGCGGGACAATTTTGATTCAAGCTTTAAGATCTTAACCCATCTTAAGTGAACTTTTTTTTATGACTGATACTCCATGGGAAGCTGAAAGGGAGCATTAGATGTTTAAATAATTTTATGATGCCTACTGAAATGGTGATTCAAAAAGTAAGTTGCAAGATGTTTCTTAACTGATTTTATTACAAGGAAAGTAATAATTTGTCCTTATAGTGACCTTTTCTTTCTTTTTTTTTTTTTTTTTTTGAGACAGAGTTTCATTCTTGTTGCCCAGGCTGGAATAAATACAATGGTACAATCTCGGCTCACTGCAACCTCTGCCTCCCGGGTTAAAACGATTCTCCTGCCGAAGCCTTCCAAGTAGCTGGGATTACAGGCATATGCCACTATACCCAGCTAATTTTGTATTTTTAGTAGAGATGGGATTTCTCCATGTTGGTCAGGCTTGTCTCAAACACTTGACCTCAGGTGATCCATACACCTCAGCTTCTCAAAATGCTGGGATTACAGGCATGAGCCACTGCGCCTGGCCTCTCCTACAGTGACTTTTAATAGTCTTGACAAAAACTTCCATGTCCATTAATGAAATGTTATACTAAAGCCTTTGGATCTTCATTCTTTTTTCATCAGGCACAGGGGCTCTGCCTGTTTTGAAAACACATTGTGTGCTGCTTTGATCCACAATAGAATGAATATCTATCTATCTGTCTCTACCTACCTACCTACACCTCTGTCTCTCCCTCCCTCCTTCTCATTCCCTCCCTCTCTTCCTTACCCTCTTCTTTTTTTCTTGCTTTCTCATTTTTCGAGCCTATATCGTGGAATCTATGTATGATGTTACCTTGCTTCAAGAGACTTCCTCAAATTCAGATGAATCCATGTAACAAGAGTTCGTTTAGATTTAAACACCAGATCACGTTTGGCAATTTCTTACAAAATTAAACATATTCTTACTATGCATTTCAGCAGTTGCGCTTCTTTTTTTTTTTTTTTTTTTTTTTGAGACGGAGTTTTGCTCTTGTTACCCAGACTGGAGTGCAATGGCGCGATCTCGGCTCACCGCAACCTCCGCCTCCTGGGTTCAGGCAATTCTCCTGCCTCAGCCTCCTGAGTAGCTGGGATTACAGGCACGCGCCACCGTGCCCAGCTAATTTTTTGTATTTTTAGTAGAGACGGGGTTTCACCATGTTGACCAGGATGGTCTCGATCTCTTGACCTCGTGATCCACCCGCCTCGGCCTCCCAAAGTGCTGGGATTACAGACGTGAGCCACCGCGCCCGGCCGCACTTGCGCTTCTTGATATTTACCCAGAGAAGTTGAAAACATATATCCACATAAAAACTTGCACATGGATGTTCAGAGCAGCTTTATTCATAATTACTAAAACTTGGAAGCAACCAAAATGTAAATAAGTTGTGGTACATCCAGATAATGGAATGTTATTCAGCACTATAAACAAATGACCTATGAAGCCATGAAAAGACCTGGAGGAACCTTAAATGCATATTACTAAGTGAAAGAAGACAATCTAAAAAGGTTTCATATGATTCCAACTATATGACGTTCTGGAAAAGGCAAAACTATGGAGACAGTAAAAAGATCAGTCATTGCCAGATGTTAAGTGGGAGGGAGGAATGAAGAGATGGAGCACAGGGGATTTTTAAGGCAGTGAAATTCTTCTATATGATACTGTAACAGTGGATGCATGTTACACATTTGTCAGAACACATGGAATGTACACCAAGAGTGAACCCTAATGTAAACTGTAGACTTTGGATGATAATGACGTGTCAGCATAGGTTCATCAGTTTTAACAAATGTACTACTCTGGAGGGAGATGTTGATAATTGGGGAAGCTATGCAAGTGTGGGGTCTAGAGGGCATGTACGACATCTCTGGGCCTTCCTCTCCATTTTGCTGTGAACCAAAAAGACTCTAAAAATATAAAGTCTTTAAAAAACAAAGCAGAGTCTAACATGCCCTTCCCTTGGGTAGTCACATGTGTAAGAGTGTAGCCATTAAAACTCAGTGTAGACCAAGTCATAAGTAATAACAGATGATCTATTTTAGTGTTGCCTCATATGCCCAACAAAGTACGATACCATTAACATGAGAGTGCTGTTCACAGTGTGCTTGTCACTGACCCTACAAATCCACTTTTGGAATAATTCTTGTATTTTCCCCTGTAAAATACATGTACCTTTTAATTTTTATTCTGATGGATTGAAAATAAGTATTTTTTTCAATTTTTAATTATTCAGGTTTATGATTTAAAAGCTACAAAAATGTTAGTGCTGTGGATTTTCTGCACTATTTTTATAACCAGTGAACTAATCTAAAATATTTGTAATGTTTTGTTTTTAACTATATATTCAAATACAAACAGCACACGAACCATAAATACATAGGTTTAATAAATATATTGCTCAATGTAGTATCACAAATTGAGCACACCCTTGTAACTGGTACCTGGATTAAGACCAAAACATGACTAACACCTCAAACTACACGCCTAGGGTCTGCTCTGCTTACTCTCTCTAGCCAAGGGTAACACTACTCTGACTTCAAAAATTAGAGGTAATTTGTATGGGCTCTAAATTGCTGAATATATATGAAACAGTCAAAGAATTCTATCTCTTAAAAAAAAGAAAAAAATTCTATCTTCAAGCCTGGTAATAGTTGATAATTGAGAAGTAAAGTTCTTGGAGGAAGTAGATAGATATTCGAAAGAATATTGTATTTTGTTATATCTGGTAAGCATAGATAGGATATTAGAAAGTTGAAATAAGTCACATTACTCCATTTTAAAAAATATGTAATCAGCCAGGTACGCTTGTAATCCTAGCACTTTGGGAAGCCAAAGCGAGCAGATCACGAGGTCAGGAGTTTGAGACCAGCCTGGCCAATATGGTGAAACCAAGTCTTTACTAAAAATACAAAAATTAGCCGGTGCGGTGGTACGCGCCTGTAGTCCCAGCGACTTGGGAGGCTGAGGCAGAAGAATCACTTGATCCTGGGAGTCAGAGGTTGCAGTGAGCCAAGATGGCACCACTGGACTCCAGCCTGCGTGATACAGCGAGACTCCATTTCAAAAAAAAAAAAAATGTGGAATGATTTTGTGCTGACTGCTATAGGTTTATATATTCAACATTCTTTCTTGTTCAGAGTTTCTAGGGGAAACCAGAAACCCCTATTTTTGTACTCCCATGTTTCCTTGGTGTTCATTTCATTGTCTGTCTATAAGGAAGAGTTTGACTCTAATTAGACTGTTTACAAATGGCCCTCATATGAGCAACTTGATCAAATGTTAAACCATTAACAGAGTTGGCCTATATTTTAAAGGCCATCAAGGCATATATTACTCCCGTTCATGATTGTGCACTCAGCTAACAAACTGTGTTTGTTGAGTACCAACTTGGTATAGAGCATTCTTCCAAGTATATTAAAGGGTATTAAAAGGAGTACAAGATATGGACCTTGCCCCCTAGTGAGGTGTTTGTGTGAACTGTGGAGCCAGACTGCTTGATTCAAGTTCCAAATTCATTGCTCCCTAGCTGTGTGATTTTGGACAAGATATTTACCTTTTTGTGTTGCGTTTTCCTCATCTGAAAAAAGAATTAAGGATATGTCATAAAGTTGTGGGGTGTATTAAATGATACTAATACATGTGAAGCATTTTGAACTGTTCCCCACACATAGGAAGCATTCATTAGGTTTTAGCTGCTATGATAATTACTGTAACAGGACCAAGGTAGTATGTAATAAATTCCACAGTGAATGATAAAAACAAATCTAAGCTGTTAGGCAAGGTGGCTCACACCTGTAATCCCAACACTTTGGGAGGCCGAGGTGGGTGGATCACCTGAGGTCAGAAGTTTGAGACCAGCCTGGCCAACATGGTGAAAACATGTCTTTACTAAAAATACGAAGAATTAGCTGGGCAAGGTCGTGGGCAACTGTAATCCCAGCTACTCGGGAGGCTGAGGCAGGAGAATCCCTTGAACGCTGGAGGCAGAAGTTGCAGTGAGCCGAGATCGCACCACTGTACTCTAGCAGGGGCAACAATGGCGAAATTCCATCTAAAAAAAAAAAAAAAAAAAAAAACAGATCTAAGCATCTCAGATCCGTACTTGATATTGGCTCCCTATTCCATATACCATCCTGTCTCTCTGTTATCAGATTCCCCAGCCATCATGAACCAATTTATAGTCCCAGCACTTTGGGAGGCCAAGGTGGGCAGATCCCTTGAAGTCCAGGAGACCAGCTTGGGTGACATGGTGAAACCCTGTCTTTACAAAATATACAGAAATTATCTGGGTGTAGTGATCCCAGCTGCTCAGGAGGCTGAGGTGAGAGAATCACTTGAGCCCAGGAGGTCGTGGTTGTAGTGAGCAGAGATCATGCCACTGCACTCCAGTCTCTGTGCCAGAGTGAGACCCCATCTCAAAAAAGCAAACCAACAAACAAAACTCCCAGGTAGGTCTTTTGTAACTCTTCCTTTCTCTCCGGTTCAACATGCTCCCCTCCACCCCTATGCCTGTCTAGATCTATTAACCTCATCTATGTTACTTGAATGTTTAGTGGTTGAAGACTTGTGTGAACAACATTCTCATTTATCCTCTAGGGGTGTTAATGTCCAGTGAATCATTTGTACCTTAGTATTGCAGTCAGATCTGTCTTCATTAGATATGTGGTCAGAAATCAGATATAATGGGAAAAAAAAATATTGCTTGAGAGAGAAATATATAATTTTAAAATGTGGGGTATTTCCTTTCTCAGTAGAGATTTTTCATTGGGGTGTCAGGCAGCGTAACATCATTGAGGATGGGAAGAAGGGACAAAGGGACAAGTCATGGGATGTCAAAATTTATTTCATCTCTTTTTAAGTATTAATCCATCTAATTATGGATGAAGCAAATTTGGGGGAGGGGTCAAGCTAGGAGGCTACCTACAATTTATTACACTTTTTGTAAGAAGAGGAATTCTGGGTTCCAAATAATAAACAGTATAAAAGTCCCTTAAATTGTTTTTAGAATGCATCTGCTCTTGTAAATGATATAAACAGAAATAACAATGTAAGTTCAGAAGAGATTTTTTTTGACTGGGCGTGGTGGTTCACCCCTGTAATCCCAGCACTTTGGGAGGCCAAGGTCGGGGGATCACTTGAGGTCAGGAATTCGAGACTAGCCTGGCCAACATGACAAAACCCCATCTCTACTAAAAATACAAAAATTAGCCAGGTGTCGTGGCAGGCGCCTGTAATTCCAACTACTCAGGAGGCTGAGGCAGGAGAATCACTTGGTCCTAGGAGGTAGAGGTTGCAGTGAGCCGAGATCATGCCACTGCACTCCAGCCTGGGTGACAGAGCGAGGCTACATCTCAAAAAAAAAAAAAAAAAAAAAAACCAGATTTTTTTCATTGAGGGTTGTGGTACAGGGGAGTGAAGGAAAAAATAGAGCTTGAGCTGGATAATTCTTTCTAATATTCGAATAGTGGGAAAGTGAAGAGGTTAAAGATGTGGAGTGAGGGCAAGTCTGATGCCTGAGGAAAAGTAGAAAATAACAGAAGATGAGATTGGCTTAGTCATATTTCAACTATCCAGCTAAAAAGTCTGAATTATTTTCCTATGGAAGAAATCGGTGTTTTGTTGTTGTTGTTGTTGTTGTTGTTTTGAGACAGAGTCTCACTCTGTCATCCAGGCTGGAGCGTAGTAGCACGATCTCGGCTAACTGCAATTTCCATCTCCCAGGTTCAAGCAATTCTTCTGCCTCAGCCTCCCCAGTAGTTGGGACTATAGGTGCTTCCCATCACACCTGGCTAATTTTTGTATTTTTAGTAGAGACAGCGTTTTACCATGTTGGCCAGGCTGGTCTGAAACTCCACTCCTGACCTCAGGTGATCCACCCACCTCAGCTTCCCAAAGTGCTGGAATTACAAGCATAAGCCACCGCACCCGGCCAGAAATCATTTTATTTAATGCTTACTATCTTACACTGTAAATATAACCCAAAATTATCTTTCTTTTTCAGTATAAGCTACTTGTGTGACATTTCACGCTTTTATTTATTTATTTACTTACTTATTTTGAGACAGTCTTGCTTTGTTGCCCAGGCTGGAGGTCAGTGGTGTGATCTCAGCTCACTGCAACCTCCGCCCCCCAGGTTCAAGTGATTCTCCTGTCTCAGCCTCCCGAGTAGCTGGGATTACAGGCATGGGCTATCATGCCTGGCTATTTTTTTTGTATTTTTAGTAGAGATGGGGTTTTGCCATGTTGGCCAGGCTGGTCTGAAGCTCCTGACCTCAAACCATCCTCCTGCCTTGGCCTCCCAAAGTGCTGGATTACAAGTGTGAGCCACCACACCTGGCCTGTCACACTTTTAAAAAATGGATTAAGCTCTAAATCATTTTTAAAAATAGAACCTGAGGTTTCAAATTTGAGAAACTTTCTACTCTAAAAATCATTTTACATGATAGGATCTTTTAGTGATACATGATACCACAGTCTAGCTCTATTAAACATTGTAACAGTACATTCTGTAGGCCTAGAGTTTTGAAGAGGAAGAAAACCTTTAAAGCACTGTATTATTAAGCATGGCCTGAGGGGGACCCAATGCCTTAATCTCATTTTACTTTTGCAATTCATTTTATAGATGAAAAAGATATTACATTCCCCCATCTGTAATATTGAATGGAAAGTAAATGGAGACAATAAGAGAAGCTTTACTGAAAATTTTATAGAAACACATTCTGTAAAGTAACACCTAATTGTATATAAAATTTCTATACATTTTTCAGGGGAATCTTTGAAGAGAGTGTGTGTGTGTGTGTTTGGGGGGAATGTGTGTGTCCTAAGAAATTCAGTGACCACTGCATGGTATAGCTTTTAGTTATTTAGAACGAATAATTTTTTTTCTTATCTGGTGGCAAGATAAAGTACAAATGAAGATTTATAAAGTAGTTTTAAAATACTTTAATATAGTTAATAGGCTCCAATATAAATCCTCATAAGACTTCTGAAACATCCATTGTATCTTTTCCAGTGGCTGCCCCATCCAGTTAAATTTCTTTTTAATATTGTGATTTAGTTTGTATTTCATAAGGTTTTTTTTTAAAAAATATATAGTGTTTGTAGTCAAGTTGAACAGTATCTTCATATCAATTAAATAATTCCAAGAATACATAAAAAAGCTTTGTGTGAATATATATTTTTTAATTTCTAAATTCACCATTTTGATACAAATACCCATGGTTTTCTTCTATGTTTACATGCAGCCAGGAGCTATGGGCGGAGACGAGGTAAATTTTTTTTTTTAATGAGATCTTTTGCTTGCCAAATTGTGAGTAAATATGAGTGTGTTTATGTGTGTGTGTATTTATACCTGTGTGTGTGTAAACCAATAATTATTATATGGTGTGATGTTCTAGCTTAATTATTTTAGCAAAATATCATTTTTATTACAATTACTTTTTGTTGTTAGTTGGTAATTTTTTCTTTTAATTCTAAAAAAGATATGGCAAAGACTTTCTACTTAGAAGATTTTTGTTGTATGGCTTATTGTGAATAAAGATGAGGAAATAAAGGCCAAGCATATATGTGTTTCTGTCCTGTATTCATTGTGTTCTTTTCATACAACTTAGAAGGCAGAACTTGGGTTTTGAAAGGCAATTCTTGATCTTATTAGGTTGGCTGGTGAATTTTTTTCTGTTATGTCCAGAGGCAGATTTACTCCGAAGGTAAATAAAGCTTAAGCTTCAGGGCCTCTTACTTGCTTGGACCCATTCCAAAGTCTACCTAATTTTTGTGTTCCTTTTTTTTTTTAAACAGAGTTTCACTCTTGTTACCCACCAGGCTAAAGTGCAATGGTGCCGTCTTGGCTCACCACAACCTCTGCCTCCTAGGTTCAAGCTATTCTCCTGCCTCTGTCTCCCAAGTAGCAGGGATTATGGGCATGTGCCACCGCCCCTGGCTAATTTTGTATTTTTAGTAGAGATGGGGTTTCTCCATGTTGGTCATGCTGATCTCAAACTCCCGACCTCAAGTGATCCACCACCCCGGTCTCCCAAAGTGCTAGGATTACAGGCATGAGCCACCGTGCCCGGCTGTGTTCTTTTTCTTAAAGAGGGATCCCGAAATAAGCTTTGGTCCCCATAAAACCTTCATTCTCAAAAAAAGAAAAAAGAAAAGAAAAAAAGAAAACCTTCATTCTCTCCTGGTACACCCAAACAAAACAATACAACTTTCATTTGTGTAATGCTGTAACTGTTCTAAAGCATTTCCCATATCTGTAGTTTTTCAAATAATTTTGCGAAGTAGCTAGGAGAAGCTGGATGTAGTGAAAAGCATATGGGACTTAGGGTCAGACATGTAGGTTGTAATCATTGCCTTATCATTTAGATTTGCTATGCTCATCTGTAAATTATGAGGTAATCAAACCAGTCTTGTCCTACTTATTAGTGGAGTTCTAGTTAAAAAAAAAAAAAAAAAGGAAATGAAAACCTATCCATGTAAATTAAAAATATTCCACAAATATAAGTTACTTTCATGCTTATTTGCAGAACTGAGGGAAAAGAAGTAATTTACTTGCTGTGTGACCAAGTTAAAGCCAGAGTCAAGATCAGAATCTGTGTCTTTTGGCTCCTTATCTGCTAATGTTTACCATTCATCAGCTGTCTCTGACTTTGTAGTTGAGTTATAAAGAGAAAATAATGATGCTAAACTCATAGTATTTTGTTATTTAAAAAAATTAAAAATATTATCTGCCTATGCTTACCCAACCAATGCTTTCATCATTTATTCCATAGCAAATGTTTGTTGAATGAGTGAATATTGGCAGAACCTAATATGTATGTATGGTGAATCATATAGTTGCTTTTGCTTTTCATCATCATCCAGTGGAAAAAATTTGTGTAAATGATTAATTTCTATCTGTGGAAATGAATATCATTAAATGTTATGGCCTTATTTTAAAAAGTTAAAGCCTAGAAATGATGTTATTAAGAAATATTTTGTACCATACCTTTTTCATGTTGCTAGAAAAATGATCACTGTCAGGAAAGAATAGGAAATGGACTATTTTATATAGAAAATAGATACCATCTGGAGAATAGACAGCAGGGACTCGCTTTTCCTCTTCTAACATACTAATCAGTCACCAAATCTTGTCAAGATTTTCCCTCTAGTTTTGTCAGGCCTTGTCCTTCTCATTTCTACTATTTTTATTTCTCCTGTTCCATTTCTACAGCTTCATCTTTCTGAAGTACCACTTTGACTGTGTCACCCCCATTCTCAATTCAGGGTCCCCATGATCTGGCCTCTGCCTCTTTCACCAACCTCATTATCTTCATTTTTCCCGCATCATCTTTCCCTGACCAGTCTCTTTGCTTTCCCACTCTCTGGCCATACAGGTCACTCTTCCTCTCACCTACTTATCTAAGGTCTATCCTTATTTTACTAGTTCAAACCTTACCTCTGATTCTGCTGTCTTGCATTCTTTCTGTCTTTTCTGAATGCCCTGATTCTTCAGCTGGGGTAAGTTCTTTGAGTACAGTTGTCTCTAGGTACCTAACACTGGATCCTATGTATACTTAGCCCTTATTAAGTGATTATTGATAAGGATTAATTTGAAACAACACCATACATTTATGCAGAGCACAGTTTGGCATCTTATTTTTTTAAGTTATTTTTTATAAATAATAACATATTAATACTATATATCAAGAATATAAAGTCACCTGTAGTTTCTAAGCTTCTGAAATAAAATACTCTTCCTTTTTTCATGTTACTTTCTCCATATCTATTTGTAAAGTTGACTTTATTATTCTCAGAAGTCACGATATTAGTATGAGGTGCTTCACTAAATATTTCCTAGAATGGCTCGGTCCCTGCTCTTGTTCTGCAGTTTGATAGTTGTAGATGAAGAAGAAAATGATGAGGGGGTGGGGGAGGGAAGAAAGAGAGGAAGAAAGAGAGAGAGAAGTGCAAATGCTAAAAGACTGAATGTTGGCTTTCTGAAACTTAAAAAAGAACAGACAAAATATTTTGTCCATGCTTTCAATAAGTCTTTCATTCGCAAAGCTGAAAAAGAAGTCATCTTTCTAAAATGTAATGATATAACCATATGGGATAAAGCATATCTAGATCACATATCTAGAACTCTTATTCTCTGAGATGTATTCATTTGAACCAACTCTGCATGGTATACATCTGATGAACTGGCAGCCTTCCTTATGCTCATTTATTCATGTGATCAGGGATTAAATCAATGCTTGATCCCTTTTCTCTAATTTACATTTAGACTTTCTCAAAAAGCCTAAAAATTAAGCCTGCTGATATATGTTACCTCCCTCTACCTATGAATAAGAATAGAACTGGAGCTATAAATCATGTGTGTTACATTAACATGTTAGTAAATTTTTTTCTTTTTTCTTTTTCTTTTTTTTTTTTTTCTTTACAGACAGAGTCTCACTCTGTTGCCCAGGCTGGAGTGCAGTGGCATAATCTTGGCTCACTGAAACCTCTGCCTCATGGGTTCAAGTGATTCTCCTGCCTCAGCCTCCCAAGCAGCTGAGACTACAAGCATGCATTGCCATACCTGGCTAATTTTTGTATTTTTAGTAGACATGGGGTTTCACCATGTTGGCTAGGCTGGTCTTGAACTCCTGGTCTCAAGCCATCCACCCATCTCCCGAAGTGCTGGGATTATAGGCATGAGCCACCATGCCTGGCCACATTGGTAAATTTTCTAGGAGCAGAAATAAAGTAAATATAATATATGTGAATTTTTGAGTTCTGTTAGCACAAATTTGGCAGTGGACTTTTACACCTCTCCTGATAAGTGTGGAAAAGTTTCCTGGGATAAGTAGCATTTCAGGACCTATTTGGATAATGGAATAGGAATGGGAAGCAAGACTTACTAGTATGTTTCTCCTTAGAAGGAAGTTTAAAGATGAGATTGCCATGACCAGATGCTTGGAGTATATATCTCTGAGTGTATCCTGTGGGGCCAGCTGGAGAGAAGAAGCTGGCAGTAAGACGGTCTATGCTGCCTGAATGAATGTTTTTGAAACAGAGGGTGAAAATCCTGGACACAGTCAGGCTTTAGAAAGAGGGTTTTATGATAAAAGTAATGAAAGCAGGAGATAACTTGAATATCAGCACAAGGCTTGGATGGGGGTATTGAAGGTAGACTCTGCAAACCAAGTACTTCTAGTAATATTGTTGAAGCAGTAATAATAAGAAATGAGAAGAATTAGATGTGAAAGAATAAGATTTGAAAATAAATATCAATTACATATAGAGTTTTAAAATGCCCAATTATATTTCCCATTTATATCCATTTTTATTTTGTTCCAGTAGACAAACCTCAATTTTATTTGTGGAATAAGACTCACACCAAAGAATCTTGCCATTGTTGTTTGGGAGCATTCTGCCTTTGATAAGCTTTAATATGTGTTGTCCTAACAACTGCAACCCCTGTTAGAAACTAGTCTATCAGCTAATATCATTTAAGATTTTTGCCTACACATTTAATATATACTGTGTTTTTCATTTCACATGAGAATGACTTTTTATGGTCTCCATGAAACCCTTGTCCATAAGTAGACATGTTGGCTATGCCAGTATTTTTGATGTTTAACAGAATTTCCTAGTTATAGAGCAGTAAGGAGAATATGAAAGGTCTTTTTGACAATGCAAATGTGAAAATATAACTAGTCTACCAGGTAGTGTCATTTAAGGTTTTTGCCTACACGTTTAATATATACTGTGCTTTTCATTTCACATGAGTATGAGTTTTTATGGTCTCCATGAAACTCTTGTCCATAAGTAGACATGTTGGCTATGCCAGTATTTTTGTTTTTGTTTTTGTTTTTTGAGATGGAGTCTTGCTCCATCACCCAGGCTTGAGTACAGTGGCGCGATCTCTGCTCACTGCAACCTCCACCTCCCAAGTTCAAGCGATTCTCCTGCCTCAGCCCCCTGAGTAGCTGGGATACAGATACGTACCACTGTGCCCTGCTAGTTTTTGTATTTTTAGTATTGATGGGGTTTCTCCATGTTGGCCAGGCTGGTCTCAAACTCCTGACCCCAGGCGATCCACCTGCCTTGGCGTCCCAAAGTGCTGGGATTATAGGCATGAGCCACTATGCCTGGCCCATACCAGTATTTTTTATGTTTAACAGAATTTCCTAGTTATAGAGCAGTAAGGAGAATGTAAAAGGCCATTTTAACAGTGCAAATGATAAAATAAAAAATGATTAGAGTTACTGTTATAAATGTACTCCTGCATATATTTAGTTCATAAAAATATATGTATATTAATGGGTTACTTAATTGATAACAAAAGTTCTAAAGTCCAACCAAACAAACTTGTATGCTGAGTTGAAGTTGAGTACTTCTTTGTGTGTGTGTGTGTGTGTGTGTGTGTGTGTGTGAAGTTGAGTATTTCTTTTTTCTTTTTTGAGATGGAGTCTTGCTCTGTCACCCGTGCTGGAGTGCAGTGGTGTGATCTCATGTCACTGCAACCTCTGACTCCCGGGTTCAAGTGATTCTCCAGCCTTAGCCTCCCGAGTAGCTGGGACTACAGGTGTGTGCCACTGTGTCTGACTAATTTTTTTGTGTGTATTTTTAGTAAGATGGGGTTTCACCATGTTGGTCAGGCTGGTCTTGAACTCCTGACCTCAGGCGATCTGCCCACCTCAGCCTCCCAAAGTGCTGAGATTACAGGAGTGAGCCATCGTGCCAGGCCCAAAGTTGAGTATTTCTGTCAAAAGCCTGCTCAAGGGAAGAGAGATTACCTTTTCTAGTGAGACCATGGTAAAAGCATGCCATCCTGCTAATTCAAACCCAGTTGTATGAGCTTGCTTCTTTAAAGGTATGGATGATTCTGGAATAAAACATGGACATGAATTGGAGAATTTTCTGAATGCTCATGGTTACAATATCTGAAAATGTTACTGCTCATAGTAATAGGAAAAATTGAGCACAGACAATAGTGAGGGGGAAGATCACTAGTTTTTCACTTTGGTGGGAGTTAATCTGGGAGGCGCCGAAAGAAAGACTGAAGGAGGGATTTTCTGTGCCTTCAACCCAAATTTTGCTCCTTAAGTATTTGCATACCTATGCTGTTCTAGACTCCAGATGTGGTCTCTGACATTGCTCATTTGTCACTCTAATCGGGAGAAAGACAATAAGTAAGTGAAACGAATATTTTTATTTTTAAAAGTTGTGATAAATACTAGGCAGAAAAGAATAGTGGAGTCCCTCTAAGGTAGGGAGGTCACCTCTGAAGAGGTGAACCTCAAAGGATGGAGAGACAGCTATCTAAAAAAATTTTTTTTAATTAAGGAAATTTTTAAATATAAAAAATGTAGAATAGTTTAATGAACACCAATATATCCATTATCAGCTTCAATTATTATCAGCATTTTTGTCAGTTTTATCTCATATATTCTCTTCCCTTTTTCCCCTGGAATATTTTAAAGGAGATTTCAGATATAAGACTAGTTTAAAAGGGGAAGATGGAAGGAACTGCATTTGTAAAAGGCTTGAGGCAAAGCACAGATACATGCTACAACATAAACCTTGAAAACATTACACTAAGTGAAAGAAGCCAGTCTCAAGAGTCACATCTTTGTATGATACCATTTATATGAAGTGTCCAGAATAGACAAATGTATTGAGATGAAACAGAGATGAGTGATTGCCTAGGACTTAGAGGTTGAGGAAAAACGAAGAGTGACTGCTAATGGATTAAAGGATCAATTGTATGATATGTGAATTATATTTCAAAAAAATCATGTTTCTTAAAAAAAAAAAAAAGATTTGAGGCAAGAAGGGGCTTAGTTTGAGGAAGTAAATGAAGCCTAGAATGGCTGATGCTTGGTAGGTGGTGGAGGAGTATGTCTTAAGATGAGTTTGGAGGAAGGAAAGAGAATCTGATCTTGCTGGACATTAGCTCCTGGTAAGGATTTTGAACTTGGTCCAAGTACAAGAGGAGAGTTTTGAAGCTTTAAAGCAAGGTCAAATGACTGAATTTATGTTTTTAAAAGAGCACTTTGGTTGCTGTTTGGAGTGGAGTGAAAAGAGAAGTGGGTTGCCTAGTGAGGAGGTAATGTCAGGCAAGAGATGAGAGTAGTTAGGATAGGGTAAGGGCAGTGAAGTTGGAGAGAAGTGAACGACTTAAAGATATGTCATATATCTTGGAGAATGGAATCAGCAGTAGCATTTAACAGATGGTGTCAGGTTGCTGAATTTACCTTGGAGAGTAAATAAGAAGGAAGACTCAAAAATGATTTTCAGATTCTGGCTTCAGTAATTGGGTGAATTGTAATGCCACATGCTGAAATGGGATGGGAGATAATAGGTTTAAGGTAGATATCAAAAGTTCACTTGGAAACACATGAAGTTTGTGATGCCTAAGATATACCAGATATTGATATGAAGCAAATGTATTTTTATGTAAGATTTCTGTGTAATAAAAGGAATTCTGCTGTCCCCAGGGATCTGAGAGCTTTTCATCTAGTTAAACTCTCTCATTATGCAAATGAAACCATAAATGAAATGTTTTTTGTTCAAAGTCACATACTGGACACTAGGCTGTAACCTATCTTTACTTCCAGGGAAAAAAAGTGTATGTGTGTGTGTGTGTGTGTGTGTGTGTGTATTCCATATGTATTTTATGAGGGAATCATGCCTCATAATTCCTTTTTCTTAAACCTCGAAAGTGACTAATTTCTGAGCTATTGTAAGACTAAAATGAAAAGGGTTCAGGCTTGGTGTAGAAGTGCTTGGCTAGAGGTACCTTGGAGCTGCTGGAGTGATGGCAGAGGCCATGGTGGGAGCTCAGAGGTGAGGTCCCAGCAGCTTTGACAGCATAGCTTGGCAGTAGGCTTTTATTTTTCCATTATTTGCTGAAGGAAGGGAAAGGGAGTCTTCTGGGGAGGAATTATCTTGGACAAGCCTTCCATGCTTACCTAATGCTTTGCAAGTCTTCTATTTGGCACTTTTCCTGCAAGCTTGTTTGGTTTTAAGCCATCTCCACATTCAGAGATGATTTGTCCAATTACTGGACCATAAACTAATTATAGATAGTAATTGAAATACATATCAGAGAACCAGACCATTGGTGGAAAGCCAGATGACCAACTTGTAGCATTTAAGAAACTTTTTTCCTGCTTTTATTGAAATATTGAATATACATATTTTATGTGGCAGTATCATGTTCTAAAGCAGGTTTATATTCTCTTCACATAGAAATATAATTTTTGATAAGTAATGTGGTTTGCTTTTAACACATTTTGGTCTTGGAAATGTTTCTCTTAAAAAAATGAAATATGTCAGAGAGTTGCTAGTTAGTGAAGCAAGACTTCTCCTGGGGCACAATTTAGGTGCAGCCTCTTAAAGTTTCAGTTTCTAGTAACACATGTCCAGGAACTAAAATTTTACCAGACTTCTAGGGATGATTTGTTTTAGGGATGGATTTATGCCAATCAAAAGAATGCATGAATACCATCCTCACAAGGGATTACTGGACAAATCAGAATACCAGTGGTTTCTGATGGAGCTGGATGTATATGGAAATAAAATTTCAATAGCTGACTATCTACTAGCTCAAGAGTCCCCCCTTCACAATAGCAGAGTGCTGAATTTGTTAACAGAATAGTCCAGGAGCTTATAATAAAAGCAGAGGGGCCAGGAGCAGTGGCTCACAGCTGTAATCCCAGCTCTTTGGGAGGCCAAGGCAGGAGGATCACTAGAGCCCAGGAGTTCAAGACCAGCCTGGGCAACCTAGTGAGACCCCATATGTATATTAAAAAAAAAAAAAAGAAAAAAAGAGCAGAGGGAAATAGATTATTTTCAGGCTCTGGAAATATCAGGTGAACCATTCTGTCCCCTGGAGGAATAATCCTGCATAGTATGATAAAGTCCTCATGTCTCCTGTCAGTCTGCTCTGGGTGAACACTACAAGCTCTTACTCTGCAATTCTGTCTTTTAAATACTTTCTGCAGACTTTCTGTTCTGCCAGCACTTACGGCAGTCATGTTACAGTAAGGTTGATAAGGTTATAGATTTTACATTCCAGTGTTGAGGATATACTTTTCTTAACTTGATTGAACTTGGATCCATTTCCCAGGGTTCCATACACTTCACACAAAATATCTCTTTCAGTGGCTGCCTGTAGCAGACAAATCATCTCCACTTCAGTGATTCTTAAACTTGAGCATAGGAATCGCTGGGGAAATTTAAGCAAAGTACAGATTTTCAAGCCTGACCCCCACAGATTCAGATTAGTAGATGTGGGGACTGGGCTCTAAGACCTGTATTCTTAATTCTTACCCACAGAGAAACATCATTTATGTGTTAGTTCTTAGCAGTTTCATTTCCAAGGGCAACTTTATTTTATTGCTGAAGGCTATAGTACTCTAAATACTAAGACAGAGGTTTGGTTTTAAAACCTTGGGAAATTTCTTAATTACCCATAACCACTTAATAAAACTGTCCAAATTTTTACAACTCTTGATTTTGTTTTCTTTGCCAAAATACTCTGAGCTGTGGTTATGTTGGCCATGCAGAAAATTCTTTTTGTTTCAGAATGTCTTCAGCATCTGCTTCTCTCTTTCGCTGCTCTGGTTCAACACTTCCTCATCTCTCCTTTGGTTGGTGACAGATTTCTTCAGACTCTCACCTCATCCCCCATCTCCCTGAGTTCAAAATGTTGATGGACATAATAGAAGTTATGGTAGGATTTTGGATAGAGGACTAACATGGTCATAGGTATCTTAGAGAAGTCATTCTGACAGGACAGAAGATGGATTAGGTGAGAATATCATGGTCTCTATGGAGTTAGTGTAGTTAAAAAAAAAAAAAAGCCAGTATTAGGGCCAAGCACAGTGGCTCCCACCTGTAATCCCAGCACTTTGGGAGGCCAAGGCAGGCCAATCACTTGAGGTTGGGAGTTCGAGACCAGCCTGGCCAACACTATGAAACACTGTCTCTACTAAAAATAGAAAAATAAGCTGGGTGTGGTGCCACACGCCTATAATCCCAGCTACTGGGATGGCTGAGAAAGGAGAATCCTTTGAACCTGGGAGGCAGAGGTTCTAATTCTAATGTAATATTAGAATAAATATTAAATTCAAAAAGTCGGAAAATAATTTTCCATTTTGTAGTATAGAACATTAAGCTTGAGCAAATAAAAGCAATAGGAAAGGTCTCAATTTTTTAGGACATGGTTACATCTCTTGCCATTCTCACTTCTGTGTATTGTGTTTCATCATAGATTTGCAGTGACATGCCTTTGCACATACTGTTTTCCTTTCCTGGATGCTGCCTCACATTTAACATTTTTGGTGTGCCTTTTATGTGACCTAATTAGGGCAGGAAGATACAGTGGTGAACAAGATTAAATAGAGTTTACAATTTAATAGGGTTAGGGAAGAGATACATAATAAAAACCCACCCAAATGGTATAATGGTCGTTGGGGAAATTGTTAGGAAGAAGTATGGGGGGCTGTCTATGGGTAGAAAAGGGGATCTAACCTAATCTAAAGACTTCGGAAAGTTCAACCTGAGGAAACTTTTCAGCTGAGACCTGAAGAATTAATAGGAATTAATTAGGAAATTGGAGAGTTGAAAAGGGTATGTTTGTTTTAGGTAGAGGGAACACATTGTCCTTAGGGCCTGCAGCAAGGAGGAATAATCAGGAAATGCGAAGGAGGTCTGTGTGACTGTCAGTTAGTGAGCAAGAGGGAAAGGCAGCAGCTGTGATGAAGAAGAGGTGTGCAGAGGCCTTGTAGTTCACAGTTACGTTTTTGTACTTTATCCAGAAAGCCGTGGGAAGTCATTGAGGGCTTTTGAGGATAGAGTGAGGAGTATGTTTATATGTTCAAATTAATGTTTGAAAACAGTGCCTTTGGCTGTTATGTGGAGAAAGCATTGTGGGGTATGAGGTAGAAGTCCGTAGACTAAACAGACTATTTAGTCTGCTTGAGTTGGTAGGACTTAGAGATGGATTTGACATGGAGTATAAGAGAGGGAGATGTCAAGGGTGAGTTCTAGGTTTCTGGATTGAATCCAGTGTGGATAATCAGCATTTTTATTGAGATTTTAGGGAATACTAGAGAAGGAGCAATTTCGGAGGGAAAGATCAAGAGCTGTTTTGACAGTACTTGCTCTGTGGCTTCTTGTTCTTTACTTCAGAATCTCCCACTCTGACAAGATTCTGCTCAAACTTGCCGTCCTGTAAAAATACTCTAAGAGCCTCTCCTCTCCATTCTCCAGGAGGGTAGTAAATTGTGCTCTTGTGTCACTTGGTATCAAGTCTTCTCTTAGTGCTTCTCTCTCTGTTTTATAATTATTTATGTACTTGCCTGCCTCTCCCACCAGACTGATTCATTTGTTCAGTGTCACTGAAATTTGGGTGAATATTTCCTAAAGTGTTTTCCACTGAGTTTTGTATGGTAAAGAATTCCTTTAACATCTGGGTAATGCTGGAGTAAGTTAATTTTTTTTTTTTTCTTTTTGAGACAGGGTCTGTCTCACTCTGTCACCCAGGCTGGTGTGCAGTGGTACGGTCTGAGCTCACTGCAACCTCTACCTCCTGGATTCAAGCGATCCTCTCGCCCCAGCCTCCCCAGGACTACAGATGTGTGTCACCATGTCTGGCTAATTTTTGTATTTTTTGTAGACAGGGTTTCACCATGTTGCCCAGGCTGGTCTCAAACTCCTGGACTCAAGTGATCTGCCAGCCTTGGCCTTCCAAAATGCTGGGACTACAGGCGTGAGCCACCATGCCCGGCCAGTTAATGTTTCTTTACTGTAGAACTTTTCATAGCCTTTTATTTTCTGAGGTGGAAAGGAATAAAGTATTCATTATTTTCCCAGATTATTTTGCTTTCCCTTCCCCAGCTCTTGTTTTCTGAGTATATAATGTTACTAGTGTTAAAGGTAAGAGGTGGGGTTAGGAACTTTCAGTGGGAAATGCTGATTTGCACATATGCCTGACACTGAGTAGGCATGTAATTCACTGAGTGTGGGTTATGGAATAAAGTGAACCTGTCAGCTGTGGGAGAATGTCTCTGGATGTCTTTGGAAAGCTCTTTTTGCCTATGGTTGCTGCAAATCTATTTCTTTTACCGCCAGTGATCAAAACAAACATCAAGGGACAAGGATTTACTGTCTATTGTTTGTTGCTGCCACCAAAATCTGGTGACAGATTTTGTTCTGTTTCTTTGTAGCTAAGCTGGGAAAAACTGAACAAAACATTCTTTGGTCTTTTTATTTAACTCCTAACATTAAAACAGTGTCTTTCTTACACTACCTGGGTTGTTCACAAAATAGCCAGAGTTATATTAATAACTTTAACTTTTTTGTAAATACATGTTCAGTATTTTTCTAAGCCCTATTTATATTCTATTTTCAAGAGTTAGCTGTTGTGACACAAAACCTAGGTTTCAGGAAAATAAAGATAGGATAGACTAAATGGAGAAAACACTGCTTTTTTTTTTTTTTTTAAGAGTATATGAATTTATTTTAGAGGGGAATTTTCCTTTTTTCCCCTAAAAGTTAGAGTGCTCTAATGGTTCATTTTTAGAGTGGAACCTAGTGGAAAGTTTTACTAGGAAGTCACTGACTCAAACAGGAAATAGATTTGATTTTAAATTTAGATTTTATTTTGTAATGCCAAGTGACATTATTGTGTTATATTTACTGCTGGTAAATTTACTGCTCACTCTAACTGCTGGTGTCTTTCTTGTAGTCATGTGGACTGGGTAGGTACTTTTGCTCTACAAACATTATTTGGCTATAAAGTTAACAATGAAAATAATTTTTTTTCATTTCTTTTCATATATTTTTTGAGTGGCATAAAATATAGTGTAGATTAGTAGGGTTAAGGGTTTCATAACCACCTCTACATTTCTACTCTCACATCTTAAGTTACATATTTTCATTTACTTACACTGTCCTTTATTATTGCATATGTTTATTTCCCAATTAGAGTAGCTTGGAATGACAAGGAAAACTTGATGATGTTTAGTTCTGCTCTTAGAAAAGAAGTTATCAGCCTCTGTCACCAGTTTCACCTGATTCCCTTGGCTGTCAGGACCACTCTTTAGAACTAAACCTCTGAGGTAACCATAAAGAGCAGATAAAAATCTGTGGATAGAGATTACTTCATTTATTTTAAGAAATGACTAAAGAAAGAAAAAATAGATGCTGAATATACTCCTAGTAGCTGTGATAGAGACTGAAAAAGTAAAATGCAGCGATTTAGCAAGGAAACCACTGCAATTTTGATGCCGCTTCTTTTTTTTTTTGACTGAGTTTCACTCTTGTCACTTAGGCTGGAGTGCAGTGGCACAATCTTGGCTCACTGCAACCTCTAACTCCTGGGTTCAAGCAGTTCTTCTGTGTCAGCTTCCTGAGTAGCTGGGATTGCAGGCGTGTATCACCACATCTGGCTAAGTTTTGTATTTTTAGTAGAGACAGGGTTTTGCCCTGTTAACCACTCCTGACCTCAGATGATGTACCCACCTTGGCCTCCCAAAGTGCTGGGATTACGAGCGTCAGCCACCATGCCCCACTGGTGCTTCTTTAGATAGCAATCTGGTCATCCCAAGGCTATGCATACCCTTACACAAAAATGATTATAAAAAATTTATCTAGACCTGGCAATCTTCAGTCCTGGTAATCTTGGAAAAGCCATAGCTCAGGACACATTTTTTGAATGCTTCTCTCTGTACTTCGGGCTTCTAATAGAGCATTTATTGTACTAGAAAATCATTTTAATTATAGAAACTCCCACATTTGTTTCAGGTCGATCTTCTCTCTTTCCCTTTGAAGATGCCTTCCTGGACGACAGCCACGGTGATCAGGCCTTGTCATCTGGCTTAAGTTCTCCCACTCGCTGTCAAAATGGGGAACGAGTAGAACGCTACTCTAGAAAGGTGTTTGTTGGAGGCCTTCCTCCTGATATTGATGAAGGTACTATGCATTCATTAATGATTTTACAAAAGGCTGAGTTTGTTCTTTGTGTGGTCTGACCCTGCCTCTCCTCTCCAAGTCATTTTTAGGACATTTATATCTTAGCGTATAGGAGGTGAGACTATTTGGTAGATTAGAAAGTTATTTTGGTAGATTAGTATGTTATTGTACTAAGTACTTCATGTTACTTTATCTCATTTAATCCTCATAGCTATCTTATGTGGATATCCTAGCATCTCCTTTTTATAGATAAGAAAACTGAGGATCAGAGAGAAATAATTTGTTCAGGGTTACATAGCTGATGGTGTAGTTACAACTCAAATTCAGTTAGATTCCAGAGCTTTTGCTCATGTCCACCACACCAAATAATCTCACATTTTAATATAAATACTGGCCAATGCAGTGGCTCATACCTGTAATCCCAGTACTTTGGCAGGCCAAGGTAGCAGGATTGCTTGAGCCCAGGGTTTCAAGACCAGCCTAGGAAACATAGCAAGACCCTGTCTCTACAAAATAAAAAGATTAGCTGGGTATGGTGGCGCATGCCTGTACTTTGATCTACTCAGGAGGCTGAGGTGGGAGATCACTTGAGCCCAGGAGTTTGAGGTTACGGTGAGCTATGATCACACCACTGAACTCTAGCCTGGGTGACAGAGTGAGACCTTGTTTCATAATAAACAAATAAAAACAAATACCTGTTAACAAAAAGCTTAATTCCCCTCTTTAAAAAAATGGAGATGAATTCAAATTTTTCTTAATAATATTTTTTTAGATGCTATCA
This sequence comes from Aotus nancymaae, assembly GCF_030222135.1. Classification (NCBI taxonomy): domain Eukaryota; kingdom Metazoa; phylum Chordata; class Mammalia; order Primates; family Aotidae; genus Aotus; species Aotus nancymaae. Next base: position 38,314,240 of record NW_026988421.1, read on the forward strand.
GTCTAAAAGTGAGTGTTCACTTATGCCTAAAGGCAGTTTATTTTAGCACACAGTAAATTGTCAATAAATATTTGTTGAAAGGATGAATGAAATAAAATTGTGACAGAGTTAATTTAAGCAAAAAACAACGCTAGTTCCAGCAGGCTTTGGGTCTGATATAAAACTACTGTCTGATATTCTTACAGTATTGTTTTTCTAGCATTATTTTCGCTGTGACACACTTCTAGTTACTCATGATTTCCTTTTTTCATGGTGAGAGGAGAAAAGTCTCAAAAAGTAGTTTTATTTTAGACTAGACTACATTAAAGTTATAAATAGCTGAACACTTACTTTCTTCCAAATTGTTCTTTTATTCATGTTAATCTCATCTATTGATTAGATTTTCTTTAAGACAATTTTTAAGATCATGGCTGAGAGAGTGGTACCCTAAACCTGAGTAGGAGCCAGATATAACCTCTGCTTTGAGTCAGATGTCAGAAGGAAAAGATAAATGTATTGATCTATAATTTTTGATGTATTTTCTATATAGGGTGTGTAGTATGTAGTTATTAAAGAAAGAGAGCATTGACTTGCAACATTTTCTTATCAATTGGATGATAAGAAACTATTGAAAGGGGCACTTATTGCCCCTACTCCTCACCAAAAGAATCATATCTAGGCCAGGCGTGGTGGCTCACGCCTATAATCCAAGCATGTTGGAGGCCAAGGCGGGCAGATCACCTGAGGTCAGGAGTTCAAGACCAGCCTGACCAACATGGTGAAACCCTGTCTTTATTTAAAAAAATAAAATAAATTAAAAAAAAAATCATATCTATTTCTAAAATAATCTTAGAGGTTCCATGCAAGTGAAACCATATTTTAACTATTTTCTGTACCTTTTTTTCTAAAATCAGAGAACATTCCTGTTTTTAGAATCTTTCTATTTGACATAGAAGTCACCTCAGTTAATATGAGATATTTTTCTTCCAAATTATTTATGTCAAGTTTATTGGCAGTGAAAGGAGATGAATTATAGTTAGAAACACGCTTTGCATGGTTAAAAGTGAATAACCAAATGTATACTCAAGCAATGGTATTTCACTTAGTAGGTTTCACTTCTGTAAAAATGCTTTAGAAAATAACCCTCAAAACATTTTTTAAACTAAAAAGACATGTTTTGTGCTATTCTGATTGCAATTATTTTTTCTCTTTTGCTAAGATTCTTTCTTTGTTTTGTAGATGAGATCACTGCCAGCTTTCGCAGGTTTGGACCTCTCGTGGTAGACTGGCCTCACAAAGCTGAAAGCAAGTCATATTTTCCTCCTAAAGGTAATGCTCTTAAAATGTCTCCACTGCCTGCCTGTTGGAGAGGTAGCATGACAGTTCAGTAAAAGGCAGCCTTTTAACTCTTGAAATAGGTGTTGATTTTTTCCCCCAATTAGGAAAACATTTTAATGTCGATCATCCTTTTGTGTATTGTGTTTCCACTTAGGGACTCTTCCCCTGAAGCACACTGATTGTTTCATGGCACCGATTTTATTGACAGTGAGACCCTGGGAGTCTGTTATGGATGAGCCTCCTGCTAATTTTCTTTATTTTGAAAGAAAAGATCTAGATTTTTGAGGAATGTCAGCAATGGTAAAGGAAAAGATTATTTAGGGTCAGATTTTATTTGCATTCCATAGCCCTATGGTTTTATAGATCTTATAAACCCCAAACCTGTGAAACCTAGTGGCTAAAGAATGGCGTCTTACAAAATGATCTTTATCCACTTCTGTATCTTAAGTGACTTAGCCTGTTTGGAAGTGGAGGGCAAAAATAAAAATTAAAATAAACAAAAAAAACCCACAAAGGAAGTGGAGGGCAAACTAGCACAAGACTCTCTGTATGACTCTGCTTCCCTTATTTTGGGGAGGCTCATTTGATAATTTATGAGGGCATGAAAATATATTGCTTTGTATAGAGTTTGTCATTTCTGCAAAATCTAGGGAACTTTTCTGGAGCTATTCACTCTGGGTGTGTTCCTAGATTTATACAGAAGAATGTTTTGAGGCCAGGCGAGATGACTCATGCCTGTAATCCCAGCACTTTGGGAGGCTGAGGCGGGCTGATCACCTGAGATTAGGAGTTCAAGACCAGCCTGGCCAACATGGTAAAACCCCATCTCTACCAAAAATACAAAAATTAGCTGGGCATGGTATAGTGGCAGGCATCTGTAATCCCAGCTACTTGGGAGGCTGAGGCAGGAGAATTGCTTGAACCCAGGAGGCAGAGGTTGCAGTGAGCCACTGCACTCCAGCCTGGGTGAAAAGAGCGAAACTCCATCTCAATCAATCAATCAGTCAATAAATAAATAAATAAATAAAGTTTTGGGTTAAAGATTTTGTTTGTGTTACATTCTGTAGATATGTTTCAAGGATATGTTTCATTTCAGAAAAATGGCTTTTTGATACGTATTATTGTGTAATATTACTCAGCACAAAAAAGATGGAGTGAAAATACTTGTCCTTCCTGTGCCTTGTACAGAATCAAATTATAGCTTAACCTGAGGAAGGCAAATGGTTTCCTTTTATGTCCAGTTTATTAGGTTTCTTTGTCAATTATACTTCTCCAAGTCTCACTCTCTTTATAACCCGTAAAATAAGTTACTTAACATAGAGGGTTGTTATTTGTTCTTAATATTCTTTTGCTAATTCCCAAAAATTTGTAAGTTAAAAAATTAAGCTTATAGTAATCAGAAACATCATGCTGATTGTTTCAGTGAAAGAGTATGTTCATCACACTGTGGTGCATGTATTATACTATGTAAAGATACATGTATGAAATATTTTTCTAGTGATGCTAGTTATTTGATGCATCAGGGTAGTTTTTTTTTTTTTTTTCAGTGAGTGAATGTGTTCACCACATTGTGGTGTAGGTAACATACTCTGTAAAATGACATGTATAAAATATTTTTCTAAGAGTGATAGTTATGAAAAAATGGCTGGGTACTGTGGTTTATGCCTGTAATGCCAGAACTTTGGGAGACTGAGGTGTGCGGATCATGTAATCAGGAGTTCAAGACCAGCCTGGCCAATATGGTGAAACCTGTCTCTCTATTAAAAATACAAAAATTAGCTGGGCATGGTGGTGCATGCCTTTAATCCCAGCTACTCAGGAAGCTGAGGCAGGAGAATTGCTTGAACCTGGGGTGGCGGAGGTTGCAGTGAGCTGAGATCACACCGTTGCACTCCAGCCTGGGTGACAGAGTGAGACTCCATCTCAAAAAAAAAAAAAAAAAGGACAAAAAAATGCTGAAAGAAAAAGTTATAAAAATAATTCTGAGATAAAAGCCCTCAGCTGATCACTGTAAAAAATAAATATGAAGATAAACATGTATGTGGTCATGTTTAAAGGAAATTATCCCAAATCTACCTCTACTTGAGATAATCACTGTATACATTTTGCTAAATATCCTTCCAAAATCCTTTTTTCTGAAATCTCTTTGTAAATATATACATTTATGTGAAATTTTGAATTTCATATAAATGAGATCAGACTATATATGCTGCTTTATAACCTACATTTCTCTCCCTAGCAATGTTAACATCTTTCTGTAATGAACCTACATTATCCTTAATGAACTTTATTTATTTAATCAAGCCTATTGGTGGCATGTAAGTTGCTTCCAATGATTTCTTTCATAAATCCTGCTTTAATAAATATCTTTGTGCCTTCATCTTTTTGCCCTTTTATAATTACCTCTTTGGGTGAATTTCTAGAAGCCAAATTACATGTTCATGCAGATTGCCAAAATGCACTAAGAAGAGTCATACACATTTATGTTCTCATTGATAGTACCAAATTTGCAAAACTATGTATATTTTTTGATGCAGGGTCTCACTGTTGCCCAGGCTGAAGTGCAGTGGCACAATCTTGGCTCACTGCAACCTCTGCCTCTTGGGCTCAAGTGATCCTCCCACCTTAGCCTCTCAAGTAACTGGGACTACAGCATGCACCACCATGCCCAGCTAATTTTTGTATTTTTGACAGAGATGGGGTTTTGCCATGTTGCCCAGGCTGGTCTTGAACTCTTGAGCTGAAGCAATCTGCCAACCTCGGCCTCCTAAAATGCTAGGATTACAGGCATGAGAGTCACCATGCCTGGCCCAAAACTAAGGTTTGTTAAGGGTCTGGGGAAATGGCTTTTTCAATCTTTGCCAATCTGATGGCTAAAAATGACATCTTTTTTTTTTTCATTTTTCTTTTTAAATTTTTTTTTATTTTACACATCTCCTTGAATTATTTTTATTTATTTATTTATTTATTTATTTTTATTTTTGCATTTTTCTCTTTAGTGGCCATTTGATTTTCTTATCTTGCTAACTATATACTTCATCCATTTTGATTTTGGGATATTTATCTTTTGTAAAGTCTCCTTTTTAATATTTATTTTTTACAGGTACCTAGTAGATATATATTAATATATTTATGGAGTACATAAGATATTTTGATATAGGCATACAGTGTGTAATAATCACATCAGGGTAAATGGGGTATTCATCTCAAGCATTTATCATTTATTTGTGTTACAAACATTCCAATTATACTTCAGTTATTTAAAAATATACAGTAGATTGTTGTTGACTGTAGCCACCCTGTTGTACTATCAAAGACTAGATCTTGTTTATTCCATCTGTGTTTTGTACCCATTAACCATGCCAACCCTCTTTTACCTCCCCCGCACCTTCTTTCCAGCCTCTGGTAACTTACATCATCTTATTCTCTGTCATCATTAATTCAGTTGTTTTGATTTTTAGCTCCCACAAATGCATGAGACAGTGGAAAATTTGTCTTTCTGTGCCTGGTTTATTTTGCTTAACATAATGTCCTCGAGTTCCATCCATGTTGTTGCAGATGACAGGACTCTTTTTTTTTATGGCTGAATACTACTCCACTGTGTATATGTACCACATATTCTTTATCCATTCATCTGTTAACAAATGGGTAAAGGTTGTTTCCTAATCCTGGCTATTGTGAATGGTGCTGCAATAAACATGGGAGTGCAGATATCTTTTTGATATAGTCGTTTCCTTTCTTTTGGGTATATACCTAACAGTATAATTGATGGGTCACGTGGCAGCTCTATTTTTAGTTTTTTGAGGAACCTCCATACTGTTCTTCATAGTGGCTATACTAATTTACATTCCCACCAACAGCATACAAGGGTCCCTTTTCTCCACATCCTCTCCAGCATTTGTTATTGCCTGTCTTTTGGATTTTAACTGTGTTGAGATTATATCACATTGTAGTTTTCATTTGCCTTTCTCTGACAATCAGTAATATTGAGCACCTTTTCATATATCTGTTTGCCATTTGTATGTCTTCTTTCGAGAAAGGCCTCTTCAGATCTTTTACCTATTTTTTTCTTTGCTTCGAAAAGTGACATTTATTCAAAGAAAGAAAGTGACAGGATGTCCATCCCTTGACTCCCTTTCCTTCTCCCTCCTGCTGTTCCTCAGTTTTCTGATATTGAATCCTGGCTGGGGCTAGGTAGCAGGATAGCCGCTCAAATGAGGTCAACAACATTGAGGGCCATCTCCTCAATGAAGGTCTTGTAGAGGGTCTCAATTTCTTAAAGAGTACTCTTGTCTTCTTCTGTCACCATGTTAATAGCCACACCCTTACAGTCAAACCGTCCACCTTGACTGATTCTGTGGATATAGTTTTTCCTATTGGTGGGAAGGTCATAGTTGATAACTAAAGAAACCTGCTGCACTTAAGTGCCTCTGGCTGCCCATCAGTCGTAATCAATACTCTGTTAGAGCCAGAACAAAACTCCCTCATGATCACATTTCATTCCTTTGGTCCCTGTCTCCGTGCATGGCAGAGATGGTGATATCCCAAGCATGCATCTTCTCAGCCAATCCACCTTCTTTCCGATGTTGATGAAGATGACTGCCTGGGTGACAGTCAGGGTTTCATACAAGTCACACAGTGTACTCGGCTTCCACTCCTCATGTTCCACATTGATGTAGAATTGGTGGATACCCTCCAGGGTCAACTATTCCTTATTATCAGGAATCCAAATGGGGTCCATCATGAATTTTTTGATCACCTCAAGCACATCAGAAGGCCTTGTGGCTGACAGCAAAACCACCTGGATGTTGCTGTTGAGTTTTGGAACATGTCATAGGTCAGGTCCTTTAATCCATGGCTTAACATTTCATCAGCTTCACCCAGTACAAACATCTTGATGTATTTGGGAGACAGGTATCTCTGGGTGAGCATATCAAACACGTGGCCAAGGGTACCCAAGATGATATAGGGAAGTTCCATCTGCAGTTTCTGCATTTCAGCACACGCATTGGTGCCCTCAATATAGGCATGACAGGAGGCACCCATGTAGTCTCCTAGTGTCAGGACCAGCTTCTCTGTCTTCTGAGCCAATTATCAAGTGGGTGCTAGGACCAAGGCCTGGGTAGCCTTTAGATCTAATTCACTCTGCTGCAGAATTGATATGCAAAGGTGGCCATTTTCCCAGTCCCCAATAGGGCTTGAGTGATCACATCATAACACTTGATACAAGGAGAATGGCTCACTGCTGGGTGGTAGAGGACTTCTCAGAACCATAGGTGTAGATGCCATGGAGGAGGGATTCCCAGAGGCTTATGTCATCAAAGCTATCAACAATCTCATTCCAGTTGCTCTCAATGATGCCTTCAGGCTCCATCCCATTGGGACCATTGTCTCTGGATTGGAAATCCTGATTTTCAGATATGATCCTTAGAAACTCTCTTTTGCCCATTTTTAAATTGGATTATTAGATTTTCTTTTCCTATTGAGTTGTTTGAGCTCCTTATATATTGTTACTAATCTCATTAGATTTACAGTTTGTAACTATTTTCTCCCATCCTCTGGGTTGTCTCTTTACTTTGTTGACTGTTTCCATTGCTGTGCAGAAGCTTTTTAACTTGATGTGATCCCATTTGTCTATTTTTGCTTTGGTCGCCTTTGCTTGTGCCAGACCAATGTCTTGGCCATTTTCCCCAATTTTTTTTTTTTTTTTTTGTGAGACAGAGTCTTGCTCTGTTGCCCAGGTTGGAGTGCAGTGGCCTCGGTTCATTGCAACCTCTGCTTCCTGGATTCAGGTGATTCTCCTGCCTCAGCCTTTTGAGTAGCTGGGATTACAGGCATGCACCACCATGCCCAGCTAATTTTTGTATTTTTAGTAGAGACAGGGTTTCACCATGTTGGTCAGGCTGGTCTTGAACTCCTGACTTTGTGATCTGCCTGCCTTAGCCTCCCAAAGTGTTAGGATTACAGGCATGAGCCACCACGCCCAGCCTTTGTTTTTTTGTTTTTGTTTTTGTTTTTGTTTTAGTATTTCTTTTAGTAGTTTCACAGTTTGAGATCTTACTTAATTTGAAGATTTTAATTCATTTTGATTTTATTTTTTTATATGGCAAGAGATAGGGGTCTAGTTTCATTCTTCTGCCTATAGATACCTAGTTTTTCCAGCAATGTTTGTTGAAGAGACTATCCTCTCCCTAACATAGGTTCTTGGCATCTTTGTAAAAATGAATTTACTGTAGATGTATAGATTTATTTCTGGGTTCTCTATTCCATTAGTCTATGTACCTGTTTTTATGCTTGTATCTTGCTGCTTTTGTTACTATAGCTCTGTAATATAATTTGAAGTCAGGGAATGTAATTCCTCCAGTTTTGTTCTTTTTGCTCAGGATAGGTTCAGTCGTTCTGGGTCTTTTATGATTCCATATGAATTTTAGGATTTTTTTCCTATTTTTATAAAGAATTTCATTGGTATTTTGATAGGGATTACATTGAATCTGTAGACTGCTTTGGGTAGTGTGGATATTTTAACAATATTGATTTTTCCAATCCATGAACATGGAATATCTTTCCTTTTTGTGTGTGACCTGTCCTCTTCAGTTTCTTGCATCAATGTTTTATAGTTTTCATTGTAGAGATCTTTCACTTCTTTGGTTAATTCCTAGATATTTAATTTTATGTTTGGCTGTTATAAACAAGATTACTTTAAAATTTTTTTCAGATTGTTCAATATTGGTATATAGAAATGCTTTGATTTTTATATGTTGATTTTGTATCCTGCAACTTTACTGAATTTGTTCTAATAGTTTTTTGGTAGCATCTTTAGGTTCTTAGGTTTTTCTTTTCTTTCTTGTTCTTTTTGGATGTCACCCAGGTTGGAGTGCAGTGGCAGGATCTTGGCTCACTGCAACCTCTGCCTCCTAGATTCAAGCAATTCTATGCCTCAGCCTCTTGAGTAGCTGAGATTACAGGCACCTGCCACCATGCTCAGCTGATTTTTTTTTTGCATTTTTAGTAGAGATGGGGTTTCACCATCTTGGCCAGGCTGGTCTTGAACTCCTGACCTTGTGATCCACCCTCCTTAGCCTCCCAAAGTGCTGGGATTACTGGCGTGGCTCATGTCCGACCTTCTTTAGGTTGGTTTTTTTTGTTTTTTTTTTTTTAAAGATCATATCACCTGCAAACAAGGATAATTTGAGTTCCTCCTTTCCGATTTGGATGCCCTTTTTATATTTCTCTTGTCTGATTGCTCTAGCTAGGATTTCCAGTACTATATTGAGTAACAGTGGTGAAAGTGAGCATTCTTGTGTCTTGTTCCAGATCTTAAAGGAAAAGCTTTCATTTTTTTCCCCATTCAGTATGATACTAGCTGTGGGTCTTTCATGTATGACTGTTATTGTGTTGAGGTATGTTCTTTCTATGCCTAGTTTTTTGAGAGATTTTATTATGAAGGAATGTTGAATTGTACCAAATATTTTTTTGGTATCAATTGAAATGATAATATAGTTTTTATCTTTCATTCTCTTGATATGATGTATTACATTGATTGATTTGCATATGTTGAACCATCCTTGCATCCCTGAGGTAAATCTCACTTGATCATGATGAATGATCTTTTTAATATGTTGTTGAATTCAGTTTGCTAGTACTTTGTTGAGGATTTTTGCATCTGTGTTCTTCAGAGATATTGTTCTGCAGTTTTATTGATGTGTCTTTTGTTTTTTTGTTTTTTGCTTTTTGTTTTTGAGACAGAGTCTCATTGTGTTGCCCAGGCTATAGTGCAGTGGCATGATCTCAGCTCACTACAACCTCCGCCTCCTAGGTTCAAGTGATTCTCATGCCTCAGCCTCCCAAGTAGCTGGGATGACAGGCATGTGTCACCACACACAGCTAATTTTTGTATTTTTAGTAGAGGTGGAGTTTCATCATGTTGACCAGGCTGGTCCTAAACTCCTGACCTCAAGCAGTCCTCCCACCTCGGCCTCCCAAAGTGCTGGGATTACAGGCATGAGCCACTGCACCCAGCTATGTCTTTGGTTTTGATGTCAGGGTCATACTGGCATTGTAGAATGAGTTTGTAAATACTCCCACCTCCACTATTTTTTTTTGAAATAGTTTGAGTGGGATTGGTATTAGTTCTTTAAATGTTTGGTAGAATTCAGCAGTGAAGCCATCAGGTCTCAGGCTTTTCTTTGCTGGGAGATTTTTTATTAAGGGTTTGATCTCATTGTTATTGGTCCATTTAGGTTTTGAATTTCTTCATGGTTCAGTCTTGGTAGGTTGTGTGTGTCTAGAAATTCATCCATTTCTTCTAGGTTTTCTAATTTATTGGCATACAGTTGCTCATGATAGTTTCTAATGATCCTTTGAATTTCTGGGGCATCAGTTATTTCCTTTTTAATCTCTAATTTTATTTATTTGGGTATTTTCTCTTTTTTTCTGAGTTAGTCTAGCTAAAGATTTGTTGATTTTGTTTATCTTTTCAAAACACCAACTTTTCATTTTCGTTTTTTTGTATATTTTTTTGTTTCAGTTTCATTTATTTCAGTTCTGATCTGTGCTTGCTTTTCTAGTTCTTTAAGATGCATTGTTAGGTTGCTTATTTGCAGTTTTTCTACTTTTTTGATGTGGGTACTTATTGCTGTAAACTTTCGTCTTAGTGCTGCTTTTGCTGGATCCCGTAGGTTTTTGTTGCATTTTCATTTAAGACATTTTTAAACTTCATTTCTTCTTAATTTCTTTATTGACTTACTGGTCATTTAGGAGTATATTGTTTAATTTTCATGTGTTTGTGTAGTTCCTTTTGTTACTGATTTCTAGTTTTGTTCCATTGTGGTCATAGAAAATACTTGATGTAATTTCAATTTTTTTGAATGTTTAAAGACTTGTTTTGTGGCCTAATATATGGTCTGTTCTTGAAAGTGTTCCATATGCTGAGAAGAAGAATGTATTTTCTGCAGCCATTGAATGTTCTGTAAATATCTATTAGGTCCAGTTGGTCTATACTGGAGATTAAATCCAATGTTACTTTGTTGATTTTTGGTCTGGGAGAGCTGTACCATGATGAAAGTGGGGTGTTGAAGTCTCTAGCTGTTATTGTATTATGGTCTGTGTCTCTCTTTAGCTCTAATGATATGTACTTTATATATCTGGGTGCTCCAATGTTGGATGCATATATATCATTGTTATGTCCTCTTGCTGTATTGACCCCTTTATCATTATATTAATAACCTTCTTTGTCTCCTTTTATGGTTTTGGTCTTGAAATGTATTTTATCTGATATAAATATAGCTACTCCTGCTCTTTTTTCATTTCCATTGGCATGGAATTTCTTTTTCCATCCCTTTATTTTCAGTCTATGTGTGTCTTTATAGGTAAAGTGTGTTTCTTGTAGGCAGCAGATGGGGCATTTTAAAAAAATCCATTCGATGGCGATCATTAAAAAATCTGGAGACAACAGATGCTGGAGAGGATGTGGAGAAATAGGAACACTTTTACACTGTTGGTGGGAGTGTAAATTAGTTCAACCCTTGTGGAAAACAGTGTGGCGATTCCTCAAGGACCTAGAAATAGAAATTCCATTTGACCCAGCAATCCCATTACTGGGCATATAGCCAAAGGATTATAAATCGTTCTACTATAAGGACACATGCACACGAATGTTCATAGCAGCACAGTTTACAATAGCAAAGACCTGGAACCAGCCCAAATGCCCATCAATGATAGACTGGACGGGAAAAATGTGGCACATATCCACCATGGAATATTATGCAGCCATTAAAAACGAGGAGTTCGCGTCCTTTGTAGGGACATGGATGAACCTGGAAACCATCATTCTCAGCAAACTGACACAAGAACACAAAATCAAACACCACATGTTCTCACTCATAGGCGGGTGTTGAACAAGGAGAACACATGGACACAGGGAGGGGAGCACTATACATGGGGGTCTGTTGTGGGGGAGTGGGGGGGGACAGCGGGGGGGTGGGGAGTTGGGGAGGGATAGCATGGGGAGAAACGCCAGATATGGGTGAAGGGGAGGAAGGCAGCAAATCACACTGCCATGTATGCACCTATGCAACAACCTTGCATGTTTTTCACATGTACCCCAAAACCTAAAATGCAATAAAAAATAATAATAATATTGAGAACCCCAAAAAAAAAATCCATTCGATATTATTATTGATAAGTATGAATTTACCGCTATTTTGTTATTTGTTTTCTAGTTTTGTTGTCTTCTCTCCTTCCCTCCCTCCCTCCCTCCCTCTCTCCTTACTCTCTTTCCTGACTCCCTGACCTCCTTTCTGACTTCCTTTTTGTTTTACATGTATCTGTTACGTATATCTGTTTTTGATTTGAGGGTACCATGAGGCTTGCAAATAGCATCTTATTAATCTGTTATTTTAAACTGATGAAAACACTGATTGCATAAACTAACAAATAGGTGAAGAAGAAACTAATAAAAACTCTGTATTTTAACTTAATTCCCCCCAGCTTTTCAACTTTTTATTGTTTATATCTTATTGTACTATATTACTGAAAAATTGTTATAGTTATTTCGTTTAGTCTTCCTATTCAAGATACGAGTCGTTTACACACCACAATTACACACCACTATTAAGTGTTATAATAGTCTGTATTTTTGTGTGTACTCACCAGTGAGTTTTGTACCTTCAGATAATTTCTTATTGCTCATCAGTGTCCTTTGCTTTCAGATTGCAGAACTTCCTTGAGCATTTCTTGTAGGATAGATCAGGTGTTGATGAAATTTCTCAGCTTTTGTTTCTCTGGGAAAGTCCTATATCTCCTTATTTGAAGGATATTTTCATTGCATATACTATTCTAGGATAAAAGTTTTTTCCTTCAGCACTTTAAATATATCATACCACTGTCTTGTGGCCTGTAAGACTTCCAGTGAAAAAGTCTGTTGCCAGACATATTGGAGCTACATTGTATGTCATTTCTTTTCACTTGCTGTTTTGGGGACCCTTTCTTTATTCTTGACCTTTGGGAATTTGGTTATTAAATGTCTTGAGGTAGTCTTATTTGGGTTAAATCTGCTTGGTATTCTATAACCTTCTTGTACTTGGATATTGTTACCTTTCTCTAGGTTTGGAGAGTTCTGTTATTATCTCTTCGAATAAATTTTCTGCCTTGACCTCTCTCTTTACCTCTTCTTTAAGGCCAATAACTCTTAGATCTGCCCTTTCAAAGCTATTTTCTAGTTCTCATTGGTGTGCTTCATTCTTTTCATTCTTTTTGCCTTTTTGTTCTCTGATTGTGTATTTTCAAATAGCCTGTCTTCAAGCTAATTCTTTTGTTTGATCAGTTCTGCTGTTGAGAGACTGTGATGCATTCTTCAATTTTTTTTTTTCTTTTTTTGATGGACGGTGGGGGACAGAGTCTTGCTCTGTTGCCCAGGCTAGAGTTCAGTGGCACAATCTCAGCTCACTGCAACCTCCACCTCCCGGTTCAAGCGATTCTCCTGCTTCAGCCTCCTGAGTAGCTGGAATTATAGGTGCGTAACACCACGCCCAGCTAATTTTTGTGTTTTTTTTTTTTTTTTTTTTTTTTTTTTTGAGACGGAGTTTCACTCTTGATACCCAGGCTGGAGCGCAATGGCGCGATCTCGGCTCACCGCAATCTCCGCCTCCTGGGTTCAGGCAATTCTCCTGCCTCAGCCTCCTGAGTAGCTGGGATTACAGGCACGCGCCACCGTGCCCAGCTAATTTTTTGTATTAGTAGAGACGGGGTTTCACCATGTTGACCAGGATGGTCTTGAACTCCTGACCTCAAGTAATCCACCTGCTTCGGCCTCCTGAAGTGCTGGGATTACAGGCGTGAGCCACTGCACCTGGCCTCATTCTTCAATTTGTTAATTGAAGTTTTTAACTCCAGAATTTCTGCTTGATTTTTAAAAATCATTTTAATCTCTTTGTTAAATGTATTTGATAGTATACTGAATTCTTTCTCTGTGTTATCTTGAATTTCACTGAGCTCCTCCTGAAAACAATTCTTTTGAATTCTCTATCTGTCACTCTGGGATTGGTCCCAGGTGTCTTATTTAGTTTATTTGGTGGGATCATGTTTTCTTGAATGGTTTTGATGCTTTTGTGGATGTTCATTGATGTCTGGGCATTGAAGAGTTAGGTATTTGTTGTAATCTTTGCTGTCTGGGCTGGTTTGTACCCATCCTTCTTGAGAAGGCTTTGCAAATATTCAAAGGAAATTGAGTGTTCTGATCTAAGTCTTTGGTCCCTGCAATGTAAACAATCCTTTTTATATTAAGAGTTTTAAAAAACACTTTGTATAAGTTAATTCTCGAATTGCTGTAAAGAACTACCTGAGACTGGGTAATTTATAAAGAAAGGGGGTTTAGTTGGCTCAGAGTTCCATAGGCTGAATGGGAAGCACGACTGGGGTGGGGTCTCAGGAAACTTATAGTCGTGGCAGAAGGCAAAGAGGAAGGAGGAATGTCTTACGTGGCCAGAACAGGAGGAAGAGAGAGCAAAGTGGGGAGGTGCCTCACACTATCATAAACAAGAAGATCTCATGATAATTCACTCACTATTATGAGAACAACAAGGGGGAAATCTGGCCCCATTCACCTCCCACAAGGCCTCTCTTCCAAGACTAGGGATTACAGTTCCACATGAGCTTTGGGCAGGGACATAGACCTAAACCATATCACACTTTGGCCTGTGTTTAAAATATTTCCCCCATTTGTCATTTACTTTTTGAACCTTTAAAAATTTTTTTTTGTAGTACTAACATTATAAATTTTTATATGGGTTAATTTATTAATATCTTTATGGTTTCTGAATATTTATGCTTTAAAAGATTTTTCGTACTGCAAGACAGTAAGAAAATACTACACATGTTTTTTTTCTTTTTGTTGTTGTGGCTTTTATTACTTTACTTTTTACATTGACATCCTTGTTTTGGTCTGGAATTTATATTGGAGTAAGGCATGAGAAAGGATCTTTATTTTTTCATCTGGCTTGACAGATGCCCCAGTTGTTTATAGGGTAGTCCAATTTTTTCCTCATCGATTTTAATTGTTAGAATTAAATATGGATTGCAAGATCATGTCTTCTGTTTCTCAAGAAATGCACAGTTTATCCAGAACTACTTGATTCAGTATGTAGCTAATGAGCACTTGAAATGTGACTAGTTTGACTTGAGATAGGTTTTACATGTAAAATATACACTGGATTTAAAAGGCTTAGTTTTTTTTTTTTTTTAAATATAGAGGATCTCATTAATAATTTTATTTGCATGTTAAAATAACTATGGAGAAATTGGATTAAATAAGATATTAAAATTAACTTCACCTGTTTCTTTTTACCTTTTAAAATATGGATACTGGAAAAATTTAAATTACATATGTGACTTATATTACATTTCTGTTAGACAGTGCTTTTCTAGAACAAGGGTCAACAAACTACCTGTTTTTGTTTGGCCTGTGAGCTTAAGGATTTTTTTTACATCTTTAAGAAATTATATGGCACACACATCTCTTTCCAGAAAAGGTATGTTGACTCCTGCTCCACATCTCTTTACAGAAAAAGTATGTTGACTCCTGCTCCAAAGTAGCCCACAAAATTGCTCATTTTGCTTTGGGACATCCAGTGACAAAGAAGGAAGTTTATTTCAGAAGAACTCCTTTATTTGTAGACCTAATTAGTTATTAAATGCTTCCCTCTATTGTGTCAAATGCTTCCCGGCAGTCTTTACTCCTTGGTCAGTGATGTCTTATAAAGTAAGACGGAATAAGTCATCATTGTGACATCTAATTCTTGGTACTTAAAGGACTATCGATTTCTCTTTCCAAGCTAAATATTTTAATTTTCTCAGTTATATGTTATGTCTATAGTTTCTGGGTCACCATTCTCCTTTTCTGCCTTCTTTGTGTATATGCCACATTTTACAACATCCTACTTAAATTGTTAACTGAGAATTGAAGAGAATGTGAGGGTTGGTCAGAGCAGTATAGAGTTTAGCACCAGCACCTCTACAGCCTCCATAGATAGCTGTTGGTACAGTCCAATATAATAGCATTAAATATAGAACTATAGTACATAGTGCTGGTGCTCTCATTTTATAGCTGAGGATAAGTGTTGAGATGGACCAGTGAGAGCTATGCCAAGAAGAGAATCTGATCTCCTGATTCTGGTTCTCAGGCTTGCATCCTCAGAGAGCAGATTGCCTTCTTGGTGATTGAGGTCAGGGAGAAATAATTATTAGACTATTGGCTCCTGTTGTGTCTTGCTCTCAGCTAAAGTCTGAAGGTTGACCTATTTTGGGAGAGCCTAAAGAAATTTGATGTTATTCCAAGATTGAACTAGCTTTGAGAATCCATGCTCATTGCTTAAAATGTTAGGAATATCTCTGTTGTTCACGTCAAATTGTTCAGTGCCTTGTTAATAATGCCCCCTCTTGCTGATTACACTTTTTCTTAGGTCACTTCACATTGGCTGTTAGGTACAGTTTGTTTGGCTGTATTAGGCTTATGTGTAAATAGAAAGGAAAACATGAACCAGCCACTATTGAGCCCTTCAGACTTTCTCTCAGATAGTGTATATGTAATGAAATAGACAGAATCATCTGTTCATCTAGCAAGTTTACCTTGGTGCAGATTTGAAGTAGGGTTTGTAAAACCATGACCATTTTCAGTGGATTGTTGAGAGCTTAAAATCCACATAGATAGACCTCATTTGATGAAAAAAAAAAAAAAAATCCACATAGGGAAAGAATGGCCAGGTGGCCAGTTACTTGGACTGTCTGGTTGTATGTTTTTGAGCCAGAAGAGTGGGAGGCCATGCAGACTGCAGCTCTTCCAGCACAAGGTTCATTAAGACATTTAATCACCCATTGAGGATATACAGAGCCTTACGGTTCAGTTTGTCTGTAGGCCATGAGTAAGGAAATGCTTCAGAACACCACTGAGACCATCGAAGGCGAAGGAGGGCATAAAAGTCACAATGTCTGTTTTCATGATTTGATCCTGAACCTCACAAACTTAGAGCCCTATGGGGGAGGTAAGAAATTAATCAGATAGTCACAAAAGTAAACATGATTGCAAACCGTAAGTTCTCTGAAGGAAAAATAGAGTGCAGAAGAAGACTAAAAAGGGGGTATTTAGATTGGGAGTATTGAGAAAGCTTGTTTGAGAAAATGGCATTTAAGCAGACCTGAAAATTGAGGGGTTAGTTAGAATGTGTAGGGAAGCAAATTTCAAGCAGAGGACTATCATACCAGGGGAACTAAGTATGAAAAAGGCTTTAGTGCCTTTGGAGAAATGAAGGAAGTGTGGCTGTAATGTGTTTTTTTGTTTGGAGACAGGGCCACGCTCTGTCATCCAGGCTGAAGTGCAGTGGTACAATCATGGCTCACCGCAGCCTTGACCTCCTGGGCTCAAGCAATCCTCTCACTTCAGCCTCCCAAAGTGTTGAGATTATAGGTGTGAGCTACCATGCCCAACAGGGATGTTGTGAGGTAGAAGAAAAATGAAAGAAGGAGCCTTCAAGAAGAAGGATTTTTTTTTCTCTTAAATTGATTGACTCTCCCAGAGAGAGTAGATATGAAAGCCCTCTTCTGAGTTACCTGATCCCAGTATTTTCTATTGTTATTCTAATTCTAGACCTTAATATTATAATGAAGTAGAACCAAAACAAAGCAATCTGGTTCTCATTGAACATGTTATTTTGTAAGCAAGAATAATCCTGCCATCCCAGCAGAACCAACCATCATCATTTTTCTATCTCCTTCCAGTCTTTTTATTATATAGGTCATAGGGGTTAGTTATACAGATTATTTGGTCCCCTAGGTATTAAGCCTAGTATTATTTTTTTTTTGCCATAAAATTGCTTTATTAGGCCAAATTACACACTATAAAAATGCTTTAAAATGTAGCAGGAGGAGATGTAAAGACTCAAAGAAGTAACAATGGCTATCAGAACACACTAAATAACCAATTAGTTATTTTTCCTGATCCTCTTCCTCTTCCCACCCTCCACCCTGTGATAGGCCCCTGTGTCTATTGTTCCCCTCTATGTGTCCATGTGTTCTCATCATTTAGCTTCTACGTATAAGTGAGAACATGCAGTATTTGGTTTTCTTTTCACTACTTCGCTAAGAATAATAGCCTTCAGCTCCATCCATGTTCCTGCAGAGGACAAGATCTTGTTCTTTTAAATGACTGTGTACTATTACATGGTGTATATGTACCATATTTTCTTTATCTAGTCTATCATTGATAGGCATTTAGGTTGATTCCATGTCTTGGCTATTGTGAATAGTGCTGCAGTGAACATACATGTGCATGTGTCTTTATGACAGGCGATTTATGTTCCTATGGGTACATACCCAGTAATAGGTTTGCTTGGTCAAATGGTAGTTGTTTTTAGGTCTTTGAGGAATTTCCACACTGTTTTCCACAGTGGTTGAACTAATTTTATACTCCCACCAGCAGTGTATAAGCGTTCCTTTTTCTGTGCAACCTTGCCAGCACCTGTTGTTTTTTGACTTTTTAATAATAGCCATTCTGACTAGTGTGAGATCGTATCTTATTGTGGTTTTGATTTGCATTTCTCTAATGATCAGTGATATTGAGCTTTTTTTCAACCTTTATTTTAAACTAAGACTGAAAGAGGTGAAGTATCTTTTCATAAGAACATACAGCTTTTATTAGACAGACTTGAACCTGACAGACCAATATTTTATACTATTTTACCTGGTGGATAATAAAGTTATTTTTATTTGTTTTGCTGCTGTGTATGATTTGTGGAAAAGGAAGACAGGTTTAAGCTACATAATCTGATAGATTATGCTGCTATTTGCAAGGCTGGATTTTATATTAAAATTAGTAACTTAAGCTATATGACCCAAGATATATTTTAACATTTGAAAACAAAAGTGGTCCTTGACTTTTTCCTGAGCCTTTGTATTTTATTTGTCATACTCACATAGCTGTAGTATTTCCAAAGAGGTGGTGTATACTGGGGCTGTAGGTCTGAGCTGCCCTTTAGCCATAACTTAACCGTGGAATTCTGCCTCCTGGATAATGCCATACTATTTCTGGACATGAATGAACTACTTGGTAGTTGAGTTCTTTGACTGCAAGAATGGTAAGTCCTTTTGTGCTACCTTAAATCAGGGGTGTGGTTATGAGTGACAAGGGGAGTCTACGAACAGGAACTGTAATATAACCAGGTATCATGGAGGCTGTACCAGGGTATGGCAAGCTGCAGGGATTTAAACAATGAAGGCTACTAATTATCCATTGCAATCTCCCACCATTATCTTGACTCAGTTTGAATAGTTTTCATATTTTTAGTTGAATTCCAGAGAGGGAATTTGTTTGACCCAGTTCATCTTTTAACACCTAGCTATGACATAGGTCATCCTAATGATAGGGCCCTAGAATCCTTGATTACTTAATAAAAGAAGTTCTAGAGCCAGGTGCAGTGGCTCATGCCTGTAATCCAAGTACTTTGGGAGGCTGAGGCAGGTAGATCACTTGAGCCCAGGGGTTCAAGATCAGTCTGGGCAACATGGTGAAATGCCATCTCTACAAAACATAAAAAAGTTAGCTAGGCATGGTGACATGTGCCTGTAGTCCCAGCTTCTTGGGAGGCTGAGGTGGGAGGATCACCTGAGCCTGGGGTGATAAAGGCTGCAGTAAGCCGAGATTGTGCCATACTACACTCCAGCCTGGGCAACCAAGTAAGACCCTGACTTAAAAAAAAAAAAAAAAAAAGTTGTTTCCTTTAGTATGCAGCCGTGAATGTGGCCACTAGGAAGATAAGATGGACAAGCTTGATGATAGATAGCATAACCTCCCTCATTGCTCACTGGGAGAATATCCCATGTCCAAAGTTGCTGTCACTGGAACTACCAAAAAATGCCTATCCACCCTGAACCTTCTACCCCTTGTTCTGCAGTAAGAGCTGATCCTGATGCTGCAATAGCCTCACCTCTCATAGTGGGGACAGAGAATATGAGCCCAGGGAAAGGAGGTAGCATCTGCAATGAATACAGCTATGCTACCACTGTTGAGGCCTCTTGGGCAAAGGCAATGATGGCAGCCAGCTACAGATGTTGTATAGGAGTTTGGCCATGTGGCTCTGAAACTGTGTTCAGAAGCCAGTGATGCTGGCAGTGGAATGGAAGAGGCTGTCATTCTCAGCTTACTGGGGCAGCTCACAGTGTTAGCTTCAGCAGTCTAGGGGCACAGGGTCCAGATGAAAAGAAATAGTAATAGGCACGCAGCTTTATATAAGAGTGACCAAACCCTTGTGCACTGATTCCTGCCCACTTTTAGAAAAGTGTGTATTCCTGAATGGCTATTTCTGCTGGTGATCATGTATGTCCTCTGCACTGGCTAGGCTGGCTTGTCCTCTGGTCCTCTTGACCAAGGTCATGTAGTTGTGGAAGTTTTTGCAATACCAGCATGGTTTGTGAACCTGGCACAAGCCAGGCCACATACTATTCAGATTGAACACAAGCCAGCTAGCTAAGGAGAAAATGTTTGAGGAACAAGGAAAAGGAATCTACTTTGAATGGGCAAAAACAGGCCATTGTGGAGCTGCAGTGGGCTGCAGTGTAGCATTTATTTCTTTTTCCTTCAACGTGTCTAAATCTGGCTTTGGAAAGGAAAGTTTTCAAACTTCACATTTTTTCCCTTGTAGCATAACTTGAATGGAAATAAGTCAGTGTTGTTTTAGGCCCGATTCCAAGTTTTTCCACCTTCTGAGTTACGTAAACTGATCAAGTTGAGAAGCCAAGGGTTTTAGCCTGCATTTAACCTTTTGCAGTTTGTCATCTTTTTTTCTTTTTCTTTTTTATAATTATAAAATTAATTTCTAAGGTCCAATTCAGGTAAGTTTGTCATCTTTTGAGTAACATTCTGTCTTCTTTAAAAAAAAAATCAGGTCCTGGCTTATAGTGCTCACTCTAGTGATTTATGAATCCTATATTTTAATATTTTACTTGATTGTGGTTTTCATACCCAGGAAGGATTTTCTTGTAAAAACATGGAAACTGTATTGTGTGATAGCAAGTGTGGGCTTTTTGTTTTGTTCTGTTCTGTTTTGACAGATGGAGTTCATCTATCTTTGCTTTTAAAAGCTTAGCACACTCTCACTTTACACTTTTATAAATGCTTTTCTCTTCAGCATTGTATTGAAGATGAACTATAAAGTTAGACTTCACTTTCAAAGCATTTATAGTTTGAGGGACTGTACAGAAGGAAGTCATTAAGAATATATAGGCCACAGGACAAAGCTTGAGCAGCCACAAAAATAACAGAAACATCTTGTTCAAGGTCACATCAGTACACACTGTGCTATGCCCAGGCAGAGGTGATGGGATGGGGGAGTTGCTTTTTTAGTTCAGAGAAGCCATAACTCCTCCTGATGAGAACTTTTTGAGGAAAAAATAGACTTTAGGAACTGAAATGGAAGGTGCAAATCTGGCAGACTGAGGCAGAGAGGATGTTTTAGAAGAGGATATAGCTTGGGCTGGGACTTGCTGACAGTAGTTAGATAGGGCTAAGGCTATGAGCAGGTAAGACCAAGAGAGGATATATTAATTGAAGAGTTAGGAATGAGAAGCCAGCTGGGAGGGTCTGGTGAAATTTTTTGAAAACTGAGCCAGAGACCTGGGTTGTTTTTCAAAAGACAATGGATCCACTTTAGTCTTGAGAAGGGTGGCACAGAAAAAACTCACTGGAAACATCATTAAGAACTGATTGGAGGAATGTTAAAGTCCAGGGAGGAGAAGAAATTACACTATCAAAGCTCAGGCAGTGTGTGCACAAGGCCAGACTAAAGCTTCATCTGTCTATAGGAGAGCATCACCTGGATTGAAACAGAGTTCCTCAGTTGTTTGCTGACTGAGGGAGAGCAACAAACAGTGGGGCAAAAGCTAGGTTTGTGGACTCAGGTGTGGGCACCATCATTGACTAGCTATATGACATTGAGCAAGTAATTTAACCTTTCAGCCTCAGTTTACTTATTTGAGTTAATACTACTTGTTGGGTTGTTTAGAGGATTATGTGAGGCCAGTGTGTATAAGCACCAACACAATACTTAGGCTTTTTAGGTGTTAAATAATCTTAGTGTCCTTGCCTGTGATGGAAATGTCATGCTCAATAATAATAAAATTACCCAACTAGTTTGACCAGTTCTCTCCCACACCCCCAGTGTGGTCTCCGTTTCCTTGGTCAGGTGCTTGTTTGAACTGACTATGACTAGAACTGACAGATTGGCAGACTTCACAAGGACCTCTTTATATAGAGAACGTGTGATTACATAAACAGATTTTAAGTCCAAATAACCCAGGTCACTGCCCTGGACTGCAAGACTTTACTAAGAACACAGGAAGATGACCAGTTTTCAACTCTGAGGTGGTTCTACTCTGCTAGCTTATTTTTTTTGCCCATTCCCAACTATTCCCACCCCTGCCACCAAGCAATAAACCCACAAAAAAGTTACTAATGTCACAGAAAACACAAAACAGGCTAGAATCAAGTCTTAGTCCTACACAGTAAATATTGTTAAAGAAACATGTTTGTTCTGAATCTAAGGGGAATGTTTGGGAATCCATGCATTTAGGCTGTATCTATCTGCAGAGCTACCTCTACATATTTTTTTTTTTTTTTTTTTTTTTGAGACAGAGTCTCACTCTGTCACCCAGGCTGGAGTACAGTGGCATTGTCTCAGCTCACTGCAACCTCTGCCTCCCAGATTCAAGCGATTTTCCTGCCTCAGCTTCCTGAGTAGCTGGGATTATAGACACCCGCCACCATGCCTGGCTGATTTTTGTATTTTTAGTAGATATGGGTTTCACCATGTTAGCCAGGCTGGTCTCAAACTCCTGACCTTGTGATCCGCCCACCTCAGTCTCCCAAAGTGCTGAGATTACAGGCGTGAGCCACTGCACCTGGCCAACCTCTACATTTTAACTTAGGTTAGTTGTTCCCCTTGGAATGTTTCCTCCGTGTCTTCAGTGTTTTCACCTATGTCATACCATCAAGGTCTGGCCCCTGTGCTGCCACCTGTAGAAAGCCTTTCCTGATTTCTCTATTCATGTCTTCTCTGAAAGTGATCTTACTTCTTTCTGTGCTGTCCAACTTTTAAAAATATGTTTACAAAAATACTTCTTAGGATCCTTAATGCATTGTTCCTAAGTTAGAGTTCTCTGTGTATTTATTCCTTATGATCTTCTAATGCTAGTATATAAATTCCTTAAGAACAAGAATTTGCTCATGATAGTATTCCCCTGCAGTGTGTAGGTTACCTAATAAGTGTTGAGTGAATCTTGGAGATGAGGTATCCTCATTCAAGAGGAAAATGAATTAGAGATCCAGTTCAGAAACCTACAGTGTTCTCTAGCTGCAGGCAGGGATTGATGAGCTGCTTCAACTCTTCCCACCCACCACTCTCAATCCTCTAACTAATGAACTGTGCTCACTGTTCTCCAAGTGAGCTGACCCTTTGGCTTTTCCATGCCTTGGCCTGTGCACCTTCCTGAACTTGGAATGCACTTGCTTTCTGGAAAAGTAATCAGCCTCTGACTCAGATATGGCCTTTGCTCTATGGTTTTCCCTGATGTTTGGGCAAATCTGCTCCATTTTTTTCTCGCCAGTGTCCTGTAGGACATAACCCCAACGTACTACTTTTAATGTTGCTTATTGGTTATTTATTTACAGTCTGACTTTTTCTGGGTCAGGGTTCTTCTTTGGCTTATTCATTTTTGTAACATTAGTACTTAGCATCATACCTGGCACCTCTTAAATCTTTTTGGTATTCTTGAATTGAGTTCAAAAAAAGTCACCTGAGGCAAACCAGGTAAGTCCTCTGACCTGAAAGCCAAGGTCAGAGAGTGTTTAGAACAGACTGCCTGTGCCAAAGAAAGTCTAAACTTGGGAAGCTCTGGCTAGAGCAGTGCCCTTTAGGTCTCTCTAGGAAGGTCACTGGTAATAGGAAACCTGATTTTGTGAGAGGCGAGAGCTTCCTATCTGTCCAGGCCATGGACCTTTCCTTCTAGGGTTGGTCTCAGTCTGAAACCAGCCATTCTTTGGTCTGCATTTTATGAAAGCTGAAGTGGTTCAGGGCACAGCTCCACAAGCTGAATTTTTTTTCCATTTTAGTCAGCACTTGAAACATACACATCACTGATAGTATTGGCTGATTTGAAGAACTGGTGTTTCTTTTTAAAATGCGCGCGCGCGCGCGCGCACACACACACACACACACACACACACACACACACACACACACACACACACACACACCTCTTTCTAGAATAGGAGACCTTGTAGGGTTTTTTTTCCACAAATTTTTATTTTGAAAAATGTCAAACCTACCAAAAAAAAGCTCTAAGAATAATACAGTGAGCACCTATATAGCTTTCTTCTAGATTCACCAGTTATTAACATTTTGCCACATTTGTACATGCATGTTCTCTCTCTGTCTCTGTCTCTTTATATATTTCCCCAGTAGCCCATTTAAGGTAAGTGTAGGCTGGGCACAGTGGCTCACACCTGTAATCCCAGCACTTTGGGAGGCTGAGGCGGGAGGATCACCTGAGGTTAGGCGTTTGAGACCAGCTTGGCCAACATGGCAAAACCTTGTCTCTACTAAAAATACAAAAATTAGCCGAATGTGGTGGTACTTGCCTGTAATCCCAGCTACTCAGGAGGCTGAGGCAGGAGAATCACTTGAACCTGGGAGGCGGAGGTTACGGTGAGCTGAGATTGCACCACTGCACTCCAACCTGGGCAATAGAGTGAGACTCTGTCTCAAAAAAAAAAAAAAAAAAAGAGCAAGTTGTAGACCTCATTCCTAAATACTTTAGCACATTTCTCCTGAGAACAAGAAATATCCAGATTGTTTCAATAATGTCCTTTAGAGCATTTTTAAAAATTCACAGTCCACTCAAGAGATATAACAACTTGCATTTAGGTTTTTTTTTTAAGAATATTTTAATTCAGTTTCAGAAAAAAAATGGTACATAACTTGGATAAGAAACCATAAAATTAAGAGGCTTTTATGGAAATGCAAGAGAAAGAAATAACCTTTAATATGTTCAATGATAATTTTCTGGATCTTCCTCTTGTGTCAAAAGCTATATAGTTTCTCCTCAAAGCAGCTGCTCCAAGAACTAACTAGTGCTCTTTATCTCCCTCTAGCTGGCATAGACTAATTCCTTTCCACCTCCACCTCTCTTCTTTCAATAACACTACATAGGTGTTAATGGCCTGGGCTCTCACCAGTGAACAAAATTGCTGTTTAAGCCAGCAACACATAGGCAGTGGCACTCAAAGCTTCACCCCTGGTCCCCAGGGCAGAAGCCACAGAGTTGGCATTGTTTCCACTGTCTCAGGAAGAAGGAGCCAAAAGCTGACCCTCAGCACAAATCAAAGCCCAGTATGGTAAGGGAATAACTGCTTCCAGGCCCAGAGTAGGTAAGCTGTGGGCAAAAAAGGGGAGTTTTTGCAGCCACCTCATCTTTAAAAACAATGGGAAAACTACACCCTTTTTCACTATTATGGTCTACAAGGTACTCTACTGCTCCAAGGGGATCTGAAAGCACAAAAGGATCTAAGCAAATAAGGAGAACTTTTCCCAGGCTGGAGATAAAAGTGACAAACAGAAAGATGGGTGAATGTAATAATGTACAGGAAGATGATCCTGGGAACCTCTGTTCTTCACATGACTGCTAGCCCTACAGAGGACAACACAGTAAGAACCAGGACCTCCAGACTGGTATAGCTGGGAAATCTTCATGCTTTTTCCTAGGTCCCACATAAAGTGGCAGATCCCATTCCAGGTATGATACATGAGAGGGAAGACAAGTGCACACTTAGCTGCATGGATCAGTGCTGGCCCCAGACACGGGGACTTCACGAGTTCCATATAAGACTAAAAGTTCCCAGGGAGTAACAGGGCCAATATGCCAAAAAGAGAGACCCCTGCACTCAAAGCAATGCCAGTGCCACGGTGGCAGATGGACATTACCATGGGAAGAGACCAACTGTAGATAGTGATGTGTTCAGACGGGATGGTTTGAGCCTGTGTTCTTATTTCAGAACTGCTCCATCTCTTCTTTGGCTGTGGTTCCCAAAGGAACAGCATTTCTGACACAGAGCTTCGGGCAAAAGTGGACTCGGAGGCAATGATGACCAACATGTCTCAGCAAGAGTGCAGCCATCTTGGGTTCTGCATTTCATTGTTATAGCTCTTTAATCTTCTTTACTTCATACAGTTCCCTAGGCTTTTTGTCTTTTATATCATTAGAAGAGTCCATGCCCATTGTTTTAGAGAATAACCCTTAATATTGTTTTTGTGTGCTTTAGAGCAATTATGTCTGCATAGGCCTTAAATTATAAGACTAAAGCACATGGTGACTACTTATTGCTATTAAAACACTATTACATGGTCACTGTCACAAGGACATTTTAAAGGCAAGTTCTTTATTAGTGATATTGAAAAGTTTATCTTACCATTTTTAGATAAGATGGTATAAATTAATGGGCTCTGGAAACTGATCTAGGTTTTAATTACAGATTTCATTTCTAGGTTTCAATTTGAGAATTCCCTTAACCTCTTGGAGCTTCATTTTCCTCATCTGTAAAATGGTAATAATAACAATTGTGTTCACCTCATAGAGTTACTGTGAGGATGAAATGAGCTAACATGTAAAATATTTATTAGCAAAGTGCCTAGAATATTGTGAGCATTTAGTACATGATAGTTGTGGTAGTACAGTTGTTGATGATTGTTATTTGTACTAGGGATCAAGTATTAAAAAATTATAACGTGAAAATTTATGTATTTAAGAGATCAGGAAGCTTTGTTTTTGAAAGATAGCCAAGATCATTTTGGAGGTTATACTTAATGTGTTCTCAGGTATTGAAAAAAAAATCTTGGCCAGGCGCGGTGACTCACACTGTAATCCCAGCACTTTGTGAGGCTGAGGCGGGCAGATCACAAGGTCAGGAGATCAAGACCAGCCTGGCTAACACGGTGAAACCCCATCTCTACCTAAAAATACAAAAAATTATCTGGGTATGGTGGCACACACCTGTAGTCCCAGCTACTAGGGAAACTGGAGAATCGCTTGAACCTGTAGGGGCAGAGGTTACAGTGAAAGAGATTGCACCACTGCACTCCAGCCTGGGCAACAGAGTAAGACTCCATCTCAATAAATAAAATAAAAATCTTTAAATTAAATTTACACTTCACACACCTGGCCAAATGAAATGGAATTATTCTAATTAAGTTCATCCCCCAACCTTGATGTTCCTTTTTCTCCCAGAAAATTGCATTGGTCAATTTAGGATTGTTGAAAGAAAAAAAAAATCCCTTGGTGTTCTGCCCTTCTTCTCCAACCTGTTTGGCATCAGTGGGAAAGCAAGGAATTTTCAGCTATCCATTCTACCTAGAACCCGAGGTTGTGATGGTGACAGTGACCAGGAGCTCCTCCTGTTCCCTCCAGAGCCCTGTCTGCTCTCATAGACTGGCTGGGAGCTGAGGACCTCCCATAGCTCGCCACATCACTAAAGCCCCCACATACTCCTTAGGTTACCATTTCTGAAACTGGAAGAGTTGTTTTCTTTTTTTTCTTTTTTTTTCTCTTTCCATTTTCTTCCTTTGGAATCCACTAGAGACAATGGAAGAGTTTTATAATCATATTATCTGTTTCTGGGTCAGAGGGCAAGAGAACAGAGGAAGCTGATAATTTTTTGGCCAAGTGTTTTTTTTTTTTTTAAATACCTTTCAGACTAATAGATAGAGAAGCTCTGTTTATAGGCATAATTGGCTTTTATTTTAAAAATGTACTAAAATCAGAAAATAATATTACATCTGACACTCTTGTGGTGGAAATGGCTAATGATATATGAAAGCAGATATTCAGACACTTTATTGTTTGTTTGCAGTAATATTCAGCCTGTCATTCAAGTAACTTTAATTAAGGCTTTTCTTCAGTATCTAGGTTACTTCTCTTTATTCACTAAATGCTTGCAAATGCAAAATAGAAAGTGCATATCATTAATTTGAATTCTAATTTTTATAATGAGACCATATGCAAAAACTCAACTTTAATTTTACCTGTTACGGAAATAATTGAAAATGCAGTAAAAGAAAAATCAAGACTTACATGACTCTCTAGTGTACAAAACACCTTTATATACATTATCTTACAAGCTACACCTCTGTAAGGTAATTGGGACAAATATTTGGTTTCTTCATTTGACAGAGAAGACAGCCAAGATTCAGAAATATTAATATTCAAGTTCATGGTTCCACCACTTACTGGGTGATCTTGAACGAATCACTTAATTACTCTGTGTAATTTCCTTAAACATAAAGCAGAATTAAAATAGGGCCTACCAGCCAGGCACAATGCCTAATGCCTGTAATCCCAGCACTTTGGGAGGCCGAGGCAGGCGGATCACGAGGTCAGGAGCTTGAGACCATCCTGGCCAACATGGTGAAACCCCGTCTCTACTACAAATACAAAAATTAGCTGGGTGTGGTGGCACACACTTGTAGTCTCAGCTACTCGGGAGGCTGAGGCAGGAGAAAGGCTTGAACCTGGGAGGCGGAGGTTGCAGTGAGCCGAGATTGTGCTGCTGCACTCTGGCCTATCCTGACAACAGAGCAAGACTCCGTCTCAAAACAAAACAAAACAAAACAAAAAAACAGGGCCTACCACACAGGATATGTGTGAAGATGAAATGAGTTAATGTACACTTAGAACAATGTTTGGTTCATAGTAAATCTCAACAAATGATAACTATTAGGTGTTATTACCACACAGTTAGTAAATGTTAGAACTTGTACCCAAATCTAGACCTTCTGTCTCCTAGTCCAGAACACTTCATAGTACCATTTGCAATTTATCTTACAGTAAATCATTGATTGAATTTCCACCTCACATTGACCTTGTTATTCTTGAAGGGATCGTTTTCTACTTTGTTTACTTTGACTTTAAATTTCTCAAGATCAAAAGGGAAATGTGTTTGAAAGATGCTTCCTGATTTTTTTTTTTTTTTTTTTTTTTGAGAAGAAGTTTCACTCTTGTTGTCCAGGCTGGAGTGCAATGGTGTGATCTCGGCTCACTGCAACCTCCATCTCCTGGGTTCAAGCGATTCTCCTGCCTCAACCTCCCGAGTAGCTTGGATTACAGGCATGTGCTGCCATGCCTGGCTAATTTTGTATTTTTTAGTAGAGGCGGGGTTTCTCCATGTTGGTCAGGCTGTCTGGTCTCAAACTCCCGACCTCAGGTGATCCACCCACTTCAGCCTCCCAAAGTGCTGGGATTATAGGCATAGCCACTGTGCCCAGCCGATTCTTCCTTATTTTTAAAAATTCTCTGATTTCGGGCCAGGCATGGTGGCTTATGCCTGTAATTCCAGCACTTTGGGAGGCTAAGGCGGGCGAATCACCTGAGGTCAGGAGTTTGAGACCAACCTGGCCAAATCGTGAAATCTTGTCTCTACTGAAATACAAAAATTAGCCAAGTGTTGTGGTGAGTGCCTGTAATCCCAGCTACTCAGGACGCTGAGGGAGGAGAATCACTTGAACTCAGGAGGCGGAGGTTGCAGTGAGTGGAGATCACACCACTGCATTTCACTCCAGCCTGGGCAACAGGCCAAGACTCTGTTTTAAAAAAAAATCCTCTGACTTCTGTTGTCATCTGGGTTTACTTGACCTTGAACTATCAGAAGGTATTTTAGCAGGTCAAGATATAAAGTTGTTTTCAAGAGTGATTTTAGGTGTTTCTGGTGAACTCTGTTTGGTTGGAAGGCTTAAAGTAGAAAGTAGAGTTGAAAGAAATTGTTGAACTACAGCCCAGATTTTGGGGGTTGGGGGAGTTCAGCCATATCTCTTATCTACAGTGCTGAGAAAATATTGCCATTATATTGCATGACTCCGGTTACCTCAGAGTAAAGGTAATTTTTTTGACACAAGATTATTTATAGTAAAAGAGTCATCCTGAAGAATTGGTAGACTGTTTTGGGCCATTTCCTGGGAAAGGAGAAGTTGTTTGTAGATATTTCTCTTGGTAATAGTATTTGTAGCACGCTTTTACTTGTGGCTCCCAGTTGTTTTTATTCTCTCTTTTCCCAATGTAGATATTTATGGCTGTGAGATAGGCCTAAGTGAAAATCTGCATACTTTTGTGGTAGCTACTCAGTTGCTATAGGGAGACAACCACCCTTTCTTTGGATGCCCACAGTTAACTCAAAATTGGATTTGATGTGGAAGATTGCAGAGGGTGGGCAGGAGGTTTGAAAAAACCTGCTAAGACCTTCTCTTTGTGATATTTGTACTTTTTAACTCACTTATCTCTAATATCACCTTTAGCAAGTAGAATTAATGTTCTCATATTAAGTGAAAACACTGAATTTTTAAGATGCCCTGACACCTGGTGATAGTTCAATACTGTTTGCAAAAGAGGATATGAAGATATGATATATTATCTTTTCTAATTTTGCAGTCAGATTTTATTTTTCCTGACTAGCCACCAACAGAATCCTCTGGCCTATGCAGCCTGAGACCAAAGCCCAGAAAACAGTTCTGGGTCCTAAAACCTTGGCAGTCTCTCTCTTGTAGCTACATGGCTGCCCATTCAGTTTGGTGCCTTCTCCTGTGTTTAGTTTCTGCCTGCTATGCTGGGGTGGCTGGTCTTTTTTTTCGGCTGTATTTGCTTGGATGATGTGTATAGTAGATGGGGAGCTGGAGAAAAGGCTAAAAAAGAATAGCCATTTTCCATTGCCACTGTCATTACATGTTCAGAGAGCTATATTCTTAGCTAGTTGATTATGAATTAAACACCTCTGATGTGTGAGAATCTTCGTGTGTGGGGATTCTTTTTTTGAGATGAACTCTCACTCTGTTGCCCAGACTGGAGTGCAGTGGCACAATGTCAGCACACTGAAACCTCCACCTCATAGGTTTATGTGATTCTCCTGCCTTAGCCTCCTGAGTAGCGTGGATTATAGCACCTGCCACCATGCCTGGCTAATTTTTGTGTTTTTAGTAGAGACAGGGATTTCACCATGTTGGCCAGGCTGGTCTTGAACTCCTGATATCAAGTGATCCACCCCCCTCTGCCTCCCAAAGTGCTGGGATTATAGGTGTGAGCCACCCCGCCTGGCCAGTATGTAGGGATTCTTATCCTTCTCCACCATTTACATTCTTCTGATATGCAATGTACCAGAGAAGAACAGTGTTGATGATGGTTTCCTTTGAGGTTAGTAGCAAAGTTAAGAGTTGAGAAATGACAGCTGAGAGATTTAGCAAAGCAAGCAGGGTTGTAGAGAAGTTGAAGGCTTAGACTAGTTCATGATGGGCCTTTGCTCAGTCGCCGTTTATGAATGTCAGTGTGGCCACAAGTGCCACAAGTGGCCCCTTGAATATCTGTTGTTTTCTTTAAAGTCTTTGCTGATACTCCCAAGTTGGGCCATTGCTCCGCAGGATTCCAGTGGCACATTTTGTCCCCACTTTTCTCCCTCAACTTTGTAGTGAGTGGTTAATTGTCTAAATGTTCATTTCATCTACTTCTTAGGTTTCTTTACAAGAGGAACCTAGGGCCGGGCATGGTAGCTCACTCTTGTAATCCCAGCACTTTGGGAGGCCGAGGCAGGCGATCACTTGAGGTCAGGAGTTTGAGACCAGCCTGACCAACATGGTGAAACCCCGTCTCTACTAAAAATACAAAAATTAGCTGGATGTGGTGGCAGGCGCCTGTAATCCCAGCTACTTAGGAGGCTGAATCACTTGAACCCAGGAGACAAAGGTTGCAGTAGCCTAGACTGTACCACGGAGATTGTGTCACTGCACTGAAATCAGGTGACAGAGTAAGACTCCATCTCAAAAAAAAAGGGAACCTGGTCTTGCTCATTTTAGTATTCTCATAAATCATAGCTATGTCCCACTTGTATCAGTTACTCAATAAATCTTATGGGATTAAACTGAACAAAACTGGCTATGTCTGTGGAAATCCTGCGGCTAGTGCCTGTTTTTCTAGACCTACAGTCTGTTTTTCTAGACCTATGGTACTCTGCCAAGAGGCTACCCCTTAGAGGAGCAGAGCACTGTCATCAGTAATAGCATGCAAAAGCACACCAGCTTATTGTTGGCCTTTTAAAAAACAGCTTTGTTGAAATATCATTCACATACCATACAATTCGCCAATTTGACATGTACGTGTCAGTGGTTTTCAGCATGTTTACAGAGTTGTGCAATTATCACCACAATCAATTTTAGAAAATTTCTCATCCCAAAAAGAAACTCAGTGCCTATTCCCTCCAGTCTCCCTGTCCTAGGCAGCCACCAATCTACTTTTTTTTTGTCTTGATAGATTTGCTTGTTCTGGACGTAATTTGTCTGGCTTCTTTCACTTGGCATAATATTTTTGAGGTTTATCCCTGTAACATGTAGCCAGCTTAGAGCTTGGTAGAAATTGGAAAGCAAGTGGTGCTTATTTCTTGGCTACTTGTTAGTTGTGGCTAAGGCCAATGGTGAGTCTACTGCCCTCATTAAGAATAACCAGATGGCCAGGTGCAGTGGCTCATGCCTGTAATACCAGCATTTTGGGAGGCTGAGGCGGGCAGGTCATGAGGTCAGGAGATCAAGACCATCCTGGCAATGGTGAAACCCCGTCTCTACTAAAATACAAAAAAAAAAAAATTAGCCGGGCTTGGTGGTGCCTGTAGTCCCAGCTACTCAGGAGACTGAGGCAGGGGAGTTGCTTGAATCTGGGAGACGGAGGTTGCAGTGAGCTGAGATTGTGCCACTGTACTCCAGCCTGGTGAAAAAGCAAGACTCCGTCTCAAAAAAAAAGAATAACCAGATGTATTTAGTGGAAATTCCATAGATGTGTTCTAAACTTGCTCCTGTAATAGTAAAAATTAAACAAGGTAATATCAATGAGCACCTAATGTAGTTTCTGGACAAAGTCCCTTTGTCCCAATTGAAGTTCTTAGATTTTAGTAAGAATTTGCCAAAATGAAACAACAGATAATTTGTGATCGGTAGTTGGAATTTAATGTACTGATTCTTCCACCCTTTTGTTTTTGCTCTCCCGAAGGCTATGCTTTTCTGCTGTTCCAGGAGGAAAGCTCAGTACAAGCTTTGATAGATGCCTGCCTAGAAGAAGATGGGAAACTGTACCTGTGTGTGTCAAGCCCCACCATCAAGGATAAGCCAGTAAGTAATACACAGCCAGCTGTTGCTTTTCCAGAGCACATATGCGAATGGAATAGCTGACCTCCTCCTTCTGATAATGGAAATGCTGTTGACTAGGATCCTCTTAACCAGCTTGACCCAGCTATGCAGTAGAGTTGGACTTTGATGGTGATGGGAAGCTAATAACAAATTACTCAGTGTTTCATTTTATACCTTTGGGACTGTGTGTAAACAAATATCCCCTTGTCTTTCACTTTACAGCTCTTTTAAGCTCATTCCTATTCAGAAATTCTGAATTGAGGTAAATAATGCTCTTAGCGGTTTGGCAGCTGTTTTCCATCATTATGTCAGATCAAGGACAGGAGTTTATTTTTGAAAAAGGTCATAATTGTTGATGTTTATATGTCTCTGAATGCAAGGCATTGTGTTGGGTAGTACCCACAGCTAGTTAAATAAAGTGTCTGGGTCAGGCACTTGCACTCTAAAATGGATAGTTTCAACAGAGCAGGAGAGGGAAAGGGCAGAGAACATGAAGCTAAAACTATAATACAGAGTTCCTGGTGAAGAGTTTGTGGCTTCTGAGCCAGACTATGAGTGAGTAAGTCCCTGGATAAGGGAGGAAGATTGTGTCCTTTCTCCAGCAGAAGAGATATCAGTGGAGAAGGGGCAAGATCATGTTCAGAGCAGAATAAAAGAACTTCGTTTATGTGACAGAAGTAGAGATCTGTGGGAAGTTGGCAACGGTGGGGTGGAGGTGAGTTTGTGTGTCAAGACTTGGTGCTAGGTGTGGCAAATAGAGCAAAAATACGACACAGAGTGGGCAAGAGACCAAAGCTACATATACCACAGGGCCTGCAGTGGCTTCTGTATGACTAGCACCAGAGGTGTGGGGCCTACTTAGCAGCACTTACCTTTTCAGAAATGTGCATGGGGAAATAGTTGGATTGAAGTTTGAGTGTTGACTCTTGCATTTAAATATCTGCTTGGCTTTGAATAAGTCATCGAATCCTTGCTGAACTGTGGTTTCCTCACCTGGAGAATGGGAAGAGTAATCATTCTTCTCTGGGTTGTTGAGAGGCAAATGAATGTGAAAGCATCTGGTAGAGGTCAGATACTTACACAAATTTAACTGGCTAATGTTATCAGTCCTACATAGGATTCAATAGAGCAAGATTAAAACTCAGCTACATGGCAGTATCTGTTGAGGAGGATGATGACATCTTGAAAACAGAGTTTACAATTGGTTGCCAAAAAATGATGTTGGGATGTGGCCACCTATAAGAGTGAGACTGCAGCATTTAGAGCAGAAGAGAGAACTACTAAAGAATGGGGATATTGAGAGTATTCATTGAAGAGTAAGCAAATGATGCAGAAAAAGAGGCAAAGATTTTAGCCAGTATGAAAGTGCCAGTGTAATTTTCAAATTTGGGGTCTGTTGCCAAATTTTGGAGTAGTATGAGTTTAGAAAGTCTGTACCCAAGGAAGAAACAAGCCCCCCGTCCACATACACACACACACACACACACACACAAAATCTGTACCCAGTTTGGTAGGGTCAGATATCTGAGAGGTAGATTCTCAACCTCTAGAGAGCCTCCGCTACTGGCATGTCAGTTGGAAAAATGTAGGAGGAGTGAGCTAGGAAGGTTTAAGGTCACACACTGTAGGAGAGGATTAGAAATATATTTTTCTACATAAAAAGGCAGAGGGATGGTGGTACACATTGAGGTAGTTATGTCCATGTAGGTTAAGAAGCTAGAGCTAGATTAGAGCACACAGAGCTTATAGATCTTGGAAGAATGTCACTGGCTCTGTAGGGAAGGAGAATAATATGCCCTGTGGGACAAGACTTCAGCTGGACAGGATGTCTCTTGAGCAGGGAGTGAGCAGCAGTAGGATCAGATGGAGGTGGTGTGGTGACAGTGCCATTACTCTTGAGTGTTTTCACTCGAAACACATGTATTACTCTTGGATTGAAGGACATTTGAAAATAATTAGTAGAATTATGTTTTCGGGAAACTAACTTTCACTGTTTGTGTTTTGGCAAATTCTGCCTTATTACAGTTTTCATTTTTCTGGGCTCAAGTGCAGCAGTTTATTGTAGCTTGGTGAATTCTGAATGGCGACTGCCAGTCACACATTTCTTTGACCCAGGGATACTCAGAATTTCCAGCATAAACAGTTTGAGTAAAACTGAGGATAGGAAACTTAAAAGTACCCTGAAATTTTAATGAACTGGATCCTGTTTTGGGTTCCACTCTTTTGGCTCTATTTTTAAAACCTTCTCTTTCTTGGTTTTAGTTCCACATCTACCACTCCCAGACTCATTTATTCATATGTCCCTACCAAGGTTCTGGTATATTCCACCTCATTGTGCATGCTCCCATGAAGGGAAAAAAAGTAAGAACTGTGTTGAACTTTCGGAAGTAAATGAGGACCTTGGCAATAGCTCAAGGCAAAATCAACCTTTGGAGCTCATTCACCAAACGTTTTTGAGCTATAGCTCTTCCTTACTCCCAGCTTTTGGCTTGGGTAGCCTTTATTTCCTACTTTTCAGGATCCCAATGCCCTCGTTTGTTCTTTCTGACCCTCCCTGGATTTCTTCTTGGAAATACACCATGTTCCAAAATGACCCTGCGGATTTTCTACCCTTTGCCTTTCTTTCTCATTGTTTCCCCTCAAACTCCTATTACCTTTGGAACAGATTAATCAAATTGTTTTTCTAATGCAGAACCTGATATTGAGGTCCCCTTTCACCTATCTTGTCCAGGATCATGTTTGTTTTTTTAACTCAAATGAATTCCAAATTTGGGGATTTCAGGTTATATTAGGGAGATATTTTTGGTCAATGACTACCTTTTATTAAATGACTCAACTCAGACTATTCTGTGTATAGGTCTGGTCCTGAAAGATTGCACAAGGAACTGTATTTATGGTCTGATTAACTGATTCCTCAGTTCCAAAGAATGGGAAGACAAATTGGCAAGAGCAGGAGGAGGTATTGCCGAGCTTCTAGATCTGTGGGTTTTTTTTCCTTCTCTAGTAAGAGGAGTTTTGTAGCTCAGGTGTCCTGGACATATCAGAAGACAGCTGTGTCCATGTGCAAGGGTTCCAGTGAAAAAGGCAGACATTGTGCACAGTGGCCTCTCTCATCAGAGTGACTCTACTTTTTGGATATATGAATAGATTGAACCTGACGAGTTCAGGTTAGGTCTGCTAGACCTAACGAGTCTAGCAGAGATAGGGCTGAAAAAGAGTAATCTTGAAAAGAAGATGGGGAAGGAGATATTTAAGGTTCTAGAACATGTTGGCCAGAGATATGGGATAGCAAACACCTTGAAAGGAGTATCAGAGGACTTTCCTGCTTCCTGTTCCTTATGATTTATAGCACAATCACAATTTCTCTATATCTTGAAATATGACAGAGATTTTGCTATAAATTTTAAAACCATATTACCAAACTAAAGTGTGCTTATGTGGGGATCCATTCTTTATGTTACTGCTCAGGTAATATGGTTATCCACTTAACCCTTGAAAAACAAAAATGGAAAAGAATGGTAAGAAAAAGG
The DNA here is from genome assembly GCF_030222135.1 of Aotus nancymaae. Taxonomy (NCBI): domain Eukaryota; kingdom Metazoa; phylum Chordata; class Mammalia; order Primates; family Aotidae; genus Aotus; species Aotus nancymaae. The sequence continues at coordinate 38,350,328 of NW_026988421.1, forward strand.
AATTTGGAAATAAAGGCCAATTTAATTTTTTAGTTTTTAATTCTGTTCCATCTGTCTATCATTCTGGTCTTTTCTTCCCCCTGTTTATTTATCAGTGAGATCTGTAGCACTTTTCAGTCACTCCTCTTTTGTTACAAAAGGAGTCCAGATCCTTTTGCCAGTGACTTAAGACCTTCCCAGTCTAGCTTCAATTTTTTTCCAACTTTGCCTTTTTCTGCTTTCCTTCTGAACCCTGTATTTTAACCAAACTGAAATATGTATGCTCTCATCTCAATTTCTTTTTTTCTTTTTCGAGACAGAGTCTTGCTCTGTTGCCTAGGCTGGAGTGCAATGGTGTGATCTCGGCACACTGCAATTTCCACCTTCTGGGTTCAAGCAGTTCTCCTACCTCAACCTCCCAGGTAGCTGAGATTACAGGCATGCGTCACCACACCTGGCTAATTTTTGTATTTTTAGTAGAGACGGGGTTTCACCGTGTTGGCCAGGTTGGTCTCAAACTCCTGACCTCAAGTGATCCACCCACCTTTGCCTACCAAAGTGCTGAGATTACAGGCATAAGCCACCACACCTCCCATCTCAGTTTCTAATTCCTACCCTTATTTCAAGACTCCTCACAAATACCATCTCTTTCATGAATCCTTCCCTGATCACCTCATCATGTATGGTGAATGATACCTGTTATTGTGGCTGTATCTCCAGCCTCATATAGAACTGTCTTTTTAAAATGGTGTGCCTTTCTTCAGACTATGTTTGAGTACCTACCATGGTCAAGGCACAGTACTGGTTACTATGAATCAGAACCTCCTATGAGTTGACATAAAATCTTGTGTCCAAAAGTTAATTAAATGGTAATGAGGGAATAGCCAAAAAAAAAAAAAGTTAATAGTATAATGCATAGATAAAACAAGTATAGGCTGGGCACAGTGGCTTGTGCCTGTAATCCCAGCACTTTGGGAGGCCGAGGCTGGCGGATCACTTGATGTCAGGAGTTCAAGACCAGCCTGGCCAAAATGGTGAAACCCCACCTCTACTAAAAATACAAAAATTAGCTGGGCATGGTGGTAGGTGCCTGTAATCCCAGCTCCTTGGGAGGCTGAGGCACAAGAATTGTCTGAACCTAGGAGGCCTCAGAGGTTGCAGTGAGCCAACATTGCACCATTGCACTCCAGCCTGGGTGACAGAGTGAGACTCCATATCAAAAATAAATAAATAAATAATAAAATAAAAATATAGGCTGGGCACGATGGTTCATGCCTGTAATCCCAGCACTTTGGGAGGCTGAGGCAGGTGGATCACGAGGTCAGGAGCTTAAGACCAGCCTGGCTAATAACATGATGAAACCCCGTCTCTACTAAAAAACTAAAAAAATTAGCCGGGTGTGATGGCACATGCCTGTAATCCTAGCTACTCAGGAGGCTGAGGCAGGAGAATTGCTTGAACCTGCGAGGTGGAGGTTGTGGTGAGCCGAGATTGCGACATTGCACTCCAGCCTGGGTAACAAGAGCGAAACTCCATCTCAAAAATAAATAAATAAATAAAAATATAAAAATTGGCCAGGCGTGGTGGCTCACACCTGTAATCCCAGCACTTTGGGAGGCCGAGGCGGGTGGATCACGGGGTCAAGAGATCGAGACCATCCTGGTCAACATGGTGAAACCCCGTCTCTACTAAAAATACAAAAATTTAGCTGGGCATGGTGGCGCGTGCCTGTAATCCCAGCTACTCAGGAGGCTGAGGCAGGAGAATTGCCTGAACCCAGGAGGCAGAGGTTGCGGTGAGCCGAGATCACGCCATTGCACTCCAGCCTGCGTAACAAGAGCGAAACTCTGTCTCAAAAATATATATATATATATAAAAATATAAAAATTAGCCAGGCTTGGTGGCAGGCACCTGTAATCCTAGTTCCCTGGGTCTGAGGCAGGAGAATTGTTTGAACCTGGGAGGTGAAGGTTGTGGTGAGCTGAGATCGGGCCACTGAACTCCAGCCTGGGAGACAGAGCAGGACTCAGTCTCAAACAAAACAAAACAAACAAAAAAATCCACAAAACAAGTATATAAATACACAGTGTCTATAGAACCTAGCACATAAAAGGTTATCAAATATTTGCCAAATTAACAAAGATAAAACAAGAGAGTAAGATACAGATTATGTACTTTGGAGAGTTCATCTATACCTAGAATGATGAGAGAAAACTTGGATGAAGTGTCATTTGAATTAGGCTTGAAGGATGAGGAGAATGTGGAGTTGGCCAAGAGAAGGGTGGAAGTGTAGGGAATAGAAATTTCAGGGAAAGGCAAAAACATGGACACAGAAATGGGAAATGGTGTGACATGAATAGAGAATATTTAGGTTGGTTAGATGGAGTACAAATACATGAAAGGTAATAGAGATAAATAGAATTGGGCAAAATAGATAGAGACTAAGTTATAGATATAGAGCACCTTGATTGCCTCAGTCCTTCATTTGTGATGTATTTACTAAGGGTATTTCATTCTTCACCTAGTACCTCCTAAGACATAACTATAATTTTATCTTGGCCCATTTGAATCTGGTTTTGTATGTCCATCTTAGAATTCATGGCTAAGCCATATCATCATGTGTGTTATATCCCACCTCGGAAATCTTTAGCATTTCTGATCTTGATTTATTTATTTGTTTCTTGAATTCTTGGTCTTAATTGTAGTTTGAGGCTGAGCATGGTGGCTCTCACTTATAATCTCAGCATTTTGGGATGCTGAGGCAGGAGGATTGCTTGAGATCAGGAGTCCGAGGCTGCAGTGAGCTGTGATCACACTAGTGCACTCCAGCCTAGGCAATAGTGAGATTCTGTCTCTAAAAAAAGAAAAGAAAAGAAAAGAAATCATGGTTTGGACACTTTCCATCATACGAATTTCTTCAAAGAAGGAATTTATTTTCCAAAGTGAGAGAAGTATCTCCTATTGATAATAAATTTGATTTTTTTTTTTTTTTTTTTTGCCTTGGGTCTCTGAATCTGCAAATTGGTCCAGAGTTTCTTAGTGCTTGAATCTTTGGAAGCTGTATTTTTTTTTTCCAGGGAGGTCTAAAAAATGTTGCATTTCCATTGTACTAAATGGTAGCTAGTGGACAACATAGTCAATGCCATCCCTTAAGGGATAATATTTAGTGTTTTCCAGAATGTGTTCTGAACAATACTTGTCCCATCAAAGACTAATCTCTTCAGAGGATTGTTGACAAAAGTTTCCCTTAATGATAATAGGTATAATTTTTTGAGCACTTACTTTGTGTATTGTATATCCATTTTATCTTTTAATTAAGGTTTCCTTATCCAAATTCATTTGGGAAACATTGATATATTAAGGTTCTGAGAAGTCTTACAATATATAAATTTGTGTAAAATTGTTTAATCCAGCATTTTACATACCTGCTTTGGGGATGATACTTGTGCAGATTCCTGTATAATTAGTATTCCATGAAGCTCTTTCAAAGAATAGTCTTCTTCCCAGGAAAAACTTCGGTAACCTGAACTTTTTATGTGTACATTCCTCTCAAGAGTTTTAGTAATCAGCATGCCTGTAACAACATCCTTGTCCCTGTACCATGGAGCTGAAAGTTCACATTTATGTAGACATTAGACAAAGTTGTCTGGATGGAGTACAAGATTGCCTGAGACTGTGAACCTGAAAGTTAAAATAGAGGAATATGGTGCTAGTTTCACTGCTAACTTGTTTTTCTCGAGCTTTGCTAACTGCTAGTTAGTATGTCCAACAAATCTCCATTGATCATTTCTTGATGCATTGCAAATGGGCATAAAAAGTTTGGAGAAAAAAAGAGTGGTTAATTGCTCACTGGTAGTGAGCTCACGTTGACTTGTCCAGGAGCCTGTCTGGAAGCTGTGACTGAGCCTTGCAGGCACACAACTTGATTGTAATGGAAAGAGTACATGCAGACTTTGGGTTTTATAAACCTGGAGTTCAGTTCCGAGATGACTTCACTCTTCTGATCCTTAGCTTCCTTATCTCTAAAGCAGGGATAATTTTTAAAGCATATAGTGTGGTGCTGTTTGTGACTGTGTAAAATGCCTAGCACAGTAGTGCAATATAAGTGCTCAAAAGTGCTGGTGATTTCTTTTTTCTTTCAAAAGGGAATCGGCCATCATTTATATGCTTTTTGTGTGATGTAGCAGCATCAACAGTGATGACCACTAGGTAATTCTGATCATTGACTGAGTCTCACCTAGTGGCATCAGAAATTGCACTCATTAAGCCCAAGCCCTTGGGCATCCACTGGTGACAAAATAGATCCTATTTCCTTACCTCTGGAAGGTGGCTCTCAGTGGAGTGAAGAGAGTGATCTGGGAGCTGTAGAAGAGCAGGTGGTGAACATGTTTTGTGACACCAGTGTCTGCCCCTCAGGAAAACAGTTGTTTACACACCAAACTTGCACAGAGCACTCACTAATGGTTAGGCACTGTGCTGGGCAGTTGGGATCCACACAAATATATGGTTTCAGCCTTAGAGGATCTTAGAGTACAATGGAGGGAAATAGACATATGACCAGTAAGTGACCTAAGGAGCCACAGATGCTCTGATAAAAGTATTATAGGGAGTTGTTGTGATGGGGAGAGAGCTCAAAGGGCAGACTAGTCAGATGTTTCTGAGGCAGTCAGAAAAGCCTTTAGAGAGAAGGTGTTGACTTGAGTCTTCTGGGTATAACATTTAATTGATAATAGCTTTATTAAATCAAATACAGTGCAAAGATAAACATAACCATTTTCATGGGGCAGTTTATGCATGTTCTGTTTCTGCTCTGAGTGCCTTTTGAAACAGTATACTGAATGCTGTGTTCAAATTGTTCATCAGTAACTGAAGGTCCCAAAGGGGTTGTAAAGCCTGTCGTTTCCTTGTGTTAGATAGGCTCTGCAGCATGGTGCAGGTGGCAGGAGTGTCCTTTTTGTACCTGGACTATTTCATAAGCCTGAGGGTGGACCTGGAGCATCCAGGGAGGACGTGAAAGAATTTCCCAGGGTTGCTTTTGGCTTCCTGCCTAGGAAGAATCCTGACTATTTTGACAAATATTTTCTATTTCTACTTAGAAACGATTCATGTCTAGGAAATGGGAGGAAAAGTCTGAATGTGAAAGTTACAGCTTTTTGCCCTGAGGCTTGACAGAGGGCTGACTGAAGCCCCCAGGGATACCCAGGATATAGAAGTCTTACTAAGGCTAAAGACTCTGATTAGCTATTAGGTTCCTTTCTCTCTACTATCTCCAGAAGATGCAGGGAAGGCATCTCTTCTTCTCCAGCACTTGAGAATGATAGATAGCATCTCAACTCCTAGAAATTGTCTGACCTATTTGTTAGGGAGCTATGTGGTCAAAATGTCGAAATGAGATGCCAGTATCAGTGTACTGTGAAGAGTCCAAACCACAATTATTGTTGTGGCTCTGAGTTTTGGTGATTAATAACAGACCAACTCCTTATATCATGGAAGAGATAAAGATGCCTCACAAACCACAAACTACTTTCTTTCTTTTTTTTTTTTTTTTTTTTTTTGGAGATAGAGTCTTGCTCTGTCACCCAGGCTGGAGAACAGTGGCACGATCTCGGCTCACTGCATCCTCCACCTCCCAGGTTCAAGCGATTCTCCTGCTTTAGGCTCCTGAGTAGCTGGGATTTCAGGTGCACATCACCGCACCCAGTTAATTTTTGTATTTTTAGTAGAGATGCGGGTTTCACCATGTTGGCTGGGCTGGTCTCGAACTCCTGACCTCAAGTGATCCACCTGCCTTGGCTTCCCAAGTGCTGAGATTACAGGTGTTAGCCACTGCACCAGGCCACAAACTAGTTTATTTCTGATATTGCTGGGGCAATCCAGTCATTTTGTGAAGTCTGTGATGCTTAAAATAGAATTGCTGACAGCTGGGATGGGTCTGAGTTCATCACCACTACAACTGAGCTGTTGCAGCTGTAGTCAGCAGACCTAGGGTTAGCTGACTCATTCTGACTATCGGGATGAGCTGGGGTGCTACTGCTTGTTGGAGAGTGCAGTCCTGATGGTTCTGCAATATTGTTTTTCCAATTCGTATAGACTAAAAGAACTGTAGGATTAGGGAGAGAAAAATGGAGACTTTTTTCTAAAGAGCTTAAGTTTGAAGGGTACTGAAAAGAAGAAAAGGAAATCAGAATATGGGGGAAAGTAGCTGAGCTCTGAGCCAGGTCCTTTATGGGAAAAAGAACATATGGCTTTGAGGGGGTCTTTGGTCAGGTAGTTTCCCCAGCAGGCCACCTGATTGCACTGTTGACACCGAACAGTTTGCTTTTTGGAGCTGCCTTGAGAAGAACAGGTGAAAATGAAGGCACTATGCAGTAGGATGTTGATGTGATGGGTGTTGTAACCTAAAGTAGGGACCGTACAGAGTGAGATGTTAAAAATTAGCTTGACGATATTATGTATTGGTAGATGAATATCTAAATAGTAAATTGTGGTCTAAACTGAGACAACTCTAGCTATAGGGAGATGTGGTTATGTTGAGAAATTTGAAGCCCTAAAGTTTGTGTTAAAAACTATTCTTATTGGCTGGGCACGGTGGCTCACGCCTGTAATCCCAACACTTTGGGAGGCCGAGGTGGGTGGATCACCTTAGGTCAGTAGTTTGAGACCAGCCTGGCCAACATAGTGAAACCCCGTCTCTACTAAAAATACAAAAATTAACTGGGCATAGTGGCGGGCCGCCTGTAATCTCAACTACGTGGGAGGCTGAGGCAGGTGAATTGCTTGAACCCAGAAGGCAGAGGTAACAGTGAGCCAAAATAGCTCCATTGCAGCAGGCTGCAGAGCCTATCTGACATTGCACAATGCCTTGCATTGCCTGTGTGACAAGAGCAAGACTCTGTCTTAAAACAAAAACTATTCTTATTAAAACTACGTTTTCTCCTTGCTGCTGGGGGAAAAACAAAACAAAATTAAAATATTGTGTTTTATCTTATCATGTAATTAAATTAGATATAACAAAAATATTTCCCTGATACAAGGTCTGGTTCTGTTGCCCAGGCTGGAGTGCAGTGGCTTAATCACAGCTCACTGCAACCTCAAACTCCTGGACCTAAATGATCCTCCTACCTTAGCCACCACACCCAGCAAATTTTAAAAAGGTTTTCATAGTGACAGGGTCTCGCAATGCTGCCCAGGCTGGTCTCAAACCCCTGGCCTCAAGTGGTCCTTCAGCCTTAGCCTACCAAAGTGCTATGAGTATGAGCCACCATGCCTGGCCAAAAAAGCTTTTTTCTTTTTTTGAGATGAAGTTTCACTCTTGTTGCCCAGGCTGGAGTGCAATGGCACAATCTTGGCTCACTGCAATCTCCCCCTTCCGGTTCAAGCAATTCTCCTGCCTCAGCCTCCTGAGTAGCTGGGATTACAGGTGCCTGCCACCATGCCCAGCTAATGTTTTATTTTGGCCAGGCTGATCTTGAACTACTGACCTAGGTGATCCACCTGCCTCAGCCTCCCAAAGTGCTGGGATTACAGGCATGAGCCACCACACCTGGCCAAAAATACATTTTATATTTAATTTTAACTAAAAGGTTTTGGTTCATTTTCAATGATGAAATTTTCTTTTTAGGAAATGATGTTATCATATAGCATTCTGTTTAAAGAAATAACCTACCAGGCCGGGCGCAGTGGCTCACGCCTGTAATCCCAGCACTTTGGGAGGCCGAGGCGGGTGGATCACGAGGTCAAGAGATCGAGACCATCCTGGTCAACATAGTGAAACCCCGTCTCTACTAAAAATACCAAAAATTAGCTGGGCATGGTGGCGCATGCCTATAATCCCAGCTACTCGAGAGGCTGAGGCAGGAGAATTGCCTGAACCCGGGAGGCGGAGGTTGCGGTGAGCCGAGATCGCGCCATTGCACTCCGGCCTGGGTAACAAGAGCGAAACTCCGTCTCCAAAAAAAAAAAAAAAGAAAGAAATAACCTACCATAGAGGCCAGGCACAGTGATTCATACCTGCACTTTTGGAGGCCAAGGTGGACGGATCGCTTGGGCCCAGAAATTCAAGATCAGCCTGGGTAACATGGCAAAACCCTGTCTCTACAAAAAATACAAAAATTAGGCCGGGCACGGTGGCTCATGCCTGTAATCCCAGCACTTTGGGAGGCCAAGGCGGGTGGATCACGAGATCAAGAGATCGAGACCATCCTGGTCAACATGGTGAAACCCCGTCTCTACTAAAAATACAAAAAATTAGCTGGGCATGGTGGCGCGTGCCTGTAATCCCAGCTACTCAGGAGGCTGAGGCAGGAGAATGGCCTGAACCCAGGAGGCGGAAGTTGCGGTGAGCCGAGATCGCGCCATTGCACTCCAGCCTGGGTAACAAGAGCGAAACTCCATCTCAAAAAAAAAAAAAAAATACAAAAATTAGCTGGACATGGTGGCACATGCCTGTACTCCATGTACTACTGTACTCCAGCATGGGTGACAGAGTGAGAGCCTGTCTCAAAACAAAAACAAAGAAAAGAAAAGAAAGACCCATATTGCATGTCTCGTTTTTCCTCACCCTTAACCTAATCTTATCCCTATTAATGACTTGTAGTTTTAAGTAGGATTAAACTTTAGTTTTTATATGGAGCTATAATTATTTTACTCTGTTGATAGAAAAATGTCAAACTGGGCCCAGCGTGGTGGCTCATGCCTGTAATCCCAGCAATCTGGGAGGCTGAGGCGGGCAGATCACTTAAGGTCAGGAGTTAGAGACCAGCCTGGCCAACATGGTGAAACACTGTCTCTACTAAAAACATAAAAACTTGGCATTTTGACAGGTGCCTTTAATCCCAGCTACTCAGGAGGCTAAGGCAGGAGAATCGCTTGAACCCGGGAGGCAGAGGTTGCAGTGAGCTGAGATTGCGCCACTGCACTTTAGCCTGGGTGACAGAGCAAGACTCCATCTCAAAAAAGAAAAAAGGAAAAATAGGCCAGGCACGGTGGCTCACACCTGTAATCCCAGCACTTTGGGAGACCGAGGCGGGTGGATCACGAGGTCAGAAGTTCAAGACCAGCCTGATCAACATGGTCAAACCTCGCCTCTAAAAAATAAAAGAAAAGAAAAAAGAAAAAAAGAAAAAGAAAAATAGTCAAACTGGTTTGGTAATATATCCTTTATACAGTCCAGCCAGAAAACTTTCAGTTCTTTGAACAGCTGTCTAATATTTCAGTTTATTATACTCTTAACCATTTAAAGTTAATCTCTATAGAAGTGAATTTTTCAGAGCAGTAGCAAGAAATAAGTGAGGAAAAGGCCTGGAATGGAGTGAAGTTTCTGAAATATTAATCATTACCTTATTATGCCAAATTTTCATACACCTTAAGAGTAGGTTATAGTAGGATAGTATTATTGGAAGTGTAGGTATTGGCCAGGCATGGTGGCTCATGCCTGTAATCTCAGCACTTTGGGAGGCTGAGGTGGGCAGATCACCTGAGGTTGGAAGTTCAAGACCAGCCTGACCAACATGGAGAAACTCCATTTCTACTAAAAATACAAAATCAGCCAGGCATTGTGGCACACGCCTGTAATCCCAGCTACTCGGGAGGCTGAGGCAGGAGAATTACTTGAACCTGATAGGCGGAGGTTGTGATGAGCTGAGATTGCGCCATTGCACTCCAGTCTGGGCAACAGATTGAAACCCCAATTCAAAATTTAAAAAAAAAAAGACGTATAGGTATTAATAGGTGTCATGAAAAAAATAGGGCCTATGGAAATAATTTTGGAAATGCTGAGTTAAACAACATTGAACAGATTTCTTTCTTTTTCTTTTTTTAAGATGAAGTTTTGCTCTTGTTGCCCAGCTGGAGTGCAATGGTATTATCTTGGCTCACTACAATGTCCACTTCCTGGGTTCAAGCAATTCTCCTACCTCAGCCTTCCAAGTAGCTGGGATTACAGTCATGGGCCACCATGCCTGACTAATTTTGTATTTTTAGTAGAGATGGGGTTTCACTATGTTGATCAGGCTGGTCTCGAACTCCTGACCTCAGGTGATCCACCCGCCTCAGCCTCCCAAAATGCTGGAATTACAGGTGTGAGCCATTGTGTCCGTCTGAACAGATTTCTCTAGAATTTCTTAGAGCCTTTAATTAAGTACACTAATGGGTGCCATGAAACTCCAAGAAGGAGAAGATAATCTACAGTTCTTCCCAAACACTGCTTATCTGGCACACCAGTCCTAGGGAACCCATGTTCCACAGAATACACTTTGGGAAACCTTGAAAAGGAAGATTAGTGATTTCACTACTAACTGTTGATATTATTAATGTTAAATTCTTTTAGATTTCTTGAAGGCTGATGTTAAAGTCACTGTATGATATAAATTATTACATTTATACCAGTAAGCTCTATGTTTGGTTTTTGTCTTTACTCCTAAAAAGATTTTGCCTTCAGAGATAAGCAGTTATATTAAACAGATTACTGATTCAGAAGATAAGAATTTAGAAGACACGTAATTCAGCCAAAAGTTGTCCTCGTGAGAGCTTCTATAAGAATATGTGCTTTAGAGAGAAACTAAAGAAAAACGATTTTTGTATTTTCTCTAATGTATGCTAATGGAACAAAACATTCCATCATTGTGAGCTGTGCAGTAACTAAACCCTTCAAGCCAAAGATTATGAACTGGGGCCCATGGGATAGATCTGGTCTGCAGATAGTTTTATTTAGCCTGTATAGTGATTTTTAACATTTGAATTAGTTCCCATTTTAAAATCTTGAAGTTTCACATAGAAATCTGAATTTCTAGTCACTCTTGAAAAATGGAAAAAGTCTGACAATACATAGGCAAGTGGGAACTACTTGCTGGAGCTGAGAAATAGTTTACTCCAGTGTGCTACTGCCTACCTACTAACCCAAATATGGCTTGACACATTTGTGCTACCTGTTTGACTCTATGGTCTTTTGAGTTTGTGTGACCCCTACCATAAGGACGTGGCATGGCCCAAGGGCTGGTGCCTCCCAAAGGATACTGTAGCCCCTCTTTTTTTTAATTTTTATTTTATTTAATTTTATCTTGAGACAGGGTCTCACTCTGTCACCCAGACTGAAATACAGTGGTGCTGTCTTGGCTCACTGCAACCTCTGCCTCCTGGATTCAAATGATTCTCCTGCCTCAGCTTCCCAAGTAGCTGCCTCAGCTTTCCAACTACAGGTGCCTGCCACCATACCTGGCTTATTTTTGTATTTTTAATAGAGACAGTGTTTCACCACATTGGCCAGGCTGGTGTCGAACTCCTCACCTCATATGATCTGCCCACCTCGGCCTCCCAAAGTGCCAGGATTACAGGAATGTGCCACTGCACCCAGCCAGCAACCTCTTTTTAGAGTCATCGTTACAAGCAAATGTGGTCAGGCTGCTCCGGAAAGAAGTGCTGGAATCACGTCAGGATAATATAAGGGAATCTTCACTATTTCTACTTGACAACATACTGGAAGAGTTGTTTCATTCACACACCCTCTCTCTCTCTCACTCACACAGAGAGTTATCCCTATACAGTCACTCCTAGGTTTGCATAAGGGATTAGTTCTGGGAACCGCCTCAGATATCAAAATCTATGGATGCCCAAGTCCCTTATATGAAATGGCATAACCTACGTGCCTCTTTCTATATACTTTGAATTGTCTCTAGATTACTTATAATACCTAATGCAATGTAAATGGTATATAATTAGTTGTTATACTATAGTTTTAAATTTTGTATTATTGTTACTATTGTTATTTTTATTTTAAAATGTTTTCTAGGTCAAGCGCAGTGGCTCATGCCTGTAATCTCAGCACTTTGGGAGGCTGAGGCAGGTGGGTCACCTGAGGTCAGGAGTTTGAGACCAGCTTGGCCAACATGGTGAAACCCCATCTCTACAAAAAAAACAAAAAGTAAAAATGCTAGGTCTGGTGGCACACAACTATAGTCCCAGCTACTCGGGAGGCTGAGGCAGGAGAATTGCTTGAACCTGGGAGGTGGAGGTTGCAGTGAGCTGAGGTTGCAATGGGCCGAGATCACACCACTGCACCAACCTATATGTGTGTGTGTGTGTGTGTGTGTGTGTGTGTGTGTGTGTGTGATATGTATGTGTCTCTGTGTGTGTATACACACATGCATGTTTTGCCAGAGAAAATTTATATTGAATTAGGACAGAATTCTAATTTCATCTATTCTCAAAAATAATTATTAAACAAAGCTAATTAAAAAGTGGTCATTTTATTTATACTCTAAGCCTTTCCACAAGATATTTGAATTAGCTTATAAAGTATAATTTACAATAAGGTGTGTGTGTGTGTGTATATATATATATACTTTATGTATATAAAATCATATATAATCATATATATATATATATACTTTATATATATACACACATATATGTAATCAGGACCAGAAAATATATCCAAAGAGTAAGTCCAGAAGGATAGAACATGGATATCAGGACCTGAGGTCTGGAGAAACAGGCCTTGTGTGAGAATGGGCTTATATTTCAGAGAGAAGCCAGAGTGTGAGTGGAACTTTTCGTACAAATAGTACCACAATATTATTTTTTATTTAGTATGCTTATATTAGTTTGCTGATATTGTTCTATGTTGATGTTTCTCTAATTCTGCAGAGGTGACAGCTCTGAGCAACTGTTTTCTGGTGGCCATCAGGAAATGTAGATTTCATGGGTAGGGTTAATCAGCACTGTGTCCTGAGCCCTCTTCCTGTATTTTTACCTAATCTGTATTGTCAACAATAAAGGAATGGGTTGTGTGGGATGTGATGAAGTGAGGTGAGCTGTTGGGGAGTGGGCAGAAAAGGCAGTAGGTGATAATGAAAGCTCTCAGTAGGAAGTTTTGAGATCCTTTGCAGAATTCTTTTGAGCAGTGGTAACCTACAGCCGTTATAAAAGGCTGCATTTCCTGTATTTCTGATTAAATGAAAGCAGATCACTGGATAATACACAAGAATGGTTTTCATTTCTTAAAGTGATTTATGATCAAATGCAATTAACATAAAATGATTGGAATTACCTTACCTGGTCCTGAAGGTGCCTGCCTTAACGTCTTTATTAGGAATGAGATTAGAAGAGAGATTGTGAGGAGGCTGAGGCAGGAGAATTGCCTGAACCCAGGAGGCGGAGGTTGCGGTGAGCCGAGATCGCACCATTGCACTCCAGCCTGGGTAACAAGAGCGAAACTCCATCTCAAAAAAAAAAAAAAGAAGAGAGATTGTGTGTAGAAAAAGATACATCTGTGTGTGTGTGTGTGTGTGTGTGTGTGTGACATTAGAATCCTTGTTCTCACAATGTCAGGAAATTATTGTGTATTAAATGAAAAAATTAGTAATAGGCAATAGGTCCTCATGAAGGCATTTATAAATGATGCTTTATGGTATTAGTGAACCTACCTTTATAGTAAATGTCAAGGAAATGATACTTGAGTCAAATAGATGAAAGTTTACAAGGAAAGAATTGCATTTGTTTTCATGCAATAAAGATTGAGCAAATGCCTGAATGTTAACAATGTTGTAAACAGGTTCAAGTTTTCAGGGTCTAGGGAAGAAATGGAGATTTTGTGTCTTCTGGCTAACTGTTGAGGGCAAGAGTGTCATAAAAGGCAAAAAGTGGGTAGGTGCAGTGACTTACTGCTGTAATCCCAGCACTTTGGGAAGCTGAAGCGGGAAAATCCCTTGAGGTCAGGAGTTTGAGACCAGCCTGGCCAACATGGCAAAACCCCGTCTCTACTAAAAATACAAAAATTAGCTGGGCATGATGGCACACTGTAATCCCAGCTACTCAGGAGGCTGAGGCACGAAAATCACTTGAACCCAGGAGTCAGAGGTTGTGATGAGCCAAGTTCACACCACTGTACTCCAGCCTGGGCAATAGAGCAAGACGCGGTCTCAAAAAAATAATAATAAAGGCAAAAAAGTGAGAGTGAATTTTGTAACAATCTTAAAGAATGTGTAGACTTGCTGGGTGCGGTGGCTCACACCTGTAATCCTAGCACTTTGAGAGGCTGAAGCAGGTGGATCCCCTGAGGATCTCCTGAGGTCAAGAGTTTGAGACTAACCTTGCCAACGTGCTGAAACCCTGTCTCTACTAAAAATACAAAAATTAGCTGGGTGTGGTGGCAGGCACCTGTAATCCAGCTACTCAGGAGGCCAAGGCAGGAGAATTCTCTTGAACCTGGGGAGCGGAGGTTGCACAAGTTGAGATCGTGCCACTTCACTCCAGCCTGGGCAAAAGGGGGAAACTCCATCTTAAAAAAAGAAGAAGAAGAAGAATGTGTAGACTGTTTGTAACTGAGCAATGCCAATTTTAAAGTTCATTCAAAATGCTTTGAAAGTATAATTGCCACAGGTGCTACCTTTCAAGTGGAAGTACTCTTGGGTATAAGCCAAGCCACATAACAAATTATCCCATATGTTTCCTTGCATTAAGTGTTGATGTCTGAGCAATGGGGGAAATGAACAATTTTGTTAATAATAAGGAAATGAAAAGTCAACTTTTTTGTTTTCTTCTTAGTCATTGGTGGAGGGGAGGGGGAATGGCATGTTCCTGGAGGACCGATACCAGGTTCCCTTTCTGCACCCAGCTCGTTTCTCAGAGCATATTGGCTCTGCCTAACTGGTTGGTTTTGAGGCAGTGCAAAATTTGCCTTTTGGTATGGAAGGATGTTTTTTGTTTTTGTTTTAAGCTATTCTTTGATAATGTTTTAAAGTTTTATACATAAAACCATGTACAAGGTTTATGTTTTAAAGTTAAAATTCTATTGAAAGAACTTATTTTTTACTCTATGATAAATTAGGACAAACTATGGGCACTAAGTCAGAGTCCCAGTTAAGAAAAATGACCAAATAGAAATATGCCATAAAGATTTCTTTTTCTACTTTTAAAAAAATTTACTTCAATTTTGAGGCTTGCTTTTATTTAATCAGCCAAAATTTTGTTTTTTGTTTTGCGTGAGACAGAGTCTTGCTCTGTCACCCAGGCTGCAGTGCAGTGGTGCAGTCTCAGCTCACTGCAACCTCCAACTCCTGGGTTCAAGCGATTCTCATGCCTCAGCCTCCTGAGTAGCTGGGACTACAGGCATGAGCCACTACACCTGGCTAATTTTTGTATTTTCAGTAGAGACAGGGTTTCACCATGTTGGCCAGGCTGATCTCAAACTCCTTATCTCAAAGGATCTGCCAGCCTCGGTCTCCCAATATGCTGGGATTACAGGTGTGAGCCACCAGGCCGACCCCAGAGAACTCTCTCTGCGCTTTATTCTTATCTCTGGTAATTCTATGCTAACTTACTGAGTGTTAATCTGTATTAAATCACATTGCTGAAAGATACGTTTGAATTTTGGAGGGTAATGAGAATTAAAAAGTCAGACATGGATAATTTTTAGAAAATACTCCTAATGTGCTTTAGGTGAACTCTTAAAAACAAAGTGGTGTACTGTGACACATTGTAAACAGTCTCTATCATGCATTAAAATGAATCTGATTCAAAATACAGACTCTGTCTCTAAAAGCCTGCCTTAAAGTAAACAAACAAACAAAAAAACCACAGGCAGAGGTGGTTTCCGATGGTTTCATAGTATGTGTCATTTGCCTAGAGAGCTGAGTACAGTAGCTGTAAGTAGATTCTCCAAGCATTCTATTGAAAGGTACTTAATGCAGATTACAACTAAATAACTGGATTTTGTTTGGGTCATGTTCATTGTGAAATGCACATATCAGTGGGTTTGTCTTTAGTCATCTTATTCTCATTTGGGGTTGATGGAAATGAAGTAAGGACCAAGTAAACAACTTTTTTTCAGGTGCAAATTCGACCATGGAACCTAAGTGACAGTGACTTTGTAATGGATGGTTCTCAGCCTTTGGACCCCAGAAAAACTATCTTTGTTGGGGGAGTTCCACGACCCCTTCGAGCTGGTGAGTGGAAATAGTAACACCACAACGACAAAACCAACAACAACAAAATCCCCAATGCCTCTAGTCTTAAATATTTTCTAGGTTTCTAGTCAGCTATACACAGTCTCCAAAAAGAAGGCTGTTGTCATGTTCACTGAGCTTTTTCAGGATTAAAGGTTTTCTCTCAAAATGCTCTATTTTGTTATGGTGCAAAAGTAATTTCATTAGACAATTATGTTGAAAAAATGGATTCTATTTAGTGCTTTCCTATTTACTCACTTATATAAAAAATAATAACACATTTGGCAGTGTGCATTCTTCTGCCAGTCAGCATTATTATGTATGACAGAAATCTGTCTTCTTTAAAGCTTCCCTGTTTTTTTTTAAAGTTCCTTTCCAATGATGAAATAATTGTGCTGCTGGATTTGAGCAGAATCATAATTGACTGGAGAGTTTGAAGTGATGCTGAACTGATGACGTCAGTATGTATTTACATCCAAAGACAAATCCAATCAGCTGTGCATCAGCCTCCTAATAACCAGTATTCATGCCAGTGGAGTATAACAAAATTATTTCTAAAATCTAAGTTTTTGAAGCACTTAGAATAATTGAGTTCAATTTTTTAAAGTAAGACAAAAATGTTACTGTTGCCACTGTAGTTGTGAAAGTACATTTCTTTTGTGTTATTTATATGCAAGTAGACTTAGTTCTACCTAAAAATTAAAACAAAAAGCAGAGATTAAAATCATGTTGTGAAACAGAATTATAAAATGTAACATAAAGTTATTTGGGTGTATGTCTTTAATGACTTCTTAATTCTGAAAGTTCCTTAACGTTCGTAACATATTTATCCAAATCCCAACTCCAGCCTACACCTAAAGGATAACATTAGACCGATATAAAGACATTCATAATTTCATTTTGAAGGACTTTTAAACATATTTATTCTGACTGGGTCTTATTTTCTTCATTCTAATAGAAAACTGTCAAAAGATAGAAGGCAAAGCTGCATAGATGCCTCTCTTTTATCTGCAGTTGGAGAATAAAGTCTAAGAAGGGCTAATTCAAACATGAATTATGAGAGGAGGGCAAATGCAGCCCTTGTTTATAAACTGTACTTTTAAAAAAAATGGTGGGTGGAATATTTCTGACTTTTCTTTTTTTTTGAAATGGAGTCTTACTCTGTTGTCCAGGCTGGAGTACAGCGGCACCATCTCGGCTTACTGCAGCCTCGGCCTCCTGGGTTCAAGTGATTTTCCTGCCTTAGCCTCCTCCTGAGTAGCTGGGATTACAGGTGCCTGCCACCATGCCCAGCTAATTTTTGTATTTTTAGTAGAGGCGGGGTTTCACCATGTTGAACCAAGCTGGTCTCGATCTCCTGACCTCAGGTGATCCACCCACCTCAGCCTCCCAAAGTGCAGGGATTACAGGCGTGAGCCACTGTGCCCGGCCATTTCTGACTTTTTCTAATAGTGTTATGTTTAGGAGTGGGGAGGGACAGAAATCCTTTTTCACATTTTACAAATGGACAATCATTGCTAATATTCTAGCTATTCCTTTTGCAACAAACTACAAGCACAAATTAGTTAATTAGTTTGTTTGTTTGAGATGGAGTCTCACTCTTGTTATCCAGGCTGGAATGCAGTAGTGCAATCTTGGCTTACTGTAACCTCCACCTCCTGAGTTCAAGCGATTTTCCAGCCTCAGACTCCCAAGTAGTTGGGACTACAGGTGTGTGCCACCACACCTGGCTAATTTTTGTATTTTTAGTGGAGACAGGGTTTTGCCATGTTGGCGAGCTGGTTTCGAACTCCTGACCTCAGGTAATCCGCCCACCTCAGCCTCCCAAAGTGCTGGGAGTATAGCCTTGAGCCACCATACCCAGCCACAAATTAGTTTTTATGTTCTAGCCCTTTTCCTTTTTTCCTAGATAGAAATCTGAAAAAATATTCTGAAAGAAAAAGTCCTATAGTTATAAAAATAACAGAACTGGTTTTAACTTCTTATGTCTATCCAAGTCACAGACATACAAGTTTATAAATTAAACTTCAATTTGTATTATTCACTCTTTATTCTTCCTGTTTTAATGATTTGGAAAGATAGATAAGGGCCTGTATATCATTTTTCTTCTGTAAATCCTGTGAAGATACCTTTTCCACCCTTCCTGTGTGATCATGCTGACACTGCAAGAAGTGAACCCCAGGACATGAAATTGTATTCTTTAACATTTGGTGTCTGCAAGATGCCACAAATTCTAGGATTAGACAATAATTATATTTAGTTGTCTAGGAAGAAATGGGATTTTGTGTTCCCTGACTAGATACTATACCTTTCATAATTCTTGAAGTTTTTTTGGTTTTTTGTTTTTTGTTTTTTGAGACCAAGTCTCTGTTGCCCAGGTTGGAATGCAGTAGTGCGATCTCAGCTCACTGCAACATCTGCCTCCCAGGTTCAAGCAGTTCTTCTGCCTCACCCTCACGAGTAGTTGGGACTGCAGGCATGTGCCACCATGCCTGGCTATTTTGTTTGTTTCTTTGTTTTTTTGAGACAGAGTCTCACTCTGTTGCCTGAGCTGGAGTGCAGAGTGCAATTTTTTTGTATTTTTAGTAGAGATGAGGTTTCACTGTCTTGGCCAGGTTGGTCTCAAACTCCTGACCTTGTGATTCGCCTACCTCAGCCTCCCAAAGTGCTGGGATTACAGGTGTGAGCCACCGCGCCCGGCCTAATTTTTGTATTTTTAGTAGAGACAGTGTTTTACCATGCTGGCCAGGCTGTTTTCAAACTCCTGACCTCGTGATCCCACTGCCTGAGGCTCCCAAAGTGCTGGGATTACAGGTGTGAGCCACTGTGCCTGGCCAAAGTTGTCTCTCTCTCTCTCTTTTTTTTTTTTTTAACTAAGCTAACATTTTTTGTTTTAAAATTGTTTTGTTTTTATAGTTATGTGGATAGTAATCTAAATTTACTTGTTCTATTCATAATGTTCCCCCTATGCCAACACTTCCCTTCAGTGTATCTAGTTTCTAGGTGGCAAAGTAATCTATATTAGTGTCTTAGAATTTTACCATTCATCCCAAGACTCTAATTTAGAGGTCCATGTTATCAAGACAAAAGAGTTAACATCTGCAACTTTAATCTATGATCATAGGAATTGGGTTTCTCTGAAACGTACTGAGCTTTGTGAACTGATGTATACCTTGGAATGGAAGACCATTTTTAAAGGAATTCATTGTGACTTTGGTAGACAATCTGAAATTGAATACAGTACAGTTCACTTGAATAATAAACATTTATTGAGCATCTACTGTATTACTGGCACTGCGCGAAGTATGTATCATGCAAAACTGAATATCCCAGTATCATGTTAAAGAGGTCATCATATACAGAGTCAAAATATTTCAGAAGAAAACAAATGTATTCATAGAATATGAACTCAGAATTAATTGGAGGCCACATTATATTCTTTAACATGATTCTCACATTTGGTTTTGAAACACTTTATAGCATTTTTTATTATTTCCAAGGGATATTTTAGTTACAGAATTTTGGAAAGTCTAAAACCATTTTAAACATCATATGAAGCATGATCCTGGACTAGGTATGGGTGACCCTCCTCAACAGGTGAGATTTTAGATGTCCAGGTGGATTTTTACCCTATTCAGGGCCAAAAAGTATTACTTAATATGTCACAGTGACTAAAATATTATCATGGAAGTGTTATTCCTTTGGATCTTATGAGTTTTTTTTTTAATCTTTGATATTTCCTCATTGTAAGACAGAGACCATTATCACTGATGGTTATTCTGAATACAGGCCTTATTCCTTTAAACAGAAATGTATAAACACCTCTAAAGAAAAAAGGCAACCTGTTTTAAGCAGTATTGTCCTGAGTTTCTGGTTCTTTGGCAAGCCTCCCTTTTAAAAACTCAGGTTGGACCAGCCTGGGCAACATGGTGAAACCCTGTCTCTACAGCAAATATAAAACTTAGCTGGGTATTGTGGCACATGCCTGTAGTCCCAGCTACTTGGGGGGCTGAGAGAGGAGAATCGCTTGAGCCCAGGGAGGTTAGGACTGCAGTGAGCTGAGATCACACCAGTGCACTCCAGCCTGGGTGACAGTGAGACCTTATCTAAAAAAAAAAAAAAAAAAAAAAAAAAGGTTGGAAAAAAGCACAGTCCTAGAAAGGAAAGGAAAAGGAAAACTGAAAATGGAAACATATCAGTAGAAAATTTAGATGAGCTTACTCACTGCCTGATTGTGGGTTTCTATATATCAAGTAATACACATTCTTACTGTCTCTTCCTTTCATCACTCCCATCAGTGACAATTGCAAGCCAAGGATGGTTTGCCTGAAGTCTCCCAGTGTTTATCAGATCTTGTTTTCTTTCTACTCCCCACCTCACCCTACCCTCACACTAGAAAAGCATGTAAGTAGACTCACCGTGCTACCATGTGGCTAAAGCTTACATATTCTTCAGTCCGTATAGGGAAATGGGCAGTTTGATTCTCCCCCTGCTACCACCTGGAAGTACATGTTGTCACTCTTCATTCACGTAATATGAGCAACATGTCTTCCTGAATCTCCATACAGAAATAGCCCTGTTGCATATCCCTATGGCATTAGGACCTCTTCACTCAAGTGCCAGGCTTGGGGGCTATGATATCACCAGGAAAAAGTAGAGAATGAGGTACGTGGTCTCTGTACTCCTCCCCAGTGGATTAACATGAGTATGTCTCTGACCCCAATTTCTTGGCTTTAACATCTGATTGGAGGGCTGCCTCAGTGACCAAGCTTTGGGATCCATTCATTCTCAACCTTGATCATGTTGGAAAAACCTTCAGTCTTTCTCATTAGAAGCATATGAACTGTTCTTTACTTCATGACTTCCTTCTGACAGTTTATCAGAGCAGGCCCTGCAAAACAGATCAATCTTGAGAGAGTGCTCACCTGAATCCCCACAGCCTACTGTTTGCTTTTTCATCTTTTGGTCCTTTCTTTCCTAACAATTGCTCTGATAATTCTTTCCCTTTTTTTCCCCTCTACTAGTATTTCATGATGGATCCTGAAATTCCCTTCTCTGTCTTACCCCACCTGCTCTGACTGTTGTGAGGATGGCTTTTCTGGGTGGGGTAAAAATTTGTGAAGTAAATATTCAGAGATATATGGCATATATCTAGAGAATATATATCCTGAATTCTTCTAAGATCATTGATTTTAGACATTTTGTATAAACAGTTGATAGTTTAGGAACCATATCCTGATTAGTGATTTAGGAAACTGGAATATTATAACACTATCCTTTATTGTTTTTTTAATAAGTGGTTGCAGGCAGAAACCATCCTGTATCAAGTATTTTAACAGTAGAAGCTTTTTCACCATGTTCTAAGTTCAGTATGAGTTGTGTTGGATAAACTCCAGATTTGGCATACTGAATTGATTAACTGTGTTACCTTTAGGTAAAGCTAAGGACTTTCTAATGTTAAGTATGTGTTTGTGTCCTCCCTCTGCACCAAAAGCAAACCCTCATCCATAGCTGATGTCAAACTTTGTCATACCAGTAGCAGGCTGTGTAATGTTAGCATACAGCCAAAATAATATGGGGATGAATTGGTGCTTAGAGAACAGAAACCAGACCAACTTAAATGTTAAGCAGAGATTCACAGGGTGGGAGCAGGGCGAGAACCCTGGACAAAATGAAATAGTTGAATACTACTCTGTCCTCAGCAGTGTGCTCAGAGCTCTCATAGATATTTAATTCTCACAATAATCCTGCAAGATTATAAGTTGTAGACTGCTCTTTTGAGATGAGGAAGCAGAGTTCAGATAGAGCAATTGGTCTTTCTCAGGTCAAAAGGAAGATACTTTATTAAGCTGAGATCTGAGATGTTGTCTCAGTAACAGTAGAAAGAGTCAACTTAGTACCAGTGCACTCTGTCTGGTTTAGTTCATTGTTCATACCATCTAATTGAAAATATATATATTTTTTGAAACGGAGTTTCGCGCTTGTTTCCCAAGCTGGAGTGCAGTGGCGCTATCTCAGCTCACCGCAACCTCTGCCTCCTGGGTTCAAGTGATTCTCTTGCCTCAGCTTCCTGAATAGCTAGGATTACAGGCATGCACCACCATGCCTGGCTAATTTTGTATTTTTAGTAGAGATGGGGTTTCTCCATGTTGGTCAGGCTGTTCTCGAACTCCTGACCTCAGGTGATCTGCCCGTCCTCGGCCTCCCAAAGTGCTGGGATTACAGGCATGAGCCACTGCACCCAGTCTGAAAATATTCTTAACTTCCCAACATACCTGATGCAGAGCAGAATCTTATGAGTACATTTCTTCCACTTGTAGCGTGTGAATTGCCTTAAACCAACTTGACAATTGTGGTAAACCTAGAAAGGCTTCAAGTTTAATCTTCCTTTCTTTCAGAAGTCGAGACCTCTTTGATATCTTAAGGTGCCCTACACCTCTTTCCTGTTTTGTCCTTATTTCCAAAGAGAAGAAATATGGATTATAGATTCACAGTTTAGAATCTATGTTATTTTCCTCTGGAATACTCATTTCTACTCTATCCCATTTGGCTGTCCAGTATCTCAGACACACATTGCCTTAGCTGGCTTTGAAATGTATTATAATTAAATGATATAAATAGGGCCCTGAGGTGAAGCAGGTCTGGGAGGAGTCATCATGGGTTTCCTCTCTGGTGAATTGACGACCCTTTCACATCTTTGTAAATAATCAGGATCAGGCCGAGCACAGTGGCTCACGCCTGTAATTCCAACACTTTGGGAGGCCAAGGCGGGCAGATTACCTGATGTCAGGAGTTCAGGACCAGCCTGGCCAATATGGCAAAAACCCGTCTCTACTAAAAATATAAAAATTAGCTGGGTGTGGTGACTGCGCACCTATAATCCCAGCTACTTGGGAGGATGAGGCAGGGGAGTTGCTTGAACCTGGGAGGTGGAGGTTGCAGTGAGCCGAGATTGTGTCACTGCATTCCAGCCTGGGTGATGGAGTGAGATTCCATCTGAAAAAAAAAGCATCAGGAGCAAACTCAAGGAACCACAGTTGAAGCTTATATTCAGCTTCACAGATGTAGCCATCACAATCCAAAGAAATTCATGGGGATGCTATATGCTCCACGTTGCTGCAGTATTCTGGTTTCCCCCTCCAATCTGTGGCACAGTGACACTCATCACAAGAGCCAGCATGTGGATTAGACTCATTGTGTTGCTGCTATCATGGAAGTTGTTCATGAGATAACTTAGGTTGTCTTAGGATGACAGAGCATCTTGTCCAAAGTATAGTATACCTTTGAACCATAGTTATTAGACCTGCTAAGTTCCCACCATGACTAGACAGACCTGTGAGCACTGTCTGGATGGGAAAGAATATAAAAAGTGGTTTGGAAAGTCTTGACTTCCTTGTGGACTGTTTACCTGTTTTCACCTTTGTGTGAACTCTGGGTTTCTTCACCTGTATGCCCTGCTGTGGTACCCTCATTTTCCTCAGGTTAAATGTTGAGAACATGCTCCTAGGAGCTACTTTGTCTCTGCCCTCTGCAGAGGATGGTTTCAAATGAGGACTAGAAATTCTGTTTAGTACTTAAATGAGTTCAGCCTGCAGAAAGTATGATGAATGAAGACCCACTGGTTGAGCAAAAGATCAAAACAGCAGTTTGACTATTATTTACTTTTCTTCAAGGGTGGTCATATATTGGACTTTCTGTTATTAAAATACAGATTAGGGTAGAGAGAGAGAGATGGGAAATTTTCATATTTTTCTCCCAAAAACCTCTTCTTCAGTTACCTTGGTTTCTTCTAGCTTCTCAACAAATTGCCCTTCACTTAAGTGAGACTTAATTGACTCAAATGTCTGCAGACTTTTTGGTGGCCAAAAAAGCGACTATATATAAGCTCATAAATGGAAATTATTTATTTATAATTGGTTTTCATAAGAGCACAAGCCAATGAGGGTTTCTGCTTCCTATCAAAATTATTTAACTGCCAGCAACATCAGTCATGATCTAATCCTTGGAACGTGCAAATGATTTCACACAGATAGATTCACAGAGTAATGGAATGTTTGTGTTTCTCTGGCATCAGAAGATCCTGAAGATGTTTTTGGAGACCACTGTGATGTGGAAGAATCTGTGGTTACAGTAACTCTCCTACTTAGTTGGAGTTTCAAGCTTACCACTCATGTGCCTTCTTTCTAAATCAGGCACTTTATTGAGTCTTTCCTGTTGTGTAAGACAAGTGCCATTCAGTTCCTTGCCAGCATTCTTTTCCTGGCCATTCACCAGGCTTAGAGATTGCTCCTCTCTTATTTCACTACAGAAGAAGCCTTGTCTTTTGAAAATTAGTATTTAATTTACAGGGTCCTGAGGTTACTTATTTCACTAAATCCATTCAACCAATAAGGGAAATTCATTAATGACTGCAATTAACAATGAATTCTGCCTTCAGTTTCTTGGTCTCTGTTACTGCAGTAGCATTAGCTGTATGAGAAGATCCTCAAACCATCAGAGGTTCTTGGGATGAAGTATAAAGGCCTCTCATATTCAGGGTATGTGCATAATTCCTGTGAGATTGTTTGAATGAATGTGATTCTTGGATCCTGCCCCAAGACTGCAGTCAGCATTTACTTGGCTTTAATAGGCAATGCTCCCTTCGCTGATATGACTTAGTAATTCTGACCATAGTGGTATAATTGAGATAGTTTTCTGCTGCTCTGTCTTTAATAGCACCTACTCTTAGGCTTAGTTATTATTAGTTTATTTTCTCACCTTCTGAAAATCACTTGTTGGTGGTAGGTTGTCCTTCCTATTAAAAATAGGCCCTTAGAAAACAATTACCAATTGGCAATCTTCTGACATAGCAACACAGTTTTTCTTACTGCCTCAGCAGTTTCATATGACAGGAACCAGTAATACTTGGCTTTCCTTTTGTTCAGAGAAGTCTAGTAGAGTTCTTATACTGTTCAGCCCTTCAGCTTTTGTACGTTCTGCAGAACTGTTCTAGAAGAGAAGAGTTGTGCTGCTCTCCATCTCCCCAGATACTGATTCCTGTGGAGCTCTGCTATTTGATGATCTTTGCACATTGGCTGTGGCCCAGGTCGTTGTCTGTCTTCCCTGTCTTCTCCTTTCCAAATACCATATATAGGTGTTGAAGCAGGTTCTTGGGTCACTCCCCAGGGGTAGTGCTGAATCTTTTGGACTTATACTATGTGAGTAGCCTAAAAGGAATGGTCATACCTGGAGAAGGTGCTGTCCAGCATCAAGTAAACAATTACCTTCAGATAATCTGGTTGCAGGTAAGTACTACGTTTTTCTAATGGTATCTTTATTGTTCTGTAAATATGCCAATATAAAGGCATATTTAGGCTGGGCGTGGTGGCTCACGCCTGTAATCCCAGCACTTTGGGAGGCCGAGGCTGGCAGATCACTTGACGTCAGGAGTTCAAGACCAGCCTGGCCAACATGGTGAAACCCCGTCTCTACTAAAAATATAAAAAATTAGCCAGGTGTGGTGATGCATGCCTGTAATCCCAGCTACTCGGGAGGCTGAGGCAGGAGAATCACTTGAGCCAGGGAGGCTGCAGTGAGCTGAGATCACACCACTATATTCCAGCCTGAGTGACACAGGGAGACCCTGTCTCAGTAAACAAACAAACCACGGCACATTTAGAATAAATGCGACAAAGAGTACAGGCCAGACTTCTGGATCTATCACAAGGTGCAGCATGGGTATGTTTTTACTATTTATGTAACACCTTAGTGCTCTGTGGTATGTTGTAAGTGCTCAGTAAATGTTTATTGTGGCTATTATCATTATTAGTATTATTATTTAGAATTCAACAGGAGAGGTTAATATGGAGGATTCTCAGTTGGGATAGAATATACTCTAAAATCTTTATTTTTTTAAAATTGTGGATATTTACTTTAAGGCTGTAAACTAATTATCTCTAGTTAAAACAAACAGTTAATCCTTTCTATCGCTTAGTCCTAATATAGCAATGTGACACTAGCAATTGCTTTTAGTCTTAGAGGTTAGTAAGTAGGACTGTTTCTTATTAACTTGTTAGGGCAGCATGAAATTCCTTGCCTACCTGGGGCACATTCCACTGGACTAAGCAGTTAGAAATTAGAACAGGAGGATTACTGGTAGTTCATGTCTTCGGTACTACTGCTAAAGTTCTGATCATATAAATTCTTGTGTGTGCGTCTGTAAATTCCTAAATTTTTTTTCCATTTTATTTCAAAACACCCTATGAGGACCTTCCCTACTTGAGTTGTAAGACTGGTGTGGACATTCTTCATGATATTTAACATGGGTTTTCCTTTTCTTAATTACACTGCATGATCTCCAAATAATTCTTCCTTCTCCTGGGCAAGAGTACCTCCCAAATATTTATACATATCCATGTTTTGTTTCTTTGCAGTTGAGCTGGCAATGATTATGGACCGTTTGTACGGTGGTGTCTGCTATGCTGGCATTGATACGGACCCAGAGCTGAAGTACCCCAAAGGTGCTGGCCGCGTAGCATTCTCCAATCAGCAGAGTTACATTGCAGCCATCAGTGCTCGCTTTGTGCAGCTTCAGCACAACGACATTGACAAACGGGTAAGCGCCTACTTAGAGTGGAACTGCTATGGGAAAGAAAAGAAGTTTTTTCTGTGGTTTTCCAGGAAGAAAGGCACCTTGTGATCATAAGTGAGCAGCTCTACCTTGGATGGCATTAGTCCATGAGTCCATCTAGGCTGCCTGAAAAAGAGATCACTGTTGGTATTTAAGGCGTTAAGGAATATTCTGCCTCGCTCATCCCCAGAGTGATGTTACACTTATGAAAATAATCCTGCAAAATTTAGCATACCAAACTAGTGCTGTTCAGATGACACTAACAGTGTGTTAACAGAAATGGAGAGCTGGTGACCTGCTTGACCTACATAGTGCTCTTAAACAACAAAGAAACTTAGATTAACATTTAAACATTTAGGAGTATATATGAGATGTTGAACTTCTGGCTTGACAATTGCAAGATCATACACTGTGGCAATCATTGGAGCCAAAAAACTGCTTTTCCCTTCCTCTGTTTCTCCTGCTTACACCATATATGCATATGCATTACCTGCCACGCTGTTCATGGGTATTACGTGCCTGGCCTCTAGTGACATTAAGAGTGCTACCTCTGATGTAAAGAGGGGGCATGAAGTAGAGTTTAGGCAGTTGGTGTACATAATTGGTTTTGCAGATAGACATGAGTTTAAATTCCTTGAACCCAAGCTTTGACAGCTGTTTGGAAGCTTAGGGGTATGGAAGTAAGAGCCAATCTGGACCCTGTATTAATAAATGAAAACAGCAAGTAGGGGAATAGTACCAAGTCTTGAATGCCTGCCTGTACAACTGTGCTGTGACTATTAATTCTTCTAGTAAAGAATGTTTTTGGGGCATACACTGGACTAGAATTAGTAAAGTAGTAAATGTATTCTATATGAAGTTTCACTTATATCCTCTACAGCCACCTTTGACTAATTTTGTGTAGCAGGCAAGTTTCTGAGGTAAAAATTTTAACCGGTGATGGATTTTTCATATTCAAGATTATATTTTTGTTAAGACATGTATCTGATCAAAAACTACAAGGGCCAAGGCTAAGAATAAATATTCTGTTTGCTACTTCACTGAACTTCTTAAGAGTAAGTGGTAGTGATTTGGTTTTTAATTAAAATGAATAAAATAATTTCGAATTTTGAAACACTCTTTAAAGTCATGGAGATTCAAAGGCGTAATAAAGATTCGACTCCATTTCCAGTTTTTAAGTATCCATAGCAATCTGAGCATGCCTTTTTGTTTTGTTTTGTTTTTTGAGACAGAGTCTTGCTGTCACCCAGGCTGGAGTGCAGTGGTGTGATCTTGGCTCACTGCAACCTCCATCTTCCAGGTTCAAGCAATTCCTTGCCTTAGCCTTCTGAGTAGCTGGGATTACAGGCGCCTGCCACCACGCCTAGCTAATTTTTTTGTATTTTTAGTAGAGATGGGGTTTCACCATCTTGGCCAGGCTGGTCTTGAACTCCTGACCTTGTGATCCATCTGCCTTGGCCTCCTAAAGTGCTGGGATTATAGGCGTGAGACTGTAAGCTCCACAACGATGGGCGTGGTAACTGTCTCATTCCCTGCCTGGTCCCCAGTATTTACCTGTTGCTTGATTCAGTCACTGATGCTTGATAAACCTTTGTTGAATTAACACATGTTGCTACTTGGAGGGTTCTTTTAACTTCTGCTGCTGTTGTTGGTAGACATGCTTGTGCCTGTGCATTTGGGAGTCACGTACCAGATTCTATTACATTGAGACCTCTATTGCAACCATCACGGATGAACCTAGGCAGTGAACTTAACCTGAAGAGCCTTGGGTTCTTATCTGTATAGAAGTAGCTTTCTTTGTTCTTCTCTACAGCCAGAACTAGTGACTGTACAGGAGGTAGATCCCAGAAAAAACCTAGAGGAGGTCTCCATTTCCCCATGTCTCTACCTTCCATTTGCCTTCATCCTACCGACCTCCTGGCTTATTCCTTATTAGAGGGAGATATGCTTGCCCTAGGGATTTGTAGTAGTCATTGAGCCCCTTTAAGAATCATAGTAGCTGGACACAGTGGCTCACACCTATAATCCCAACACTTTGGGAGGCAGAGGCGGGCAGATCGTGAGGTCAGGAGTTTGAGACCAGCCTGGTCAAGATGGCTCAGGAAAGCCATTGACTTTTCTGCTTGCTGTAATTGGGTTAACCATATATTTTATATCTATATCTTAGAGTAGTCCTTGGTAAACATTTAAGGTAGCAGCTAGTTGTAGGGAATTTGGAGCAAGAACAGATTGCAATACATTTAAACCTTTGCTGCTTCAATTAGTCACTGGCGACCCCAAGCAGTTTACTTAAGGCCAGCAGCTTCAGGTCCTCATCTGTAACTCCTTCCTGGGGATGGTCTGAAGATTAAATGAAATTTTACTACTGAAAAGCCAGATCCTTATGGCAGGTCGACAGGTATTTAACCAGCAAGTATTCATCTTGCTACAAATGTACTTAATATTGATTTTTGTTAATATTATGTAGATTGAGTTTTAACAGTTGCTCTGCTGAAGAAGTAGCAGAAAGATACACTGGTTAGTGAAAGAAGCACTGGCCCCGAGTCAGATGGCCTGGGTCTAGATCTGGTCTTGTTCCCCCTGTGGTTATATGACCTTGGACAAGTTACTTAAATTCTGAGCTTCAGGGTACAATGAAGGCAATAGTAATAGCCTTGGGTGTCCCATGAGATAGGTGAGAAGCCCAGAAAGATATTGTTCAAGAAAGCTGTATGTACAATATGTATGTGTATGGTGGGACTGTTGCAGTGGGCACAAGAATGCTACCTCCATGTGATGTTAGAAATGGGACCAACAGTTCCTTCAGTGCCCCCGGATGAGAGGATGAGAGCCATCTGAGTGAGAATATTGGAAGTCATTGAAAGTGGCAAAGTCCCTCTCCCTTTTGCCCCTCAGAGATGAGCTCCATCTTCTTCTTTTTTTTTTTTTTTTGAGACGGAGTCTTGCTCTGTTGTTAGGCTGGAGTGCAGTGGCGCCATCTCGACTTACTGCAACCTCTGCCTCCCAGGTTCAAGCGATTCTCCTGCCTCGGCCTCCCGGGCAGCTGGGTCTACAGGCGCACACCACCACACTCAGCTAATTTTTGTATTTTGAGTAGAGACGGAGTTTCATCATGTTGGCCAGGATGGTCTCGATATCGTGACCTCGTGATCCGCCCACCTCAGCTTCCCAAAGTGCTGGGATTACAGGTGTGAGCCACCACTTCCAGCTAGGCCAGCTCCATCTTCGTTGTTTGCCCTGACCAATATGGAGATCCTTTCCCTTCCCTCCCCTCCTCCCCTCCCACTGCCTCCCTTCCCCGCCCACTCCTCCCTTCCCCCCTCCCCACTCCTCCCCTTCCCTCCTTCCCTCCCCACTCTTCCCCTCCCTTGTCCCCTTTCTTCCTTTCTTCTCTCTCTTCTTTCTTCCTCTTTCTCCTTCATTTTCCTCCTTCCTCCTTCTTTTTCCTTCTTTCTTCTTCTTCTACTTTGAGACATTTATTTACTTTCCCATAAGAACAAACATGAGTAGGCCAGGCACAGCAGCTCATGTCTATAATCCCAGCAGTTTGGGAGGCCAAGGTGGGAGGATCGCTTGAGCCCAGAAGTTCAAGACCAACCTGGGCAACATAGGGAGACCTCATCTCTACAAAAAAAATTTTTTTTTTAAATTAGCCAAGTATGGTGGCACATACCTGTGTGATTCCAGCTATGGGGGGAGGCTGAGGAGAGAGGATTGCTTGAGCTCAAGAGGTTAAAGCTACAATGAGCTGTGATCATGCCACTCCAGCCTGGGTAACAGAACAAGACCTTATCTCAAAAAATAATAATAAATCATGGATTGTTATGTCATGATCATGTAGTGGCTAAGTCTTATATCTCCTCAGGAAAATAGAGCATTGTTGAGTGCTAGAGACTCTATAGAGAACTTCAGTCTTTGGTCATAGCATTAATCTCTTTCCTTCTGATGTGAGCCCAGAGTTGCCTTTAAACCAATACTTTGACTATTTTAAGTAGCATCAACCTTTGTTACCTTTTTACCCAAAGTATCCTCCTTTGCTGTCTGCATCTTTTTAAATATAGATGCAGTGAATTTTTAAAACGAGATGGCATTTAAGGGTCACTTACTTCCTGTTTGCAGCCCTTATCCCTTAAGAAGAGTGGGAGGGGACCACCTGCAGAGCAGCAATGCCTGACAATCAAGTGAGACAATTCATTAAGTGTTGGAACAGTGAAAGCAGTAGGGCCACATGAGGTGTGTGCTCTCGGGTTGCATCTTTCTTGTGTACGCTGTGGGAGGTACAGGACGGGTTGCATCTTTCTTGTGTACGCTGTGGGAGGTACATGACGAAGAAATTGAGTGGTATATCTACTTTACCTCTTTTGTATCCAACCACCTTTTTACAAAAGATAACCTCTTTTGAGAGTTTATATGTTTGTTTATTGTTGTTGTTGATCTTTGGCGAAGCTTTTAGATAGAGTGTTTTAGGGGAGAAATACAAGTTTTATAGATTTTATTTCTTCTCACCATCTTAGAGACTTTTTGGCTTGCTTATGAATATAAAGCATGTCAGTATGCAACATTTATATTATTATTTAATTTATCTATGTTATCCTGTAGATTTGGTACTTTCATCTCTGCTGTCATTTCACTCATCCATAATCTCATGATCTTTAAGGAAGAGGTGTTTTTGTTGTTGTTTGTAACAGCTTTATCGAGCTGTTTTATGCTATTCACATAGCATACAATGCACCCAGTTAAAGTGTGAAATTAAATGTTTTTTACTATATGTACATAATTGTGCAGCCATCACAATCAGTTTTAGAACACAGGTTTTTTGCAATCATACCATATTTTGTGTCTTAAGGAACATAGAAGTATTTTAATGTACAGGCTTTAAGTCTGCAATAAGAAGATCAACTGCATAATAACAATAGTGGAATGGTAGTAGGGGACACACTTTATTTATTCTCTGTAATCAGTCAGCTCGTTATATAGAGAGGATCCTACTTATTTAACCTGTGCTCTTCAAAGTCACAGGAACAAAGTAGCCCAGGCTCTTGGGGCAAACCTCTGAACCCTGCTATAACTGTGATTAGAGTCCCCCTTGTTGGAGTAGGTTGATAAATCTACAGATCACAATGTTTTGCTATGGCATGTCTAGCCATGGGAGGACTAAGAGAGGTGAAAGAGGCTTCTTCTACTAGTAGTTCCTCACAGAGCTGCTATGATCTTAATTCTGTCACTTTTGCTCAGGAGTCTGAATGGAAGTACTTGGCACACAGCAGGCACTCACTAATGTGCAGAATGAAGTGAGAGGAGATATAGGAGAGCCAGGACTGGAAGCAACCATGGAAGCCTGGATACTAGACATCTAGAGTCATCTCTCATCTGGACATCTAGAATATCTTTCCCCTGGGGCTCCCTACTTCAATTTTATCCCATCTCCAAGCCTTTTTTACATAGCAACCAGAATGAGCTTTTTATAATCATAATTTAATCATGACTTTTCACTCCTTTAAACCTTTTGATTATGTTCTACTGCCCTTAGGATAATGGTCAAAGTCCTTAAAATTACCTAAATGACCCTTCATGTATTATGTACCTCTGCCTTAGCACTCCCTTCTCCCTTCATTATCTTGAGCTATTTCTCAGGATCATTATACATATGTTGCCTGGCTAATACCCACTTTTCCTTCAGATCTCAGCTTAATTGTGATATTTTTAAGAATCATTTCTTCATTGGAGTTTACACCTCCCCCATAGATTGTTGTCATAATACACATCTGCCATTCATCTGTGCCGTTAAATGCCAGTATAATGAAATAATGCTTTGTTTAATGTCCGTCTACTGTTACATGATAAAAATTCAGGAGGGCAATAACTGTGTCTTTCAGTTTACTGTATACACAATGCCTGACACCTAGTGGACATACATTAATTATTTTTTAATTAATGCATAAATAACTTATTATAGTGCATGAATGATTGAGAGGTGGCCCAAGAGGCCAGACACAGTAGCTCATGCCTGTAATCCTAGAACTTTGCAAGGCTGAGCTGGGAGGACTGCTTGAGGCCAGGAGTTTGAGACCAGCCTGGGCAATGTAGCGAGAACTTGTTCTCTTAAAACAATTTTTTTTTAATTAAAAAAAATTAAAAGTAAATAAAAAGAGAGGTGGCCTAGATGGGAAGACCTTTTATACCATTCTTTCACATATCCAGCTGTCCACCAGAGGGCACTTTGCACAGCTTTCTTTTTCTGCTTAGTTAAGAACACTCAAATAATAAATTTAGATTTGGCTGTTTAGAATAGCAAAAGTATTTTTTGGCACTAATAATACACTCAAGTTGTACTTAACCTTAGGCATGACCTGGTCCAACCCCATTTGTTTTGCAACACAGGAGAATCTAGGAGAGGTTTGGAAACTTTTTCAAGATACTTGACAATCGAGGGCAGAGCTCTCTTCATTGCACTTCCTTCCTGAGCCTTGCTGCTCATGCAGGGACTAATGTTTCTTCAAACCCTCTTTGTCCTTGAATTCCTTTTTCCATCGACCTAGGTTAGGAACTTCTGAAATTATAGTTCCCTTATCAAATTGCGTATATGTTTTTATATTTCAAATAATTTTTCAGGAGCATATACTGCATGGAGCAGGGGCACATCTGGAATTTATCAGGATTTTCTGGTATGCCTGTAGGTCATTTTGGACAGTCACTAAATGAGTTTGAAATTTTTCTGTGCTTTGTGCAGTTGTTTTGTTTTTCAAGTCATTGAAAAAGTTTTACATGAATACTTAACGTAAAAGTGAAAAGAAAAAGTATAATCCGGAGGTGTCAGTGTGACTTCCCTGGATTATATTTAATGAAGGCCAGGTGCAGGGGCTCATGCCTATAATCCTAATGCTTTAGGAGGCTGAGGTATGAGGATAGGTTGAGACCAGGAGTTCAAGACCAGCCTGGGCAACATAACAAAACCCTCATCTCTTCAAAAAAAAAAAAAAAAAATTTCTTTTTTAATTAACCAGGTGTGGTGGCACATGCCAGTAGTCCTAGCTACTTGAGAGACTGAGGCAAGAGGATTTATTGAGCCCGGGAGGTTGAGGCTACAGTGAGCCAGTCACCTAGGTTGGAGTTGTACCACTGAACTCCAACCTAGGTGACAGAGCAAGAGCCCATCTCTTTAATTTTTTTTATAATTTAGTAAAGATGTTTGGCAATTTTAGTGTTATGAAACTCTTTTTTTTTTTTTTTTTTTTGAGATGAAGTATTGCTTTGTCACCCAGGCCAGTGTGTAGTGGCGTGATCTCGGCTCACAGTAACCTCCGCCTCTGGGGGTTAGGCGATTCTCCTGTCTCAGCCTCCCAGCTAGCTGGGATTACAGGCACCTGCTACCACACCCAGCTAATTTTTTGTATTTTTTTTTAGTAGAGACAGGATTTCACCATGCTGGCCAGGCTGGTCTCAAACTCCTGACCCTCGGCAATCTGCCCATCTTGGCTTCCCAAAATGCTGGGATTACAGGCATGAGCCACTGTGTCCAGCCTCTGAAACATTTTGTTGTAAATGATATAGATAGGGCCAGGCACACTGGCTCACACCTGTAATCCCAGCAGTTTGGGAGGCCAAAGTGAAAGAATCGCTTGAGGCCAGGAGTTCAAGACCAGCCTGGGCAATATAGTGAGACCCTATCGCTATAAAAAATAAAAAAAATTAGCCGGCATAGTGGCACATGTCTATAGTCCCAGCTACTCAGGAGGCTGAGATGGGAGGATTGCTTCAACCCAGGAGTTTGAGTGCAATTAGCTATGAATGTACCATTGAACTCCAGCCTGGGTGACACAGTGAGACCCCACCTAAAAAAAAAAAAAAGACATAGGTATAATTCATGCCTTAGTTTTTACTTCTGAGGAAAAAAGTATTAGCATCTGGGGAAATAAATCAGTTAAGACTTACCTTATGCATATGTTATGGCTCATGTTCACTAGTTATTGTTCAATTGGTAGTTTGTCCCTGTATTGACAGTGTCAAGGTTGTATGATACTCAGCACATAATTCTCAGCATTTATTCCACCTCTGCATACGTGAGGCATATGTTATCCTCGTAAATAACAGAGGCTCCCTAGAACTCTAATAGAGAGGGGCGGTTACGGGCATGACCATTGGTATGTAAGTTGGGGATACATCCCATCTCAACTCGATCCCCACCTTCCAGAGCATCATTGCTGTAGTAAAAATAAGATTACTGGCTTAGGAATTGGGAGATCTGGGTCTATTCCTAGCTGTTTTCCAATTGTGGTATGACCTTGGGCAAGCTACTTAACCTTTAGAGGCTTGATTTCATTATCCTGAGGTAATAAGAACACCAGCCTAACTACCTCACACTTTATTGCACAGATAAACCATGACAGTTAAAGGAGTGCTCTGGGAAGTTATTAGGCTGTACAGACAGATATTGATTTGTATTATTGCTGAGCCTGACCTATTTAAATTGTGCTGTGGCCTAATCATACAGCCAAGGCTGATTGTTGGCTCCGTTTTTTCCCTTTTAAAGAATTTATTCAGTTCCACTAAGTATCCTTGATATAAGGAAAATGAAATAGTTGAAGTTGATACTTTAAAAGAAAAGTTAACTTATGTGCCAATCTGTCAACATATTCTGGTTGAATGTTAGTCAAGACACACATGTAAAGACTAAGTTCTTTTTATAGAGACAGATAACTGGGTACTTTTTTCATTTCAAGAATCGAAGACTTTTTTCACTTCAGTCTTGAAAGTGGTATTTTTACCAGTATCTTTTCTCTGATATTGAAAATATTTTGAACCTGAAGTGAAATACAGTTTAGGATTAATTTTGCTTGTATTCCTTTGAATAGTGTTTCTGTGAAAAACTGAGTTTAAAGTATTTAAACACAGTAAGAGCCCAAGATGGTACCTGTACTCATTCTTTTTGTTCTAATCGTATTTTTAGAAATGATGCCAAATGAACTCTTAAGATGTGAAAGCTTTGCTAAATTCAGTTTTTTTTAATGTGATGTAAGTCTAGGTCATTTACATATGAAAGATTTTTGTACTGTGAAAATGAGATCATTGAAAATGGGTAATCCTTTTACATGGCCGATTTCCTACCCCTTTGTCAACTCTGTATGGTCATGAGAAAATTTTTAAAGTGTGGAATCAGTTGAATCTCCCTTAACCTAGCAAAAACAAATGACTTGATAGATATGAACAATTTGTTTATAAAAATCTGAGGCAGTGCACCCCTCTGCCTCCCGCACAACCATAGTCTAGCTCAGCTTGGTCATGTTGTCTCCTAGAAATTTGTAAATCAGACGTTTATAACTTTAAATGGATCATGCAGTAGACATTGGTTATAGTTTCTCCAATTCATCCCATAGAAATATTTTTACTAGTACAAAGGATACTAGACTAGAATCAGCCAATCTGGGGTTTTAGTCTTGACTGTACCACTTGAAGGAAGGGTGTGTGTCTGTGTAAATGAAAGTGTTTTTGAAAACTGTAAAGCACTCTGTCAGTATACAGTAGCACTGGTAACACATTAATTTATGTGAAACCATGGATGACTAATATTTGAACTCTTCTAGAAGATGCTTATTAAAAACAATCTAATTGGAATTTGTGGTGACAAAGGGAGTTAAATATTTCAGGTAAAATCAGGGTAAAGTTGGTTGATTATTTGAGTTCTGTTTTTTTTTTAAAAAACCTGTCACTGACTTGAAGCTCATGTGAGTTCTTTTTTGTTGTTGTTGTTGTTGTTGTTTCAAGATGGAGGCTCGTTTTGTTGCCCAGGCTGGAGAGCAGTGGCACTGCAACTTCCACCTTCCAGGTTCTAGCGATTCTCCCACCTTGACCTCCTGAGCAGCTGGGATTACAGGTGCCCACTACCATGCTCAGCTAAGTTTTGTATTTTTAGTAGAGATGGGGTTTCTCCATGTTGGCCAGGCTGGTCTCAAACTCCTGACCCCAGGTAATCCACATTGGCCAGGCTGGTCTCGAACTCCTGACCCCAGGTAATCCACCCGCCTCAGCTTCCCAAAGTGCTGGGATTACAGGTGTGAGCCACTGTGCCTGGCCATATATGAATTCTTTAAACAGGAAGAAGTCTCAGCAGGCAGGTCTTCTCTACTCATATTCTAGGGAAAATGCCCCTAGAATTAGTTCCTCTATGTTTCTTAAAGTGTGCTCCATAAAACGTGAGGCTCCTGGGATTTTAATATCTATTTTATTTAAAAAATTTTGTTGCATCAAATGAGTTTAGAAATGCTTGTTTAAAGAAAGCTGGTTTATTCTATGGCATATTAGAATCTTTCATATACTAATCTTCATTGTGAAGACCCAAGAAGGAGGCAATATGCAATTTTTTACAAATTTGTTTTGATCATGGAAAAATGTGTCATTTCTTGGAAATAATGTTCTAGAGAACCCAGTTGAGAAAAACACTGTGTTCTCAGCTTCTTTCCTTCTTTCATGCTCAAATTCAGAAGGCTAATAAGCAGTTGATTGTTTTACCCTTTTAGTCCCTTGTTTCCAAGTGAGTCCCATCTACCATGTATTTTCCATCTACAGAGGGTTTGGGACAGGGCAAGGAAATAGCAACTGCATATCCATGGTAGTAGTGGGGCATTGAAGTTGTGGTTGATATTCCCTTTAGTATTTATAATTCTTTATCTTTGATTATTTGAGATTATCTGTCACATCTAAAATGTCTCCATATAAGAAGGAAAAATCATTTTTGAAATCACTATACCATTGACAAAGTATTACCTTGACTATTTTAGCTTCATGTTGGGAACCAGAGAGACTTTCAGTTTGCCAATCTGGGGCTTTCTAATGCTTTTTATTTAAAGAACATTGTGGCTGGGCATGGTGGCTCACACCTGTAATCCTAGCACTTTAGGAGGCTGAGGTGGGTGGATCATTTGAGGTCAGGAGTTAGAGACCAGCCTGGCCAACATGCTGAAACCCCATCTCTACTAAAAATACAAAAATTAGCCAGGTGGTAGTGGTACGTGCCTGTAATCCCAGCTACTCAGGAGGCTATGTCAGGAGAATCACTTGAGCCTGGGAGATGGAGGTTGCAGTGAGCCAAGATTGTGCCATCACACTCCATTGTGGTGACAGAGTGAGACCCTGTCTCAAAAAGAAAAAAAGGCATTGTGATAGCACATAATACTTGCTTTGAGTAGCTAGAACAGTCAGTTTTTTTTGTTTAATGACATGTTATCCACTGTACCATTCTTTGCAAGTACCTTAAGTACTTAACATATTTAATCTTTTTTTTTCTCTTTGTTTAGTGGACACATGCTGGGCATGAATTCACTAGACTACCAAAGGCTTTATATTTTTAGCCTACATGAAGATTAATATGACCCATATTTCCATTAGGAACCATACTAACAGAAATGCTGATAATAATGTACTTTGTTCCTGACCACAGCGGAAATATATACAATGACTCAATAGTAAAAGAAGTGAGGGTGAGATGGCCTGTTCTCAAACTATTTCTACTCCTATCCTTAGTCGGGAATCATACAACCCAGGCTTTATCTTGCTGCTTTTAGTGG
Source organism: Aotus nancymaae (assembly GCF_030222135.1). Lineage (NCBI taxonomy): Eukaryota > Metazoa > Chordata > Mammalia > Primates > Aotidae > Aotus > Aotus nancymaae. Next base: position 38,388,418 of record NW_026988421.1, read on the forward strand.
TCCCTACCTGACCTGGGTTGGAAGCGTCCTAGCTGTGTCTGTATCTATGTTTCACTTGACCCTAGAGGAAGCAACAGTCAGAAGTGAGTTCAAATACCATCTGAACTAATGCTACCTGGGCTTATTTTGAAGTACTGGGAGTCTCAGAGCGTTTGACTAGAAATATTTTTTTAAAGGGAGTTTGGGTCATCTAAAGGAAGATAAAGATCTTCTTTGAATGGAATAGAACCTTTTGTTGAGGCTCTCCTTCCAAGCCTTGACTTCTGACTCTCCTGTTCTTTTCTGTTTTTTTCTTGTCTCCTCTCTTGGAATTGTGATCATTTTTAATATGAATACTCTTTACAGTGATTTAAATATTCCTCGTTCCTGCTTATATTTGAATATAGAGGTTGTTTATGAGATAAAGAATTAGAAAAAAGTCCATTGCCTTTTTTCTAAATACTTAGTAAAACATTCAGATTCAACTCTTGAAGTCAGGCGTTAGAAGTTAGTTAGCAGTCTCTTGTTAAGTGCTTATTCCTACTTATAAGAGCTGGTTCAAACCCCTCATAGGCTAAGGGAAACAGAGGCTCCTGAGGTTGTGGTATAGCCAGGGTGCTCTGCCTCTCTATACCCTGAGGGGTGATGCCATGATAGTTATGCGTTTCACATTTTTAACGATTTTCTTGCCCTTTGTTCTCCATATGATATAATTTTTTACTACTTCCACTTGGTTTTCGGCTGATTTATACCCTTACCTCCAGCCCTGTTTCCAAGCAGCAATAACAGGAAACCAGACTGTGCCAGATACTGTCAGCCCGCCCCTCTGTGTTTCATGAAAACATTATCTTAAAGCTAAACAGAGCAGCACTCAGAACTCTTGCACTCCATAAACATATGGCAGAGGCATTAACGCAAAAGCCCTGCTATGGAAAAATAAGTAAGTTCTTAAACTGTGAGAGGGGCACAAAGATAATTTTAAAATCTGTCATCCCCTAGCACTTGAGAATGTGAAAAATGGTAAGTCTCATCCTTTGTAAGGTAAAAAGAAAATAAAATCCAATCTGTTTCCCCTCTGATTTTTAAAAATCTACCCTAGATTGCTTCTAAAATTAATAACTGTGGATTTGCTATATCTGAGAGTTTGTGGATAACTTTGTTGCTATGGAAAAGCTGTTTTCACATTGCCACTTTAATTTTCTAGACATCTGTCATCTGCTTTCTAAACAACAGGATTCCAGCTCATAGTTGAAAAACTAAAAATTTATTTTAATTTTAATATTTATTTATTTATTTATATTTTGAGATGGAGTCTCACTGTGTTACCCAGGCTGGAGTGCAGTGGCACAATCTCAGCTCACTGCAACCTCCGCCTCCTGAATTCAAGCAATTCTCCTGCCTCAGTCTCCCAAGTAGCTGGGATTACAGATGCCCACCACCATGCCAGGCTAATTTTTTTTTTTTTATGTATTTTTAGTAGAGATGGGGTTTCACCATTGTTGGCCAGGCTGGCTTCAAACTCCTGACCTCAAGTGATCCACCCACCTTGGCCTCCCAAAGTGCTAGGATTATAGGTGTGAGCCATTGCGCCTGGCCAAAATTTATGTTTAGACATTCTTTGTATTATCTGCTGCTGGAGGCCCTGCTTTAGTAACCAGAAGGACACCATATTTAGTGGGAATGTTAATGAGGTTACTGTGGTTTTTAGGCCTGGCTAGATGTACTCTATAACACATGCCAAGAAGATTATGATTACATTATGTTTAAAAGCTTTTAGCACACCAAATAAAATGGGCTTTCCAAGAAGCTATGTTGCTCTGGATGTTAGGAAATGGCCTCCTAAATCAGCCAGGGCCCTTTCATGGGGTGCCCAGGTTCACATTAAGGCCGGATCTGAAAACAGGTACACTTAAACTCAACCCTTAATTTTATCTATCTATCTATCTAATCTGTTTGTTATTTTTGGAGATGCCATTCAGGCTAGACTTGAACTACTGGGCTCAACTGCCTCAGCCTCCCAAGTAGCTGGGATTACAGGCACACCTCACCATACTCAACTCAACCCTTAATTTTAAAAACATTTTCCCCTTAAATAGTTCTAAAACCAAGTTTTTAGTGCTACTCTTTTCCTAGCCATTGCATAGTATATATTTTTTAAAAACAGAACTTTGATACATTATTACTGATCTCTGATTTGACTCTAAAGAGTCATAGTTTCTGGATTTTGGCTGAACTGGCTTTTTTTTTTTGTGATGAGGTCTCACTGTATCACCCAGGTTGGAGTGCAGTGGTGCAGTCTTAGCTCACAGCAGCGCCTGCCTTCCAGACTCAAGTGATTCTCCCACCTCAGCCTCCTGAGTAGCTGGGACTACAGATGTGCACCATGATGCCTGGCTAATTTATGTGTTTTCAGTAGATATGGGGTTTCACCATGTTGCCCAGGCTGGTCTGGAATTCCTGAGCTGAAATGATCTTCTCACCTCAGCATTCCAAAGTGCTGGAATTACAGGTGTGAGCCACCACACTAGCCGAGCTGACATTTTAAAGGACAGGCAAAACCCAGGTGTGAGTTTAAACTATGACTTGAACTGATTCTAAATGGGCTCATGTTAAAGCACTTAGTCCCAGATGTACTGTTTATGGAGCCATTGTAGTTTAAATGTAATTTATTATTCTCCCACCTCAGCCTCCTGAGTAGCTGGGACTACAGATGTGCACCATGATGCCTGGCTAATTTATGTGTTTTCAGTAGATATGGGGTTTCACCATGTTGCCCAGGCTGGTCTGGAATTCCTGAGCTGAAATGATCTTCTCACCTCAGCATTCCAAAGTGCTGGAATTACAGGTGTGAGCCACCACACTAGCCGAGCTGACATTTTAAAGGACAGGCAAAACCCAGGTGTGAGTTTAAACTATGACTTGAACTGATTCTAAATGGGCTCATGTTAAAGCACTTAGTCCCAGATGTACTGTTTATGGAGCCATTGTAGTTTAAATGTAATTTATTATTCTTATTTGAGGTGCTGTGTTCCCTTAGATTTTCTCAGACCTCAGGAATTTGTCTAAAAAAAAAATAGTGAACTGGGGTTGAACTTCTCCTCTATTGATCAGAAATAATAATCCTTTTAGAAATGCTTTTTGGCCGGGTGTGATGGCTCATGCCTGTAATCCCAGCACTTTGGGAGGCTGAAGCAAGATCACTTGAGGCCAGAAGTTCGAGACCAGCCTGGCCAATATGGTGAAACCCCATCTCTACTAAAAATACAAAAATTAGCCGGGCATGGTGGCACATGCCTGTAATTCCAGCTACTTGGGAGGCTGAGGCACCAGAATCACTTGAACCCGGGAAGTGGAGGTTACAGTGAACCAAGATCATGCCACTGCACTCCAGCCTGGGCAACAGAGTGAGACTCTGTCTCAAAAATAAAATTAAAAATTAAAAAATAAATACTCTTCTCTTTGTAGCATTCTAAATATATTATTCCTTTTACCATCTTCTCTCTCTCTCTTTTTTTTTCTTTCTGTTGCTGTAACATCCTTTTACCATCTTCTCTAGCCACTCATCTAAGGCTTCACATCAGTCCATCTTATCCTTAGCGGTTACAATAAATTACATGTATTCTTCATCATCTTTGGGTATAGTCATCTCCATTAGGCTTATGGGTATGAGTCCAAGTGTCTCTCGGTAGGTAGTTCTTGTTTCCTGTGCCTGCAAGGTCCTTTGAAACAGAGAGTCAGCTTAATGATGTGATCAGCTCTGCATGGGACTCTAGTATTTGAGCTTTAATAGTAATATAGATCAGTAACGTGATCCCACTAGATTGGTATGTTTAAAGTGTCATAGCTTAATGATATTCCGGGTGATTTTGGTGGTTAACAGATAAGCCAGTTTTTATTTTGTTATATATTTCTTGGGAAAAATAGAGTCAATTTGGATAATCTATTAAAATATTAGGTATTAGGATAGATGGCATTGGGATAAGGCAAAAACCAGAAATGGTTTTGGGAATGCTTTTCAGAAACTCTTTTACAGACCATAAGTAATTTTAGGGAAGAACTTTGTCTTGGGCTACAATTTATTTCAGTTTTAATATGGTGGCTGACAAGGAATAGGCACTCTGTAAATATTAGTCATGTAGGTGATCCACTTGAGCCAAAATAATCACCCTTTAGTATGAGGCAACCTAAACACTGTAAGAAGTAGCTTCATGTAGCTACTTCTCTTTTGTTGATTTTTTTTTTTTGGTTCCTATGTCCTTTTATTCTTCAACAATTTTTTTATTTTTATTTTTTATTTTTGTTGGTAATTTTAGCTGGGATTCTGGGATTACAGGTATGTGCCACCATGTCTGGCTTTTGTTTGTTTGTTTGTTTGTTTGAGACAAGGTCTCACTCTCTTGCTCAGGCTGGAGTGCAGTGGCGTGATCTCAGCTCATTGCAACCTCCGCTTCCCAGGTTCAAGTGATTTTCCGGCCTCAGCCTCCCAAGTAGCTGGGATTACAGGTACCCACCACCACACCCAGCTAATGTTTGTATTTTCAGTAGAGATGGGGTTTTACCATATTAACCAGAGTGATCTCAGATTCTTGACCTCAAGTGATCTGCCTGCTTCTGCTTCCCAAAGTGTTGGAATTACAGGCCTGAGCCACTGTGCCCAGCCAAGTTTTTTATACATAGTAGGTGTAGATAGTAGATGTTTTGATACATGCATGCAATGTGAAACAAGCACATCATGGAGAATGGGCTATCCATACCTCAAACATTTATCCTTTGACTTACAAACAATCCAATCACACTCCTTATTTTAATATACAATTAAGTTATTACTGACTATAGTCACCCTGTTGTGCTATCAAATAGTAGGTCTTATTCATTCTTTCTGATTTTTTGTACCCATTGTCCATCTTCACCTCCTGCTGTCCCCACAGCTCTCCACTACCTTTCTCAGTCTATTCTTCTACTCTCTATGTACATGAGTTCAATTGTTTTGATTTTTAGATCCCACAAATTAGTGAGAGCATGTGATGTTTGTCTTTCTATATCTGGCTTAATTCACTTAACATAGTGATCTCCAGTTCTATCCATGTTGTTGCAAATGGCTGAGTCTCATTTTTTATGGCTGATTGGAACTGCGTTGTGTATATGTTGGCTGGAGTACAATGCCACGATCTTGGCTCACTGAGGTTTCTGCCTCGTGGGTTCAAGCAATTCTTCTGCCTCAGCATCCTGAGTAGCTGGGATTATAGGCATCTGCCACCATACCCGGCTAATTTTTCTATTTTAGTAGAAATGGGGTTTCACCATGTTATCTATGCTGATCTCGAACTCATGACCTCAGGTGATCCGTCTGCCTTGGCCTCCCAAAGTGCTGGGAATACAGGTGTGAGCCACCGCACCCAGCCCATTCATCCGTTGATGGACACTTAGGTTGCTTCCAAATCTTAGCTATTGAGAACAGTGCTGCAACCAACATAGGAGTGCAGATATCTCTTCGATATACTGATTTCCTTTCTTTCAGGTATATACTAAGCAATGGGATTGCTGGATCATACAGTAGCTCAATTTTTAGTTTTCTAAGGAAACTCCAAACTGTTTACCATGGTGGTTGTACTAATTTACACTCCTACCAACAGTGTACAAGGATTCCCTTTTCTCCACATCCTCCCCAGCATTTGTTATTGCCTGTCTTTTGGATATAAACCATTTTAACTGAGAAAATATTTCATTATATTGATTTGCATTTCTCTGATGATCAGTGATGTTGAGCACCTTTTCATATTCCTGTTTGCCATCTGTATGTCTTCTTTTGGGAAATGTCTGTTCAAATATTTTGCCCATTTTTTTATTAGATTGTTAGATTTTTTCCTATAGAGTTGTTTGAGCTCTTTACATATTCTGGTTATGAATCCTTTGTCAGATGGGTAGTTTGCAAATATTTTCTCCCATTCAGGTTTGTCTCTGTTGATTTTTTTTTTTTTTTTTTTTTTTTGTGAGACAGAGTCTGGCTTTGTCACCAGGCGCCAGGCTGGAGTGCAGTGGCGCAATCTCGGCTCACTGCAACCTCCGCCTCCTGCTTTCAAGCAATTCTCCTGCCTCAGCCTCCCGAGTAGCTGGGACTACAGGCACGTGCCACCACACCCAGCTAATATTTGTATTTTTAGTAGAGATGGAGTTTCACCATGTTGGCTAGGCTGGTCTCGAACTCCTGACCTCAAGTGATCCGCCTGCCTCGGCCTCCCAAAGTGCTGGGATTACAGGCATGAGCCACAGCACCCGGCCTCTTTGTTGATTTTATCCTTTGCTATGCACAAGTTTTTTAACTTGATGCGATTCCATTTATCCATTTTGCTTTGGTTGTCTGACTGTGGGGGTATTGCTCAAGAAATTTTTGCCAAGACCAGTGTCCTAAAGATTTTTCCCAGTGTTTTCTTTTAGTAGCTTCAGAATTTGAGGTCTTAGATTTGAGATTTTAATCTATTTTGATATATATATATATATATAATCTCTCTCTATATATGTATATCTATATATAGAGAGGTTTTATATATATATATAACATTAAAAATGTAATATATACATTAAAAACCTATAACATCTCTCTCTATACACACACACACACACACACACAGAGAGAGAGAGAGAGAGAGAGAGAGAGAGAGAGAGAGACAGGGTTTTGCTCTGTCATCCAGGCTAGAGTGCAGGGGCATGATCTTGGCTCACTGTAACCTCCGCCTTCCAGGTTCAAGCGATTCTCATGCCTCAGCCTCCCAAGTAGCTGGGATTACAGGTGTGTACCACCATACCTGGCTAATATTTTTGTATTTTTAGTAGAGATGGGGTTTTGCCATGTTGCCGAGGCTGGTCGCAAATTCTCAACTTGAAGTGATTCACCCATCTCTGACTCCCTAAGTGCTAGGATTACAGGAGTGAGCCACTACACCCAGCTGAGGGTTTTTATCATGAAGCATGTTGAATTTTATCAAATACTTTTTCAGCATCAAGTGAAATGATAAGATGGTTTTTATCCTCCATTCTGTGATATGATTGACTGATTTTTGTATGTTGAAGCATTTTTGCATCCCAGGGATAAATCTCAGTTGGTCATGATGAATCATCTCTGTAATGTATTAAATAAATTGGTTTGCTAGTATTTCGTCAAAGATTTTTTAATTAATATTCATCAGAGATATTGGCCTGTAGTTTTCTTTTTTTTTTTTAATGTGTCTTTGGTTTTGGTAGCAGGATAATACTGGCCTCATAGAATGGGTTTGGAAGAATTCCCTTCTCCTCTATTTTTTGGAATAGTTTGAGTGGCATTGCTATTAGTTCTTCTTTAAATGTTTTGTAGAATTCAGCAGTGAAGTCATTGGGTCCCAGGCTTTTCTTTACTGTGAGATTTTTTTTTTTTTTTGATGGAGTCTCACTCTGTTGTCCAGGCTAGAGTGCAATGGCGCAATCTTGGCTCACCGCAACCTCTGCCTTCCAGGTTCAAGTGATTCTCCTACCTCAACCTGCCAAGTAGCTGAGTGTCTACCAACGTGCCTGGCTAATTTTTGTATTTTTGGTAGAGACAGGGTTTCACCATCTTGGCCAGGCTGGTCTCAAACTCCTGACCTCAGATGACCCACCCACCTCAACCTCCCAAAGTGCTGGGATTAGAGGCATGAGCCACTGCACCCGGCCCTAATGTGAGAGTTTTTATTGCGGCTTCTATTTCATTTCTTGTTATTGGTCTGTTCAGGTTTTGGATTTCTTCCTGATTCAAGGATGTCTTCCTTGGTAGATTGTATTTTTCTAGGACTTTATCCATTTCTTCTAGGTTTTCCAATTTGTTGGCATATAGTTGCTCATAGCAACCACTGATGATCCTTTCAGTTTCTGCAGTATCAGTTGTAATGTCTCATTTTAATTTCTGATTTTATTTATTTGAATCTTCTCTTCTTCTTAGTCTGGCTAAAAGTTTGTCAGTTTAACTTTTCAAAAAACCAACTTTTTGTTTCATTGTATTGTCTTTTTCATTTCAGTTGCATTTTATTTCTGCTCTGATCTTTATTTTTTTTCCTTCTATTAATTTTGGGTTTCATTTCTTCTAGCATTTCTAGTTCTCTAAGTTTCATCATTAGATTGTTTATTTGAAGTTTTTTGTCGTTTTTGATGTAGGCTTTTGCTATAAACTTTCCTCTTAGTACTGCTTTTGCTGTATCCATAGGTTTTAGTAAGCTGTGTTTTCATTATCTTTGTTTCAAGAAAATTTTCACTTTTCTTCTTAATTTCTTCATTGATCCACTGGTCATTCAGGAGCTGTATTGCTTAATTTCCTGTTTTTTTGTTTTTTAAATTACGGAGTTTCACTCTTGTCACCCAGGCTGGAGTACAGTGGCATGATAGCTCACTGCAACCTCCACCTTCCAGGTTCAAGCAATTCTCCTGCCTCAGCCTCCCAAGTAGCTGGGATTACAGGCATGTGCAACCATACCCAGCTAATTTTGTATTTTTAGTAGAGATGGGGTTTCACCATGTTGGCCAGGCTGGTCTTGAACTCCTGACCTCAAGTGATCAGCCCGCCTTGGCCTCCCAAAGTGCTGGGATTACAGGTGTGAGCCACTGTGCCCGGCCCTTGTATTTGTATAGTTTCCAAAATCCCTCTTGTTATTAATTTGTAGTTTTATTTCATTGTGGTCACAGAAGGTGCTTGATATTATTTCAATTTTTTGAATGTTTTAAGATTTACTTTGTGACCAAACATATGGTTTATCCTTGAGGATGATCCATGTGCTGAGGAAAAGAATGTGTCTTCTGTAGCCAGTGATGAAAGTGGGGTGTTGAAGTCTCCAACTATTATTGTATCAGGACCTATCTTTCTCTTTAGCACTAATAATATTTGCTTTATGTATTTTGGTGCTCCAGTATTGGGTGCATATATATATATATATACACACACACACACACACATATACACACACACATATATATGTCTGCGTGTGTATATAATTTATTTATTTATATAAATATATATTTTTGAGATGGAGTCTTGCTCTGTCACCCAGGCTGGAGTGCAGTGGTGTGATCTCGGGTCACTGCAACCTGCACCTCCGGGGTTTAAGTGATTCTCCTGCCTCAGCCTCCTTAGTAGCTGGAATTACAGGTATTACTGCCACCATGCCTGGCTAATTTTTGTTGTTGTTGTTGTTGTATTTTTTAATAGATACAGGGTTTTGCCATGTCAGCCAGGCTGGTCTTGAACTCCTGACCTCAGGTGATCCACCCACCCACCTTGGCCTCCCAAAGTGTTGGGATTACAGGTGCTAGCCACCATGCCTAGCCCAAATATATATTTAAAATTGCTATATCCTCTTGTCAATTTAACAATTTATCATTATCATTATATAGTGATATAATATCATTACATAGTGACCTTTGTCTCTGTTTTGAGTTTCTTCAACGCAGCTATTTTGAATTCTCTGTCTGAAAGGTTGAAAGGTCATATGTCTCTGTTTCTCCAGGATTGGTCTCTGGTGCCTTATTTAGTTTATTTGGTGAGGTCATGTTTTCCTGGATGGTATTGATGTTAGTACATGTTCTTTGGTGTCTGGGCATTGAAGAGTTAGGTATTTATTGCAATCTTCACGATTTGGGCTTATTTACACCTGTCCTTCTTGGGAAGGCTTTCCAGATATGTGAAAGGACTTGGGTATTGTTTTCTAAGCTGTTTCTGCTTTAGGGGGCACCCAAGCCTAGTAATGCTGTAGTTCCTGCAGACTCGCAGAGGTACAGCCTTGATGGTCTTGGGCAAGATCTGGGAGAATTCTCGGCATTACCAGGAAGAGATTCTTTTTGTCTTTTTGTTTTTTCCCTTTTTGTGGAGAACGGGGTCTCACTATATTGCCCAGGCAGGTCTTGAACTCCTGGGCTCAACCTATCCTCTCGCCTCTGCCTCCCTAAGAGCTGGGATTACAGGCGTGAGCCACAGCGCCCAGCACCAGGAAGAGGTTCTTGTTCTCTTCCCTTAGTTTCTCCCAAACAAAGAGTCTCTTTGTTCTGAGCCATCTAAAGCCGGGGGTGGAGTGACACAAGCACCCCTGTAGCCACCACCATTCTGACCGTGCTGGGTCCGACCTGAAGCCAGCAAAGTACTGGCTCTCACCTAAGGCCTGCCGTAACGACTCCCTGGTTACTGCGTATGTTCACTCAAGGCCCTGGGGCTCCACAATCAGCAGATGGCAAAGGCAGTCAGGCTTGTGTCTTTCCCTTCAGGGTGGCAAGGTTCCCCAGGCCCCCAGATGGACTCAGACGTGCTCTCCAGGCATCAGTTACTAAAGTCAAAAACCTTAGAAGTCTACCTGGTGGTTTATTGTATTGTGACTGAGCTGGCACTCAAACCACAATTGCAGTCTTTCTCACTCTTCCCTCTCCTTTCCAAAGGCAGAGGAGTCTCACTTTTTAGCCACCGCCACCCCAGGCCATGAGAAGTGCTGCCAGACTGCCTCCAGCATCCCTTTAAGGCCCTAGGGCTCTCAAGTCCACTCATGGTGAACACTGTCTGGCCTGCACCCCATCTTTCAGGGTGCTGGGCTCCCCTCTGGCCCAGGGCAGGTCCAGAAATGCCATTCAAGAGTTAAGTCCTGGAGTTGGGGACCCCAGGAGGCTGCTTAGTGCTCTACGTAACTGTGGCCTTGCTAGTACCTGAAGCCAGCAAGTCTCAGAGGCTCAGCCAAGGACCTCAAAGCAGTACCTGGGTATTGCTGCTGGTTATTCAGGGCCCAAGGGCTCTTGAGTTAGCAGGTGATGAATGCTGCCAGGACTGAGTCTCTCCTTCAAGGCAGCGGGTTCCCTTCTGGCCCAAGGTGTGACTAGAAATGTCACCTGGGAGCTAGGGCCTGGAAAAGAGACTTCACAATTCTGACTGTGCCTTGTCCTTCTGTGGCTGAGCTGGCATCCAAGATGCAAGACTTGCCCTTCCCACTTTTCCTCTTCTCTCCTCAGACTGAAGGAAGAGGTCTCTTTTGGAGCCATGAGCTGTGCAGCCTGGGGTTAGGGCAGGGGTAATGCCAGCACTCCCTTGGCTGATGCCTCAGTAGGCCATGTGCTCCCACCAGTCCACTGTCTCTGGGCCTAGTTCAGCACTAGGACTCCCTCAGTGTTGCAGTCCCTACGGCCTAGACTGACTTTCAAGTTGATTTGGAGACACAGCACGTGTAGCCACAGTGGTGAGGTTTGGGGGAGCTCAAGTTCCCACTGCTGGAATCAGAGATTCCCCTCAAGCTGGGCTGGTTTAAATGCTTTGTGATTCAGGACTATTCTATCTCTTCAGTGCCTCTTTCAGCAATATGAAGATAAAACCAGGTACTATGAGGGCCCATCTGATATTTGGTTCTTCTAAAGGTGTTTTTTTCTGTGTAGATAGTTATTAACTTTGTGTTCTTGTGGGGCAGGGGGTGGGTGGAGGTGGATCGGTGGAGATGTCTGTTCTTCTGTCTTGCTCTGCCTCTCTCTTTTTTTTTTTTTTGAGACGGAGTTTCGCTCTTGTTACCCAGGCTGGAGTGCAATGGCGCGATCTTGGCTCACCGCAACCTCCGCCTCCTGGGTTCAGGCAATTCTCCTGCCTCAGCCTCTTGAGTAGCTGGGATTACAGGCATGTGCCACCATGCCCAACTAATTTTTTGTATTTTTAGTAGAGATGGGGTTTCACCATGTTGACCAGGATGGTCTCGATCTCTTGACCTCGTGATCCACCCGCCTCGGTGCTCTGCCTCTCTTTTGTTGATTTAAATTTGGAAATACGGTTTGACTGTTGGTGTTTGAAAGGCCGTAGTAGCTAACTTGTACATCTGTTTGTAGATACTCACGGTGTATGTCTTGTCTTTGGGCAAGCCTCTGCCCTTCAGATAACCCCTCATAAACAGGAGCTGGAGCAGCTCTGCAGGAACAGCACCACACACCCATCGGGAAGACTGCCCTCTGGAAGCTTTCAGGAAAGGCCTCTGAGAGCACAGTAGCAATCCAAAAGCCACATTCTTTGTTTATTTTTACTATTATTATATATATATTATATTTTTGAGACAGGGTTTCACTGTGTCACCCAGGCTGGAATACAATGACACTATCTTGGCTTACTGCAGCCTGTCTCTTGGGCTCAAGGAATCCTCCTGCTTCAGCTTCCCAAGTAGCTGGGACTACAGGTGCACACCACCATGCATCGTAATTTTGTTGTTGCTGTTGCCCAGGCTAGTCTCAAACTCCTGGGCTCAAGGGATCCTCCTGCCTCAGTCTTCCAAGGTGTTGAGATTCCAGGTGTGGGCCACTGCACCCAGCTTACTTTTTTCCACTGTATTAAGAGTCATATCTGTTGGTATTTAATGTGCAGCTCTTCGCAAACTTGATTTTCTTGCTTTCCAGGCAAAATGAAAATGATTGGAAATTGCAAACTTAAAAGAGGTGTTTGGAAGGTGTTTCAGATATGATAGCAGACCACCAGATTTTGAAGGGAGCCGACAGAAAAAGTGAAAACTCTACTGCATTGTATTACTTGGCATTCCTCATGAAGAATGTTCATGATGTCTCCTGTTTAAGAGAGGGTAGGGGACTAGTACATTTTAGCAAAATTTTCATCAAAAAACATCCAACATTCAAGATATTTTGGCACTGAAAAGGAGAAGTGCCTGGTTTCTAGAAAAATAATTTGAGGTATATGTTATTCCATAAGAAAGCTGGTAAATAAGGCATCACTGTGTGCCTCTGGCCGAGAGGCAGTCAGGAAAGTCTTCATGATATATCTTCTGAAGTACTGTGTTGACAAGATTCCTCAAAGCCCCTCAGCCAGTAAGGAGTGTGGTTACCAAGCTTGGTTGGAAGCCTGAATAGACAGAAGGTGCTGTTTTATTAATACTGCATTTTCAAATGTTAGCACAGATGTGTTACTTGACCTCACATATGTCCGTTCAGCATTTTACAGCTTGCAATAGATACTTGTATCCATCATTCCACTTGGTCCTAACGTCCCCATGTAATGGAAATCTCTTCTCATCAACTGATGGAGCACTAATTAAGTCTTTTTAATGGCTACATGATATTCCATGGGAGTAGATATACCATATTTTATTCAACTGTTTCCCTGTAGATAGACATTTACTTTGTTTGATTTTTTGCCACTATGGACAAGTCTTGCAATACATATATTTTACATCTATCTTCACATCTGGTGGTTGTATTTCCAAGCATTGTGATTACAACAGGAACAATCTCCAGCAGTGGGATTTTTGGGTTGAAGGGTATATGTATTTTTAATTTGAATAATTTGCTAGTTGGCGTTTCAAAAATGTTGTAGCAGGCATGTGGTGGCTCATGCCTGTAATCCCAGCACTTCGGGAGGCCAAGGCAGGTAGATCACCTGAGGTCAGGAATTTGAGACCAGTCTGGCCAACATGGTGAAACCCCACATCTACTGAAAATAAAAAAATTAACTGGGCATGGTCGTGGGCACCTATAATCCCAGCTACTTGAGAGGCTGAGGCAGGAGAATTACTTGAACCCAGGAGGTGGAGGTTGCAGTGAGCTGAGATTGTGCCATTGCACCCCAGCCTGGGCGACAAGAGCGAGACTCCATCTCAAAAAAAAAAAAGTTGTAGCAATTCATATTTCTATCAGCAAATGATGAGAAATAGTTATCACTCTTTTAAATGTTTGCCAGTCTGATGAGAATAAAATAGCATCAATTTTTTTCCTGACTAATAAATACGAACATCTTTTTTTTTTTTTTTACTTTTTTCTTTTCCTGGGGCCAAGTAGCCATCTTTTTTTAAAAAAAAAAGAGCCAGGGAAATGGCCAGGCACAGTGGCTTACACCTGTAATCCCAGCACTTTGGGAGGCTGAGGCAGGCAGATCACAAGGTCAGGAGATCAAGACCATCCTGGCCAACATGGTGAAACCCTGTCTCTACTAAAATACAAAATTAGCTGGGCATGGTGGTGTGCGCCTGTAGTCCCAGCTACTCAGGAGGCTGAGGCAGGAGAATTGCTTGAACATAGGAGGTGGAGGTTATAGTGAGCCGAGATCGCGCCACTGCACTCCAGCCTGGCACCTGGTGACAGAGCAAGACTGTCTCCAAAAAAATAAAAATAAAAAAGAAAGCCAGGGAAACAGTATGCTGCCCAGGCTGGTCTTGAACTGCTGGGCTCAAGTGAGCCTCTCACCTCAGTCTTCTGAGTAGCTGGGATTACAGATGCTTTCCATCACAACCAGCTAATGCACTTGTATATGAATTCTTATATGAATGATTCTCTATGCATTTCCCCATTGAACTGTATATCTCCAAAGAAGATATACAAATGGGATAATAGGCACATTAAAAAAAAAATGCTAAATATCATCAGTCATTAGAGAAATGCAAATCAAAACCACAGTGAGATATTATTTCACACCTACCAAGATGGCTGTAGTCACAAAAATGAGAAACAAATATTGGTGAATATGCAGAAATTGGAACACTGGTACTTTACTGGTAGGAATATAAAATGGTACAGCTGCTTTGGAAAACAATTTGGTAGTTCCTCAGAGAGTTAAACATAGAATTGCCATATGCTCAAGTAGTTCCACCTCTAGGTATATAGCGAAAATCATTGAAAACAAGTACTCAAACCAATATAAATACATGCATGTTCATAGCAGCCCTATTCACAATAATAGCCAAAAAGTGGTAACACCCAAATGTCCATCAATAGATGAATGGATAAACAAAATGTACTGTGTGTACACACACACATGCAGTGGAATATTATTTAGATATACATAAAAAGGAATAAAGTACTTCTGCATGCTACAGTGTAGATGAACCAAATGAGGCTGGGCGCGGTGGCTTACGCCTGTAATCTTATCACTTTGGGAGGCTGAGGCGGGAGGATTGCTTGAGCCCAGGAGTTCAAGACCCAGCCTGGGCAACATAGTGAGACCTTATCTCTTAAAAAAGAAAAAGAAGGCTGGGCGCGGTGGCTCACACCTGTAATCCCAGCACTTTGGGAGGCGGGTGGATCACGAGGTCAAGACATCGAGACCATTCTGGCTAACATGGTGAAACCCCATCTCTACTAAAAATACAAAAAGTTAGCCGGGCGTGGTGGCATGTGCCTGTAGTCCCAGCTACTCGGGAGGCCAAGGCAGGAGAATTGCTTGAACCCGGGAGGTGAAGAGTGCAGTGAGCCGAGATTATGTCACTGCACTCCAGCCTGGGCACAGAGAGAGACTCTGTATAAAAAAAAGAAAAGAAAAGAGAAAAGAAAGAAAATCATGATAAGTGAAATAAGCCAGACATACAAGGTCTTATATTATGTGATTTTTTTTTTTTTTGAGACAGTTTCACTCTTGTTTCCCGGGCTCGAGTGCAGTAGCATGATCTTGGCTCATTGCAACCTCCACTTCCGGATTCAAGCGATTCTCCTGCTTCAGCCTCCCAGGTAGCTGGGATTACAGGTGCTTACCACCACATCTGGCTAATTTTTTGTATTTTTAGTAGAGACAGGGTTTCACCATGTTGGTCAGGCTGGTCTGGGGAACTCCTGACTTCAGGTGATCCACCTGCCTCAGCGTCCCAAAGTGCTGGGATTACAGGTGTGAGGCACCATGCCTGGCCTGATTTCATTTTTATGAAATATCCAGAATACATAAATCTGTAGAGACAGAAAGCAGATTGGTGTTGTCAGGGGCTGGGAAGTAGGGGGAGGGGAGTAACTACTTAGTGGGTGCAGGATTTCCTTTTGAGGTGAAGAAAATGTTTTGAAACTAGATAGAGGCAGTATTTGCACACATTGTGCATGCATTAAATGCCACTGAATTTTTGACTTTAAAATTGTAATTTTATGTGAGGAAAGAAAAAGGAAAGAAAGGCTGGTTCTCACTGGGTGCATGAAATGTTCAGGTGAACTGAAGAAGTGTAGGGAAGGCAGTTAAAGTGGGAAGAGAAATGAAAGTAAAAACAGACCGGTTTGCTGGGTGTGGTGGCTCATGTCTGTAATCCCAGCACTTTGGGAGGCCCAGGTGGGTGGATCATGAGTTCAGTAGTTTGAGACCAGCCTGACCAACATGGTGAAACCCCATCTCTACTAAAAATAAAAAAATTAGCCAGGCATGGTGGCGCTTGGAATTACAAGAGCACTCGTAATTCCAACTACTCAGGAGGCTGAGGCAGGAGAATTCCTTGAACCCAGGAGTGGGAGGTTGCAGTGAGCTGAGATCACGCCACTGCACTCCAGCCTGGGCAACAGAGCGAGACTCTGTCTTAAAAAAAAAAACCCGACTAATTAGAGTTTGAGTTAGGGAGTCACTGGGAGAGAGATTGGGTAAATCATGAAGGCTCTGGCTTATATTTAATATTTGAGACATAGGAGAGAGGGCATGCCCTATTTACTAAGGTGGCTGAACTTAATCCTTAGCCCTATAGGCAATGGAGAATGAGTGGCTTTTGACCAGGAGAGGAACACTGTGAGATGAATTATTAAATATCAATAAGTATCTAGGAGATTTGAACCAAGCAAAGAAGGCCTGGAGCTTGGTGCCCAGGGTATAGGCCAATGATACCGAACGCATCTAGGCACAGGTCGTGGTGGCCTAGAGAGGAAGCAGTAGAGCAATAGCCATGCTCAGTGCTGTGGACATGCCACACACTGTTTTATATGCTTTGATTCATATAGATTGACTCTTCAGAGCAACTCTATCAAATAGAAACTGTTTCTCCTCAAGGTGCAGGTCTGGAGAAACAGCCTCAGAGTGACTGAGAAACTCGCCTAAAGTTGCACAGCTAGTAACATGACCTAGATTTGAACTCAAACAGACTGACTCCAGAGCTGCTGAAATTTTGATTATGAGGCAAAAATGAATGTGAGAGATTGTTTTGCTGCCTACTAACCAGCTTGTGAGGTTGAGGAGGGGGAGGCTGAGGAAGGGGCAGCAAAGCCAGAGTGAAGACATTTTCCCCCTAGGTAATCAAAGGCTGGTGTAGGTCTTGTCAGGTGGGCCTTCACTCAGGATCTCTTGCTGGCAGATGGACTTGGAGACTAGAGCTCATGGCTAGAGAGAAAACTTCAGGAGGCTAGCAAAGGGGCTTTCAGCAGGGAAGGAGAGCCAGGAAAGTCCCACTCCCCTCGCTTCCTACCTACTGCCCCTCCCGTGTACCCCGCTCGCACCCTGCCAGGCCCTCCCAGCCACATCCACAGGCGCCCGCGTTGTCAGGTGGTTAGGTGGTTAGCGCCTCTCAAACGGCCACCTGCCCTTGTCTCCACAAGCCACAGGGCTGGCTCTTCCCAGGATGGTACTGGAGGTGTGGGAGGCGCCCACCACAGATTCCACCTTCTCGCCAGTTCCTAATGTTTGGGATGAAAAAATTAAAGTTAATGATGTTTCTTTTCTAAGGTTCTAGGAAAGGAAAGTGGGTGAGAATGTGGTAACTTTTTTCTTCTTTTGGTTTTCAGTCATACAGCTTTGCTTTATTTCGATTAAAAAATGTTCCCTAATGGGCTATGATGAAAAGTTGTCTTCTATTGAAGCTTCCAGTGTTGAGGGGAGATTAAGGCAACAGAGAAAGTTTCAAAAATAGAAAAGCCTCAGTTATTATAGTAGCTTCTTAACTCCTCAGCCGTGAGTCCCTTTTCCTCTCTACTCCATGCTTGCAGTATTGGGGTGTTCGTCTCTGGGATCGTTGTCGTTACAACGCTGAGGGCGCGGCCTCACAGCAGCTCTCCCTTCAGCCCCTCCCATCTTCAGTGTGCCTCCTGCCCTCAGGCCCGGCTCCAGCCACACCGCCTCCCAAGGCTGTGCCTGCCTTCTGCTTATGGCCTTTTTCCTGGCTGCTTCCTCTCCCTGCAATGCTCTTCTTTGTCCTGCATTGTCACGTGCTGCCAGCTTTCAGGATTCAGCTCCCACGCTTTGACATGCACAGCCCCTCCTAATCCTCCCCAGTACCCTCTGATGTAAACACTGTTATATCCATTCACAGATGACACAACTGTGTGTGTGTAATGTGTGTGTAAACATTATACCCATTTTCGGATACAGCGATAGAGCAAACAGAGGCACAGAGAGATTTTAAGAATTTGTCTAATATCACAGAAGAAGTAAATCAAGGAGCTTATTCCAAAGTCCATCCTCTCAACTACCATCCAGTATGAGCAGAGTTCAAAGCAGCATCTGATTGAGATGTACCATGAAGCTATACCGTAAG
Source organism: Aotus nancymaae (assembly GCF_030222135.1). Classification (NCBI taxonomy): domain Eukaryota; kingdom Metazoa; phylum Chordata; class Mammalia; order Primates; family Aotidae; genus Aotus; species Aotus nancymaae. Next base: position 38,406,603 of record NW_026988421.1, read on the forward strand.
GTCTCCAAAGCAAGAAATGTAAGGAAGCTTTGCTAAACCGTTTTTCTCTGTCTTTCCTCTTTGGGTCCAGGTCGAAGTAAAGCCATATGTGCTGGATGATCAGATGTGTGATGAGTGCCAGGGCACGCGCTGTGGAGGGAAGTTTGCCCCATTCTTCTGTGCCAACGTCACCTGTCTGCAGTATTACTGTGAATACTGCTGGGCGAGCATACATTCCCGAGCCGGGCGGGAGTTCCACAAACCGCTGGTGAAGGAGGGAGGCGACCGCCCTCGTCACGTCCCGTTCCGCTGGAGCTGAGCCACGGGCCGTCCCAGCCACAAGTACTGGAGTAGATGACAAGGAGGGAAAAGAGAGGGCACTGCCTCAGGGCTTACAGTGTTCTGGAAATCTGTGCATTCGTTCTTGATTTTTAAAGAAGAATTGGGTCTTATTATTATTATTATTATTATTTACAGTCATATTACTGAACTCAGTGTCCAGTATAATGCAGAATTGCAGAGTGTAGGACGGTACTGATTTGCACTTTGATTCACACCTTTGTCTGCTTGGTACCTTAATTTTTTATACCTGATTTGTCACTTGTGACAGTATGTAGACTGCCATTCTCATCAGCGGCCGTCAGGCTACTGTCTGTGATTCTTCTGTTTGTTGTTGTGGTGGTGGTGTTCTGATTGTTTTGAACTGGAGCATGCACTTATTTTCAGAAACTTAGAGAGTCGCCCCTAGGACAAGACTTACCAAAGGTAATACTCGTGAGTAGGTGGCAGATGTAGCAAAAACTTCACAACAGTTCAGCAATCATTAGTTGGGGTCACTTAGAGTAAGGATAACCCTTCATGAAAATAAGCCTTTAGTTGCTCTCTATTTTGACTTGTAAGGATACCTCATAAGCTGGATCTTTTATTTTTCCTTCATGTTTGATTTTTGTTTTGCCGAGGATTTTGGTTAGATCCTTTAGTATTATGTAAATTTATGCTGCAATAGCTTTTGCTGCTATTAAAATGGTATTTTTAATACCATAATACTCTATTCAGGCTAAGATATCAATTAAAAGACACAAAAACCCAACAACACACTTTTGTGATTTTAGGGATAGAGTCAGCTGCCGAAAGGAGATGAGAATAGACTTCAGAAAGCTTCGGTGGAAGGTCACTATTTCTGACTGCATGTTTACTTAATCAGGTTGCTGCATGCAATAAATTTTATATCCAATGTCTAGTATAAAACGTTCCCACAATGCACAAATTAAGACTCTATATAAGCTATAAAATACTCATTTTTTTAAAAAAGGTTTTTTTCATTCAAAGAATTGGTAATTGACCGGAGGAAGGCATGCCTCAATAAATGGAATGCTTCTGAATGGGAAGAGCCCTTAACAGAATGATCTATATTACAACCAATAGAAAACCTAGGTGTAGGATATTCTTCAAGCAAATTTGTGGATGGTAGATGAAGTACTTTGCGGTGCTCTGTTATATATTGTGCAATTTATTTTATATAGTAAAGTGATTATGTCTAACTGTGATCAGACTTAACTGTTTAAAGCCTCTGTGTCAGACATTAACAAACTTGACAGTTCCTAACTGGTATATTATTAACTAACACATGAGCTCTTAGTTACAATCTCTTAGTGCTTGCACCATTTTACATAGCTTCAGACCTTGTCCAGAAAACCAAAGAGCTCATCTTAGCTTACAAACACTAAGAATATATACAGTATATAGAGATAAGTTGTCAGATTGACAAACTAGGCACATTTTTAAGAAAGTTGTGTAATGGTGATGCTAAAGAAATGTCTGTACAAGAGAAGATGGCCTGGGCAGAGTTGGTTGTCTGGGTGAGAAACTAACTACTTAATTCCCTGGATTTATCCTGTTAAGCTTGAATAGAATTAAGACCTGCTAGTACTAGCGTGGACATTTTTTTAGCATTCACTCTCGGGCCGCAGATAGTAATATATAAACACACACAATGATTGCAAGACTATGTAAATCTTTTTTTAATCTTCTTCCTATGTTTTGGAATTCTGGGGACAATCTGACTGGATATGACACTGCAGAATAGATTTCAGTCGCTGTGTTTTCTGTGCTGTGATGTCCTTGTACCGTCTTAAGTTCGTGTTGCTTGTTTTTGTTCTGTTCTCCCATGTTTAGTTGCAATTACTGGCTCTCAAGCTATAGTTCGTTTTCAAAAAGGAGAAACAAAATAGTTTTTTACTGGATTAAAAATGCTTATTTTAGAATCCTCCCCTTTTGAGGCTTTTTGGTAATAATTGCTTTTTTCCAGCCCAGGTGTGGTTTTGTTTGTTTTTTTCTATGTTTGTGGGTTTTTTTTTTCATCTGTACAAGAAATTTTGTTATGCACTACTACTTTTTGTATTCTAGACAGTTTTCAAAAGTTGGCAGACTTTTTTTTGTTTTTAAGGAAAAAGGCATGCTTTCTGACTGACATGATCTTTTGCAATACCTCAATTTTGAAATATAGGAAAGAAAATGATATTTTCTAAGTAAGTTTATTCAGAAAAATATATATTAATTTAATTCTGCAAGAAAATGATTTAACAGATGGGTAACTTTATTTTTTTCATGCTTATTTGTGTTTTTTGAAAATGAAGAAGTTAGAGCTTTATAACTATAATATTAAAGATCATATCTAACCTACAGAAATCTACCTAATTATGTGAAAGAAGCAAAACTTTTTGAAGAAGCACCCCTCTTTCATGTATTAAAATAACACTGAGATTTTTTAAAAAGCTGGAAGATTGTACAGCATAAAGCTAAAGTGAAGGCAAAAAACCATTGTCCTGAAGAATAGGTTACAAAAAATAAACTCCATTTGGTGCTGAAAGTTGTGACTAGATGGTGGAAACTACTTTCCCTTAATTTGTATATTTATAATCAAGCGTTGATTGTGCACGACTGACCAGGATTGTGAAAGAGTTCTTCTGTTTGTATTTTTTTAAAGAGAACTTTTTTAGTTTATTAAATTATAACATGTTCCCTTTTGTTTTGTAAATAAATGTGCCCCCAAGTTGTTAATGTTATATTAAAAGAGAGGGTCCTTCAAAAAAATTATTTTTTAAAACACAGAGGTGTTCCGACCTGCAACTTGACTGGGAAGCCCCTGGGTAACACAGGTCCTGCTGTGGCCTTTCCTTGGTGTGACACTTGAACTAGTCGATTTTTTGAAGGCTATAACCTAACCTCGACTATTTGTTGTTATGTGCAATACTGTTTGTACTGTTTGTATAAAAAATAGAAAAAAAAAAGAAAAGAAAAAAGGCATAAATCTTTATTGCAGATTTATTTTCATTGCAACTTTAGACATTGTGATTCACTGAAATCATTTTTCTACTGTCAAATATGTACCTTTTCTTCATGCTGGTATTTTTTCAATAGTAATGTAGCCTTTGTACTGAGACAAATTTTCATTGTTATTTTTAGAAAGATTTTTTGCTAAGAAAAAAATTAAACATATTTACATATTTTTCATTTTATTTCGTATTTTCTTTAAGGAGTGCTTTCTCAATCATTAATAGAGTTGTTTCTGGGAGGGACTTTCATATCTGGTCAATGTCATAATATTATTTTGTATTTTTATTGGAATAAATTAATTTTATGATGCTAATTCTTTAAAAGTTTATTTTTTTCATTTTCAGTTATTTTTGAAGCTAAAACCTTTGTAATATTGTTACTAAAGTGTCTAGTTTTTTGAAATGCAAAGCTTTATGTATTAACTTGCTGATGTGGTTTACAATAGTGTGACAACGATGAAAATGGTTGGTTATGTAAAGTGATTGGAAATGTCATGGATAATTGGGTAATAAAATGACAGAATGAGCAGAACATGTGAGATTTTGAGAAGCCTTTTCCTTTATCACAGTGGTTTAGTGTAAGACTAGGGATGTCACAGTGCAGTTCTCTAGGGATGTCACGGTGGATTTATACAACACCAGGTGCAGCCAAACCTGTGGCCCTGAGAATGAAGTCACCCCAACTGAAATACCACCGGGTTTCAAATCTGGCTAAGTCAACAGAGTGTGTCATCGCTTTTCCCCTCTAACTCTTCATTATGTCGTGTGTGTGTGTGTGTGTGTGTGTGTGTGTGAGAGAGAGAGAGAGAGAGAGAGAGACCTGCCACCAACTGCTGTCCTTGTGTGAGACAGTGCCTTTCTCCCAGGCCGAATCCTTGATGTACGCTGACAATGGTGATGTCTGAGTCATAGGAAGTTGCAAAGAGGACACGGCCTTCGTGGTGTAGTGCAGCCCTCAGCTGCAGTGTCTCACACATGGTCCTCCCTATAAGGCTGTTGGTGGCCCTGAGGACAAACACTCAGATGTCACCACTGTCTGTAGACCCTGTCTGTGTCGAGCTGCATCTTCCTCCACACCCATGCCTGCTTCCTGTTCCAGTGCCCTTGTTTGCCTTTCATTGTGGCAACTCTGTGCATGATCTGTCTGCCTTTCTGCTGCTGCTTTTCCAACACCCTCCTCACCTGGAAGCTGTGCTGTAAGGCAGTGTGTCATTGCAATAGCACCTACAGTCAAAGCAAAAACTACAACTGCAAAACTGGTGTTGCGTAAACAGAACAGCCAATGACTTGCTCCAGATAGATGATAATGTTTCTACTAGTCGTTGACGGCCTCTTCCAGCTCCATTGCTATGGAGGCGAGGTGAATCAATAACTCAGAGAAACTTGTGTCCAGAGTTGGTCTTGGGTATGCTCTATGTATTCAGTTTTGTAAATAATATATAGATTAGATCAAGTTGTGATGTAAAATTTTAACTCAAATTGGATACTACTGGTTGGAATTTTACATTAACTACAAATAAATGATTAGGAACAGAAGAAAAGAAATTGGAAAATTCTCGCTTAGTGGTATAAAGATTATGCTTAGATTTCTGCCTCTATCTTGTTTTTTATAGCTTGTTAGTGAGGCATGGGCTAATGCAGAATGTACTGCATTTATGCAATTAGCAAATAACGCTAGTTTTCATTTTACCTATTATATTAGCAACAAAATGGCATTTAACTGGGTAAAGCTCCTACCTAAATATTTGAGTATTGTGACATCTCTACTTGCAAAGTTTGAGTGAAAGATTAGTCACAGATTAGTGAAAAAATGTATCTTTTTGTTAAAACTGGCTTATCTGAATGGATTGTTGCTTTTCACTAGCTTGTGTGGTATGTCAGCTAACATTTCTTTGTTTTTTTTTTTTCTTTTATAACCAAACTTCTCTATCTCAGCTGCAATAGTGTTCCATCTTACCACAGAGTATTTTATAATTAATACTGTTGACTTTACTCTATACCCCAAAATGGGTCAAGAAGTGGATATATGATTCGGGGATGTTTAAATTTGTATGATGACAAAGTTAATTGCAACAAGTAGAACACTTGGGTGCTAATACAGGATAACTTCTGCTCTTTTTCTTTCCTGGATATCGTTCTGTTGGGGTATAAAGTATTAGGTATTTGTACTTTTGCTGTCAAAATAATGGACTTAACTTTTAGAGTGTTCACAGCTAAGATCTCTGTATTTGTTTTTGAACTAACAACTAATTTTAAATGTATTGTATCTTTTATTACCTGTTCTCTTAGATTGTTTTTTGCTAGTAACCCTTACTCAGCTTCTGCCTTTGGGGCTTGGACTACTATTGCTTGTATGGAACTACAGTACTGTGACTAAACATGGAGCTCAGTGCAGCTACTGCTTACAACGCTTAAACTTTGTAGTTTGGACTTCATTTTTTTCTGTAATAACAACTTATTAAATCTAGTTGTATGAAGTACTGACACTTGTCATCCTTTGCATTTGCTGAGGAATAGCTTGGAGTATGCTTCACATTTGGGAACATCGGTGCATTACAGTTTGCTTGATTAGCTTTTTTTTTTTTTTTTTTTTTTTGACACATTCCCTTTAAAGCAGACTACGCAAAATTCACCCTTTCTCTGACACAAATAACACTCGTTTATGAAAAACGAGTGTTATATTTGCAAATATATTTGCAACAAAGTATTTGTTGACACATGTGAACACACGTTTTTAGAAGTGCAGTTGGGTTTTTACGCCAGACTTCCCACATGAAACCAATTCTCAAAATCACCAAAACTGGCAGTGGAAGGTAGGTGTGCACCACTTCGCTTTATCTTTCACACCTGGCTCTCCGATTTTTTCAGAAAATTAGTCTTTAAAAAATCCCTATCGCTTTTGGACGTGCTAGAAGCCATCTCCTGGGCACTAATTCATTTAGAAAACGGATCACAAGTGGCTGCACCAGCGAATCCCCGGCAGGGCTTTCAGAACAAGCAGGGACCAGCACCCCTCTCCCCAGCCTGGCTCCCAAGATGGATTCACTTGGTTTGGGCTGGGGTCTGTCCACAGGTATTTTTAAACTCCGTGGCGATTACCCCCAGGATAGGAAACCGCTGTGTCGGCGTCTTGGGCCTGCGCAGCGCCGTCCTACAGCGGCCGAGGCCGGGCGCGCCCAGGATGCCTGGAATAGGACGGGGTCGCTCCTCCCGGAGACGCCAGCCGGGCAGAGCCGCTCTGCGGAGCCACGTGGGGCTGCTGCGGGCGTCTGGTCTCATCTCAGGCTCGCTCCCAGGCCGCCCACCCGCAGTCTCCCGCCCGCACTCCTTCGGTCCCCGCTCGGCGTCCCACGTTCTGCCCCTCCCGCACCCGGGGCCCTGGCCTGGGCGGTGGCGCATTTCCTCTTGGCAGCAGTCCTACAGGTAAGCTCACCCGGGCCGGTGGACCGCAACCCCCCACGCCCCGTGCCACCAGGCCTGAAGGACAGCTCAGGGCCCACGCTGGGGGAGTCGCTCACTGCTCTGCGAGGGGCTCCGCTTTCCACCTTGCTAGATTCAGTATCAGCCTGCTCCGAGCAGGTGCCCCTATCCACCAAGGGAAATCAGAAGGCTCAGCCCCTGTGCTGCTGGGATCGGAGGGAGCGTTTGGAGCTCATGCCCTTTGAACCCCCTACCCCGACCCAAATGGGGAGAAATATGTGTTTGAGCCCATTTTAAGTCTCGTTTTATTAGAAATAACATACATTAAGGCCACAATTGGGATCCTTTCAGAGGGCCGGTCTGACTAGGAGCCCACATTTGTCCCTTAATTTAAAAAAAAAAAAAAAAAGGAAAAGAAAGGTTCTGATGTCCTAACTCTTGGTGTGAAGAGGGACTAGGTGCCGGTATGATGACTAGTGTATTTCCAGCGGGGAAAATCGGTCGGTAGTCCTGGTGTTCCCTGTGCCGGAGGTCTGCAACAGCCCGCCTGCTAATTGCATGGCTGTGTGGAACATGCCCCACGAGGAGGCCAAAGGTTATGTCTAAGGTCCCGGCTTTACCGGAGAGAAAACTCATCACCAGCAGTGCTGATGCACATCAAGCTTTAACACTGGGGCATGGCGCAGTTTTTTCTTTTCTTTTTTTTTTTTTGAGACCAAGTCTTGCTCTGTCACCCAAGCTGGAGTGCAGTGGGTCGATCTCGGCTCACTGCAACCGCCGCCTCACAGGTTCAAGCAATTCTCATGCCTCATCCGCCTGAGCAGCTAAGATTATAGGCGTGCGCTAACACGCTCAGCTAATTTTTGTAGATTTAGTAGAGACGGGGTTTCACCAGGTTGGCCAAGCTGGGCTCGAACTCCTGACCTCGTGATCCACCTGCCTCGGCCTCCCAAAGTGCGGGGATTACAGGCATGAGCCACTGCGCCCGGCCGGCGTGGTGATGTTTCACCAGACCTTTGGCACATGCATGTGAAGCGGTATTTACATAAGCACTCCCATGCTGGAGTCATAAATTTTAAATCAAATATATGATTTTAAAAATATTTTAACGAGAACTGTTCTACTACAAAGGATATTAAAGGGGTGAGGAGACTAATGGCGTGAGGGGAGCCCAAATTGGTAGGTCCTGCTGCCATTCAAAGGATTGTCAGGAGGAAAAACTTTTCTCTACCAGCTAGGTTTGATGGGGGTCTGCTAATTAACTAGAAAAAAACAAAAGACAAAGTTTGTGCATATGCACATGAAAGTGCACAAAAGTGATTTCCTCCATAATTAGAGACAGGGATTTATATAACAATAAGGGAAAGAGGAGTTCTCTCATGGAAAAGGGCGTCTGTAGGAAGATAAAGTGGTTTCTTTCGGAAAGAGAAATGAGTTTTAGGAGATAGGAAGGTTTCTGGGGATGTTTACGCAGGTGCCAGTGGTCTCCATCCCTTTTCTGCCCACTAAAGCTCCCTGGGAGGGGATCTACAGCAGCTTCACTCTCAGAACTTTCTGCATTTAGTCAGATAAAGGAAGCTCTGAAAAAGCTCGTTTTTGCATCTGTTGAATCTCAAATGTCTTTAGTTTAAAATAATCTTCATATCAAGTCTGGTGTTCCAAGTGGGTCCCCACAGGCTGGAGTGTTGCTGTTTACTGAACAGGTAACTGAAACTTATCTGAATTCTGTCCCATTACACAAGGGAATAAAATTGAGGTTTGGGCATTGTATGTATTTAGATAAAGAAGACTTCGCTGTAACTGCAAAGGCACTCATCTCACATTTAATTCTGGCCCTCAAGGGTCAGCTCAAGTCATGCAATTTTCTTTGCTGTTACTGCTCAAACCTTTGGTTAAGCTGGTTTGGGCTCCACGTTTTCTTTTTTTTCTTTTTTTCTTCTTGTGAGATGGAGTTGCTCACTCTGTTGCCCAGGCTGGAAGCTGGAGTGCAGTGGCGCAACCTCAGCGCACTGACACACCACCTCCAGAGTTCAAGCGATTCTTTTGCCCCAGCCTCCTGAGTCCCCATGGGACTACAGGCACCCACCATCACGCCCAGCTAATTTTCATATTTTTAGTAAAGACAGGGTTTCACCATGTTGGCCAGGCTGGCCTCGAACTCCCGACCTCAGGTGATCCACCCTCCTTGGCCTCCCAAATTGCTGGGATTACAAGCATGAGCCACTGCATCCGGCCTCAACTGTTAAGCCTAAGGGAAACATCCAACTTGTCACCTTCAGTGCAGGCCTAAACCGAATGACTCTCTTTGTAAATGGAAGAAAAACTCCCTTGGCAAGTCTTAGTCCCTAAGGTGATGAGTTGTGCACCTGGTCTCTTCTTAAAAGACAGGGTCATTTTGTTCAATTTCATTACTCATCATTAAAACCAAAGTGCAGCAGGCACAGTGGCTCACGCCTGAAATCCCAGAACTTTGGGAGGCAGAGGCAGGCAGATCACCTAAGGTCAAGAGTTCGAGACAAGCCTGACCAATGTGGTGAAACCCCATCTCTACAAAAAGCCAGGTGCAGTGGCTCATACCTGTAATCCCAGCACTTTGGGAAGCCGAGGCAGGTGGATCACCTGAGGTCGGGAGTTTGAGACTAGCCTGGCCAGCCTGGGGAAACCCCGTCTCTACTAAAAATACAAAAATTAGCCAGGTGTGGTGGCAGGCACCTGTAATCCCAGCTACTCGGGAAGCTGAGGCAGGAGAATCACTTGAACCTGGGAGGCGGAGGTTGCAGTGAGCCAAGATCGTGCCATTGCACTCCAGCCTGGGCAACAGAGCAAGACTTTGTCTCAAAAAAAAAAAAAAAAAAACCAGAAAAATTATTAGCCAGGCATGGTGGCGCATGCCTGTAATCCCAGCTACTTGGGAGGCTGAGGCACAAGAATCGCTTGAACCTGGGAGGCAGAGGTTGCAGTGATTCGAGATCATGCCATTGCACTCCAGCCTGGGTGACAAGAGCAAAACTCCATCTCAAAATAAATAAATAAAACCAAAATGCAATTCCAGTACATCCCCCCCACTAGAATGACTAAAACTTAAAAGTCACAAAATGCCACGTGTTAGGGAGGATCTAGATAAGTACTGGTAAAATTAGAAGGTGGTATGTTTAGTCCATTGTCTGTTGCTATAACAGAATACCAGAGACGGGCTAATTTATAAAGAAATTTATTTCTCACCATTCTGGACATCACAAAATCCAAGAACATGGCCTTCTTGCTGTGTCATAATGTGGCAGAAGGGCAACTGAGCACTTGAGACAGAGAGAGAGGCACCAGGGCCAGACTTGCTTTATAACAACCCACTATCATAATAACTAAGTCACTCTCCAGGTAACAACACTCATCCCTTTATGAAGGCTCTCCCCTCATGACCATCACCTCCCAACACTATTGCATTAGGGATTAAGTTTCCAACACATGAATTTCTGTGGGCACACATGCAAACGACAGCATGGTACAGCCGTTTTGGAAAACGTTTATAAAAACTGAATTTGCCTATATCCTGTGACTTACTTTTTCACTCATTGGTGTATGCCCACCAAAAATATGTATGTTCAAAAGACATGTACAAGAATAATCACAGCAGCAGTATTTGAATAGCCCCAGACTGAACGCCATCCAAGTGCCCTGCAGTATTAGAATGGATACATTGTAGCATATGCACAGATGGAAACCTACCCAACAGGGAGAATGAAGATATACAACAAACATGCAACATTACAGGAAGTTCTCACACATTTAATGTTGGTCCAAATAAGCCAGACAGGAAGAGTACACAGTGTATGATTCCATTTATATATATGTGCAAAGGAGTAACTGCAAGGGACTCGAAGGCAGTGTCTAGAGTGCTGGTGAATTTCTTGATTTGGGTGTTGGATATACAAAGTGTGTTCACTTTATGAATATTCATTGAGTTGTACATTGTGATCTGTGTACTTGTCTGTAAGTTTCAATGGAGCATTAAAACAAGAAAACAGGAGCCCTGTGAAAGTTAAAAGCAGATACTTAGACATAATGGAATTTTCTTCTGAGCAACTTCCATATAATTCACTTTTTATACTCCTGAATAACCAGATTTCCTTTCTGGCTTCTCACTGCTACCAGCCGCCCACCCAGGCTGGCCTGTTTTCCCAATCACCCAAACTTCAATATCCCTGCTCCCAGTTTTCTTCTGTCCCCACCTTCAGGTTCCTTTCTGTTCTTCCTTAAACCTATCAACATCCCAGAGGAGTTTTTGAAAAAAATTTAGACAATCTGGGAGAAGGTGTGGAGGAGAGAAATAAAACTAAAAATTTCATCAATTAATCTCTGCAGTTGATTGTTGACCAGTAAGCATCAAACACTGAAAGTCAATGACTCTCGCAGTACTTATGCTGATTTGCCTATACAGACTTTTTTTTTTTTTTTTTTTTTTTTGAGACAGAGTTTTGTTCTTGTTACCCAGGCTGGAGTGCAATGGCTCGATCTCGGCTCACTCTAACCTCCGCCTCCTGGGTTCAAGCAATTCTCCTGCCTCAGCCTCCTGAGTAGCTGGGACTACAGGCGTGCGCCACCATGCCCAGCTAATTTTTGTATTTTTAGTAGAGACGGGGTTTCACTATGTTGACCAGGATGGTCTCGATCTCTTGACCTCATGATCCACCCGCCTCAGCCTCCCAAAGTGCTAGGATTAAAGGCGTGAGCCACCGCGCCCGGCATTTTTTTTTTTTTTTTTTTTTTGAGACAGGGTCTCGCTCTTTCACCCAGGATGGAGGGCAGTGGTGCTATCTCAACTCACTGCAATCTCTGCTCCCCAGGTTCAAATGCTTCTGCCTCAGCCTCCTGAGTAGCTGTGATTATAGGTGCATGCCACCACGCCCGGCTAATTTTTGTATTTTTAATAGAGGCAGGGTTTTGCCATGTTGGTCAGGCTGGTCTCGAACTCCTGACCTCAGGTGATCCACCGGCCTCAGCCTCCCAAAATGCTGGGATTACAGGCGTGAGCCACTGCACCTGGCCTATACAACCTTATTTAACATCCAAGATCTGTGGGTCCCACTTCTACATTATAGTCTGATTAAACATTAATTTTGAAATAACATTAAATGTTAAACTAATTTTGAAATAGATTCATCTATAGCTATAAGAAGATAGATCCCATGTATTCTTTATCGTTTCCTTCTAAAATCTCACAAAACTGTACTACAGTATCGCAAGCAGAATATTAACATGGATACAGTAAAGATCCAGAACATTTCATCACCACAACCAACACTCCCGTTTCCCTTTTAGAGTCACACCCACTGCCCTCCCATTCCACGCTCCTTTACCCCTGGCAACCACTAATGTGTTCTCCAGTTCCATAATTTCCTTATTTCAAGAATATTATATAAATGGAAATAGCAATATATAACCTTTGGGGCTTTCATTTTTCAGCATCATTATCTGGAGATTCAACCCAGTTGTATGTATCAATAGTTTGTCCCTTTTTTTAATTGCCAAATAGTTTGTGGTATGATTCACGAGTTTGTTTAACGATTTACTCGTTGAAGGACTTCTGGATTGTTTCTAGTTTTGGGCCACTAAATAAAGCTGCTATAAACTGTCATGTACAGGTGGTTAAGTGAACATCTCTTCATTTTTTTCTGGGATAAATGCCCAGGAGGGCAACTGCAGGTTCGTATAGTAGTCTGAAGTTTAAGAAAGTATGAAAACTCTTTTCTAGAACAAATGTACCATTTCACATACTCACCAAAATATATGAGTGATGCAGTTTCTCTGAATCCTCATGATTTGGTATTGTCACTTTTTATTTTGGTCATTCTGATAGGTGTGTAGTAATATGCCATTGTGGTTTTCACTTTCATTTCCCTACTGGCTAATAATGTGGAACATTTTTTCATGTGCATATCTGCCATTTTTATATCCTCTTCAGTGAAACGTCTCTTTATCTATTTTCTGATTGGATTGCTTTTATCATGTGGCTTTTTTTTTTTTTTTTTTTTTTTGAGACAGAGTCTCTGTCACTCAGGCTGGAGTGCATTGGCATAATCTTGGCTCACTGCAAACTCACCTCCCGGGTTTAAGTGATTCTCCCACCTCAGCCTCCCAGTAGCTGGGATTACAGGTCTGTGCCACAATGCCCAGTTAATTTTTTCTATTTTTAGTAGAGACAGGGCTTCGCTGAGTTGGCCAGGCTGGTCTCGCACTCCTGGCCTCAAGAGATCCACCTGCCTCAACCTCCTGAAGTGCTGAGATTACAGGTGTGAGCCACTGCGCCTGGCCCATGTGGCTATTCTTATTTTACAGAGCAGTTTACAATTGCTCAGATGGTACAGAAAATTGATCAGATAGTACAGAGTGCCCCAGAGTCTCTCAACATCCTTCCCCCAGTTTTTCCTGTTAACAACTTCTTGTGTTAGTGTGGTACTTTTTTTTTTGTTTGTTTTTTAAATGCAGCTATGCTTGGAAAAGTAACAGCTAATGTGGTACTTTATTTACTTACTTATTTATTTATTTTTGAGACAGAGTCTTACTCTGTTGCCCAGACTGGAGTGAAGTGGTACGATCTTGGCTCACTGCAACCTCCGCCTCCCAGGTTCAAGCGATTCTCCTGCTTGAGCCTCCTGAGTAGCTGGGATTACAGGTGTGTGCCATCACGACTGGCTAATTTTTGTATTTTTAGTAGAGATGGGGCTTCACTATATTGGTCAGGCTGGACTTGAACTCCTGACCTTGTGATCCACCCGCCTCAGCCTCCGAAAGTGCTGGTATTACAGGCATGCACCACCTTGCCTGGCCAATGTGGTACATTTTTAAGAATCAACAATTATTTCATATGGATACATTATTATTAACTAACATCCATAGTTTACATTAGGGTTCACTTTGTGCTGTACATTTTTGAGTTTTGACAAATGCATAATTTGACCACCATTATATAGTGTCACACAGAGGAATTTAACTGCCCTAAAAGCTCCATGTGCTCTAGCTGTTCATTCCTTTTCTCTCCCCTGGACCCGTGGACTTTTGACTGTCACTGTAGTTTCAGCCCTTTCCAAAATGTCACATAGTTGGAATCACACAGTATGCAGCCTTTAAAACTGGCTTCTTTCACTCAGCACATGCATGTAGGATTCTTCCATGGGTTTTCCTAGATTCCTCGGTCATTTCTTTTTAATCACTGTGTAATATTCCATTATATGAATGTGCCTTTTAAAAAAATTCATTTACCTACTGAAGGACATCTTGTTTGCTTCCTGTTTGGGGCAGTTATGAATAAAGCTGCTATAAATATTCATGTGCTCAAGTTCTTCTGGTCTGACAAAGTTAAATGTCCATGTGCAGGATTTTGTGTGGACATAAGTTTTCAATTCATTTGGGTAAATATCTATGAGTATAGGTGCTTGATTGTATGTTAAGACTTTGTAAGGAACTGCCAAACTCTTCCAAAGTGGCTCTACCATTTTGCATTTCAACCAGCAATGGGTTCCTGTTGCTCTGTATCCTTTTCAGCATTTGGTGTTGTGTTTTGCATTTTCCCTGTTCTAAGAAGTATTTAGTGATAGCCGGTGGTTTTAATTTGCAATTCCCTAATGATATATGATACACAGGCTCTTTTCACATGCTTATTTGCCATCTGTGTATTTTATTGGGTGAGGTGTCTGTTCAGACCTGCTGCCATTTTTTAAATTGGGTTAATAGTTTTCTTTAGTTGGGTTTTAAGAGGGTTTTATTTTGTAAAATTTGGATACAAGTCATTTACGTATTTTACAGATATTTTCCCCAGTTTGTGGCTTGTCTTCTCATTCTATTGACAGCTTCTTTTTTTTTTTTTTTTTTTTTTGGGGGGACCAAGTCTTGCTCTGTCACCCAGCCTGGAATGTAGTGGTGCGATCTTGGCTCACTGCAACCTCTGCTGCCCAGGCTCAAGGGATTCTCTTGCCTTAGACCCAAGTAGCTGGGACTACAGGCATGCACCACCATGCTTGGCTACTTTTTTTATTTTTTGTAGAGATGGGGCTTTGCCATGTTGGCCAGGTTGGTCTTGAACTCCTGACTTCCAATGATCTGCCTGCCTTGGCCTCTCAAAGTGCTGGGATTACAGGTGTGAGCCACTGCTCCCACTCTAGCATCTTTCACTTAACAGGTTTTTTCTTTCATAGATGGTGTCTTCGGTCTTCTACCTAAAATGTCATCACTAAATCCTCGGTCATCTAGATTTTCTTGTATGTTATCTTCTAAAAGTTCTACAGTGAGGATTTCTGCATTTATGTTCATGAGAGATATTGGTCCATAGTTTATCTTTCTTGTAATGTCTTTATCTGGTTTTGTATTAAAGAGTACAGTGGTCCACAGCATTCCCTCCCCTTATTGCTGGTGGATACCAGGGGATGCCTGAAACCACGTATTACTGAAGACCCCCAGGGGATGCCTGAAACCACATATTACTGAAGACCCCCAGGGGATGCCTGAAACCACATTATTACTGAACCCTATGTATACTATGTTTTCTCCTACACATACATGCCTATGATAATGTTTAAAATTTAATTAGATACAGTAAGAGCTTAACAATAACTAGTGATAAAATAGAACAATTATATATTATAATGTTACGTGAATGTGGTCTCCCTTTAGATCTTATTTTGCCATACTCACCCTTCTTGTGATGAGGCGATGATAAAATGCCTATGCGATGAGGGGAAGTGAGGTGAATGATGTGGGCATTGTGATTGGGCCACTTTTAGCCTGATGATATTAATAACTCGGGGGGATCATCTGCTTCATGTGATCCTGGATCATCAAGCTGCAAGGATGTTAACGACTGGATGTCAGGAGCAGACAATATCAGTGACCATGGGTGGTAGTATGTACAGGGTGAATATGCTAGACAGAAGGATTATTCACACCCCAGCAAAATGGAGCAGGATGGCATGAGATTTCATGTTACCCAGGATGGTGCTTAAACTTACACATTGTTTATTTCTGCAATTTTCTATTTAATACTTTCAGACCATGGCTGACCACAGTTAACTGACTAGAGGAAGCGAGGTGCAGTGGCTCACGCCTGTAATCCCAGCACTTTGGGAGGCCAAGGCAGCAGGTCACCTGAGATCAGGAGTTTGAGACCAGCCTGGCCTGACATGGTGAAACCCTGTTACTACAAAAATTAAAAATACAAAATACAAAAATTAGCCAGGCATATGGCACGTACCTGTAATCCCAGCTACTCAGGAGGCTGAGGTAGGAGAGTCCCTTGAACCTGGGAGGCAGAGGTTGCAGTGAGCCAAGATTGTGCCACTGCACTCCAGTTTGGGTGACAGAGCAAACCTCCGTCTTGGGGAAAAAAAAAAAAAAAAAAAGCAAGCAACCCTGGATTGGTGGTGAGGGAGATGCTTCTGTAATGCTGTCCTCATACAATAAGCAGGGAAGAATTTCTTCTGCATCTATTGGAAGAGACTGTAGAGAATTGCTATAATTTCTTCTTTAGGTGTTTGGTAGGATTCAGCAGTAAACACATCTAGGTTTGCTTTCTATTTTGGAAAATTATTGATTCAATTTCTTTAGTAGATACGGGCCTGTTCAGATTATCTATTTCTCCTTGTGGGAATATTAGTAGATTATGCTTTTCAAGGCACTCATCTGTTATCAAACTTGTGGGCACAGAGTTGTTAATCAGATTCCTTTCTTATCTTTTTAATGCCCGATTTCTCAGTAGGGATGGCCTCTCTGCAATGTCTTCTCTCTGTGTCTTTTTTCTTTGTTAGCCTGGTTAGAGATTTATTGTTTACTTATGTTTTCAAAGAACCAGTTTTTGGTTTCATTGAATGTTTCTTTTTCCTATTTTCAATGTCATTGATTTTTTTTCTTGCTCTTTTTTTTTTTTTATTTTTTTGCATTAGTTTTATATTACTCTTTTTTTCTGTAATTTCCTAAAGTAGAAGCTTAGGTTTTAGATGTATCTTCATTACTAACTGCATTCATTGCTATAAATTTCTCTCAAGAGCTTTTACTGCATCCCATCAAGTTGTATTTTCACTGTCTTCAAAATATTTTTAATTTCTCTTGAGATTTCTTCTTTGACCCATGGGTTAAATCCCCAAATATTTGGAGATGATCCAGCTCTCTTTGTTAGTTGATTTGTAGTTTAATCCCATTGTAGTCTAACAGCGTACTTAAGTTTATTGCGGTGTGATGGCCCCGAATATGGTCTACCTCGGCCAATGCTCCATGTCAGCTTGCTAAGTATGTTTACTCTTCTGTTGACTATTGTTGGATCTGTCAATTGAGATGTGTGAAGCCTCTAACTGTAATAGCAGATTTGTCTATTTCTCCTTGCAGTTCTGTCAGTTTTTACCTCACGTATTTGGATGCTCTATTGTTAGGTGTGTACACATTAAAACTTGTTTTCATAGAGAATTGGTCCCTTTTAATACCCCTCTTTATCATTAATAATTTTCTTGTGATGAATTCCTTGAGCTACCCCAGTTTTCTTTTGATTTTTGTTAGTTTTTCTCCATCTCTCTTAATTTTTTAAGTAAACAAAATTACCTTAATCACTTCTAAGTGTACCATGAACATGGTACATCTATTTTTGAAGGTCTTTTTGATTTATCTGTTTTATAGTTTTCAGCAAATCTTTTACATATTTTATAAAACTTGTATCTATTTCCTGGATTTTATTGCTTGCTAAATTACTTAATTCTAGAAGCTTTTTGGGGATTTTCCACAGTCATGTTGTTTGTGAGTAAAGAAAGCTTTCATTCTTTGTAATCTGTATTGTCTTCATATTTTTACTGTTACTGTACTGGCTAGGATCTCAGATATATTGTCGAGTAGGAGTGGAGAAAGAGGACAGTATGTATGATTTCAATTTCTTGAAATTTGCCAGAAGTTATGGCTCAGCATAATGGTCACCTTCAGTCTATGTTCCAAATGAGCTTCTAAAGAATGTAGAATGTATCCTGAAGTTGTTGAGTATCTCTCCACTGGGCATAGTGGCTCACACCTGTAATCCCAGCACTTTGGGAGGCTGAGGTGGGTGGATCACCTGAGGTCAGGAGTTTGAGACCAGCCTGACCAACATGGTAAAACCTTGTCTCTACTAAATACAAAAAATTAGCTGGGCATGGTGGCGCATGCCTGTAATCCCAGCTACTTTGGAGGCTGAAGCAGAATTGCTGGAACCAGGAGGCCAAGGTTGCAGTGAGCCAAGATTGCACCATTGTACTCTAGCCTGGGAAACAAGGGCAAAATTCTGCCTCAAAAAAGTATCTCTCTTTCTCTCTCTCTATACACACATATATATGAGTATAGATATGAGTCAATTAAATCACACTTGTTCACTGTACTACTAAAATTGTCTATAACTTACTACATGTTTTCTTCTGGTCCACTTGTTTTGAGAGGTGTGTTAAAATCCCACTATAACCTTGGACTTCTCCATTTCTTTTTGTAGTTTTGTCCGTGTTTGATTTATGTTTTTTTTTTTTTTTGAGATGGAGTTTCGCTCTTGTTACCCAGGCTGGAGGGCAATGGTGCAACCTCCGCCTCCTGGGTTCAGGCAATTCCCCTGCCTCAGCCTCCTGAGTAGCTGGGATTACAGGCACGCGCCACCATGCCCAGTTAATTTTTTTTTTGTATTAGTAGAGATGGGGTTTCACTATGTTGACCAGGATGGTCTCGATCTCTTGACCTCGTGATCCACCCGCCTCGGCCTCCCAAAGTGCTGGGATTACAGGCGTGAGCCACCGCGCCCAGCCTGCTTCATGTTTTTGAAGTATGTATCAATTTAGAATTGCTCTATTCTCCTGGTTAACCGAATTTGTTATGTATTTAATTTTTGGATGTATGTTTTTGTTGTTGTTGTTTTCGAGACTGAGTCTCACTCTGTCACCCAGGCTGGAGTGCAGTGGCGTCATCTTGGCTCACTGCAGCCTCTACCTTCCAGGTTCAAGAGATTCTACTGTCTCAGCCTCTCAAGTGGCTGAGACTACAGGTGTGCACCACCATGCCTAATTTTTTTGTATTTTTAGTAGAGATGGGGTTTCATCATGTTGGCCAGGCAGGTCTCAAACTCTTGACCTCAGGTGATCAACCTGCCTTGGCCTCCCAAAGTGCTGGAATTTACAGGTGTGAGCCACTGCATCTGGGCCTGAATATGTTATCTTTAGGAGATACCCTCTTTACTCCAAGTAATACTTTCTGCCTGAAGGTTACTTTTTCTGAAATTAATTTAACAATGCCAGCTGGTGGCTGCAATATCCTCCTTCACTGGTCTTTGAGCTTCTCCCCACTGTGTCTAGTACATAGTAGGAAAAAATCAGTAAATGTTCATATGACTGACAATTTTTTATTCTTAAATGTGATATAACCATATATGTGATTGTTTTCGTATATCCATAAACAATGTTGTGTTTTTGATCTTCATCTAAATAAGACTCAAAAGTATACTTTTAAAAAACTCACTGCTGTTTTGAGATTCAACAATGTTTTATTACTCATCGACTTCTTACTGCTCTGTAGTATTCCATTATATAAGTAAACCCCAGGAGCTCTCATGTAGTCCCATGCCTGAAAATACTGTCTTCTAAATTTATATCTCTAGTCTTGACCTTTCCTTTGAGCTCCAGACTCCTGCATCTGCCTGCCTACTCTACATCCTGACTTAGATACATCTAACAGGCACCTCAAACTTAACATGAACAAAACAGAATTCTTAACTTCCTACTTTCCATCTCCATCCACCCCCAATTTACTCTTTTAGTCTTCACAATCTCTCCCATGATACCATTTATCCAGCTGTACCAGAACCAAAACTAAGATGGAAACACATGGCTTTTTGTTGAGGCATAGCAAGGAGGACATAGTGACTTGACTGGAGGTAAATATAGTGGGAAATCACAAGAGACTAAGTCAGAGGGATGGGCAGGGGCCACAACTTGCAGGGCTTATAGTAAGGAATTATGATTTGGTCTGAAGATGACAGGAAGATACTGAAGGATTTGGCAAGTAGGAAGACCACTAAGATGACAATAGTCTAGGAGAGGCAAGGTGGTGGTGGGAACTACAGTGGTAGCAGGTGGAGATGAAGACAGGTGAAGAGATTTGAAACATATTTTGTAGCTAGTGATGGTAGAAACTGTTGATGGATTAGATGCAGGGGTGTATAAAGAATAGTCTTAAGGGTGACTTGTCTGTTCCCATGATCTCCTTTTCCTTCTGGACCTCCTAACAAGATTCACTTGTTCAGCATTCCACTTCACAAATTCTCTCTTCAACTTTGTGTAAAATGCATTGGGAACTATTTCTCATTTATTGGTTTTCAAATGTCTAATCTTTCATAGTATTTTCCTTATTTTATATCTGTTTTATGATACTTGATTATTTGTACTTCTTAAAGAATTCTACTTGTATCTGCTCTTTTCCTCCTGTAGATGGTATGTATGTAGGCTTTATCTTTCCTTCTATGATAATCCTATGGGACCCTATTTGAAAGTCTCCCTAAAGGGCAATTTTTGTATTTGTTTCTGCTGCGGTGCTAGGATTGATTTTATTTTCTTGACTTTTGGTTCTTACAGTATAAAACACTTAGCATAAACCCAGACCTTACACTAAACCTGTGGTAAAGGCCTGGGATTCTGATTTCATATAGATAATTTTGTGCATGTGCTCACGGATCTAGTCCTATTTGAATATGTGATCTCTGCAGATTTATGGAAGGGACTAAGTCTCTTGTCTCTATATGGAAATTAGGATCTCAGCCCCTATATTTAACAGAACTTTACTGGTTCGAGTGGATTTACTATAGACTCATGGGAACCCTTTCTTGAAGCAGGAGGCACTTTGTATCTCCTTAGAGATGGTGGTTGAAAGTGCTGTGTATAGGCCAGGCACAATAGCTCTCGCCTGTAATCCCAGCACTTTAGGAGGCTGATGCAGGCCTCGAACACCTGAGGTCAGGAGTTTGAGACCAGGCTGGCCAACATGGCAAAACTCTATCTCTGCTAAAAAATACAAAAATCAGCTGGGCAGGGTGGTGGGCACCTGTAGTCCCAGCTACTCAGGAGGCTGAGGCAGAACTGCTTGAACCCAGGAGGTGGAGGTTGCAGTGAGCTGAGATGGCACCACTGCACTCCAGCCTGGGTGACAAGAGTGAAACTCTGTCTCAAAAAAAAAAAAAAAAAGTAAAAAAAAAAAGTATAAATAGGAAACATTTTCTATTAATTGATATAACTCAAGTTTTTGTTTTATTGATTCACATTGAGGAGTCTGGCATTTGATAACAGGTGTTCCTACAATAAATTTCACATTATTTAATATTTATTTTTTTGAGACAGGGTCTTGTTCTGTCACCCAGCTAGAGTGCAGTGGTGAAGTCATAGCTCACTGTGACCTCAAACTTGCCTCAGCTTCCTGATTAGCTGGGACTAGAAAAGCATGCCACTGTGCCTGGCTAATTTTTTTTATTTTTTGTAGAGACAGGATCTTGCTATGTTGCCCAGGTTAGTCTTGAACTCCCAGGCTCAAGTGATCCTCCTGCCTTGGCCTCCCATAGGGATAAGCCATCATGCCCAGCCCAATTTCATTTTAGACTCCACTGGTGCCAGCATGGGTGGTCTTCAGGAGGTAGAAGATTCTATTAGGATTAAACATTTAGAACAGATGTGTGATGGAATATTTGTTACTTTTCTATAATTTCTTTTTTTTTTTTTTTTTTTTTGAGACGGAGTTTTGCTCGTTACCCAGGCTGGAGTGCAATGGCGCGATCTCGGCTCACCGCAACCTCCGACTCCTGGGTTCAGGCAATTCTCCTGCCTCAGCCTCCTGAGTAGCTGGGATTACAGGCACGCGCCACCATGCCCAGCTAATTTTTTGTATTAGTAGAGACGGGGTTTCACCATGTTGACCAGGATGGTCTTGATCTCTTAACCTCGTGATCCACCCGCCTCGGCCTCCCAAAGTGCTGGGATTACAGGCTTGAGCCACCGCGCCCGGCCACTTTTCTATAATTTCTATTATGTTCGAGTTCCACTTTTGTCTCTAAGTGATCACATTCTCAAATAGCTTCAGTGGAATATTTACTTTGAATAAGTTCATATAAACCATCCAGAAGGAATAAGGCTATACCAGTTCAATCAGTCCCAACACCAAAGACTTTTACCCTTTCACTAGAATATTTTTTGGAGAAATGGTTATAGAATAAGCATATACAATTAAGCATATATGAATGAAAATTATATCCAGGCCCCCAAATGTTGAGATTTTCCTATGAGAAACCCAAATTATGAGACTAACAATCTCTGAATCTATATTTTTAACGATTTGCGATTTCCTATCATAAACACACAAAAACCCAGGGAAACAGTACAATGGATATCCATGAACCCAATTCCCAGTTTAAAATAGTTAACATTCTGTCATGCTTGTTTTATTTCCCACACCCATACAGTGAAAAAGAAAACAACTACCAAATCATCACATCCAAAAAATTACAGCAGTTCTTTAATATCATTGATTACTCAGTTCAGTTCTCCACATCTCTCCATTATTCTTAAGATGTACTACAATGACTGGGTCACTTTTTGAGAATACTTAATTCTTACTGGTGTATGTGTTTTCCTTTCTATGGAAAAGTTGGAATGTGTGATTTACTATTTCACAACTCAAAAGATTGTTTTATAAATGTTATAGCCAATCTAAGTTTTCCTGTCAGGCCTGACTCCTGTTTCCCATTCAGAAGCAATCACTCATCATTTTCATAGCCATCCTTCTAGAAATACACACTTTTTGATTCAACTCTTACAATGTTTAAACAGCCTAAATATCTTACTTCTAGTTCTATTTGACATTTCAAATTGGGGAAAAAGTACTAATTTTTATTGTCGTGTGAATTCTTTTGCTCCTTCATAGCCCTTTAATGATATATTGCTCTGTACTTATTCTTAGAAAATATCAATTAGTATGAGCTATGTTAAAGAGCTGGTTTATGTAACTAGCAAATAAATAATAGTTAATAAAAAAACATTCAACTCATACTAAAATGTTCATCTATATAAAGTCTTGAGTTAAAATCCTAAACAATGGGGGGAAAAAAAACCTGTACACCTGAATAATCTTTTGTTCTTTCTAGTGACCATTTCCTAAAATAACACACAGTTGCATATATTTTACAGTTTCAATCTTATATTTATTCTCTTGTGGAATGCTAGGTTTAATGTTACAGTATGTTTGTCAAAGCTAATGAAATGTGACAAATGTCTAAATGCTGCAGAACAGTATAATTTTAATGATTTTAAACAAAACACCTGTTATTGTACAGCTGAGGTCTGATGGTTGTTAACTGATGCCTATGTGTATGGCCAGCCACAAACCTTGGGGATGTTTATTACCTGTACATATATATACAAATATATCCCATACATGTATGCACACAGGCATGTATTAATTTATGCATGAAACTTACAAAATTATATATACAAACACATACATACACATCTATCTATCTACATATACCTACCCTCACCATTGAGTAATCAGCCTTATGCCCAATTATTATTGCTGCCCAGTATAACTACATGATTTTAGTGCCAATATCAGGCACCTTTCTGGGTGCAGGATAGGTACATCTATGCATATAGATGTGCGTGTTCATGTATGTTTGTGTATGTAAAGAAATTCTCCCTTTTATGCTTCAGTCATGCTTTACTCCGATAAACAGTCTTTCCACCATAGGTGTTGGAATTCTAAACAGTGTAAAATCTACTGGAAAACTGTATATGTTCATAGTTACAAAAAATATATTATATATATGATTGAAACCTATTGAGTACATATGTTCTTTGAATCTGGCTATATCGTAGCCATTGGATAAATTAAAAAAAAAACCACCCTCTAAATAGGATGTTATGGTAGCCTTAAATATACCATTACCTGTAGTTAGAATAGTTATTTTATCTTAAAAGAAGTTGAAAAAATGATGTTAAAGATTTGAAAAACACTATGCATCTGCATTAAATATATAAAGGTTTCTACCAAGGGCCCGATTAAATTCATTGTCTGACATTTTCATGTTCTAAGACTGACCAATATCATAGTCATTATTCTTATATTCTTAAAATTATGGCTCATTAAGGCTTTTATAGAAAAAAAGCCCTATTTTAAATCAATTATAAAAACAAGTTCTATTTAAAAGAAAAAACATACATAAACACTAAAGTACTCATGGATATTATCCTGTACAAAGTGACTAAAGATGGGAGGCTTGTTCCCAGTAAGAACACCTCCTGGTAGCACAAATAAACCTGGTTTGGTTCCTCTGCTCTGCAGCTTTTCAGCATGTAAAATTTAAACCATTTCACATTAACATTTAAATTTAATACAGTGCAAATATTGGAGAATAACTTGTTCCCCCCAGTGAAACAAGAGCCAGCATTATGCTGAATATTCTCTAGATCTATTTACACATTGAGTTAAAAGTTCACCATAAACTTAGAAATTTGCTGAATATCAGCAGAAATGTAACTGAACTAGCAGCAATTCCATTTACAATATTTGATAGTTACTTGAGAGAATGCATAAAATTTTCCAGGCTATACTCTGAATCGTACTGCTCTTGATCCCAAAGATCACTCAGGTTTTCAAGAATTGATTTCATACTTGCTTTCCCAGAAGCGGAGGTGTCAGCTTTTTCTGCTTTGCCATCCTTAAGAAAAATTGGCAAAAAAATAAAATGAGAGGTTAACTTCAGAAATGATATTTTCCTTTAAAATCACACTTGTTTCTACTACTACAATTATTCAACAGAGTTGAACACTTCAAGTGATGGGGAAATTCATGCTCTCCAAACATATTTATTTGTTATTCTTAGTTTATTTGGAAAGACACTCAAAATTCTGGAAGAATTGTAAGAATATAACAAAGAATTTGCTTTATCATTTTCTCTCCCTATATATATGTGTGTATGTATATATGGATGTCAGAAATAAAGTTATTAGTTTTTTCCCTTAACAATTTGAGAGAAAGTTGTAGACATCATGTCCTTTTATCCCATGAATCAGCATGTATTCCTAAAAACAAGAATATTCTCTTACATAACGTATAAAGATCAGATTAAGGAAATCTAACACTGATATTAAAATGTTCTAATATAGTCTGTTTTGAAATTCTGACAATTGTCTAATTAGTGGCCTTCATGGCAATAGGCAATTTCCCTAAAACATCCCTCTGAGCCCAGTTCTGTTCACTGAAAGTCACCCATAAGAATATTCCTTCAAACAGAATAAAAGGTATCTGAAGACAACTATGTATGTTTCTTTGAGCCTTGTTTTTTCTATGTTAAACATGTCTCATTCTTCCAACTTCATCTTGACTTTCAGTATCTCAACTTTCAATATGACATGATTGAAGAACCTGCCTCCATTCCGGCCACCAGGGACTTAATTTGTTACCATTTAAAAGGTAGCACCCCAAATTAGACATAATTCAAATGTGGTTTAACATATACAGAGTATGGCAGAATGATTTTCTCTTACTTGAAAGTACATTTCTGTTATTACACCTAGTTTTAATTTCATCATAAATGGCTATTTCACACCATAATTTATACTACGTATGCAATGGATTTTCTGAATCTACATAGGACTTTAAATCCAACTATATTGGTTTTTACAATATTAGACTCACTAATACTTCCAAGTGGTGCATCCTTAGATGTTATCTAAGGATGTTACCTATAGATTGTTATCTGATATATTAGTTTCATCATCTGCAATAATAACAATGCCTACTATTTGAGAATCTATACTAGGTATCCTTTCTGACTGCTTATATATATTATTTTACCTCATAACCACGTAGTAAAATAGGTATAGAAGCTCAGAGGAGATAATCTGCCTAAGGTAAACAGTTAACAGGAGGCAAGGCCAAGAACCATGAGTCTTACTGACTCCAAGGATAACCTGTGCTTTAGCAGAAAAGGACTAAGGAAAGAAACCTTGAGGCAAGATAATGAAGACATCAATTAAAAAAAAAAAATAAAAACTTCACACATCCTCTAGTATGCTGCAGAGTTTATCCAGGCACCAAAAATTCCCTCCAAGGGTGATCTCATGGATACTAAAGTGAATCCATTTTGCTGCTCCTTTAATACTTTCAACTTAGCAGTCACAGATACAACAAATTGTGTTAAGTTCTTTACCTTATCAAGAGTAAACAGATCAAGAAGCTGCTCAGTCCCCATGCTCTGCAAACTAGAATTCTCTTGGCTAATAACGGTATTTGCTATGTTCATCTTGAATTTCTGCAACCCCATTATCTTTTCTTCCAATGTTCCTCTGGTTATCAGTCGGTATACATTAACCACCCGTTTCTGGATAAGAAAAACAGTTAAGCCAACTGTAACATATATTGATAAGCTTTGAGCTTCCATCAAGTCAGAGGGCTTGTAGACTTGTTATTTTCTACTACCTAACTAGGGTTGGATTTTTATTTTGTCTGGCCGCACGAGCTCAAAATGTGTGCAGCAAATCACAGAATATTAGGGATGGACAGTGATCCACATTTTCTTAGTGCTGGCACCTCATTTAATGCATGAGGAAGTGGCACCGCAGAAGAGATAAGTGATCTGTCCAAGGTGATAACACTTGTTAACACCAGAGCAAGGTCTGCACCAAGGTTTCCTATCTTTTTGCGGGAGTATTTTTCCAGTGCACAGGTTAACATCTGTGAGGTAAAATTGACTTTTACCTGCCCAATGCGATGGGCCCGGTCCATGGCTTGTAGATCTCGCATAGGATTCCAGTCATGCTCCACAAATACTACCGTGTCAGCGCCTGTCAAATTAAGTCCCAGGCCACCAACGTGAGTGGTAAGTAACAGAACGTCTATAGATGGGTCATTATTAAACCTAAAAGTATAGATAACAAAAATAAAATTAGTCCATTCCTTATAAGTCCTATAACAAAAACTCTTAAATAAAAATAAAGAGCACAAATGAAAACGCTGCTTTAAAAATCCACGACAGGGATCTTCTGTGATCACCTGAGAAAAATATCCTCTCAATATGCATAATGCTTTTAGTAAAAAAAAAGCATTCCAAAGCAAGTCAGGAGTTTCATAAATACAAAATAAGGCAAACTGCATTGAATTTAGTAACATCAGGTAAGGACTAACTTGCAAAAATATAACTAAATGCTAATTATAATTAAAATAAAACCAAACTATGAACCTTTAAAGTATGGGGACAGAGATAAATGTGAGAACAAGCCAGACTTTCATTCAGGGAAGACAGAAGATGAGAGTATTAGGGTTGCTACTACTGTACTAGTCCTAGAAGACACTGACAAAGGACATCTGGTAACTTTTAGGAAAAAGAAAAACCTAACATTAAAAATAGCAGCTACCAAGCTATGATGTATTACTCTACTACAAGTCAAGCAATGGGCTTTGTACTTTATATGCATTATTTTATTTTATTGTTAGAATAGCTCTATAAGGGTATTACCAATATCCCTATTTTAGACTGAGGCTGTGTGAATGATAAACAAGCTCAAAAGAACACTGCTTAAACAGCACAGTAAGGAGTCAAACCTGAGTGTGTAGGCCTTCAAAGCCTCTTCCTGGGTCTCTAACTTTATTGTGCCTAATGATCTCTTAGGGATGCTTTTTTTTTTTTTTTTTTTTTTTTTGACGGAGTTTCGCTCTTGTTACCCAGGCTAGAGTGCAATGGCGTGATCTCAGCTCACCGCAACCTCCGCCTCCCAGGTTCAAGCAATTCTCCTGCCTCAGCCTCCCGAGTACCTGGGACTACAGGCGCACGCCACCATGCCCAGCTAATTTTTGTATTTTTAGTAGAGACGGGGTTTCACCATGTTGACCAGGATGGTCTCGATTTCTTGACCTCGTGATCCACCTACCTTGGCCTCCCAAAGTGCTGGGATTATAGGCGTGAGACACTGCGCCCGGCTGCCTTTTTTTTTTTTTTTGAGACGGAGTCGCTCACTCTGTTGCACAGGCTGGAGTACAGTGGCATTATTTTGGCTCACTGCAACCTCTGTCTCCTGGGTTTAAGTCATTCTCCTGCCTCGGCCTCCAGAATAGCTGGGAATGCAGGCATGTGCCATCACATCCAGCTAATATTTGTATTTTTAGTAGAGACGGGGGGTTTCACCATGTTGGCCAAAGCTGGTCTCGAACTCCTGACCTCAAGTAATCTGCCTGCCTCGGCCTCACAAAGTGCTGGGATTAAAGGCGTGAGCCACCGCACCCAGCCGGGATGCTTGTTAAAAAAGCCTACTCTGGCTGGGTGCAGTGGCTCACGCCTGTAATCCCAGCACTTTGCAAGGTCGAGATGGCCAGATCATGAATGAGGTCGGGAGTTCGAGACCAGCCTGGCCAACATGGTGAAACCCCATCTCTACTAAAAATACAAAAATTACCCGGACATGGTGGAGGGCGCCTGTAATCCCAGCTACTCAGGAGGCTGAGGCAGGAGCATCGCTTGAACCCAGGAGGTGGAGGTTGCAGTGAGCTAAGACTGCACCATTGCACTCCAGCCTGGGCGAGAGAGCAAAACTCTGTCTCAACTACAACAAAAATGCCTACTCTTGAAGTCATCAGCTTTGGGACTAAGCAGAACCTAGGAATATGCACTTAAAAAAAAGCAACCCGGCCGGGCGCGGTGGCTCAAGCCTGTAATCCCAGCACTTTGGGAGGCCGAGGCGGGTGGATCACGAGGTCAAGAGATCGAGACCATCCTGGTCAACATTGTGAAACCCCGTCTCTACTAATACAAAAAAATTAGCTGGGCATGGTGGCGCGTGCCTGTAATCCAAGCTACTCAGGAAGCTGAGGCAGGAGAATTGCCTGAACCCAGGAGGCGGAGGTTGCGGTGAGCCGAGATCGCGCCATTGCACTCCAGCCTGGGTAACGAGAGCGAAACTCCGTCTCAAAAAAAAAAAAAAAAAAAAAAAAAAAAAGCAACCCCTGAGATTTTAAAAGTAGAGGCTGCAAACCACATGTAAACACTGCAGCACCAGTTCTCCTTCCTAGCTGGGCTAGATTCCAACTTGTTATCAGCACAGAAACAGGGATTAGGATGGAGATTTTGGCTAAGACACTTGTTTGGTTCCTCTTACCCTAATCCTCCCAAAAACGTAAGGGGGAAAGGAGTCATCTCTACTGTTGGTTTATGCCTTAAATTTCTTTCATGCTCTTCAGAGTGCATTCCTATTATAGTCATACCTTTTCATTTACTGAACAAATAATCTATTCGATTATATTTCTGTAGTTCTATATTTTAAAAGGGGGTTATTTGGGGTGAATCACACAAACCATTTGCAGATATTTAGCCAATGAAAATATTTCATGGGGTAAACTTCTATGTACGTAATAATAGATTTATTTATAAATAAGAGTCTTAGAAACCACTTACCGGGAAACAATGGAATGCCTCTGACCAGGAGGTATGCTGCCATCTAATCTCAAGTAAGTGACAGAGGGCAAGTGAGGTTTGAGGAGATCATGCTCTACTATATCAAGCATGCTTTTCAGCTGACAGAAGATCAGTATCCTGTGCTGAGCCACAACAGACTCTGTGCCACTCTCAGAAGTGCTGCCATTTCCCAAACCACAGTCCAACAGCAACTTAGGAAGAAAAAAAAATCAATCACTCCATAGGTGCTCAATAAAAGTAGGTAACTAATCTCATGGTGACAAATATTTCTCTCTCTGGCAAGAAAAGGTTAAATGTACCTGAAACCTGTAAAGCAGATTAGCACTTTGGGCTGCAGCTATCTGTCACCCTGTGGCACACTGGTTTTTGAGGTGCTCAGGCTTAGAGTTCCCCAGTCACCTTTTCAGAAGTTTTAATTTTTAATTTTTATAGACTCAAGGTCTCACTGTATTTCTCAGGCTGGACTTGAACTCCTGAGCTCAAATGATCCTCCTGCCTTGGCCTCCCAAAGTGCTAGGACTACAGGCATGAGCCACCATGCTTGGCCCAGAAGTTTATCTAACAAACCTACTTTCCTTATCCTCAATCCTTGAGGGTCACTAATGCCTCAATAAATGTTTATTGAGAGTAATGATAAAGAAGATGCCACAGGAAAACTGGTTTATAAAGGGTTATTCAATAATGTACGAAGCAAACAATGGAGTAGCCACATTTGGTAGAAAACAAAATTATAGAAAAGAAGCATTTAGCTAGATTTGGATTCTTGACAAAAGAGCTTATTTTATTACTATATCTGAGATCAAGATCTTTAATGGCAGAAACCACACTTTGCTATAGATCATTTATACTTTTTCCTAAAGTGGTTTGGTGCCTTGCACATAGCAAGTACAATTAATAAATGAGTGAATAAAATCCAAGAGAATCATGTTTAGATCCATTTGACAAACCTAGTATACCCAATAGTACTCTTCTTCATCCACAGTATTTTACCTACTGAACTCTGTTCAGAAGCTAAGATCTAGGTCAGGGGTGCTGGCTCACACCTGCAATCCCAGCACTTTGGGAGGCCGAGGCAGGCACATCACTTGAGGTCAAGAGTTCAAGACTAGCAGGGCCAACATGGCAAAACCCCATCTCTACTAAAAATATAAAAATTAGCCAGGTATGGTGGCACATGCCAGTAGTCCCAGCTACTCAGGAGGCTGAGACAGGAGAATCACTGGAACCCAGAAGGCAGAGGTTGCAAAAACAAAATCTAAGATTTTGTTTTTGCTGTGGTGGGAGGGGGCTGGAGTCTTCCTCTATTGCCCAGGCTGAAGTGCAGTGGCATGATCTCGGCGCATTGCAACCTCCACCTCCTGGGTTCAAGAGACTCTCTTGCTTTAGCCTCCTGACTAGCTGGGATTACAGGTGCCCGCCACCATTCCCAGCTAATTTTTGTAATCTTATAGAGATGGGGTTTCGCCATGTTGGTTTCAAACTCCTGACCTCAGGTAATCTGCCCACCTCAGCCTCCCAAAGTGCTGGGATTACAGGCATGAGCCACTGCATTGGGCCAATTTAAGATCTTAAGGCAAGATGCTTTCTCCTTTCTACTAACAGAAGTTACTCAAAAAACCAAAAGTTCCAATAGGAAAGATAACCAAAAGCCCATCCAGGCAAACTCCAAACTCAAAGTAAAACACTTATGGTGTTGTACAGAAAAGGAACACTGTTTTCCTCAGAAAGTCGTCTTTGTAAGGTTGAAGTTTGGAACTTGGATTTCAGGAGTCTTCCCATCAGTCCCTATCTGGTAATGATAGTTTAGTGTGCCTAAACTATTGTGCAAATAATGTAATTTAGGCTGAAACCTGCCTTCTGAGGGTCTGGAATTTTGATTCATGCTAGGCAAAGGGAGTACATGTGACCAGCCTCCAATAAAAACTTTGGGCACTGAGTCTCTAATAATCTTCCCTGGTAGGTGACATTTCACCTCTATTATTACAATTCAATGCTTGCGGAACAACACATGTTCTCACTCTTCTACCTAACAGTGCTTAAAGTTTAATTTTTATTATATAGTAGGCATATGGTATACAAGGGAGGCATTCCTCCAAATGAAGAAGTCTGAGCAATGTAATTATCCCTACATCTTGCCCTTAAATCTGCAATCAAATTACTATTCAAGCTGTTTCGTTTTAAAAGTCCTATCTAAGGTGTCTCAGGAGAGATGTGACTGTGTAGTACCCAGTATAAATAATGTGATATTGGCTGAGCATAGTGGCTCATGCCTATAATCTTAGCACTGTGGGATACCAATGTGGGAAGACTGCTTGAGGCCAGAAGTTCAAGACCAGCCTGGGCAACACAGGAAGACCCCATCTCTAAAAAACAAAAACAAAATTAGCCAGGTATGGTAGCACATGCCTGTGGTCCTAGTTACTTGGGAGGCTGAGGTGAAAGGATTGCTTGAGCCCAGATGTTTGAGGTTGGAGTTAGGACCACGCCACTGTACTCCAGCCTGAGTGACAGAGTGACCCTCTTTCTAGGAGAAGAAAAAGAAGTGATATCATCAGTGGAACATTCTTTATAGATACCACAAGAGTTCCAGAGAGTGAAATTTTATCAGGAATGTCTATGTTATGCACACTCAATTATTTCAGTCCCACAGGCAGCAATGTCAAAACATTAAAGATAACACTTTAAGGATATCTAACTAGGATTTCTCCAAGTCCATACTTACCAGACATTCTTCCTAATGTAATCTTTCCCTGGTGCAGCTATCCTACTAAATACTCATTCATTTGACATGAGTATTCCTGTCTGGCAGGAGAACTGAACTCTGGTATTCTCACTAATCTATAACTTTTAAGTCTGCCCTGAGACACTGATCTAGTTCAGGGCCTTGAAAAGCTGATTACTAGACTCTAGCAAACATTTACCAAGGCCATCTAATAATGGTGTCTGAGGCCAGCTGACTCCCTAGAGAGCATTTTAATTTTATCTTGCCCTAACTTCAGCATAGGCTCAATTACCTCAGTTTTTTCAATCATTCCTCATATAAAATGACTTCTAGATGTTTTACCTTTTTGTTCTTCCACTTATAGTGTTCAAAACTGTAATAGTCAAAATTTGTTCTGACTGGTATGAAATACAATCAAAGTATGATGCCCTCATTTTGGCCATTATATGGTTATTAATCCCACCCAAGATCCTATTAGTTTTATTTATGGCAACTAATTCACACGGTTCTTATAGTGAATTTGCCATCAAATCAAATTCAACTTTGCCTCATGTAAAATATTTGCTAAGTCTCACAAAATCAAAATATACTTCAGTATTTTCTTTTAAAACTCACTTTGTGTATTTCCATTAAATTTAACCTGGAGTTTTAGTTAATCATTACAGCCTCCTGGAATTTTTCATTCTAGCTTTGGCAATATTAGATACTTCTCCCAGCACTACTTGCTGATAAACATGTTTCTACTGACAGATTTTTAGAAAGCAAGTAAGACAACTTCTCTAACTTCACTGCATATACATATTTAGATTAAAAAAATAAATGTATCCTTCCTGAGACAGAACCTTCACTCTGGCTGAAAAAAAACAAGAAAATGGAAAAGAAGGCTACTAGAAAATTCTTCCATGAGGACAGCCAAAAATAATTTGGACCTCTTTAAGTTGCAGACTTCCTAAGCATCTTAATTCGAGATGTGTCAGGGCGACAAGAAGCACACTCTAAAATAAGAGATCAATTTAAGTAGCAACTGCTGAAAAAAAAAAAAAAAAAACCTGTAAGAGCCTATGTATAATTCAAATATGGATGAAATTCAATTTTTATTTGGAAACAGATCTAATTAGAGGACTCCTTGACTAAGTATATCTTACAGCTTTACCTAATATACTAGCTATGTTAGGAAAACCATGAACATTTTATATAAAGGCCTATATAGCAAGGTTTGGTTAAACAAGAAAACCATTCCATATATTTAAACATAACACTGATTCGTCAATTTTATGGTATGAAAGTAAACAGTCCATTTTATGTTTAGTGACATAAGAATACATATTTGGATATATATGCCAGATACACTATTAGATAACATTTTCCACATTAACCTATGTGAAATCTAAAATCTTCATTCATTAGTTGTTCTCAATGAGCTTTAGGCCAAAATAACTACTGACTACAAGCTAAAACAATTACTAAAGTCTAGATTTTACAATAAAATTGTCTTTTATAAGGGTAGTTAGTACTAAATGACATTAGTGCTAAATTTTGGTGCTTGAAATTGGTTCTCTTAATCTTTTGAAATCTTAGAATTTTTTTTAAAAATTCATTTTTAAAAGCAACACCAAGAGGGTAACATCAGTCAAATGACAGAGTATGCAGCTCCCAGTAAAATAAAGAAATCCACATTGACACATATTATAAACTGTTGAAAGACAAAGAGAATCCTGAAAGCAGCAAGCAAAAAGCAAACGGCCACATAAAAGGGATCTTCAGGCCAGGCACAGTGGCTCACGCCTGTAATCCCAGCACTTTGGTAGACTGAGGTGAGTGGATCATGAGGTCAAGAGATCGAGACCATCCTGGCCAAAATGGTGAAACCTCGTCTCTACTAAAAATACAAAAAGTAGCCGGGCATGGTGGCACATGCCTGTAGGCAGGAGAATCACTTGAACCCAGGAGACGGAGGTTGCAGTTAACCAAGATCGTGCCACTGCACTCCAGCCTGGGAGACAGAGCAAGACTCCATCTCAAAAAAAAAAAAAAAAAAAAAACTCCAATAACATGTGTTATATTTCCAGTATAACATCTAATTTCTCATTAGAAACCATGGAAGACATTATCAAGAAAGTAAAAAGATAACCTATAAAATGGGAGGAAATATCTGCAAATCATATGTCTGATAAGAGTTTTAATATCCAGAATTATACACAACTTCCCAGCAGGGTGTGGTAGCTCATGCCTATAATCCCAGGGCTTTGGCAGGCCCAGGTGGGAGGATCGTTTGAGGCCAGAAGTTCAAGACCAGCCTTGGCAACACAGTGAGACCCCCAGCTCAAATAAAAGAAAAAAAAAAAACACCACAACAAAACAAAACTTCTCAAACTCATATTCAAGAGAAACAATCCAATGAAAATGGGTAAAGAACCTGAATAGACATTCTTCTAATGAAGATATAGAAATGTCCAATAAGCACAGAAAAGATGCTCAACATCATTAGTCATTAGGGAATAGCAAATCAAATTCACAAGGAGTTATTTCATACCTAGCAGAATGACTGTAATTAAAAAAAGAAATTAACATGTGTTGGCAAGGATATGAAGAACCTGGAACCCTGGTACAGGGTTGCTGGTGGGAATGTAAAATGGTGTAGCCATTGTGAAAAATAGTTCTTCTCATTTTGCAGTTCTTGAGAATGTTAAACACAGAAATGCTATATGACCTACCTATTCCACTCCTTAGTCTCTAGCCAACAGAACTGAAAAGAGTAACTCAGATGGATACTTGTAAGCCAATGTTCACTGTAGCATTTTTCACAATAGCTAAAAGGTGAAAGCAACCCAAGTGTCGCCTGACATATAAATGGATAAATGAAACGTGGCATATCCATAAAACTGACTAAGTAAGCCACAAATGACAAATATTTTATGATTTCACTTAAATGAAATATTTAGAACAGGCAAATTCATAGAGAAAGTAGATTAGAGATTGCCAGGGGTTAGAGGAAGGGAGAATGAAGAATTATTGCTTGATGAATATAGAGTTTCTGTTTGGGTGGTGGAAATATTTTAGAAATAAGATAGTGGTGATGGTTATACAACATTGTAAATATAATTAATGCCTCAGATTTACACTCTTAAAATGGCTAAAATGGCATATTTTGTGTTGTATATATTTTAAGCACATTTTTTTAAAAAGCTGTATCAAAAATTTAACAGATCCAAATTTAAAAATAAATGGTAAACATAGTAATCTTTAAGCAAATTTACCAAGAATTTATATTCCTGGTGTGTAACATACATATAGCAGTTAAAAGACATACATACTTGTTTCAAAGCTGAGAGCTTAGGGGCATGTTGTATATCATGTAGAGAAGAATTCTGAACTGCCAGTTTTTCAGTAGTCGTCTTGAATTCTGGATGTTGAGGTGTTAAGACTAATGCTGGATGGTTACACAGTTTACGTAAGTACTGTAATGCCTTTAAGAGGAAAAAAACGTATATATGAGTCAATTTCGCATATCACACATTTTTATCTCTGTATCTTTTCCTATGCTATTTCCTATGCTGTTTAGAATGCCCTTCTCCCTCTTCTTGCTTGGCAAACTTCTACTCATTCTTCAAGAACCAGTTCAAATGTCTCATCTGAGATTCTTGTGCAGTTTGTATATATTTCTATGCGGACATTTATAACGCATATAAATTGTACTGTTTATATATGTCTCCCCCACCAATGAGCTTCTCGTGGCAAACTGGATGTCTTAGTTGTTTTCTTGAAAACTCTTTCACACTCAAAGTACCTGCTAATGCAGACAGACGCTTCTGGAA
Organism: Aotus nancymaae; assembly: GCF_030222135.1. Classification (NCBI taxonomy): domain Eukaryota; kingdom Metazoa; phylum Chordata; class Mammalia; order Primates; family Aotidae; genus Aotus; species Aotus nancymaae. The sequence continues at coordinate 38,442,354 of NW_026988421.1, forward strand.
CCAGGCATCGTTTTAGACAGAAAAGTTGCTCAAACTTCAGTGAGTATAAAAATTTCTGACCAGGCGTGGTGGCTCACCCCTGTAATCCCAGCACTTTGGGAGGCTGAGGTGGGCTGACCACCTGAGGTCAGGAGTTTGAGACCAGTTTGGACAACATGGTGAAAACCCGTCTCTACTAAAAATACAAAAATTAGCCAGACATGGTGGTGGGTGCCTGTAATCCCAGCTACTTGGGAGGCTGAGGCAGGAGAATCACTTGAACCCAGGAGGCAGAGGTTGCAGTGAACCAAGATCATGCCACTGCACTCCAGCCTGGGCAAGAGAGCAAGACTCCGTCTCAAAAAAAAAAAAAAAATTCTTGAGGACCTTATAAACCTGAAATTCTCTCCCTTCTACACATTATTCTGATTCAGTAGAAGAGAGGAGGGAAGGGGAGCTAGGTGATTGTCTCAAGTGGTTGTGTTTGTGAAACAGAACCTTATATGGTCTCTTCTCTGACTCAGCCACACTTTCTCTTCTGCCTCTTAGGGTCTGACCCTTGGCACAGTTTTTTATTAGTAAGCTCCATTGGCAAAGCTCAAGACAGTGCTGAACACTAGGATTAAAAATTGTGGGAGAGGCCAGGTGCAGTGGTTCGCACCTATAAACCCAGCTACTTAGGAAGCTGAGTAGGCAGGATCACTTGAGGCCAGAAGTTCAACACCAGCCTGGGCAATATGGTGAGACATTATCACTAAAAAAATTTTTTTTAATTAGCCAGGTTGTGGTGGTGTGCACCTGTAGTCCTACCTACTAAGGAAACTGAGGCTGAGGATTGCTTGAGCCCTGGAGTCTGAGGTTGCAGTAAGCTATGATTGCAACACCACACTCCACCCTGGGCAACAAGCATGACCCATTCTCTTAAAAAAAAAAAAAAATTAGGTCTTCATAACTACCTTTTCCTTCTTCTATCTTTAAAAATGCTATAGTACTTAATCTATTGGCAGGAGGTTTTCTGCGGTGGAATATTCAAGAGGGAAAGAAAAAGTTAAGGTGACACTTGCCACCTCTTTTTCATTTGCTATTCTCTCAAGCATATGAGGAATGATCTGTCTTGACTGTACTTTTTGCATCCTCTGCCTGGGATCACGTCCCCCTATATACCTGCATGCCTCAGTCCTCCTTCAGATCTTTGCTCAAATGTTACCTTCTCAGTGAGGCAGTCCCTAGCCCCTCGATTAAGAAACCACAACTGGAGAGAGATCCAAGATGGCTGATCACTAGCAGCTCAGGCTCCTAGCTCCCAGTGAAAGCGCAGAGAACGAGAGGATGCCACACTTTCAGACGAATATTTGTTGCTCACGGACCAGGAGATTCCCAGCAGAGGAGCCCCACGTGTCGCCAGGGCGACTCTTGTGGCCGGCGTGGCGGTTTTGCTGGCGCCTTAGCGTGCCAGTTCTTGGTGCAGAGTCCGGAGATTCCCGGGCAGAAAAGCACCATCAATCTTAACACCGCTATTTTGGCCGGCGCAGTGGATTGCTCAGATTTCGGCGCTGGGAACCAACAAGTTGGACGTCTGCTTAGAGACCTAGTTAGAAAGTCGGTAATTACAAAGACGACAGAGGGATAAATATATAATGAAGGGAAGAAACCAGCGTAAAAAGGCAGAGAATACTCAAAATCAGAATGCCTCTCCCTCTACAGGGGATCGCAATTCCTCATCAGTAACAGAACAAGGCTTAATAGATTATGAGTGTGTTCCAATAACAGAAGCAGGTTTCAAAACATGGGTGATAAGAAATTTCTGTGAATTAAAAGAACTTGTTCTAACCCAATGCAAAGAAACTAAGAACCGTGAAAAAAGGTTTGATGAAATGCTAATGAGAATGGACAATTTAGAGAGGAATATAAGTGAATTGATGGAGCTGAAAAACACAACACGAGAACTTCGTGAAGCGTGCACAAGTTTAAACAGTCGAATTGATCAAGCAGAAGAAAGGATATCAGAAGTCGAGGACCAGCTCAGTGAAATGAAACGAGAAGACAAGATTGGAGAAAAAAGGATGAAAAGGAATGAGCAAAGTCTCCAGGAAATATGGGACTATGTGAAAAGACCTAATTTACGTTTGATAGGTGTACCTGAATGTGACGAAGAGAATGAATCCAAGTTGGAAAATACTCTTCAGGATATCATTCAGGAAAACTTTCCCAACCTGGCAAGGCAGGGTAATATTCAACTCCAGGTAATACAGAGACCACCACAAAGATATTCTTCAAGAAGACCAACCCCAAGGCACATAATCGTCAGATTCATTAGGGTTGAAATGAAGGAGAAAATACTAAGGGCAGCCAGAGAGAAAGGTCAGGTTACCCATAAAGGGAAACCTATCAGACTTACAGCAGATCTCTCAGCAGAAACCCTACAAGCCAGAAAAGAGTGGGGACCAATATTTAACATCCTTAAAGAAAAGAACTTTCAACCCAGAATTTCATATCCAGCCAAACTAAGCTTTATAATCGAAGGAAAAATTAAATTTTTTGCGAACAAACAAGTACTTAGAGACTTCACTACCACCAGGCCTGCTTTACAAGAGCTTCTGAAAGAAGCACTATACATATAAAGGAACAACCAATATCAGCCTTTCCAAAAATATATCAAAAAGCAAAAAGCAGTAACACAATGAAAAATTTACACTAACTAATGTGCAAAACAGCCAGCTAGCATCAAATGGCAGTATTAAACCTATATATATTCTAATTGGATAAAAAGCCAAAACCCATCGGTATGCTGCATCCAGACCCATCTCAAATGCAACGATACACAAAGACTCAAAGAGAAGGAGGAAGATTTATCAACCAATCAGAGAGTAAAAATAAACAAATAAACAAAAAGCAGGAGATGCAATTCTCGCCTCTGACAAAGTAGACTTTAAAGCAGCAAAGAGCAAAAGAGGCAAAGAAGGACATTATATAATGGCAAAAGGATCAATGTAACAAGAAGAGCTAACGATTTTATAGATCAACGAGACAGAAAATTAACAAGGACATTCAGGACTTGAACTCAGACCCGGAACAAGTAAACTTAATAAACATTTACAGAACTCTCCACTTCAAATACACAAAACATACATTACCACCTCACACCTATTCCAAAAGTGACTAAATTGGAAGTAAATCACTCCTCAGTAATCGCATAGCATCTCATAGGTTTAAATGAAATATTGGTTGGCTGCTTGTTTGTTATTTTCTTCCCTTATTCCTTCCTGTCTACATCAAGTATAATTATTGGTATAAAAGAGGTTTTCAACAATACCCATTACTAAACTGCATTCTAGCCTGGGCAAGAAAGCAATACTCCCATTCTCTCTCTCTCTTTCTCTTCCTTTTTCTTCCTCTTCTTCATTTTTTTTCTTTCTTTCTTTCAAAAAAAAAAAAAAAAAAAAAAGAAACCACAACCTACCCTGGACTCTGATACTCAATAACCACATTACCTGCTTTGTCCTACATAATACATACTTCGGTATTTTTCATCTCTACCAGAGAAAGAGTCTGTCTGTTTTATCCACTGTTTTAAGTAACTCCAGAGCTTTGAAAAATTACTGCATGTAGTAGGTGTTCTAATATTTTCTGAATAAAAAAGCAAAAAACTCTATTCTAAAACCCTTTTCGTGTAATATACAAACATATATTGCATTTTGTACATTTAATTTTAAAGTACTTAAGATAATACTAAATACATATTTAACTTTTTTCAAGAATGAATATATACATAATATTGAAATATATATACATAGATCCATATTTTATTGTTCCATATAAAAAGTACCGCATTAAAAATCATTCTTCAACATTTAAAAAGTGGAATGGGCTGGATGCAGTAGCTCATGCCTGTAATCCCAGCACTTTGGGAGGCCAAGGCGGGTGGATCACTTGAGGTCAGGAGTTTGAGACCAGCCTTGCCAACATGGTGAAACCCTATCTCTACTAAAAATACAAAAATTAGCCAGGCGTGGTGGCACACACCTGTAATCTCAGTTACTTGGGAGGCTAAGTCATGAGAATTGTTTGAACCCAGGAGGCAGCAGTTGCAGTGAGCCGAGATCGTGCTGCTGCACTCTGGCCTGGGTGACAGAGTCAAACTGCATCTCAAAAAAAAAAAAAAAAAAAAAAAATAGAATGTAATCTATACCTGGAATACATGGCCTGTAGCTTTAAGCTTTGGTTTTTCAGTTTCTTCAGAAAGTGCAGCTGAAGAAACTGTTTCATCAACATCACACTTGGCACGAGACTTAGCAAAATCTTCATAGAGCTGAACCTGTAAAATGACCCCCATGAGAGAAGCTGTGAGTATATTTATTTTCAATTGTTCAAAACATGTAACTAGCAAAGGCCAATAACAGCAGTAATTTAAGTCAGCCCTCATTAATGAAAACAAATTTTGATATTTCTAATTCACTATAGGAATTACAGATTATCCACTCCATCTTGGTAAATTCCTTTAAAATTACATTTAGAAAACAAGTATAAACACATTAAGTTCGGCTGATAAAAAATATGAAAAATACAAGTCAAATAGTCCTAGACTCTATTTTTCTACTATGCAGGAAAATAAATACATTAGCAACAGAAGAAAATCTGAACCCTTAGAAGTAAATGAGAAAAATCTTCCTTAAATGAAGTTACATGATCAAGAACCTGTATGTATGTACCAGGACACCAAATTTTACAAGAATGTTACTGCTAGCCTAAAAGGGGAACATATGTCAGATAACAAAAAATCTGTGAATGCTTCACAAAGCCAAAATGCCACTTTTCTTTGGAGCTCCCTTTCTCTAGATTGATTACTTAAATGTGTTTTACGTTATAGTGCCACCACTAGTATATCACCACAGTTATTTTTCACGTGACATCTTTTCTTTATTGTACCTACTTTAAAAAGTCTTCATTTCATTACTTCTAAATATTCCTTTCAAGAAATATTAATTTTTGCAAATGAAGAAAGGGGGGGCCTCAGAGATGAGGCAGATAGTATAGAAGAATCACAGAACTCTCAACCTCTTATCCTGTCCAAGTTGAATAGATGAATATCTGCTAACAGGTTAACCATCTATACTGGAGGGGGAAAAGGAAAATTTCTGGGTACGTATATCTTTTATTCATTTGACCATAGTGAATCAAATCCTAACAGTAAGATAGATTGACATGTACAGTCCTACACAATAAAAAAATTTTCAAAGAGAAAATTCTGATCCAGAGACCATGTCTTACTAAGACAAGAACAGTTTCCATTTAGTTCCCTAGAAAAGTACAAGGCAGGCCGGGTGCAGTGGCTCACGCCTGTAATCCCAGCACTTTGGGAGGCCAAGGTGGGTGGACCACCTGGCACCGGTAGTTCAAGACCAGCCTGGCCAACATGGTGAAACCCCATCTCTACTAAAAATATAAAAAATTAGCCGGACATGGTGGTGGCTGCCTGTAATCCTAGCTACTCAGGAGGCTGAGGCAGGAGAACTGCTTGAACCTGGGAGGAAGAGGTTGTGGTGAGCTGAAATCGCGCCACTGCACTCTAGACTGGGCGACACAGTGAGACACTGTCTCAAAAAAACACACACAAAAAAACGAAAGCTTACAATAAATTCCTTTAATAATGGTCTTTATGTATAAAATCAGAACTGTGCAGAAGGCAAAATTTATTTTGAACATTTATAGGTAATAAAATACTTCATACTTCTGATTGAGATGCTTGCCCACTAAAAATAATAATAATAATAAAATAATACTTCAAAGGGAATGAATGAGGACCAAGGTTTGAAACTCAGCTCTGATATATAGTCATACACTACACAAGGACATTGAGGTCAACAATGGACTACATGTAAAAAATGGTCATCCCACAAGATATAATATTGTGTTTTTACCATACCTTTTCTATGTTTAGATATACAAATACCATTGTGTTGCCACTGCCTACAGTACTCAGTACAGTAACATCCTGTACAGGTTTGTAGCCTAGGAACAATCGGCTATACTATCTAGGTTTGTGTAAGTACACTCTATGTTTGCACAATGACAAAATCGTCTAATGATGCATTTCTGAGAAATTACCCATGCCATTAAGCACTGTACAATTGTATATGACCATAGCCAAGCTATGTAACTTTTCTGAATGTCACTTTATTTGCAAAAATGGGGATTAATAATACTTATAATGTGAGGACAGCATGACAACACAGAGGCAGATTTTTGGCCTTTATAAACATTGGCTTATTTCCTTATCAATTTAACCTTGCAATCTTTTCAATTAACTAGACACATAAGAAAGCAACTATAGGCTGGGCGCCGTGGCTCATGCCTATGATCCCAGCACTTTGGAAGGCCTAGGTGGGAGGACTGCTTGATCCTGGGATTCTGAGACCAGCCTGGGCAACACAGCAAGACCCAGTCTCTACATAAATTAAAAAATTAGCCAGGTGTGTGGTACATGCCTGTAGTCTTAGCTATTTGGGGGGCTGAGGCAGGAGAATCGTTTGAACCCAGAAGTCAAGGCTGCAGTGAGTCATGATGTGCTACTGCACTCCAGCCTGGGTAACAGAGTAAGACCCTGTCTCTTAAAAAAAAATTTAAAAAACAACTATGATACCGAATTTTGTTCTAATGCTATATTCAAAATGCATACACTAAAACTCACATCCACATCATTTAGACTATCTGCATCTGATAAAGCCAAAGGCTAAGCCCCTTTACTCAATAGTTTTGTGGCTCATACAAAACAATCTGCTAATAAACACACCACCAACAATGATAAACACGAGATTTCTAACCTGCAGAGGACTAAGAGTACAATAATAGTCTTGAATAATTTTAGGTGGAAGATCCTGCAGAACATCTTCTTTCATTCTTCTCAAAAGAAATGGCAGTACTTGTCGGTGCAGTGCATCCATAGCAAGAACACCTGTTAATATTTAAGAGAGAATGGATTCAAAAAAGTTAAGAAAAAATTATATTCATTTACACAGGGTTATATCTTTTTCATACCTGCTTCTTGCTCTCGACTGGAGCTTCGAGCATCCCTACTTGCTAATATAGGTTTACCATATCGAGCAGCAAACTGGCGTTCAGTACCCAAAAATCCTGGCATGAGGAAATCAAATAATGACCACAGCTCCAAAACATTGTTCTGTAAACAGAAAGACCAATTATCTTTTGTACTGAGATTATTTCCTTACAACTAAAAAAAGGTAACATAATGAAAGCCCATTACAACGATATAGATGAGAGATTATCACTGTATTTTTTAGGCATATGGTGTAAGTCTTTATTCTAGTGTATAAAATTCCGGTCCGTATCCTTGGAGAAAACACTCTATCCTATCTGAGGGAAATCCTCAAGTCTCCTTCACTACAATAAGCCTTGGTCTATAGTGTTTGTAATTTACTGCTGGCATTCATAAAGTAGTACATAGAAGAGCACAAAGATAAGTTTCTTATCATTTTATCTTTGACACTCAAATTAACAGCAAGATTTAAGGAATGTGGCCAATATCACCATATCATCATCATCATCAACAACAACAACAAAAACCTATTAGAATTTGGTTATAAGTCAAGCCCACTCAGTATTTATGGGTCACAGTGCAAAGGCACAGATTCTTTCCAATTCTGCTATTGAAGTTTCATGGAAAAAAAGAAAAAGAAACTAGTACTTTTTAATCTCAGATGCTTTCCTGATAGGTGCAGGTCCTAAGTCACCCTTTTACCCACCTTCCCCTTTCAGAATCCTTCCTCACCCTGCTCAGGCTCTGGCTCACCATGTTAGGCTGTCCTCTCATTTGGACACCCTTCCAATCCTACTCATGCTCTGCACCCTGACTCTGGGCCACTGTGGCTTTTGTAAGGAAGAGGAAAAGGGCCTTTAAGCAAACTAAAAACCAAAAAACTTCTTCTGATGTCGGAACCAAGTAAAAGCAGTAACATTATTTTAAATTACTATGATGTTTCCATAACTTTAAATTGAAGCATAATAAATCTTGGTAATTCAGCATAAAGAGTCTTTTTTCCTTTTTAATTATATTTTTAAACTTTTTTTTCTTTGAGATGGAGTCTCACTCTGTTGCCTAGGCTGGAGTGCAATGGCGCGATCTTGGCTCACTGCAATCTCCAGCTCTTGGGTTCAAGCGATTCTCCTGCCTTGCCCTCCCAAGTAGATGGAATCACAGATATGTGCCACCATGCCTGGCTAATTTTTTATATTTTTAGTAGAGACAGGGTGTTGCCATGTTGGCCAGGCTGGTCTCAAACCCCTGACCTCTGGTGATCCACCTGCCTCAGCCTCCCAAAGTGCTGGGATTATAGGCATGAACCACCACGCCTGGCCGTATATTTCTAAACTTTTGATAAATTTAGAAAGGCTTGTAATTATCTCGTGTGATTACTAAAATCTGCAGTGTTCACTTAATGGACAAAACACTAATAACCCTTATAATAATCAGTCCGTCACCAAAAATATATTTAAAAGAAAAAGTGGCCAGCCCTAGTGGCTCATGCCTGTAACGTCAGCACTTTGGGAGGCGGAGGCAGGCAGATCACTTGAGGTCAAGATAGCCTGGGAAACATGCCGAAACCCTGTCTCTACAAAAAATACAAAAAAATTTAGCCGGGCATGGTGGCATGGACCTGTGGCCCCAGCTACTTGGGAAGCTGAAGTGGGAGGACTGCTTGAGCCTAGGAAGTGGAAGTTGCAGTGAGCTGGAATCACACCACTGCACTCCAGCCTAAGTGAGAGTGAGGCCCTGTCTCAAAAAACAAAAAAGGAAAAAGTAAGTAAGTACATAAATAAAGAACCATCAATTTTTAAAGTTGGAAGGAACATTAGAGGTCACGTAGTGTTTACTTCTAAGTAGAGAATGATTGAAGGTCTTCCCACCAAAGTTGGCTATCCAAGCTAGATGTGAACATTTGCAACCAATCCTTCTGGAGGACCAGAGAATTTCTCAAAAGTATCTAAAGATATCTATATACCTATCTCCTTCCCTTCCCAAGATAAACTTCTACAATCATTTGCCTTCAGTTTCCTCCTGACATAAGGTATTCACACTTCTACTATATGATAATTCACCTGTGACTCAGCTCTAGCTTTTCTTTTCTTTTTTTTTTTTTGAGACAGAGTTTCACTGTTGTTACCCAGACTGGAGTGCAATGGCACGATCTCAGCTCACTGCAACCTCTGCCTCCTGGGTTCAAGCAATTCTCCTGCCTCAGCCTCCCGAGTAGCTGGGACTACAGGTCCGCACCACCATGCCCAGCTAATTTTTTGTATTTTTAGTAGAGACGGGGTTTCACCTTGTTGACCAGGATGGTCTCGATCTCTTGACCTCGTGATCCACCTGCCTCGGCCTCCCAAAGTGCTGGGATTATAGGCGTGAGCCACCACGCCTGGCCTAGCTTTTCAATGCTAAATCAGATTGCAGTGTACTACTAAAGAAGGAGAATGGCCATTGTGGAGTACAGTCTAATTTTTATGTCTTTCATAATTTGGACACAAGATTTCTATTTACATAGTCTAAAATTACATTTTAAAAATGACTTTTAAAACATGGTTTGTTCAGATAGTACTACATACCAATGAACCATTAAGCAAGCAATAATTATATACTGGAAAATTATCATTCCTAAAACTAAAAAAAAAAATCATCTTAAATTCACTGCCAATACCAAGCCTACCCTCCACCTGGCAAATATATATTTAAAAAATAATAATAGTACATAATTACCTGGATCGGTGTTCCAGAAAGAATAATCCTATAATTAGCAGTCAGTTGTTTTACTGCTTTTGACAACTTTGTTTTTCCATTTTTGATGACATGGCCTTCATCAAGAATGCAGTAGTTAAATTTAATATTTCTAAGGGAGAATATGTAGAAAATTTTACAACTTTTACTATATGTCAGGAACTATATGAAGAATCTTTAAAGTGGGAAAATATTAAGAGTCTTCAAATTTGATATTAATTTTTCTAAAAGAAAATTTTTAATTCTTACCTAAAGAAATCTATGTCATTCCTCACAACATCATATGAAGCCACTATTAGATTGTGCCTTTTGACTTGGTGCTGTAACCTGTATTTAAAAATGAATAAAATTAGAAAACAGAGACCATGAAAAGTTCTTTTTTCTTTTTTTTTTTTTGAGACGGAGTTTCGCTCTTGTTACCCAGGCTGGAGTGCAATGGCGCGATCTTGGCTCACTGCAACCTCCGCCTCCTGGGTTCAGGCAATTCTCCTGCCTCAGCCTCCTGAGTAGCTGGGATTACAGGCACGTGCCACCGTGCCCAGCTAATTTTTTGTATTTTTAGTAGAGACGGGGTTTCACCATGTTGACCAGGATGGTCTCGATCTCACGACCTCGTGATCCACCCACCTCAGTCTCCCAAAGTGCTGGGATTACAGGCGTGAGCCACCGCGCCCGGCCCAAAAAGTTCTTAATACAATTTCAAAGGTGAAACTACAGCTACCATCATATAAAGTGCTTTCAATTTGCCCACTAAGCCCAGCATTCCCTTCTGCTTACTTTACATACTTGACTCTGAAAGGTTATTCTTCTGATGACTTGGCTGTGTTGCCCTACTCAGTCTGATTAGAAAAGAGATGAACACCAGACTGAAAATATGGTGGACATTTCAACTTTATTTGCCAACATCTCTTCTTTGGGGGCACTATTCCTTTACCACTCCATGTTGTTCTGGATGATGTGGGGGAACTACCAATCATGTGCCTCCATAATCACCAAGGAAATGAAGCATTTGAACCAGGGTAAGCTATTGACAATTTTTAATCCCCTAACCACAAAGGTTGTTTTGGAAGCATGACCTAAACAAGGGCAGCCAGTCATCTCCAGTATTAATATATTCATGAGAGAGAGGGAAGATGTGTTTACTATAGTTGCCAAGCTAAGAGAATTTGGGCCTGAGACTGCCCATTGTCATCTTATCTACCAACTGTAGACTGAAGCCCAATAGTAACAGTAAATTATATAAAGGGAGGAAGAGTGAATGAGAGTAATCTAGATTGGCCTGAAGCAACAATCTACCCCCTGAAATTCTCAAGTTAGTGAATTAATGAATTTTCTGTTTGCTTAAGCTAGTTTGGGTTGAATTTCTATCACTTATAAATGAATGAATTCTATCAAAGGCACACTAAAGTAACTGCTCAAGAGTGCAAGCTTTTGAGCTGCCTGTATTCAAATCCTCACTCTGCAAGCTTTTGAAAGCTGCCTCTATTCAAATCCTCACTCTGTCCACTTAATTAGCTGAGTGACCTTGGACCTATGCCCCATTCCTTAGACTCCTTATTTGCAAATTGGAATAACAGTATTTGTACCTCATAAAGTGACTGTGAGAATACATAATACACAATTTTTTATTTAGTTTTTTTTCAATCCTCCTTCTATACATAATTTTACATAAAAGAAAAACTGCTTAGAATAGTGCCTGGCCTGTAAGTGCTCAAAGTAAAAACTAAAAATTTTTTAATAACATTTAATAATATTATATGCTATTATTAACACAGGAGGGCAGTAAATCTATGGACTAATCAGCAACTATGACTATCCAATCTTTAGAAAATGAGCTAAAATCAATGAGCTTCCACTTGTAAAAATGTATAATTAGGAACATAAGAGATGTATTAGTTAATAGGGAAGGCGCAGAGGTGAAAGCACACTAAAATTCAGTGCAGCCATGACTGCAGCTGCAGCTAAAGCAGCCATTGTGGACCAAAAGTACTTACAAGGAGAGGGAAGTAAAGGGAGCAAGGAAAAGGGGAACTCTTTTTTATTTGTTTTTAAGGGACAGGGACTCACTATGTTGCCCAGGCTGGTCTTGAACTCCTTAGCTCAAGTGATCCTTCTGCCCCCAGCTTCCTGAACAGTTAGGACTGCAAGCATGCTCCCCTGCATATGGCTCAAAGGAGAGCTCTCAGAAAAGTGGGTAGAAAAAGAGAATAAAACAGAAGCACCAGATGCTATAGTCACAGACTCCCAAAAGGGGCATACGAAATGGCTTTGGTTCCTGAAAGTTCCCCAGCTCCAGGAAAGCTCAACTTATCATACAATGGTTAAAGTTCCTCATTTTGATAAGCCTCACTGATTATACCTTCCCAAAGTACACTCACTTTTCATAAGTGAAGTTTCTATGTCATACAACCAGAAGAGCTAATTAGAATTCACTTTAATAAATTTCATTGTTCCTTATCTTAATTATGACAAAAGACGAAATATTTTGTTACTGTTTTACACCTCTTACCTTACTCTTTCAGTGGGAGGTCCAGTGTAGTGCAATGGATTGAGATATTCTCTAGAGCAAAATTTACCTACTTCATCCACCCAATGGCCTGTTAATGTTGGTGGACAAACCACTAAGGAAGGAAGTGGCATACATTCTGCCAATTTTGATCTTGCATATTCCTGGGCCCTTTACAATAGCAAAACACAAGAAATTAACCAGCTTGTTTACATTTCTCCAAATCTGGAAATATTATTTCAGAATAACATCTTAAATTACCTATGACAATGATCTCCTGCTAGAATGCAGATGGACTGTAAAGTTTTTCCTAAACCCATGTCATCACACAGAATTCCATGAAGTTTATATTTATTAAGAAATGCTAACCAGTTCACACCATCCTGTTAGGGAGAGAGAGAAAAATCATAAATATGAATACATCATAAATTTATTTTTCTTTTTTTTTTTTTTTTTTTTTTTTTTTTTGAGACGAAGTTTCGCTCTTGTTACCCAGGCTGGAGTGCAATGGCGCGATCTCGGTTCACCGCAACCTCCGCCTCCTGGGTTCGGGCAATTCTCCTGCCTCAGCCTCCTGAGTAGCTGGGATTACAGGCACGCACCACCATGCCCAGCTAATTTTTTTGTATTTTTAGTGGAGACGGGGTTTCACCATGTTGACCAGGATGGTCTTGATCTCTTGACCTCGTGATCCACCCGCCTCGGCCTCCCAAAGTGCTGGGATTACAGGCGTGAGCCACCGCGCCCGGCCCAATTTATTTTTCTTATAAAAAACATGTTTGCTAGCCAAAAGAACTCTGGCAAAAAAAAAAAAAAAAAAATTTGCACAAAACAAAAATCTTTCTGTAGGCCAAAGAGAAATATATGGGTATAAGACACTAAACACAAGATTTTACTAAATTAATTTTACAAAATACTTTAAGGCCAGGTACGGTGGCTCACATCTCTAATCCCAGCACTCTGGGAGGCTGAGTTGGCAGGATCACTTGAAGCCAGGAGTTTAAGACCAGCCTGGTCAACAAAATGAGACCCCTGCCTCTACTAAAATAAAAAAAATAAAGCTGGGCATGGTGATGCACATGTATGGTCTCAGCTACTCGAGAGGCTGAGGTGGGAAGATGAGTTGAGTCCAGGAGTTTGAGGCTGCAGTGAACCACGATTATGCCACTGCACCCCAGCCTGGGCAACAGAGCAAGACCCTGTCTCAAAAAACAAAACCCCCTCTAAACCCACAACGCTTCAAGGTTCATCTGAAAGGAAAACTCACTATTCCTATTTACAAGATAAGTATAAAACTTACCTGCTGATATTTTCTGAGTTCAGCATTGATTGGTACTGGAATTTTATAATTTTCCAATTTTTTTCCATCTAACAATTGCTCCAAAAAGTGTCGCTCCTTGGCTTTCAATTGGATTAACTCTGCTGACATGTTTGGAGGGTCTGGAATGCCTGCCTAAAATGATTTTTTAAAAGTTATTAAAACTATGTACTCACAATTTTCATTCTTAGATCAAATAAACACAACAAAACATAAACACACACACAAAAGAATTCTGAAAATTATATAAAGACTTAAAGACAAACAAGGTTAAAGAAATTGACAAGCATTAAAGGTGCTATAATTAGACTACTAAGTAAATATATATGGAATATCTGAAAGACCACAATCTACAACTTCATTTTCCTACACCATGCCTTATTTAATAAACAGGTATATAAAGTTGTATAGTTTATTTTGAATTAAATGCTGTTACTGGCACTTCTCAATTTTAGTGTTCTGATACCCTAAGGTATTGGTTCTCAAAATGTAGTCTGCAAGGCCCTTATGGATCTCCAAGACCTTTTGAACTATTTCATAATAAAAGGAAAACATTATTTGCTTTTAATCACTGTTGTCATTTGCACAGATGTTGCTAAAGTTATAACGGAGAAAACTGCCTGTATCTCAGAAAGAAGCAAGGCAATGGTATCAAAATGTGCTAGTAGTCACTGTATTTCTTAGAACCATGTATTAGCATTTTTTCAAATAGCCAATGTTAGTTAAAAATGTCCTTGATAAGCCAGGCATGGTGGCTCACACCTGTAATCCCAGCACTTTGGGAGGCTGAGGCAGGTGGATCACTTGAGGTCAGGAATTCGAGACCGGCCTGGCCAACATGGTGAAACCCTACCTCTACTAAAAACACAAAAATTAGCTGGGTGTGGTGGTGTGCACCTGTAGTCCCAGCTACTCCCAGGCTGGCAGGAGAATCGCTTGAACCTGGGCGGTAGAGAGTTTGCAGTCAGCTGAGACTGCACCACAGCACTCCAGCCTGGGTGACAGAGCAAGACTGCATCTGAAAAAAAAAAAACCTTGATAAAGCAGTAAAAGTGATTAATTTTATTAAATTTCAACCCTTTAATGCACATCTTTTTTAACATTCTGTGAGAAAAAAATGTGAATTCTGCTGCTTATCCAAGTACAATATATTGAGGAGCTGAACTAGCCGTTTAAAATATCCACAAATATGAAGTCTTTCATACTCCCAAGAATTTCCTTGACAAACTCTGTAGTGCTTACATTATATATCCATCCTGGATGTACCCAACCATATGTTTTGTTGTTGGTTAATTTTTCACATTCTTAAAGATTTATGGTTATTAAACTTGGAAACACTAGATAATAATTATTACTTTCTTTAGACAAACTGTGCCCAGGAGAAAGAAAGTGTGTTAATGTAGCCATTTTTTGATGTAACATTTTAAAAGCACTGATAAACTATGGTTATTCTGACTTTGGTATCTGGCTGACGTTTTCTCAAAAATGAACCTGTCACTTCAAGGAAAACAACTGACACTAACTTGTTGTCACTAATAAAATTCATATTTTCAAGAGAAATGGACAGTTTCCAATAAAAACAATTTTCTGCTGTTAATAAACATGATTTTAAAAATATAATGAATTGTGTCCAATTGTAGAAGATTTATATAACTCAACAAACCAATATTTTCCAAATGACTGATGCATAATGTTACAAGTATGGGTAATAAAGGATCCATTCAAAAGTGTAAGACATACTTAACCTGGCAGGGGAGATACCATGACCACAAAAGTGTAAGACAAACAAATGAATTTTAATGTAAGAGAGTAAGAAACATTCATTGATAGGATTTTAGATTCTAATAACATTAATCTTTCTCTTTTCAAGTTCTGGGATGTTATCAGATAAAATATTCACAATTATTTGAGATGGCTGTCAAAATATTGTTCCCTTTTCTAACTATCATTGTGAGGCTGGACTTCCATTATATACCCCTGAGCCAAAACAACATATTGCAACAGACTGAATGCCCAAGCAAACATGAGAATCCTGCTATCTATGATTAAACCAGAAATACTGGCTAGCTGCGGTAGGGGATTGAGCCCAGGAGTTTGAGATCAGCCTGGACAACATAGCAAGACCCCATCACTACAAAAAATTTAAAAAATTAGCCAGGTCTGGTGACATGGGACTGTAGTCCCAGCTTCTTGAGAGGTTAAGGCAGGAGGATCACTTGTGTCCAGCAGGCTGAGGCTGCAGCGAGCTATGACTGCGCTGTTGTACTCCAACCTGGGTGACAAGAGTAAAACCCTGTTTCAAGAAGAAAAAAAAAAAACCCAACAAACAAAAACCAGACATAAAAAAGACTTGCAATAGTATAAAACAATGTCACTCTTCTAACACATTGTTTTAGAAAAGTTATTTTTCATCAAAAAAGTTAATTATATTAACATGTAGGTTATTTAAATGAATTATTTAAAAATTTCCCAGTCTTAGTATCTGTTACAGAAAGTATTATAAACAACAGCTCTTTGATGTCTTCAATTTTTAAGAATATAATGAGGTTCTGACACAATCTATCTGAAAAAAGAAATCAAGAAAACAATTCTATTTACAATAGCAACAAAAAAAATAAAAAATAAATAAAATAGGAATAAATTTAAGGAGGTGAAAGATCTATACACTGAAAGCTATAGAACATTAATGAAAGAAACTGCTTGGGACACAAATAAACTGACATAAATATGGAAAATAAATATGGAAATATGGAAAATAAATGTTCGTGGACTGGAAGAACTAATATTGTTAAAATGTTCATGCTACCCATATAATGCAATCCCTAAATTGCATTGAGGATCGCTAATCCCCAAAAGTCCAGTTGAATTTTTTTAGACTTAGAAAAAGCAATCCTAAAACTCATATGGTTCTCTATTATCCCTTTGAATACGCTTTCTGTAAAAACAAAGAAACTCATGTGGAACCACAAAAATCCCAAATAGCCAAAGCAATCTTCAGCAGAAGGAACAAAGTTGGAGGGATCACACTACCTGATTTCAAAATATATTACAAAGCGATAGTAATCAAAATAGTATGATCCTGGCATAAAAACAAACCAAACTGTTTTTTTCAAAGAGGCTATCCCATTTACAACTCACTATTTTGCTGGTAGGAATGTCAAATGATACAGTTACTTTGGAAAACAATTTGGCAGTTTTATAAAAAATTAAACTTCAACACATTAAACTTACCAATGACTCAGTATTTCATTCTTAAGTATTTACTCAAAAGAAATAACACACATCCACACAAAGACTTATAAATGCAAATGCATAGTAGCATTATTCATAGTAACTTTTTTTTTTTTGAGAGAGAGTCTCACTTTGTCACCCAGGCTGGAGTGTAGTGGCATGATCTTGGCTCACTGCAACCTCTGCCTCCCAGGTTCAAGTGATTCTCCTGCCTCAGCTTCCTGAGTAGCTGGGATTATAGACATACACCACCACACCTGGCAAATTTTTGTATTTTAGTAGAGATGGGGTTTCATCATTTTGTATTTTTATTTGGTCAGGCTGGTTGGCTGGTCTTGAACTCCTGACCTCAAGTGATCCACCCGCCTGGCCTCCCAAAGTGCTGGGATTACAGGCATGAGCCACCTTACCTAGTCCATAATAACTATTAGTAAAAGCTGGTGACAATCCAAATATACATCAACTGGTGACAGGATAAACAAACTGTGGTATGTCCATACAATGGTATACTATTCAGCAATAAAAAGGAAGTACTTATACATGTTACAACATGGATGACATGCCATACCTACTATTTCCTGAATTATGTAAACCCCATCAAAATATGATTAAACAACTTGCGGGTGGGATCCTGGCTCTTCCTGTGTTTCAAGCCACTTCCATTTCCTGCACTGGACACACCTTATTTGTGTCCCTGTGAATGTACTCCAACATGCTCCTACATGATCTTTCTAGTCTTCTTTTTCATACTCTCACTAAAACCTCATTTGCTTTTTACAGTCTTATCTACCATCTCTCAAATTTATCTTTTGCCTAAACTTTAGCCCACAGTCTACACCTAGATGTTACTAGAAAAAATCTATTTCTAGAAACAGAATTACAAACAGAAATACAAACAATTCTATTTCTAGAAAAGCTTCAGTAAATATTTTTAGGAATCACAGTGTCGGATTTCTTGTTTTACTTAAATTAAAACTCCATGTGTTTTAAAAAAAAGTACCTATTAAAAGTCTAAAATTTTTAATTATTGTAATATAAATATTTTTGAAATAATGCCTCCATTTTAGCCTGACATACTCTTTAGAAAGTGTTACTTTTTTTTTTTTTGGAAGACAGAGTCTTGCTGTCGCCCAGGCTAGAGTGCAGTGGCGCCATCTAAGCTGACTGCAACCTCTGCCTCCGGGTTCAAGCAATTCTCGTGCCTCAGCCTCCTGAGTAGCTGAGACTACAGACACACACCACCAAACCCAACTAATTTTTTTTTTTTTTTTTTTTTTTTTTTTAGTAGAGACAGGGTTTCACCCATGTTGGCCAGGCTAGTCTCAAAACTCCTGACCTCTGGTGATCCACCCGCCTCAGTCTCCTGAAGTGCTGGGATTACAGGTGTAAGCCACTGTTCCTGGCCCTAAAAAAGGTTACAATGATTATGGATAAAGTTATAGAAAACATTATGTCTATAAAGCAAGTATCTTTGACTTACCTCAAGTGGCATGAGTCTAATGAGCGTTGCAAAGCACTGCGTGGCCATGAATCTCACGCTGTCTGTCTGATCGCTCATTCTTCCCAATACAGGAACAACTAAAAGGACAATATATGGAACAATACCAACATCCAGTTGTTCCATTACACCTGAGTAAGTGATTAAGGAAATTCTGAAGTAGTTCCGAGACAGATGTTTTCACAAACAAACTGATACCAAGATTGTAACTTTTTAAAAGGCTCATGATTTTCTCATCTGTATTGTAACGGAAAAGACTGATCCTCCAGGCCTGTGATCCAATTATAACAGTATTTGCCCATTTTGTGGTTCCTTGGAAAATATTATGTAACTTTCTCATGATTAGGAATATAAAATTATGTTTTTCTTCTGAGGAAGGCTGGAGGAAGCTTTACTAACAAGATTTTTTTCATAAAGAAATTGCTACAAGCTTCCAGAATTTCAATGTCAAAATAAAACAAGTCACATTGTAAATAAAGGAGTCCAACTCAGTGTCACTCAAAGATTAATTCCAAATTTCCCACCAGGATCTTGACAATCACCAGCTGGATATAGTGAGCCTAGTAAGCGCAGTTCTCCTGTAATCTTCAGTATTTTTGAACCAGAGTTTCTACTGATTTGATCTTCATCCATCTTTTGTGCTCTGTGAAATATCTTTCAGATACTTTGAGTTAAAGAATGTTAGCTGCTGCCGTATCCTTAGCAAAGGGCTTGCCTGTATATTTCTAATTATCTAGTATATTTTGGTCATTTTCAACCCAAGTAATGAACATACTTTAAAAACATAATATGTTTATAACATAGGGACTACCTATATAATACCTGATTAATAAGGCACTGATTATAAATAAGTAAATCATTTACAAGATATATAGTTCATAAAGTACATAAAACTATTTTGCCTTTTAAAAATCTATTTTAAAATTAATAGTAATTCTCCGAAGTTTCCATGTGAAAATTGTTATCATAAAAGGTAAATCAATTTGTAACATATTTGTAATAAAATATAAAAATATTTCAATCAAGTTGAACAATGAAGAATAAATAAATATATATATATTTCAAAATAAGATGTAAAAAAGTTATTTTTTGTTAACATGGCAGGTTATTTATGTACATATTTGAATACATCAATTTTATTTTAATTATCCTTAAGTAAATGAATATTATTCCTGAACAGTTTGTCAAAAAAGGATACAGGCAAGTGCTTCAATTGCACCCTCTTGTTTGACACTGTCGTTAATTGCTCCCAGCCATGGAAGAACCTTCTCCAAAAAAATATTCATTGTTTCCATGGTAGCTATTTTGCTCATGACACCTACACAACGAGCAGCCATGTGCCTCACTGCAGTACTGGGGTACTGAAGGCACATATAAAGATGTGGCAAATGCTGTACCAACTAAAAACAAAAAGTTAAAAGGCAATCAGAATTCTCATCAGGAAATACTGTTTAATATGTAACTATGATAGCCCATGCTCAGGAAAGTTCTCAATATCCTAAGTGACTAAAAATACCTCCAAATACTTCAAAACATTACTGTCGAAACACTCTCAATAGAAAACTAATCCAAATCCAAACTAATGTATTACAAATCTTTCAAAAAGAAGGAAAAAAAAAAAGGTACAGAACTTCTCCTCTGCTCATATCCTCTCTTAGGCATACGAGAACACTTAATTCTTTCCAAAATTAACAGGAAACAAACCAAAAGGTACTTGGTAAGATTCTCCTACTGAGGCTGGGAAAATACCACCACACATCACCAGCCCCTACCAAATTTGGTAGCACTAATTTAGGTTAAGGTTACATAATTTTTATCCAGTGGCTTGAGTGTTACCGATTTTATTCTAGCATCATACTTTGGTAGGTATCTTCCTCTGTAGCTTCCTGGCTTATGATAGGTGTTATAATCACAACAGCATTACAATAGCACTTTATTATTAAATGTCTGCTACATGGAACACAAGGATTAATGCTGATGAGAGCCAGGTAGCTGTTAAACAGTTTGATGAGCATTACAGTTCAGCTGAATGCATTTTGTTAATTATGAACGGTAAGAGCATACAAATGGACTCAACTTTTCTTTACTAATAGTAAATCAGCAAAACTTTAACAAGTAAAAGGACATACTTCATTACTATGTACAAAAAAAATCCATTCCTCTCCACCCTCTCCTAGATTCTCCCTTTTATGTTAGATAACGATAGAGAACTGGGGCTAATACCCTTCAAAATGGTGTAAATTGCAGAGAGCTTCCTACTGCACATATATGAAAAGAAAAATATTCTCTTATGAAAAAAAGATAATTCTCTATTTATTCCTCCCTCTGTCCCAATTCTTTTGTAAGACACATTTCAATAGTTAAAAAAATAAATCACAAACCAATGTTCTATCTTCGCCACTGACCAACGTCACCTTAGGCAGGTGACTCCTTTCATCTTTATACTTAACTAGAAAACAGGTTTCATTATATGTGCTTTTCCTTTCTTGGAGGTATATTATTAAGATGATCTCGATAAACAGGATTGCAGTTTTCTTTCCTATTTATACCTGGCTCCTGTGCCATCAGAATCCTTTCCTCAATGCCCCTACATTCTAAGCTTCCAGGTTGGGTTTTCTATCAAATTCAAGCAGCCAGGTCTACATCAAAGCCCACAAGAGTTGCACTGTTAGTAAAGGAGGAATCTAGTTATACCACAGCAAAGAAAAATGCAATTACTAAGGATGACATCAAAGCTGTACCTTTCAAACCTTAAGACTTGTTAAATAAGACCACATTGTATTTGAAGAAATATTACACTTGCATTAGTTAGTTACCAAGGGATGTAGCTCAGAATCCATTGAAGCTGCTGCTGTTTCAAAAACTTGCAGAGAATTCACCAGTTCTTGAGCAGGGCCATCTCCCTTTTCCAGAAGGGATTTTCCATCTGTTAAAATATATTGTCTGCATTATCTGGCAAATAATTTTTCAAAATCTAGAGCCCACAGAAACTTTTAGCACTTTCTCAGCTAGCACAGGAAAGTCAGTTTTGCTTTTTAGTGTTAAAATTAAATGCCAAGACCTTAATTTAAATGCTGGGGTACCACATGGAAAGCAACCCAAGAACTTAAACATAATGATCCATTTCAAATATCTCTTTAAATTTTTTTTTTTTTTGAGACACAGTCTTGCTCCATCATCCAGGCTGCAGTGCAGTGGCATAATCTCAGCTCACTGCAACCTCCACCTCCAGGGTTCAAGCAGTCCTCCTGCCTCAACTTCCAAAGTAGCTGGGACTACAGGTGTGTGCCACCATGCCCAGCTAATTTTTGTATCTTACTAGATTGACCAGGCTGGTCTTAAACCCCTGACCTCAAGTGATCTGCCCACCTGGGCCTCCTAAAGTGCTGAGATTACAGGTGTGAGCCACTGTGCTCAGCCCAAATATCTTTTTTTAAATAAGGAGTGTGTTTGTGTTATTTTAAACCAAGTTTCCATTTTAAAACTAACCAGTTGATCTGGAATAACTAGGTAGAGGCACAGAGGCATTTTTATTTTATAAGGATATATTTAATTAATATACATTAAAATTTGTTAAAAACTGGACTCATAAAAATATATGTATACCAAAATTATTTATGTCGATTGTATTCCTCAATGGGCCAACCATGGCATCCCAGAGATGTGGCAACTTCACTGCCATTTCACCACCAAAATGCTTTACTATAGTTGTCAAAGCAAATTCAGCTCCTCTCCGTTGTACCAGGTAAGGCTTCTGGGCCTTAAAATTAAATGTTAGATACAAATAGAATTTCAGAAAAAATTATAATGCATTTAAAATTTTATCAAGAGAATTTAAAAGTAACCATTTAAGAACTCACAATGTTACCATTAACCAAGTAAGCAATTATTAGACACATTTATCATAATTATAAACATTTCCCAATAATTAAATTTACAGGGGACTACAACACCTAATTAGATTTTTGTGTCCAAAGTAAAACACTTTTTTGGGGTTGAGGATAAGGAATAGAAGGATATGTGCTGTTTCTAGAGATAGTCCTAAATGACTTCTTTTCCCCTTCTCTCTGCCCCAAAGAAACTTATCAGTTAGGGAGAAGATAGATGAAATGATCTGTCCTTATTTACATTCACTTAAGGGATAGAACAAGATTAAGCTAACCCCAAGATTAGTAATTCTTATTCAGAAGTAATTAACAGTCCATAAATCTGTTCCCCCAAAAAGATACTAATATATATTTTTAAAATTACATTTAACTGGAGGAATAACTATGCAAACTCTAGAGATATAAATATCGAAATCAAAATTTTTATTAAATTATAGGGAAATATCGTCAGTGGAAAAAACTTCACAGAATGTTTTGGGAAATATTGATAAGTTGCTGATTTTAAAAAGAAACTTAAAAGAGGCCTGTATTTTACAGACACGTCTTTTAGTATTGATGGCTTACTGCTGAAACCAGGTAAATTCCTGTCTTGCAATCCAAAGAACTAACTAAACCATTCATTCCATTGCTAATAATGTGACTGTGAGATTTTCAAAACAAAACACTTTTTAAAATACCACTGGTTATTAGGACTGTAACAGGTGGACCAATGGGAGATAATGGAAACCCTGAATAAACTCTCACAAATATAAACAGAGGTGCCATTATAAATCAGGGAGGAAAGGATTTAATAGTAGGATAGCTGGCTGTTCATATGGCAAATAAATTTAGAACCCTACCTCACACTACACATAATATATTTCAAATTGAATAAAAAAGTCAGGTGGGTGGCAATTTTATTACATTTGTGCACTGAAAGGACAGAGAAGAGTTAGCTTTCACTATTATTTAACACCTTATCTACAGTCACTGCTATAGGACTGAATTAGTTTATATTTATAAATAATGTATGTACCCTCTATTATAAGGCTGTCTTGCCTAGGAAAAGAAAGTTGGTAAAAATTACAAGAGACATGAGAAATCTGAGGTTTGCTGTTTTTCATGATCATATTGTTGGAGTACTACAAAAGTTAATCTCAGTTCTTTCACTTAAAAACTGTTGTAGAAGCTAATACAACTTAGTTCTCAATTTGTAAGTCAGATATTTGTTTAAAAATCAAAGCATTCAAAGAAAAAAACTATTTACCTCATCAAGTTCAACAAGCATATTTCCACTACTTCCTGCAGGAAGATCTGCTATTTGAGCTTTTACTGCTTTGGGGGTAGGACCTCGTCTACTTGTGATAGCAAAAGCAGCTTTCTGGTGCCTATAGAGTGTAATTATACCTCTGTGCTTGGTGACGGTATGGTGCATTCCATCTTTTTCTGAGGTGGATCCTAACAAGGAAAAAAGATAAATGACCTTTTAATCATGATATAGGTGATAACAAATGTTTTCGGCTCCATAAAAGATATAATGTATTTTTAAACTATGTCTTTTGGGCCTCAACTTTCATAGGCCAATATTTTCTTTAGATAATGAAATGGCAACAAAATAGTCTATTTCCATAGGATTTATAACTAATACAATCCAGGTTGTACAGTCATCTGAACAGTGAGAAACAAGCACATAAAAAAAAATTATTGTGACTTCGGTTAAAGCACATATAAATTTTTTTTTTTTTTTGAGACAGGGTCTCTGTCACCCATGCTGGAGTGCAGTGGCATGGTCTCAGCACACTACAACCTCCACCTCCTGGGCTCAAGTGATCCAATCCTCCCACCTCAGCCTCTTGAGGAGCTAGGACTACAGATGCACACTACCACACCCAGCTAATTTTTATATTTTTTGTAGAGATGGAGTTTCACCATGTTGTTCAGGCTGGTCTCGAACTTCTCAGCTCATTCCATCTGCCCACCTCAGCCTCCCAAACTACTGAGATTACAGGCGTACACAGACTATTATTCTTCTCTTTTTTGAGATGGAGTCTCACACTGTTGCCTAGGCTGGAGTGCAGTGGCGCAATCTCGGCTCACTACAACCTCCACCTCCCAGGTTAAAGTGATTCTCGTGCCTCAGCCTCCTGAGTAGCTGGGATGACAGGTGCACGCCACCAAGTCCAGATAATTTTTGTATGTTTTTTTTTAGTAGAGAAAGGGTTTCACCATGTTGGCCAGGCTGGTCTTGATCTCCTTATCTCAAGTGATCTGCCCACCTTGACCTCTTAAATGCTGGGATTACAGCCATGAGCCACCGCACCCAGACCGTATCCTATAATTTTTGTTTGTTTGCTTTCTTGAGACAGAGTTTCACCTTATTGCCCAGGCTGGAGTGCAATGGTGCAATCTCGGCTCACCACAACCTCTGCCTCCTGGGTTCAAGCGATTCCCCTGCCTCAGCCTCCTGAGTAGCTGGGATTACAGGCATGCACCACCACACCCAGCTAATTTTGTATTTTTAGTAGATATGGGGTTTCTCCATGTTGGTCAGGCTGTTCTCAAACTCTTGACCTCAGGTGATCCACCTGCCTTGGCCTCCCAAAGTGCTAGGATTACAGGCATGAGCCACCGTGCCCAGCCTGGCCTATTAATTTTTTAAAACTTACTGTGCCTAAGCATAATGAGAAACGAATATCTCAAGCAAGTTCTAAAAGAAAGATCCAGTGTCACCATGACTTCAAAAAAAACGTTGGCCACTGCAAAATAATACTGTCTTACATAGCAATGGGGCAAACTACAGACACACACCTGGTGAATTTTCTATTTTTAGTAGAGAGGGGGGTTGAGAGGGGTGAGGAAGAATGACTCCATTGCATTTTAAGATGTTAATATTCAAAATGTCCACTTTCTTCGTCTGGTCCATTCACGTATTTTTCAAGATCTATACTGTGCCAAAGTTTTAAGTCTATTTACATTTCAAATAATTTGTTTTTCCAAAATCTTGTTAACAACCACACATACAAAAATCATACAGGACTGAGTCGTGTAAGAAAACACTGGTCTTTGAGACCAGCCTGCAGATGGAAGTTCTCATTTTCCATATAAATTCTCCAGTTGAAAGCAAAAAAGTTGGTTAAGTATTATTTACTAAAAGTACTAAAAGAAATAGAGTTCACTAATCTCGTAAAACATGCACTAAATTAGGGAAGCCAGAGATTTTATAGTAACTTTTTCCAGTCAATAGGGTTGCTCCTTTGGTTAAGGGGCAGGGGGAAAAAAAAAAAAAGCTTTCATTAAATAATGTGATACAATTAACTTTTCTAGCTTGTTACAGTAAACCATATAATTATGGTTTTGAAGGCAAAGGTAAGGGTGAACACCTGTCTCTCAGATTTCAGTCAGCTTATATCAGCTGTGAGATCTTCTATGAATGGCTTATTTGAACTTAGAGGGTTGTGACTGATAAGAAGTATGTGCAAATTCATGTAACAAAGAGTTTTGTTATAATCAAGCCTCTTCTCTCAGAATGGGAAAAAAACTCTAACATGAACTGGATTTGTGCTTAAATTATACCCATAGGTAAACGAAAACAAATTTAAATGGTTAATTATTTCTCTACCCCAAATAAAAGTTTAGGTATATACCTTTAGAATTTTCCTGGCCACTTTGTGTTGGTACTGGACATGTGACACAAGGAGTTAGATATGGGTCCACACAAAGTGAGCTACAGAGGTTTTTAATAATTTTTGAATTGGGACAGGGCGTCCTTCTTGTGCACTGCTGAAGTAGTTTAGCTATGCACTGAGCTGCATAGTTTTGCACTAGTGTATTCTCTTCTTTTTTAATTGTCTCCATTAATGGTTTTATGATAGGATTTAATTTTTCCGGAAGCTGCTGCAAGCTCACAACTGCACATGCAGCAAAAGTATGCACTCTCAACTGCAACACTTGCCACTCCTGGTTGGTCTCTGTAACTGTCATTTGGACCTGCTGTCGTTTACTATCTAACTGCTGTAACACTTGAGGATTTAAATCGAAAGATGATGTGGCTTCATTAAAAACAGTAGTGACCTATTAAAAAAAAAAGAAATTAAAAATCATTAATCATTATCAACCCCAAATAGACTGTAAGATCCTAAAGGGTAGACAGTAAGCTTTCTGTTTCAATTTTGATTTCCACAATATGTAATATTATTTTAGTACTACATACGCTAATGTATAAAACCTCCCAACTAAACTTTAATCTAAAATTTAACATTAGCATTATATTCTTTAAGAAAGACATTCTCTTGAGAAGAATAAAATTGCCTAACTTACAAATATGTCTAATGACTTTGAGGAAAATCACATTTAATACCCACAGAGTACTTTGGTGAAACGAGAATGCTATAAGCAAATATAAACTAACTGTTCATTAAGGAATGCAGAAACTCACAAATTTCTTTTTGGAAAAAGTATTCTTTTCAACTCTAAAACTCACAAAAACTTGGGATGGCTGTTTACTAAGTGGCTCAGTGTTATTAACTGAAACATTCTCATTTTTTCTTTAACCTCCCTTGTGGTGGAAATGCCCAGGTGATGGAAGAAGAAAAAGAAACAAAACAAAACTGAACAAAATGGTGCAGTTATCATTCATTTAATTACCAAGAGCTAAGGCTACAGGACTGTTGTACCAGACTACTTTACAAGCCCCATTAAAAGACTGTTCAGTCCATCTTTTTTAACAACTTTATTCAGATATAATTTGCATATCATAAAAATTACCCATTTGAAATGTTGGGTTACAATGCTAAAAGTTAAAAAACACTGTCCTAAATCCACTATGCTTATGTCACTTTTCAATGACTGTAGACAACTGAGGAAAAGTCTCCCAGTTACCCCCAAATTAATTCAATCATTCAACCAATATTTATTAATATTAAAAGATAAATAAGACATAATGTCTTCATATGCTCAAAAAATGCAGAGACTTATAAATGTGGAAGAGAGAGAGATATAAAGAAAGAATTTAGAAAATGTAACACGTAACTGAGGTAAGTGCAAGTAGCTGTGGGAATACAGAGTATTGCTTAATCTTTTCTTAGAAGAAGAGATTAGTGGAGACTTGCCAAAGGAGGGTAACACTTATACTTGAGTTTTTAAAGAGTAGGCCAATCAGGAATTATAGTGACATCTTGGCTAACAGACAAAGTGAGGTAGGGAGTGGAAAACAGGGCATTGTCCATGGAACTAAAAAGTTTATCATAGCTTGAGCACAACATGCAGAAGAGGAATATCAAGAGATGAACTCTGGAAGAGCACAGAAGGTTAGGGGTGGGGAATTCCTAGCAACGGAAACAAACTCAGGCACAGAAGTAAGAATGAGGAGAAGTGAATGAGTGTAGTGTACTTCTGCAAGAAGAAAGCTAACTGGGTGTCAGTGGAGAAAGTCTGAGAAATAATGAAGAGACAAGAGATGGAGAATTTAGAAGGTGATGAAAAGAAGAAAGATAAAAATGAAAAAGCAAGAAAAAGGAAAATAATGTTCTTAAGCAGGGGAGGGATGTTCAGGTTGGCACAAAAAGACCACTGCTAGTCTAGCACAGCATGCAGGATGAAATGGACCAGAGGCTGCCTGGAACCCTAGAGATGAGTCAGGACCTAGATATAAAATACTAAGATCTGACTGGGCTCTGATAATTGAAATAGAGAAAAGATGAAACACATAAGACTTTCTGAGAGAAAATGCTGACAAGATTTGTGACTGGAATAAAAAGAGTATCTTTGTTCGTTTGTTTGTTTTTTAAAGCCAGTTTTGGTTGTGCTCATGTGAAGTGACAGTGAGATATTTAAGTAAAAATGACTAAAAGAATGTGAGAAAGACTGAGAGTAGATAGCACACAGTACATGGGTAGGAACTAAATTATGAGAATGGTGAAAGAGACAAAGATAGAGCACAGGGAAATGCCCATAGTTGGCAGGTAACAGGAAAATAGGGATTAAATTAAAGATAGAAAAGGCAGTGGCTCCTAGCCAAGGCACCTGGAAGGAAGGGAGGAAGGCAAGACTCTTCCAGAGATTCTGATATTTATGCTTGTCTTCTAGCCCAAGTCAAAACAACTGAACTAATAAAACTAATGAAGCAGAACAGTAGTTTCGTTGGAGAGTAAAGAATGGGAATAAGAAAATCTTAAAGAATGGGCCATTTGATGAGCTTAAGAAAGAAAAGTTCCCAGAAATAGTAGGCAGAGAACCCGGACTATAAAGAAAATTTGAGATTTAATTTCAGACAGGCAAAAAAGTAGGGAGAAGAGGCAAAAAAGTAGGGAGAAGAGGCAAAAAGGAAAACTTACAGAATAACAACAATCAGGAAAAGTACTTTATAAAATAAGAGAACCCGGGGGAAAAGCAGCAATTTCAGTTTTCTCTCACAAGTGAGAACAAAAAATTTCAACTATATTATTTTTCAACCAGAAATGGGGATAAGAGATGAAAATTACTATTTTCATGGGGACCAACACAAATGAAGTTGCTCAATTTGTGATCCTATAACTCAAAAAAAGAAGAACTCATTCATACTACCTAACCTCAGGGACTTACTAAGTACAAAGCTGCTGTAATGAAGCATGGATGCTGGCATAAGGAAAGACAAATAGTTCAAACAAATGGAGCCCATAAACACAGCCATACTTATACTTCGTTGGTTTTTGACAAAGGTGCCAAAACAATCCAACAGGGAAATGAGTAAATAATGCTGGAAAAATTAGAAATCTACAAGAGAAAACAAACCTGAACCTCTACTCCATACTATACACAAACATTAAACATAAAAACTAAATGACAATCATACACTAAAGTAATTAAAAAAAAAAAAACTAAATGACAAAACTTTAAAAGAAAACGTATGTGAATACCTTTGCCGCTTGGAGATTAAAAAGAAAAAAAGATTACTTAAGTCACAGAATATAATAGCCTTGAAAGAAAACAACTGATGGCTGGGCGCGGTGGCTCACGCCTGTAATCCCAGCACTTTGGGAGGCTGAGGCAGGTGAATCACCTAAGGTCGGGAGTTCCAGACCAGCCTGATCAACATGGAGAAACCCCGTCTCTATTGAAAATAAAAAAAATTAGCCAGGCGTGGTGGCACATGCCTGTGATCCCAGCTACTCAGGAGGCCGAGGCAAGAGAATCATTTAAACCCTGGAGGTGGAGGTTGCAGTGACCCGAGATCACACCACTGCACTCCAGCCTGGGCAACAACAGCAAGACTCTGTCTCAAAAAAAAAAAAAGAAAAGAAAAAAGAAAACAATTGATAAATTAGAATTCACCAAAATTAAAATATCTGCTCATCCAAAGACAGCATCAAGAGAATCAAAAGGCAAGCCACTCACTGCCAGAAAATATTCAGAAAGCATCTATCTGACAAAGGATTGGAATCCAGGATACATAAAGAACTCCCACAACTCAGTAACAAACAAACAAACAACCTAATTAAAAGTAGACAGATTTTGAAAAGATATTTCAGAAAGGAGAATATACAAATGACTAATAAAAAATTTAAAAATATTCAACGTATTAGTCATCAAGGAAATGCAAATTAAAACCACAATGACACCATCACACAATCACTAAAATGGATAAAAGGACTGACCACATCAAACATTCATGATGATGATGTGGAGTAACAAGAATTCACATACTGATGGTCAGAGGGTAAAATGATACAATCACTCTCGGGACAGTCTGTAGTTTTTCTAAAACTAAACCTACACCTACCTTATGATTTAGCAATTCCACTCGTATATATTTACCCAAGAAAAATGAAAACAGAGATGTCCACAAAGACTTGTAGAAGAAGGTTTATTAAAAGTGTTAACAGCCCAAGTGTCCATCAAAGGGAGAATGGCTTAGACTAGTTGTGGTATAATACAATGAAATAAAACTCAAGCAATAAAAAAGAGTAAGTTATTGATATACATAACACAGATGAGTTTCAAAAACATCATGCAAAGAAAAATCCTTATACCAAAGAGCACAGTATGTGATTCCATTTACATTAAATTCTAGAACAGGCAAAAGTAATGTGTCTTCGGGTCAGGGGGAATTAGAATAATGGTTAGTTGGTGGCGGGGAGAGGCAGAGATTACTGGGAAGTGGTGATGGTAATGTTCTGTATCTTGATAGGGATTTAGGTTTCATAGGCATATGCATCTGTTAAAATTCATCAAATGATCCACCTAAGATTTGTGTGCTTTAGTACATAAATTTTGCCTCAAAATAGCAAAAAATCATAAACAAATATTGAATTTTAGTTAATTATTTAAGCTGCTGAAGTATACTGATATCTGAAACTTAGAAATGCATTAAAAAAAAAAAACTGCCCTGGATGGATTCATGGCTGGATAGATGGGTAGGTAGGTGAATACACATGTGATAAAAGAAATTTCGTAAAATGTTAACTGTAAAATCTAGCTGTTGAATATGAGTGTTATATTATGTAATTTCATCACTTTTTCTATATGTTTGAATATTTTCATTATAGGCTGAGAGCAGGAAGAAGAAGTACCCATGAACTTGTAGCAGCAGTTTTTTTCTATACTCTGCAGTCTTAAGCAAAACTGAAATGACAAAATGTAATAGTTTTTTCTAATAAAGGTGCATTGATTTATCAGAATTTTTGTTTAAAAAAATCCTTCCTTACGCTTTTATTTCAAGAAAGTCTATACAATGAAACAATCTTTCTAAAGGGTGGAGATGACAGGCTACCAAGCCACACACAGACTCAACAAATTAATGTCTTTTTGTGGTAAACATGTCATGACAAATTTTTAACCTAAATTTCATGTTCTATTGATAAACAAGAAAGTTGTTTCTTTACTCACCAGGTCACTAGCTTGATCTATTGTTAAAACATTGTTGTTTACTCTATTACCAACTTCAATATGTACATCAGCTAATGATGATATAAGCTGTTTACATTCATTCTGCATTCGTGTGAATGGAACGGCAATTTCATCATAATATAAATGTTCTGAAAGGATATCAAGTAAACGTGGCTGCACAGCTAAAGTAACAGCTTTACATTCCTAAAATACAATAGACAACAAATAGGGCAAGTATATAAACATTAACTTTATACATACAGAAATCTTCATCTACAGACTACCAAGTGCTAAATTCTTATTTATATTGAATCTATGTTCTGTTACTTTTCCAAACCATAGTTAGTTGCACAGAAAAAAAGGTATTACACCCAAATTATTCTAAACTTTTAACATGAATGATTATAGAACATGCACATGGAAATATTACAATTTCATTTTCTACTTAATAACTCTTCTTTAACTCTGAATTTATCCAAAATTTACATATATGTATATCAGATTTCAAAGTACATTACCGTAAAAAACAAATCAGAAGAAAAACATCTAGCATGCACTACTTAAAATGCTATTTAAAAACTCATTATTAGATAACAGTTGAGCCCTAAGCTTCACATGCCATACTGTAAAAGTGGATATAAAATTTAAAAGCTACTTACCTGCCCCCAAATTTAACTAACCCTTCCCACTTTCTCTGGTTGTTGCCTGCCCCAAACCGAGGGGAAATGGCCTCAGTGGTGAGCCATGAGGGGTTCTGTGGGATCTGGGTGATCAGCCAGGGCTTCACAGAGTAAGTCCATGAAGCTCTATGAGTGTCCAGAAACCGAACTGTCAACACTTGTTGCTGAGTCTGAGAGGCACAAAAACATAGCATCACTGCCTCTCCAGCACACCAACTCCTGCCTAAAAACAGATGAGCTTTGCTTCTTTCCAGAGGCAAAGCAGGGTGTCAGGTGCAATGGCTCAGTTACTTTTAGATACAGCTTTGACAAACTGCTAAGAGGCAGTAACAAGTAACTCTCACAGCAAGTGCAGACAGTTAAATTTCCAGAATTCCAGTCAATGGAATACACAAAGCCAGTAGAAAGTTTCTTCGATTTTACAGAAGCATGTCTTATACAAAAATCATACATCTCCCTAAAAGTTAAAGGTTAAAGAGGTGGAAGGGAATGGTTTATCTGGAAACATGAAGATTTTGGTTTAAATATAGAGATGTTATACTTTCTGTGACCAAAAATTCTGCCTTTGCTACTACCCACACAAATGGATCTCTAATATTCAAAGCCTCATCTTTTGTAGTTTTCAGTGATACCTGAGATAGAGGAATGGATGACCAATGGTTTCTCGACTACTTTCACATATACATGATTTTTATTAAGGATATTTCTTAAAAGACTATACAGTCAAGAGAAATATTAAGTATGAGCATAACTAGTAGTCTGAGGTATGAGCAGGGGTTCTAAGACAAAGTCCAGAGTTAAAATTAAGGGGAGAGAAATAATACTCAATGTAATTGGGTACTTTTCTATAACTTGGATTTTTATACATCGAAAATTTTCACTTTTCTATTGTAAATTATAATGTAAATAATACTAATCCTAACAGCTAATGGAAATTGGTTTACTTAATTTGTCTTTATTACTTCTGGGGCAAAATCTTACCTTTTGTAAAGCAGCCCATTCACAGATTACCAAACCTACACTAATCCTCTGTAAAGCAGATTTGGAGTTCAAATGGAAGAGTAGTAACTGGCCCAGGGATTCAGCTGGTTTAATTTCTTGAGTTACTACATTTACACCTGGATCACAAATACAGCAACAAAGTGCTCCTAACAACCTAAGAGGGAGAAAAAGGAAGTTACTAAAGAAATTACTTGAAGTAAAGTTTCCCCATACTTTGGGAAATTACTTCAATTTCCTATAATTACTTGAAGTAAAATATGGCTTTTTGAAGCCAGAACTTTTCCCACAGAAGATATAACGACTACCTTGGCTTCATAAGAAGATATAAATCCTATTTTAAAGCTTCAAAATAATTCCAAAAATTTACTTACTCTAATTTTTCCTTAGGCTATAATTAGTGTGGTGAAGGAAGGAAGGATTGATAGAGACATCAGAGGAATCTTCTGTTGGTTAAATAACCTTTGAAGGCCAGACTTGTAAATCTGTAACTACCTGACAATGTACACTCACTTGGCTGCCATCATTCTGGCCCGCATAACCACAAAATCCCTGGTGGCTGGGTCTTCCATGATGGTGTCGGCACCTGCAATATACTCCTGAAGTACTTCTTTACTCTGGCTTTGGCCTTGACGCATCTTACCACCTGTTTTTTCCTACAGAGGGAGCCAAAAAATAATAATAATTAAAGATTAATCATTAAAACTGAATAGGTAACAATAAATATGATCTTTTAAAAATAATCCCAGTAAAATACAGTTCTTTTCACAAAATTTTAATGGATAAATATTACTATTCATTTTGGCAGGGCCCTAATAAAATAACAGTTTCTCCTTATGTTAAATTAATTAAATCACACACAATAAGGCAATACAGATTTTTAAATATGTTTACTGTATTAATAATTAGATGCTGAACATACAAATACATTATATCCCTCTACACTTACCTTGGCTCTAGCTTTTACTTCTAGCAACATATTTAAATCGATAGGTAAATGAGAAGGCTGCATCATTAAGCAAAGCCAAGCACCCATCCATGGACAAGCAGCTGCTACCACATACTGAACTGAAGCCTTACTTAACAGTTCCATCCAAACCTGCAGAGTAAAAGGGGGACATGAAAGTGAATTTCTTCTAATAAATTATTAACACTTATCTTTAGGAATACTGAGTTTTTTTAAAAAGTAGGAAACAGCACAGAGATTAATTTAGACATTCAATATAGAGGCTTATTTTGAAATATAATACTGTTTTCTCATAGGTTTGTATACTAAAATAACCAAAAGGAAAGTTTTTTTAAAAAAAGAGATCACAATTCTCTTTTTTAAACAAAATATGCCCATAAAAGTAATATAAAATTGTCAAAATCTCAGTAAGTCACTGAAATAAATCCTTTGCATATACCATAAGTCAATATTAATGCAGTCTTATATTCAACACACTTAAAAATAGCTCCTAATATTCTCTACTATCCTAGTATAAATTTAAAACAGTGTAAGTTTTGATTCATGATCTTTCTTAATAAGGATAAGGTAGGTTTCTTGATGTCTAACATTTAATGGACGAGGACTAGCCAGGGAAAGATCACCACTGTTAATCCAGGGCTGTTAATAATGAGTCACTTTAGAGGCCAACAATTCTGAATTAAAAAACAAAAAAAAATCTTACACTGGAACCGAATTTAAAAAAAAGGGGGCTAACAATTCAAGAGTAATTTAACACATTTTAAAGGTACAAAAGTGCCATTTCCCCCCATAAATGCTATTAAATATATCAAATGGCTCCTCCTCTCATGATTCTAACACATACGATCACTCTAAGTAGGGGAAAAAATTACAAGTTTCAGCAATAATTAGACTCTATATCACCACTAGATCCCAAAAGGTACTCTGCAGGATCTAAGCATACTGATAAACGGCAAGAAGAGGGCTGGAGAAAAGCAATCTCTCCCTCATTTCATTTTCTGTATTGACACTATCAGAAAGTGCATAAAACACCTGCCTAGTAGGTTGCATAATAAGAGGAAGACGCATGGCCAACCAAAACTATTATATGCTGTAAAAAGCCTAGTTCCCTATCTCATCTTGCAGACTGTCAGACTTTTCAAATCTCCAAGAGATATGAATAACCAACAGAAGAGCGATTATGAAAATTTTTAAAAATCACAAATGTTACTAGGAAAAGGAATACAAATACATCTGCTGTGTACCTTGTGAATAAGGTCCAAAATTTCCTGGCTGCTTTCCAAAACACAAAACTGAAAAATGTGTCGGAGCATATCAGGTAGTATAGGTATAAGCCAAGATGAAGAGTTCTGAAAACAAAAACACAATTAAAAGCTGTAGCATATAATTCTTGGATGTTAGCTTACATGAAAAATTGTATGTCAAATAACATTAGTACCACCATGAAAAGATTGCATGGTTTCATTAAAAAGGCTCAACAGGTGATAAATTTTGACAAGATTTTAAGGCAACAAACACCATATTTATTTTACCAAGGGTCTGAAGAAATAACAGCATATAATCACTGGGGAGCTAGAAAAAGTCTGATTATCATTAACAACATAATTTTGCCTCAAAGTTGAAATCATCCTCCATATGGAACCAATCTCTAACCAGCAACTGCTGGTTATATCTGGTTATATCTACATTACTGCTTTGCCAAGAAAATCTGGAAAATAATTAGGTTACTGCTGTTGTGCTAGATGATTAGAGTTTAAGTTATATATGCTTGCCAATAATCGAAGTAATAAATTATATAACACCCAACCTAAAAACTTCTACTTGAAGTTCACTACAAAATTAAGGTAAAGGTTCTTAATCTATTTTGGGTCAGGGACCCTTTAAAACTCTGATGAAAACTATGTACACTATGTTCTTAGAAAAACATATAATTACAAACAAGTATAAAATTTCGGTTCCAATTTCAGGGGGTTCAGGGATCTCCTAAAGCCTGGATTAAGAACCTCAATTTCAGGAATTTCCCAACAATTCAAAAGTCCACCCAAATCAAGCAACCAAATAGTGCTTAACCAAGTATTTATTGTGTGTCCAGAATTCCCAGAAAAAGAAATCTCATGCTGTCTATTGCTATTCAAATAATTACAAGCTCACTGGATAGAAACGTCCATCAGAGAAATTCTACTAACTGGCTCATAGCACCTATCAGCCCCTGCCCTCTACATGACTTTTTTTAAAACACTAAATACAGTGTTTGAAAGAGAATGAAGAGAAATTTGAAATTTTTAACTGAAATTCTAGAAATCTACAAGTTCTAGGGATAAAACATGTTTCAATTAGAAAGCTACCTACAATTTGTAGCCAACAGAAAACTAATGACAAAGGTAGGACCAGGGTTTTATGTTCTCAACATGGTTTGAAACAAGTTTTAAAAAGGCCACATGATTCCTCAAAGAGCTAAAAACAGAACTGACATTTGACCTAGCAGTCCCACTACTGGGTATATCCCTAAAGGAATATTCTATCATAAAGACACATGCACAAGTATGCTCATTGCAACACTATTCACAATAGCAAAGATATGAAATCAACCTATATGCCTATCAACGGTAGTCTGGATAAAGAAAATGTGGTACATATACGCCATGGAATACTATTCAGCCTTAAAAAAGAAGAAGATCATGTTCTTTGCGGGAACATGGATGGAGCAGGAGGCCATTATCCTTAGCAAACTAACATAGGAACAGAAAAGTGCATATTCTCACTTATAAGTGGGAGCTAAATGCTAAGAACACATGGACAACAAAGAACCAAAGACACTGGGGCCTACTTGAGGGTGGGAAGGAGGAAAAGGATCAGAAAAATAGTTATTGGGTATTTTTTCTTTGTTTTGAGACTGAGTCTTGCTCTGTCACCTAGGCTGGAGTGCAATGGCGCGATCTCGGCTCACTGCAACCTCCGCTTCCCGGGTTCAAGTGATTCTCCTGCCTCAGCCTCCCAAGTAGCTGGGATTACAGGCATACATTACCACACCCAGCTAGTTTTGTATTTTTAGTAGAGACAGCATTTCTCCATGTTGGTCAGGCTGGTCTCGAACTCCCGATCTCAGGTGATCCGCTCACCTCAGCCTCCCAAAGTACTGGGATTGCAGGCATGAGCCACCGTGCCCAGCTAACTATTGGGTATTAAGCTTAGTACCTAGGTGATGAAATAATCTGTACAACAAACCCCTATGACATGAGTTTGCCTATGTAACAAACTGATACTTGTATCCCTGAACAAAAAATGAAAGTTTTAAAAAAAACAAAAAAACAAAAAACAGGCCACAAATCATCAACTGGAGGAGCAGTCTCACTACTTCGTTATGTCTTAACTCTACTTTTTATTGAAAAAGAAAGGGAAGCTGGGAAGAAAAAAGTTATTTTCTCATTGGAAGGAATTAGGGACAATCTTAACAGAATTAGGAAAGCTATAATAACAAAAAGCAAATAATTTAGTGTTACTCTTCCATAATGTCTCTTTATTTCTGATACTCCCTGCAATATATTTACCAACTCTCTTCCCCAACCCTCAATCCCAGCACTGTCAATCCAAGCAGTTACCTGTAGATTCCCGAAAGTCACATTTATAGAGGAAGATTTTCCTCTATATTTGTGACCAATAAATGTGATATAAACTGTAGTTGTCTTCTCAGGCTACAAACATCGTTACTCTACTAAATTGATAATTATTAAAAACATCTGGAGAAGGAAAGGCTACATGGGTAGAACACAGAATTTTTAGGGCAGTTAAACTATTCTGTGTGATACTGTAACTGTGGATACATGACATCATGTTTGTTAAGCCAACAGAATGTATACTACTGAGGGTGAATCCTAATGTAAATTATGGACTTTGCTTGAGAATAATGTGTCAATGTAGGTTCACTGATTGTAAAAATATACTAGTCTGGTATGGAATACTGATGGTGGGGAGGCAGTGTTG
Source organism: Aotus nancymaae (assembly GCF_030222135.1). Classification (NCBI taxonomy): domain Eukaryota; kingdom Metazoa; phylum Chordata; class Mammalia; order Primates; family Aotidae; genus Aotus; species Aotus nancymaae. Next base: position 38,480,028 of record NW_026988421.1, read on the forward strand.
AGGATGGGGGATGGGGTATATGGAAACTGTACTTTTCCCTTCAATTTTGCTGTAAACCTAAGCTGCTCTGAAAAATAAAGTCTAGGCAAATAAGCATATGAAATGATGGCCTACATCATATGTTGCCAGGAAAATCAAATTAAAACAACGAGATAGCACTCTATCTAATACCTGTTAGCATGGCCAAAATCCAGAACACTGACAACATCAAATGCTGGCCAGGATATGGAGCGACAGGAACTCCCACTCACTGCTGGTAGAAATGCAAAATGGGACAGCTACTTTGGAAGACATTTTGGATGTTTCTCACAAAAATTAAAAATACTCTTACCATCCAGCAATTATGCTTCTTGGTATTACTCAAAGGAGACCAAAAAGTCCACACAAAAACCTGCACAAGTTTATAGCAGCTTTATTCATAACTGCCAAAACTTGGAAACAAGCAAGACATCCTTCAGTAGGTCAATGGATAAACAAACTGGTATAACCAGACAATGGAGCATTATTCTCTAAAAACAAATGAACTATCAAGTAATGAAAAGACATAGATAAATCTTAGTGAAAGAAGCCAACCTTAAAAGGCTCCATATTGTATGATTCCAACTATATGACATTTTGGAAAAGGCAAAACTATGGAGATGGTATTTCCTCCTTTGATCTGCCTTTCTGAGACTCAGAATAAAGAGAGTTGATGGCAAACAGAAAAAAGACTAATGGACATTTCACTGTACCTGAAAATCAAGGTAAAACTTCTAATCATCTATACCCCCTTTCTATGTTGCCCTCCACCAAATCAATTTCCTGTCACTTACTAATTTAGTGCCACCCCACTCTCTCCTGCCTCCAGAGGTACACATACTATTCCGTCCTCTGACTCTTACCCTTCTTTTCACCTGGCTAAATTCCACTTATCCTTCAGGTTTCAGCTTAAACTTCACTTCTAACAAGATGCCTTCCCTGTCCATCATCCATCTCACTCAGGATCCAATACTGTCTTCTACCTCCCATATCAGATAGTTACCTCATTAGGTTATTCTCGTTTAGTTCTTTGTCTTCTGTCTAGTTTCCTATTTTAAGAACTACAAGGAGGGCAATGACCTTGTCTCTTACTACTATCTAGAAAATTGTTCAAGTACATAGCAGGCACTTAAATAGTTGTTGAAATCCATCTTGGCCACTGGAAATGATCCGAGGTTATATCATAAGGAATAGCTGCCAATATGCAAAATTTCCAAAAATTATGATATTGTAATATAAGAAATTTTTTTCAGCATTTTGTTCAGGGTCTTAAAAAGAAATACATATTTGATCTTCGTCTCCAGCTCCTGGCACAGAGCTCCTAAAACTCAAAGAATTTCCTGAGTGATAGGGGTTTATTCATAAGAACTAAAATCTAGTTTGTGCTAATGAAGGGACTCTTGGTAGGCCCCAAGACAGCTTCAGAATGAGGGCTGGTTGCCAGAGGAACTATGTGATTAGAAGGCTAGAACTTTAGGCCTGCCTCCTCCTCCCCACTTCCAGAGCTGGAGGGGTTGGAGACCAAGCTAATCACCTCACCAATGGCTAATAATTTAATCAATTATGACTACATAACAGAGTCTCCATAAAAACCCTAAATTTGTGGCTTTATGGGTTGGTGAGTGCACAAAGGTGCTGAGGGTGGTGTGCCTAAAGAAGGCATAGAAGCTCCAAGCACCTCATCCCTATACCTTGCCTTGTGCATCTCCTTCCATCTGGCTATTCCTAAACTGTATCCTTTATAATAAACTGGCAATTGTAATGACCAGTTTAACAGCCTGAGTTTTGTGAAGCATTCTAGCTAGTTATCAAACCTGAGGAGAGGGTAAGAAGAACCCAATTTACAGACGGTAAGTCAGAAATTGGAAGGGCCAAGACTTGCAATTGGTATCTGTTGTGTGGCTGGGCCCTCCAACTTGTGGGAGCTGACACTAACTCCAGATAGACTGTCGGAATTGAATTGAATTGTATGATACCCAGTTGGCGTCCAGGGAGTTGGAGAATTGGTTGGTGTGAGGAAAAAAACCCACACATTTAGTGTCAGAAAATGTTGTATTGTAAAAATAGCTCAGCAACAGATCCCTAACTGACAGACGTGGCATCTTAGGTGGGATAAGATCTTGTCATACCCTTTTGTTATGCTCCCTCTTTTATCTTCCCACAAAATGGGTACACTCGGAAAAAAGGAGCAATCTGATCATTACCACAAACATCTGATTCTTGCCTGAAAACCAATTCATTTCTACCAGCATATCAAATGTTCTCGGACTGCAGGGAAAAAGATCAGGAGAGAACCTAATACTCAGTGATGAATCACACTGACTTCTTCTACTAATTTGGTCTGAAATCCTATTTTGATTCACAGCCAAAGGACAAGAAAATTTTCATATGTGGACAGTTTATAATGCCTAGTTTTATTCATTTCTCCAACCAACATTTATTGAAGGTCAGCTAAATATTTCAACTTTGCTCTCTCTCCTTTTCATATTTTTATAAAATTTGGCAACACCCAATTATGCTAACATTCTATAAGGCCAAAATCTTAGTTCAGTCTATTCTTTTGGTCTTTGTTTCCTACTTATTTGTGTATGTTAAATTTTCTAATATTCTAAATTATGCTTCAGATTTCAACTCAATCTCATGTATATCTTCATGTAATAACTAAGCTTGCCCTTCAAACAAAAGTTAATATATTGGTAATCAAAATTTTGGAATGACTCACAAAGTGACTGAGATGCAATGGAATGGAAAAGCTGACCCAGTCAGTAAACAAGGCAAAATAGGAGATTCATGTCTAGGAGTTCTTCTGGCAACAACAGTTACCAGTTATCCACACTAGTTAATCTGGATATTTCAGCAGTTCACTGATAGACATATACATTAATAGGTATACTCTAGCATGTACAAACACACTGGCTAAAGAGACAATACAGAAAGGACAAACAAATGGTAAATGCCTTCACTTTGATTACCAAGCTGCTAGTTTAGCAAAAAAAGTCACACCTTGATTATAAATCATTATGAAATCAAACTAGTTTGGTGTTTTGTTTTTTTGAGACAGAGTCTCACTCTGTCACGGAGGCTGAAGCTAAGAACCTGCTAAGAATGGGTGATTAATGCCACAGCCACAGTCTGTGGTGGTGAGGATAATGAACAGCAAGGATCAGGGCAGTGACAAAGTACAAAATCTAGAAGCATCAATATTAAGTTTCACTGACAGCATCTCTTTCAGTAAAGAGATATGCTGTAGATAAAGGCTAGACACAAGTGAAATTTCATGAATGATGCCATTAAAAAGTTACGAAAAAGAAGCTAAATACAGACAATCAACACAAAAGGATACAACACAATAAATATTAAGACTCCAACAAAAAAGGACCACAAACATGTCAAAATAACTGGAAGAAAAATATGGAAGCAGAATGTATTTAAAGGTCTAAAAGTAGTAGACTAGAAAAGCACTTTTGTTCAAAACATTCTGTACACTTGTCTAATTTGAAATTGACATTCAATAAAAAGAGATGTCTATAAAAGTACACATCAAAGATACTAGATATGAATCAAAGAGAAGTGAGGGAGTAATAGTTTTTTTTAACCACATTAGCTAATCTTCCTGACCTTTCAGCTTAGTTTATCTTTAATGCTGCTGTCTGACACCTCTCACATACTGGTCTCCTTAACTCTCTGCAGAAGTTATTAAACTTACGATGTAATAGTCTTATAACAACCACACTGTAAACTTTACAAGGTAAGAAACATGTAAGATGATATGGCTTGGCTCTGTGTCCCCACCCAAATCTCATCTTGTAGCTCCCATAATTCCAACATGTTGTTGGAAGGACTCAGTGCAAGAAAACTGAATCATGGGGTGGGTCTTTCCTGTGCTGGTCTCATGATAATAATTCTTACAAGATCTCACAATTTTAAGAACAGGAGTTTCCCTGCACAGGCTCTCTCTTTGCCTGCTGCCATCCACATAAGAGGTGACTTGCTCCTCCTTGCCTTCCACCATGATTGTGAGGCTTCCCCAATCATGTGGGACTGTAAGTCCAATTAAATCTCTTTCTTTTGTGAATTGCCCAGTCTCGGGTACATGTCTTTATCAGCAGTGTGAAAACAGACTAATACATAGGACTTCTTTTTTCTTATTTCCCAGAAAACCAGGCACAGAATTCACACTAATTTACTTAAAAAACACTGAGGGTTTATGCTTAAGAGGTGGCTGACATGCCACAAACTACACACAAAGACAATGGCATTCTGTTATAGGAAATGATAAAGGGTCATTATTAAATGATAAACAAATGAAGGCTAGTACCAAAGCCTTCATTTATGAGCCAGCAAAGGCAAATTCAAAAGGCAAAAAAAAAAAAAAAAAATCCCTGGACATGAAAATCAACATCAAAGAACACAGAGATGTTTTCACAACCAGGAAATTTTAATAGCCAGCATTCATAAACATTGAGGGACTAAAAATTGGAAGGGTATTTATTTATTTATTTATTTGAGACAAGGTCTCGCTCTGATGTCCAGGCTGGAGTGCAGTGGTGTAATCTCGGCTCACTACAGCCTCTGCCTCCCAGGTTCAAGCGATTCTCATGCCTCAGCCTCCCAAGTAGCTGAGGTTACAAGCACATAACACCATGCCCAGCTAATTTTGGTACTTTTGGTAGAGACAGGGTTTCACCATGTTGCCCGGGCTGATCTCGAACTCCTGGCCTCAAGTGATCTGCCTGCCTCAGCCTTCCCAAGTGCTGGGATCACAGTCCTGAGCCACTGCGCCAGGCCAGACGGGGATTTATAACAATCTTGGAATCTTATTTATAGTAAAAATTTTGTAACAAGGGAGGAGGCATCACATCACAAGACTAACAAAAGTGAGAAGTCACAATTGACAGCTGAGAGGAGATAAAAATTAGGCAAAAGCAACTGAAAAAGAACAGTTCAATTACTGCAAGCAGTGGCTCATATATCTCAATATTCCCATAGTATGCTATAATAAACACAGTATAGAAACTAATAACCAACAAATAATACTGGTGACTGATTCACCAAAAAATGTTAGCTTATGTTTAATATACTCTAAAAGGATGATCTACTGTGGCAATCACTTTAATAAATTTTTTTGTGGCAAAAGTATATTTCAATTACTTGAAAATTTCATTTACACAGAATATCTTATTTTCTAGTAATATAAAGTTGATATTACTGAATAAATAATAAAGTTATAAGTTAAATATAGTCTGCACGTGGCAGACTATAGGGAATAAATGGGCTTTAAAAAAACAATGGGAAACTGGTATCTAAAATATACAAAGAACTCTTAAAATTCAACAATAAGAAAACAACCCAATTTAAAAATAGGCAAAAGACTAGCTTGGGCAACATAGCAAGACCTCATCTCTACATAAAAAAATAAAAAAAATCAGTTAGCCCAAAATGGTGGTGCATGCCTGTAAGTCCCAGCTACTCAGGAGGCTGAAATAGAAAGCTCACTTGAGCCCATGAATTCAGGGTTGCAATAAGCTATGATCATGCCCACTGCACTCCAGCCTGAGCAACAGAGTGAAACCTTGTCTCAAAAATACAATAAAGTAAATAAATAAAAACAGGCAAAAGCTGAACAGACACCTCACCAAAGATGATAGATGGCAAATAAGCATATGAAAAGATGTTCAACATCATTTGTCACTAGAAAACTGCAAATTAAAACAACAATGAAATACTACTACACATCTATTAGAATGACTAAATCCCAAAACACTGACCAAAAATGCTGGCCAGAATGTGAAGCAATAGAAATTCTCACTCATTGCTGGCAGAAATACAAAATGGTGCAGCCACTTTGAAGACAGCTGGCAGTTTCTTATAAAAGTCAACATACTCTTACCATACAATTCAGCAGATGTGCTCCTTGGTATTTACCCAAGTGAGCTGAAAACTTACACCCACACAAGAACCTGCACATTAATGTTTATAACGTTTTTTTCATAATTGCCAAAAACTGGAAGCAATTAAGAGTTCTTAGAAGGCAAATGAATAAATAAACTGGTACAGACAATGGAGTATCATTCCGTGATAAAAAGAAATGGGCTATCATGACATGAAAGACATGGAAGAACCTCAATTTCATATTGCTAAGTTAAAGAAGCCAATTTGAAAAGGCAGCATATATGATTCCAACTATGTGATATTTTGGAAAAGGCAAAATTAAGGAGACAGTAAGAAAGATCAGTGGCTGCTAAGGGTTCAGGAAGAGGGAATGATGAATAGGTGGAACACAGGATTTTTGGGGTAGTAAAACTACTTTGTATAATACTGTAATGGTGGGTACATTATCAGTATTGTACATTTGTAAAAACCTATAGAATCTACAGAAGAAAGAATGAACCCTACTGTAAAGTATGGACTTTAGTTAATGTATCAATATTGGCTCATCAGTTGTAATAAATGTACCACACTAATGTCTGATATTAGTAAGGGGAACTATGTGTGAGTAGGAAGGATAAAAGGGTATATAGGAACTTGTACTTTTCCCTCATTTTTTTCTGTAAATCTAAAACCGCTATTAAAAATAAAGAACCACATGAAAGGAAAAAATCTGGTAACTTCAAGAGGTCTATATAAAATGAATTTAAGAATTCACAAACGTTTAGGCAAAAATCATAAAATTAAAGGAAAAACAAAATGAAAATTAAGAATAACCCATGCCAATTGTCATACCAGCCCATGCCTGATCAACTGAGAATTATAAAATGACCTGACGGTTGTTCCTCAGAGATGTGGATTAGACAAAACCAAAAGGATAATGCATAAAAAAATGTATAGATGTTTATTCACAGAAGTTCAACACAGTATCATGCTGCATGTTAAAGCAAGTCTACACAAAATGTTCCTAATTCACATGAGAATGTGTGGTTAGTGAACACAAACGAGGTACTTACTCACTAGTCACTATTTTTAAAAGATGACTGGCCCAAACTTTAGTACCTATATATTAACAGCATGCTAGAAGAATGAATTTCTTATTGATAGTTCCCTAAATCTAGGTATTTTGTTTGACCTATAACGTTATTTAAAGAATGGGAATGTGCAGGCCAGGTTTGGTGGCTCATGCCTGTAATCCCAGCACTTTGGGAAGCTGAGGCAGGCAGATCACGAGGTCAGGAGGTTGAGACCATCCTGGCTAACACGGTGAAACCCCATCTCTACTAAAAATGCAAAAAATTAGCTGGGCAGGGTAGTGTGCGCCTGTAGTCCCAGCTAGTCGAGAGGCTGAGGCAGGAGAGTTGCTTAAACCCGGGAGGCCAAGGTTGCAGTGAGCCAAGATCGCACCACTGCACTCCAGCCTGGGTGACAGAGCAACACTCTGTCTCCAAAAAAAAAAAAAAAAAAAAAAAAAAAAGAGGGGGTTATGTGAAGTCATGTATAAACATAAACAAGGCAAGGACTCGGCTCATCACAGGCTTCATTTACACACTGATATTACCTGAATGATCTCTGTAGGCATTTCGGTGTGTGACTCCTGAAGTACACTATCCTTGAAAATAGCATGCTCTTAAGATTGAAAAATCTTAAAATAAAGGCAAGAGCCTGGGAATTCCATGGTAAGTCTTTAAAAGTTGTAATCTAGAGCTTCAAATGTAGCCTTCTAAGCTGGGCCATGGGTTCTGCCAACCAACCATCAACCATACAGACAAAGGGCATGCAAAGACTAACAGGTCTCTGGCAGGAAAAGACTATTCAATCAATCATTCATTCAACAAATATTTACTGAGGACTTCCTATGTGTTAAGCACGTGCTGAGAATACAACCTAGAACAAAATATTAAAATATTTCTGCTCTCACAGTGATTATATTCATTTACATGGTTACCATACCACTAGGCCCAATATTGTCCTGATCTTTGGATATACATACAACAAGGGTAAGCTAATGATCAGGTTTATTTTATAAAATTAATTTGCATAAGTTTCATGATTGCTATTATTTATCAGTTCTTACCTGGTCCTGTGTTGATAATAACGTAAACAGAGTTTCCAATGCTGCTCTTCGAACTGATGATATAGTGTGATGCAAAAAAGGCCAGACACGTGGAACTAAAACTGTGAGTGACTGTTGAATACTAATAAAGAAGACACAGATTAATCTTACTTATTCTAAGTTGAAACTCTGTAGATACATTATCTAAATATCATTCTCATGGGATGCAGTGATGCTGACATCATGTGACTTTTTTGATGAATAAATTCTTAAAAGATAATAGTTTTCATATGAACATTCATGTAACAATATCCTTCATAACTGTTACTGTAGCACTAGAAGAGCCAGAGCAAATGCAGTCAAAAAGAAGGGTAGAAATATTAACATCAGGTTCCTCTATGGCACTATTGCCATGAGTCACCTTTATTAAGTTAGGACTTTCCAATATAATTGTTCTTAGGAAAATGGGACATGTATTCTAGCTGGTAGTCATCCTACATATGATCAGGATTGCTAATCCTTACTCCTTCCCCATGGCTAATCCCAATAGGCAGATATACATAATTTCCATCCCCTTTTGGGGCCATCTCTGTCATGTATTAAATGCGCAAGTGGTGATATGGCAGCAACTTTGAAATTTATTATCCTGGTGTAGCATTACTAAGTTAGGAAAACTCAAATTTCTTCCTTCTCACAGACTAAGTTTTAAATGGGGAAGCAAACAAAGCCAAGTCTAGACTAACTTGGGCCATAGGATTCCTGTCACATTCATGAGCCATTTGTAAAAGTTACTTGGAATTAGGAGATGATTCATAAGCAGCACTTGAAATATATGGTTCTACAGAAAAAGACATGAACAAAAAATAATATGCCACTGTAACTATTTGGTCTTTTGTGGTTCCTCCCCAGCGGCTATCTTTTAACACTATTTTCATTACTTGCCAGTTTGTATGAACATTACTTCTTGTATTCATTTTCATATTTAGCAAATTTATTTATAAAATTCTAACTTAAACACACGCACACACAGACATAAAAAAACACAAAATACATAAAAGCATTATAACAAAGTCTTGTTAAGTGTGTAACTGTTCATGATCCAGATAACATGCTGCATTTCTTCTTATATAAGCTAGAAGAAAGTATCTGCCAAGTATTATAATATATGAAGCAAATGTGAAACAAAAAAGATGGGAAACTACATTCTTTCAAAATGAATTAATAGAATTTTCACTATATTCTTTCTTATCCAGTTTTTCTGACACTGTCCACTAAGGCCTATAGGCCAAATTCATTCCACTCATTTTTGTTTTTAGGTGAAAATTTTATGAGTACACAGGCACATTCATTCTCTTATGCATTACCTACGTATAGCTGTTTTCACACTACAGTGACAACTTAGAGTTTTGACAGACTGTCTGGCTCACAAAAAAAAATACTCACTATTTGAGCCTTTGCAGAAAAGGATTACCCATCCTTGATTTACAGTAATTAAAAACTCCTTCATCTTGCAGCTTAAAGAGGGCTTTCACTTAGTTTGTGGAGCTTTCATTAGAAATGGAAGCACTGAAAATTAGGAAACCCTATAAATGTACTACCACTTCAATTTTTCTCTTCTTTTACTTTTATAAGCATTTATTTTGGTATTCCTTCTTATGGGCTGTCCAAATAATCTAAACTTAGCATTAAATTACTACCAGTAGGTCAGTCATTATTTGAAACATTTTCTACAGGTTTTTTATACATCTAGGGGTTTCATGGGAGATACTCATAGAGCCAGAAACCATGTATAAGCATAATTATATGAACATTCACTGAACATCCTCACTAGAATAAGAACAGTAATTTTCTCATCTGTGAATTTTTTAAAGTTGCATAATAATTTTTTCTTTTCTATCTCTAAGGAAACTATTCTTTAAGGACACTTATCTCTAATAATATTCAAGGGCCACTCTAAAAGGTAGGGAATGTGTTAATCAGCTTAGCTGAGCTTCATGTAATAGGACAGGAAAATTGGTGATACTAAATTTTTGAAAAATGTTTTTGGCTTCATTCGATCTCTGCCTTTGGACATTACATTATCATGTATTCCCTTCCTCATGAGTAATTACTGAAATCAAGAACAAGAGTTGAAGAAATGAACATTACCAAAAAAAAGTTCACAGAGGAGCAAGTTTTAGAAAATGTAAAGCTGATGTTCAATGATAATTCTGTTAACTAAATGTTACTAAATAAAGCTAAAATTCCACATTCTAGGACTAGAACTGGAAATATTATTCAATAATTATATTTCTAAAGTAAAGAACAAGACGATGAATTATATAACTGAAATATTTCAAGGGTAAAGAAAATGATCTTTGTAAGCTCCTGCTCCAAATGGATACAGAGTAAAAAAGACAAGCCCTTCTGAAAATAGCAATCTTTGGCATCTCCAGCTTACGCAGTACTATTCTTAAAGGTGCTAAAATATTGTATGTTCAGTCTGAATTATCTGGAGAGGTATGTAAAGACTTTTCACTTTATTCTACTAATTAGAAATAATTACCTGCATTGTTGGACCTGAGGATAAGTTAGCAAAGATGAAAGGAGAGTCATAATACTATTTGTTGAAGCTGTTAGATCATCTAATTCCAGAAGAGCATCCCATAATGTATTTATAATGAAGGGTACCTATAAGAGCAGTTTTCAAGAAAAGTTATCAATTTTGCACAAGATATTCACAAGCCCTGCCAAATGTTATCCCAGGGGTTACAATTCAACAACATATGCAATTCCAATGACCTTGGACAGTGTCAGTTTTGAGCAAAGTTAAGGAGGCGACACTATTTGCCTTTAACAATTCTCTATTCCCTCTTTTTAACACCATTCAACTCTACTTTCCTTCCTGATCAGACTCATAATGGGTAAGAGAATTCAGAAAACAAAATAGCCAAAACTATCTTATGTAAAAAACTAAACTCTGAAAACAACAGAGCACGGAGACACAGACATGCCACTCTATGTAATTTTACTGCATTTAAAATGACATTAATCACCATTAAAAAAACAAAATTTAGTTTTTAAGCTCTTAAAATACTGCTTGCTGTATTTCCAACTATGTGTTCTGATTTTAATAAGGTGAAAAGTCAGCTAGACCTTAAAAAAGTCATTTCAAAAAATGAGACTAGAGGGGCGGGTATGAAGGGTCACACGAGTAATCCCAGCACTTTGGATGGCCAAGACTGGGAACATCTCTTGAGCTTAGGAGTTTGAGACCAGCCTGGGCAACACAGGGGGACTCCCTCAACACTACAAAAAAAATAATTTAAAAAAAAAATTAGCCAGGCACAGTGGCATGTGTCTGTCGTCTCAGCTACTTGGAAGGCTGAGGCAGGAAGGACTGCTTGAGCCCAGGAGAGTGAGGCTACATGTCATCCACTGCACTACAGCCTGGGTGACAGAGTGAGACCCTTTCAGAAGAAGAGAAGGAGAAGGGAAGAAGAAAAGAGAAAAGTACAGAACAGACAAGACAAGACAGAGAAGAAAAGGAAAGGAGAGGAGAGGAAAGAAGAGAGGCAAGAGAAGAGAGGAGGGGAGGAGGAGGAGGAGGAGAGTAAAGGGGAGGGAAGGGAAAGAGAAGGGAGGGGAGAGGAGGGGAGGGGAGGGAGGAAACTAGATTAAAAAATCAAATCCAAAAACTAACATAGAAAAAAACAAAAATCCAATAAATCTAAAAACCAGAAATAAAAGAAGGAAGAAATGGCTGCTCTCTTCCCAAGGAAGTTCCCTATATATTATGTACATAAAGGGAAAGTAGACAAATGGATACAATTTACTCTTCCAAGGTACAATATATAATCAAGATTGCATCCATCAGACGGCTGTTGGTCAAAAAAAAATTGAAGATGAAGGAGGAAAAGGTACTCAATGTATTTTCTAATACTCCATATATCTCAAATGTAAACAAACTCTATAGGAAGAAATTGTAAAAATAATTTACCTTTTGTGTCTGAAGGTAGACAAGGCTTTCTACTACAGGCACTAATGATGCTGCAGCAACAGCTCTGACATCATCATCAAGATCCTGGAGTCCTTCAATTATTCTAGTTAAAACTTTAGGCAATAAAGTATTAATTACATCCTGTAAAACAGTACATGAAAATAAATTAATTTTCTATAGTATGTTTTATTGTGCTTAAACATTTTAAAATTTAAACTTGCCACATGATAGCTAAATTCCAATACCTAGAGTCATGCACTGCTTAACAATGGATAGATTCTGAGAAATACATCAGGCAATTTTGTCATTGTGTGAACATTATAGAGTGTACCTACACAAACCTAGACAGTATAGCCTACACCACACCTAGGCGATGTGATACAGCCTATTGCTCCTTGGCTACAAACCTGTATGGCATGTTACTGAACTGAATACTGTAGGCAACTATTAACAAAATGATAAATATTAGTGTACCTAAATATAGAAAGGGTACAATAAAAATACAGTATTATAATCTTATGGGACCACCATCTCATATATGGCTCATTATTGACCGAAACATTATTATGACTGTACCTTCTAGAAAACAATCACATAAACAAAAATATAACATCAATAGAAGCCTAAATAATCCCATTTGAAAAAGACTACAAGGGCATCAAGTGCTTTATGAGACGTAAAACATCAAAACATGTTTTATAGGTAAAACTATGAATTCTCTGTGTGAATACACACACATACAAACCCCTCTGCTAAACCCTAGCCTCCATTATCTCATTCAGTGCCACCAAAAATCAAAAGGAGAATGAGAGTGAAAGAAAAGCCATTATCTTCCTGCTTCTCATTATTCCAATTTAATGTCTTTTCATTTCCCCCAACAGAGCCAGCCCCCAGATGCTGTGATCATATACTAGGAATCTCACTGAGAACTGGTCTCACTATGAAATAGAAATAGAGATAACATTTCAAAAACCAATAAGGTGTTTTCCACGTTCACATAATTCTGCTGTCATCTACAGAGGTTAGACTGCAGAACACAGAAAAAAAGGTTTTGTTGTGGGGGGACGGGGAGAGGGTGGCTGCCAAGGGAAGAAAAGAACTAAATGGGCCAGGAAAAGCAAGGAAGGGAGCAGAGGGAGAAAAGAGTTGGACAGAGAGCTCAAGTCTATGAGCAGAGTCACAAAAGAATGTTTTGTTATTTGGCAGTTAAAGAAAGGGGAAAAAAAAAAGACAATCTCAGAAAATTTCAAAAGGCCTTTGGGCTTGCCTTTAGAGACAGAAAGGGAGGTTCCAATCTGTTACACATGAGCAAGGGAAGAGAAGAAAAGCTGGAACAGAGCATTAAGTAGCCATAATGGATAGTGAAATGCATAGGCCAACAGCTAACACTCTGACAATGCTGGTCCCGACTGGAAAGTATTCAGGGAAATTAAACTGGTAAGAAAAGGTCCTGGTCTCTCTCTAGCTCCTCATTCATAACCTCTCCTTTATTTTTATATCTCTTCTTTTTCCTCAACACTCACTCTTTGCTGACCCATTATCCTCAGTCAAGACAACTGTTTGTGGAAGTCCCCAATTCTGTTACTAGATCTATGGTGGGGAAGTAGGGAGAAGGAGAAAAGAGATGTTTTACTGGCATCTCATATTGGAAATCACAATCAATTTTTCCACAAAAATGTTATGTGTGTGTATATATAGATTACAGCACTTATTAGTTTAGTAAAGGACTTTAGATATATTTATATATAAAATAGGCTTTTGTGGGCCAATCTAAGAACCAAATTCCTAGCCAGAATGTATCAGAGTTTTTAATAACCCACTAAGGGAACATAAATGTTTCTAAGTAGAAGATTATGTACATATGTAGGTGTTTTCATCCTAGATGATATATACTATTACAATACCCATTGTTCTATAAGACATGCCATTTAGTTTCTAGTTCTAGTACTAACCCTAACTAGTTTGTGACCTTCAGCAAGGCATCTAATTTTTCAGAACTTATTTCCCTATATGAAAAGAATAAGACTACATGCATTTTCTTCTTATAAGCCTTGTCATAAAGGATGAAAGAAAAAACACTGACTGTTTATGTAAAAAGTACATGGCCATATTATAGGTTGTTTGATTTACACTTTGATGTCTACTGCATAACTTGGCACCATGTCGTATAGCCCTCAGAGCATGTATTCAATACTTAAATGAGTTAAAACAGTGAAACCAAATCATGAAGAGCACTGAATGAACTGTAGCAATGAATTTAAAAGGTAAAATAATCTTTGACCTTAAAGAGCAAACAACATAACTAACCATCTTTTGATTTATACATAAATTCTTATGAGTGCCACCTATCTCTACGATACTGTCTCAAGAAGGTAAATCTTGGAAGACTGGTTTCTCTGTTAACAGTAAGAATCTAAGGCCATTTCATCTAATTAGTGAAAATAAACTACGAAGGGAAAAAACTCTCCCACATATGCTTCAAAACTGGAAGTATTTACCTGACGGACTGCCAAAGCATATTTTATTCCCAGCAGACCACCATGTCTAACTTCCCACTGTTCTTGTGTAAGTAATTTTAGCAGCACATCCACAGTCTTATGAACTCCTGTTTCATTCATGTGTTTTAAAACCACGCCTAATGTTTGAGCACAAGTTTCACGAACTGGTGCCACAACCTACAGATGAAAAAGGAAGAAAACTCGTATTTGCAAAAAATGTATTTTGTAGAATCTGAAATTTGACTGGGCAAAGCCTCCCTTAAATGATACCTACTTCATCAGAAACAAAGTCTCCAAATCTGTCTAATGCAAAAACACAAAGGAGTCTAATAACCAAGTCTTCCAACCATTCTTGATGCTGCTGAATCATCTGTTAAAACATAATATATATATATTTTTAACATTTTTTTTAAACAAAGATCACACTTTGTGCTGGGGTCTGGGGGGACACCGTAGGTCCAAAATCAAAAATAAAATATTGGGACAGATTACTTTAGCTGTACGAACAACCGAAAAGGAGAATAGTCCCAATTAATGTTTTTAATATTAAACATATTCGATATCCCATTTGAGTATTAATTCAATTCAGATATATCAAAATTCTTAAAATTCATGGATTATATTGTTACTTGCACTCCAAGAGAAATTAAGAAACTAATTACTTGACGTTGTTCTCCTATCAAATACATCTGTCACGTATCTACTATCTATCTTATTACCAGTGTCTCCAGGCTATCCCAATTATGTTGCTCACTAACCTCTCAACTAGCCTCTTATTCATCTTACTCTACTTTTCAATCCATTGTATGATATTTACCTTTTCATATCGCTTCCTCTTATTTACCTCTCATTCCTACTTCATGGCACATACTCATTACTTCTCTACATTGGAAAAAGACGCCAGTTATTAATACTTGGTGATAATTGCTGCATTAATACACTCACCTCTTCTAAAGTGCTGTCACCCATTTTACCACCACTTTTCCCATGAGCTTTAAGAATTTCCCTAAGTCCAGTGCCTGCACCATGTCGAACCTGAAAAGAACCAAGAAGCAAATGTCAGTGGTTAAATGTTTAAGAAAAGTTGTTTAACTTTTCTTCAATATGAAATAGGGATACTGGGTATTTAAGAAATTAGAATAAACTAAGTGGAACTTTACAAGAATGTATTTTTCTTCAAAATACATTCAAAAGAGAATTACACATATAAATTTCAGACTGTTTTTGGTTATACAGAATTTCAAAAAAATCAAGCAAGAAAACAGTTATTCTAAAATCCTTCTGAGATATAAATGCACATTGTTGTCACTCTCTTAACCTCTACCTTCATTTAGCACTATCCATAGCAAGGGAGAGAAAAGAAAGTATCATATATTCTTCTATTTTTTTGGGAGGGGAGGGAGTTTCGCTCTGCTGCCCAGGCTTGAGTGCAGTGGCATGATCTTGGCTCATTGCAACCTCTGCCTCCCAAGTTCAAGTGATTCTCCTGCTTCAGCCGCCTGAGTAGCTGGGATTACAGGCGCCCGCCACCACACCCAGCTAGTTTTTCTATTTTTAGTAGAGATGGGGTTTCCCCATGTTAGCCAGGCTGGCCTCGAACTTCTGACCTCAGGCAATCTGCCCACCTCAGCCTCCCAAAATGCTAGGATTACAGGTGTGAGCGACCGAAACCAGCTCAAGGTGTTTTTTATAATCCCAACACATGCATTTTCAAAATATGTGTATCAAAACTAAGCTCTAGGCTGGGCGTGGTGGCTCACACCTGTAATCCCAGCACTCTGGGAGGCTGAGGTGGGCAGATCACTTTAACTCATGAGTCTAAGCAAGACTACCCTGGCCAATATGATGACCCGGTCTCTACTAAAAACACACAAAAAATTAGCCAGGCATGGTGGCATGTGCCTGTAGTCCCAGCTACTTGGGAGGCTGAGCCACTAGAATTGCCTGAACCTGGGAGGCAGAGGTTGCAGTGAGCCAAGATCGTGCCACTGCACTCCAGCCTGGGCAAGAGTGAGAATCCATCTCAAAAAAACCAAAAAGCAAAAAACCTAGCTCCAAAGCTACCAATGACAAGTGAATCTCAAAAGAAGACAACACAAATAAAATGTCTCATGATTAATGTATCACTGTACCCCTGAGGATAAATCACCTTTCTTTGAGAAAGTGAGGGTACTTTCTACAGTGTCATCTGGAAAAAAGCCACTGACACTGTGCCCACTTATTAAAATTCCATGTGTTATGACTTGAGGAACTTTAAACAAAATTACACCAAGGAAAGGCAACTAAAAGAATTCTAAAGAAAATTTTTTTTTAAATTACACAGAGGCCAACAGAAGGGAGAAACAATGGTTTCAAACTACCAATCCTAAATTTCAAGCAGAGGAACTTCACTCTTCTATATATTGGGACCTGCTCAAGATGTTCTCTAAAGATTTCTGAGGCTAAAAAGCTGGTTTGGAAACTACTGCTCTTGATCAATAAAAATAGTCCACTTCCAAAAGGAAAGGAAGTATTTTTTACTGCCTGGGAGAGATATGCAAGCCTTTGGATTATAAACAAAGGAAAAATGAAAAGAAATAATTCACTAAAGAATATGACTGAAAGGATATGAAAGGTGAAAATCAATCTATAGTTTTCTATTTAGGTCAATATGACATGCCCTGAGTCCTCAGACGAATACAGAAGAACAGGGATTCTGACACTGTTCCCTTCATTAGGACAGAAAATACAGCTGAGAGAAACTGTAATGAAGAAACCTTACCTCCCAGGAGGGATTAAAAAGGTCATTGCAAAGTTCTTCACAAAAGCTTTCCAAAGGCCATTCATTTGACTGAATAAGAAAAACAGAATTACTACTAGTTTAAAAGGTCTACTTTATGCTAACAATTTAAGTAATTCAATAAATTTTATTTGTGGGTCTAGTAGTAGCAATCAAGCTTTTAAAAATTTAATTAAGTTTAACAAAGATACATTTTTACTAATAAAATTTCTTTCTATCAACGGATTATTCAATACTTTCCTCTAATACATTAGTTTGAAAAAGATTATAAGCAATTTTAATGGATACTTTAGAGCCTTTCAAGAGTACCTCTTCAGTTAAGGAAGAGCTGTCTGGAATATTATCAATCAAGACTTTGGAATCATTTGCAGACTGATTAATGACAACATTTGCTATTTTCCGTCTCTTTTCTTCTGGCTCCCCATCAGTGCTATCATTGCTAAAAAATAAAAGTCACCAGTTAGAAAATGAATAAAGCATAATATGAACCACAATGAATGAACAAAAGATAACATGAATCATGATGAATTTAAGAGAATCTATCATTTGAACAAATGTTTTACACCATATTCTGCTTATATGATGTACTTAAAATCCCATGTATCAAACGACTAAGATTAACTGCTTAAAATTTTTTGAGCAAAATATATCCTAACAACACTATAGATTAGTGAATTATTTCTTTCAAACTGGATCTTGAATTTAATAGGCCATTTTTCCCTCTTTTTAATCAGCTGCTTATCTTTTTTATAACTGAAATCTGGTCCAGCATAACACTAACCTTTTTAGGCTTTTGCGTACTAGAGAAAACTAACATACTAAATAATACAGTATAATCTAACCAGTTCTTGAAAAATATGGAGAAATAATTCACCAATGAAAAAAGCACATAGATAATTTGAGGAAATGTTATATTATGACTTAAAAAACAAAAATATTGAGACTAGCCTAATATTGGAAAGGAAAGGATAAGCAAAACAACTTTTATTCAGTATTTAGAAAAGAAAAACTTACCACATTTTAAAGCACATATGGCATTATTTCCTACAAATACATCTCCCCTCTCTCCATCTTAATAGTGAAATTTATTTGGCCACCCATTTTTTCTATAAGGTGATAAAAGAAATCTGAGCCTCCCTCTCCTCATCTCCTATGACTCTTCCCTTAATTACCTCCACATCTAGTCACATTAGTAAGTCACCTTAAGTCCCTGAACTTGTTAGGCTTGTTTCCCCTGCCAGGCATTTGTCCTTGTAATTTCCTCTATTTGGAATGTCTTTTCCTAGATATTCACAGGACTAGCACTCTCATTTCTTTCAGGTTGTTACTCAAAAGTCATGTCTGTGAAGCCCTCCCAGACCATCCTATCTAAAATTACAAACTCTATACCCCAAACATATTTCACATGTTTCTTCCCTGTTTTATCTTCTTTTCTTTAACTCTTATAATTAACATGATCTATATTTTATATATATACACATACACACATACTATATTTTGTTTATTTATTTCCCATCTTTCTCTCCCTCCAGACTATAACCCACAAAGGCAGGAATTCTTATCTAGTTTATTCACTTGTGTCCTCAGAGCCTACAACAATATCTGGTAAATAGAAGGTATTTAATAAATGTTTGTGAAAGGAATGACTCATGAACTCCGAAAAATAAAGTCTAATATTTCCAACATTCAAATCTTTGGCTAAAAGTGCTTGTATGAATAAAAACCAGTAGAAACACTTATTAGGTTACTCTATGATCTTAATGAGCTGTTAACTTCTAAAAAATCTTGTCATTAACAAGCTAAATAAAAAGTCTGCAGTTAAAGACTTAACCCCAAGTATAAATTTCTACCAAGTAGATGTTTGTTTATCCCCTTGTGCCTAGCTTTTAAACACTAAACACTTTTTAGCTTTATGTGAATACATATAACAAAAAGTTGTTATCTGCAAACCCTATTTTCAGAGGCTTTTAATTAATTCAGCATTTACGTAAACATTTCCTGAACACCATTAAAGATTCTTATTTAACAGATCTGAGTGGGGCCCAAGAATATGCATTTTTGGCCAGGTGTGATGGCTCACAATGATAATCCTAATGCTTTGGGAGGCCGAGGCAGGAGAATCAGTTGAGCCAAGGTGTTCGATACCAGCATGGGTAACACAGGGAAACCCTATCTCTACAAAAAATTTAAAAATTAGCCAGGCATGGTGGCGCACACCTATAGTCCCAGCTACTTGGAAGGCTAAGGTAGGAGGATTGCTTGAGCCTGGGAGTTTGAGGCTATAGTTAGCTGTGATTGTGCCACTGTACTCTAGTCTGGGTGACAGAGTGAGACTGTATCCCAAAAAAAAAAAAAAAAGGATCTGCATACTTTTTATAAGCCCCTCAAAGAGCCCCTGAAGGAAATAGTTTTGAACCACACTTTGAGAAACGCTGCTCTAAGCCATGCATAGATGATCACTTTTAGTAACTCATGAAGAAATTGAGGACAGTGATTTTACCCACAGAGTTCTCTTCTTCAACAGGACAGAAACTAGCCTAGATCATCAATGGCTATTTAGCACATCCCCAGCTTAGGGAACAGGTGAAGTAACACCATGACAATTACCTCTCATTTTACTAATGCAGTATTCTTAACTTGTGGTCCTTAGACATCTCTTTGACTTCATTCTCTACCACTCTGCCGTGTACCCATCCCAGTATAGAAGGCTGTACTGCCCTTCTGTGTGTTTCTTGAATGTTCCATGTTTAAGGCATTTAAACTTGTTCCTTCTGCCTGGAATGCTCTCCCCTTTGGAGATCCTCAGCCCTCATTCAAAACTGATAATAAGTAGGAAAAAAAGTCTGCACATGTGGATTTTCTGGGGAAGTAGTCTCAGTCCGTAGTAACAATACTCTCTGACAACTGAGTAAGAGAATCCAAACAATACTACCCAGTTAAACATAATGTCAACAGAATGTTTCTATAAAGCAAGCAGACACAGATTAAAGCCACACAGCACTACTGTTTTAAGTGAATAAGCAGAAAAAAATTACTACCTCTTCTCATTAGTTTCCACTGCATCCCTGGATCTCTGTTTTGCAAATAACTTCGCCATTCTTTTAGCTTTGTTCTTCTGTCTATTGCTCATTCCTGCTCGAAACTCTGAGTCAATCAATTCAGCTGCCTGAAGAGTCTAAAAGAATAAAAGAATGATGACTTGGGACTTTTGAAATTAAAATACATACCTATAGTCTCAGCCTCAGAAGAAGACCAAGTCTATAAATTTCAATATATATATGTTGATCACATTCTTTTTTGACAGCCTCACGCTCTACTGTTGTATGACCATACCATAATTTCAGTCTTTTCCTCCTTCTTCTCTATTATTCCAACTCCCAATGGATACACCTAAGCTTCTTAACTTTTTTATGCTACATTATAAGGCACAAATGTATTATCCTAACCCACAGAGAAGGCTTTGAAGAGGTAAGACTTCAAAATAAAAATAATATCACCAAAAAGTTATGAGAATAAATGTCAACAAAAGAAACTGATCATCGCCATCTGCTGAAATAAATTATTATAGTCTTAAGTGATTGGTCCAGCATGGTACAGTCCAACTTAGCCCATATGCCCCTTTCCTCTTAACTACTTACTGCCAACTCTTTTTGCTCTTTTCCATTCTCACAAAACACTATAAAGCCTGTGTATTAGATTTTTAAGCTCAAGCCTAAAAACCCCTTCTGTGCCTAAGTATAAGATTCAACTGAAATCTATACTTCTGCAACCAGTTAAGGTCACTGGTGTGGATGTTCTACTGCAGTCTTGATCAAGAACCACTGGACATATACAAGGCAATGCAGCTATAATGACCTATGGCAATAATAAACCTTACGCAACTTACCCCAAAGGTCCACGATATATAAACCTGGATTTTGCAAACCTCAAGTTGGTATTGCCTATCCCTCACCCAGTTAATCTGATATGTATAGACCATTTTCTCTAATACACCTGCCAATTCATTTTCTTACACCATGTCCAATTACCCATACTGTGATCATGTGATTGCATTTTTATTCTGCTTTATTTTATTCTATTTTCCTCTTCATCTTCTAGTTACATCTTACGCTTTCCTTTCTATCCCATTTCCTTCTGTTTGTTTCAGGGTATTGCTATATTTCGGCCTCTTCATAATCTCTCTTTTTCCTTTTCTAGTATCTGCCTTTTTCCCCCTTTATTCTGCACAACTTATTCATCATCACACATGCACCCAACCCTAAAAAATACACTTTACAAATTCTAATGGTTTAAAGTACCACTTGTATAAAGGCAAACAGAACCTTTCTCCACTGAAGCAAAGGAAATGGCCAAGAGAATGACAAGACAGGAAATTCATAACTGCAAAGCAGGAATTTTTAATGCAGCCCACAGACCCCTAAAACAATACTAGGGGTTAGGTAAAAGAGTACTGAACTCCTTGAGATGTAGTATCTCATTATATGTGCATTTTTCTGAAGAGAGGGCCACAGCTTTTAGTAGAGCTTCAAAAGAGTGTGGCATACAAAAATGTTAAGAAGCACAGATGTATCCACTGGGAACTGGAATAGAGGAGGAGGAAGAAATGAGTGAAACTACGGTATAGCCGCAAAACAAAACGGCATGAAGCTGTCCAAAAAGAATATGATCAATCTGAATATTTTGATATATTAAGCTGTATGAAGTGAGAAAAGGCAAATATGGCTTAAAAAGAATATGTATACATATATGTATATACACACATATACACACACACACACACACACACGCACTTGTACATATACAGAAGTTTCAGAAATGATGCACAAGTAACTTAAAAAGGGTTGCCTATGGGGCATGGAAATGTGTGTCCTATTGGCAAAAAACTTCCTTTTACTCCATATCGTATACCCCTTTTTTGTTGTTCACAAGTCTTGTCATATTTCTCACTTAAAAAAAAAAGAACAGATCATAACACTAAAGACTTCTACTATCATAACTGACTATGATAGCCCTTACCATCTCTCACTCTCCCCAAAAGATTACTTTTCCCTACATCAAAGAACAAAACAAAAAAAGAGCAATTGGAGCAACTAGAATCTTTCAATACCAGTAACTCCTAAAAGGTCTACTACAACAGTCCAGTGTCTGGGAGGAGGGTTGAACTTGCCTCTATAGAATCTGTTATCAGAAATCCGGTTTAAAAAGACGTTAAATTATGGTGGCACTAAGTGGCAACAAGCAGAGCTAAGTATAACATTTTCTTAAACTATAATTACATAAGCAAAATGAAGCAAACCCTTTGTGTTATTACTTGCAATCAAATAACCAAACGTTTTACCTACAGGTTGTTTGTTTACAAGGGCTGCTGAAGTGGGGGTATAATCCAAATCTTCATCATTGAAAAGTTCTTCAGTACTCATTCCAATTGCTTCTCCCATATTAAGGCCAAGTTTCTTCTGTAATAATTTTCGTTGGCGTGCTATCCTCTCTTTAGGATCCACTTCGCCTTTCAACAGAAAAGAAATACATTTTCTCCAAATCAGTTAAGAAGTTTTTTTTTTCTTCTGAGACAGAGTTACATTCTTGTTGCCCAGGCTGGAGTGCAATGGCGTGATCTTGGCTCACTGCAACCTCTGCCTCCCAGGTTCAAGTGATTCTCCTGCCTCAGCCTCCCGAGTAGTTGGGATTACAGGCATTTGTTACCATGCCTGGCTAATTTTTTGTATTTTTAGTAGAGACGGGGTTTCACTATGTTGGCTAGACTGGTCTCGAACTCCCAACCTCAGGTGAATCCACCCCTCCTGGCCTCCCAAAGTGCTGGGATTACAGGCGTGAGCCACTGTGCCTGGCCAAGAAGTTTTCTAGTATGTGCACATCAGACTCCATCAAAATAAAAAAATACACTATTAAAACACCCTTCTGCCAATAAAACAAACCATATTCATGATAATCTTTGAACATCTCATAAACTCTGTTACCTAATCACATTGGAAAACAGTGTTCTTTCTAGTTAACAAAACATTCTGGAAGTTTTCACTGAGATTGCCCTGTCCCCCAACTGTCAATTACTAAATATATATAAAACAATAAGATTCAGGTTCATTCCTAGGCCAGGGGCAGTGACTCACACCTGTAATTCCAGCACTTTGGGTGGCCGAGGTGGGAGGATCACTTGAGTCCAGGAGTTTGAGACCAGCCTGGGCAATGTATGGAGACTCCCCATCTCTATAAAAAATAATTAGCAGGGCATGATGGTGCACGCCTGTAGTCCCAGATACTTGGGAGGCTTGCTTCAGTCCAGGAGGTCAAGGCTGCAGTCAGTTGTGATCAAAACACTGCACTCCAGCCTGGGAAACAAACAGAGTGACACCCTGTCCTTTAAAAAAAAAAAAAAAGAATTCATCACTATGGAAACAAATCAATTTCCTTTTACAGCTACACCTTGGAAGTCCTATGAAAGCTCTAACTGGGCTTAAAAAAACACCTAGATTTTGTTCAACAGTAAAAAGAGCTCAACAAACAAATGCTTATTCCAAGGATAGCCTTTATGTATTCTGAGCTGATATAGCCCTAATATCCCAAATAATAAAGATAAGAGAATAAAAGTAGAAAGGTTTTTAAATGTCTCAAGTAAAACCCTCAATCGTTCAGTGCAAAACAGATAAAACAGGACATACCAAAGGGCATTTAAAAATAAAAATTTGGCCTTAAAACAGCTAAGCTGTAAAAGACAGTTATACCTTACTGAAAAAAATTTGACATTTTAAAAATAACAATCTGCTTCTGATAATGGCTAAGTTAGTTCCTACTGGACTAACCCTCTGCACATAACAAACTCTGGCCAAAACAGAAAAAACAAACTACCTAAACGCACCAGGAAAAAAAAAGGCATTGCTTAGGTGAGTTGTCAGTACTTAAAAAGATGGAAATGGCAATGAAAAGCAGCTATATATAGATATACAAAAGTTTCTTCTTTTTGTAGCTTTTAGCCTGAAGATACAGCTAGTTCATGAAATGTGAGGTGGTTAAAATTTGAATTAAAAACTTAGTCTTCTTTTTTTTACCCACCCCCAAAGGACAAGGTCTCTCACTCCAATACCCAGACTGGAGTGCAGCAGGCACAATCATAGCTCACTGCAGCCTCAAACTCCTGCACTTAAGTGATCCTGCTGCTTCAGCCTCCTGAATAGCTAGGATTATAGGTACGCGTCACCATTCCTGGCTAATTCTTTTTTTAATTTTTAATTTTAGAGATGCGGCTTACTATGTTTGCCCAGTCTGGTTTTGAACTCCTGGCCTCAAGCAGTCCTCCTGCCTTGGCCTACCAAAGTGCTGAGATTACAGGCATGAGCTACTGCACCTGGCCAAAACCCACAGTCTTTCTGGCTTGAAGAATGAGGAGAGAGTTAGGGGCCATTACAACCCCAGGAAGGTAGAAAGGGAAAACCCCAAAAAGAGAATACCAGAGAAAAGGCGGCCAAAATTCTCTGTAAACTCAGCCCAAATCTCTGGTTGACCCCTGAACTATGCATGCACAGCTCCAAACAATACAGCTAAAGCTAAAATCTAAAAGGCTAAAATTGGGCTGGGCACGGTGGCTCACGCCTGTAATCCCAGCACTTTGGGAGGCCGAGGCGGGTGGATCACGAGGTCAAGAGATCGAGACCATCCTGGTCAACATGGTGAAACCCCGTCTCTACTAAAAATACAAAAAATTAGCTGGGCATGGTGGTGCGTGCCTGTAATCCCAGCTACTCAGGAGGCTGAGGCAGGAGAATTGCCTGAACCCAGGAGGCGGAGATTGCAGTGAGCTGAGATCGCGCCATTGCACTCCAGCCTGGGTAACAAAGAGCGAAACTCCATCTCAAATAAATAAATAAATAAATAAATAAATAAATAAATAAATAAATAAAATAAAAGGCTAAAATTGAGATTTGAGCTATTGCCCACAGCAAAAAACAATGAGTTTGCAATTTTGAGTTCCACCAAATTAAGTATCTACTAAAACAAGCAAGAAAAAACAAGCAAACAATCTTTAGAAGAATCTAACAGAATCTAATCTGCACTGCGTAACATTCATAATGTGCAGAATAAATGACAAAATTAAACAAAAGCAAAGAAAAGAAAATGCAATACATTTTCAAAAGAAAGACAATTAATGGAGACCAACTCTGAGATGACTCAGATGTTAGAATTAGAAGGTTTTAGGGTTTTTGTTTGTCTGTTTTTTGAGACAGGGTCTTGCTCTGCTGGTCAGGCCTACTGGAGCCTTGTCCTCCCAGATTCAAGCAATTCTCTCACCTCAGCCTCCTGAGTAGCTCGGATCATAGGCATGTGCCATCACACACAGCTAATTTTTTAATTTTTTTGTGGAGGTGGGGGTCTCTCTAGATTGCCCAAGCTGGTCTCAAACTCCCGGGCTCAAGAGATCTTCCTTTCCCCCTCGGCCTCCCAAAGTGCTCGGATTACAGGCCTGAGCTATTGCACCCAGCCAGAATGCAAGATTCGTAAGCAACTAATATAACAATGCTCAATGTAAAAGAAGATACTGTCACAATGAATGAAAGATAGGATTTCTTAGTAGAGAAACAGAAACTGTAAAAAAGAACCAGGGTGGGCACAGTGGCTCACATCTATAATCCCAACAGTTTGGGAGGCTGCAGGAGGAGGATCATTTCAGCCCAGGAGTTCAAGACCAGCTTGGGCAACATGGCAAAATCCTACCCATACAAAAAATTAAAAAAAAAAAAAAAAAGAATTATAAACTTTAAAAGGGTGAATTAAATAATGTGCAAAATATGCCAATACAATTTTTTTTTTATTTTTTATTTTTAAAAGAAGTTCTGGGCCAAGCGTAGTGGCTCACACCTGTAATCTCAGCACTTTGGGAAGCCAAGGTGGGAGGATCGCTTGAGGCCAGAAATTTGGGACCAGTCTGGATAACACAGCAAGACCCTCATCTCCACAGAAAAAAACTTAAAAAAAAATTTTTAATTAAAAAATTGAAAAAACATTAAATTTTCTTAAATGAAAAAGTTTAATTTTAAATTAAAATTTAATTTAATTTAATTTAAATTTAATCGTGGCACATGCCCATGGTCCTAGCAAGATGGGAGGATTGCTTGAGCCCAGGAGTTCAATGCTGCAGTGAGCTATGACATTAGCACTGAACTCCAGCCTGGACAACAGAGATCCGGTCTATTAAAAAATAAATAAATAATAAATAGTTCTAAAACTGAAAATATCTGAAAAAAAAATTTTAAACCACTGGATAGACTTAACAGCTTAATGGAAGATAATAGGACAAAGTCCAAGTGAACTTAAAGAAATACAAAGTGCCCAATCTAAAGAACAAAGAGAAGAAAATATATAAAGAAACAAAAGCCCAAATATGAAATTAAAAAAAAATTCCATTTATGATAGCAACTTGTATTCTGTAAACTATAAAATATAGTGAAAAAATTTAAAAACTAAATAAATGAAAATGTTCATGCATCGTAAAAGTAGATATTGTTCATATACTAATATTTTCCAAATACATATAAAGATTCGACACAATTGCTATTAAAATCCCAGCTGGCTTTTTTCGCAAACATTGTCAGACTGGTCCTAAAATTTATATGGAAATGCAAGAGATTCAGAATAACCAAAAAAATCTTGCAGAAACAAATTTGGAGGCTCATGTCTTGATTTCAAAACTTACTACGATGCAACAATTAAGTCAGTGTGGTACTTGTGTAAAAACAGACGTCAACAGAATAGAATTTAAGAGTCCTGAAATAAACCTATGTGTCAATGGTCAACTGATTTTTGACAAGGGTTCCAGAGCAATTCAATGGGAAAGAGAACAGTATTTTCTACAAATAGTGTTGAGACAACAGGATAGCCACATGTAAAAGTGTGAAGTTGGACCCTTAACCTCAAAACATATACAAAAAATAACAAAATCAATAAAAGAACTAAAAACTAAAGCTATAAAAGTCTCAGAAGAAAACAGAGGTAAATGAATGATCTTGAATTTGGCAAGTTTCTTACATGTAATACCAAAAGCTTGAGAAACAAACAAAAAATACATAAATTGGACTTCATCAAAATTAAAAACTTTCATGCTTCAAAGGATACCACAGAGGAAATGAAAAGACAATCTATAGAGCAGTAGAAAATATGTGTAAATCAGGCCAGGTGCAGTGGCTCATGCCTGTAATCCCAGCACTTTGGGAAGCCAAGGCTAGTGGATCACCAGAGGTCAGGAGTTCGAGACCAGCCTAGCCAACATGGTGAAATCCCATCTCTACTAAAAATAAAAAAATTAGCCAGGTGTGGTGGTGGGCACCTGTAATCCCAGCTACTGTGGGAAGGAGCTGAGGCAGGAGAATTGCTTGAACTTGGGAGGTGGAGGTTGGAGTAACCAGAGATCGCACCACTGCATTCCAGCCTGGGTGATGGAGACTCTGTCTCAAAAAAAAAAATAAATAAAATGTGTAAATCATATATCTGGTAAGAAGCTTGATTTGCAAGCATATACTCCTTTTTTTTTTTTTTGAGACGGATTCTTGCTCTTCTTTCCCAGGCTGGAGTCCAATGGTGTTATCCGACTCACACAACCTCTGCCTCCAGGGTTCAAGCAGTTCTCCTGCCTCAGCCTCCCGAGTAGCTGGGTTACAGGCATGCGCCACCACACCCAGCTAAGTTTTGGATTTTTAGTAGAGATGGGGTTTCTCCATGTTGGTCAGGCTGGTTTTGAACTCCCGACCTCAGGTGATCCACCCACCTCAGCCTCCCAAAGTGCTAGGATTACAGGCATGAGCCACTGTGCCCAGGCAAGAGCATATACTCTTAGAACTCATAACAAAAGGGCAAATAACCCAATGAAAAATGTGAAAGTTATATGAATTGACATTTATCTAAAGACATACAAATGGTCAATAAATACATGAAATGATGTTCAACATCACTAGACATCAGGGAAATGTAAATCAAAAATTCCACTCATAGGTATCCACCTGGGAGAAATGAAAACATATGTCCACACAAAAACTTGTACATGAATTTTTATAGCAGTATTTTTCAAAACAGATAAAAGGTAAAAAACAACTCAAATGTCCATCAACTGATGAAAGATTTAAAAACTGGTTTTCATACAATGGAATATTATTTGGCTATAAAATGAAATACTACCACATCATGTCCATTAGGATGACAACTATCAAAAAATAGAAAATAACAAGAATTGGCAAGAAATTGGAACCCTTGTGTGCTGTTGGTGGGAATGTAAAATGATGAGGCTGTTAGGGAAAACTAATGGTAGTTCCTCAAAAAATTAAAAATAGAATGACCATCTGATCCAGCAATTTACTTCTGAGTATATAACCCAAAGAACTGAAAGCAGTAACTCAAATAGATATTTGTACATCCATGTTCACAGCAGCATTATTCACAATAGTTAAATGTGGAATAAGCCTGTGTCCACTGATGGATGAATGGATAAACAAAATTTATATACATATAATGGAATATTATTCAGCCTTAAAAAGGAAGGAAATTCTGTCCTATACTTCAACACAGATGAACCTTGAGGACATCATGTTAAGTGAAATAAGCCAGTCACAAGAAGATAAACACTATAGGACTCACTTACATGAGGCATCTAGAGTAGTCAAATTCATGGAGACAGAAAGAATGGTGGTTGCCAGGGATTGGGGAAAGGGGGAAATAGGGATTTGACATTTAATGGGTATAGTTTCAGTTTTGCATGATGAAGACTTCTGGAGACTGGCTGCACAAAAATGTGACTGCACTTAAAAATGGTTAAGATGGTAAATCTTATGTATATTTTACCACAATTTTAAAAACCTGATACATCCTATAACAGTAATAAAATTTAGAAAAGAAAAAAAAGTACTGATATATGCTATCACATAGATGGACCTTGAAAATCTTCTCTCAGGTAAAAGAAGCCAGTCATAAAAGACCACATATTGTATGATTCCATTTAACAGTCACATGTCATTTAATGAGGAGTACATTCCAAGAAATGTGTCATTCAGTGATTTTGTGGTTGTGTCAACATCACAGAGTGTACTTAAACCTAGATTGTAGAGTCTACTACACAGCTACATTGTATGGTACAGTCTGTTGCTCCTAGGCTACAAACCTGTATAGCATGTTATTAAATACTGTTGGCAACTGTAACACAATTGTAAATATTCATATATCTAAACATAGAAAAGGTACAGTAAAAATATGGTAATATAATTTTGTGGGATCACCATTGTATATATATAGTTTGTTGACTGAAATGCTGTTATGTGGTATGTGACCAAATATAAAATGTTGAGAGTAAGCAAATAGAAAGAGACCAAAAGTAGACTCGTGGTTGCTGGAGAAGGGAAGGAAGTAGGAGGATAAAAGGGTAATAAGCTAAGGATATGGGGTTTCTTCTTAAAGGGATGAAAATGTTCTAAAATTGACTGTGGTGATAGTTACACATATCTGTGAATATATTAAAAACCATTGAATTGTACACTTTAAATGATGAATTATATAATGTATAAATTATATCTCAATAAAGCTGTTTGAAAATTTTTTTAAAGATTGGTCTACCCAAGAGGGAAAAACACTAGGCATCCAAAAGACTGCTTGATCACAACCCCAATACACTTACACAGAGCCTAAAATTGGTCCTCTGATTCCAGGGGAAGTCCTATTTAGGAAAATAATCTACACTACCAGCTGCAAAGAAAGGAAACCCAGACCAGTATGTATACTAATCATATTTAGTATCATTAACATATATGAGGAGACAAACACAGATCAACAGACATTTAAAGAAAACCTAGGCCGGGTGTGGTGACTCATGCCTACAATCTCAGCACTGTGGGAGGCTGAGGCAGGTAGATCGCAAGGTCAAGAGATCAAGACCATCCTGGCCAACATGGTGAAACCCCGTTTCTGCTAAAAATACAAAAATTAGCCAGGCGTAGTGGCAGGAACCTGTAATCCCAGCTACTCAGGAGACTGAGGCAGAAGAATTGCTTGAACCTTGGAGGCGGAGGTTGCAATGAGCTGAGATCGCCACTGCTTTCCAGCCTGGGCAACAGAGACTCGCCTCAAAAAAAAGAAAGAAAAAAGAAAAGAAAACCTAACTACAGGGTTTAAATAAGCACTGTTTAGCAAACTGTGACTTGGCACTAAAAAATTGAGTTCCTAAGGCACTGCAGTTCCCAATCCTGGTTACATATCAGAATCACCTATAAGACTTTTCTTTTTTTGAGACAGAGTTTCACTCTTGTCACCCAGGCTGGAGTGCAATGGCGTGACCTTGGCTCACTGCAACCTCTGCCTCCCAAGTTCAAGCCATTCTCCTGCCTCAGCCTCCCACGTAGCTAGGATTACGTAGCTGGGATTACAGGCACCCGCCACCATGCCAGCTAATTTTCATATTTTTAGTAGAGACAGGGTTTCACCATGTTGGCCTGACCTCAGGTGATCCACCAACCTTGGCCTCCCAAAGTGCTGGGATTACAGGAGTTGAGCCACCACACCTGGCCAGACTTTTATTTTAAATACAATTATCTAAACTTCTTCATAGATCTATGAAATCAGAATATGGCAAAACTCAAACATACATACATACATACGTATATATATATATATATATATTTATTTTAAGTGGCATGAATAATACTGTCTTTTACTCTAGATAAGAGCCAATGATCTCTGATAATGTACATGAGTACACTAGTAAACTTAGTAAACTTACTGTTTAGTGATATAAATGCAAAGTTTTTGAAGAGTTTTACCTCCATTTTGAGAAAATGCTTTTCCAAAACTTAAGCAAATGATCCTCTTAATTCTCTGCAAAAATAATTAACCTAGACATTTTAATAGAAACCATACTAAACAAGATGAAATGGGTATTTGACATTTTTTTATGATTAAAAAAGTGAGTGTATTATTAACTAGATAAGGCTCTGAATGATTATTAATTTAGCAACAGAACAGAGTGTTGTTCTGTTTTGTTTTTTGGTCAAAAAGGCAACTTATTTACTTACAAAAATCCATTAAAAAATCAAGGTTTTTTCCCTCACTTCAGGCCATTATCTTGAATGGCCAAAAAACTTATTTTATATTCAGATAGATTCTGTAAGTTTAAAAATATTGGGATAATACCTATTCAAGTCTTATTTTTCACTCTTAGTTTTTGCTTTCGACACCAGCATGAGTAAACCCAATAATATCAGAAACATGTAATAAAAACAAAACAATCTCTCAAATTTCCAGAATTGTGAAAATATTACCAAAATCTGAACTAATCCCGATTTTATAATATATAAAACTGGGACTCTTGGGTAATACTTTATAATTTCTGTACTACATAATAAAATTATTGCTGAAATATTAGTATGTATCAACTAATGATGCACATATTCACTTAAAGGAAGAAAAATACTCATACTGTAGCTTTAAACCAAATACTGTTGGTTACTTTCTCCACTCATAGCATCCCCCGCCACCTGCAAACTTCAGTTAATTTATATTTCATGACACATTAGTTTATGTGTGACTAATGAACAGCATACCAAGTGACAAATTAGTTTAATAAAATAAAGTTTAGACTTTCTTCTACATAACCACTACATACCTGATTTTTCATCCTGGACTTCAAATTCGGCACCAGCAGATCCCAGGAGTGATGCACCATGTTGTAACAATCTACATATATCAAATCTGTCAAAATTCAATCGATCTGTAGTAGGTGAATCTTCCATAGAACTTTCAGAAGTAGGTTCTACATGAGGTTTAAAAATATTAATTTGACCATATAGCCAAAGTGTGGAATGAAGAAAATAGCATGTCATTTCTTGGGTTGCATGGGTTACACACACACAAACACACACACACACACACACACATATATATATATTTAAGAGGCAAAGTCTTGCTCTGTTGCCCAGGCTGGAAGGCAGTGGCATAATCACAGCTCACTGAATCCTAGAACTCTTGGGATCAAGGAATCCTTCTGTCTCAGCCTCCAGAGTAGCTAGGACTACAACCACATCTAACTGAGTGTTTATTTATTTTTGTAGAGACAAGGGTTTCACCATCTTGCCCCAGGCTGGTCTCAAACTCCTGGGCTCAAGCAATCCTCCTGCCTCAACTTCCCAAAGTGCGGGAATTTACAGGCTTGAGCCATTGTACCTGGATAGTAATATTTTGAGAAAAGTAAAAGTGGAAGAAGTAGAAAAGCTACTGTGGATTTATTTATAATCAGTTCTCAGTTATCTGTGAATAAGTTGGTGGTTCCTCTTCTACAAACCATCAGAATGTTAGTGAGTGTATGTGTAACTGTGTCCAACCACAAAAGCAAAATGTTATTTATATAAAGAAATGCATTCCCAAGTTAAAATGTGTATGTTAAATATCATGCTGTCTTCATTTACTGTTAGAGTTTAAAAATACCAAGGTAACAGCATGAGTTTATTACAGTGCTAAGTTAGAAGAGAAAAACATTCACAGAATGTATTCATGAATAAGGCTAATAAGAATCATCCCTCCCCACACCTGAGGAACAGGCTAGGCCACCACAAAGCGACTATGCATTGAACAGGACTCAGTTCCCATACTCTGGGCAAATAAGAATCTCTTGGTAAATTACCAAAATCATATATCCATCTGAGGTCTAAAAAAATCTATAAAATGATCTGTATTCTTTCGTCAAAAAGCTATACAGTTATAAATGTTAAAATATATTTACTCACTGACTTAATTATTTGTTTAGCTGGCACCTGCATGTAATTCATCTGTAAACTAAAGTATAACTACTTAACTTAAAAGGAATTTCTATTTGTATTTTAAGTTTTCTAGTGATGACAAGCAAACTCATTTACTAAAAATTTTAAAGCTAGCTAAAAATTTAATGCTACTTAAAAAAAAACTAAGTTTTTTAAAAATGGAACTAAGTTATAACATCTTTACATACCAAAGTGGGGATAATGAGCTGAAAAGGAAAGGCTCTTTTCTAAAACAACTTATAACTTCTCTAGTCATACATTTCATTTAATGAGAGAAGACAAATTAACAAAATAACTCAAAATAACAGGTATCAGCAATATAAAGCAAAAGTTTTAGGCAAGCTAAAACTTATGATAAAAGTGATATTACTAAAGTGAGCTGAGGCTGGGCACAGTGGTTCATGCCTGTAATCCCAGCACTTCGGGAGGCCAAGGTAAGCAGATTGCCAGGAATTTGAAACCAGTCTGGCCAACAAAGTGAAACCCTGTCTCTGCTAAAAATACAAAAATTAGCTGGGTGTGGTGATGTGTACCTGTAATCCCAGCTACTTGGGAGGCTGAGGCACGAGAATTGCTCGAACCCAGGGGGCAGAGGCTGCAGTGAGCCAAGATTGCGCCACTGCACTCCAGCCTGGGTGACACGGCAAGACTCTGTCTCAAAAAATAAAATAAAGTCAGTTAAAAAGGGATCTAGTTGTACCATTAAATTTTGATTTAATTAAAATGTGCAACTTTCCAGCTTTTCAAAAGCATATAATTTGTAATTACAGGCAATCAGAACACATTTTTTCCACTACAAGAAATCTTAAAGAAGGGCACATAAAGAACAAGACTTACCGCTCCAAATATCCATATATAATTGTGCTTAAATTTAGAAAATAACTACTTTATACTATTCTCCCAGCAACAAGAAAAAATAGACTTTCAAATATTTACATTGTACTGATTTAACTTCTTTTTTCAGAATGTCAATGATTTGAAGGGAAGTAACAGCCCTTGTAAATCAAGCACACTGTAGAATTTGTAATTTAAAATATATATGAAAACATTTAGTATATCAAGTAGTTTTTTTTTTAAAGTATGGTGAAATCACTGTATTCAGTATCATTTCTGACAAAGCTGTACCTAAATGCATGGAGATTAGGACTTTAAAACGGAAATTATTAAAATATAAAATGTATATTATAATTACTTCTACAGTTAGGTTTTTACTTAAAACTACTTTCTCCACTTAAAAGCACCTTGTCTGGTTCTTGGCACTGGATTCCACTCAGGTATATTTTTCACTATAGCTTCAACAGCTTGTCCTGCTGCGATCCGGGTATCCCAGTTTGCACTCCTTAAATATATCAACACCTTAAAAATTATGAAATAGAAGTTACGTATACAGAAATACTGTTTGCTCAAGGTAGCCAGAACAGAGGAATACAAATTTACTTGTTATTAATGTATAATTTAGCAGCCATACAAATATATATATATAAAACCTTAGAATTATTAAATACATTTACAAGATTCTATCATTCACAGAAAAATCACTACCATCTTAAAAAGAGGATTCAAGAAACTTGTGGCCAGGCGCAGTGGCTCATGCCTATAATCCCAGCATTTTGAGAGGCTGAGATGGGCAGATCACCTGAGGTCAGGAGTTCAAGACCAGCCTGGCCAACACGGTGAAACTCCATCTCTACAAATAATACAAAATTAGCTGGGCATGGTGGCGCGCACCTAGCTGCTCAGGAGACCAAGGCAGGAGAATCACCTGAACCCAGGAGGCAGAGGTTGCAGTGAGCCAAGATTGCGCCACTGCACTCCAACCTGGGCAACAAGAGCAAAACTCAGTCTCAAAAAAAAAAAAGAGAGAAACTTGTAATAAAAGAATGTTTAAGTACATTTTAAAAATAACATAGCCATTTAACATACTAAAAAGCAAAGTACATATTATTCATTAGGTCCCATTACTTAATACGAAGAATTGAAAGTTACAAAAACTCAAGTTCAGTATGGTTCTAAGATATAAGATCATTTCAGTTGGTAAATAGTGTCATGTTTAATGCCAAAAAAAAAAAAGATATAAGATCAATACACAAAATCAATTGTATCTTCACACCTTAATCTGAAAATGAAATTAAGAAAACCATCCCATTTACAGTAGCATCAGAATGTAGAAAATACTTAAGAATAAATTCAACAGAAGCAGTGCATGACTTGTACAATTAAAGCTACAACACTAAAAATATCGTTGAAGCAATTAAAGATCTAAATAAATAGACACCTTGTGTTCATGGATTCAAACACTTAAGATTGTTACAACAGTAATATACTCTAAATTAATCCAGCAATTCAACACAATTCCTATCAAAATCCCAGCTGGGTTTTTTTGTTTTTTTTTTGCAGAAATGAACAAACTGATCCTAAAATGTATATGGAAATGCAAAGGACTAAGAATTACCAAAACAATCTTGAAAAAAATAAATTTAGTAGACTCACGCTTCTTTTTATTTTTTAGAAACAGGGTCTCTATGGTACCCAGGCTGAAATGCAGTGTCTTAATCACAGGTGCAATCATAGCACACTGCAGCCTCAAACTCCTGGCCACAGCAATTCTGACTCAGTCTCTTGAGTCGCTGTACCTACAGGCATGTGCTACCACACTTGGCAATATACACTTCTTGACTTTAAAACTTTCTACAAAGCAACAATAATATAGACAGTGTGGTACTGGCAAAATGACAGACATAAAAATCAGTGGAAGAGAATTAAGAGTTCATAAATAACCTATGTGTCTATGGTCAACTGATTTTCAACAAAGGTGTTGACAATTCAATAGAGAAGTAATAGTCTTTTCAACAAATGGTGGTGGCATAACTGGAAAGTCACATGTAAAATAATGATGTTGAACATTTACCTCACAACATATACAAAAAGTAGCTAAAAAATTGACAACAGAACCCATAAATAGGAGCTAAAACTATAAAACCCTTAAATGAGAACTTAGGGATAAATCTTTGTCATCTTGGATTAGGGAATGGTTTCTTAGATATGACACCAAAAGCAGAAGTGATGTTCAAGAAAGTAAAAAGCTCATAGAAGAGTATATTTCCAAATCATATACCTAATTCCTAATCATATACCTTCGTATAGTTTGGATACCTTGTATATGAAGAACTATCCTATACGAAGACCTTTTACAACTCATAATAAAACGACAAATAACCCAATTTTTAAATGGGCAAGGGATCTGAGCAGATATTTCTCCAAAGAAGACATACAAATGTATTGCTTCTCTGCTTTTTGGCTAAGATCAAGATATACAAATGAAAAATAAATACATATGCCTCATCATCAGTCATCAGGGAACTGCAAATCCAAACCCCTTCACATCCAGTAGGATGGCTACAATCAAAAAGTCAGTGAAGAAGTACTGACAAGGATGTGGAGAAATCTGAGTTCTCATACACTACCGTTAAAAATGTAAATGGTGGAACCATTTTGGAAAATAGTTTGGCAGGTCCTCATACAGTTACCACATGGTATAGTAATTCTACTCCCAGGTATATATATACTCTGGAGAATGAAAACAAACATCTAAAATTTTGTACACAAATTTTCATAGCAGCATGTTTCATAATACAGTAACCAAAAAGTGAAAACAATCCAGATATTCATCAACTGAAAAATGAGTAAGATGTACCCATGTATATCCACACAATCGAATATTATTTGGCAATAGAAATGAATATACATGCTACAATATAAAAACATTATTTTGAGCAAAAGAAACCAATTAATTGCAATAGATTACACATTCATTTTACATAAAATGTTCAGGCAAGGCAAATCTTCCTACAAAGTTAGTTTAGTGGTTGTCGAGGATCTGGGCATAAGTGAAGGAGTAATGAAGAGTGACTGCTGGTAGGTATAAGGTTTCTTTTTGTGGTGATGTTTTAAAATTAGAGTATGGTGATGGCTGCTGTACACAATGGTAATATACTAAATACCACTAAATTGAAACTTATGGTATATAAATTATATTTCAATAAAGCTGTTTAAGAAACAAAACCAAAGGGCAACAGAAAAACACTGAGAGCAGAAAAAAGAGGAAAGAAGGTGAGACGGTGCTAAAGACAAACTTTGCCTCTTTGGTAATGATTTGATGATGGTAGCCAATATGCTGAGGTCTGAGTTAAGAAGACCAGAACTCACTTGGAAGGCTGGAAAACTTTTCTCAGTTCAGCACAGATTGGGCCTGTTCATTGTTTCCAGTTTCAGGTCATTCAGTCCTCCATTTCTTCCCTTGGGCTGAGGAGAAGAAATGTGTTGCCTCTCTCTGTCTCCACCTTACACACAAATACTGCCTAATATGCATCCTTCTTCATTCTAAGAATGTGGAGACTGTAGGTATCAAATCACTGTCTCTTCATCTACATTCTAGTTAGAAAGTTCTGATAATATTTAAGCAGGAATTATGTTGGAAAGAGAGTCATTGTCAGTCCTTGGGATAGCAACCACACAGTACAGATCCGTGTATGTTGAGAAAGGGCTTAAAACTCCCATTCATACACATCAGAGATGGACAGATGGGAATGAAAGAAGGGGGTCAGACTGAAAGGAGAGCGATATCCTGGGGCTCCCAATATCTGGGCAATCATATTGCTCCTCTACCATATCCTCTATTTACCTCCCCAACTCCCTTCCTCCTACACAAAGCACTCCTGCTTTACTTTGCATGTCAGGAAATTAAATGTGTAGAATTTATCACTTACTACCATATACACACACTTTAATAAGCACACAGAGTTCAGTAAAAATACAGCAATTGCTTAAGGGAAGAAAATGGACTAGAATTATGAAAACACTGATCCACCAAAGTAGAAGCCTCCATTTTCAAACAGCTGATAACTAATAAGACTCTAGCTTCTCGTGTATTTCAATCATTGCCCATGAGTACTCATCCATTTGAAGACTACTAACTATGATATAATTATTAGCCATTAAGAACAAGTTAGACCACTAACAAACCAGATTAACAACTTAGTTCATTACCAAATTGGGACAGATTTAAATTTGTGCCACAGGCAAAAGGATCTATACTCAAATCCCTTAAACTACTAAACTTGAATAAATAAATTTTAAAAAGTTTAAGCCTTGTGACCAGGAAAAAAAAAGGGGGGGCAAAAATGTTTAATAAATAAGATGATGTTTACCTTTATTTTTGTGTTCCTACCCACAGATAAGTCTCTACAATTGTATTATGCTAAAAGAAAAAAAAAAGTTCTTACTTTAGACAGGAGATTATTTAGTTCATGGGGATGAAGCTTCACCACTTCTCCGAGTTGCTGTGCAGCAGCTTTTCTTGTAACAGGAGTAGTGCCAGTATCCAGTAAAATAAAAAGGCGATCGAGCCTAAAATAACAAAAATACAATGGTTATTCTGAAATGTTTTTCCTCATATGTATAAGTTTGAGTCAATAAATGTATTGAGCAGAAGCTATGAATGAAGACCCATACTAACATGGATGGGCCGGAAGGACATTATGTTAAGTGAAATAAGCCAGGCACAGAAAGATAAATACTGCATATTCTCATTCATATATGGAAGCTAAAAAGTTGATCTCATAGAAGTCAAGAGCAGAACAGTGGTTACTAGCAGCTGGGAAGGGTAGGAGGAGGCAGGGAAGATAGGGAAAGGCTAGTTAACCTATTTACAGCTAAATGGAAGGAACAAGTTCTAGTGTTCTGTGGCACTGTAGGGTGACTAGAGTTAACAACAATTTACTGTATATTTTCAAATGGTTAGAAGAGAGGCATTTTGAATGTTCCCAACACAAAGAAATGATAAATGTTTGAGGTGAATAATATGCTAATTACCTTGATTTGATCATTACATTGTATATGTGTATGAAAATATCACACTGCCCCCCATAATAATGTACAATTATGTGTCAACTAAAATAATACTTTTTTTAAAATTGCGAAAATAAAAAGTGACTTATGCTAGGACTACAAGAGATACCTAATCTCTACTCTTGCTATTGGGGTTGAGGGGAGCAGGTAAGGTAAGTACAGTAAGATATGTGGCAGAAAAAAAGAATAAAGTGCTCTGAGGATTGTGAAAGAAAAAAGCAAGTATTATATCCCCAACTATGTAATACTGAAAAGATTTCATGAAATAAATGGTATATGAGATGGATCTTAGTGGTAGAAAAGGATTTTAACACTGGTGGAGATTAGGTGGTGAAAGGGTAAGGAGAAGAAATATCAGGAAGAAGGAAAACAAGAACACAACAATAAGAGAAGGGAAACTATATTTACAGAAATGAATAACACAGCTTGGTTGTAATTCAGGGTACACTTAAGTGAAGAGTGGCAGATACAGCTACAGAAGTAGCTAGAACCCTATTGTGGAGACCTTTGAATGTACTTGCAACCATGAAGGTCTTGGGTCAAGAAAGTAATGGAACTGGAGCTATGCTTTAGGAAGATTAATCTGGCAGCAGTGTGATACATGAAATAAAATGAAAGGAAACTCAGCTGGGTGTGGTGGCTCACACCTGTAATCCCAGCACTTTGGGAGGATCACTGAAGGTCAAGAATTTGAAACCAGCCTGGCCAACATGGTGAAAACCTGTCTCCACTAAAAACCACCCAGGTGTGGCGGCATCCACCTGTAGTCCCAGCTACTAGGGAGGCTGAGGCAGGAGAACTGCTTCTGAACCTGGGAAGCAGAGGTTGTAGTGACCTGAGATTGCACCACTGCGCTCCAGTTTGGGTGACAGAGTGAGGCTCTGTCTTAAAAATCAATCAATCAATCAATCAAAATAGATTAAAGTCTTAAATCTAAGAACTCAAACTATGAAGCTAGTGACACAAAGAGTAATAAAACAGTTAATTTCTAAAGACATGCCAAAATTAATTTACTTCATACATATACATACACTGTGCACAGACATATGCCATTTTTTGACACATTTCTCTTTCCTCATTCAAGGCTATCTGAACACTTGCCTTTACCCATTCCTTCACTAGTTTCTGCTATAGGATTGGTGAAGAGTGAATCAGACAGATAGTAGGACCAAAGAAAGGAAAAAAAAAAGGAAAAAAATGGTTTCTTGACCAGCTTTTGTCTTGATACCATCCCCCTTCTATCCTCCTTCAATTATCCTTTCTCCAATATCTCAAATCAGTGTTACTAATCCATTCCCTTCTTCCAATATGCAGAGCTCTCTCTCTACCGAAAAAAGCAACTGCTTGATCTCCATTCTCTAGAACATTTTCTTTTTATTGCCAAGCATCTTGAACAAGTGTTTACAATAACGTTTCCTCATCAAACACAATTTAATCCACATAAATCAAGGTTTCATCTTTTTATACTGAAATATAATACCAGAGGGTTACCAGTGAATTTTTAGGCTCCAAATCCAATAGTTTTATTATAAGGCCAATTTTTCTTGACTCTTCTTTGACATCTGCGACCAGCTAGCACCCCATTCTTATAATACCTTCCTTCCTAAGTTGCACATTATATTACCCTGTTCTCCAAACTTCTTTCCTTAGTCCTCCTATTCTTATTACTCTTAATATTAATATTGGGAGAATATGGATTTTCAATCATTGGCTGCACAACTCTCATCAGTTTCTCCCTGAGGAAACTGAATACTGTTATTTGTTTACATTATATCCAGAACAAATATTCCCCGAATCTAGGCCATCTGAGAGTGCCAATGCCACACTCCCAGTGGCCTTGTCATCCTGTTGCCAGATTAACTTCCTAAAGCACCCTCCCCTCTTACTAAATCACTACCTGACTCTAAAACTTCCAATGGCTCACACTTACCTACCAGATAGTAATCCAAAACAAAACGTATCTCCCAAATGTGGATACTTTTGGTTTCCACAATTTTGCCTATACTGTTTCCTCCACTCAGAATGTCTCTCTCACCCCTCCAAGCTAGGGTTACAGTGGCTCACTCCTCCTTGAGGGGGTGGTTTCCTGGCCAGTTTCTGCCAGATCCCCAGACTGGTTACCAACTGGGGTTGTGGTGGGTACATACTCTGCCTCACTGCAACAGCAGGCAGGTGTGCAGATATAATGGCCCCAGGTGTGCAACTGGGAAATGTCGGGGGAAGGAACAGCTGAGAATATGGGTATATCATCTGGAATTTAACCAGATGCACTGTTAGAGGTGAGCTTTGGGTATGCCTGAGCTTGCTTCTCTGTAAGAGAATAAAATGTGCTACAGCAAACAAACAAAATATTTTCTCTTTGTTCAACTTTTCAGCTAGCTCCCATCCATCAAGATTCAGCTGAAGTCCTTCATCTTCTTGAAACCATTTCAAACTACTATGCAATAGAAATTACTTCCTTTTATGAAACCCACATGAATTCTCATCTTGAACAACCACTTTTTATTATACTTTTTGTGGCATCTCTTACATTAATTTGTCACATCATGTCTAATTTTCTTCATTAGGCTTCATCTCCTTCAATCATTCTTCTTGTCTAGCACTACACTTTGCACAGTATACAAATATTTGTTATGTCGTTGATATTTACCGTAACTAAAACTATAGTTAAGCAAAAGTTCAAGTTTCTTGGGGGCAAGTTTAAGAACCAATTTTAAGGAAAGAAAAAATGTTATATTACCTTTGTTTTCCCTGCTTCCTTTGAGAAACATCCTTAATCTGGGATAGCAGTATTACATAAAAAACAAGTTGGTATGGTAATGTTTCAGTAAGTGAAAAGATCAGCACAGCAGTACTTCAGCATTCTGAAGAAGGCAGTTATGCCTGTCCCAAATAGCAAGCTGAAAAATGCCATGCAGTAGGCACTGTATTCCTTCAATAATTTCCATTCTGCCTCAACTTTCCTTTGGTCCCATTACCCAGTTTCATTTAGAACTCCTGCCCAAAGACTCCTCTCTAACCTAATGCTAATCCTGTCCCACAGCCACACAGTCCCTCTTGCCTCTCCTTTTTGCAGAGCCTTTTATCGCCATGTAATGTCACCTCTGCTCTCCCACCAGCCAAATGCCCTGAGAGTAGCAGATCAGCTCATTCTCTCATTCATTCCAAGCCTGTTTATCCTCACTTCTTCCACCTTGGATGGTAACCAAAATTGCCTCCCTGAATAGACGAATGGAGATACAAAAATGCTTCTTTGGTTCTCTTGACTTAAAGCCCCTTTCATAGTTCTCCATTCCTCTCTCCAGGACAGCAGATTGGATATCACACAAAAGGAAGAACAAACAGATGAGCAGACAAGGATGTGACAAGGGGGCAGTCTGACCTGTTACCTCAGGGTAGCCAGCTATGAGGCAAGAAAAAATGACATTCTTCATTCTCTGATGGACAGACAGACAGATGGAGGAGACAAAGGTAACAGATGTCAAGTTGCAAGTAAGGTACAAGACTATAGAATAATAAGTAAATCATAAGAAAATTATATTTTACAATACCCACTGGTTATAAATGTATTGAGAATAAGAAGTCTGGTCCATTTTCAATCTGGATGTCAATTCCGAGAAACCACTAAACAAGACATGATTCATGTAACCTGTGATTTCAGGCAACTTGTCTAAACAGTGCCTAGAAAAAGGAAAAAGTGCATGGAAGTTTGTAGAGGTTATGCTTGCAGTTGCAATCTAACCCCTCTCCTCTCCAGATGTCTGCATTATGTTAATTCGTAACAGTAAAGCCACAAAAATAGAAAGAAATGTCATGCATTTTGAACAATAAAACATGTCCTAGATTACTACTTCACAGTTAATAAACAAATACTTGCTGCATTTCCACTCTAAAACATCTGGGGATGGAGAAAACCTCACTGGTATTTTTAAAATAAATTTAACCTCTCTGATAAATTGGGGAAGGTCAACTGACAGAATACATCACAAAGATGGTTCTGTGGCCTTAACTAAAAAAGCATGATCAGTCAAGAATATTCATTTTGTTATTTTTTTTAATATGTAGCAAAAGTACAGTAAAATTTTAAATATAGATGATTTGAATTTTTACTTTTTTGTGTTAGTTAGAAAATAAGAGAATAATGGCCATAACTTAGTACAGTGCACAGTGTGTACTCTCTACTAAGTCTCACATATTATAATTAAGGAATAAAGTATGGTCAAAGAAACAACTTCCAACAAATTCCCTAGATTAGCATTTTTAAACATATACTTTCTAGGTCATGTTGTGGGTAATTTGAAATTATGTTAATGTTACGTTCTTTTAAACATAAAGATATCACACAGAACACTAAGAATCAATATGAAGATGTGAAACCACACCAAAGCCAGGTGTAAGGGCAGGTGCACGCTAGATAAGTTAACTCACTCTACACCAGATCATAAACTCCATGAGAATGGAGACTACACTTTTTTTCTCAGCTATACCTCTAGCACCTATAACATAGAAAGCAGTCAGTAAATACTGGTTAAATGAATGAAGAATGGTAAAAATGTTCAACCAAGCTATGCTATTTCCTTCGAGACATTTTTTTCTACTCTCCATCGCTGATCGAACAACCTATAGCCTCTTGCATGACTTTATCTTAATGACAAAACATACTAATCTAGGTTCTTTAGCAGAGAAGTAAGTATGTGTGGTTTTATTATGTTTTAATATGTAAACTACATAATACATTCTAAAGTGTATTTTTAAATGGTTAAAATAGTCTATTTTTTGTTATGTGTGTGTGTCACCACAATTTAAAAAATTTTTTTTAAAAATACTTCAAACAAGTAATTTGAGAAATAAACCAAAGAAATGGGGAGGAATTTACCATAAGGATTGAAATGGAAAAGCTCTGATAATGCCTCTTCTACTTGTTTCTGGTTTCTTTAGCTCTAAATTTTTTAAAGTATGAGATAATTGATAAATTATAATTTACAATAGTCCCTTCTATCATCTTATAATGGATTGAAATTAACAGTAAGGGCCAGGCAAGGTGGCTCATGCTTGTAATCCCAGCATTTAGGTGGCCAATGTGGGAGGAATGCTTGAGGCAGGAGTTTGAGACCACCCTGGCCAACACAGCGAGATCCCATCTCTATTTAAAATATATATATTAAAAACAAATTAACAGTAAGAGAGGAAC
The DNA here is from genome assembly GCF_030222135.1 of Aotus nancymaae. Classification (NCBI taxonomy): domain Eukaryota; kingdom Metazoa; phylum Chordata; class Mammalia; order Primates; family Aotidae; genus Aotus; species Aotus nancymaae. Next base: position 38,524,178 of record NW_026988421.1, read on the forward strand.
AGGCCTAGCAAACCTGTGTTGTCCTTTACTGATAATTAAGGTAAATTTTTTTATATTAATGCTTTCCTGTCCATAGAAAGTATCCACTGAACATCCCCTACATCAACAAACTACCTTTTGACAGAATAGTCCTGTTGAAACAATGTTGCACTCAAGTATCAACAGTGTAAAGAGAAAATTAACAAAATTAAGCACAGTTCTGCTTATATGTGCAATTTATTTCTTCCATAAGAGGATGTGTTGTTTTTTCTGAATCTTTTCTGAACACCGTAACATTTTCAAATGCAAAGATATGTCAGAGATCTAAGGTATGGCTTTTAAAACAGTCATATCACAAGTACCATCTAGACATTTTAGACTTGACCTTTAGAGCATAGATCGCTGAGGGAAAACTCTCTATATTTGAAACTTTCTCTAAATGTTTAAGGAAAAACTATGTTCCTATTAATTAGCCAATGTACAATAATCAGTTTCATTAATTGTGGCATAAACAGGCTAACGTAGCAAAACAAGCTGTTTAAAAAATTTTATTAAGTCATGGTTCCCAGCAGAGCTACAGATTCCCCACCAATGAATAAACCTAAACCAGGCACGGTGGCTCATGCCTTTAATCCCAGCACTTTGGTGGAAGCAAAGGTACCTGGATCGTTGGAGTCCAGGAGTTTGCAATCAGCCTGGGCAACATAATGAAACCCCATTTCTACAAAAAATACAAAAAAATTAGCCAGGCATGGTGGTGTGCATCTCAGGTCCTACCTAGCAACTGGGGAAGCTGAAGTGGGATCACTTGAGCCCGTGACTGTGCCACTGCACTCCAGCCTTCCAGCCTGGGTGACAGAGTGAGACCCCGTCTCCAAAACAAACAAACAAACAAACAACAAAAAAGAATATGCCTAAGAAATCCATCTGAAGTTGCTTTTACTGTTGGTGGCAAAACCCCAATTAAGTAACAGATGATTCTGAGAAAAAGACTCATAAAGCAAAATAATGGTATTCAAAGATATAACAAATATGATTTAAACTGTTCACAAGAAACACTGAAAGCCTGTAACATACACTAATTTGCTTTTTGCTGAGGTTGACTTTGTGGAAGCAAGTCAAGTAGCTAGTGAATGACTAGTTGACTTTCCAGCATCTGCATCTTAAGGGCAACATTGTTCTCTACTCCTACATTTGTATTTTGGGTCTTTTGCTAAGGATCTAAAAGAGTCATACATTTTCCAGCGATATTTCACTGCATTTTACAGAGAACTGTAAATGCTATGATTGTATTTGCAATTTTACAGGGTAACAAAGTTATTTTTGCAAGATTTAACTCACCTACAGATCAAGAGTTGGCCAGGGATTTCATAATCTGCCACATTCTTACAATTCAAAGTACAGTAAAACCAAGCATATTAAGCAGGGTCTAAAAAATCTGACCACACAAAATACATCATATCCAATTTGTATTATAAATGGCCATGCTATCACAGAATTTACTATATTATAAACTTTAAAAAAATTATAATTTCCTTCCTGTGGCGATAACTTTAGAAAGCAAAAAATATTGATTATTTTTAAAATTAGAAAATGGCCAATATTCAAAGTTATAGTGAAAGTTTTCCTTCCTGCAAAAATAAAAGGTAGTTAAACTCAAAAGCACTCACTGAAAAACACTGGAAATACAAATTACAGTAAAATCATGAAAGGTATTAAAGCAAGAAGCAAAATCACTCATTCATTTTTTTTAAAATGTACTGAATACCCACTAGGACCCAGGTATTTGAGGATGGAAAAATCAAAGACACATTTCCTTCTTTCACAGAGTTTATGTTAATCCAGCAAGAGAACAATTAATCAATTACAAACATAAATATTATGACTGACAGGGGTATGTATGGGTGCAAACAGCTCAGATGAAGTAAAACCAGAGAAGACTTCCTAAACAAAGTGGTATGTATGCTTAGATCAAAAAACTAAGGTCAGAACTAGCTGTACTTGAGATGGGGCTAAGAAGTGTTCCAAAGATAAAGAGTAAGGGGTAAGAAAATGAATTCTGGGGAGGGTGGAGGATAGGAGAGACAAAGTGAAGGGGAAGTCCAAGGAACTTGACACAAGATGAAACTAAAAAGGTGATGCAGGAACCAGATCACAAAGGATCTAGTAAAATGTTTGTTTGGGAATGTGGACTTTATCCTAAGGCAATAGGAAACAACTAAAGGGTACTAATCAGAAAAATGACCATGTTCACGTTCCAATTTGCAAATTAGTAAATAATATGACTGAAGTAAAGAATAGACTGGAATGAGATGCCATGGAAGGCAGAAAAAGGAGAGAGGTTTCTGTCTTGGACTAAAAATGTCTAGTCCAAATACCAAATACATTGATACATAAACTTAATATGAGATTTATCAGGTGATACAATTTTTAAGGCGAAGAGTACTTCCTTTCCTAGGGTTGACTGTCTATTTTCAAAACATTAGATGTAGCTTTATAGTTACAAAAGGGAAGTGTCTCTATAAAGGTGTCTTGGACTAGAGATCGTGGCATGTTCTAGGATTGTGGTAACTGGTATAGGAAGAAAAAAGATCAGCTGTAGAACGATTAGAAAGGTAGAATAGACAGGATTGGATTTGGTAACTGGCTGGACATGGTGAGAGGGAGGAAAAGGGAAGTCAAAGAATATTCTCAAATTTCTTTTTTTTTTTTTTTTTTTTTGAGACAGATTCTTACTCTGTCACCCAGGCTGGAGTGCAGTGGTAGGATCTTGGCTCACTGAAACCTCCACCTCCGGGTTTCAAGTGATTCTCCTGCCTCAGCCTCCCTCAACCTGGGGCAGAGTATAATCCCAAACTGGATTACAGGCATGAGCCACCTTGCCCAGTCTCAAATTTCTTGATGAGGGAATAATGGTAATAATTTACTATTTCCCATCTGTTGGAAATTCTGCTGGAAATGTCCTAAAAATATTATAGTTTCTCTTCAGTTATGCATATGAAATGAACAGTGCAAAAAGTACTTTAGATTTGATTTTGCCAGATGATTTTTAACTCCTGGACTATTTTCCACCTATTTTACATAAAATAGTATTAAAATGAGTCTGCATTCCACAAGCATACACCAACAGGAGAGAAAGGAAGTTTCGTTAGCAAGGAACTGTGCTTCATGCATGGAGAAGGCCAGCTTGAAACTAAAACTTGCCATTCAAAGAAATCCACAGATGAAAAAGTCAAGAATTGACACTACTCCCAAAACACACAAAGTGTCTCAAAATGTTTTCCTTGGGCTTACTAGCAAGCCCAAGGAAACTAAGCACAGAAATAGCTCTTTCATAAAAACATGACAGGCTTTTTAAAAAGTGAACAAGGAAAAAAAATCTACAGAAAAAGAGTGCTACTCTTTGAAACACAATATTCGGAACAAAAGACAGTGCCTTCAAAACCCACTCAGTCATTTAGAAATATTCAGTGTCCTAAACTTCTGTAAAGAGATTAGTGTTACACGAAGATTAGGTTCTTTTTAAACACTTTAATTTTGTCTTTATAAAGGTACATCCAATCCTGTGAAAATACACAGCTTGCTCTAAGAAAGGAAGTACTCATCTCCTTAAACACTGTATTACATGATAAATGTTATATTAAGTTTATATATCAATGCATTTACAATGTATATATTCATGTATTTATACAGGAGGTAACAAATTAGAAGATATGGCCTGGCTTGGTGGCAATCCTAGCACTTTGGGAGGCAGAGGTGGGTGGATCACAAGTTCAGGAGTTTGAGACCAGCCTGGCCAACATGGTGAAACCCCATGTCTACCAAAAATAAAATAAAATAAAAATTTTAAAAAATTAGCTGGATATGGTGGCGGGCACCTATAATCCCAGCTACTAGGGAGGCTGAGGCAGGAGAATCGCTTGACACCGGGAGGTGGAGGTTGCAGTGAGCCGAGATTGTACCACTGCACTCCAGCCTGGGTGACAGAGCTAGATTCCGTCTCAAATAAATAGACAAATAAATAAATGAGAAAATATACCTTTCTATACATATACCTTTCTATATCTGCAAAAATATAAAATGTCACTTGTATTCTCTTAAGGATGTTTTGTTAAAAAAAAAATTTCCTCATATTAAATAGATTAATCTATAAAATAAAAATCAGATGCCCCATATTACAGGTACCTAGCAACCCCCTTCACCCAACTCTCATGGGCTTCTCCCACACACAGTTTCATCAGTCATCTAGGGAATCTGTAAGTAATGGGTTATCCTTTCCCTTGCAAAACAGATTAAAACTTGCGCACTTAATATTCTCAAAGAATGCGATCAGTTAACTATTTGTTTTCATCATTTATTCCTGCAGTCTATGTGACAGAAGAACCCAATTCTCATTAAAAGTTACCATATCAACTCTATAAAGAACTTGGTGAATCCACCCCATCACTATCACTGAGGAACTATCCCTTAATTACATGTACATAGGGCCACCAAAATCCGCTTACAGAAGTTTTCCAACCATTCTATCATACTGGAGGAAAGAAGAATGTTTCTCCTATAGCTATACAAATAAATGTCTTATTAGTTTTTCTATCGTTTTCCTGGGCTTTCCTGTTGACAGGCAGTATTTCCAAAGAATACAAGATTTGTGATTCATCTTTCACCCCTTAGCTAAGGAAGATGATGCTAATACGATAATTTGCTTAAGGTTACAACGCTGACGTTGGAATATTTACTGCCAAACAAAAGGAGAAATTATACTTAATTTTTAAAAATACCTCAGGAAAGAACATGCCCCTAAAACGTAAATTAAAATTGTTAACACAATTAGACGGTCTCTTAGATAAAAGTAATTCAGGTTTCCCCTCAATCCACAGTAACTACCAAGTTTTCCCATGAAATGGAGGTTAGGGACCAGCCTTAGAATACACAGAAAGATAAGAGACTTACTCTCCTAGAACCGAAAGAGGGAAGAGAAACCAGAGAACAGAAACATGATGAGGAGAGAAAAACCAGCTCTAACGTGCCAAGGGGTCTATTTAACAAGAAAAAGGGCATTCTTGAGCCGATTTACCCAAGGGTAGCCCGAGCCCAAACCCCCGCCGACCACGGGGCGAACTCCGAAGTCTACTGAAGAAAGCGCCGGAGCCCAGTGACAATGAGAACCGCTCCTCTCTACGAGTGAGGGCGCTGAGAGGAGACCGTGCCTTGCCTGAGCGGCCTTCCCGTTCGCTCGTCAGAAGCAAGACCCACCTGGAGACCGCCATGGCCGGGCGCCGGCGGTTCGGAGCTCCCTGCGACCTACGCGCCGCGCAGCTGAGGCGCTAGTTTCCAGTGAGCGGAGCGGTGAAGGTCCAGGCCGCGGAGCACAAGGGAGCGGCCGCTGCGGCGCGGGGAGTTCCAGCGCAGGCCCTCGAGCATCTGCCCTGCCGCCTACCCGAGCTCGTCCCCGCAGCAGCCAGGGAGCAGGGGGTCCAAGACCGTAGCGGAGGCGGCAGTCCTCCGACCCGCACGACTTCAAACCGGGTACCCCAAGCTCCGCTCTTTGCTGACGCAGGCGTCGGCACGCAGAACTGAGCGTCAGCGCGCCGGACGTGACGTAAGCTCACCGCCAGGGGCTCCGCTCTGCGTGAGCGTCTTCTGTTTGGTGACACGCGCCTAAATAAAAGCGCTTTGTACTGATATGGAGAGGATCTCCAGTCTTAAAACTAGGGAAGTAGGTGAAATAAGGGTCCCTTTATTTGACAGAGAAGGAAGAAGCCGATTTAGCCAAAGTCCTGGGACTTAAAAACCTTGATTTCTAATTCCATACCAACCAGTCTCCTTCCCACCAAACTGCTTCTAGGGAAGCAAGATCAGAAGGCCCTTAATTAAGATGCTCTTGTTCAGGTGGTGAAGCCAGTGGGCGGAGTGAACGAAAGAAAAATCTGCTATGACGCTGAAGAAATGGCTTAGATGTTTGCCATTATTTGCCAGAAGTTCTGCATAGGTACTGGAGAGAAGGTCTTTTGACCAACGATTTTCCCAAGTTGGATTTCTCAATTGTTTATGTTGTTCATACTATTATTTTCTCAGCTAGATTTGAAAACTCAACGTTTTTAAATTTTTGTTCTTTTTGGGGGGCTTTTTTGGCTTTTCAATAGTTTTAAGTTCATTAGACTTTTAAACACTTCTACCTGGTGCAGGCCCTTATCATCTTAAACTTGTTTTTTTTTTTTCCTTTGAAATAGAGTTTTGCTCTGTTGCCCAGGCTGGAGTGCAGCGGCACGATCTCGGCTCACTGCAACCTCTGCTTCCTGGGTTCAAGCAATTCTAAATGTGCCTCAACCTCCCAAGTAGCTGGGATTACAGGCACGCGCCACCACACCCTGCCAATTTTTTGTATTTTTTTAGTAGAGACAGGGTTTCGCCATGTTGGCTAGGCTGGTCTCCAGCTCCTGGCCTCAAATGATCCTCCTGTCTCTGCCTCCCAAAGTGCTAGGATTACAGGTGTGAGCCACTGCGCCGGGCCCTTAAACTTGATTTTTATGCTAGTAGTCAAAATAATATTTCTCCAATTTTCAATTCAGTCCTTTTTATAGGCCACCAACAGATTAATCTTCAAAAAAAAAAAAATGCTTTTATCATGCTGCTCCTATGCTTATAAAGCACGTCCATTGGCTTCTTATTACCTGTAGAGGCTGTGTCTCAATCCTTGAGTCTGTTTTTCATCTGTAAAATGAGGCTAATGAGCAGTATTGCAGAAGATTGTGGGAATAAAATGAGGTCGTGAATCTAGAAGAGCTTACAATAACTTTGTAGACCTTAAAGTAGTATATTTGTATGTAAAGAGAGAAACTAACAGGTACCTGCTGTGTGCTGGGCACATGACATGTATTATCACATGTAATTTGTAGGGAAACCCTGTAAAGTTAGTTTTAATCATCGCAGACAAGGAAACTGAGCTCAGAAAGGTTAAGTAATTTGCTTCAAGATCCAAGGTAGTAATAATATTTGTTGTCCAGTCATTCAACAATGTTTGCCATCTCTGTATCAGAAACTCTGCTTGGTGGTGTTTATACTATTAAAATCAAATCAAGTTGACATTCTAGGTGTCTTTACATTTTCACTTTAGTCACCTACCTGCCTCCTCAGTTTATCTCCCACCATTCAATAATTAGCAGATACTTCTTACTGATTGTGTACAACATTCATTTATTTAGCCAAAATTAAGCACCTGCCATATGAGAGACTGGAACTTCTGAAGAAACCAGAACAGACAAGGTGCCCACTCTGGTTGAATTCATATTCAAATGAAAGGAAAAAGAAAATAAATAGATAAACATTGAAGATATATTTATGTATTAGGTAAAAAGAATGATGAGATTGATGATGTGATTAAAGACCTACTCTTACTGGATAAATCAGGGGAAAACAGGGTTAGCTTAATCTGAGCCCTAAATGACAAGAAGTAGCTAAATGTGTGATGATCTGGGAGCCTTCCAGGAAGAGGACATACCTAGTGCAAAGGCCTAAGAGAAGTCTACTCTTGAGAAATGAGATGGGAGAAGTAGAAAGGGGTCATCATAAGGAATTTGGACTTTATATGTAGTAGAAAGTCACAGAGTTTTAAGCAAGTGAGTAAAATGTTCTGAGTTTTTTTTTAAATCTTGTTAATATCAGATAATTGGATATCTAGTCTAAAGGATGATGATGTAGATTTGTAAAGCATAGTGTAATAATAAAATATATTGATATTGGACTGACTTGTTTTTAAATCCTTTCTCACCACACTTAATTGCTGCATCTCCAGGAGAATTTTAGAGTCTCTCTAAGCTTCATCTGGGAAATGAGGATAATAATAGTACTCCTAGGGTTGTGATGATGATTAAATTAATACACATAAAACATTTAACTAAATGACTTCCACAAGAAGCCCTCAAAAATATTATTAACTACATTGCTTATTGTTTTTGTTAACAATGTAACCTTGAATAAATGATGACTTCTAGTCTCAATTTCTTCAGCTGTGAAATGAGGATAATAATATTACCAGTTCACTACCCTTGTCTGTACCAGTTCATCACCCCTGCCAGCTGGTTTTCTGAGTCAAGAATTCTTTAGGTTTTGAAAAGTAGTCCAATGAATATACCTTGTATTATGCAACACCCCAACAGCTTCTAGGGCAGTACTCTATAATCAAATATATTTATAGAGCTGCAGCAAAATGTATGACTAATCATACTAAGAGGAATAAGTAAAAGACTATAGATAGGTATATACCAGTTCAGGCAAGGATTTGCTGCCAAATATATATTTTTTGAGATGGCATCTTGCTGCCCAGACTGGTCTTGAACTCCTGGGCTCAAGCAATCTTCCCATCTCAGCCTCATGAATAGCTGGGATTATAGGTGAGTTTTAAAAAGTGTGGGTTTCAGACCTTTTTCAATTTCAGAATTGTAAATAACAGATTCTGAACCTGTACTTATAGAATTGTCATAAGGATTAAATGAGTTCATACATGATACACTTAGAAAATACTAAGTATTAGCCAGACATGGTAGTTCATGCCTGTCATCCCAGCACATTGGGAGGCTGATGTGGGAGGATCGCTTGAGCCCAGGAGTTTGAGACTGACCTGGGCAATATAGGGAGACCTCATCTCTACGAAAAAAAAAAAAAAAAAATTTTTTTTTTTTAATTAGCCAGATGTTGGTGGCATGTGCCTATAATATCAGCTACTCAGGAGGCTGAGGCGGGAGGATTCCTTAAGCCCAGGAACTCGAGGTAGCGGTAAGCCATGATCATGCTACTGGACTCTAGCCTGAGTGACAGAGGGAGACCATGATTCAATGAAAAAAAAAGACTATTAAATAAATATTAACTATTATTATTTATTATTATAGTTACTATTTTGAGACCGTTTCACTGTCACCTTGGCTGGAGTGCTGTGGCACAATTATGGCTTACTGCAGCCTCAAACTGGGCTCAAACAATCCTCCCACCCTGACTTCCCAAGTAGTTGGGACTACAGACACTCACTACCATGCCTAGCTAATTAAAAAAAAATCTTTTTTAGACAGGGTCTCACTATGTTGTCCAGTTCAATATAGTGTTGAACAAAGAATGTTGGACAATCAGCTCTTTATATGGAAGAAGAAATCAAATCCCTAGTTGATACCATATGCCAAAATATATCTCAGATGTATTAAGGATCTAAAACTGTAAAACAGAACTTTAAAACTACTAGGAGGCTAGATTGAAGAATATTTTGACCTCAGGGTAGGAAAGGATTTCTTAATGCACAAAATGGTATTTTTAACATTAAGGAAAGACAATAGATAAACTTGAACACGCTAAACTGTAAAACTTGCATGTTGCATAAGGAAAACATCCAAGAGAAGGGGGAGGAAGACTGGCTTTTCATTATCTCTTTATTTTATTTGTATCATTATTTATATGTATTTTTTAGAGACAGTATTTCCCTCGTCACCCAGGCTGGAGTGCAGTCATAGATCACTGCAGTCTCATCCTCCTGGGCTCAAGTGGATCATCCTACCTCAGCCTCCTGAGTAGCTGGGACTACAAGTGTGTGCCACCATGCCTGGCCTCCATGTGTCTCTTTTAAGAGCTGAGAATAACTCTCTCAGAAGCTGACAGTAAACTTCTCAAAGTGTGTAGAGTTGGATCATATCCATAACTAAACCATCCATTGGCAATGGAGATGGAATTGTCCTTAAACCACCAAGGAGTCAGCTTTCCCTGAGAAACAGAGATTTACTGAGAGAGCTAGAAAGATGGCTGCTTCACCTCTGGCATCTCAAATCCAGGGAGAAGAAGGAAAAGGAAGGAATAAGAGATTATGTCTACCTCAAGAGAGCAAAAATATTCCTATCAATTCTTAGCAGACTTGTACTTACATCTCATTGGCCAGAACTATGTCACATATCCACTACAACTACAGGGGATTCTGGGAAGATAGTAGTGTGATAGTTCCTGTACTGGTCCCTTTTGCTATAAAGAAATACCTGAGACTGGGAATTTATAAGGAAAAGAGGTTTAATTGGCTCATGGTTCTGTAGGTTGTACAGGAAGCATGATGCTTGCTTGCATCTGCTTAGTTTCTGAGGAGGCCTCAGGAAACTTACAGTCGTGGTGGAAGGCAAAGTGGGAGTGAAGCCCCTTACGTGGTAGGAGCAGGGGCAAGACAGAGAGCAAAAAGGGGAGGTGCTACACACATCCAAACAACCAGATTTCATGAAAACTCACTATTGTGAGGACAGCATCAAAAGGATGGTGCTAAGCCATTTATGAGAGATCCACCCCCATGATCCAATCACCTCCTGCCAAGCCCCACCTCCAACAATGGGGATTACAATTTGACGTAAAATTTGGGTGGGGGCACAGATTCAAACCATATAATTTGCTCTAATTTTATACTTTTCACATGATCAAAGAGACTTTCATATGACCAAAAAGTATAGATTATCCAGTTAAATTACTTAGACTTTTACATCAACATTATTGGATCACTAGTTATATTGTCACCTCAGGCTAAATACAAACATAAATTTTAGATGGGTTAACAGGTTAAATAGAAAAAATAAAAACAACATAAAAAAGCATATACATTAATTTTTATGTATGAAATATCAAATGAGGTTTGGTATGGATGAGAACTATGCCTTTCTGTAGTCAAGTGGGAGAAAGGCAATTGTGAAAGGAGGTGGAAAAGCATAACCAACATAGTATCGCAAGCATAATACTATACTCAGGGCTACAGTTAAGAGAAATGAGGAGGTTGAGGATCTAGAAATTCATTCTTAAAAGCAAACAAACAAAACAATTTAGGCCTATATATTTCTTTAAAAGTTTTAAGCTATCCTCAGAAATACACAGATCACTGATCTAGGGATGCACGAGATTGTACATAAGAACATCTCTACAAATCTGTTCACTACAACTCTGTTTATCATCTGGAAAACCTGGAAATAATAGAAATTTCTATCTGTAGAGTAATGAATAAATGAAAAGTAATTGAGTCATCTAATAATACCCAATGGCAGTAAAGTGAATAAACTAAATCTGTAGGTATCAATATGGCCAAAATTCTAAATCGTAAGTTGAGTTAAAAAAAGCAAGATGTGGCCGGGCGCGGTGGCTCAAACCTGTAATCCCAGCACTTTGGGAGGCCGAGGTGGGTGGATCACGAGGTCAAGAGATCGAGACCATCCTGGTCAACATGGTGAAACCCCGTCTCTACTAAAAATACAAAAAATTAGCTGGGCATGGTGGCGCGTGCCTGTAGTCCCAGCTACTTGGGAGGCTGAGGCAGGAGAATTGCCTGAACCCAGGAGGCAGAGGTTGCGGTGAGCCGAGATCGCGCCATTGCACCCCAGCCTGGGTAACAAGAGCGAAACTCCGTCTCAAAAAAAAAAAAAGCAAGATGTAGAATAGTATTTAAAAGAATATTTTACCATAATTCTTCTGAATTTTGAATTGCAGCTGTGCCCTTCTTTCCAGGGCCTGAGCCTCCAGAGTACCCCTTATTTCCCAGAGCCATGCCAGTGCTGTGCCCTCCCCCTCAGGTTAGAACTACAGCTACATCCAAGGTTCTGGGATGTGCCTCAGAGCAACAGACCCAGGTTAACAGAGAAACTGCATCTGCTCAGGCAGTGAAAAGTAAGTGCGTGCCTCAAGATTCACATGCTACAGTAGTTTGACAAAACCTTGAGCCCAGGAACCTGTCTTCACAGCTGCTCAAAGTACCTCTGCCCTGGATCCTAGTGATCCTGTGGCTGCCTGTGGATCATGTCAGACTCAACACCAAGAGATATCCCCTCAGCTAAGATTCCCAACTGTGGAGAAGACAAGAACAGAAGGATCCCTAAAACACTTGCTCTAATAATCTACATAGCCACCATCACTGCCACAAACTCCTGCAGCCTAGACCACTGAGGCACCCACAGTCATCACTGACATTGAGCACAACTGTAGAAGCTGTGTGGAAACTCCAGCATTGCATCCTCATGGAACCAAAACTACTGCACCCTGCCCAACCTCAGGCCCATGTGTAGGTGAAAATCCCCTGTACTAAAGCCACTCTGTAATGTTTAGAAGAAGTGACTGCACCACCATATCCGCAGACATCAACACAAGGACACAAGAAACATGAAGAAGCAAGGAAACATAACACCACAAAAGGAATATAATACTTGAGTAACTGACTCCAAACTATGGAATTTCATGACATTCTCACGTTAAAATGTATATGTTAAATATCATGCTGTCTCCATTTACTGTTAAGAGTTTTAAAATACCAAGGTAACAGCATGAGTTCATTATAGTGCTCAGTTAGAAGATAAAAATATTCACAGAATGTACTCATGAATAAGGCTAATAAGAATCATCTCTCCCCTTATACATTGACAAAAAAAAAAAAAATCGTCTCTCCCCATACTTGAGGAACAGGCTGGGGCCACAAAGCAACTATGCATTCAACAAGACTCAGTTCCCATACTCTGGGCAAATTAGAATCTCCCAGTAAATTGCCAAAATCATATATCCATCTGAGGTCTAAAAATGTTTATAAAATGTTCTGTATTTCTCCCTCAAAAAGCTATACAGTTATAAATGTTGTAATTGCTCACTGACTTAGGGTTTGTTTAGCTGACATCTGCATACAACTCATCTGTAAACTAAAGTATAATGGCTTAACTTAAAAAGAATTTGTATTAGTATTTTAAGTTTTCTAGTGATGACAAGCAAACTCACTTACTAATAATTTTAAAGCTAGTTAAAAATTTAATGTTAGTTTAATACTAGTTTAAAAAAACTAATAAGTTTTTAAAAAATGGCTCTGAGTTGTAGATCTTTACATACCAAAATAAGTGAGGATAATGAGCTGAAAAGGAAAAGGCTCTTTTCTAAATCTTCTAGTCATACATTTTACTTAATGAGAGAAGACAAATTAACAAAATAACTCAAAATAACAGGTATCAGCAAATACAAAGCAAGAGTTTTGGCAAGCTAAAACTTATGATAAAAGTGATGTTATTAAAGTGAGTTGAGGCCCGGCACAGTGGCTCACGCCTGTAATCCCAGAATTTTGGAAGTCTGAGGCGGACAGATTGCTTGAGGCCAGGAATTCGAAACCAGCCTGGCCAACAAAGTAAAATCCTGTCTCTACTAAAAATACAAAAAATTAGCTGGCTGTGGTGGTGCACACTTGTAATCCCAGCTGCTTGGGAGGCTGAGGCATGAGAATCGCTTGAACCCAGGAGGCAGAGGCTGCAGTGAGCCAAGATTGTGCAACTGCACCCCAGCCTGGGTGACACAGCGAGACTCTGTCTAAAAATAAAATAAAATGAAATAAAATTCGTGAGTTGAAAATGAAACTAGTTGTACTACTAAATTTTGATATAATTAAAATTTATGCCTGAAAAGAAATTCAAAATACTGACCTTAAAGAAATTCAGTGAGATAGAAGAGAAAACTAATAGATGATTTGATGAAATCAGGAAAACAATTTATGATCTGAATGAGAAATTCAACAAAGAGGTAGATATAAAAAGAACCAACAGAAATCTTGAAGCTGAAGAGTTCATTTAATGAAATTAAAAATCTGAACGAGAACATGAATCAAGACTAGATTATGCAGAAGAAAGAATCTGTTAACTTGAAGATAGGTCTTTTGAAATGCTTCAGTGGGGAAGGAAGTAGTGGGATAACAAAGAAGAGTGAAGACAGCCTATGGAACTTATAGAACACTATTAAGTGAACAAATATTCACATTATGGGAGTTAAAGAAGGAGAAGAGATAATGAAAAATAAAGCTTATTTAGTGAAATTATTGCTTTAAAAAATTCAAGTTTTGAGAGATATAGAGAGGCAGATTTATAAAATGGAAAGATCTCCCAATAAATACAACCCAAAGACATCCTTACCAAGGCCCATAATAATCAAACTGTCAAAATTTAAAGAAAAAGAAATTTAAAAGCAGCAAGAGACAAGTGTCAAGTCACATATAAGGTAATCTCCATTAGACTACCAATGCATTTCTCAGGAGAAGCCTTATAGGTCAGGAAAGAATAAGATCATATATTCAAAGTGCTGAAAGGAAAACAAAAACAAAAACAAAAGTTGGCTAAGAATACTATACCCAGCAAAGCTGACCTTCAGAAATGAAGAAGAAATAAAGTTTTTCCCAAAGAAGCAAAAGCTGAAGAAATTCATCACAACTAGGCCTGCCCTACAAGAAATGCCTAACAGGTCTTTCCTTCCTTCCTTCCTTCTTTCCTTCCTCATCACAACTAGGCCTGCCCTACAAGAAATGCCTAACAGGTCTTTCCTTCCTTCCTTCCTTCCTTCCTTCCTTCCTCATCACAACTAGGCCTGCCCTACAAGAAATGCCTAACAGGTCTTTCCTTCCTTCCTTCCTTCCTTCCTTCCTTCCTTCCTTCCTTCCTTCCTTTGACAGGATCTTGCTTTGTTGCTGGAATTCAGTGGCACAATCATGGCTCACTGCCACCTTGAATTCCTCCCAAGTAGATAGAACTATAGGCATGCACCATTGTGCCCAGCTAATTTTTATTTATTTATTTATTGTAGAGATGGAGTCTTCCCATTTTACTTAGGCTGGTCTCAAACTCCTGGGCTCCAGTGATCCTCCTGTCTTGGCCTCCCAAAGTATTAGGATTTTAGGTATGAGCCACCATGCCCAGCCATGGAGTTCTAGGATAAGCAAAATGATGATAATAGTTATCATAAATATAAGTGAAAGTATAAAACTCACTAGTAGAGATAAATATATAGATAAAGCCAGAATATTTCAGTACTGTACTAGTGGTATATAAATCATACATATCTCTAGTATAAAGGTCAAAAGTCAAATAGGTAAAAAATAAATAAATAATGAAAGCTACAATAAGTTGTTAAATAATATACAATATAAGGGCTGGGCATGGTGGCTCATGCCCATGATCCCAGCATTTGGGAGGTGGAGGTGGGGGAATCACAAGATCAGGAATTCAAGACCAGCCTGGCCAATATGGTGAAACCCCATCTCTACCCTAAAAATACAAAAACTAGCTGGGTGTTGTGGTGAGTGCCTGAAGTCCCAGCTACTCAGGAGGCTGAGGCAAGGTAATCGCTTGAACCTGGGAGGCAGAGGTTGCAGTGAGCTGAGATGGTGCCACTGCACTCCAGCCTGGGCAACAGAGTGAGATTCCATCTCAGAAATAAGTTAATAAAAATAAATTAATAATAATAATATACAATATAAAAAGGTATAAATTGTGACATTAAAAGCATAAATTGTGTAGCTGGGCATGGTGTGTGTCTGTAAACTCAGCTACTCAGGAGGCTGTGATGGGAGGATCACTTGAGCCTGGAAGTTCAAGGTCAGTCTAGACAATGTGGCAAGACCTCGTCTTTTTAAAAAAAGAAAGAAAGAAACAAACAAAACCCACAGTATATAGAGGAGAAAAGTCTAGAATATTTGCATGCAACAGATGTTATCAGCTGAAAACAGTTGACTATAACTATAAGATGTTTTACATAAGCCTCATGATTACCATAGCAGTTATGCAAACAATAAAGAGAAATAAAGCAAAGCTTCATACTACAGAGAATTATCAAATTGCAAAGGAAAACGAGAGAGGAAGAAATAAACAAAGGTGCTACAAAACAACCAGGTATAAAATAGCAAAGTAAAAATAATAAGTCCTTCCCTTAATAATAATCTCGAATGTAATTGGACTAAATTCTCCAATCAAAAGACACAGAGTTGCTAAATAGATTTTTAAAACAAGATCCAACCATATGATATCTACAGGAGATCGAATTAAGCTTTAAGGATACACACAGGCTGAAAATAAAGAGAAGAAAAAAGATATTCTATGCAAATTGTAACCAAAAGAGAGCAGGGAGGCCAGGCATGGTGGCTCACACCTGCAATCCCAGCATTTTGGAAGGCCAAGGTGGGAGGATCACTTGAGCCCAGGAGTTGGTTCAGCCTGGACAATGTAGGGAGACCTCATTGCTACACAAAAATTTAAAAATTAGCCAAGTGTGGTGGCATGCACCTGTAGTCCCAGCTACTTAGACGACTGAGGCAGAAGGATTACTTGAGTCCAGGAGGTCAGGCTGTGGTGAGCAATGTTTGTGCCACTACACTCCAGCCTGGACAACAGAATGAGACCCTGTCTTAAAAAAAAAAAAAAAAAAATGGGCCGGGCGCGGTGGCTCAAGCCTGTAATCCCAGCACTTTGGGAGGCCGAGGCGGGTGGATCACGAGGTCAAGAGATCGAGACCATCCTGGTCAACATGGTGAAACCCCGTCTCTACTAATACAAAAAATTAGCTGGGCACGGTGGCGCGTGCCTGTAATCCCAGCTACTCAGGAGGCTGAGGCAGGAGAATTGCCTGAACCCAGGAGGCGGAGATTGCGGTGAGCCGAGATCGCGCCATTGCGCTCCAGCCTGGGTATCAAGAGCGAAACTCCGTCTCAAAAAAAAAAAAAAAAAAAAAGCAGAGGTTGCTATACTTACGTCTAATAAAATGGACTTTGAGTCAACACCTGTCACAAGAGACAAAAATGGTCATTATTTAATGATAAAGGAGTCAATCCATTAAGAGGACACAACTAGTCAAATATATGTGAACCTAACATTGGAACACCTAAATACATAAAGCAAATATTAATGAGCATAAAAGGACAAATAGACAGCTATATAATAATAGTAGGAGACTTCAATATCCCACTTTCAACAACAGATAGATCAACTGAACAGAAATTTAAGAAGGAAATACTGGACTTGAATTGCAGTTTTGACCAAATTAACCTAACAGATATACACAGAATTTTCCACCCAACAGCAGCAGAATACACATTTTTCTCTAGTGTACATGGAACATTCTCCAGGATAGCGCATATGTTAGGCCACAAAACTAGTCTTAACAAGCTTATAAAGTCATATCTAGTATTTTTTTCAGACCATAGCAATATGAAATTATACCAATAACAGAAGGAATCTTAAAAAATTCACAAGTATGTGGAAATTAAGCAACATGCCCTTGAACAACTAATGGATCAAAGAAGAAATCAGAAGGTAAATTTGCAAAACTTTACAAATATCTTGAGGCAAATAACAATGGAAACATAATACATCTGCAGCAAAGGCAGTTCTAAGAGAGGAGTTTATAACAACAATGCCTACATTAAAAAAGAAGAAGAGCCCATATAGTTTAACATTATGCCTCAAGGAACTAGAAAAAGAAGCATAAACTGAACCCAAAATTAACAGAAGGGAGAAAACAATGACAATCAGAACAGAAATAAAACAAATAGAGAACAGAAAAACCATAGAAAGAATAAGACTAAGAGTTGGTTTTTTGAACAAATAAATAAAATTGATAAATCATTAGCTGGTCTAAGAGAAAAAGAGAGAAGACTCAAAAAATCAAAGTGAAGAAATTACATCAGATGTTTCAGAAATTAAAAAAAAAAAAGATTATAAAGGACTATTGGCCAGGGGCATTGGCTCATGCCTGTCATCCCAGCACTTTGGGAGGCTGAGGCAGGTGGATCACAAGGTCAGGAGATCGACACTATCCTGGCCAACATGGTAAAAGCCCATCTCTACTAAAAATACAAAACTTAGCTGGGCATGGTGGCACATGCCTGTAGTCCCAGCTACTTGAGAGGCTGCAGCAGGAGAATTGCTTGAACCTGGGAGGTGAAAGTTGCAGTGAGCTGAGGTCACACCACTGCACTCCAGCCTGGCAACAGAGCAAGACTCTGTCTCAAAAAAAAAAAAGAAAGAAAGAAAGAAAGAAAAAAAGAAAAGAAAAGGTTATAAAGGACTATTATAAACAAGTGAACAAGTATATGCCAAAATATTGGATAACCTAGAATAAATGGATAAATTCCTAGAAAAATACAACCTACCAAGATTGAGTCAGGAAGAAATAGAAAGCATGAGCAGACTAACAAAGAGATTAAAGTAGTAATAAAAAATGGGGAGCAGTGGCTCATGCCTGTAATCCCAGCACTTTGGGAGGCCTAGGTGGGCAGATCACCTGAGGTGAGGAGTTTTGAGACCAGCCTGGCCAACACGGCAAAAACCCATCTCTACTAAAATTACAAAAATTAGCTGGGCATGGTGGCAGGTGCTTGTAATCCCAGCTACTCAGGAGGCTGAGGGACAAGAATTGCTTGAACCTGTGAAGCGGAGGTTACAGTGTGCCAAGTGAGCCAGTGCAGTAAGCCAGTGCACTCCAGCCTGAACAACAGAGCAAGACTCCATCTCAAAAAACCAAGAAAGAAAAAAACAAAAAACTGCCCAATAAAGAAAAGCCAAGTCCAGGACCAGATGGCTTCACGCTGAATTCTACCGAACATTCAAAGAAGAATTAATACCAATACTTCATGAACTCTTCCAAAAAATAAAGCTAGAGGGAATGTTTCCAGATAAACTTTATGAGGCCAGCTTTACTTTGATACCTAAGTGGAAGACATCACAAGAAAAGAAAACTATAGGACAATCTCTCTGATAAATATTGATGCAAAAATCCTCAATAAGGTATTAGCAAACCGAATCTAACAATACATAAAACATTATACATCATGACCAAATGAGATTTATCCTAGCCACATAAGGCTGGTGTAACATGCATATCAATCAACGTGATACATTTAACAGAATGAAAGATAAAAACCACATGATCATCTCAGTTGATTTGGGAAAAGCATTTAATAAAGTCCAACATTCTTTCTTGATAAAAACTCACAATTATTTAGGTATGGAAGGAAAGTTCCTCAACATAATAAAGGATGCTATTGAAAAACCCGCAGCTAACATATAGTGTTAGTTCCTCATATAATCAATGGGAAAATGCTGAAAGCTTTTCCTCTAAGATGTGGTAAAAGACAAAGGCAAGGATGCCCAATCTTACCACTTCTATGTAACATATTACTAGAAGTACTATCAAGAGCAATCATTCAGACAAGAAAAATAAAAAGCATCCAAATTATAAAAGAAGTAAAATTATCTCTATTTACAGATGACATTATCTTATTTTTTAAAACTTCAAAGATTTCACAAAAACCCATTAGAACTACTAAATGAATTAAGTTTTAGGATACAAAATGAACATACAAAAATCAGTCACATTTGTATACACATGACCCAGCAGAAAAAGAATGGAAGAAAACAATCCCATTTATGATAGGATGAAAAAGTAAAATAAAATAAAATACTTAGGAATAAATTTAACTGAGGTGTAAAAATTTCATTGAAAACTATAACACATTGATAAAAGAAATTGAAAAAGACACAAATAAATGGAAAGCTCCCTCATGCTCATGGATTGGAAGAATTAATATTGTTAAAATATCCATACTACCTAAAGCAATATGCAGATTTAACACAATCTCTATAAAAAATCCCAAAGGCATTCTTCACAGAAATGGAAAAAGCAATCCTAAAATGTGTATGGAAGTATAAAAGACCATGAATTATCAAAACAATTCTGAGAAAGAAAAACAAAGTTGGAGGCATTACACTTCCTGATTTAAAATTATATTAAAGCCTGTGATCCCAGCACTTTTGGAGGCTGAGTCAGGAGGATTGCTTTAGCCCAGGAGTTTGAGACCAGCCTGGGCAACATAGTGACACCCTGTCTCTACAAAAAGTAGAAAAAATTATCCAGGTGTTGTGGCACATGTCTGTAGTCCCAGCTACTCGGGAAGCTGATGTGGGAGGATTGCTTGAGCCCAAAGTTTGAGGCTGCAGTGAGCCATGATCATGCCACTTTGTGCCACTGCATTCCAACCTGGGCAACAGAATGAGACCCTGTCTCAAAAAAATTATATTATAAAGCTATAGTAATCAAAACAGTAATGGTACTGGCATAAAAACAGACACATAGACCAGTGAAACAGAATAGAGAGCCAAGAAATAAATTCAAACATATATGGTCAACTAATTTTTGACAAGAGACACAATGGGAAAGGGTAGTCTCAATAGTGCTGGGAAAACTAGATTTCCATATGAAAAAGGATGAAATTTGATCATTATCTTACACTACACACACACATCAACTCAAAATGAACAAATAACCTAATTGTAAGACCAGAAACTATAGAACTCCCAGAAGGGAACATAGGGGAAAATCTCCTGGACATGGGCCTTGGCAATGAGTTTTGAATATCATACCGAAAGCTCAGGCCACAAAAGCGACAATAAATAAATGGTACTACATGAAACTAAAAAGCTTCTGCACAGCCAAGAGAACAATCAACAAATAAATGGCAGCTACAGATTGGGAAAAAGTATCTGCAAACCATATATCAAATAACGGGTTACTATCCAAAATTTATAAATAACTCATACAACTCAATGGTAAAAAAACAAATAACCTGATTTAAAAATGGGCAAAAATACATGAATACCCATTTTTCCCAAAGAAAACATAAAAATCAACAGGTATATGAAAAGGTGTTTAAAATCATTAATCATCAGGGAATTGTAAATCAAAACCCACACCTGTCAGGATGGCTATTACCAAAAAGTCAAAAGATAATGTCGGTAAAAATGTGGGGAAAAGGTTGTACACTCTTGGTGGGAATGTAGATTGGTACAGCCATTGTGGAAAACAATATGGAGATTTCTAAAGAAATTAAAAATCAACTACCATATGACTCAGCAATTTTTCTTCTGGGTATATATCCAAAGAAAATGAAATCACCACCTCATAAAGGTGTCTGCACTTTCATGGTCATTGCAGCATTATTTACAATAGCCAAGATACGGAAGCAACCCAAGTATCTATTGACAGATGAATGGATAAAGGAAAATTCACCCATAAAAAAAGAACTAGATATTGACATTTGCCTCAATATATATGAGCTTGGAGGACATTATGTTAAATGAAATAAGCCAGTCACAGAAAGAAAAATATTACATGATTTCATTTATATGTGAAATCTTTAAAAAATAAAATATACAGAGATAGAGACTAAAACAGTGGTTACCAGGGATAGGGACAGAATGGGGAGGAAGTGGGGAGAAGTAGCTGAGAGGATAGAAAATATGTAAATGAACAAGTAGAGAGAGCTAATGTACAACCTGAGCACTATAGGTAATAAAATTGTACTGTATTTGGGATTTATGCTAAATGAGTAGGTTTTAGCTGCTCTTGCCACAAAAACATAAAAAATGAGTAACTATATGAGATGATAGATATGTTCATTTGCTTCGCTTACAGTAACCCTTTTACTCTATGTATCCATAACATGTTGTATACCTTAAATGTACACAATAAAATTTATTTTAAAAAATTTATTCATATTTTCTTCAGGTAAATTTTCAAGAAATTGTAATTGGAGTCATCTTTTACTCTTATCTAACCTCATTCCTATCCCTGCCTTCCCCAAAATAACTGTGTTATGAAGTTTGCATGTATACTTCCTGTCCATGTTACCATTTTGCTGCATAAACAATAGAGTATCATTTTATAAACTTGGTTTTTTAATTAATTAATGACATTTCCAGATTTTATTCCATTACATGATAATCCATAATTTATTCATTTCCATGCTGGTTGATATTTAGGTTTTTCCAATTTTAATATCCATAAAGCTATAAGACTATACTTGACATGAGCTCTGTACATGTGTACATTAAAAGTATAAAATTATTACAAGTGGATTTAAATAATTCACCCAAAACTTATAAAATGCTGGTTACCCCTGAGTGGAAATGGGATATAAAAAGAATGGAATTGAGAGGGGTCATGGAAATTGAAATTATTTTTTTCTTTAAATATAAAACACAATCTTCCTATGTGAGGTTTTAGAGGTAACAAAAAAAAACACAAATGTGACACGATATTGACATATGTTGAATGATAGAAACATAATTTTTTTTCACTTTTTTTTTTTTGAGACAGGGTCTGGCTCCGTCACCCAGGCTGGAGTACAGTGGCATGATCTTGGCTCACTGTAACCTCTGCCTCCTGGGCTCAAGAGGTCCTCTTACATTAGCCTTCCAAGTGGCTGGGACCACAGGCACATGCCACAATGCCTAGCTAATTTTTGTATTTTTGGTAGAGACAGAGTTTTGCCATGTTGCTCAGGCTGGTCTAAAACTCCTGAGCTTAAGCAGTCTGCCCTCCTAGGCCTCCCAAAGTGCTGGGATTTCAGGCATGAGTCAGCACACCTGGCCAGGAATCTAATTTTTTATGTTAATTTCCATTTCCTATTTTTCCAGTATTTATTATAAAATTTTTCAAAACTACAGAAAAGCTGAAATCCATGCCATGAACATTCATATACCTAGAATCTATGATTAATATTTTCCTGTATTTATCATGTAACTACTACTGATTTCCCTCTATTTTATATTATCTATATTTTGTTATACATTTTAAATTAAGTTGTAAACATCAGTATACTTCACTCCTAAACATTTCAGGATGATATTATTAACCTGGATTTAATAATTGTTTAAAGAGTTTTTAAAGTAAAATTTACATGCCATAGAATACACAAATCTTAAATGTAACCCAAATCCCTACCAAATTATAGAATAGTCCCATAACTCTAGAAAGTTCTTTTACATCCCTTCCTGATTAATACAATTCCCCCACTCTGCCCCTAGAAGCAGTGCTGTTCTGATTTTTTTTTTTCTCCACTATGGTTTAGTTTTGTTTGTCCTAGAACTTGACGTAATCATGCCGTATGGGCTCTTCCGGGTCTGCTGAATTAGATCAACATTATGGTTATGAGATTAGTTCATGTTGTTACATGTTGCAGTAGTTCTTTTCTTTTTATTGCTGAGTAATAAACAGATTGTATCATAATTTGTTCATCAATTCACTTGTCAATGAATAATTGGGTTGTTTCCAGTTTTGGGCTATTATGAATAAAGTGCTATAAAAATTCTTATCTGTGTCTTTTTGTGGTCATATGTTTTTATCTACTTTGGGTAAATACCTAGGAATAGAATGGCTGGATCATAGAGTAGATGTGTATTTAAGTTTATAAGAAAATGTCAAACAGTTTTCCAAGGTGATTGTATTATTTTTTTATTCCTATCAGCAATGTAAGCGAGTTCAAGCAACCAACTTTTTTCGCCTTGAGCGATATATTAGGTTCAAAAGAGGTCTAAAAAATGATCCTTGTCTAAAAAGTTTAACAATATAATTTGAGAGATTAGGCCAATACACATGAAACAAAGAAAACTTGAATATTAAACAATGCAAAGCTAATTTTATAGGCAGGAAGAATTATGTAGTCTTAAGAAACCGAGAGGCAGGAAACTCCCCTCCCTATCTGCCACAGAAGTTTGTTGTATCCAGTGCAGCAGCTACCTTATCTGGGGGAAGAAGGGAAAGAGGTGCTACAAAGACTGTTTCTTATGGTAAAGTTTTTCCTTTGTGAGATTCACAGGGCAAGACTAAACAATTACCAAAATTATCAAGAAATTATAAAGTGTTTGGTAGTGTGTGGTAGAAATCCAAACAGATCTGTTGTATTGCTGATGCAACCTACATTAAAAAAAACAACAACTTTCATATATATTTTCACTGGGCGTGGTGGCTTATACCTATAATCCCAGCACTTTGGGAGGCTGAGGCAGGAGAAGGGCTTGAGCCCAGGGGTTTGAGACCAACCTGGGCAGTATAGTAAAATACAGATATATACACACACAGGTATTTTATATTTTCTCACACATCTCACATCATGATATTTTAAAAACTAATTTCCTTTGGATTGGATCAAATTAAAAACTTTTGTGCATCACACATGCTATCAACAGACCAAAAAGGCAATCCATAGAATGGGAGAAAATATTTGGAAATTATACATCCAATAAGAGGTTAATACCCAAAATATGTAAAGAACTTCTACCATTCACTAATAACACAAACAACCTGATTAAAAATGGACAAAGGAGCTGGGTGTGTAGTCTCAGCTTCTCAGGAGGCTTAAGTGGGAGGATTGCTTGAGTCCAGGAGTTTGAGTCCAGTCTGGGCAACATAGCAAGACCCTGTCCCTTCAAACAAAGGTGTGTGTGGTGGTGTCAAAGGACTTGAATAGACATTTCTCTAAAGAAGATATATAAATGGCCAGTAATTACATGGAAAGATGCACAACATCACTAATAATTAGAGAATTGCAATAAAAACTACAAGATGTCACTTCGTACCAATAGGATGGCTATTATAATACAAACAAAAACAAATAGCAAATATTGGTGAGGATGTGGAGAAATTGGAACCATGTGCACGGTTGGTAGGAATGTAAAATGATGTGGACACTATGGAAAATAGTATGGCCCTTAAAAAGTCAAAAATAGAATTATCATGTGGTCCAGTAATTTCACTCCTAGCTCTATTCCCAAAAGAATTGAAAACAGGAATTGGAACAGGTATTTGTACACCAGTGTTCATATTCATGATAGCCAAAAGGTAGAAGCAACCCAAATGTCTATCAGTGGGTAAGTGGGTAAACAAAATGTGGTATATACATACAATGGAATATTATTCAGACTTGGAAATAAATTCAGACACATGCTATAACATAGATGAACCTTGAAGACATTGTGTTAAGTGAAATAAGCCAATCACAAAAGGACAAATACTGTAGGATTACACTTACATAATACCTCAAGTAGTCAAATTCATAGAGACAGAAAGTAGAATGATGGTTGCCAGGGGCTGGGGGAAGGGAGGAATGGGTACAGAGTTTCAGTTTTGGAAGACAAAAAATAGTTCTGGAGATGGATAGCTATGATAGTTGCACAACAGTGTGAATATATTTAATGTCACTGAAGAGTACACCTAAAAATAGTAAAAATGGCAAATTTTGTTATACATGTTATACCACAGTTTAATAAAATAACTCCCCTGTTTTGACATTGCATAGTACATCCATGTGCCCTTACTTTTTACTCTGGGAACAATGTCAGTGACAGCGAAGCATGGTCTCTGGATCATCTCTTATTTACAGCTGTTCAGATAATAAACATTTTTATTGTAATTAGAGCATCATTCCACAAGATGTCATTCTTTCGTTAAAAATGGTACCAATTCGGTTCAGACGTTGTTAACAAAAAGCAATGCCAGAGCAACAGACAAAAGCCTGTGACTACTCATCCGTGCTTCACATACAAATACAGTTTTCTGGGAAAGAAAGGGGTTCCATGTGTGAAATGTACTAATTAGCTACTCTTATTTATGAAACATGTTAATATTTCTAATCTTCATAGGTACAAACTGGTTTTCATTATAAGTCGAATTGGTGTAATTAATTTTTTTATGCTTTTTTTTTGAAACAGAGTCTCGCTCTGTCGCCCAGGCTGGAGTGCAGCGGTGTGATCGGCTCACTGCAACCTCTGCCTCTCAGGTTCAAATGATTCTCCTGCCTCAGCCTCCTGAGTAGCTGAGATTACAGGCGTGCACCACCATGCCCAGCTAATTTTTGTACTTTTAGTAGAGACAGGATTTTGCCATGTTGGCCAGCCTGGTCTCAAACTCCTGACCTCAGATGATCTACCCACCTCAGACTCTCAAAGTGCTGGGATTACAGGCGTGAGCCACCGTGCCCAGCCTGAATTAGTGTAATTAAAACATAACTAATAGTAAAATACAAAGGCAAAATGTAGAGATCACTGATCACTGAAAGATGTTAGTGGTTTTATCACTAAATGATGTGTGATCCTGGATAAGTTATTTAGTTTCTCTGATTTTACCAGAGTGGTAAAAACTTCCTTTCTGAAGTCAATATATATTACTAAATATTTAATATATACTACTATATATTTAAATACATTCTTCTAATTCTAAAGTATTTTGGTTTTTATAGTAGTAAACAAGCTATAGTTGTTCAAATATAATACCAGTGGGGGTTCAGTAATAGAAAATGCTATGTGCAAGAGGACATTAGGAAATATAGTAAGAATTCCTGATATCATGGGCAAGTATTTAAGGAAAATATTTCTTGTCTAAAAAATTACAGTCAGAGATATACAGCCTTGCAATTTTAAAAAAATCACATTTATTAATGAGAACATTTTAAAAAAGATGATGGTATATTCTGAAGTTTAAATACAGCTTTCCTTGGTCGGGTGCCTTGGTTCACGCTTGTAATCCTAGCACTTTGGGAGGCCGAGTTGGGTGGATCATTTGAGGTCAGGTGTTTGAGACCAGACTGGCTAACATGGGTGAAACCTCGTCTCTACTAAAAATACAAAAATTAGCTAGGTGTTGTGGCAGGCGCCTGCAATTCCAGCTACTCGAGAGGCCGAGGCAGGAGAATCACTTGAACCGGGAAGGCGGGAGTTGCAGGGAGCTGAGATCGCACCACTGCACTCCAGCCTGGGCGACAGAGTGAGCCCCTGTCTCAAAACAAAAAACAAAAAACAAAAAAACAAAAGACAGAACACCCACACACAACCCCCGCCAACAGCTTTGCTTACATATAACCTTTTCAAGATCCAAGAACACATTAACTATTATACCATTTCAACTGGCAATCTTACCTTTCAACTACTATAATAGAAAAATGTTCTTAAACTTCTAATTTTTGGAGGACATTTATAACTGATTTATAATACCTAAAAATAATCAAAAGCCTGAAATGTCCATACCTGGATGAACTGCTGGGCACTATTGTATGTTAACAAACTAGGATATTTTTATTAGTAGTAACAATTATTAAGATTGAGAATCAGGATAAGAAAGGCCATTGGAAATGATAGGTGAAAATATAGAACTCAGAATATGAGAATTAGAATGTAAATAATAGAATTGTGTAAATAATGTCTAGTTTAGAATACTGAAGGTTGTTTTGTTTCATTTTATTTAACTCTTGAAACTTAGATCTTTCGTTTAATTTTTATTTTTCGGATGGTTAAGTACGTGAAAGGAAAGAAGAAAAACTTGGTTAATTTTGCGTATTTTACACACTGGAAGCAAAATACGAGATTTATATTTCATGCTACAGGACCGCTTCCATCATTCATGGAGGTGGGGGGCGGGGAGAGACACAGGCGCGGCGGTGAGAAGTCTCCCAGTATGAGAAATCTGGGAGGGGCGTAGAAGGGGAGGCCTCTTCTGTTCCACGAGTATCACGTTCATTCACAGGGAGCCGGCTAAAACAGACTAATCCCCCATGTAGTCGTTCCCTCTACCCTAATAAGGCTTTGGCGCCTCTCCCAGAACTCGGTAAGTTTAAAGTGTAGTAAAACGCATTTTTCCGAGGAATCATCTGAAATGATTTTGTAGATAATTTATTGGACTTTGGAGAAGGGAGAAAATGAAGGAAGGGGTAGAAGGGGCAATTATCACGCATGGTTTTGCTATCGTACTTGCAAGGGGAAGAAAATCTCAATGCATACATGGTTTCAAAGTAATTATTTAGACAGTAAGCAGTTTCCCCAGAAAAGCTCCTTAGAGGGTCCCCTCGCAAGCTGCAGCTTCCAGAAAGTCTGCGGAAGGGGAGTTGGCAGGTGCAAGTGTCTGGGCGAAGTGCTGCACCTAGCTCAGTTGGTGGCGGTCTCTGCCTCTGTCCGTAGGTCCAGGGAAGGCTCCTTGCCTGGCGCTTCCCGGACTGACGCTGTCGGAGAAGAGCGGAGCGCGGAAACCACGGAGCATGAGTCCTCCGAGGCTGCGAGCGTCGCTGTCGCCGTCGCTGCTGCTGCGGTTGCTACTGAGTCGTTGCCTCCTCGCGGCTGCAGGGAGGGAGAAGTGGGCAGCTGGCAACGTGGTGGAGCCGGTCCCCAGGCCCGCAGGCGGCTCCTCGGGTCGCTTCCTCAGCCCCGAACAGCACGCGTGCAGCTGGCAGCTCTTGCTGCCCGCCCCTGGGGCCAGAGCCGGCAGTGAGCTCGCGCTGCGCTGCCAGAGCCCGGACGGGGCGCGCCACCGGTGCGCCTACCGCGGGGAGCCGGAGCGCTGCGCTGCCTACGCCGCTCGTCGCTCGCACTTCTGGAAGCAGGTGCTGGGCGGGCTGCATAAGAAGCGGAGGCCCTGTCACGACCCCGCGCCCCTCCAGGCCCGCTTGTGCGCAGGCAAGAAGGGCCAAGGGGCCGAGCTGCAGCTAGAGCCCCGCGCGTTCCCGCCCGCACGCCCCACTGCCGCGCGATTCGCCGGGAAGCCCAAGCCCGGGGCCGGGAGCCGGGGACGGCCTCGGGAGCATGCACCCGGCGCTGCCGCCGGGACACCGCTTCCCCAAAGCGCACCGCCCAAAGAAAAGCCCTCTGAGAGGAAGACCAAAGGGGGCAAGAGAAAGGTGGCCTCGGTCCCCAACGAGGAGCGACCCTTGGGGACCGGGCCCGACCCCGACGGGCTGGACGAGAAAGCGGAGCTCACAGAGACCTACTGCGCTGAGAAGTGGCACTCCCTCTGCAACTTCTTTGTCAATTTCTGGAACGGCTGAGGCTGCCTGCCAGCCCAGGGAGGGATGAGGGGGAAGGCGTGGGGAAGGGAAAGAAGCTAAGAGCAGCTTAGACCAGGGAGTACCATGATAGAGAGGAGTCCAAGTTCTAGAATGAGGCAGGGGAGGGGGAGGGTAGGGTGCTTGAGATGAAAGTGTAAGGGGTATGGAGAATCTCTGGGATAGCAGAGAAATTAAAAATGTTGAAGAGACTCAGTCCTAATTAAGAGCAGGAAAAATAATGGAAACAGAAATAGGCATACCTTAAATGTGCAAAACCGGGGACTGGGGAGAGAAATCGATGCAGAGAGAGGCTAAGAATAAGGGGGAGATAGAGTGACTAAAGTGATGTGAGTCCGACGTGGGGAGGGGGATACAATGTTTATTGTTTAACATTTCTGTTAAATGCAACCATAAGAAATTGACAACCTGAGCCAGGTTGAATCAATGTCTTCTCACCTAATCAGCTAACAAGACTGCAGACTTTGTATTATCATTGTTTTTCCTTGAGATGGAGTCTTGCTCTGTTGCCCAGGCTGGAGTGCAGTGGTGCAATCCTGACTCACTGCAACCTCTGCTCCCTGCAAGGTTCAAGTGATTCTCCTGCCTCAGCCTTCTGAATAGCTGGGATTACAGGCACCTGCCACCAGGCCTGTATTTTTAGTAGAGACTGGGTTTCACTATGTTAGTCAGGCTGGTCTCGAACTCCTGACCTCGTGATCCACCCACCTCAGCCTCCCAAAATGCTGAGATTACAAGTGTGAGCCACCGTGCCCGGCCCAAGACTGCAGGCGTTTTTCCCCTTTCTGAATTGGTAGGAACTTGGATGCCACGTGGTGGATGTCATAGATAACTTCTATAGGGACAGAAGCCTCACAGGTGGAAACTGGCTCCAAGGGAAGATTTTCAGAATGACTGCCTTTCCATTCTTTTAGAAGGGCTACTTTTTTTTTTTTTTTTCTAAGACAAGGTCTGCTTGCCCAGGCTGGAGTGCAGTGGCTATTCACAGATGCAATCATAGGCACTGCAGTCTCCAACTCCTGGCCTCAAGGGATCCTCACATCTTAGCCTCCAGAATAGCGGGGAATAGCTGGGACTACAAACATGCACCGCTGCACGTGGCTTAGAAGTGCTACTTTATTTTTATTTTTGAGACAGGGAGTCTTGTGTTGTCCAGTCTGAAGTGCAGTGGTGCAATTATGGCTCACTGCAGCCTTGACATTCCAGTCTCAAGTGATCCTCCTGCCTCAGCCTCCAGAGTAGCTCCGACTACAGGGGTGTGCCACTAGAAGTGCTACTTTTTAATGAAATGATGACTAATGTTCTGGAACTTTCCCATTAACCTTCTGTATTCAGAAGTGAATTATGGATGTTGAGTACTCCAGTAAAAAGTATTCTCTCTATATTTGATGATATTTTTTAAAAGAGCTAAAATGTAAGTTTGTGTCTCAGAGTCATTTTGATCATTATTGAAGTTGTATTTCTCTGTTTTATGTAACTAATTGTTAATATATTTCATTTTTAGTGTGATGTAATGATAGACTGTGTATGTTAGGTGCTCAATAAAAACTGTATAGTTAGATTTAAAGAATTGGCAAGGCAATGGAAATTCTACCTGCATTTGATCTACTTCCAAGCACACCTTGAATTAAGTTCTTAAACACATCTTGAATTGCTGGCAAAAGACAGAAACTAAGAAGTCACATAAAGCAAGAGTCACAGGCCAGGCGTGGTGGCTCAAGCCTGTAATCCCAGCACTTTGGGAGGCCGAGGCGGGTGGATCACGAGGTCAAGAGATCAAGACCATCCTGGTCAACACGGTGAAACCCCGTCTCTACTAAAAATACAAAAATTAGCTGGGCACAGTGGCGTGTGCCTGTAATCCCAGCTACTCAGGAGGCTGAGGCAGGAGAATTGCCTGAACCCAGGAGGCAGAGGTTGCGGTGAGCTGAGATCACGCCATTGCACTCCAGCCTGGGTAACGAGCGAAACTCCGTCTCAAAAAAAAAAAAAAAAAAAAAAAGCAAGAGTCACAAATTGGCAGCTACTGAACGCTATCATTATTCTATTTGATTTGCACCCTGGCTCTCTTTCTTTCCCTACCTTCCTCCCATCCACTGTTGAATCCATGGATGGAAAGCCCATGGATATGGAGGGGCAACTATATATATATATAAAAGTGTTGCAACCACTTATTTGGGAGCTTGAAGTTAAATCTTCATGGTCATTCCCTTCTTAACAAGGTGAGATGGCTTTATTCTGAACATTTTTGTCCTCCACTTGAAACATACCATTGCATACCACATTAAAACAACAACTTCATAGTCCTTGCACCCTAAACATCTATGATCTCAAGAACACAAAATTTGTTCAAAAGAAATCAAAGTTAAATTCAAATTCTTCAAATAAGAGTAAATCATTACTTTATTATTTTTTTAATTCTACAAGTTACATATAGTGGCAGACTATATGTAAGAATATATTTACTTACATGATCTCTGCCTCCTGGTATTCTCACCTCTGTATATTCTCCTCTCTTTGATTATGAGCAAGGCCTGTGAATTGCTTCTAATCAATAGAATGTAACAAATGTGACAGAATGGCACTTCTGTAATTACATCACATAATGTAACTTCTATCTTGCTAGCTGATTCTTGACTCCTTTGCTGACTTTGATTAAATAAAAATGGCTTCCCCATGTGGAGAAGCCCACACAGCAAGGGACTAAAGACAGACTGGAGGGGACAGGCAGCAGGGAACTGAATCCTGCTAACAACTGTGTGAAGTTGGAAGTAGAGCCTTCCCCAGATGAGCCTTAGAAGAGCCCCCAGTCCTGGCTGATACTTTAATTGCAGGCTTGTGTGAGATCCTGAAGCAGAGAATCCAGTTAAGCTTTGCCTGACCCACCATGTGTGAGATAATGAATGTGTGTTGGTTTAAGCTGCTAAGTCTGTAGCCATTTGTTATGCAGCAATAGACAACTAACATACATACATAAAATAACTTTATAATTATTTTATTATGAACATATCTGCAAGACAAGTTCTCATACTTGGATTTTGTGGATTAAAGCATGCATGCATTTAGGAAGATACTGCTAAATTGTCCTCCATAACTCTGTATTGATTAAAACTCCCATGAAAGCATTTTCATCGAACATTTAAAAAATACAAATTTATAAACGGTAAAATGTAAAAATTCCTCTGCCTCTTCTCATTCTCTCTCCTCCCTCTCCTTTTCATAGAAGTAACTACTGACTGATACAATTTGGTGTAAACCATTAGTTTGTTGTTTAATCTCTGGATGTGATAGATATTCAGACAAATTTTCTGTGGTCTATGGCTGATCTTCTTAACCTAAGGTATATGTAAAAGTTGAGACTTTGTTTTATACAATTGCACAATTGCAATTTACATATGTGTATATGTACAATTATAGGTATATTTACATATACAAATATGTGAGTTTTTCCCTTTTTTGTACAAATGGATTTATACTATACATATTTTACAATTTTCTTTTTCTTTTTTTGAGACAGAGACTTGCACTGTCGCCCAGGATGGAGTGCAGCGTCACGATCTTGGCTCACTACAATCTCCTTCTCCTGGGTTCAAGGAATTCTTGTGCCTCGGCCTCCCAAGTAGCTGGATTACATAAGCGTGCCACCACCCCCAGCTAATTTTTTGTATTTTTAGTAGAGATGGGATTTTGCCATATTGGCCAGGCTGGTCTCAAACTCCTTATCTCAAGTGATCTTCCCATCTCGGCCTTCCAAAGTGCTGGGATTATAGGCGTAAGCCACCATGTCTGGCCACAATTTGCTTTTTCACATCATAATATATTTTGGAGATCTTTCTGAATAGCTCATGTGAATATAAATATACCTCATTCTTTTTCATTGATGCATAATACAAATTATGAACATAAAAGAAGTATAGTTTTGTTTAACTGTTTTAGCTGCATGGGAAGTGATGAAAACATTGAAATCACCTGAGTACTTTCACAAAGTTTTGTTTTATTTTTATACTTCCTTAAATAGTAATTGTATTCATTTCTAGGTACTTTGTAACAAAGTGCCACAAGCAGGATAGCTTAAACTACATAAATGTATCGTCTCATAGTTCTGGAGGCTAGAAGTCCGAATTAAGGTGGCAGCAGGGTTGGTTTCTTCTGAGGGCTATGAGAGAGAATCTGTTCCAATTTTCACTCCTAGCTACTGGTGGTTTGCTGATAATATTTGACATTCCTTGGCTTGTAGATCTCTGCCTTCTTCATGTGGCATTCTTGTGTGTGTCTGTCTCCAAATTTCCCGTTTTTAAAAGGACATCAGTCCTATTAGATTAGGATCCCCCTCTATTTCAGTATGACCTCATATTAACTAATTATATCTTCTACAACCCTATTTCCAAATAAGG
Organism: Aotus nancymaae; assembly: GCF_030222135.1. Taxonomy (NCBI): domain Eukaryota; kingdom Metazoa; phylum Chordata; class Mammalia; order Primates; family Aotidae; genus Aotus; species Aotus nancymaae. The sequence goes on from NW_026988421.1 coordinate 38,556,992, forward strand.
TTGTATTCTGAGGTACTAGGGGTTAGGACTTTCTTTGAATTTTTAGATTAAATTAAATTTTATTTTTGAGACAGGGTCTCACTCCGTTGCCCAGGCTGGACTACAGTGGTGAAATCATGGCTCACTGTAGCCTCAGACTCCTGGGCACAGATGATCCTCTCACCTCAGCCTCCCCGGTAGCCAAGACTACAGGCACCCACCACCACACTCAGCTAAATTTTTTTGTATTTTTTGTAGAGACAGAATTTCATCATGTTGCCCAGGCTGGTCTTGAACTCCTGTGCTCAAACAATCCTCCCACCTCAGCCTCCTAAAGTGCTGGGAATTACAGAGGTGAGCCACCAGGCTTGGCCTTTATTTGAATTTTGAAGGGACACAATTCAACTTGTAACAGTAATAAAGCTCTCTGCCAATTACAAGTATCAATCCTTTCCTATTATACATAAACATATTCCCTTTCCCACAGATACTGTTTCCATTTTTTTCTTTCAATTTTATTTAACTGGTAAATGATGTCTGCTCTAAAAGAGTAGTGCAATTTGATTATAAATTTGCTTGGCAGACATGGGAAATGGCTAGTCACAATAAGCTTGGGATGCTGACAGTCTTCCCTATGTTTTCAGCCCAGAAAGAAAATCTGTACAGGAATATTATTAGGCTCACACAATGCCAACTTTCTAGCACATCTCATTGCCTGGGTACGCCATCACCTGAAAGATATATCTTAGTTTTCCACATTCTGCTGACTGAAAGAAAACTCTGGGTGAGTTCCAATCTTGCTATTCAACAGGATAAAGTTCAAGGCCAAAACAAGAATCTCAGAAAAGGTCAAGCTAGAAGCAGCAGGGAGTCAGGCCAACCTGAGTGAAAATGAACCATGGAGGCTTTAGGGAAAAATCAATTTCCTCGCCCTTTCCAGCTTCTAGAGCCTGTCCACATTCCTTGGCCCTTGGTTTTCTTCCATCTCTGAAGCCAACAATCATCTCATTCCAACCTCTGCTTTTATCATCACATCTCCTTCTCTGACTCCCTCTTTCTTGCCTCCCTCTTTTTTTTTTTTTTTTTAACTTAGACACTTATAAATACACTGGGCCCATTCAAATAATCCATGATAAGTTTTCAATCTCGAGGTCAGTTGGTTAGCATCCTTATTTCTACCTGCAGCCTTAATTTCCCATTGAAATCTAATGCAATTGATCACAATATATTCACAGGTTCCGGGGATTAAGGCGTCAACATGGGGCGGGGGTGGGAGAGGTGGGGGTGGGGATCGGGAGCATTATTCTGCTTACCACAAGTGGCTATGTTCAACAACATAAGCTCCAAAACAAAGGAAGTATAAAGAGGGACATTGTCTATATAACGGGAGAAGCATCAATTCACAAAAAAGGCAACAATTCTAAATGTTAACGTACCTAACACTGCAACAAAATACATGAAGCAAAAACTGATAGAACCCAAAGGAGAAATAGATAAATTCACAATTATATCTGGAGATTTCAACCTTTATCTTTCAATAATAAAGAGAACAAGAAGACAGAAAATCAGTAAGAATATAAAGACCTGAACAATACTATCAACGAACGACGTAATTGACATTCCTGGAATACTGTATCCCAGCAGATTACACATTTTCAAATATCCATGGGACATTCACCAACACAGACCATATTCTGGACCATAAAATGAATTGCAACGTATTTAATACAATTTAAATAATGCAAAGCATGTTCTCTGACCATAAAGGATTTAAGATGGGAATCAATGAAAAGAAGAGATTTGGAAGTTTTCCAAATATTTAGAAATCAAACAACATACTTTTAGATAACCTCATAGGTCAAAGAGGAAGTCATAAGGGAAATCAGAAAATATTTTGCACTGAAAAATTATTCTTCTGCCTAGAAGTTTTAAGATCCTCTTCTTTAGGTAGGATTACATTGTTTGCTATGAGATGCTACTTTTCTTTGAAATACAATAGTGTTTTCAAAATGCAGGTACCCAGCCAATAAGGTCATGAAATCCATTTAGTGCATTAAAAAAAAAAAAAGGACAAAAGAAAATAAAATATAGGCTGGGTGTGGTGGTTCATGCCTTTAATACCAACACTTTGGGAGGCTGAGGTGGGCAGATCATGAAGTCATGTATTTGAGGCCAGCCTGACCAACATGATGAAATCACTTCTCTACTAAAAATATAAAAATTAGCCGGCGGGGTGGTGTGTGCCTGTAATCCCTGCTACTCAGGAGGCTGAGGCAAGAGAATTGCTTGAACCCTTGAGGCGGAGGTTGCAGTGAGCCAAGATTGCACCACTGCACTCCAGCCTGGGCAACAGAGCAAGACTCTGTCTCAAAAAAAAAGAAAAAAAAGAAAAAGAAGAAAAAAAGAAAGAAAGAAAGAAAAGAAAAGAAAAGAAAATAGAATATAAAATGTCGGTCTGGCACGGTGGCTGATGTCTGTAATTCCAACACTTTGGAAGGCCGAGGCGGGCAGATCACTTGAAGCCAGGAATTCAAGACCAGCCTAGGCAACATGGCGAAACCCTGTATCTACAAAAAAATTTTTTTAAATTTTGCACTAAATTAACATAGGACATATCAAAATCTTCTATTGTAGCTAAGTCATTACTTGGAGACAAATATAGAGCATTAAATGCACATATTAGAGAAGGTGATAGAAGGAAATAGCAGAGCTAGAACAGAAGCCAGCTCTCCGCAGGCTTTCTATGATAGAGCATTGCCGGCGCTTCAGGATGAGAGTTTCTTCACTGCCCTTGGTGGTAAACTGCCAGTTATTCACCCCTGAGTGCATGCCACCTAGCCAGAGACATTTTCTTTTTTTCTCTCTTTCTTTCTTTTTCTTTCTCTCTCTCTCTCTCTCTCTTTCTTTCTTTCGAGTCTAGCTCTGTCTTCAGGCTGGAGTGCAATGGCACGATCTTGGCTCACCACAACCTGTGACTCCCAGGTTCAAGCAATTCTCCTGCCTCAGCCTCCTGAGTAGCTGGGATTACAGGCATGCATCACCATGCCCATCTAATTTTTATATTTTGAGTAGAGATGGGGTTTTGCCGTGTTGGCCAGGCTAGTTTTGAACTCCTGATCTCAAGTGATCAGCCCACCTCAGCTGCCCAAAGTGCTGGGATTACAGGCGTGAGCCACCACAGCTGGCCTACTCTCCTTTCTTCTTATCCCTTCCTATTACGTCCAAAGCACAGGAATGCTCTCAATTTTTTAAAAAATAAAGGCAAATCAAAGCAAAACAACCCCCTCCCTTCCCCCCTTCACTTCCCAGAAGATTGGAACATTTTGAAAACTCATCAGCCACAGATGTTTCCTCTTCCTAGAGGAAAGAGGATGTTTAGGACATCCTATTTTTAATTCTCTTGCTCACACTACTAGTCTCAATCATGTGTTTCTTGGATATACAGTTTCTTGGATATACAGTTTCTTAGATGGGTTTGAATGTTCCTTCAAAGCCCTGCTAAAATCCACAACATAAACCTTCAGGAAATTCTGGAGGATGAAACTACCTTGAGTAACTCTGAATGGATGGCACCTACAGTATTAGAAAAAATGTTGGTGAAACACCCAGAATGAGGTAGGATCTCAGTGTATGATCAGGGTACCTGCGCCTAATAGTAAGAAGGTGGCCTTAGGAAGCCTAGCTTCCTAAGTGAAGGCTGGAGAGCTGAAGTTATTTGCAAGTGGAAAAATTAGCTTCATGGGCCAAGCTGGTAGGATATAAAAAGGGAGGGGACAGCAGGGGCATTTGGCCTGCATCCTCAAGTTCCCAGCGGCCTCAAAATTTGATTACTACTTAATGGTAAACTTGTTCCAAAGTGCAGAGGAGGCCCCCTCTTACAACAGCCATGCAGTTTCATTTGCCATTAGTGTAATAAGAACAACAACAATGTGGTTTCAATAAATGATACCAATAGGATTCATGTGGTTTAACACAATTATTTAATTGTAGTGCTATTATTATTATACAACAATTATTTAAAAATATTTATTTTAAATAAATAAAACTATTTTTCTCTTTATTTTTTTCTCTTTCTTTTTTTTAACTGTTATTTTGAGTTTAGGGGTACATGAGCAGGTTTGTTATATTTGTGTCACAGGGATTTGTTGTACAGATTGTTTCATCACCCAGATACTAAGCCTAGTACCCAATATTTATTTTTTATGATTCTTTCCCTCTTCCCACACTCTATACTTAAGTAGGCCCCAGTGTATGTTGTTCCCGTTTCCATCATTTAACTCCCACTTACAGGTGAAAACATGCAGTATTTGGTTTTCTATTCCTGCGTTAGTTTGCTAAGGATGATGGCCTCCAACTCCATCCACGTTCTTGCAAAGGACATGATCTCACTCTTTTATGGCTGCATAGTATTCCATGGTATACATGTACCACATTTTCTTTATCCAGTCTACCATTGACGGGCATTTAGGTTCATTCCATTTCTTTGCTATTGTGAATAGTGCTGCAATGAACATGTGTTTTTATGGTAGAAAAATTTATATTTCTTTGGATATATACCCACTGACAGGATCACTGGGTTGAATGGTAGTTTTCTTTCTAGCTACTTGAGGAATTGCCACACTGCTTTCCACAATGGTTGAACTAATTTGCACTCTCACCAACAGTGTTTGAGTATTCCCTTTACTCTGCAACCTTGCCAGCATCTGTTATTTTTTGACTTTTAATAATTGCCAGTCTGACTGATATGAGATGGTATCTCATTGTGGCTTTCAATTACATTTCTCTAATGATCAGTGAGTGATATTGAGCTTTTTTTTTCATATGCTTGTTGGTTGCATGTGTGCCTTCTTATGAAAAGTATCTGTTCATGTCCTTTGTCCACTTTTTAATGTTTTTTTTCTTGTAAATTTGTTTAAGTTCCTTTCAGATGCTGGATGTTAGACCTGTGTCAGATGCAGAGCTTACAAATATTTTCTCCCATTCTGAAGGTTGTTGGTTTGTTGATAGTTTCTTTTGCTGTGCAGAAGCTGTTTAAATAGGTCCTATTTGTCAATTTTTGCTTTTTTGATGATTACTTTGGCTTCTTTGTCATGAAATCGTTGCCAGTTCCTATGTCCAGAATGGTATTGCCTAGGATGTCCTCCAGGGTTTTAGAGTTTTGGGTTTTAAATTTAAGTCTTTAATCCATCTTGATTTTTGTATATGGGATAAGGAAAGGTTCCAATTTCAATCTTCTGCATATGACTATCCAGTTATACCAGCACCATTTATTGAATAGGGAATTGTTTCCCCATTGCTTGTTTTTGTCAGCTTTGTCAAAGGTCAGATGGTTGTAGGTGTGTGGTCTTATTTCTGGACTCTCTATTCTGTTCCATTGGTCTGTGTGTTTTTGTACCAGTACCATGCTGTTTTGGTTACTGTAGCCCTGTAGTATGGTTTGAAGGTGGATAGCATAATATCTCCAGCTTTGTTCTTTTTTCAATTCTTTAGGCAACAGGTTTTGAGTCAAAATCTGTACTTTTTACCATAGGTGTGAAACTAATGAAATATCAATTTTGATTTTCTTGTTTTCTTCTGCCAGTTCAACGTACAAATAGTAAGTGTTAGTTGTTCAGCATGCCTTTTGTTCTTGTTACAAACTAGTTGAACTGAGTATTACTTTCTAAAATTATATGTATAATTTTTGCCTAAATGCCCATCAATGACAGATTGGACAAAGAAAATGTGGTACACGTACACCACGGAAAGCTATACAGCCATAAAAAAGAGCAAGATCATGTCTTTTTCAGGAACATGGATGGAGCTGAAGGCCATTATCCTAAGTGAACTAATGCAGAAACAGAAAACCAAAACTGCCTGTTCTCACTTATAAATGGGAGCTAAGTGATGAGAACACATGAACACAAATAGGGGAACAACAGAAACAGGCCTTCTTGAGGATGGAGGGTGGGAGGAGGGAGGGGAGCAGAAGAAAGAACTATCGGGTACTAGGCTTAGCACCTTGGTGACTAAGCAATCCATATAACAAACCCCTGTGACACAAATTTACCTTTAACAAACCTGCACATGTATTGCAAACCTAAAATAAAAGTTAAACAAAACTAAATAAAAGCATGTGTATGTTTTTCTCCTACTTTATTGCCCATCACATTAATAGTCTCATTTTGAATTCTTCATTCACACAGTGACCTTTTATTTTATTACTTCTTTTTTTTGTTTTGTTTTTTGAGACAGAGTTTCACTCTTGTTGCCCAGGCTGGAGTGCAATGGCATGATCTTGGCTCATTGCAACCTCCACCTCCTGGGTTCAAGCGATTCTCCTGCGTCAGCCTCCCTAGTAGCTGGAATTACAGGCATGCACCACCATGCCTGGCGAATTTTTTGTAGTTTTAGTAGAGACGAGGGTTTCACCATGTTGGTTAGGTTGGTCTGGAACCCTTGACCTCATGATCTGCCCTCCTCGGCCTCCCAAAGTGCTGGGATTACAGGTGTGAGCCACCATGCCCAGCCCTATTTTATTATTTCTTAACTATCTTCCATGTTTGGCTGTTCTAGTTTTAGCTTTTGAAATCATTTTTACTAAATCTAGAAATTTCCCATTATTTCTGTAAATACTGTGCTGTTAATGCCACGAAAAGTCCCATTGTGTATGGCTAAGTATTGAACATTTATTATTATTTTTGGAATATTATATCAGTGGTTTTTATATTGGTTTTTAGTTGTTATTGTGGAATACTATCAATTGCTGTTTATTCAGCATTTTTTTTTTTTTGCAGTTCCAGTGATTCATGTGCTCTTTTTTTTTTTTTTTTTGAGATGCAATCTTGCCCTGTTGCCCAGGCTGGAGTGCAGTGGCGTGATCTTGGGCCAGGCATGAGCCACTGTGCCTGACTCATGTGCTCTTTTTATGCACAAGTGACAGTCATGTTCTTTTAATAGAGAAGCTAAATGTATTCTTTCACAAGTGTCTTTATTGGCCAAAGCTAATCATGAAGACCGTTGTGAAACACGAGAGTAGCTGCAGAACTTTGGCTTTGTGCTTAGCATATAAAAATGCCTAGTTTGTCCATTTGAAGGAATTTTGATAGAACATGAAATATTAAACCTTCTGCCAGGCTGGGCTCGGTGGCTTACACCTGTAATCCCAGCACTTTGGGAGGCCGAGGCAAGGATCACTTGGGGTCAAGAGTTCAAGACCAGCCTGGACAACACGATGAAACCTCGTCTCTACTAAAAATATAAAAATTAGCCAGGTGTGGGGGTGTGCGCCTGTAATCCCGGCTACTCGGGAGACTGAGGCAGGAGAATCGCTTGAACCCTGGAGGCAGAGGTTGCAGTGAGCCAGGATGGCGCCACTGCACTCCAGCCTAGGCCACAGAATGAGACGCCATCTCAAATAATAATAATAAGTGAAGAATCTACTGCATTCTTACTATCTAAGTGGAAGGACATGACAAGTTTACCCTTTCTCATTCCCAAGGGTTTCTGCCGACCAAGTTTCTTATACTCTGTAGTAATTCAATTGCCAATATCAGGAACAGTTACCTGCAGTCCCTTTTGTTTTGATAACTTTGGACAAGAAATATGGAGAAGCATTTCCCTGGGGATGAAACAGTATGGCCAGGTTGTGTTGTACTGGCAGCACCAAGACCTCCCAAATGACAGCAGAACTTTGTGCTCTTTCAAACTTTTTTTGTAAATGTGTTTGTGATATGCAGTGCCCTTTCCAGAGCAGGCTCAGGCAGCAGCCCTTCTCATCTGGCCCTAAGGGTAGTACTGCTCCTCTTGGGAGCTTGTGCAACTGTCATGAGCTTGAGGGTTGCACACTGACTCGTTACCCTTGTGCAAGGTCACCTCTGCCCCTTACTGCAGCCCTTTCCCAGGCACCAATCCCTAGATAGAGCCAGGCAGCCTGGGACTGGCACTGATTTAAACAAGAGAGTGCTGTGTTCTACCCACATGTGTAAGAATGAAATCTCCAAAGGCCACTGCTTTGTTCTCCAACTTGTGTGAAATCTAAATAGTGCTCCAAAATGAAATCCTTGCTCCTCCAGAATTGTACGACATATACTTGTTTTAACTCTTTATCAGTAAGAGCAAAACAAAACAGAACAAAATAAACAAACAAAGAAAAACCAGGCACAATGACTCACACCTATAATCTCTGCACTTTGGGAGGCCAAGGAGGGGAGGATCACTTGAGGCCAGTTCAAGACCCATTTGGGCAACATAGGGAGAGCCTATTTATAAAGAAATAATTTTTTTTTTTTTAATTAGCTAGGTGTAGTGACATGTGCCTGTAGTCCTAGCTACTCAGCAGGATCACTTGAGCCCAGGAGTTAAAGGCTGCTGTGAACTATGATCATGCCACTGCATACCAGCCTAGGTGACAGAGCCAGATGCTGTCTTGAAAAAACAAAAAACAAAACAACTCAACAATAATAATTTCTATCATTTGTATTTGTTTGTAATTTACAAAGCCTTTTTTTGTACATCCTCTTATCTACCTCATGAGTTGGCAATTTTTGTGAGTGAGGAAACAGGTTCAGAGACATTCAGTGACTTCTCCAAGGACACAAAACAGAGCTGAAACTCGAACCAAGGTCTTTTCAATACAGCATAGCTGTGTCGTCATCAGGCCATAGACCTTGAACACCCTGCACCAATACCTCAGTCCTTTAGTCTCTGTTAATCCACTGTTTCTGCTCAGCCAGAATGCCTTTCTACCAGTCCTAAATTCATAGCCTTCCACATGCATCAGACCTTCCCTCTTAATGAGGAGGAAGCCACTCTCCAGGCTTTTGTTAGACAGGGGGCCTAATCCCTTCCATCTTTGCCTGCAGATTCCATCACAGTAACTCTGGCTAACATAGAGATGTACCGGATGAATCATCACCTTATTTGTAAGATGATGGTGCCAGCCTATACAGGCAGACCCAAAGTCAGTTCACGATGATGCTTAGACCTGTCTACCACAAAATGAGAAAAACAAGGACAATATAATGAATTTTGATAGGACTGAATTTATCAGATTAAGGATTATTCTTTGTTCTGAGATTATGACCTTTTTTTTCTTTTGCAGGGGTGGAGGCAGGTGGGTTTAAAATATCTTTTTTTTTTTTTTTAAATAAAATTATGATGCTAGTATTATAGCTGGTAGTCTGAAAAGTTTAATGTCCTCACTTGACAAAGTACCGAAGTGGCAATCTTATGTCTTTCCCCAAAATGTCTTAGAAGGTTTTATTAGTTTTGGAATTCTAGACATCTGGGAACCACTGGTTTGGGGGATGATTTAATATTCTCTGACTCCCAGGAGTGTCACCAGTGGTGTTATATGCCTCAGTGAGGTAATAGCTGATATGGGTTCCCTAAATGTCATTTAGTTAAAATGTTAGCCTCGTGCTTACTATAGGCACATGAGTGTCACCACTTTCTACCAAATGACTTATGAAAATAGTGACACAGCAAAGTAACCTGATGTATGGAAATACCTCCCAATTATACAGACTCTTCATGTATTAAATAAAGGGAGGACTCTGGAGAGGCTAATGTCTCAAAGGTAGTATGCTGTATTGAGCAGGGATCCCCAACCTCCGGGTAGAGCTCAGCCTGTTAGGAACTGGGTGGCAAAAGAGGTGAGTGGCCATTACCGCCTGAGCTCCACCTCCTGTCGGGGCAGCACAGGCATTAGATTCTCATAGGAACGTGAACTATTGTGAACTGTGCATTCGAGGGATCTGGGTTGTGCACTCTTTACGAGAAATTAACTAGTGGTTGATGAACTGAGATGGAACAGTTTCATTGTCTTACACAAAACTGGTCCCTTTTTGGTCCCCGATGCCAAAAAGGTTGGGGACTGCTGAGAACGGAGATTCTTAAGTCAGATAACCAAGGTTCAAGTCCCAGCGATGTCTTACAATGTCACACTTAGGAGACAAATTACTTATCCTAAGTCTCAATTTCCTCATCTTTAAAATGAAAGCAATACTAATGGTGCTAATTCCTTAAGACTGTTCTGAGATATATATAAAGCATATTAAGCATACATACTTCATGCTTGCTGTATAGCTAGCACTTGATAGACATATATTACAGATAGACTTGGAGAAAAAGGCAATGGGGTTAGAGGAAAAGAATTCTGAGGTCCAGATGGGATAAGAAAAGCGACAGGGCTTGAGAAGGTTTAAAAAAATTGTTTGTTTTGAGAGGGAGTCCTGCTCTGTTGCCCAGGCTGGAGCGCAGTGGTGCAACCTCGGCTCACTGCAACATCCACCTCCTGGGTGCAAGTGTCTCCTGCCTTAGCCTTCTGGGTAGCTGGGATTACAGGCACCCACCACCACGCCTGGCTAATTTTTGTATTTTTAGTAGAGATGGGGTTTCACCATGTTGGCCAGGCTGGTTTAGAACTCCTGACCTCAAGTAATCCACCCACCTCTGCCTCCCAAAGTGCTGGGATTACAGGTGTGTGAGCTCAGCCTAAAAATGTTTCAAATCATCATCTAACAAGAGAAAAGAGAAAGGTTTAATTTCGGTTTGGTCAGCGCTGTTGTACAGCAGCAGAAAATTATCAAGATCTAAAGGGGAGGTAGAAAAAATGAAAAGACTAAATGTCTTTATGGGCTATTTGGCTCTGGAGGAGAAAGTCTGGTAAAAGGGGTTTTGTTGCATCAGGGTGAGTTAGATCCTGGGCCAGGGAAGCAAACTTGGTCCGTATAGGAAATCTACCTTTTTTTGTATGTACCAGAAGCTCAGCAACAAATAATTTCCCTCAAAAACCTGGTTTTAGAATGTGCTAACTGGACACAGATCTAGAATATAGCCCCCCAATTTAAATTCCAGAAATATGTTATACAGGCTGAAAATAATTAATTTAAAACAAAATTATCATAAAAAGCAAATAACAAAATGCAATGTATGACTACTATAATTCTGGATTTTAAAAAAATTTAGTTAAAAGGTATTTTTGGGAAAACAAAGAAAATTTAAATAAGGACCATATTTTAGGAGATATTAAATTAGTGTTGATTTTCTTAGGTGTGATAAATGGTGTTGTGGTTATGTAAGAAAAAGTACTTATTCTTAGTTGCTGCATGTGAATTATTTTGGGCCAAATTGTCAGGAGGTCTGCAATTTACTTTTAAATAATGCAGGAGAGAGGAAAGGGCTAAGAAGTGAATTTAGGTGAAGGATCTACAGGTGTTAATTGTATTACTGTACTACACGTTCATCATTTTTTTGTAGATTTGCATATTTTCTAAATTAAAAGTTTGGAGAAAAACTTATGATCGCGCCTCCACTTACAAATATAAAAAAGTCTTAGCGAAGAGAAGAAAAGTGAAAGAGACAGGGCACTGCTTCGGTTTCCCCACGTGCAAAGTGTGGAGGAGGCTGCAGTTTTAAACGCTTGCCTGGGCGCTGGCTTTCCTCTTCTGGGCTCAGTGCGGTGACTTGCAGCAAGGGAAGCCACCTACATGGCATTGGCTTCGCTTAAATCATTTTAAGAAACGATTATCTTAAAATGTTTTCTAAATTATTTGAATTGGATGAGAATATGTGGTTCTGGGGAAGGTAATCATGGTGATTAAATAGTGAGATTTTAAAAAATAACACCAAAAGAGTCTCGCGTGCACGTGGAGGAATGTGAACATGGTGAGCTGCAGCACCGCGCGCGGGGAGATGCTCCGGGCACCCTGGAGCTGCGGTCTCCGGCCTCAGTGCGCTGAGCGATGCTCCGGGCGGGCGCTCACAGGGTTAACGCCGGGCAAGGGGACCGCGCTTCCTCTGCCCGCCCACATTCCGCCGCTGAATAGAGGCGGCGGTCTGTCGCCGGTGGGGTGATTTCGCCCCTCGGCTTCCGACCTTCCCACTGGCCAGGCTCGCGCCCCTCCGGGGCCGGCCCTGAGCTCCGCAGTCACGTTACTTTCCCCGCTATTCACGCGGCCCTGCAGGGTTACAAAGAGGGACATTAAGAAGTCTGTGGGCATCGCAGGGGCTCGGAACGTGGGAACAATTACCGTGACTCTGAAGGCCCCTGTCGCCCAGCCTTGTAATCTGACCCCTTCCATGATGTTACCGGGGGCCCTGTGTTTGCAGATCTGTTTCTTTGTCTGAATTTTGGCAATAAAGTGAGCTACAACTTCAGAAATGTGTGTGCCCTTTCATTAAATCTGCATTAACCAGACAAAAAGGAGACACTTTCATTGATTTGCCTTTGTCTAGTTTATAAAGCATATTTTACAAAATATAAACCTTTTCAATAATAGGGAGAAAATCAGGTTTTAAGTCTATGGAGACCTAAATGAAAACACATATTTTCACAAATAATGCTCCAGAACCAAGTCTAATCATTTAACCTTCTCTTGTGATGAACCACATTTTAGGATGTTTTATTTGACAGCTTCAGCTGGCACGATTTAAAAAATATCTTATAAAGTATATAAACCATAAAAGAGGCCTGGTGCAGTGGCTGACGCCTGTAATACCAGCACTTTGGGAGCCCGAGGCAGATGGATCTCTGGAGGTCAGGAGTTTGAGACCAGCCAGGCCAACGTGGGGAAACCCTGTCTCTACTAAAAATACAAAAATTAGCTGGGCTTGATGGTGTGCACCTGTAATCCCAGCTACTCAGGAGGCTGAGGCATGAGAATTGCTTGCACCTGAGAGGTAGAGGTTGTAGTAAGCTGAGATTACGCCCCTGCATTCCAGCCAGGGCAACAGAGCAGGACTCTATTTCAAAAGAATAAGTTAAATTAAAAGAGCATAAATGCTTCATTTTTATTACACGACTGAATGACCATGAAAATTAAAGACAGTATGATTAAGTGGGTGTCCATTTTGTGTTGCTAAAACAGAAAATTACCAAGACTGGGTAATTTATAAAGAAAAGAGGTTTATTTCTTACCTTTCTGGAGGCTGGAAAGTCCAAGATCTGGCAACTGCATCTGCTTAGCTTCCAGTGCAGGTCAGGTGCTGCATCATCACATGGCAGAAGGCATCACAGGGAAATGGAGTGGGGTGCACTGAGAGCCAAACTGGCTTTTATAAGATACTTACTCTCATAATAAGTATCATGAGGAAGGCCTGGTTTTTAGATCCATCTAAATTTTTATTAGCTTTTGCCCCAATGTCAGTAAACATTCTTCACCTGAGTGCTTAACTAGAAGCAAGGCAGTGCAAAGCAGAAGGAATCAAAGAACAATTATGTCCTAGCACCTGCACCATGCCTAATGGCCAAGTGTTTTTCCTGAGAAAACCTAAAAACATCAGCTTCTCTTCCTTTGCCTTAGTAATTCCCCAAACTTTGCTGTTCATTGGAATCATCTGGAATGTTTTTTGGAACATTCTGATGACAGACTTGCACCCTAGACATTATGATTTAATTGTGGGGAATTTTTTTTTTCTTTTTTCTTTTTCTTTTTTTGAGATGGAGTCTTGTTCTGTCGCCCATGCTGGAGTGCAGTGGTGCAATCTTGGCTCACTGCAATCTTGGCCTCCTGGGTTCAAGCAAATCTCCTGCCTCAGCCTCCCAAGTATCCTGGGCTAGAGGCACGTGCTGCCATGCCTGGCTAATTTTTGTATTTTAACCCATTCCTGTGATAACCCATTAATCCATTCATCCATTATTGGATTAAGCCATTCAAGAGGGTAGAGCCCTCCTGGCCCTAATCTACCTCTCAATACAGTTATATTGGGGATTAAGTTTCAACATGAATTTCAGAGGGGACAAACATTCAAACCATAGCAGCATGCAAAGCAAAATGACATTTATTATTACTAGAGGAAGTAAATTGGCACGCATACTTAGGTAATATCTAACGGTTAGAGGGCTTCTGCAGTTGCTGTTCTGTGCCTAGAACGCTCTTCCCCCAACACTCCCCATGGCTTACTCCTCCACTTCCTTTATAGTTGTTCAGATGCCACCTTCTCAGTGAGGCCTTCTAAACCACTTCATGTTAAATTCCACTGCATCAGCTCCTTCTCCCACAATTCACTCCAATCCTCCTCACCCTGCTCTATTTTCCCCTATATCATTAATCACATTCTTAATTCAATATAATTTACTTACTTACATTTATTGTCAGTCTCCCCCACTACTAAAAGGTAAACTTCACAAGGATAGATTCCACTGATGTAGCCCCAGTGTCTAGAACACTGCCTGGCACATAAGAGGTGTTCAATAAAACACCTGCCAGGTGATTGAATGGACTTACATGATCTTTACTCAGTTCTTTTAAAGTCTGTTCATCATTATATGGACAGAGCAATAGCTAACAGTGGCATTACCAGCAACAACAATAACAACAGTTATTTATCAAATGCACTACGAGCAACAACGATGATATCAATAATCATATTGTTGAAATTTACCACCAATAATAATAATATCAATAAGAGTTTTTGTTAAACTATATTATCTGTTATATCAAAAATCACAATTGCCATGTATCACATCCCTGTGCTATGAGCCAGATAATCCCACATAGAAGATATTATTAAATCCATTTTCCAGATGAGGAAACTAGAGCTGAAGCATTAAAGAAACTTGCCCAAGGCCCAAGGCCAGTAAGTGGAGGATCTTTTCTGATTCCCTTTTCCGCTGTGTTTAGAAACTCCTAAATGTACTGGGTTCCTGGCGTGCAGTAAGTCAGCCCTGAGGAAACATGAGTCTTTCCTCACACTCTGTGGGAATGTCATTGGTTGCCTGCAGAATGGGTGGGTCTTTCTTCAATTTTTCTGGTACTTCCAGACTTGGACCATGTGGAACCACCACTCCCTCCCCACTCCTGCCAGCCTGCAGATTTGGTCAGAGTAGCTTTATATCCCTAGAGGCAGAAAACTGCTCCAACTTGCCCTCCAAGAGGTGTGGAGCAAAGAGAAAGTTGATGAAAATCTAACTCTGCCTGCCTCAATGTCTCTTGAAATGGATGTTCCTTAGAATCCCTAATCAGCTGACTTTTAAACAGATTGATTTGAGGAACAGATGGACTCTGGATGAAGCTGTAATCCAGAGGTTGCAACTGATTTCTGTTGACAATTTAAAGCCCCACCTATTTGTCAATAGTGGGAACTCTTCTGGGGGAATGCTCTGTTCCTGAAAGAGAAGAATGTTTCTGTTCTGACCACTGAATAAAGAGAGAATGGATCTAGGCAGGAGAGACTTGACTGAAGTTTAAATAGATTTTAATATAAAAAGGCTAGCAGATCCAATGGAAGTGAAAATAGTTGATCTGTACGTATATACAGGGATTAATCAAATTAATCCGACTGGAGTCTGTGCAGGTGATTGTTTCAGAGCAAGACAGATCCAACTGCTTGCAAAGAATTGTGAATGAATAGGGATCCATGGCTCAGTGGGCAGGCAGGGCATGGAGGAGACCACCAGTCTGACTAATCAGACATTCACATTTCCCACTGTTTTGTTCTATTGTTTCCAAATGTGAGAAGCTGCTCTCCAGTCCCCGACATACAAAGCTCTTTATTGGACTTTACTGTGGCATGATCTGTCTGCTTTACTCCAATTACCAGCCTCAGAAGGAGTTTTGCTTGATGGTGTCTGGCAGCATGGCTTTGCTTCAGTAGATTTATGAGCTGTGAAAGATGGACAAATTAACACCCTAAGCATTCCTGATAGGATTAGAGGCCTGCATTTGCATACTGCCTGGAAGTACCACACTATCTCTGTGTCTTCCCAGGCCTTCTGGGTGGGGTTTGGAGAGGGCAAGTGGGAGGTGACGCCACACATCCCTCTCCCAGCTGTCAACACAAACGGCCACTATGTGATTCCAGATGATGTTATTTGGCATTTAACATCTTCTAATGGCGGTGTCTCCCAATCAAAAGAACTGAACTGAAGTGGTGAATTCATCCCCTTTTAGGGCTGGACGCCCATCCTCACTCATGGAGAGAAAGAGCAGTCTCTTCTTTGGGGCGAGACTGACAATCCAACTGCCCTGACAAGGACTGGAGTGGACCTTAAAATATCCATTTAAGTCATAATGGTTACTGATTTTTCTGATTATAATGGTAACGCTTATTTATTGTAGAAAATTTGGAAAATGCTGAAAAATACAGCAAAGTAAAAATCACCCATCGTCCCATTACTGAAAGATAGCTTGCCATTAACATTTTGGTGTATTCATTTATCTACAATCTATTTTCTATGCATGTAGACAGGTTATTTGTTGTCTTTGCTTTAACAAAGCAGGATCATGTTGTTTATCCTAAATCTTTATTTATTTATTATTTTTATTTTTTTTTGAGACAGAGTCTTGCTCTGTCACCAGGCGCCAGGCTGGAGTACAGTGGCACAATCTCGACTCACTGCAATCTCTGCCTCCTGGGTTCAAGCAATTCTCTTGCCTCAGCCTCCCTAGTAGCTGGGACTACAGGTGTGCGCCACCACACCCAGCTAATTGTTGTTATTTTTTTAGTAGAGATGGGGTTTCACCATGTTGGCCAGGATGGTCTCGATCTCTTGACCTTGTGATCTGCCCACCTCAGCCTCCCAAAGTGCTGGGATTACAGGTGTGAGCCACCATGCCTGGCCTTATCCTAAATCTTTTAATATTATATCCAAAGCATTTTCTCATGTTAATATCTTCTTTGGAAAAGGTTATACAATTTATATATATTATATAGTAACATAATATTATATAATATATATAATATAATATATAATATATATTATATAATATATATAATATATAATATATATTATATATATTACTACACAAATATATATTATAGATTATATATACAATTATATATACAATTGTATATATTATAAATTATATATTATATATAAATTATATATATTATATATTGTATATATATTATATATACAATTGTATATATATAATTTATATATAATATATAATTTATAATATATAATATAGTAATATATATACAATTACATACAATTTATATATATTATATAGTAATATAATATATATATTTACTATATATTACTAAATATTATATAATATATATTTCTTTTTTTCTTTTTGAGACAGCATCTCCCTCTGTTACTGAGGCTGGAGTGCAGTGGCATGATCATGGTTTACTGCAACCTCCACCTCCCAGGCTCAAGTGATTCTCCCACCTCAGCCTTCTGAGTAGCTGGGACCCCAGGCACATACTACCATACATGGCTAATTTTTTGGTGGAGATGGGGTCTTGCCATGTTGCCCAGGCTGGTCTCTAACTTTTGAACTCTAGTGATCTGCCCACCTTGGCCTCCCAAAGTGTTGAGATTGCAGGTATGAGCCACCACACCTGGCCTATATTTCTTTTTATAATAGAGATGGGGTCTTGCCATGTTGCCTGGGCTGATCTTGAACTCCTGGGCTCAAGCCACTCTCCCACCTCAGCCTCTCAAAGTTCTGGGATTACAGATGTGAGCCACTGTGCCCAGCATTTTTTTTTTTTTAAGAGTCAGGGTCTGGCTCTGTCTCATAGGCTGGAGTATAGCAGTGCAATCATAGCTCACTGTAACCTCAAACTCCTGGCCTCAATGGATACTCCTGATTCAGCCTCCTGAGTAGCTGGGACTATAGGCAGAGCATCATCACCATGCCGAATTTTCTGTTTGTTGGTAGAGATGGGGTCTGGTTATGTTGCCCAGGCTGGTCTAGAACTCCTGGACTCAAGCTATCCTTCTGCCTTGGCCTCCCAAAGTGCTAGGATTACAGGTGTGAGCTACCATGCCTGGCCTAGGGAAGGTTATTTTTATTGAGTGAATAGTGTTCCATCATGTAGAATAAAATATCTCAATTTAGGTTGCATTACCCAAAGTCATGTGCTTTACTTTAGGGGACAACATGTATAACAAGTGTGCACCATGTAAACAAGATGCAGTATTAAGACTCTTCCTGAATTTGCATTGCAGGTGATGCTCTGTCTATAGTCCCAGCTACTCAGGAGGTTGAAGCAGGAGGATCCTTTATATATTGTTATAATAATTAATTAAAATATGTGTTATTATTACAAGAAGAAAGTGAAAATTATTGAAACAACAAAAAATGGTATTTCAAATCAATGGGAGAAGAATAATGTAGTAAGTGGTTCTAATATAAAAGATGAACTATTTAGGGAAAAATTAAAATTAAGTCAAATCCTTACTTCACTAATATTCGAAGATAAATTCCAAATAGATTTAGGAGCCAAATATTTAAAGAAAAATAGAACTACGGGATAAAGGTGAATATTTGCATGATCTCACGATGAGGATGTATAGAAGAAAATGAAAATTAAGAGATATAATTAAATAAAACAATTTTAATTTGATATGTAAAAAATATATAAATATAAAATAGACCAAAATTATGACAATAAAGATATTCAACCTTAGAATTAATGAAATTAATGAAGGTTAAAACAACTTAATATCAATTTTATCTGTCAAATTCACAATTTTTTTTTAAAGAATGATACTCTGGTGGAGGTCCTGAAAAATGTGTACTCTCATATACTGCTGGTGGGAGTGTAAATTAGTGTAACTCCTCTGTAGGGCAACTTATAAATCTATAAATCATAAAATCATGAAACAGCATTTCCCAGCTCTCCTTTTTAGATATTAAAATAAATAATATTAAATATTATCTATTGTGTAGTATTGTAGATCAATTTACTCAAATGATCACCATTAATTTTCATAGCAAACGTATGTTTTATATACATAAGTGTATAATGATGCTCTTACAGATGAGGCAATGGGGGGCTAAATATTTGTAAGTTTTATAAATTTCATTGTGCTCACACTGTTTCCCATGTATAGTTTTTCTCATTCAGTTTGATTTGGTCCAAATGGAGATAATGTTAAAAGCATCGACCCCGCCCCACACACAAATAAAGCTTAGAGAAAAATTGCTTGCAGCTGCCTTTTCAAATCTTCAGTGACAGAGACAGTGTGGAAGGAGTGACACTCTGTACTGGGAGGCCCACTGACTGAGTCACATCATCACACCACATACTCTTGGGTCCTTTTAAATGAAGTAACACCCCATGATAGGGGCAAGGGATGACTGAGGTGGTAGAAGTTTCTATATGTAGTTGAAATTTCATAGAACCTCTAAGAGATGGAGTGAAGCCAAGAAATCCAAAACCCAGCATGTGAAATAGATTGCAAAATACTTTCTTATTCTTTAGGACACTTACCATCAAGGTAGTTCATCCTATCTCATGGACTATGCCATGTTCTTTCCTTTTTTTTTTAAATTAAAAAAAATTTTTTTAAAATTTTATTTATTATTATTTTTTTAAGATGGGGTTTCACCATGTTGGTCAGGCTGGTCTTGAACTCCCGACCTCAGATGATTCGCCCGCCTTGGCCTCCAAAGTGCTTGGATTACAGGTGTGAGCCACCACGCCTGGCCATTTTTATTTTTAAAGACAGAGTTTCACCATGTTGGTCAGGCTGGTCTTGAACTCCCGACCTCAGGTGATTCACCCGCCTTGGCCTCCAAAGCGCTTGGACTACAGGTGTGAGCCACCATGCCCGGCCAATGCCATGTTCTAATATTGGAAGGAATGTATTCCTGCCCTGGATATTTCTTAAAGTATGTATTTGGGTTTCTTGTCTTTTACTTTCAAAACTAAATTTTTGTCTTTGTTGTTTGTGGTATGAAATGGGTTTTCAGTACCCTGGTTTCTAGCCTTATACTCATAGGAAATAAATTCAATATTTATCATTCAATTAAGGCCTATTGCCCAGGAATCATTTAGACTGTATCATTAAATAGGAGGTGCCTGTAAATCTGTTATGTTAGAGATTCTAATGACTGGATGTCATTAGAATCACATGAGGAGTTTAAAAAATATTGCTGCTTGGGCCTCACTCCCAGAGATTCTGATTCAATCAGTCCAGCATGGACTTAGAGTATTCCCAAGAATTTCTAATTAGCAGCCAGAGTTGAGAGCTGCAGTATCTGACTCCTTGCTAAGTTGCCTTCTCTATAAAGCTGCTGGCTGTGCAGACAGGAACCATGTTGTCAGTGTTGTTCATGACTGTCTTTCCAGCATCCAGCCTAATGCCAGGGACATTTGTATTAAATGAATCCAATAATGCCCTTGGAGTTCATTGATTCAAGTAGTGAGTGGCGCAGCCTGTTTAGATTCACCACTGGGCTTCAGGGGGAAGTAGAAGCTTTGAGAACAGGTTCGAGCCAAGTTTGGGAGTAACTGGAGGAGACAAGATAAACATATGATGAGCAACCAGAGTATGTGGGTATTTCAGCAAGAGTTGGGGGCAGACTCGACTGGCCTTGAGTGTGAGAAGACAGAAGCCATGTGAAAGACAATTCTTTATCCCCTGAAGGATGCTGGAATGTCAACTGTGTGAAGAAAGTGAGAGGTGAGACCAGCTAAGAGTTTGCAATAGAGGCAGAAGTTGGTTAAGGCTGAGGTGCTATTGGGATACCTGTGTTCAGAGCTGTGCTTCTATTTTTCTATAATTCCAAGCACAACATTGTGCTATGAATCAGAGAGCTCTAGTGGCTACAGTAGTGTTTAGAGGGGAGGCCCAGGGAAGATTGATGAGAACTGGGCAAAAGGGGTAGGTAGGGGAGGGGGGAATAAAAAGCTAGCATGGAACAGTTCTGAAGCCAGAGGGGAGAAATGTTGCTGAATTGGAATTTCTGCAAGTCACTATCTGAAAGGACAAACGGAGGCCCAAGGGCTGGTTTCCTATAGAAGAGTGTTTTTCTGGTCCTGAAGCAAAATTGCAATGACAGTGTTTGGTGTAAAGGAGGGGAAGCCAAAGTGTAATTTTAATGTATTTGTTGCTTTTAAAATATGAATTGTTTAATTTTTGAATATGTATTTTCACAGTTCAAAAATATTAAAGTATAAACAGGTATACAATAAAGTCTCTCTTCTATCCTTATTCCCCTTTATCCAATTTCCCAACATTCAATATAAATTATTATTGTTTCTAGTATATCCTGCCAGAAATTTTAATATATATATGAGCACATATAAATATATGTATATATTTTAACCTCACCTCTAAAATTCATATTATATACACCATTCTACATCTTCCTATTTTCTTTCTTTCTTTTTTTGAGACAAGGTCCCACTCTGTTGCCCAGGCTGGAGTGCAGCGGTGTTATCATAGTTCACTGCAACCTCAAACTCCTGAGTACAGGTGATCCTCCCACCTCAGCCTCCTGAGTCGACGGGACTACAGGTGCATGCCACGACGCTCAGCTAATTAAAACAATTTTTTTATTTTTTTCTTTTCTTCAACCCAGGTTTGAGGCCTTTGAAATTTTTTTTTTGAGACAGTGTCTCCCTATGCTGGCCAGGCTGGTCTTGATTCCTGGCTTCAAGCGATCCTCCCACATTGGGCTCTGAGTGTTGGGATTATAGGCATGAGCCACCATCCTGGCCACCATGTTGGAGTTCTTCCGACTCTCAGTCTGTGAGTTTATGAGAACCCCAGACAGAAGCTTTATATATATATAATGTAGATGCCTTTATCAAAGGCCTTTTCAAAATTCAGGGGGATTATTGTCTAATTTTTGCCCTGTGAGCTGCTGATAGGGTGAATTATATGATTTTCTAGTGGTGAAACAGTCTTGCATTTTTGGTATAAACTCCAACTGGTCATTACGGATTAGTTTTTAAAAACAGCTTTAACATCTCCATCACCCCAAAGTTCCCTCATATCTATCTGCACTTTATCTATGTTCCTGATGGTATTATTCTGTTAATGTTTTGCTAGATTTTGCTTGCAATTATTTCAACGTTTTGTGCATGAATGTCCACTCCTTTTGTATTACCTTGTTGAAGCTTGCTATTAATTCTACATCATATTTATTAAAAAACTGGAAACTCTGTCCACACTCCTAGAATAATTTAAGTAACATTGGAGTTATCTGTTCCTTAATGTTTTGTAAGAATCTACCTATGAAACTCCCTGGGTCTAGGAATTGATTGGAGATAGCTCTTTGACAGACTTCTTTATTTTTTGGCATTTGGTTTGTTTAGACTTGCTCTCTTTCCTGGGGTTAAAGTCATTTATGTTTTACTAGAATATTACTGTAGGTGTTATCTTGATTCCCAAATTTATTTTTATCGAGTTGAGCAAAGTGGTTTTTAAAAAAATTTTAACTACTCTGCACTTATTGGTAAGATAGTTGGTCTTCAAAATTTTTAAACATTTTTCTTTGTATTTGTGGTTACTTCTCTGTTGAAACTTTTTTATACTGTAGATTTCTGATTTTCTTGATTACCTTATCTATTTTATTCCCTTAAATAACTAGTTCTTACATTTACTGCTTCTACTCCCGGAGTTATGTAAGAGGGAAAGCCACTCTGTGAGGAGTGGTGACCTTTTAGTGAAGGGGACAGCTAACCCAGTGATTCTCACCCAGGGTGATTTTGTCCTCCAGGGGACATCTGGCAATGTCTGGGATATTTTTGGTTGTCACGCGGGGCAGCTGCACTATTTGCATCTAGTGATCAGGGATCAGAGATGCCGCTAAACATTCGACAATGCACAGAATAGCCCCCACAACAAGTAATTATCTTCCCAAAATGCCAATAGTGCCAAGATTGTCCTGAGACCAATCTGCAAGGAAGCTGGGAAATACATGTTTGAATTTCACTTTCTTCCTAATTACCCTCCAACATCCGGCTGATACTCCCCTTTGGTTAAACCCAAAGAAAAGCCCAAGAACAAGGGAATCTGTCCACGTAGTCCATCAAAATTACTATTCTGGGGCAAAAAGGAGGGTGGAGAACTGTTATGAGTGAATCAGGAGGGCAAAGAGAAGAGTTATTATATAAACATTGTGATCAGTGTTGTGTTAGTTCATATGACTCCTGGGGCCGCTGAGCAAGGGTTTCTCGGTATACCTAGATGTGGGAGGAATTTCTCATTTTACCAGTAATGCCAAATTGATTTCAAAAGCACTCACACTAACAGCAATGTGTGGGATCCAGATTAACACTTGCATTGCTAAATTTTCTACTTTTGTCAATTCTGGCAGGTATAAAATGGTATCTTATGGTACCCAATTTGAATTTCCTTGATTACTAATGAGGCTGAGCATTTTTTAAATGTTTATTGAGTTTCCCATTTTGATAAACGCCTGTTCATATCCCCACCTCCAACTTTTGTTTTATGTGTTGTTTTTAGTATATACTGGATACAAATTATTTGCCCTTTATGTGTTGCAAATATTTTCTCTGTGACTTGCCTCTTTACTTTCTTCTTACTGGTCTTTGGATAAACAGATACTTTTAAACTTAATACAGTCAAAATTTACCAAACTTTTCTTTTAAGGCCACTATTCTCTGAAGCTCACTTAAAAAGTTCTTCCTTATCCCAAAGTCAGAAACAGTCACCTGTTCTTTTTCTTAGACGGGTTCATTTTTATCACCTTTCCCCCATCTTTACACTTTGATTTTTACTCTTTTAGTGATGATCTTTGAAAACTTAATATGCATACTTGACTTAAAGTCTAACTTTCAGCAGTATCTTCAAGCTTCTATTTCCCATACTATTGTCAACTAGTACTTACATTCCACCTTGTTTTAAAAATCTCAAATCCATTACTTCTGTATTGCAGACAATGCTTATTATAGTGCTTTAAATAGTCCTGTTACAAAATTCAAAAGGAATAAAAGGCTATACAGTTTAGTCTCTTTGACGTCTTATCTCTGTGGCACTGTTTCCTCCCAACAGTTCATGTGTATCCTGAAGGTATTTTACTCATAAACAAGCAAATACATGTTGTAGTTTTTCCTACTGTATACAAATAGTAGCAAATCATACACGAGTCTTCAAGATTATTCCTTTTCAGTAATGTCAGCCTTTTTACTGACATGTTTGCCAATTTTCTTTGTGCACTATGCTTCTGGCATCCTGCTCCTCCCCTTCTGGATTCAACTGCCTTCTTTGCTAAAGAACAATCTATTAGATCTCTCAGCAAAAGAGCAGATGCATTTTTCATTCTCTTTTAAATACTAGTTTATCTGCGTATAGAATTCAAGGCTAACAGCAGTTTTTCCTCAGCACCTGGTAGTTATTTTATTGTCTTCTGGCTTCTATTGCTGCCACTGAAAAGTCTGCTGTAATATTAATCCTTTGTTTTTTCTATTACTTTTTTTCTTGTCTTTTGATGCTCTGCAGTTTCGCTATATCTAATAGCAGACTTGCTTTTATTCATCCTCCTAGGTGTTTCTTAAACTGCTGCTGCTTTAAAGATTCATATTCTATGCATTCTGGAATATTTTTCAAGTCTCTTCTCTCCCCTATTCTTTATGTTGTATCTCCTCATTCTATTCTCTATGTCTCCTAGTCCTCTATTTACCGTCTCTTCCTCTGTGCTCTGTGTTCTCCACTGTAACTTCTAGTTCCCCAATTCTGTCTTCAGAAATGCCCAGTCTGTAGTTTAATCTGAGTTTTAATTTTCATTAATTATATATAATTTAGTTCTAAAGACCTTTTCAAAGACTTTGCCTTCTTCACAGCGTGGACTTCTTAATGGTTTTAATGATTTCTTTTATTCCCCCTCTCATCTCAATCATTTTAAACAATACTTTATTACTTTAAGTTTGTGGGGGGTGCTAATTCTCCAAGATTGTGTCTACCAATCTGTGCTCACAATGCACTGTTTTGGATTTTTGATGAGTTCATCTGAGTGAGGCTTGTTTCTGCTACATGAATATGATGCAGATTGGATTATGGGTATGTCTGTCTGTGTGCTTATAGCAGTAATTTTCAAACTAAGATCCCCAGGGGTTAGGGATTTATATACTCTACGTTTGGAGCTTCTTTAAGATTTTGTTAGAACAATGGAATTAGTGGCTAATAAATCTGCAGTTTTAAAATTCCATGCTCTGTGTCTCTGTGACAAGTGGGAAAACTCAAGCCACTAATTCTGGAGTATTCAGGGCAATCATATTAATTATAATAACCAGTTATTGGCAAATACAATGCTTAGTAGCACAGATAGAAAATCATTTCTTAGTCTCAACAACCTTATAAGTGTTAGAAAATTTTAAAAGGTTACATGATTTTTTCAAGATCACATGGATGGTGAGGGGTAGAATAAAAATTAAAATCCAGATACATCTGACCCTAGAGCCCAATCACTTAATTACTATTTATTCACTCAACCAAAGATTTACCGAGGAACACTATGTGCCAGATATGCCAGGTGTTAAGTCTGCTGGTATACAAAGCAGATGTGAAACCTTTCAAACTATCTGTGAAGAATCAGTTTCTTTTTTCTTTTTTAAGTTTCCAATCCAATGCAGGCAGAATTTCAATTAAAAACAATAAGAAAAAAAAATTACATCAATGTTTTGCTATAAAAGTTTAAAAAAGTTTACCCTTTTTGTATTCATTTCTCCATGGGCTGGTAACATCAGTTTGCAGATCAATCCCATCTGCAGATCACACCTTTGCATGGCACTGCTTTACAGTATATTGGCAGACTGCTTTTGGCAGCTCTGTATGTATTTGTGTTATGGAAATGACAGCTGCGGGTAGGTGACAAAGAGGAGGTAACACTTTTAATAATAATGGCTTTATGTGAAGAGCAAGAACTTTCTAAGGAGGGTGTAATTAAGTATTTTAGGTCATAGCCGGCCTATACTAGTCAGCACAAAAGGGTAGGAGGTGTGGAGACTCAGGAGATAGGGAAAGGCTATATTGCAATTTAATTTTACAGAAGTCTGACAGTTCTGGTGAAAATGAGTACCACCACGACTTGCTTCCTTTGTCATTCTGGTCCTGTAATAGGACAGGACAGCAGGTAAAGGCACACAGTCAGGAGTACTGATTGTAAGAGCTCTGGGAAATCTGCATGTTTTCTTGCCTCATAACCTGCAAACAACTGGATCACAATAAACACCTGAAACTGGCATGCATACTTGAAATAGCAAGCAAATACTTCCATATTACCCCAGATGAAGCAGGAACATAAAGCTGCTGAAATATATTTCAAAGCCAAAAGACTTAAGAATTATTTGCACCATCATTCTCTTATTATGGAAAGCAGGGAATTGATCACATACAAGGAAACTTAACATACTGAAGTCTAATATACATACGACTAATATACTTTTTAAAATAGCAATAAATACCACTAACTGAGGTTTGGAAACTTATTAAGAATGTTTTCATATAACACAGAAATAAAAATATATTCCTCTTTATAAGGTAAGAAGATTAATTTCCCAGGTATGGGCTTTAAGGTTTACCAAAGTTGTGTTGGATGGACTAAATGTTGAAAACGTCTTACAGCTACTTTCATTTTACTGAGCAAGTATGGCTACAATATTCAATATTTCAAACTTCAAACTGCATTCTTTATCACTATTAGACTCAGAACTACATTGTTTTCCTGCAATTGTGGTTTATTGTAATATCTTAATCCATTTTCTCAAAGACCATTCAACACATTTATACTATTCCAGTAATTACCATGCTACCCAGAAAAACAAGTGAACAGTTTATTAAGAATTAAATGAGGGTATGGAATGTGATACAGTCTAAGTAAGACACTGAAGATGGGTATAATAGTACTACTTGCACAAAAAGTTAAATTTCACTTCAAAAAAAAAATCACAAGACAAAAGAAAAAGCAATTCCATCATTATAAAATAAGCTATTTCATGCAAAGTACTAATCCTCCCCACCCCCAAAACCCCAACTTCCCAACAAACAAAAAGCTATCTGAAAACACTGCCATGCTAACATATTAACCACAGTATATTCATTCATGGAAAAACACACTCATCAAGCAATGGATTAGATGAAATAACACAGTTTGCAATATTGTAAACTCATAGACCACAATGATTTTACATGAAAAGCAATTCCAGATTCACTCATAGGGTGAGTAATATGGGCTAAATGTTGAGAGATAATGTAAATATAAACCCCATTAATTCTCTCATTATCTTCTAATTATAAAACCTGGAAACTTAGATAATCTGAAAAATTTATATAAAATTTGGCATACTCCATTTGTGTTCCAAGAAATGACTTTAGGATCATATTCATAATTACTAGAGAGCTGTATAAAAAGCACTTCAACGTCAGGATTTGACCTCTTAAATAACGACCATAATTTACATCATAGAAACAACTCCAGAAATGCATTTACTCTGATTAACTCTTATTCAGGACAAGAAACATGATTTTCTAGCACTTTATGTATAAGTTACTGCAAAGGGCCAGTTAATTTACAGACTGAATAAAATGCAAAATAAAGGTGAACTGGTACAGAGAGTGATGGGGAATGTCCTCGTTAAGTGAGTAAAGATCTTCCCTCGACTTTGGAGGGAGCTACAGTCAACAAATAAAATAGACTGCCAAGCCGTAATGCACGTACGTCTCTGTAATAAGATGCTTAAGCATGCTTCCTGGAAAAGAGGTTTATATTAGAAAATAGGAATGGCATTTTATGGGACAGCATTTCCTTCTATAGCTGCCAAACTGAACACAGGCCTAGTCACCATATGGTGCACAAACTGAGAGCATATTTCCAATTGGGCATAACGTCATGGAGAGGCAACCCAGGAGCAAGTAGCACCTGTTTCACTGTACTTGCCCATTCAGGAGGCCTGGAGGGGACTGAGACAACTACAGTTTATAGTTCTGGGTTGAGTTTACCCATGATGTATAGTTTGGCTATAAACATAGCAATAAAACCAAGTAAAAAAGAATGGAAAAAAAAATACTTAGGATAAAAAACTACCCAGTCTTTTATCTACCCAAAAAAATAGTTGGCTATTTTTTTTCCCTTTAGATTTAAGGTAATTAGAATACATTGGGAAATGATTTAGGATTACCCCCACCTTGGAAATGTAACATCTTACTTAAGTTCCATGAAAAGAACACAGTAATTGTTCAATAGCAAGATTTAGTTTCTCTAAAAAACAGGAGCACTTTGCTCTACTTTTCACAGAATGACTTTAGAAAATTTTCCAACATGAAAGCCAGAAATTGAGGCCAGTAAAGAAGCTTCTTTAGTAATCAGGACCTATCATAGTTAGAGCTCTTTGGAATGTGTCTTATACATACAAAAGTGTCACAAATTAAATCTTCAGCATATTTGTAAGTTCTATGAGAAAGATTTCTAATGACAGATAAAAGCTCTCATCAGCAAATTAAATCTGATAAATCAATCTTTCCCAACTAACAACTCAACATAGCGTCTGGAATCAAATGTAAAGATCACTCAATCATGATGATGCAAGATGAAGTACAGATGAACAATACATATGAAAAAATTTTGTAAACCGCTGCAGTTCTAAAACAGATTTATATTACAAAGCAATGTAAATAAATATTGGGCTAGTACAAAAGCTCTTATTTACAGTTTTACAAATGAAATTGTATTCAGTGTAAATGCTGTGTTTTAAAGAACACAGTACTGTATTAGTAAAATGAGCTGTTGAGGGCATTACAGTTTCTGTTAGAATCAATGAATAATGTATAAAAGGTTCAAGTTAACTCTGTTTATAATTTAGTACAGACAAACCCAGTTTAACCTGGAATGGCATCTGTTAAAGTGCTGAAAAACAGGAAATATTTAGAAAACACTGTACATTATTAAAGCTTTATCAAGTCAGAATGTTAAACTTCTTTCACATTTTTATCCTTTTGCTATAGGCTTGTAGGGCAAGATGATTTTTTTTTTTCAGCAAAGGAGTAAAACTTAGAGGCCACTGCTGCTTTGATGATTTTAGGTTCAGTGGAATTAGTTTCTTAAAACAACTATTTATCCATCAACCATACCTTCAGGTCTCATAATCTGGTAAGTAATTAAATACTCAGGATAAGCCTGGAAGAGAAAGAAATTCAAATAATGGTACACAAATTTTCTTGAAAGATAAATAGACTTACTGTAAGTATTCCTAACGTTAGGGAGGAGGCTCTAAATTAGTGTTGTAGATCAGAATCATCTAGGGACATTTTCTCAAAACATCTTTACCCTGACTACAATCCTTTTGATTTTCAATCAGCAAGTCTAGGATCAATACTAAGTTCATGTCTGATTTTAGTAACTGAGGTGATTCCAATACCTACCCCCAGTTCAGAACACTGCTCTAGAACTACTTTTGGCTGGATCTATGCCACTGAGAGCAAAACACAATTATATACTTCTTTGCTACAGACAGGCTAACTGTTAAATACAAGATTTCAATAATTTATAAGAGCTAAAATAATCCGGTACAATTGGCAAAATTTGAATAAAGTCTGTAGGTCAGATATAATTACCTCAATGGCATTTTCCTGATTTTGATAAATATAAGGGAATATTCTTGTTTTTAGGAAATTTACATGGAAGCAGTTAACGGTAAAGGGACATGTCCTGCAACTTACTCTCAAACAGTTCACAAAAAAATATGTATACATACACAGGGAAGGAAGAATGATAAAGGAGAAAAAAAGAGAATGATAAAATGTTAACATTTAGGAAATCTAGGTAAAGGTTATAAGGGGATTCTCTTTACTATTTTTGTAACTTTTCAAGTCTGAAATTATTTCCAAATAAAATTTTTAAAAATCCAGTTCTTAAGGCAATAATATGTCTTGTCAATTCAAGGGATTAGTAAAAAGTTAAAGTATGTCTCTCGAGCATTTTTGAAGATGAACAAATAGAACTGTATTACCTGTTCTCCTCTGTAAATAACATATTCAGCTAATGCTAGGCCATTTACACTGGGCCTACCAGTGACTGAGTGATGACCTGGAGGAGAATGTGCCATTTTCATTGCACTGAACTGCAGGAAAGACTTTCCCAAGGTTACCCGGCAAAAGAGCAGTTGCCTATAACATGAAAAGGAAAATATCACCCTGAAGGCAAATTTGACACATAAATATGACAATCTGTGGACATGGCATAAGTTTTAAAAATTTATTTATACATAAATATTTATGATTGTTTTTATCATTTCACCCCTAAAAGAACTTTTTAAGAATCTCTTCTACTACTCTTATTAATGAAATAATTTGTCACTTTAGTCCTTATTTTAACTACCTGAAAAATGTAATAACCCTATAGAGATGCAGACTCTACCACCTTGTTTATATCTCAGCAAACACACAAGTCACTGGCCAAGTGGGAAGATGGCTTAGGGGCCTTCCATCAAGTGGCTTGCAAGTTGGACACATATCTAATTAAGTCCAGTTGATTTTACCTTCAAAATACATTTGAGGCCGGGCGCGGTGGCTCAAGCCTGTAATCCCAGCACTTTGGGAGGCTGAGGCGGGTGGATCACAAGGTCAAGAGATCGAGACCATCCTGGTCAACATGGTGATACCCCATCTCTACTAAAAATACAAAAAATTAGCTGGGCATGGTGGCACGTGCCTGTAATCCCAGCTACTCAGGAGGCTGAGGCAGGAGAATTGCCTGAACTCAGGAGGCGGAGGTTGCAGTGAGCCAAGATCGCGCCATTGCACTCCAGCCTGGGTAACAAGAGCGAAACTCTGTCTCAAGAAAAACAAAACAAAACAAAAAAAACATTTGAAATCCATTTACTTTTCTTAATTCTACTGTCACCATTAAGTCAAATCACTGAAATTTTCCCCTGGACTATCATACAATGGCTTCTAAAACAGTCTTCTGTTTCTACTCTAATTCCTGTCCATATCTTTCCCATCCAAGTAATTAAAACAAATAAAAATCAGATCAAGTCACTTTTCTGCTTAAAACCTTTTAGAGGCTGCTGACTGTACTTCGGAGAAAATCCAAATTCCCCACAGTGGCTCCAGTTTCTCTAATCTC
Organism: Aotus nancymaae; assembly: GCF_030222135.1. Classification (NCBI taxonomy): domain Eukaryota; kingdom Metazoa; phylum Chordata; class Mammalia; order Primates; family Aotidae; genus Aotus; species Aotus nancymaae. The sequence goes on from NW_026988421.1 coordinate 38,587,729, forward strand.
ATTTTATGTTCATTATGTCCCATGCACATTAGTTTTTTTCTTTTCTTCACAAAGGCCAAACTTCCTTTACTAATGGTCCCCATCCATGTAATTTTCACCACCACTGGAATGGTATCTATTTTACCACTCTTCCACTCGCTGACACCCACTCAATTTTCAGACTTCAGCTGAAATGTTACTTCCTTAGATAGGTCTCTCCTTACGACCAGTTTCAGTAGATTACCCTCCCATTTCTCTCAGGCATGTGATTGGCCTTTCTTAGTTTCAAACAACCTTTTAGTATTGCGTCAGTTTCTTTTTAGAAAATAACAGGAGATTTTGGTAGACTAGTTGATGGTTCTATCTTCCAAAGAAGAGGGAGGTATTAAAATGTTGCTCATTACTAATAATCAGAACTATTTAGCCTTCAGACTATATATGACAAGTAAAAACAGCAGTGTTCAATGTACAAAATCTCAGAAAATTACATGCCTCCTAACCAGTCTAATTTATGATCTAAAATAGAAGTGGGTGGGAAGTCATACATAGGAGGGCCTACTGCATACCACCTATGCAAGTCTAAATTTAGAGGGATAACAGTAAAAACAAAACAAACACAAAGAAAGAACTTGTTTCCCTCCACGACTGCAATTCTTTGGCTCTGGAGCCCTTTGAAATCAGCTGGGAAGCTTTTAAAAATTCTAATATCCAGATCAGGCCTCAGACCAATTAAATGAGACTCTCTGAGGTTGGAACACAGGCATTAATAGTTTTTAATATTCGCTAGGTGATTCCAATGTGCTGCCAAGGTGCAAAGTATTGCTCTAGGGTTTTTTTCTAGATCAGTGGTCAGAAATACAGCGTCACGTCTGGGAACTTGGTAGATACTCAAATTCTAAAGCCCCACCCCAGATCTACTAAATCAGCAACTGAGGAGGTGGCGAAAAGAATCTGTTTAAATAAGCCCTCTAGGTGATTCTGATGCTTGATAAACTATGCTCTATATGTTCAATAAGCAGTGCCCTAACTGTGGAATAAATCTCAGGAATTAATCTTATTGGATTTTTCAAATGGCATAACTTTTTGCCTATAAGGATTTTATAAGTTAGGGCCAAGTTACTGAAATGATTTTTAACAAGTGATTTAGAACAGGTAATTAAAAGTGGGAAAAAAAGTACAAAGTAGTTATTTGATTATTATTTGCTTTCAAAAAGGATAGATGCTTTAATTGTAACTTCTAACAGTAAATTGAGGATTAGGACTCAGGCACTGCCATAAAAGACTCGACAAATAATGCCATTTTAGCATTTGAATACTAGATTTTTGAAGAGTCCACAGAGTCCTATAATATTCAAGGACTACAATAAAGCCTCTTTCATACCTAATGTTACTTTCTACTCAGTATGCTTCAAGGCAGCAGGTATTCTAATGATTAAATTAGTTAAATAGGTCAAGTGCTTAAATTATAATTGGCCTATACAGATCACTTAATAAATATTAGCAATTATAATCAGTGAGAGGGCCAAAAGCAACCTAAAACATGCCTAGCTTGCATTCTTAAGGCTGTCCAACATAATGCTTTGCTCTAAAAAATGTAACTAGTTCTTATCTGATTATTATAAAAATAATGAGAACAAGTGATGTCTTACCTGTGGCAAATGTAACAAGATCTGTCTTTGTGAACTGGACACCCAGTACCTCCTCCAATTCCATATACATATTGATTGCTTTTGGAAGAGTTTTCAGCAAAATAGATGCCAGCTCCAAACATGCCACCTATGTATGCATGCCTTTCATCAAAGCCTTTGTGGATAATTGCATTCACAAAAGGAGACCCTGAAATACATATAGATGGATGACAACAATTTAAAATTTATCTTAAAAGCAAAAAACGAGTTTCTTAGAAACAGAATTCTTAAATATACAACCCCACCACAATAAAGCCAGAACAAAAAAGGGTAACCAGATAACTGTCAGCCAGCTTACTATTTTAGAATAAAGAACTGCTGGAGGAAGATCCAAGATGGCCGGTTAGGAGCAGTTCAGGATTGCAGCTCCCAGTGAAAGTGCAGAGGGTGAGTGGATGCTGCATTTCCAGACGGATTTTTATTGCCCACAGACCAGGAGAATTCCAGGCGGAGGAGCCCCGCGGGTCGCCAGCGCGGCTGTTTTGCTGGCGCCCTGGTGCGGCGGTTCTCCGTACAAAACACACTGGTCTGGGTCTGGCGAGTGGAGGTCCGGGAACACAGTTGCCCATTCATCTGATTAAAAAAGGGGACTGAAACAGGGAGCCAGGCCATGAGATTCCCGGGCAAAAAAGTGCCACGAATCTCAGAGCTGCTGTTTCAGCCAGCGCAGTGGGTCGCCGCACAGGAAATCATACAGATCCTGGCGCCTTTTCAACAGGCAACCAGAACACCTGGGAGAGAGCCGACCGTTCAACTAAAAAACAAAAGGCTCTGAAGGCAGGGAGCCAGGTGATCAGGCCCGGCTGGTCCCATCCCCACAAAAACAAAAACAAAAACAAAAAACCAGCAATTGGAAACGGTCTGGATTGAGAGTTTCACAGCAAGCACAGCTGAACCCAGGATGGTCCAGCTCTGTGGGGGAGGGGCGTCTGCCATTACCGAGGCACTCCACCACTACGGAGGCAGACCACCATTGCTGAGGCAGCCTGCCGTTGCTGAGGCAACCCACCATTACAGAGAGAGTCCGTCATTACAGAGGCGGGCCACCATTCCCGAGGCAGTTCTAACTACACCCATATAAACAGGACTGCAGGGAAGTTCACAGGGCAGCTGGGTGAAGCCCACAGCAGCTCAGCAAAGCCTCTGCAGGCAGACAGTGACTAGGCTGCCTCCTTGCCGGGCAGGGCAGCCCTGAAAAAAGGCAGCAACACAGCAGAAACTCATAAATAAAGCCCTAACTCCCCGGGACAGAACACCTGGGGAAAAAAAAGGGGTTTATAAGTTCTGCTGCAGCAGACTTAAACGTACCTGCCCAGCAGCTCTGAATGAACAACAGAGCTCACAGCTCAGCACTTGAGCTCCTATAAAGGACAGACTGTCTCCTCAAGCAGCTCCCTGACCCCCGTATATCCAAAGAATCACCTCATAAAGGAGAGCTCAGACTGACATTTGGCAGGTATCCTTCTGGGACAAAGCAGAAGAAACTGGTAGCAACCTTTACTGTTTTGCAGCTGCTGCAGGTGATCCCCAGGCAAGCAGGGCCTGGAGTGGACCTCAGCAGTCCTACAGCAGAGGGGCCAGACTGTTAGAAGGAAAACTAAGAAACAGAAATAACTTCATCATCAACAAACATGACGTCCACTCAGAGACTCAATCAGAAAGTCAGCAACTACAAAGACGACAGGTGGATAAATCCACAAAGATGGGAAGAAACCAGCGCAAAAAGGATGAAAACACCCAAAACCAGAACACCTCTCCTCCTACAAGGGATCACAACTCCTCACCAGCTAGGGAACAAGACTGGATGGAGAATGAGTGTGATGAAATGACAGAATCAGGCTTCAGAAGGTGGGTAATAAGAAACTTCTGTGAGCTAAAAGAACATGTTCTAACCCAATGCAAAGAAACTAAGAACCTTGAAAAAAGATTTGATGAAATGCTAACAAGAATGGACAACTTAAAGAGGAATATAAGTGAATTGATGGAACTGAAAAATACAACACGAGAACTTTGTGAAGCATGCACAAGTTTCAACAGCCAAATTGACCAAGCAGAAGAAAGGATATCAGAGGTCGAAGATCAACTCAGTGAAATAAAACGAGAAGGTAAGATTAGAGAAAACATGGTAAAAAGGAATGAACAAAGTCAACAAGAAATATGGGACTACGTGAAAAGACCTAATCTACATTTGATAGGTGTACCTGAATGTGACGAAGAGAATGAATCCAAGCTAGAAAATACTCTTCAGGATATTATCCAGGAAAACTTCCCCAACCTAGCAAGGCAGGCCAATATTCAAGTCCAGGAAATACAGAGAACACCACAAAGATATTCCTCAAGAAGAGCAACCCCAAGGCACATAATCGTGAGATTCACCAGGGTTGAAATGAAGGAGAAAATGCTAAGGGCAGCCAGAAAGAAAGGTCAGGTTACCCACAAAGGGAAGCCCATCAGACTCACAGCAGATCTCTCAGAAGAAACCCTACAAGCCAGAAGAGAGTGGGGGCCAATATTCAACATCCTTAAAGAAAAGAACTTTCAACCCAGAATTTCATATCCAGCCAAACTAAGCTTCATAAGTGAAGAAAAAATAAAATCCTTTGAGAATAAGCAAGTACTCAGAGATTTCATCACCACCAGGCCTGCTTTACAAAAGCTCCTGAAAGAGGCACTACACATAGAAAAGAACAACCAGTACCAGCCACTCCAGAAACACACGAAATGGTAAACAGCATCAACACAATGAAGAATCTGCATCAACTAATGGGCAAAACAACCAGCTAGCATCAAAATGGCAGTATCAAATTCACACTTAACAATATTAACCCTAAACGCAAATGGACTAAATGCCCCAATCAAAAGACACAGACTGGCAAACTGGATAAAAAGCCAAAACCCATCGGTGTGCTGTATCCAGGAAACCCATCTCACATGCAAGGATACACAAAGGTTCAAATAAAGGGATGGAGAAAATTTACCAAGCAAATGGAGAGCAAAAAAAAGCAGGAGTTGCAATTCTCATCTCTGATAAAATAGACTTTAAAGCAACAAAGATCAAAAGAGACAAAGAAGGACATTATATAATGGTAAAAGGATCAATGCAACAAGAAGAGCTAATGATCCTAAATATATATGCACCTAATACAGGAAAACCCAGATACATAAGGCAAGTTCTTAATGACTTACAAAGAGACGTAGACTCCCACACAATAATAGTGGGAGACTTTAACAGCCCATTGTCAATATTAGACAGATCAACGAGACAGAAAATTAACAAAGATATCCAGGACTTGAACTCAGACCTGGACCAAGCAAACCTAATAGACATTTACAGAACTCTCCACCCCAAATCCACAGAATATACATTCTTCTCAGCACCACATCACACCTACTCTAAAATTGACCACATAATTGGAAGTAAATCACTCCTCAGCAAATGCAAAAGAACGGAAATCATAACAAACAGTCTCTCAGACCACAGTGCAATCAAGTTAGAACTCAGAATTCAGAAACCAACCCAGAACCGCACAGCTTCATGGAAACTGAACAACTTTCTCTTGAATGTTGACTGGATAAACAATGAAATGAAGGCAGAAATAAAGATGTTCTTCGAAACCAATGAGAACGAAGACATCACATACCAGAATCTCTGGGACACATTTAAAGCAGTCTCTAGAGGAAAATATATAGCAATAGGTGCCCACATGAGAAGCAAGGAGAAATCTAAAATTGACACCCTATCATCAAAATTGAATGAGCTAGAGGAGCAAGATCAAATAAACTCAAAACCTAGCAGAAGACAAGAAACAACTAAGATCAGAGCAGAACTGAAGGAGACAGAGACACAAAAAACCCTTCAAAAAATCAATAAATCCAGGAGCTGGTTTTTTGAAAAAATCAACAAAATAGACCACTAGCCAGATTAATAAAAAAGAAAAGAGAGAATAACCAAATAGATGCAATAAAAAACGGTAAAGGGGATATCTCCACAGATTCCACAGAAATTCAAACCATCATCAGAGACTATTACAAACAACTCTATGCACATAAACTAGAAAACCTGGAAGAAATGGATAAATTCCTGGACACTTGCCTCCTCCCAAGCCTAAACCAGGAAGAAGTCGAAACCCTGAGTAGACCAATAACAAGGTCTGAAGTCGAGGCGGCAATTAAGAGCCTACCACCCAAAAAAAGCCCAGGTCCAGATGGGTTCACAGTCGAATTCTACCAGACATACAAAGAGGAGCTGGTACCATTCCTTCTGAAACTGTTTCAAATAATCCAAAAAGAGGGAATCCTTCCTACATCATTTTATGAGACCAACATCATCCTGATACCAAAACCCAGTAGAGACTCAACAAGAAGACTACAGGCCAATATCCATGATGAACATAGATGCAAAAATCTTCAATAAAATACTGGCAAGTCAATTGCAACAGCACATCCAAAAGCTTATCCACCATGATCAAGTAGGATTCATCTTGGGGATGCAAGGCTGGTTCAACATACACAAGTCTATAAACGTAATTCACCACATAAACAGAACCAAAGACAAAAACCACATGATTATCTCAATTGATGCAGAGAAGGCCTTTGACAAAATTCAACAGCCCTTTATGATAAAAACCTCAATAAACTAGGTATTGACAGAATGTATCTCAAAATAATAAAAGCTATTTACGACAAACCAACAGCCAATATCATACTGAATGGGCAAAAACTGGAAGCATTCTCTTTGAAATCTGGCACTAGACAAGGATGCCCTCTCTCACCACTCCTGTTCAATACAGTACTGGAAGTTTTAGCCAGATCAATCAGGCAAGAAAAAGAAATAAAGGGTATTCAAATAGGAAAGGAGGAAGTCAAATTGTCTCAATTTGCAGACGACATGATTGTATATCGTCTCAGCCCAAAATCTCCTGAAACTGATAAGCAACTTCAGTAAAGTCTCAGGATATAAAATCAATGTGCAAAAATCACAAGCATTCCTATACACCAATAATAGACTTAAAGAGAGCCAAATCAAGAATGAACTGCCATTCACAATTGCTACAAAGAGAATAAAATACCTAGGAATACAACAAGGAACGTAAAGGACCTCTTCAAGGAGAACTACAAACCACTGCTCAATGAAATAAGAGAGGACACAAACAGATGGAGAAACATTCCATATTCATGGTTAGGAAGAATCAATATCGTGAAAATGGCCATACTGCCCAAAGTAATTTACAGATTCAACACTATCCCCATCAAGCTACCAATGACCTTCTTCACAGAACTGGAAAAAACCACCTTAAACTTCATATGGAACCAAAAGAGAGCCCGCATAGCCAAGTCAATTCTAAGCAAAAAGAACAAAGCGGGAGGCATCACACTACTGGACATCAAACTATACTACAAGGCTACAGTAATCAAATCAGCATAGTACTGGTACCAAAACAGAGATATAGACCAATGGAACAGAACGGAGGCCTCGGAGGCAACACAACATATCTACAACCATCCGATCTTTGACAAACCTGATAAAAACAAGCAATGGGGAAAGGATTCCCTGTTTAATAAGTGGTGTTGGGAAAACTGGCTAGCCATATGCAGAAAGCAGAAACTGGACCCCTTCCTGACACCTTACACTAAAATTGACTCCAGATGGATTAAAGACTTAAACATAAGACCTAATACCATAAAAACCACAGAAGAAAATCTAGGCAAAACCATTCAGGACATAGGTGTAGGCAAGGACTTCATGACCAAAACACCAAAAGCATTGGCAACAAAAGCCAAAATAGACAAATGGGACCTAATCAAACTCCACAGCTTCTGCACAGCAAAAGAAACAGTCATTAGAGTGAACTGGCAACCAACAGAATGGGAAAAAATTTTTGCAGCTTACCCATCTGACAAAGGGCTGATATCCAGAATTTACAAAGAACTAAAACAGATTTACAAGAAAAAAACAAACAAGCCCATGCAAAAGTGGGCAAAGGATATGAACAGATACTTTACAAAAGAAGACATACATGAGGCCAACAAACATATGAAAAAATGTTCATCATCACTGGTCATTAGAGAAATGCAAATCAAAACTACATTGAGATACCATCTCACGCCAGTTAGAATGGCGATCACTAAAAAATCTGGAGACAACAGATGCTGGAGAGGATGTGGAGAAATAGGAACACTTTTACACTGTTGGTGGGAGTGTAAATTAGTTCAACCATTGTGGAAGACAGTGTGGCGATTCCTCAAGGACCTAGATATAGAAATTCCATTTGACCCAGCAATTCCATTACTGGGTATATATCCAAAGGATTATAAATCGTTCTACTATAAGGACACATGCATACGAATGTTCATTGCAGCACAGTTTACAATAGCAAAGACCTGGAACCAACCCAAATGCCCATCGATGATAGACTGGACAGGGAAAATGTGGCACATATACACCATGGAATATTATGCAGCCATCAAAAACGATGAGTTTGCATCCTTTGTAGGGACATGGATGAACCTGGAAACCATCATTCTCAGCAAACTGACACAAGAACACAAAATCAAACACCGCATGTTCTCACTCATAGGCGGGTGTTGAACAATGAGAACACATGGACACAGGGAGGGGAGCACTACACACTGGGGTCTGTTGTGGGGAAATAGGGGAGGGACAGCAGGGGGTGGGGAGTTGGGGAGAGATAGCATGGGGAGAAATGCCAGATATAGGTGAAGGGGAGGAAGGCAGCAAATCACACTGCCATGTATGCACCTATGCAACAATCTTGCATGTTCTTCACTTGTACCCCAAAACCTAAAATGCAATTAAAAAAAAAAAAAAAGAACTGCTAACATCAATTAATGTTTCTAATAGGATGCTGGTTCATGTGCTAAAATAAGGACACAGATTGAATTAGAAAAACAGATTACTTGAAATATCAATGCAAGAGTTAGCAAATGTCAGACTGAAAATCCATACAAATCTGAAACCAAGAGTCTCATAATTCACTTTAAATAGCAAAGCTAAATGCGATTAGGTCTTACGATAATGCCTATGCCTGTGTGCTTTTTTTTTAAGCTATCAAGTGGCCCAGGTAGTTCACATTCTTTTTTTTTTTTTGAGATGGAGTCTTGCTCTGTGGCCTAGGCTGGAGTGCAGCAGCACAATCTCAGCTCACTGCACCCTCTGCCTCCCGGGTTCAAGCAATTCTCTTGTCTTAGCCTCCTGAGTAGCTGAGACTACAGGTGCACACTACCACACCCGGCTAATTTTTGTATTTTTAGTAGAGATGGGGTTTCACCATATGGGTCAGGCTGGTCTTGAACTCCTGACTGCAGGTGATCCACCCAACTCAGCCTCCCAAAGTGCTGGGATTACAGGTTTGAGCCACTGCACCTGGCCCAACTTTCACATTCTTATTCTCTTTCTTATACCTCTTCTCTGTCTTTTATCCTTCCACTTCAGCCTTTCATTAACTGCAATACAAGATTCTATCTGCAAATGTGGTACTTTCTCTCACTCCTTGCACATTGACTTCTTTTTCCTCTTTCCTTGGGAGTGGAGTAGAGTGGGAGATGGTAAAAGTAAAAACCCACAGCTATCATTTATCAAGATCACATTCCCTGTCCACAGAGAGATAGGAAAATACACTGAATTCTACTTTACAGAAATACAGATGAATAGAATCACTTTTTGAGTTAACTTGAGAAAACCGAAATTATTTATATTACAAATTAGAAAAACCACATTATAACCATCGAGTTAATAGACAAATATTATGTTCTGGGTCAAGAGATTATCCTGATGATTATTTAGGGTTTTGGAATAAGGAGGGCTATTTAGATACTGCACATGAATCCATTCTGTTACTGCCATTCTCTGAGGGTACTATGAAGTTTCTTGTGTTTTAGAGAACTTTACAGGTCTCTAACATTTTTCTGCAATCACGAACAAGTGAAGAAACAGACTAGAACTACTATGGATAATGTACCTGAAGGCCTGATAAATACTACATTAATATATTTAATTTTGCTAAAATTTGAAAGACTAATCAACATCTGTCAGCTTATAATACAAAAAACCAGAAAATTCCAAGAAGAATAAGTAATTGTGCTTTCAATTCAATTCTATAGTTAACAGAAACCTCTATAGGTTCAATAACAATGGCTCTTTTCACATTGTGTGGGTTTGATACTTAGAATAAAAATCAGAATAGGATGTATACCTTCTTTTGAGGTGATTCCAGGTCTTATTTTATTTTTAATTCAATCAATTAGTTAAAATACAAAATTTCTTAGAGTGACCATAAGCAAAATTTACTATTTAAAGAAAAAAGGAAAAGATAGTCAACACTCCCATTTCTCTCTATTTTTTACTGTGGTAATCTTATTTAAAAACAATCCAATATAAAATATACAAATTCGAAAGAAGTTGAAAATATGAATATAAATATAAAATTTACAGAAATACGAGGTTTATTTTAAAAGAATGACATAAAGAATATACAGGCTTATTATTATTTCACATCCAAACCAAAAAAACTATTCTAATGTGAAGGACAGTGGTAGAGTTGGCGGGGAGGAATCTTACCATGAAATAGCATTCGTTCATTGGCATGGTTGTGGTTTTCTTCAGAAACTTCTTTTCTCCTGTGAGTATATCTTTCCCATAGTTTCTTGTTACAAACCTTCTGAATCTACAAAAAATAAGCCAGCAAAATCAAATCTTTAGGTCTTTATAATTACTTACTGACTTCTTCATCTAAACCAAAGATAGGTCATACATTTAGCTAGAAGGGAGGCAAAACTTTTCTCTGAAATATAAAATGTGTTAATAAACTAAAAATACCTTGTCTCAGCCATAAAGTTGGAAGTATAGCTACATTATGGAGATTAAAAAATTCAAAGAAAAAAATGCTATATGTAAAGGTCAAGAATACTGTTAACTTATTAAAATACTTCCATTCTCATTAACTTAAAACTATTACAAAAACACCTCCAAATCAGACACGCCAAGTTTTTTTCTGTACAAAGTACTAGAAACTGTATCCTTTTCTCCCAATGTATCTGTCTCAGAGTACCATATTAATCTGTTTTAAATTAAGAATATTTAAAATAGTGTCCTCTCCCCACCCACAACACACATACACGATTACTCCCTCGACCCTCTAATTCTGAAAATTTTTGTCTGGAGAAGATTTTAAGGTAGATGCTTGTCTCATTATGAATATTTCTAGGAACAAAATTCACAATCCTAGTGTTGTTTCTTAGCTGTGTTTAAAGGTGCTACATCCCCCTGCTGGTCCCTAGAGCACACCTGGGAGCTGATGGTTTTATTCTTGACTCAATGCAAAATATTGCCACAGACGTAGTCAAGGACCGTAACTGTCATAAATAGATCTCATTTATGCATTAAAAAGAAACAAAAAAACCCTGTTTTATCACTGAAAAATTTTTCATTAAACATTACATGAAAATATCTTTATTAGAAGAAGAAAAGTATATCTTTCTCAAATCCAACTACTTTAGAAAATCAAACACATAATCTCTCTCCTGCTCTCACTCTTAACAAAACTTCACACATTTTGTTAATGCTTGTAGACAAAGTGGACTTGACTGAAATGAACCTGTAGTAGGCATGCATTTGTCTGATTAAATATTATACTCATAGTATGTTATGAAACAGTAATACAATACAGTTGATTTTATACTGTTCAGAGTTTAACATCTGTGTATCAGAAAGGCATTTGCCACATTTTAATTCTAACCTTATGTCTCATTTTTACAATTATTAAGAATATACTGCATCAATGTAGTTAATACAAATTCATTATTCATTAAATATGGTGTGAAGTTTTGATTGCTCTAGTTCTAGAAAAACATAATGTTGCAAAAGTTCCTAAGAAGAGTAACTAAAATCAGTAAGACAGAATGGTCATTAAATGACTCAAAACATTTCTAAAAGACTGTTTTTTTTTTTTAAAAGATGAAGAGAGAGTACAATTAAAGTTTATAAAAAGGTGATATTTCTGGGGACTTTGAGAAACCTGGAGTAGTCAATCAGTATAAAAAAACAACCATTCTATGGCTATAAAGATGGTATCTGCCACAGAAAAATGTAGCTTTGTTATAAGAGAGTACTTTAATAGTACTTTATATAAAGTCTTCAACCTATAGTATTTATCATTACCCCAAGATAAAGCATAACCCATAAACCTGAATATGTTCAACAAGAATTTAATTATTATCCATTATTAAAAATAGTAGAGGGATTTGGAGAATATTAACCTTCCGAGGGTTAAATTCTTCCCCAAAACAGTCTCTGATGGTGAGTCAAGGGCTTACTAGGCTAGACAAATTAACACTCTTATGAAAGTTACTTATAGCTTCAGGCTTTGAAAACTATGGTCTCAGAAAACTTTATTTTCACTAATTTATTACCTTGAGAATATTGTATCTATTGAAGATTCCACCTGCATGACCTCCATCTCTGTGCTCTCGAACTGTACTTTGCATCTGATGGAAAAATGGTTTGAAATATATGTGCATTACCATTTGTGTATTTTCTGATTTGGCGAACATGGTTCTTGACTTATCTGACTCTATTTTTGAGAATACAAAACGGGTTTTAACATTTTTGTTATTCAAAGAATATGAGGGCTGGGGATGGTGGCCCACTTTAGGAGGCTGAGGCAGGCGGACTGCGTGAGCTCAGCAGTTCAAGACCAGCCTGGGCAACATGGCAAAACCCTGTCTCTACTGAAAATACAAAACAAAAACAAAAACAACAAAAAAGAAGAATATGAGTTTTATAAATTCATGAGTAATATGTTCTAGAAACAGTTATTAGAAAACAATTATTTATAGGTCAAAATTATATAATGCAAACTAAAGGAAGAAAAAGAAGCCAGAGGATGCAAGGTGAACTAAACATACAAAGCCAGCCTAATGTTGAAGGTATATGAACATACCTCTTCCTCCACAGACTGAAACTCTTTATCATCAGGAGATAGATCTATGAGAATTGTTCCACTACCACAGGTGTTCAAAGTTAAATATGGGTTAAGACCTATGAAACAAAATTTGAAGGTAGAAAAATAAATTGCCAATAAACAATGAACATCAAAACCAAAAATAACCACCTAATTTTTCTGATGCTTACTACCAATTTTAAAAAACATTTTATACTGTGATAATTTAGCTATTTAGAAAGGCTGAAAGTACAGAGTTCCTATGTACGCTTCACCCAGTTTCCCCCTAATGTTACCATTTTACAACCATAGCACATTTGTCAAAATTGATTAACTAAATTGTAGAAGTCATTTTTTTCACCAGTTTTCCCCACTAATGTTCTTTTTTTTTGTTCTGGGATCAAAACTAGTATACCACATTGCATTTAGACTACTAATTTTTGACCCTGACAAGTAATAAGGGATTTTATGGAAATATTTCAGGAAATCTTTCTCTTTATCTCCTATTCTTAATGAGTTTGTAACACATTTTCTTCTTCAGATTACTTCCTTTGCTAACTACACAGGCCTTTCAACATTTATCTTTCTTCTTTGTAACTATGAGGAAGAATTATGACAGAAACTTGCAGAGCCTCAGGCAATTTTAAATCACCCTAGAATGAGAAATCCATAGTTTACCACCTGTTGAATGTATATTCTGTCCCATGATAGATTGTTTACCTCAGCAATGAATTTGTGATGTTTTCCAAATGTCAATGACCAAGATAATCATATATATTTTTGTATCTTTACTCTTACAAAAGCTTTTAAAATTGGATTTTAAACAGAATTTTCTAATTCCTTTGATATATTTGTAGCACAACTTTCTCCTTTAATCTCTACAACAATATCTCTAACACCGCTGTTTTCCCGTGTAGGGGCCAAATCCTTTACTGCTGGGTCACTGCATGAAGTTTGCCTCTGGAGATGAAGAGCACTATTGTGGTTCTAAGCTATAGTCTGAAGAACAGGACTACTACCAACATGCCAATGTTAATAAACACAGTGGCCGAACTGCAGTATTTTTAAGGATTATGAAGAGCATATGGAGAGTATTTTACAGAAAAAAGACAGTGACAAATGCTTGACTAAGGCATCTGCAACATATGTCAGAAGATGTTTATCAATACTGAAAGATCAGTATGGTACTAGTCATCTATTGACTTGATGCACTGAATAACAGGTAAAGCTGTTAAGTCAGCATGACAGATTGTTAGAAGATCATCACAGGCAGCTATCAGTTCCACTTTGTAAATTAGGTAGAAGTATGGAATCCCTGTTGGTTGACTAACATCAGGTTGGGGAAAAAAAAAAAAAGAATCCTGGCTTCGAATGAACATAAGGAAGGTGGTAACTTTATGTAGGAAAGTGATCCTGATATGCTAGATCAGACATGACATTTTATCTCATGACGTTTCTCTTTCATATAGGAATGAATGTTCCTATCCAAGTGTAGCTGGATGTATCAGAGTGACTATAGGATCAGAGGTGGCATGAAAGTACCTCTGCCATTTGGAGGCAATGTATCTATTTCTGTCATTGAGCCTTTCACCTTTTCAGTGCAGTCCTAATTCAGTATTATTCCAGTAGAGTCACAATGATGGTCCACAACTGAGGGTTCTAGTTCCTCATTTTTAGTGCTAATTATATTGTATGCTAATATTCCAGGAAGCCATGGATTTTTCCTCCTCTTTATCTTATAAAAATTTGTCCTCTATACTAGAAAAAGCCAAGACTATATTGCACTTTAAATATCTTGTCCTAGTCCCTATCAGGCAGTGAAATACATCTACCTTTAATTGAGCTTATTCTAGAATACCAGTTGAAAGTATTCCTTAGCTTGAATCACCTACATTTTTAGAAGTGCTCTTATTTCTTTAGAGGTGGACCCCATCCTGGCTGGCATACATTCTTTCCCGAAAATACCTTCATTTTTACTAATGGAGGTTTCTCTTTAACCCCAGCTGTACAGCTATGACATTCAATTATTGGATATTTTTGACCCCAGGATACATCACTCCCTCAGTTTAACAATAAAGTTAAATGTGGTTTTGACACTTAATTCACCTTTTTATACCCATACCTGGTACAGATAAAATGTTAACATCTGTTGAATAAATGCAATTTGCATTTTCCTTACGTGCCAACACTAAGGAGAAATAAAAATATTACTCAACTTTGTTTTGTTCAATTTCCTCAGTTGCAACATTATTGTTTTTCAGTATTTTCCAGTATTTTCATCCCAAGTGCTTAAAATTTTATCTATGCATAGAGATCTATTACAGTATTTTAAGGGTTAGCCTGAATACTTAGTCATTATCTATTATATTACCATAAGAAATGAGATACTTAAGTTTCAGATCTTTAAAATTATAAAATTTTAGAGCTAGAATAATGTCAGAAAATAATCTCAACTAACTTCCTTATTTTCAGGAGCTAAAACAATTCCCAAATTTCTGAATGATCCAGAAATTTTACTTAGTTTCACATCTTAACAGCAGCAGCTCAGTAAGTTTAAGTTAGCAGCAGAGCTAAAACTTAATCCCAGTTTCCTGAATCCTAAATTAGTATTCTTCCTATTAAACAGATTCTGTCATACATATTTTAAAATTATAATTAGTACACTAAGGGTTGCCTTTATGCAAACTGTTAAACTGACAACAGCAATTATTAAAATAAAATACCTTGTTGTCCGGAGATAAGTCTCTCAACTCCTTTAATTAGTTTGTGTCTATGTCCATAAGCATTGATTCCAATCTCCTTCAGCTCCTTGTGCCCCATCTCAACCAATACATCCAAAGTGATCTTACACAAGAGGAGGAAACTATTTAGAACGCTTATGTGGTGAACCGTCATATACTGGTGTTCTCATAATACGTAAGATTCATACATTTACTCCAGATTATTTTAAACATTTCTAAAAATGTTATTTCCATTTAGCATAAGAACCTGAGCAGAACTAAAATGCAAAACAAAAACGCACTTTCAAATTAACCACATTCAGGTATTTTATCTTTTCCATAATACGTTTCTACCATCACTCTATATGCAACCCTATTTACATAATGTTTTTCAATGGTTCCTTCCAAGTCTGGACTACGCCAAGTGGTACTTCTGCATCACTGTTCAAAGTAACCCTTTTACCTTTAATACAGTAATACATTATGGTTTCATGAAATTGAAGCCATTCTTTAAAATCCTGTTTTATTTACACACGTTCCATGAAGCTTTCCATGAAGAGTCCAGCTCACAGTAATCTCTTCCTTCTTCAAATTTCTAAAATCTATGCTAAAGATTGAATTTTCATATGTTCTTATTCTAGTTCCCTAACTACACTGAAAGTTCCTTAGGGTGCAAATCTACAGTAACACTATTTTCTGAAAAACCACAAAAATCAGTAATGTATTCTCTCAGAGTACTTTAAACTGAGACTGCTTAGAAAAGCCCAGATATGGCTGGCATATTCATATACCTTTCCATAGCAGCTAGAAAAGTGTCAGGCTTAAGAGAGAGAACTGAATAGAGGCAGCTCAAGGATAACTTACTTCAATAACTGAATAAGCTAAACTTCCCATTCAAGAAAGCTATTTTACCATTACTACACAAGTCAATTGTGTGGTAATAAACTAAATGAAAGTTCCAAGATTGAGCCAAATTAGATGACTGACTGATGTCATCTCTTAAAAAACATTCTCCCCCAATAGCTTACATGGTTCAGCTCATTTCAAGTTTGTTCCAAATTTTCCTTGAGCTTCCTTAAAACACTAAACACAACAATATGATTCATCTACTCACCTGTTCTCTCTCAAATATATCCATTAGGTGCTCAAGCCCAAGATTCCTTACGAATTGAGTTATGCTAAAATCTACTCCTGGAACTGGGAGATAAAAAAAATCCAAAGCAAATGAATTTCACACCAGAATAATGTATTTCATCACTATAACAATAATGTCTTATTACTATATATGAAGAGAATAAAGATGAGGCAAAATATTTATAGCCACTTAGGATGTAATACTGAACAAGAGAAAGCTATACAATTTCAATATTAGAAAAAACAGTTAATCAATGGGGCAGTCTCAGTACTCCACATTGTTGCATAAGGTGAAATGAATTTTAACAGAAAAGGTTTACATCCAAAGAGTAGGTTAAGGGCTGGGAGTGGTGGCTCATGCCTGTAATCCCAGCACTTTGGGAGACCGAGGTGGGTGGATCACCTGAGGTCAAGAGTTTGAAACTGGCCTGGCCAACATGGTGAAACCCCATCTCTACTACAAATACAAAAATTAGCCGGGCGTGGTGGCGGGTGCCTATAATCCCAGCTACTCGGGAGGCTGAGGCAGAAGAATCACTTGAATCCTTGAGGCAGAGGTTGCAGTGAGCCAAGATCACACCACTGCATGCCAGCCTGCGTGACAAAAGCAAAACTCTGTCTCCAAAAAGAAAAAAACAGAAAAAAAACAAAGCAATATAAGGCTAAACCTTTTCAAGGCTATGTTAACTAATTTGATACTAATAGTTGTATTTAAAGTTAAAAATGACTTTTTAGCATCCCAAATGACAAATACGGGCTACAATACCAGTTAGAAAGTTATTTTTGCAGAATGTCTCACCCTCCTTTTTCTCCAAACTGGAAGCACCCTCTGTTCCACTTGAACTAACTACTGAAGACAGTTCTGAAAAACTCCCAGATAAGTTGTCAAGACTGCTGGCTGCAGAAAGGCTTGATGGGCTAGATGGACCTGAAGACAGAGCATCTGCAGTGGCTCCTGGGCTTCTCACACCATTGAGCACTTGCGGCTTGTAACAAGAAGGCAGAACAGAAGGGGGCATGGCTGCTGTCAGAAGAGCGCTGACATCATCTGCCTAGGGTATGTGTCAGAGACAAAATCTGCCATAAGCAAGTTTTAAAATGCTATTATACTTAATAAAATATATTTAAAAATATGACAAAACCCAGCAATTTGTGCCAGGATTATCACAATGAAGGATTATTCATTTTAAAAAGTGAAGCAAATAGGTTAATACAGGTCAAATATCCCAAGTCTGAATTTTTAAAAATGTTGATGTAAAGCTCAAAGGAAATGTTCATTGTAGCATCTTGGATTTCAGATTTTGGGATCAGGGATGCTCAACAGTAAATATAATGCAAGTATTTCAAAATCTGAAAAAAAAAAAAAAAATCCAAAAGCCGAAACACATCTGGTTCTAAGCATTTCCGATAAGGGATATTCAATCTGTATTCAGCTAAACTGTTATTAAAATATAAGACATAACTGAGAACATCTCTTCCAAAACACATATAATCAAAATATAACTTAAATGTGGCAAAGCATGAGCAAAACCCTAATTATGATATTATGACTGAGAAGCACAATGAATTACAGAAATACCAATTTTGAAAGGTAAGAGTTTTTAATCCTATTGTGGTTATTGTGAAAGAAGTAACTCAACATACATGGAACTTTAGCAAACAGAATCATTTGCATTTCCTGAAAAATATTCAGCAATATATTTGTTCCTCAAAATTGAAAGCTTTTTGGAGAGGAGGTGGGTAGGAAAGATAATCCTTTTAATCAAATCTGCTAGAATGGGGCTGGGTGTGGTGGCTTATACCTGTAATCCCAGCACTTTGGGAGGCTGAGGCGGGTGGATCACTAGAGGTCAGGACCAGCCTGGCCAACATGGTGAAACCCTGCCTCTACTAAAAATACAAAAATTATTAGCCAGGTGTGGTGGCGCATGCCTGTAATCCCAGCTACTTGGGAGGCTGAGGCAGGAGAATCATTTGAACCTGGGAGGTGGAGTTTGGAGTGAGCCAAGATTGTGGCCACTGCACTCCAGCCTGGGTGACAGAGCCAGACTCTGTCTCGAAAAACAAACAAACAAAAAACAAAAAACAAAAAAACCTGCTAGAATGGAAAAAAGCCCCCACATTTACTGGTACATTAATTTGTTTAATTAGTAATATATACTATTCTTTCATAATGTTCAACTAATATTCAGCAAGGAATAAATCAGTACTTGTTTCATAGTCATTTGTTCTGCCTATTCCAGTCATCACCTTTCTCTTCCCCCAGTCTGTGCAGTCCCATGGCACTCAGTTTATATATGACATTTGTTTACAATGATAGTATCATTTATTGAGTGTTTTTTATACACCTGATACCATGCCAAAGACTTTAAGTAAATTACCCCATTTAATTCTCACATTAACCAGATATATTTTACCCCTATTTATAGATGAGGTAACTAAGTTTAGAGGTTAGGCAATTCATAAGATTGTACAATTTAAGTGGTGGAGCTGGAATTCTAGGCCTGGTCTGTCTGACTCTAAAACCTTTGTATGTTCTCCAGAGCATTTTGCTGCACTGTCACTTAATTATATCTGGTTGATGAACATATGGGTGGAATGAATTCCAAATGTTCACTTTTAAGGTAGTTTGGAACTAAAAAGACATTTCCCTGAAGAGATAATGTTGCAAATATGGCTGGGTTGTCAGTGGCTGAGAAAAATCTCCTGAAGCCCCAATGCAGCTGAACTACATCAGTTTCTTACTGTAACTTATAACAATGGAATCTCTCTCAGCAGAAAGCAGTCTGCAGAAATGATTCCCCTTCCTTCCCATCTCAAAAAGAATTCCTTCTTCCTTTCCTTCCACTGTGTCCTCAGTGGTAGTCAATGTACTCAGTGGTAGAGGCAGAGAGAAGCATCTGCTTCAGTGCCCAAAGCAGAGGTGGAAGATTCAGTGGGAGCTCCTAAACCTGCTCCATGCTCTGGAGGAGGGGAAGGAACACAGGACCTCCACAGGAAAGTGGGTAATAGGCTTGTTTCATGAACAGTTAAGGTAGGGTGAGCAATAAACTCTGCGATGAGGCAATGTGGGAGGAAAAGGAATCTCTACTGGCAGCCGGTGCTTTGCAGCTTTGTGGTTGCACCCTGGGGGCAATGTTCCCAGTTGGGGCTGTGTGTAAGACCCATAGTCTCTACCATCTTGTGCTGCACTATAAGTAACAGTATTCTCTGAGAGCCTGGGCCTGTTTAGTTTCCTAACTAACATAAGCAGTTACATCATGTACTTATTTTTCCTATTTTCAAAGTACTCGGTATACAAGTATTGATCATTCTATTCTACAGAAAAATAATTATATTACTCTATAATTCTATTTATATATATACATATATATACACACATATATATATATACTTTTTTTTTTGAGACCAAGTCTTGCTCTTTTCACCCAGGCTGGAGTGCAATGGCACAAACTCAGCTCATTGCAACCTCTGCCTCCCAGGTTCAAGTGATTCTCCTGCCTCAGCCTCCTGAGTAGCTGGGATTATAGGCGTGTGCCACCACACCTAGCTAATTTTTGTATTTTTAGTAGAGATGGAGTTTCACCATGTTGGCCAGGCTGGTCTCGAACTCCTGACCTCAGGTGATCTGCCTGCCTCAGCCTCCCAAAGTGCTGGGATTACAGTTACAGGCATGAGCTACCACATCTGCCTTAATTCTATTATATTTTAATACTAAAGAAGTCTTGCATTAAAATTGGGCTAAAAAACAGATTTTGTCATTCACATTCACTATAAAGACATTTTATAATAACATTTCAAGTGAATTTTAAAAAGTCACAAATTACAACAATCCCATGAGGAAAAACAATAACAACAACAACAAAAGTCAGAAAAGCACTGAGATTTTTTCAAAGAGCCCACCACTTACTGAAACTAAATCTAAAGGTGTTTGTCCTTCCTGATTTTTAAGAGTAGGATCAGCTCCATGGGCTAGCAACAAAGCACAAAGCTGTGTTCGTCCCTTTTGGGCTGCTTCGTGCAAAGGTGTGAAAGCCCATTTGTCCGTGGCATTGACACATGCATTATACTTTATTAGTAGAGCTGCTACATCTACATGCTGTAAAAGAAAATACCCGTTACAGTCTGAAATATTATTTTGTCACACTTTACTTCTTAAGAAAAAGCTAGCTATGTACCTACTTCTACATTTTCAAACTTTGGAAAGGAAAAGAAAAACTCTTTCTTCCCAACATCACAACTTATGGGTAGCTGATTAAAAATTACAGTGGACATTTCAAAAACTTGAGGAACTATCCAGAAAAGAGTTAACAATTCTATATAGCAGGAAATTAAACTAATGACTTCAATAATTTCTAATTTATTCAATGTTGTAACTACTAAACATCAATTTAAAAAGCAGCAATCTTCCTTAATTATTCAAACTATACCATTGAAGATGGTCAATTTTGAATGTAACATTCAGGACTATGATAAGTCAGGAACAATGCATCTGAATCTATACAGATTTCATCAACCCCAGTGGATTTTCTGGGCACCAACAAATAAATACAATCACCAACATCTCACTGAAAATAAGAGACAGGTGGTAAGAAAGATAATAAAACAACACCACACTGCATATCACACAGCAAGCTTACAACAGATTCAGAACTGAAATTTGGAAGTTAAAATTTAACTTCTTTAACTCTCCATGAGAGCTAAACTTCTTTAGCTCTACCATGGCTTTAGCCATCAAATAAGACTTATTTCTATTGTAGTTTTATCCTTTTGCTAAAGGATTTAAAGCAAAAGAATTTTAAAAGATTCAGTTAAAAAAGAGTAAAACTATAAAACCACCATAAAATATTACGCTAACTCATTTACTTTAACTCATTTACTTCTCTGTAAAATGAGTATATCAAACTAAATTCCATTTGAACTGCAATACTGACTTTCACTTTAAAATTCCACAATTTTTTAAAGGTAACACAGAAGAACTTACCCCATAAGATGCTGCATTATGTAAAGGAATAAGTCCTCCTTTGTCTTGGGCATTCACATCAGCTCCATGTTGTAACAAATACTCTGCAACTTCTAAATTGTTATAACCAGCTAATTTAGAAAAGAAATAAAATTATTTTGTTTTTTCTTTTTTAGTCCTATGTCATAATACGTCTACTAGTTACATAAAAAAGTCACACACACATACACACACATATATATATATACACACACATATTTATAAGGCATAGACATTACTGAAAAGATTAAAAAAGAGATTTCGTATAAATCTGAAATACCTCATTGGACTCTATTAACAATTTGCTTTCTAGAAAACATTTCCCCCGGCCTCAAGTTGGAAGCTTATCATGTTATCTATTAGTTTTGTAGATCCCCAGAATTAGATTAACTGATTTGCTTGTATCTTTCCTATTAAAACCTTCCTACCAAAGTCTCTGCCTTCATAGTTGTTACATACAACTTCTTGAACTCAGGTACATAGGTCTCAAGTGCTGCAAGTCAAAGGTCTGCAATCACATACAAGTCAAACCAGAGTGGGTCTCAGAGCCTTCTTCCCCAGAAGGCCACAAGAACATGCTTGTTTGCTAGAGAGAGCTCAGAGGTACACACCTCTGCAAGTCTGGTAGAGGAACTTATGTGTTCTACCCGACATACGTGCTCTACCATGGCTTTAGCCATCAAGTAAGACTTATTTCTATTGTAGTTTTATCCTTTTGCTAAAGGATTTAAAGCAAAAGAATTTTAAAAGATTCAGTTAAAAAAGAGTAAAACTATAAAACCACCATAAAATATTACGCTAATCTAAAAGTCTTTCTAGGTCTCAAGGTATGGTATTTAACACTGCAAAAGTGGACAGAAATATTTTGTGCAAGTTATTTGACTTACAAAGACAACCTGGACACAGATATTAATGTTAAGTGTTCTAGATAAGCTACAAGAAAAATAAAAGCTAACATAAAATATGCACAGCACAATTTCCAATTAGAGGTCAAGTCATATTTTGTCTTGCAGGGACTAGAAACTTCTGATAGCCAGTGGAAGTAAAGCTTTTTCTCACCATGTTAGCATTTGCGGCTTATCACTTCCAGAATACTTGAAAGACATATAGAGTAATTGGATGCCTTGGACAGTGAGGTTTCAACTTACATGGAGTGAGAATTTAAAGGTAAAAAATCATATATAACACCAAATTATAATACAAGACTGAAATGAACAGAACAGATTTCCATCTCCCATATTACACAAAGTGGCAGAAATATTTGCATGATTTTTTCTTTCTTTTTAAACCATGTATATTTAGATAAACTTGTACGAGTCCACTAGGCCTATGATGGAACTTCACTGAGGTATTAGCTGTAGCTCAGTGATTTTAATGGTTTATTCCCTAATATCTGTAATGCAGCTGAAAAAGCTGTACTGAAACCATAATATATTGTATATCTGCACTAAAAACAAAGGTACACTGTGCTAGTTTTATGAGTGAAAACTTAGAACAAATGTTTTAAATGAATTGTCCCCTACCCCCAAATTCTTATGTTGAAGCCCTAACCCCAGTACCTTAGAATGTGACTGTATTTGGAGACAGAGCCTTCCTAAAGAGCTAAAATTTGGGTGGGCTTGAATATAATCTGACTGGTTTCCTTAAAAATAGAGAAGACTAGAACATATAGAAAGAGACCCCATGTTCCAGGAAGGACACAGTGAGAAGGTAGACATCTGTAAGCCAAGAGGGGGCTTCAGAAGAAACCAACACTGCCAACACCTTAAACTTGGACTCCTAGCCTCCAGAACTGTGAGAAAACAAATTTCTGTTGTAGCCACCCCGTCTTTGGTATTTTGTTACAGAAACTCTTGCAAACCAAAACAACAAATAACTTGGGTGAGAGGTTTATGTAACTTCTGAGAGTTTAAATTTTATTTTATTTTCCTGCTTGTGCTTAGCAGCTATCATCAGGAAGAATAGAAAGCTTTAGCTTTCCATAAGGAAGGCTGGCTCAAGTAGGCATATTTTTCAAAACTTGTTTACCAAAGATGATACAAATAAAATGATGATCTGGAATAATGATCCCAAAGCACATGGAGTCTGGCAGAGCCTACACTTCAATTGTTCTTACTGAATGTAACATACTAGTAATAAAGTGAACTGGAACTCAGCTAATAGCTTCAAGTATGGTTGTCTTGTACAAATATACTAAAGGGTGTAATGGTGGCATTCGAAGGTATTTGATTTTAATTCTATTTATTTTTTGAGACAGCGTCTTGTTTTGTTGCCCAGGCTGAAGTATAGTGGCACAATCTAGGCTCACTGCAGTGACCTCCTGGGCTCAATCTTCCCACATCAGCCTCCTGAATAGCTGGGACTACAGGTGTGTGTCGCCACTCCTGGCTAATTTTTGTATTTTTTTTTAGTAGAGATGGCATTTTGCCATGTTGCCCTCAAACTCCTGGGCTCAAGCAATCCTCCTGCCTTGGCCTCATAAAGTATTGAGATTACAGATATGAGCTACTGTACTTGGCCTAATTTGAATTTTTAAAGTTTAGTTAAAGGAAATATTTTACCTAGGTAAAATGAATCTCAGGTGTTACCAGCCTAAATCTGTGAAACTCCATTCACTTACCTGCTAAATGTAAAGGTGTTGAATGTCGGCCTTGGGTATCACGGCAGTTTACATTATCAGGTGAAGACAGCTTCTTCACTCTGGCTAAACAACCCTTCTTGGCAGCATCTAGCAAAGCTGCATCTCCCCTAAGCAGATCTTGAATATCTGTATCTCCATCTTTAACAAGATCCAAAGGAGTATTTCCATCCCTGTTTTTCTTTGTAGGGTCTGCACCATGCTAGGCACGTGAAAAATAGAAAAAGAGGAGGAAATGGCTCAAACGTGCCTTTGGTCAACGAGAAAATAGTCAATGTAACTATACCAAAGAAAAACTAAATTTATATTGAGACTCTATCTTAAAGGTTAACATTGTTATTAACGTTTACTTTATATACAAAATTACAATAAAAAGAATACAGAGGCAGTTAAATATTACTGCGTTTCTCTAATGCATCAATGTAGTCAAAATTTTAAATTACATTCAAAATAAAGTAATATTTCTTTAAAAATTAACTTTCATGTTATACCATTTTTACTTTTCATGAACATTTAAATAAAGTATAAATCTCTGTATTCTTGGTATTGTAAAATACCCACTGGTATCTGTATTGAACCAGTATCATCCATTTTATCAATGCTAAATAAATCTGGCTTTTAAGTACATACTTCATCAAATATTTTTAGGTTAAAGTACTAAAGAGGAAAAATAAAAATAGTAACAGAACTATCACATAATAGTTGGCTGTAGACAAAAATAACTCTAGGTGCTCGTAAACATACTTGTGGATTAAAATATAAAATAATGTTTATGACATTTATTCTAAAATCTAGGTACAGAATTAGATAACATTCCTTCCCATTGCTTAATAGTTTAAGTGTATACTGGAATTATTTAAAAAACCATAAACATATTCTATGTAATTCATACTATTTACAGTAAGTAATTAAATATACCTGGAGCAGAAGTTTGCAAATTTCATATTTTCCTTTTGCTGCTGCTTCATGTAATGGTGTAAATTTCCATAAATCAGCTACATTAACCACTGCTCCATGTTTAACAAGAAGTTCTGCAACTTCATAATGTCCATAAGAACATGCATTGTGCAAAGGTACAAGGCCTCTGAAAAGTGATAAATGAACAATAATGCCCCAGAAGAACAAGTTTTAATTTAAATAATTACATATAACTGATGAAAGATAATTCTTGAACTACCTGAGACATTATACTGATTATACTTTGTAAAACCTAAATCTATTTAAGGCAGAAATAAGTTCTTTTTTGGTGAGTCAGGGGAGAACATTTAAAAAATGTTTTAAATGTAGAGATGATAATAACCATCCATATATACAACATAAAATTGTATATATATATATATATATTTTTTGAGACGGAGTTTCGCTCTTGTTACCCAGGCTGGAGTGCAATGGCGCGATCTCGGCTCACCGCAACCTCCACCTCCTGGGTTCAGGCAATTCTCCTGCCTCAGCCTCCTGAGTAGCTGGGATTACAGGCACGCGCCACCATGCCCAGCTAATTTTTTGTGTTAGTAGAGACGGGGTTTCACCATGTTGACCAGGATGGTCTCGATCTCTTGACCTCGTGATCCACCCGCCTCGGCCTCCCAAAGTGCTGGGATTACAGGCTTGAGCCACCGCGCCGGGCCTAAAATTGTATATTTTTAATAAAAAATAACTTCAAGATAAATTGGAAGAATTCAAAAATCCTCCATGAAAACTGAAAAGTTTACTACATTAAAAATCACTATCACACTAATGCTGTAATCTCCTTGGCCATTATAAAATTCCCATGCATTATGCCAGTGAAGTCTTTATATGAATGCTAACCATATAAAATCTTAACTGAAATTAAGAAGCTCTATTTAATACTTAAGCCAATGTTAGGAAACAGATTTCCTTGAAAAATAACACATAACGTATTTCCAGGTTTTCCTAAAAACGTCAGGTAAAAGTAAGGAAGAGAGTCCGTGACACTCGTTAGTATTTACCCTTTATCTTTAGCATGCACATCAGCTCCGTGCTGTAGCAGATATTCCACCACAGACACTCTGTTATACCCAGCTGCAAAATGAAGTGGTGTAGACTGACGCCCTTCAATGTCTCTGCAGTTGACACTCTGAACAGTACACAGTTTCTGTAGACAAAAGGCAACATATATGATACTATATCTATATATTCTAGGAATTTTCAAAATGTCTGACTTATTTTCTTGTCTCTTTAGTATTCTTATTTCATCATATCATTTACTGGGAATCCCTCTGGTCCTCTCATCTACGTCTTTTTTTTGTGTTTGAGACACAGTCTCACTCTCTTGCCCAGGCTGGGGCGCAGTGGTACAATCTCAGCTCACCACAACCTCCACCTACCGGGTTCAAGCAATTTTTCTGCCTCAGCCTCCTGAGTAGTGGGGACTACAGGTGTGTGCCACTGCACCCAGCTAATTTTTGTATTTTTAGTAGAGATGGGGTTTCACCATGTTGGCCAGGCTGGTCTCGAACTCCTGACCTCAAGGGATCTGCCCACCTTGGCCTTCCAAATACCAGGATTACAGGTGTGAGCCACTGTGCCTAGCCTCATGTATGCCTTTATATTCTACTTTTTCTAAAGCTAAAGGGTACATTTTATCATTACCACTACTATATATATATATAGGTAAACTAAGTGCCAATCATCAGCAAGTGTAACTTCCATTTTGTGGCAAATACACACGGGGTACATGAGATTACTCTAGTATCAGCATTACCGAGGGGCTTATTAAGAATTCAGAATCTCAGGTTTCTATCCACTGAGTCGGAATTCGCACTCGAACAAGATCACTAGGTAATATGTAAACACATTAAAGTTTGAAAAGTACTCCTTTAGAGCGGTGGTTCTCAAACTTTAATGTGCATTGGTTCCAACCCTCAAATTTTCAGTGTAACTGTTGCAGAGCCTAAAAATCTTCACTTCTAACAAATTATTAGGTGATGCTGAGGCTGGTGGTTAAAGAACCATAGCACACTATATGGAATGAAATAACTAATAGAATGCTGATGGTTCGGCTGGGCGTGGTGGCTCATGCCTGTAATCACAGCACTTTGGGAGGCTGAGGCAGGCTCATCATTTGAGGTCAGGAGTTCGAGACCAGCCTGGCCAACATGGGCAGTCTCTACTACTTGGGAGACAGACAGGAGAACTGCTTGAACCTGGGAGACAGAGGAGGCTGCACCAAGCCAAGATCATGCCATTGCAGTGAACAACTGTCTTAAAAAAAAAAAAAAAAAAAAAAGAATGCTGATGGTTACATACAGCCCTGGGGAGAATTAAGAAAACAGTCCATTTTCTGTGTTCTTTGGTTCAGATGAGGAAGTACAGTTATGAAAAGCATGAAAGTTTGGGGAAGAAAAGGAACACAGATAAAAAATCAGAGTGATTAAAGAGTCAAAAGAATATATCCATATTAGGCTGGGCGAGGTAGCTCACACCTGTAATCCCAGCACTTTTGGAGGCCAAGGGTCACCTAAGGTCAGGAGTTCAAGACCAGCTTGGCCAACATGGTGAAATCCCATCTCTACTAAAAGCACAAAAAATTAGCTGGGTGTGGTGGCAGGTGCCTGTAATCCCAGCTACCTGGGAGGCTGAGGCAGGAGAATTGCTTGAACCTGAAAGATGGAGGCTGCAGTGAGCCGAGATCGTGCCATTGCACTCCAGCACAGGCAACAAGAGTGAAACTCTATCTCAAACAAACAAACAAACAAAAAGAATATATCCATATTAGTAAAAACTCTTTCCCCGCTTTTACTATCCTACCCCCCAAAGCAGGGATAACCTAAGTTCAATAAAATAAAGGAGCCTGCTATCAGTGGGTTGACCTCAAGGGGTTTAATCACTATACTGGTAAAGCTCTTCTGTGCTTCCCAAATAAGAGTTGGCTAGATATATAGATTCAAGGTCCCATTCAAGAAATGGTATTTCAGTGGGTCTCAAGTTAGGTCCCTACCAAACCTAGCAGCACCTGGTACACATGTTAAAAAATATTCATTTTCATTAACATATTCATTTTTTAACATGTGTACCAGGTGCTGCTAGGCTTGGTAGTTATCACAAGGCATTCTACTCTTTACCTCTCAGTTTAATTTTGTCCACTCTGAGACAGGTTTTCTAGTAGCAGGTATCAAATAAAGTATCCAGTCTGGGGGATTATCAGTAAAGAAACACAACTGAGCACAGTAGTTAAGTGTTCATTAGATAATATGCAGATGTTCTTGTCCCAGTGATATGTACAAAGTCATCTGTCTAGAGGTAGGTAAGAAGTAGCATGGCTGATGGAGATAAATGTCCATCAAGTGATTTAAAAAGCAGAGGGTAGGGAAGACAGCCTGATGCCTATCACAGGTTTTCCTGAATCCAATGGCATTATTGTGTTCTCTAAGTCCATTTCCTGCCCTCAACTTCATCTCCTCTTTATCTATCCCCTCCTCTAGACTCCTTTCACCTTTATAAAAACAAAGTTTAGTTTTTAACATGTTTGTTAAATATAGTTTTATGTTCTTTAATATATGTAAGAGAATGAGAATTTAAAATTCTGTATCTCTCCCTGCCCACACACACCAAAAAAAAAAAAAAAAAAAAAAAAAAATCAGTTAATTGCCTTAAACTTAATTTTCATGTCTCTTGAAAAATCAGTTCACAACCTTTTAACTCAAGGGATTTGTATTTCCAGAAGTCAATAGCAACAGAAACAAAATCCTTTCAATATCTTATTAGCCTCCTACTTAAGGGAATGAGAATAATGAGGATCAAAGTAAAACATGTCAAATAATAAAACTGCATAATAGCTGCATTTTTCTATGAGAAACGAACTTAAAAAACAAATCTGAAGTTATCTGAGATGTCTATACTGTCTACGCAGATAAAGCAACAGAAGAGGATCACGTAATTTGTAGAAAGCTCTTCATTTAAAAGGGCAGTGAATAAATTCCCTGAGAGCTCTAGTTCAGAAGGGAACAACATTTGTATTTCTTCCTGAGAAAATCTAAAATTATTGACTTTGTGAGTGGGTCTGTTTAGGATTTAGAACATTCTACAGAAACATAATGAAATTGCCAGGGCATGGTGGCTCATGTTTATAATCCCAGTACTTTGGGAGGCTGAGATGGGAGGACTGCTTGAGCCCAGGAATTTGGGAACAGCCTGGGTACATAGTGAGATTTTGTCTTTACAAGAAAAAAATCAAGAAAATTAGCTGGGCATGGTGGCATGCACCTGTAGTACCAGCTACTTGGGAGGCTGAAGTCAGGAGGATCACTTGAGCCCAGAAGATGAAGGTTACAGTGAGCCAAGATAGCACCACTGTGCTCCAGCCTGAGCAACAGACCCTGTCTCCCCGCCTACCCCCCACCAAAGAAATATAATGAAATTACTTCAAATAGCTACTTCTGCCATGAATTAAATGAATGAATTTAACTTTCTATAAAACTTAGTACCTGTTAATATCCTCTCAAACAGGATCAAGACTGTTTTGAAAAAGTCTCCAAAGGGGAAGGGGAAGAAATACAAGGTTTGCCTCCCCTACTAGCTTTGGAAATTAAAATAACACTATTGCATTACTGAAAAATTATTTAATTCATGAAGAATGGTTAAATTTTAATTTATATTAAATTCTAAAACAGTCTCACCCTCTCAAAATGTTAGGCCTTTGAGTTTACACAATTTCTGCAGGTAAAAGAAATATCTGAGATAGATAGTAAGATATTACATACTTATTTTTTTCTTTCTTCTCTTTTTTTCTTTGACGGAGTCTCACTCTGTCACAATGGCTGGAGTGCAATGGCACAATCTCAGCTCACTGCAACCTCCGTCTCCCAGGTTCAATCAATTAACTTGCCTCACCCTCCCGAGTAGCTGGGATTACAGGCGCCCCCACCAACACTCCCGGCTAATTTGTCTTTTTTTTTTGTATTTTTAGTAGAGATGGGGTTTTGCTATGTTGGCCAAGCTGGTCACAAACTCCTAACCTCAGGTGATCCACCCACCCCCACCTACCAAATTGCTGCGATTATAGGCGTGAGCCACTGCACCGGCCTTACATATGTATTTCTATAGTAAGAGTCAAACAGTAAGGAAGGGTTACTCTGGGGAAGGCTCTAGTCAGAGAAACACATAAGAGCTGAAGTTGGCAGCTCTGAGAAAGAGCTGTATTCATTACTGTACTAAACCCTGAATCCCTAGAGGTAGAGGGGACAAAGAAATGAAAAACTCAGAAGAAATCTATAGACAAAAGTCATACACTGTTTTTCCATCTTCTTGTCTTATGTGTCATATGTAAACAGTAATATTCAGTAATTTGATATACTTTATTCTGTTAAAGGTACAAATTAATAGGTTCTTTAAGCAAAACCCATTTGTTATTACCTGAATTTATTTATATTTGTGAATGTAGTATTTACTGGGATGTGTGTGAAAGTGAAGTCTTTTTCTTTCATTACCTAATGCTCCTTATTTGTAAAAAAAAAAAAAAAAAAAAAAAAGATTATATTATTGACCTTTTAAAGCAAGGCACATACAAATAAACCAGGCTCTTCATTATAACAGTACAGATTCATTAACAATGTCAAGATAAAAACCCAAAGTTAACAAAAATATAATATTGTATCTTACTTTTACAGTTTCCACATCTCCAGCCTTTGCAGCTTCCAGCAATTGTCTGTCTGCCTCTGAATTACCTAATGAGATACCCTCTAAAAAAGAGAGAGAGAGAAAGAGTGACTAATCTCTATTTGGAAGATGGAACCAAGTTTTATGGAAGACATCTCATCAGAAAGCAAAGTTCCTTAACAATTTGGTAGATGATGTAGGAAATCTCCATGGTAGTGAGGGGGTAGGGGTTGAGGAGGGGAAAAATAAGATTCTCTTAAAAGTCTTTGAAATACAATCCATATAAGCAAAATATGTAAATGTGTACAATGATTATAAAATGTGATTTAAGCAATATAAAGGAACATAAAGTAGATGACTAAAGATGGCCTACTCTATAAGAAAGCCATTTGGAATGGTGCAAAAGAATTAAATTAAGAGAGCAACTAGAAATCTAACTGTGGTTCTGTCATTAATTAGCTATCTGAACTGGAGCAAGTCACTGGAACTTCCTGGGCCTCAAATTTTTTTTAGTTCTAAAGACATAAGGTAGACTAGAAGAAATGTAACATCATTTCCAGGTCTGAAATTCTATGCTTACAGCTCCTTTAAAGTGTCAGACAAGGAAAACATCTACCTTGCACCTTAGAACAAAATGAACTCCAGATGGATTAAAGACCTAAGTACGAAAAATTAAGCCTTAAAAATACTAGAAAAAAATGGAATATTTTCATAATATGAAATAAAAAAGCTTCTTAGAACAGTACATCAAAGGCAGCATCGGCCAGGTGCGGTGGCTCACGCCTGCTACCCCAGCACTTTGGGAGGCCGAGGCAGGCGGATCAAGAGGTCAAGAGATTGAGACCATCCTGGCCAACATGGTGAAACCCTGTCTCTACTAAAAATACAAAAAAATTAGCTGGGTGTGGCGGCAAGCGCCGGTAGTCTCAGGCAGAATTGCTTGAACCCGGGAGGTGGAGGTTGCAGTGAGCTGAGGTAGCGCCACTGCACTCCATCCTGGCGCCTGGTGATGGAGTGGGACTCTGTCTCAAAAAAAAAAAATAAATAAAGGGCAGCATCAAAAAAAAGAAAATTGGTATTTAGAAAAATATGTAAGGCAATAACAGCATTAAACAACAACAAAATGGAAAAAAAAATCATACTTAACATGCACCTTTAAAGAGAATATATTTGAGGCTGTAGTGAGTTGAGATTGCATTCCAGCCTTGGTAACAAAAGAGAAACTCTGTCTCAAATAAAACAAAACAAAATAAAATAAAATAAAATAGGCCAGGCATGGTGGCTCATATATGTAATCCCAGCACTTTGGGAGGCCAATACAGGTGGACCACCTCTGGTGAGGAGTTCGAGACCAGCTGGCCAACATGGAGAAACTTCATCTCTACTAAAAATACAAAAATTGGCTGGGCATGGTGGTGAGCATCTGTAATCCCAGCTACTTGGAACTGAGGCAGGAGAATTGCTTGAACTCGGGAGGCAGAGGTTGCAGTCAGCCAAGATCGTGCCACTGCACTCCAGCCTTGGTGACAAGAACGAAACTCCGTCTCTTTCTCTCTATATGTATATATAGGTATACACACACACACACACACACACACACATATAATTTAATATATAAGGTGTTCTTAGGAGTACTTTGGAAGGCTTCAACAAATGAGCTAAAGACATGAACAAGAAATTCACACATACAAAAAAAAGAGACATGGTTGGCTGGGCTTGGTGGCTCACACCTATAATCCCAGCACTTGGGGAGGCTGAGGTGGCAAATTACTTGAGGTCAGGAGTTGGAGACCAGACTGGCCAACATGGTGAAACTCCATCTCTACTAAAAATACAAAAATCAGGCGCATGCTTGTAATCCCAGCTACTCAGGAGGGTGAGGCACTAGAACTGCTTGAATCTGGAAGGCTGAGGCTGTAGTGAGTCAAGATTGCGGCACTGCACTCCAGCATGGGCAACAGAGTGAGACTCCATCTCAAAAATAAATGAATAAGGAAGGAAGGAAGGAAAAAAAGAAATGGGCAATAAAAACATTAAAAATTAAGTTCAGATTTACTCACAATCAGAAATGTAAATCAAAATATCATTTTTTTCCCCATCTGCTAGTAGGCAGAGAGGAAATGGAGAGCTAAACTGATGGGACTTTTATAGTTAGCATTAAAATCTATTACTTCTGTAATTCACATATGCATATTCATTCAAGGAAAATATTAAGAATTGTAATATCTAATGCTGACAGAAAACAGGTGCTTCGAATACTCTGTGACTGTAAAATGGTAAATACCAGTTTTCTATTAATAGAAAACGATTTCACAATTATATGCTACCCATTGACCTGGAAATTCCACTTCAATAATTTATTGTAAGAAACTAGTTACAAAGGCAAGTAAAAGCCATATGTAATGGTAATTAGTATAAAACTGTTCTATCAGTTGGCTGGTGTTAGAAACTAAGTACATTCTATCACTAGACAACTGAATAGGACCAGTGTTATTAACTCCAAAACCGACAACGAAATGAATGTGTGGTGTGTGGGGGAAGTAATGGGAATCTTGAAAGCAGTCTTGTAGTTCACAGTTTTGGCAGATTCCAGGAGGCTGTTATCAATCTGCCTTTATCTGTTCAAGTAGTGTTTCTCAAAACATGGTTCCCAGACCAAAGGCATAAAGATCATTAAGGACTGACTGTTAAAGACAGAAAAGTTTGATCTATTACATTTTTCTCAACTGAGCTTTTAGATGTCAAAGCTACTGTATTAAATTCTAATAAAAGTAGAGATTTAGACAAAAATACTTTAAAATTTATGGGACCGTATCTCTGGGTTGAAATGTTTCATCAATGCCAAGTGTGTAGACATCTGATTAAATCTTTTAAAATGTAATGAATATGAGTGTATTCAGTTGTTAAAGGTTTTAATAAGTCAAATAGTTGGCTACCTTATACAAACTCTACCTGCCTCGAATATGTAGGATCTAAAAATTCCTTTCTTTAAAAATAAATAACAACTATTTTATCTTACTCTTATAACTTTCTTAATAAAAACTTGAGAGCCATCTATTTAACTTGAGAAATTGGGCAGAAAATGCTACTGGAACAAAAATCATAATTATCATTTAATGACACTTGGGGACTGAGGATATTGAGCTGATTAAAAGTTTAATAACCTAAGAAGAAGTAACCAAAAATCCTCAAAATTTTTTTCTTATTAACAACTCCTACCTCTAACAACTAAGTGAAAATTTCTTAAAGGTTAATTTAAAAAATTAATTTCATGGAAGCATATAATACCTTGGAGGAGTTGCTGTACGTTTTCATTTCCCATCTGTAAAGCAGTAAAGCCCTGAAGGGATATAATGTTAGGATCACACCCATAGCTCAGGAGTAGGCGGCAGGTCTGTAGATGACCACAATAAGCAGCTCTGTGCAGAGAAGTCTGACCAAGATTATCCAGAGCATTAACCTTAACAATGCAGAAAAAACTGAAATTAGCCTGCAATGCAAAATTTAAAGCCATGCTATCATATATTTAACACTTTTTACTACTTTTAAGTCTCAATTCTTTTATGAAGCCTATTATCCAATGCCAAAGCAAGTTATTTTTGCTCAAATCTAGAAAATAAATTTACCAATTCATGAAGGCTAACATCAGAAGGAAGATCCAGTTCTGGGTTAAATGTGAGAGGCTGAATAGTAGTTGTGTTTATCATTAAAGCATTCACAGATTCAGAGATATTTAGAGTTAAACATTGCCTAAGAAAGTTGAACCCGTGTATTTTTATGGATCTCTAAAGTGTAGAAATGTAAAGATTAATCCAAGATAGACAATAGTAACAAAGCCAGAGATAAATTAGCATTAAACGCTTATTTCTATTCACTTTATCTTTTCCCTTATTTATTATTGTTTCATTGAGTGTGTTATGTAAAATATATAGATACACATACTATGGAACAGTCACACAGTGGAATACTCAGCAATAAAAAGGAACAAACTATTGCTACATGGATGAATCTCTAAAACATTACACAATGTGAGAAAAACCTTACACAAAAGCATACATTTTGTTATGATTCCATGTATGTCAAGGCCTAGAACAGGCACTTTTATGTCAGAAAAAATAAAAATGGTTATCTGTCAAAGTGGAGACTGCCTGGGACTGTGCATTGCTTTTGCCATGAGATACTGTTCTATATCTCAAAAGGAGTTTTGGTTATGCAGGTGTATGTACTAGTCAAAATTCAGCAAATATCCATTTAAAATCTCTACATTTCACTGCATTCAAATTTTACATCTAAAGAAAAACTGTAAACAAAGATTAAACTCTACTTGATGTGAATGTGGAAGTATTTAGGAGAAATAGTCTGCAAATTACTTTGAAATGTGTCAAAAAGAGATAATGGTGGATGGAGGGAAAAATGAAAAGATATGTAATAAAACACTATAGTAAAATGTTAGTAATAGAATCTAAGTGGTAGGCAGATAGTTTTTCTCTGTAAAATTCTACTTGGTTATATCTTTGAAACTTTTCAAGATAAAAAGAATCACCTGTAAGACTCTACCAACCTTATCCCTACCCCCACACTTCCCCTTGCCATGGAAATATCTTCAATATAACTAGGAAATTAAGTTCCTCAGTAATCAATCCTGTGGACACTAGTGTGTTTTGAGACACTGGAAATTTATATTCATGCAATCAGACAGTATTTGAATGGGAATATAACCAAGACCTCAATGAACCTAAAACTGAAGTACGAATAGCTAGTCTCCCTGCTTACAGGGCCTGAAAAATTGATTTAAAATGCTCAGGACAATCAAACTATTTATTCACATACTCTAACTCACTGACATGTGAAAAATACCCACTTGAAAATTTTATTTGGCTACCACTTTGCGTTAGGATTAGGGTGACCACTTGTTCTCGTCTGCCTAGGACTTTCCTGGTTTTAGCACTGAAAGTCCTGTGTCCCAGAAAACCCCAAGTCCTGGACAAACTGGATGGTTGATCACCCTAGTCAAGATTGTTTCACTGAGTGTCACAACTCTAATTCAATATGCATCCAGATACTCTTCAAGTAATGTAGCACAAATATGAAAAAAGCAATCAACAGTTATAGAACACAGAGACAAGATATGCCAAGCAGTCAAGCAGAAATAAACTTTATTTTATTCAATAATTTACAATAGGAAAAGATCAAGATTATACAGTATCAAGAATTCCCCCAAATGAAAGAGTTAAGACATGGAGAGGCAACACAAAAAGAAATTGGAGAACTCTAAGTGGTTTCTTGAATGAATGGAAACCCAAGAAAGGACAGGTAAGAAAACTATTCTGCAAATTTCATTTATGCAAGGGCCTCAGGGGCCATCCAAGGAGAAGAGTGTCTATTCCTTTCTTCTCCCTTCATCTACAGCAGCTCCATTCTTTCTCTGTTATAGAGTATACTGAATTTCAACTAAAGATTTTGTTTGAAGGAGGCAAGGATCTGTGGGTAAAAACTGTTAAAAACTGCTGAATCAGGTGACTACTGTCATTTTTTCCAATCTGATATGCTAAGTATATCTTTTGCTTAGTAGTACTTTTAAAAGTTCCTGGGTAAGAGATTATTTCTAGCCTTGATGAAAGCATATTTGGTGAATAAAATGCTTTGTGCACAAACGTCAACTAAAGAACAGTAACTTATCAACAAAACTTACCCTGTGGAAACTAGTGTGTTTTGAGACACTGGCTAATTCAAATTCTATTGGGGAGTTATTATAATATTTAATTATTAAATGTATACTTACTCTTCAGTCTTTTCATTTCAGTCAAATTATTTTTAGTCAAATTATTTAAACAATTTAAAATTAATGTATTTCCTTCTGTTCAAGTCCTTTGGCTTAGTTACAGAAATGACAGAGGGTAATAAAAATGGTGGTTGGGAAGAATAACAGAAGTTATAATAGCAACCAAGAATTAGAAGATATGGGTGAAAAAAGATGAGTAGAAAAGATGATAGGTCACAAAAAGTCTTTAAGAATAACTTTGACCTGTAGGGTGTGGTTAAAAGGAATGGAGAAGGGAGGACATACAGAAAGAATGCGTATCTGAATAAACCTATAGAAGTTCTAGCAAAAATTAGATGTAAAAAAGGTTACCTGCTGGATAATTCTTAAACATAGATTATGAGGGAAAAACATAATACTTATGAGAAAGTAAATAGTTTAGAAAGTCACGCATTTCACCCACTAAATAAAAAAAAACTCATTGCATTACCAAAGATACCAAAAAGGAAGTATACCTTTGCTTCATGTTTCACCACTACTTCGACAACATCATTATGAGCTTTCTCAGATGCCACATGCAGAGGAGTCAAGAATCTTAAAGAGAAAAAGTCAGCCAGACAATGAATATACTTTCCAAAAGAGTAAAATCTCAATAATATTTAATTATTAAATGTATACTTACTCTTTAGTCTTTTCATTGATGTTTGCTCCTTTTCTTAGCAACAGTTCACATATTTGCTTTCTTTTGGGATATGGAGACGCGGCAGCACAATGCTAAATAATTTAAATTGCAGCATTAATCAAGGACTACACAAAATTGTTTTAAGAATACTCGTGTTTCCAATCAAGAACAATCAAGTAGTAGTTATTTAATCTCTGTTTTACTTTTGATGCAACTTTGCTCTTGACTTTTGATTGAATAGAACTGCAATAATCACTAAATTCTGACAGGGCCTGAAAATCCTACCTACAAGATAATATCTATTATTAAATATTCTGATCAAACTTTATAGTTGTCCTACATCTTTGAAAAAGCTACCACTGGTGTGATGAAAGCCTTAATGTGACCAGTATCTTTTTAAAAATAGTTACCATGTAGCATTGTGTTATGCAATACTTTAAAGTTTAAGAAAACACCCCAATGGTTGAACCGGTTTCTTTACATGAAGAAGTAACAGAATACAGCCGGGCATGGCACTTGCGCTTGTTAACCCAGCACTTTGGGAGGCCGAGGCGGGCAGATCACCTGAGGTCAGGAGTTCAAGACCAGCATGGCCAACATGGTGAAACCCCCTCTCTACTAAAAATACAAAAATTAGCCAGTCGTGGTGGCACTCGCCTGTAATCTCAGATAACTTGGGAGGCTGAGACAGGAGAATCACTTGAACCCAAGAGTCGAAGGTTGCAGTGAGCCAAGATTGCACCACTAGCCAAGACTGCACTCTAGCCTAGACGGCAGAGCAAAACTCTGTCTCAAAAAAAAAAAAGAAATAACAGAATACTCATCAGCTCTGGATTCTGTTTGGTAATAGCACTGACGGAACAGCTAATAAGCTGAGTAGTATTTATATCTCTCTCAACTAGTTGATTCAGCAGCATAAGGAACATGCATTATCTCTTTGCAAAATCAGTGGTAGAAAAATGATATAATCTGGAGTTTGAGGCTGCAGCATCTCTATGACGTATCCAGGAGGAAAGGATACAGGAGGTAGAGATTTGCCAGTTAAAAGCCTAAGCCTAATATCTGCACAACAGGTGTTCAATAATGTCTGAATGATACATAACAAAATCAATGTACATATGTTAAGTTAAAACTGAAACCCGAAAACCTATAGAATAAAAGTTCTGGGTAATTTTTCAGCTAAGCTGCTCTATATATCTAAAAGCACAGTACACATGAAATTTGGTCTTTGATTTTAACCTGTTGTTAATCATAAAGCTTATCATATCCTCATGACTTTGCTGCAGACCCATTCTTTGATGTTGCTGTCACCAAAATCATTCCTTTACCCTCAATAAAATCAGTTCTAACTGGAGAACATAGTTACTTTGGTATGTTAAGGGTAATCATCCCAGGACATCTATCATGAGAGCACAGAGAATAGACATGGTTTTTTAAAGACTTTTTTTTTTAATCACATCTACCTCAAATTACACCCACTCCTCTGCACCATCATAGAGCAGGGCCTGTAAATCTCTGGTAACATGTAAGAAACTGCTACTGTACCATAACTACTCACCAACACTTAACTCCTAGTGTGTTTTAAGGTTAATTACAAAAACAAGTTGCTTAACAGCAGTATATTTAAGGGAAAACAACAGGTAGTATTAGCTTTTCCAACCAGAATTTTCCATGTCTGTCTTTCCAAGTTTCTTTGTACAGTTTTAATGCTGCTATGGTTTTAATTTTATACTAGCATTTCTTGTTAGTCTATAGCTTTGCAATTTTTTTTTTTAACTTTAGATGTTTCTTAAAACAGCAAAAGGTCCAAAACGCTTTATAGGTAGGTTTCTACATAAATTTCATAGTTTACATTATAGCATAAGGAAGAAAACTTACCATAAAAGATATTAGGTAAGTAAGGCTACTATGAGTTAAATCTGCTTTTACACATATTCATTCACTTATCTTCTCTCACCCAAGGCACATTCTGCAACTGATACAATAGGATTTACTTTTTTCCTTTTAAATTCCTACCTTTCTTTTTTTCTACCTTTCAATTTTAAGGTAGCCCCTGATTTTACCATTCCCTTTCTTATCTTTTATCATGTATCCCTATCAGTTCCCATTCTTTTCTGACTTTTTTTCCTTAGACTTCTCTACTCACATCTATTTTGTCGCAGCTCCATAGTTATTATTACTTCTATCAGGGAAGTAATCTCTAAAATACTTTATTCACATTCTAGATCTAATTTTGAAGAAAACTGCAATACTGGAAGGAACTACACCAAGTGTTTTCATATAGTTGGTGGTATTATTTATTTTCATTGGGTTCCAAATTTTCTACCCTAAGCATTCATTTTTTACAACCCCTAAAAAGGTAAACTATATGTACCATTTATGATAATAAAAGCAGTACATATAATACATGCCAGAATCTGAATAAATTTTTTTCTGGAAGGATTCTCGAACTGGTAGTAGTATTGCCTTCTGCAGGGTGAGGTTGTCTATTTTTTGAAACTGTTCAAATTTTAAAAAAATATTTATATAGGCACTAATTTTTAAAAAACTACAGACTTAAAAAAATGCTAGTTCTAAAAGTAGGACATTATGATTAGTTTACCATGTTCTTGGTTATTGTATTTTAAAAACTTAAATCTGAAACATTACCAATGCTGTTTCATGTGTTTGAGGATGCTTGAAATTCACCATTTCCAGAGAGAGATGTTTTTTGATTCGAGTAACATCAGCTTCCCGTGCAGCTTGCAGCAACGAGTGGCCTTTAAACTCATCTAGATGAAGAAAAAGCATTTACATCTATAACAAGATCAAATTTACAAGGCTTACCTAAAAGACACCTAGTATTTTCCTTGAAATTATTTTCAAAATAATCTGCCAAAATAGCCAGATTTCCCCTCTGAAGATATTCTCCAAATTTAATCCCTGAAAACAGACAGTGGTACTCCAGGTCCCTCCAGTTATAGCGCAATTGTATAGACATTTGGCCCCAAGAGTATACACAGATTTAGCCCATGGCAGACTCATGGTCTGTTCTAATTAATAATTCATTTTGAGATATCTAGAGTACTACCACATATTCCTAGACCAGAGAGGTTTTAGAATTTTTCAAGCACAAAATTTTTCTCAGTAAAGAAATAGTGATCCCTACACTGACACCCTGGCTATAGCAGATAGTTTTGCTCATACCATCAGGGAACTGGGAACTAGACAAGTTGGATATTTGCAAATGCTACCTATGATAATGAAAAAATAAAAGAGATTTTCTTAAGATTCTCTTTTACTCATCGGACTTGTGGAACTACCATTTATCCTTTATTATTTCAGGATAATACAAGTCCAATATAAGTTGCTTATTTATATGTACTAATACTGTATCCAAACTAGGTGGTTATTTCTTACTACATCTACTTCAGCTATAGACAGAAAACCATAGAAATTGGCCCAGGTGCCACTGAATATTAGATGTTAAGATCTAGAGACTGTTTACAAGATGGCAATCTTTTAAAAAAAATTTTTTTAAATTATTTATTTTCTTTTACAGACAAGATGGCAATCTTATAAAGCTTTAACTTAACATATTCATAAGCTTCATTAAACAGAAAAGTTGTATCAAAGATAAAAACAAACCAAAAGCTTTCATTTCAAAGGCATAGCATCCAATACATCTAATATAGTACATATAAAAAGCATATAACTTGACTTGAAAGAATTAATTAATTTTTCATAGTATCTTAAGTAGAAACTTCTAAATTATTAACTATGCTAAACAACAGTATACACCTGTGGCTAAGAAAAATATCTATTATTTAAACATTTCTACAAACAAACAGGAAAGAAAAAATGTTCAGTTTATTGACATAATATCCTACCTGAACATTTATAATGTTATACTCACATGCTAATCTTTCTTTTAACTGTGGTGTGGGAGCCAAGTCTATAGCACTTTTATTGTGACAGTTGAGCAGTGTTGGATCTGCACCATAACTTAAGAGAAGAGAACATACTTCCACTCTGTTCTTAGAAGCTGCCTCATGAAGAGGAGTGAATTGCCACAAGTCCATTGCATTTACACAGGCACCATGCTGGAGAGCAAAAAGCATACATTTAATGTTCAATTTTTAAAAGAATTCAGAATTATTAGTACTGTGTAATTTAACATCATGCAAGCTAAAACAGGTTATGTTGCCAAAGTTCACTTTTTAAGCCAATTATTTCAGAATGAGTATACATTTTTCCCCAATGGAAAAAACAATAGCTGATTGCTAGCCCTACTAACAAGGGTCTACTTAACATTTCTACTTTTAAGAACAGTTAAGAATGAAGCGGTAGATTAATCTGCATCTTTTCCAAGAACAAATTCTCCTCTTGAAGTACAGCTGACATACAGTGAAACACACAAATCTGACAAATTCAGACAAATGTATATATCTGTGATACCGTCACCCAAATCAAAATACAGGACACTTTCATTACCCCAGAATGTTTCCTCATGCTCCTTTTACAGACAATTCTTGCCCCCATTCTGACCACATATTAGACTTATTTGTTCTTTAATTTAATAAAAATGGAAGAATATAAATTTCTAACATATGTACTTCTCTGTCTAGATTCTTTCATACATACAATGTTTCTGAGATTCATTTATGTTATTGTACAAGTAGTTCATTTTTTTGTTGAGGAGTATTTCACAGTAGAGACATACCATAATTCACTTATTTATCATCTTGTTAATGGACATTTGGACTGTTTCTAGTTGGCTGGTTGAGCATTTTAATCTGAAAACCTGAAATGTAAAATACTCCAAAATCCAAAACTTTTGAATACCAACATGACACCACAAGTGGAAAATCCCACACCCAACCTCATGCACACAAATTGTTTCACGCACAAAATTGTTAAAAAATATTAGATAAAACTATCTTCAGGCTATATGTATAAGGTGTATATGAAACATAAGTGAATTTCATGTGTAGACTTGGGTTCCAGTCTCAAGATAGCTCATTAAATAGTATATATGCAAATATTCTAAAGTCCAAAAAAATCTGAAATCTAAAACACTTCTGGTCTCAAGCATTTCAGATAATGCATACTCAACCTGTGTTATGAATAAGCTATCATAACATTTCTTTATGAACATATACTGTCATAGTAGATACATGTTTAGCTTTATTAGAAACAGTCAAAGAGTTTTCTAAAGTGGCTATAGTATTTTACACAGCCACCAGCAACATTTGAGTTCCACTGCTACATTGCAACATTTGAGTTCCAGTTGCTACAAATCCTTGCTAACACTTTGTATTGTGAAATTTTTAAATTTTAGCCATTTCCAAGTACTACAGTTGGCTAAGTATGGACCAAAGGAGTCATACTAGTTTAACCAATCAAACACAAATTTCCTTCTACAGCATTCATCTAAGGTGATCTTACTCTTCCAGTATCTTCAACAATGGGGAGCAATAATTTGCAGCTAACATGGCTTTTTATAATTACTAGAGAACTCCTGTTGTTAGAAAGTTTTTTTCTACATTAAGTTAAAATATGTACTTTTAACTTTCATCTATTTGCCTTTGGAGCAAAAGAAGTCATAAAGGACACTCATCTTTTGTATCAGATGGTTCCCACTTATTATCATGGTGGCCCCTCAACTAAATATACTTTAAGAAATTCATTGAAAAATAATTGAGGACAGGTGGAGTGACTTATACCTGTAATTCTAATACTCTGGGAGGCCAAGGTGGGTGGATCACTTGAGCCCAGGAGTTCAAGACCAAACTA
Source organism: Aotus nancymaae (assembly GCF_030222135.1). Classification (NCBI taxonomy): domain Eukaryota; kingdom Metazoa; phylum Chordata; class Mammalia; order Primates; family Aotidae; genus Aotus; species Aotus nancymaae. The sequence continues at coordinate 38,630,684 of NW_026988421.1, forward strand.
GGCAACATGATGAAATCTGTCTCTACAAAAAATAAAAAAATTAACCATGTGTGGTGGCACCATGCCTGTAGTTTCAGCTACTTGGGAGGCTGAGGTGGGAGGATCACCTGAGCCTAGGAAGGTTGTGGCTGCAATGAACCATGATTGCACCACTGTACTCCAGCCTGGGTGGCACAATGAGACTCTCTCCCAGCAACCAAAAATAAAAAAATTAAAAATTAAAAAATGAGATCCTAAAATCAAAGATTCTAGTGTGGTTTGGCTGTGCAGAGTACAGTGCACTCATTATATTTGCTTGCAATACTATTCTACTATTGGCACAAAGTTATGATAGCTTTTTAAGTTGTCACATTACAATTTATACTTAAATTGAGTTAGTGGATCATTTAAGAACTCTGTATTATTTTTTAAACATGAAATAAACACCAAAGTATTTTTTCCTCACTCATCTTGTTCTTGTGTGTGACTTATTTTCATGAATTTAAGTGTCCTTGCTGAGCCCCATTAAATTTAATCTTACTGGCTTCAACCAAAGCTTAGAGCCTGGTGAGGTGGTTTTGAGTCTTGATTCTATCAACTTGAGTATCAGTTATCCTTCTCGGCTTCATGTTAATCTGCAAACTGGATAAGCATCCCTTCTAATTTTTTACCAAGTCAACAATAAAGGTGTGCACCAAAATAAAGGCAAAGATAGAATCTTCAAGCCCTACTGGAGGTCCCAACATTCCCTTCCAAGCAAAGAAGTATCAGTTGACACTCTGCACAGTGGTTTAATTAATTATGAATCTGACAGAATTTTTCTCTCCATTCTAGCCAGATCTGTCCATTTGCTTACTAGTACTCAGAGACTATGAGGAAGAACGTTAAGAGAATTCCCTGTTATTCTTGTGCCTGTTAGTGCCAGACCTTCATTATTTGAATGCTTTGTCCAGGGATCATATCTTAGTGCCTTCCATGGCTAGCAAATGCCCTGGTCATGGAAAGCAGTCACTGGGTGTTTGCTGTTAAATACCAGCTTCTGCTAGCTGAACTATTTAGGAAAGGGTTGCCAATTGACTCAGCACTGCCCAGAACCTGCATTCTCAATCCCTATCTACTTGCTTTCTCCTGATTTTGCTTAACTTTACTACCCTGGTAACTACTTACACCCTCACATCAGCTAACTCCCTCTGTAGGTATGACCTCTAGTTAGCCTTTCCTTCTTATTTAGTAAAACACAAGGTCTTAGGAAAACACCACTCAGTTGTCTTTGAGTCCCAGTGCAAATCTGTTTGATGTTTCATTCTTATCCATAGAAACTTTCAAATGTTCTGCTGGAGTAAAGATTCAGTTTTACAAGAAGCAAAAGCATTACTGTTACAAATGTATAACATTATAGCCACATTATAAGTTTAATAAGGTTTATATGCTACTCAGAGTATCTAATTATTATTATAAAGTTGTTTCAATGGGAAAATATATTTCACAGGATGCAGGCCCAAAAGGAACCACAGAGGCAATGGAAACAAATGTCCTTTCTCTTTCCATGACAGCTGCTGAGAGAGTGGGGAAAAGTACTGAAAGGGTAGAATGGGTGCAGGGTAACACAAGTTAAATGGGTATGGGTAACATCCTGGGATCCACTTCCAAAAATAATATGTATCTTCTACTCTTACCTAAAAAGGATCAAAATAGGAAGTTCCGGGCTGAGCGTGGTGGCTCACATCTGTAATCCCAGCACTTTGGGAGGCTGAGGTGGGCGGATCACCTGAGGTCAGGAGTTCAGGACCAGCCTGGCCAACATGGTGAAACCCCGTATCTACTAAAAATACAAAATTAGCTGGGCATGGTGGCACATACCTGTAATACCAGCTACTTGGGAGGCTGAGGCAGGAGAATCACTTGAACCCAGGAGGCAGAGGTTGCAGTGAGCTGAGATTGTGCCACCGCACACCAGCCTGGGTGACAAAGCAAGATTCTGTCTCAAAAAAAAAAAAAAAGGTTTCTTGCTAGTCTTGGGAAACTATTTGTTAAACAGCTGTTGAGCATATTGGAAGAAAAGAACCTTACCAAATGAGTCTGCTCCAACTCAAAGTATAATTGGCAAATCTTGCTATTATATCTCTGGTGGTTTTAACAAAATATGGTTCACTAAAAACTGCTTTCTTAAGAGTTTTGAAACTTCACCTTTAGCTACAAATTACGGAATCACTTAATCTGCTATTTCATATGATTTTTTTTTTCCTTTTTTTGAGACAAGGTCTCACTCTTGCCTAGACTGGAGTGTAGTGGCACGATCTTGGCTCACTGCAACCTCCACCTCCAGGGTTCAAACAATTCTCCTGCCACAGCCTCCTGGGCACATGGGATTTCAGATAAGTGCCACTAGATGATGTGCAGCAAGATGACAGTGCTACTTTGTATTTAAAAACATATGATATCTAGGCTGGGTGTAGTGGCTCTTAACTGTAATCCCAGCACTTTGGGAGGCCGAGGTAGGCAAATCACTTGAGGTCAGGAGTTCAAGACCAGCCTGGCCAACATGGTGAAACCCCATCTCTACTAAAAATACAAAACTTAGCCAGGTATGGTGGCACAGGTCTGAAATCCCATCTACTCAGGAGGCTGTGGCAGAAGAATCATTTGAACCCTGGAGGTGGAGGTTGCAGTGAGTCAAGACTGCTGCACTCCAGCCTGGGCGAGAGTCAGACCCTATCTCCAAAATTAAAAAAAAAACAATGTGGTATCTCAAAAATCTCAAAGCAGTCAAATGCTGAGCTATCAGTCACTTATATTTCATAATGCTTATAAATACTTCTTCTTCAAGCACTAAGAACACAGAAAATAAAAAGAAACCCAGATACACTCATGTATTTCAAGTGATTTTATATAACTCTAGAAAGTAACTAGGAGAGTATAAGAGCACTAACCTTGACCAGAAGTTCAGTTACTTCGTAATGACCATAAGAACAGGCATTATGTAATGGTACCAGATCACTACAATGAAAAAGGGGGGAAAAAATCCTGTTTTAGTATAGATTCCTTAGGCCTAGGGAAATTTACAAATTAAAATTTATTTAATTAATTACTTGTACTTAAATAGCAAATGGATTACGTGATGTTCTAATAAAAACGTCCAAAATTTTTTAACATCCATTTAAACCCTAAGTCCTAAGAATGTGAACTCCCAAGTATCTTTCACATCCATCTTCCTTTGTACTTCACTGCTACTGTCACTGCCTTAGTTTTGGCCTACATTATTTCTTCCTTGCACTATTGAAATAGGCCCCACCCCACTTTAACCTCCAAGCTGAGGCAGATTTTTCTAAAAGGTAAGTCCGATGTAGTTACATCTTAACATCCTTAATGGATTTTTTTGTGCTTTCAAAAGATGGTTCCAACTTATTAACATGGCATACACAATGACCTGACTCCCTCCCTAGGCTTACCCTTCAATAATGGTATGCTAAACTTACAGTTTCCAGTATGTCTCTACACATACTGTTCCCTGGGTATAGATTTCCCTCCTTCCTTTGTTCTGGTTCATTTCTACATGTCTTTTCCAGACTTAACTCAAATACTGGCTCATTTTTAAAACTTTTTTGAGATCCTTAATAAACTGAAATCCTATTCTTCCACGATGGGAATGGAGGAGGAACTTTCCATATGGGAAGATACAGTGAAACTTTAAAATCCTCATTTCTACCTTTAAGCTTTTCCTTCTCCTTTGGGATCACTCACTAATATACTGCCACAGCCACCATCATGCCAGCCTCTGGTAAGGGATGGTCACCTGTGATTTAGTCTTTAGTTCTATGAGTCCTCTCTTTAAAGGTTCATGGCTTTCCTTACTACTTTTGAATATATGATTCTTCACTTGCCTGAGCACCAATTTCATTCCTAACTACCTGCTGGATGCTTCCGCTGTGTTCCTAAATTGTCCCATTAAACTAAGAGTTCTAGGCCGGGTATGGTGGCTCACGCCCGTAATCTGAGCACTTTAGGAGGCCAAGGCAGGTGGATCGCCTGATGTCAGGAGTACAAGGGCAGCCTGGCCAACATAGTGAAACCTTATCTCTACAAAAAATATGAAAATTAGCCAGGTGTGGTGGCAGGCGCCTATAATCCCAGCTACTCAGGAGGCTGAGGCAGGAGAATCACTTGAACCTGGGAGGCGGAAGTTGCAGTGAGCCGAGATCACACCACTGCACTCTAGCCTGGGTGACAAAGCAAGACTGTCTCAAAAAAAAAAAAATAAATAAATAAATAAAATAAAGGCAAAAACAAAAACAAAAACATAAACAAAACCACAAACAAACAATAAGAGCTCTAGAAGTCAATTCAACATTGTCCCCCCAAACAATTTTGACTCCTGTATTTCACATGGGTATCATTGGATCTAACTCATTCAGAACTTAAGAGTGTAGTTTTCTTTTTACTTCTCGCTAATCATACCCATTCAACAAATCTCATCCATTCTTACACTGCAATATTTCTTGCATCCTTCATTTTCATTTCTTCTACCACATTATGGATCCTGATTATGCCGAAACCTCTAGAATGCTCACTTTCCTAACTGCTGTTTTTGCTTCTAGTCTCCTCTCTCTCCAATTTAGCCAAAACACTGCTTTCAAATGCACCTCCTAAAACTTCTTTTAGAATAATCATTCCCTTTGTTTCAGATCACGGAATGAAGTCTGAATTACTTTGACTAAATACCAAGTCCTCTAAAACCTGGTTCTCACCTATTTCTCTAATCCTAACCTTCATTTGTGTCTTGTGTGAATCAACTGCTCCAGCAAAGCTAGTCTAGTATCTGCTTTAGCACCCCCGACTTATCCCAATTGTCTTACAGAGTAATGTTCCCCAAACTCTTTGCTTTCTTGAATTGAGACCTGACTTTACATTCCAGGTCAAGTAACACCTCATTCTGAGGGATTTCCCAAACACCCCAGGCAACCATCACTAAGAGTCCCTCCTGGGAACTCCTGCAGTACTATCCTTCTCCATGACCCAACATTCGGTAGAGACCACATTGTATCCTTAGGTATCTTTTCATGCCCTCTGAAGTGTAATGTAAACCTTTTATGAGTGGTAGGCTTAAGGTTTTTTAATTTCCTGTGCCCTCAGAGCAACCTGCACGTTGTAAAAGCCCAATTATATATTAATGTTCTTTAGTAAAAATATGATTTTTATAAGGTTACAAAGATTGTTTTAAGACAGTAAGATTTAAAAAGTCCTCGTTTTTGTTCAAATGCTTACCCTTTATCTTTAGCATGGACATCAGCTCCATGTTGCAATAACAGCTGTACAATCTTTACTCTGTTATATCCTGCTGCCAAATGCAATGGAGTTGACTGAAATATTAATCAAATAAGTTAATGAAATTCAAATAACGGCTGAATAAAATGTGTGAGAAGGTAAAAACCCAAATATAAAACCAGAAAATCCAATTTTCACTGTCTAAGTAGTTATCCATTTGGTTTTACAAAATCCAACATACATATTGAAGGCATAGTATACAAGTTTATAAATTCACTATTGCATACAGGAAGCAAATAACTGTTTATCATCAATAAAATTTTACTAAGCTTAAGACTTTGAAATAGTGCTTAAAAGAAAACATCAGTACTTTCTTCAAATATATTTCAATTTATCATAAGATAAACACATCTTTATCTTTATGTTACCAGGAGATAAGCACAAACTCAGTTTCAAAAGCAAATACCTTTCTGCCATCACTTGCATGGCAGTTGACATTTAATGGTGTGAGTAGAGCCATCATTTTTTCTTCATTGCCACTCCTAGAATATAAAAAAAAGTATTAGCAATTTGCACTCTGTATCAGCTCTTCTTTGAGATATGTACTGTAACCATTAAAAACAATTTTTTTTTAAGTCTGCTTACTGTAAAAAAAAAAAAAAAGTTAATGGTGAAATATTCCTGTCACATATTTATAACATTAGTACGTACCTGGCACTTTCTAAGAGTTCATCTTTCTTATATTCACCTGTGAATTAGAAAAAAAAAGTATAGAAATTAAAAAGAAAAATCAATGACAGTTTTATGCAAAAAGATGCCCAATGAATTATAAAGTGATAAATTTGGAAATAAATTTCCAATAAATGGAAAATAGTTCATTAACAGATTATGTAGTTTAAAAGTATCTGCATGAAAAACAAACATAAAATACCTTTGTTATGGGAGTAAAAACAAGAATGATTCTATTTTACAATGAAGGGCAACCTCAACTATATAAAAACAATATGCTCAGGAAAAGGAGAGCCCAGAAGAAAATATACCAAAATATTAACAAAGTTTGTCTTGGGTCATAAATTATTGGTGACCTTTTCCTTTTTCCCTTCAAAATTCTTAAAATGAATAAGCTATTTTTTTTTTTTGTAACAGAGAAACAGAATATATCTACAACTTTGATCCAAACCTAAAGAAGGCTAGGTGTATTGGCTCATGTCTGTAATCCCAGTACTTTGGAAAGCTGAGGTGGGCAGGTGGCTTGAGCCCAAGAGTTAGAGACTAGCCTGGGGAACATGGGGAACCCTCTCTCTACAAAAAATACAAAAATTGGCTGGGTGTGGTGATGCATGCCTGTAATCTCAGCTACTCGGGAGACTGAGGATGCAGGATCACCTGAGCCCAGAGAGGTTAGGGCTGCAGTGAGCTGTGACTGCACCACTGCACTCCAGGCTGGGCGACAGAATGAGACCCTGATACACATACACACAAACACATACACCCCAACAACAACCAAAAAAACCCTAAACAAAAGGAAACACTATAGAATGACCAAAGAATCTATAGCAATACCGATTAAACATAATCATTAACATCTTTATGAACCTAGAAGATTTTTCAACACTAATATCATGTTTATTTAATGCTATTTTAAATATATACAAATATAAAAATGGATCAACTATGAACTCTTTATTTTTACAGCCTTTACTTTTACAAATGAATACAAACAAAACTAACAAAACTATAAAACCAGTAAAATTATATTAATATAATGATTTGCTGAATGACATCCAAACTGCTGCATACAATGTGAATTGTGTGCTGAGTGCCAAGGAAATGATTCTTTTGAACCCCAAGATTTAAAAAACAAAAATAAAAGCACAGAATAACATGAACTAGTGAAGGAGAAAATGAACACTGGATTGACAATCACAATAATAGTGCACACTTCTAGAAGTCTTTTCATGAAGAAGTCTAAATTTTCTCAGCAATGTTAGAAGAAATATTACAAAATCCAGCCACAGAGCTCATAGCAAAGCCCCTTAGGCTCTTGACTTTTAGATTAGGTATGATTCTAGTCATCATAAGGTAGGTAAGAATCTGGTAAATAATATGGCAGAGTTGCTAAGAGGAAAGCACACTGACAAGGGAGAAAAAATGTGAAGTGGATACAACTCAGGAAAGCTTGTCAATCTATACTCTAGCCTTATGCATAGGAAAAGGTTCCAAGGACATAAATATGTTACAGCAGAGTACAACTAGCATTCTTCATGGTACTAAAATGCATGTGCCTAGAATCCTCCTCTGAAAAGCCAACAGAATGGCTGGTGCTTTTTGAAAGGATTTCATCAAAAATGATTAAAATACATTAAAAAAAAATAGTACAGCGTATATATCCCTTACCTGAAATGCTTAAGACTAGAAGTGTTCTGAAGTTTGGATTAGAAATATTCAACCTGTACATAAAGGGGCAGGCCTAAGTTATCTGGAAAACTCAGGGGTATTAAAAAAATATCCTGAATACACTACAGCAACATACAATTATCTATCACCCTCTGCCCTCAAAAAGGCAACAATGACATACTTAAACATCAATTAGAAAAGAAAAGAAAGCTTTATTTTTCTTAGATAAGAATCAAATGTCAGCCATGTAGATGTAGAAAAGGATAGCTACTGAATTGACACTATTTTTTAAAATCTAGCTGAGGTCATTAATCACAGGAGGCAAATTTTCTACCTGGCAAGCTTGTTCTTTACAGGCTTCCTGGAATAACCAAAGAGGGTATACAGACTTACCAGTAAGCACTGCTTTGGCAGATGGATCCGCTAAATCCAATGCTGTCCTTCCATCTGTATTTCGGATAGTTGGCTCAGCTCCATGCTGTAAGAGCACTGCAAAATAGCAACACTATTTTGAAGTTCAATGGTAATCTTAACTTGATTTTAGTAAATCATTTTCTCAAGAATTCTGGTCCAGCAAAGTCTCAAAGTTGTTTAAAGACCTTTCACATCTTGTCAGAATGGGACCTGTTACATTTTAAATATAAAAATAATATATAAAGCATTCTATTATTTAATGCATTAAAGACACAGTAAATAAGTTTCCCCCCAGTTCAGTGTGAGATTCCTTTGCTATTTATATAGCTGGTGGCAAGTGACTAAGGATAGATAAGAGTGTATAAGGGAAAAAAAGGCAAGTTTGCTTGAAAGCTTGTTTTCTCATTCCAAAGGAACACTGCTTATGCTAGAAAGACTGTTCATCATGACAGAAATAAAATGTCTAAAGCTATAAATAGCCTGGGAACAGAGATGTGTAGGATCTTTAAGGGTGGAAAAAAAAGACACACACACAAAAAAGAAAATCACACAGGCAAATTCTTTTTTAAAAAACTGAATAGCTTCCTTATGCTTTCAACAAATTCTGTAAGGCCATCAGTCATTATCTCTCTATTCTTCAGGAAGGCTGAATAATCAACAGAAGGCTGTTTGTATTTGTCCACTATTGACACCATAATACAATGCACTTGTAAGGTACAAGGTAAGTGATCTAAGGAGTGGAGTAGATGCATTGAAACCAAGGTGCAAACTGCTCCTTACAAGGACAATTTTTCTTTGGAAAAATTTTAACTGAGGGATATATAAATAAAAGTTGCTAGCTGAGTAGTTTTTTGAGGTTAATTACACTGAATTTTGAGTTAAAATCCAAATACCGTCAATAGAATTAACAAACCCCAAATCAAAACTACTACATTATAATCAAAGGCACATAAAAAGAGAACTCTTGTGTTTTACTATATTATTATTTGTATTATTATGAAGATATTCCAGTACACTCTCTAAATAAGGAGCTGGAGGAAGACAAGCAAATACGTGCAGAAAGGAAGCTCAGCTCCTGTTCTTTGATAGGGTGAATTTCCATTCTGCTCTATTCCTATATATACCAGCACTGCTCAACAGAAATAAAATGTGAGCCACATAAATAATTCAAAATTTTCTAGTAACTAACTACATTAAAAAAGAAACAGTTCAAATTAATTACATCCAAAAGTTGTATATCTGCATTTATATTATAATCAATATAAAATTAGGTATTTTACTTTTTTTTGTACTAAGTCTCTGAAATACGGTATCCATTTTCCCCTTAGAGTACATCTCAATTCAGACATTGCAAGTCCTTAGCTACCATAATGGATAGTGCAGATTATAACTATATTTGGAAAACGCTACATTGTTAAAACTAATTAATTATATGTCTGAGATTATGAGGTACCAGATGATGGGTTATGTGGTAAAAATGATGTATTTGAACGTAGGGCAGGAACAATTTAAGATAACATATAGAAAAGGAGAATTGGGCAGAGGTAACTAGGATAGCCATTTCACATCTTTATAAATGACCTAATTTAAACTAAGCTGGTGATGTTGATATAAATAGTGATTTGGGATGGTGGGGGTGATCAGATCCAATTTAAGCCCAGCATAGGGCACCTGGACTTCTAGTGCACTCAACTGGCTTTCTAACTGATAGGGATTTCAACTGTCCCTGTTTTACATTAGGAAATAATGGAGTTAAGGTGGTAATGAGTCCAAAATCCCTGAATCTGTCTCACAAAAGTAAATACCAGGTTAATAAAAATCCTCAAAAAGATTTATCACATACTGTGTAATTTTCTTATTCATCCTGCCATTTCTATTCTCTTATCACCCTAAGTCATGCCTTCATCATTTCTCACCTGGGTTACTTTATAGCTTCCTAACTGGTCACCTTGATGCTATCTATCCATCCTACCCAGCCCCCTACCAGATTACTCTTTGTAAAATACAGACTTGCTTAATGACAGGGATATATTTTGAGAAATGCGTTGTTAGGTGAGTCCGTCATTGAGCCAACACCACAGGGTATACTTACACAAACATAGATGGTATAGCCCACCAAATACCTAGGCTACATGGTATAGCCTACTCCTCCTAGACTACAAACCTGAACAGCATATTACTGTACTAAATACCGCAGGCAATCGTAACAAAATGCTAAGTATATCTGTAACTAAATATGTCTAAATATGGTATAAAAGATAAGAAATGGTGTATCTGTATGGGACATTTACCATGAATAGAGCTTGCAGAACTGGAAGTTGCTCTGAGTGAGTAAGTGATGAGTAAATGTAAAGGCCTAGGATATTATACACGTTACTGCAGACTCTACATAAACACTGTACACTTAGCTATGTAAGTTTATTTTTAAAATATTTTTATTTCTTCAATTAACTTTAGCTTACTATAACCTTTTTAAACTTTTACTTTTTGACTTTTGTGGTAACAGCTTAAAACACAATGTACACCTATACAAAAATATTTTCTTTCTTCATGTCTTTATTCTATAAGCTTTTCTCTATTCAAAAAATTTTTTACAACTTTTATGTTGAAAACTAAGACACAGACACACATACTAGCCTCGGCCTACACAGGCTCAGTCATCAATATTACTGTCTTCCACCTCCACATCTTGTCCCACTGGAAGGTCTTTAGTGGCAATAACAATACATGGAGCTGTAATTTCCTGTAATAATGCCTTCATCTGGAACGTGTCCTAAAGGACCTGCCTGAGGCTGTTTTACAGTTAACTTTTTTAAAATTGCTGAGTATACTCTAAAAAAAAAATAAAAAGTATGGTAAACAAACAAACCAGTAACAAAGTTAGTTATGATCAAGTATTATGTAGTGTACATAATTTTGTATGCTATACTTTTATATGACTGTCAGTGCACTAGGTTTGTTACCCCAGCATCACCACAAAAACCTGAGTAATGCCTTGTGCTATGAAGTTAGGACAGCTATGAAGTCACTAGGTGACAGGGTTTTTTCAGCTCCATTATAATCTTATGGGACCACCCTTATGGAGTTACATGGAGCATGACTGTATACTATGTACTCTTATCACACTGTTCCCTTCCTCAAAAAAATCTTCAATATTCCGCACTGCCTACACATACTAATATCAAGCTCCTTAACCTGGTATTTAAAGCTTTTTATAAAGAAATCCCCATCTACCTTTATAACTCTTTCCCCACTGGAAAGACTTTCCCTTTCCCACTGGAAAGACTCCAGGAAGTAGGGCCTTGACTTGATCCTGCCAAGTCACTGTGCTCACTACCCTCTTAACACTCTCTATTCCCTTCCACCATGCCTTTATCTGGTTCTTTGTGTATTTTATCTCTCAAGAGAATGCAAGTTTCTAGAGAATAGGAACTTTGTATTCCATTCTCCAAAGAAGTACTATATACAAAAAGACACTCAGTCTAACCAATAGTGGTTAGATTAAATCATGGAATGTTCTTAAATATTTAAATTCCGCTTGACAGAATTTGATGATATGAACAAATCAGTTCAGTTCAGATTTAGCATAGTTACAACATTAGGAAGTAGGAAGAGTCAGAAAAGTAAATAATCTTACCAATGCAAACATCAGTCTTTCCTTTAATTGCAGCTTCATGGAGAGGAGTATAATTCCAATTATCTCGAGCATTGGGGTCTGCACCATTTCGCAAAAGGAGGTTGACTACTTCAGCATGACCAAACGAGCATGCATTATGAAGAGGAATAAGGCCCCCATCATCACGTGCTTGGACATTTGCACCATTTTGAAGCAAATATTCAACTACATCTTTCCGCCCAAAACCTAGAAGAAAACAAATTGTCCACACATAAGTTCAATGAGGAAAAGATATCAAATTAGAATAAGTACCATCTGTGGCTCACGCCTGTAATCCCAGCACTTTGGGAGGCTGAGGCGGGTGGATCACGAGGTCAAGAGATTGAGACCATCCTGGTCAACATGGTGAAACCCCGTCTCTACTAAAAATACAAAAAATTAGCTGGGCGTGGTGGCATGTGCCTGTAATCCCAGCTACTCAGGAGGCTGAGGCAGGAGAATTGCCTGAACCCAGGAGGCGGAGGTTGCGGTGAGCCGAGATCGCGCCATTGCACTCCAGCCTGGGTAACAAGAGCGAAACACCGTCTCAAAAAAAAAAAAAAAAAGAATAAGTACCATCCACGCTAAAATGTTTCAGGTTGAAAAATAACCGACTCAACAATTCAAGAACTAATTAATGGAAAGGTGATCAGAAATATATCAATAACTAACCTTACTGATAAAGCTAGAGGGACTCTACACTAAACAGTAGTGGTAGCTAAGTAGTGCCTTGGGTGGTACTATTACTACTAACCTCAGAGAAAGATTACAGAATCAGTGACTGAAAGCTCAAAGTTCAAATGTTTCTCGCTCTACAATAGAGTTTTGTATATTTAGTATATATATATTTTCAGATGTTCAAACTATAAAACTTGAATATGTAAATCACAACCTTATGAAAGTGACAAAACTCTTGCTAGAATTCCTTTCCCACATCTACCTTACAGAATGTTTCAGCTAAACTAGGGGATTACGAGAACCAACAAAAAAAAGATCAGCTTACAGCTAATATTTGTCTATGTAGTGAGACACAGATGACTCCAGGCCAAAGTGTGAAATCTGGTGTCTTCAAAGAAGCCCCTACTTTGCCATTTGCACAACGCATATAACTTCTTGCCATGTTGGAGGCCTCCTTTAGATACCAACATTCCACAGTTCTGCTCAACTGCCCCCAAATCAAATAAAACAAAAAAGTCTGGTAATTCATTTATACTGGTTTACAGATTTAGCACCAATGAGTTTCAATCTCTTATCATTCCCATATATTAGTACTTGAAATCTTTTTACAGCTAGTTGTGAAATGATAAGGCTTTTAGGCATATGTTAAAGCAGATGGAGTGGTCTACAAAGTGTTGGGGTAGAGAGAAAGTAACCGCTCACTCTTCTGAAATTTCTCCATTCTATTCTTAAAGCCACCAAGTCTGAATGTAGTTCTTCCAAGATGACCAGCAATGAGAACAGATAAGAAAGTAATGGTACAGTCTTTCTAAGGTGAATGCCTGGGGTTGGCCTGACTGCAGCTGACGGAAGAGCTAAAGATAGTTGAAAAGATTAACTGCTTTTGTCTTAACATTGCTGGGCTCTGTGGTCACAAAGATGAGTATCTTTATATCTTTGATTCTTTCTCCTCTCAAAGAGCTCATAATTTAAGATAGGCAGATTTTAAAGTTCAATACAATGTAATTGCTATGTATATATAAAGTGCTACTAGAGCTCAAAGAAGGCAACTCCTAAACTAGGGGAAAGCAGAGTGGAAAGGACGTGCCTAAGGTGATTCCAGTGCTGACAACTAAGCTGAAAGCATACAGAAAAATAAAAGATCATTAAGAAAACGAGAAGAGGAGTGAGAGGTGAGAGAAAGGAGATTGGCAAGGAAGGGTACTGTAGTTCAGGCAGAAGAAAAAATGTACACAGACATGGAAGTATGAAAGAACAAATGCTGGCCAGATATGGTGGCTCACGCCTGTAATCCCATCACTTTTTGAAGCCAAGTCAGGCGGATCACCTGAGGTCAGGAGTTTGAGACCAGCCTGGCCAACATGGCGAAACCATGTCTCTACTAAAAATACAAAAATTAGCAGGGCATGGCGGTGTGCATCTGTAATCCCAGCTACCCAGGAGGCTGAGGCAGGAGAATCTCTGGAACCCGAAGGGCAGAGGCTGCAGTAAGCAGAGATTGCGCCACTGCACTCCAGCCTGGGTGATTGAGCAAGACTCCATCTCAAAAAAAAAAAAGAAAGAACAAATGCTTCCTAACAGTCAGGACACAGAATGCCAAAGGGGGCAGATGCTAGATCAGGAGTGTGGCAGGTTAAGGTAGCACCTGGACTGTGTCCCATAAATTAGTATTTTTCAAATTGTTTTCAGACGGCAGATTTTTTTTTTTTTTTTGAAACAGAGTTTCGCTCTGTCACCTAGGCTGGAGTACAGTGGTGCGATCTTGGCTCACTGCAACCTCTGCCTCCCTGGTTCAAGGATTTTCCTGCCTTAGCCTCCTGAGTAGCTGGGACTACAGGTGTGCACCATCATCCCCGGCTAATTTTTTTGCATTTTTAGTAGACACAGGGTATTGCCACATTAGGCAGGCTGATCTCAAACTCCTGACCTCAAGTAATCTGCCCAACACAGCCTCCCAAAGTGCTGGGATTACAGGTGTGAGCCACCACGCTCAGCCCAGACAGCAGATTTCAATTAGATCTTATTTAAGATTATAACAAGTACATGTCATGTTTACTGCTAAATTCCCAATGCCTAGTACATAGTTGGCATTCATAGAGTTGCAAATTAATTGAATAAAATAAAAACTATTCTGGTTGAATCCTCCTTCTTCTCCTCACAAAGACCCAAAAGAAAATATTAATGTATCCCTGAGCACCTCTTAGAAACAGTTTGAAAAATACTACAAAACAGTCACAGAATTATATATTTAAGGCAGTATTTGCCCCTGCCTTTTTTTTTTAAGAAAGATCACCTTGGCAACTGTGTGAATAAATGAATCAAATGCAAAGATAGGCAGTAGACAGGTCCTTAAGTTTTATAACACTACGTGTCACAGTCTAGGTGACAGATAAGGGCTAAAATTAAGACTGATTTGGTGGTTAGGATAGTATATTCACATGGTTCATGTGAACACAATGGGTAATATTCACATGGCTAGTGAAGCCTTCCTCCCACCCCTGTTCCCAGCTTCCCAGTTCCCTTCCTTCTATCACTTTTTTTCATATACCTTTAAGTTACTGTATATATATACAAGCAAACATCTGCTAATATATATATTTAAAGATAGTGTTTACATCTTCCTTTCTTTAAAAAAAATATATTATTAATAATATCCCATAAATCAACACGTATTAGTATTGTATATATTTTCTGGATTGAAAGTATCAAAATGTAACTAGTTCCATTCTCACACATAGTTAGGTTGTTTCCAATCTTACTATTTTTTTTTTTTTTTTTTGAGACGGAGTTTCGCTCTTGTTACCCAGGCTGGAGTGCAATGGCGCGATCTCGGCTCACTGCAACCTCCGCCTCCTGGGTTCAGGCAATTCTCCTGCCTCAGCCTCCTGAGTAGCTGGGATTACAGGCACGCGCCACCATGCCCAGCTAATTTTTTTTTTGTATTAGTAGAGACGGGGCTTCACCATGTTGACCAGGATGGTCTCGATCTCTTGAACTCGTGATCCACCCGCCTCGGCCTCCCAAAGTGCTGGGATTACACCAATCTTACTATTAACACACACTACTGCCAAGGTTTTGGCCTGTGTAATGGAAGACTGAAGGTGCCATCAACTGAAATGGGGGCAAGGCTGCAGATGAAAATAGATTTGTGGCAGAAGATGAGAAGTCCAAGTTTTAGACAAGTCCTATCTCACTGGGGGCTTCTTGCTTCCTCTACCCAATTTCTAAATGTTGAGATTCCTTAAGACTCAGTTCTCTACCATCTTTTTAGATAATCTTATCTGATCCCATGGCTTTAAATACCACTTAGATACATAACCCTCAAATTTAAACCTCCATTCTAGCCTTTTAACTCAAATTCCATAATGTTTACTTAACATATATCCTTCTGGATATTTTAAAGGTACCTGAAACTCAACATGTTTCCAACTTCTATTTCCACTGACACTACCTTACTCCAACCACTATCACCTCCAGCGTAAACTCCTGCAATACTCTCTCCAAAATAAATTCTCTCATTTCCACTTCTGTCTCTAGTGACCTTTTAAAAACAATCATATCACAGCCCTGTTTAAAATGTTGCTTGGCTTCCCATTGCTGCTCTTAGAATAAAATTCAAATACTCTACTATGGCCTTAAAAGCTCTATCATGAACTGGCCCTCACCTTCTTCTCTAATTTCAATTCACACAATTCTTCCCTTTCCCAACTATGATACAGCTTTCTTTCAGTTTGTCAAGTATGCCAGTGACTTGGTACATGCTGCCCTTCTGCTGCTTGCAGTGCTCTTCCCTTGCACATAGCATCCTTGCTTCTACTCACTACCTGGTTTGTTTAAATGTCACCATCTTAAGAAGGTTATCCCTGACCATCCTATCTACAACAGTCCATTCTGCCCATCCACATTTTTTTCCTATCTTCACACTATTTAGTTGGTCTGTCTCCCACCTCCTCCACTAGAATGCAAGCTCCATACAAGCAGGGATTTTTGTCTCTGCTGTTCATAGCATTATTTCTTGGCACTTATTACACTTTGTAATTACTGTTTACTATTTTCTAGACTCTTAGTTCCATGAAGGACAAGAGCCATGTGCATCTTAATTCGTTACTTCCCCAGCATCCTTCAGAGTACATGGTACAGAGTAATTTGTTGATATTTGCTGAATTAATATCATGGTATGTGAAAAGGAAGCTGAGAAGTAAAACTAAGAAAGAATGGCACTGCAGAAGCCAAATAGGAAAAATTTAAAGACAGGAAGGTCAACTCTTGTCATTATCCCTGACTTCAGCCTTCCTTCCTGATCCCTCCCCCGATATGATCAATCAATTGTTGATCATATTGTCCTCCCAAAGTAGGCTATCCACAGTTGTCCTAATCAATGGTTCTGCTATCCCAACCACTTAGCACTCAACTGCAGGAAATGCTTTTAGAAAAAGGCTTCTTAGCCAGGCATGGTGGCCCACACCTGTAATCCCAACACTTTGGGAGGCCAAGACGGGCAGATCACCTGGGGTCAGAGGTTCAAGACTAGCCTGATCAACATGGAGAAACCCCATCTCTACTAAAAATACAAAATTAGCTGGGCATGGTGGCACATGCCTGTAATCCCAATTGGGATTGGGAGGCTGAGGTGGAAGAATTGCTTGAACCCAGGAGGCGGAGGTTGTGGTGAGCTGAGATCATGCCATTGCACTCTAGCCTGGGAAACTAGAGTGAAATTCCATCTCAAAAAAAAGAAAAGGGCTTCTTAAATTGGAGAGTAAGAGAAAAAGAGTCAAAATAAAGAAAAACTTGTAAAGCTAATTCTATCTTCATAAAGTTATTTGATGTACCCAAGCATTTTAGAATAAGGATTACTATTTCTTCAGCAGTAATAAGTATATCTGAAGGAAGCAAGATGGTGACTCACAGGGAGTTACCCTCAGAAAGGAGAGTTAGGTGTGCACAGAAATAGCTGGAGTAAAACATCTAGCTGTTACAAGAGACAGTGTCAACTGGAAAGGTATCTGTCCCAAAGGACTGGTGATCTAAAAAGAAGGTCAAGCAGTAAACCTTCTGTCAAAATAAAACTGGAAAGAGAAGAGGGTTGCGTGAAACCAGAGTTAAAGAGAAAGACATTACTGAAACTGAAGTTTTAGCTGAGGCATTCGATATGGGTAGAATGGGTCAAGTGATTATATCCACACAGTTACCAACATTCCAAGACACAGATTACTTCTATGTCAATGTCTCTGTATCAACATGATTTCCTAGTCATTAAGATGTCTGAAACCAGTCTGGTCACTGATAGTATAGATCAGTATGTTTTTACAGTCACACTGTAAAGACTACAATATGTGAGAGAATGTAATCTGCTATGCTGAGACAGTAGATGAAGAGTTGAGATTTTGAATGTTTGAAGCCACATCTTGGGCACTTAAAAGAAAAAAAAGCTGTTGGGAGTTTGATAAGATTTAAGATACTTACTGGACGGGTGCGGTGGCTCACACCTGTAATCCCAGCACTTTGGAAGGCAGAGGTGGGTGGATTACCTGAGGTCAGGAGTTCGAGACCAGCCCAGCCAACATGGCAAAACCCCATTTCTACTAAGAAATATAAAAATTAGGCAGGTGTGGTGGTGTGCACCTGTAATCCCAACTACTTGAGAGGCCGAAGCAGGAGACAGGAGAATTGCTTGAACCTGGGAAGTGGAGGTTGAAGTGCAGCCTGGGTGACAAGAGTGAAACTGTGGGCCCCTCCTCCCCACAAAAAAAAACTACTTCCCAAACTGAGGAGTAATTCTTGATAAAATCCCTATTGTTACGGTCTCAAAAACAGTTCAAAGTAGTTCTGTTAAGCATTAATTTCTTGAAGAAAAAATGATTTGCAGGGTATATTCTGATCACGTTCTCACTGGCCAGGTAGAACATGAATAGGCATATCCTCAGAGTCAATGTCAATCTCCATATTCTAAGGATCTCTTTATGAGGAACCAGAAGCCTAAATAAAGTTGGTGGTCATGGTTGCTCAGGACACACCGTAGTTTATTTTGTAATTATGGAACAGCACTCTACTTCAAACACTGCTGTACTTGTAAAAATTCTGATGAAACCATATATGTAGTATGAATCTACTGTAAAGTGCTTACAGTTAAGCAAAGCAGGCCTATTTGTAAAGTATATTTGTTGACCACATTAACCATGTGTCAGTTAATAGCAGGCATTGTGTCCTGTTCATTTCTGTTTACTCAGGGACAAGGTCAGTGTCTGGCATATAGAAGGACTTGACAAACATTTGTTTAACGCATGTCTAATACTCTGCTGGAATAGCAAAGGACCCTCACAAAGAATATGGTATTAATGATTTGTGACAACTAAGAAAAGCAGTCTCTTGTCAAATTTATTACTTATCTAGATGCCATCAGTTTCAGCAGCGCCAGGTACTGCTTGCCAACCATGACTATTATTAATAATATCATATTTTGCTGTTATACTGGAAACATGCTTTCATCTGAATGGCTTCCCAAAAGCTGTGAGGCAGTCAAGTCACTACAGAGAAACCAACTTAGACTCTTGGGAAGTTTAAGTGCTAACCCCCTCCTGTCTTTTATAGTCCAAAGGTGGGATTAATAACTGATAACACAATTGGTCCATACGAGATGGTGATGTTTTGCAATATCTAAAGGTAGGCTATCACACACGGTTCTGTCCAAAGGCAAAGTTCTGGAAAAATGTCAACAAATACCATAAAACAAAGCTCCTGTGGTCTGGGAGATTGGAAGGTATAATCAAACAGCTTTCAAGCAGCCTTTAGCCAGGATGCTTAGTGACAGATTTTTTCTGAGGAATGTCACTTTAAACTTCTCATTTACTATTTTAAGTTACAAGGTTTCCCTCTGTTGCCCAGGTTAGAGTGCAATGGCACAATCTCGGCTCACTGCAGCCTTGATCTCC